>NC_091774.1:22822500-24072500 GCF_029378745.1 Bos indicus | reverse complement strand
TCCAACACCACAGTTCAAAAGCACCAGTTCTTCCGTGCTCAGCTTTCTTTATAGTCCAACTCTCACATCCATACATGAGTACTGGAAAAACCATAGCCTTGACTAGGCCGACCTTTGCTGGCAAAGTAATGCCTCTGCTTTTTAGTATGCTGTCTAGGTTGGTCTTAAAACATGTTTGCTCATCTCTTTTAAATTAAATATCAAATATCTGTTTTCCTGTCTGTAGCGATCATCAGTTAGCATGTTCTGTAGACCATTTTAAAAAGACAGTTAGTAATTGACATTTTATTTGGATGATAAGAACTGTCCTAGCAAGTCCCTATCTTCCCTGGTGGCTCAGAGGTTAAAGCATCTGCCTCCAATGTGGGAGAACTGGGTTCGATCCCTGGGTTGGGAAGATCCCCTGGAGAAGGAAATGGTAACCCACTCCAGTATTCTTGCCTGGAGAATCCCATGGACAGAGAAGCTTGGTAGGCTACAGTCCACGGGGTCGCGAAGAGTCGGACACGACTGAGCAACTGGCTGGTCTTTTCAGAAAGGCTTGGAGAAGCACTAACCGTCACTATTATCCAAGAAAGACAGGATAAGCAGCTTGGGACAATGCCCCACATGGGGAAGTGTTGTCAGAGAGAGGCCTCTGTCGTTTTTCCTGGATATCACAGTGGGTCTCGTCAACCTCATGAGAAGGTGTGCGGCTGTCTGTGTGTGCGCTCAGTTGCTCCCAACTCTCTGCAGCCTGTGGACTGTAGCCCGCCAGACTCCTCTGTCCATGGCATTTCCCAGGCAAGACTGGGGTGGGTCGCCACTTCCTACTCTGGGGCATCTTCCCGACCCAGGGATCGAACCCACGTCTCTTGAGTCTCCTGCACTGGCAGGTGGATTCTTTACCACTCGTGCCACCTGGGACACCTGTGATGAGTGTGGCAGAGGAAGGATCCCTACGTCGGAAGAGTTGAAATGACCTCTATTGGCTAAAACAAACTGCAAAACGCTACGGTATTAGGAGATGCTAAAAATGTGGGCCTCCCGGATGATTAAATTCCGGAGTGATTTCTGGAGTGTGTGAAAAACACATTGTTCCTTCAAGCATAATCTAAAGGGCAAAAAAAGCAGGTCATTGTTAAATCACTGCATCCCATCACCAAGATTAAAACACAAAGAAAAGCGTATTCACATCTGAGTTTCTTCATTTGGGCAATAATCAAGCGGAGGTATTGTGAAAGAGCCCAGATAACACAGCATCCAAATTCAAGGTGGAGTGGAAGGCTCCGTCTCTACCAAGAGAAATATCAAAATGCAAGGCTGAAAATACCCAGCTCAGGTCTCTGTCAGTTCATGCTCACAGAGACGGGGATGCCAGCTTGCTGTCTGCCATCCCAAGATGGGGAGCTGTCGGGAGAGAAACAGGCGACACTGGCTCCCCGGGCTTGGGATGACAGAAGCCCTGGAGTCCTGGGCCACGACAGATGCTGGACTGAGATAACCAAACAGAATAGGAAACGCGCAGGACAGCAGCTGGGCCAGACACATCCAACTTCCCACCTGCTGTTGATTTACACATTCATCTCTTACACTCGCTCCCAGCCCATGTAAAAACGTGCCAGCACGTCGAGAAATTAATCAGTTTGGGGAAAGGCAGGGAGTTATCCACGGTCGATTTTATATTCTTTCTGTAAACACATTTGTGTAGCACAGAGGCAGCTGAGCCCAACAGCAATGGCTTTTTCTGCTTTCTGCTGTAATCACCCATACACCTGGGACTCACACGGCTCTCGCTGCTGTTTTCTTAGATGAGAAATTTCTTTTTCTTTTTTTTTTTCCCAGGGTAAAGCTGGCTTTGGAAACTAATTAGATACGTCTGTGTTTTTTTGTTTGGCTTCTGAGGACACTCTGGCCGTCTAATTTGCATTTCTGTCTTGTCCCTCCCCTGTTGCCTCTGTTGTTCTTCTTTTTGTCTGAACAGAGAACAAGAATGATTTCCAGGCACGGCTGGTCAAACATGCTACTCTTCAGAGTGTGTATCTATATACGAATGTCAAATTCAAGTGTCTCATTTGCTGCAAAACAACCTTTATTCTGAAGAACGTTTCAGCTCAAGGAAATGCTCTTTAAAATGTCTAATTCCCCACTGTGATTTCCTTTAAAGTTCTAATTAGTAGAGCCCAGTAATGAATTCTGTAAATTGCAGTGTTTCATTTAAAGCATTTAAGGTACAGAAGGCTCTAATAATGAGTTTTGCCACCATCGGTCTTTGAAGAAAGTAATTTTGAAATGTGGGTTTCATATTTTGGGAGATGTCATACATCTTAGAAACAATCACAGTGTTGAGCCTCAAATTAATATTTGTTGCTTAATGCCATCAAAATGTCAGATTAATGAGTAATTAACAACATTTGTACATAATGTTATTTCCTTCTTTCTGCAAAGGCCAACAGCGTAAATGGAGAATTCATGCCATGAAACAGATATATTTTCAGAGGTTCCATTTTAAATAACTTACTACCAGGTCTGTAACGGTCTTCTTTAATGGTCAGCAAACAGCTGGGTTTCGAGATAACACAGAGAACATAAAATATTCATGTTATTTGAGCTATTTCTATATTTTACTAATATTCTTTGATTTGCTCGTCTTAAAGGGGAAAGAAACCATCACCACTGACCCCCTGCAAAACCCACACCCTTTTTCTTAAAAAGAAAGATTTATCTGCACCAACAACCTCCTTCTGTTATGCTCTGCTTGAAGACCACTAAGTTTTGTTTTTTTTTTCCCCCCCATATCTGACTTTCAGGCTTTCCTTCTCTTCTTGACCTTAATTGCAACTTGACCCTCTTGGGGTACATGCTCTACTTTCTCACCCTCCCCAGGACAAGCAGGGAGCAGTCTTCTGCCTGGTCAGCCTCAGCCCAGCCCTTCCCAGGCATCCTCTTTCCATGTCCCTTGGTGCTCCTGCTGCCTGGGTCCCAAGGAGCCTTCCAGCCATTTGACTCCTTAGGGTCTGTTAACCATCCTTTATCTACACTGGCCTCCATCCTCTCATCTGAGATTCAGGATGAACAATTTGGAAACGACTCTCTCCAGTAGCCCAGCCTCCTGCCCTGCCATTCTCCTAAGCCTCTCAAGTCAGGTCCCAGCCCTGGCCCATCCCCACCACGCGTCTTGTTCATTCCCAAGCCTGGACTGCAGCTGGTGGGGACAGAAGACACATCCCTGCAACTCTGGTCTGTTACAGACCCCGCCAACTCGGGAAGCACAGCAGTTGCACATCAATCGCTTTTTGCGTGCCTCGTGGTCTTCCTCACCCAGACCCACAGACAGGGACTGGGCCAGGCTGTTTCCCATCTGCTCATCCTCCCAGCTTCTTCTGAATTCCCAGCTGGGGTCTTGGGAAGAGCCTGCTCGCCGGTACCACGGACAAGGCCAACCCTCTGGTGTGTGGGCCCCTAACCTGCTGAGCATCCCACCTTCACTCTTTACTAAGCGAGGAAGATCCTCTCCAGCCCGCCTTCCCCACGAGCCCACGCACATCACACCCCAGCCCACTGATGCTGCTCTCTCTTCCTACACTTAGCCTCTCTCTACTGAGCAGCTTTTCTGACACCTTTTTCTTTTAAAAACAAAAGCAAACCCTTTATCTGACCTACTATTATTCCTCGCATTCATTCATCTCTCACCTCCCATTTCCTGCCAAATTCCTTGACTCTGCACTCCCACGTGTAGGTATGCTGCATTTTTATTCTCTCCTCTCTTAACCTTCCAAGGCTGGCCTCCTTCTAGCTTCACAGTTCTACCGACGACAACACTCTGAGTCCACCAAGCACCTGCCTCTTGACCAATTCATCAGCACTGCTCTTTCCTCCCCTCTTGATCAGTGGTTCCCAACACCTCTGGACATAAGGATCATTACGTCCAGATTTTTAAAAAGCTTTTAAAAAATATAGTGTCTGAACTGGGTCCTACTGTACACATTCAGATTTAATTGCTGTAGGATGGAGCCCAGTCACCAGTGCATTTTCAAAAAGCATCCTGGGTTGGATATGGGAAATGTCTGTATTCCCCTAAATCTTGCTATGAACCTAAAACTGCTCTAAAAAAATAAACTCTTAGGAAAAAAGAAGCCCCCCCGGGTGATGCTAATGTGTACCAGGCAGAGCCCTGTTCCTCAGATGATCACAACCCTCCGCTGGAAAGCTCTCTGTCTGTGCTCCAGGTGTGGTGCCCCTTCTCTGCTCATCCTCACTCTTCTTCTCTGTCCTCACTTCTGGTGTCTATGCTTCAGCCATGCCTATACATTTTCTCCAAGGGATAGTCCCCTACCTGACACACGTGTTCCCAATATTACTAATTTATAATTCCTAACACTAATAATGTCCAGATCTCATCTACAGCAGAAACCTAAAACCCAGTTCCCCCTCTGTGCGTTTCTTCTAGCTGCGTATTTGCTGTGACGAGCAAAGTGCTCTGATGTCTAAAACCATCTCCATCTTATCAGCCCTGTTACTATCACTACTACTATGTATTAGTTTATTTCTATCTAAACTGCACTAAAATTAAAGTTCTGAATAAGTGAAGTGTCCTCTCTAGAACATCGCTTACCTCTAAATTAATGTAAAAGTAAATAAAACCACAAGTGAGACCCATTGTATTCTGTCAACTATGTAAATTTTCGGACAAAAAGGTCCTCCTCAGAACTTCCAGATGTGCAAGTTGGGTTTAGAAGAGGTAGAGGAACCAGAGATCAAATTGCCAGCATCCGCTGGATCATAGAAAAAGAAAGGGAATTCCCCCCAAAAAAATTTACTTCTGCTTCATTGATTACACTAAAGCCTTTGACTGTGTGGATCACAACAAACTGTGGAAAATTCTTAATGAGATGGGAATATCAGACCACCTTACCTGTCTCCTGAGAAACCTGTAGGCAGGACAGGAAGCAGTGGTTAGAACTGGGCATGGAACACAGACTGGTTCAAAACTGAGAAAGAAGTATGTCAAGGCTGTACATTGTCACCCTGCTTATTTAATGTATATGCAGAGTACGTCACCTGATATGCCAGGACGGATAAAACACAAGCTGGAATCAAGATTGTCAAGAGAACTATCAATAACTTCAGATACGCAGATGACACCACCCAAATGGCATAAAGAGAAGAGGAACTAAAGAGCCTCTTGAGGAAGGTGAAAGAGGAGAGTGAAAAAGCTGGCTTAAAACTCAACATTCAAAAAACTAAGATCACGGCATCCAGTCCCATCACTTCATGGCAAACAGATGGGAAAAAAATGAAAAGACTGACAGACTTTATTTTCTTAGCTCCAAAATCACTGCAGACAGTGATGGCAGCCATGACTTTAAAAGATGCTTGCTCCTTGGAAGAAAACCTATGACAAACCTAGATGGTGTATTAAAAAGCAGAGACATCACTTTGCCAACAAACGTCTGTATAGTCAAAGCTATGGCTTTTCCAGTAGTCATGTACAGATGTAGAGTTGGATCCTAAAGAAAGCTGAGTGCCAAAGAATTGATGCTTTCAAATTGTGGTGCTGGAGAAGACTCTTTTGAGAGTCTCTTGGACAGCAAGGAGATCAAACCAGTCAATCCTAAAGGAGATCAACCCTGAATAGTCATTGGAAGGACTGAGGCTGAAGCTGAAGCTCCAATACTTTGGCCACCTAATGGGAAGAGCCGATTCATTGAAAAAAAGATCCTGGTGTTGGGAAAGATTGAGGGCAAGAGGAGAAGGGGGTGGCAGGGGATGAGATGGCTAGATAACATCACTGACTCAATGGATATGAAATGAGCAAACTCTGGGAGACAGTAAAGGACAGGGAAGCCTGGTGTGCTGCAGTCCATGGGGTCACAGAGTCAGACACAACTTAGCCACTGAACAACATCAAGCTGACCTGTACAGTAAGTGAGGAATCCTGCTTTCAAATCTCGTCACCAATCATCAAGAAACAGCTAGCCCTGGGGTTCCCATTAAACATGCTGATGGTTAAATTGCCCTGTATGTATTATCTGGCTTTGCCTCCATGACACAGCAGGTGGACCTGGCACTTTGCATAGTCCTGCTCGTCCTTGATTTCCCAAGAAGAGCACAGAGGAGTATCGACAAAGTATTTGGTAAGAATAACAGTCCCCACACTGCTCTCAAAGGCTCAAAGTGCCAATGACATGAAACATCCAGGATAAGGAGGCCTACGAGGCAGGATGTCTGCCTGCCTAAGGCACACACCGAGTATTTTTTTTTTTAATGGACATATAGTTGATTTATGGCTTTTCTATGGCTCAGCCGTTAAAGAATCTGCTTGCAGTAGACGACACACACAAGATACGGGTTTGATTCCTGGGTTAGGAAAATCCCCTGGAGGAGGAAATGGCAACTCACTCTAGTATTCTTGCCTGAAAAATCCCATGGACAGAGGAGCCTGTTGGGCTACAGTCCAAAGGGTCACAAAGAGTCAGACACGACTAAGCATCTAAGCACACATACTTGATTTACAATATTGTGTTGGTTTATGTTATACAGCAAAGGGATTTCATTACATGTATGTGTGTGTATATATTCTTTTTTATATTCTCTTCCATTATGGTTTATCACAGGATATTGAATATAGTTTCCTGTGCTATAGAGAAGGACCTTGTTATCCAATCTATATATAATAGCTTGCATTTGCTAATGCCATCCCTCCTCACCCCTTCCCCCTTAGCAACCATGAATCTGCTCTATGTAAGTCATACACCCAAGTTTGATGAAGCCAAGCATTTTCTTCATCTTGCTCTGGAGCCCCTTGTGGCTCCAACACACTACATCTCTCATGTCCACTCTCCACACACCCCACTGGCCAAGTTTGTTTCCTGCTTTAAGAACTGATTCTACGATGCACCCTTACAACTGCTAACAGTGCTGTTTAATTCTTCCCAGCCACCTGCCTTCTCCAATAATGAAGTGGCCAACACAGGTCATGAAAATCACATTAAAAGTATCCCTTTAAGCATGTTTTCAATGTTTTCTTACAAACATGATATTTGTTTTTGAAAAGTCAGAAAATGATTATTTTTTTCTCAACCTGCCTACCCACAAGTGAGTTGCATCTCTCCTTGTAGACGCTGTCCTAGTAGGGCTTTGGGCCTGTGGTTAAGCCACGCTGGTTGACAATATCACAGAACTGCCCCCACCAAATAAATCCTTAAATCCCACCCTTTCCACTGTTCTCACACACTCATGGGCACCAAGAGAACTTTCGGAAAACAGTCCTTTTTTTGCCATCAGGAATTCAGGCCCATGATAGGGACAAGTTCTGATGCCCGCAGCCCTGGATAAACAAAGCTCTGGTAACACGTGCCGTAGCCTGATCCAAGGTGCCCGGAGGGAACAGGGAGGGCAAGATGGAAACCACCAGCCACTTAAGATCTATACCGTGCTCTCTTCCCCTCCTATGGATTACTGCAACAGGACGAGCTGCTTCCGCTCATGACGCAAGGAGATCTGACTTGAAAACAAATCCTCAGCTCACATCGTTTACAAGAGATGATGCCTATTATCCAGAAAAGACAACCATCCCAGCGTGAGGGTAATTAATAAGTAGTATGGGGGACTATGGGATTCCATGGCCTCGGCCCAAAATGTTTAGGAAAGGGAAGCAAGGGAGAAAATGATGTGCCAGGTAACAGGACGAGGGAAGGCTGTCTGCCAGTCACTAAGCCTCAGTGAGTGCTCAGTACCTGGAGATGCTAGGCTTCCGGGCTCACACACAAGGGGCAGTCCTAACTCAATTTGGGAATGCACGTGGCAGAAGCCATCCAGTCAAAAAGAGTGGTGGGATATGTGTGCCCTGGTTCACAGCAGCACTACTTACAAGAACAAAGACCTGAAAAAAGCCAGATGTCCACGGTCGGGTAAATGGGTAAGCAAATTGGAGTACGTATACTTACAACGGAGTACTATTCATGTCCTATTTAAAAAGGAAGGAAATCCTGTCACCTTCTCCAACATGGATGACCCTTGAGGACATTATATTAAGCGAACTCAGTCAGTCACAGATGGACATATATGATGCCACCACCTACCTGAGGTATCTGGAGCAGTCCAACTCATAGAAGCAGGTAGTTAGAATGGTGGTTACCAGGGGTGGGGGAGAAGGAGAAAAGGGGAATTGGTAAAGAGTTTCAGCTTTGCAAGATGAGAAAGCTCTGCAGATCCTTTAAACAACCATGTGAATATATTTAAACACTACTGATCTGCACAGTTAAAAATAATTAAGATGAAAAATGTTTTATGTTTTTTACCACAATAAAAAAATGCAAAAAAAAAAAAAAAATGGCTAGTGTGCACGTGTGTGTTCAGCAGTTACAAAAGTACAAGTTTTCCTGTTGGGCAGAGAATCCAAATGGTGTCTATCCTATCATGTCACGGGTATAATAAAACCCCAAATCAGACTCGTTACTGATGGGACTAATTGTGCTTCAGTGACAATCGAGACAGAGCAGTATTAACACTCCTCTCACCTCCTTTCACGTAATATTTCAGTCTTTATAAAACTTCACTGACCACTGTGAGCTGATGGTAAAAATTCATAATACAAAGACCCCCTCACACCCCTGCGCCCTGTTTCATGCCAGCCCCAGGAGAGAAGAAATCCATCAGCCAGACATGATACTAGAGTTGGGGGCCCTACAACCAATCTCTTTTTCTCTTAAAGTAAAAAATTTCCCAGTGATCAAAATGCAACTCTTTTTTTCTTTGCTCTATGAGTTGGTGCTGCTTCCAGCAAATTAATACCATTCGCAGTTCCTTACCTTTTGGTGTGGATGAGGAAGTGATGAAAGAATTTCATGGCAACGGGTGGGACACACAGCCGATCACCAGGTTGGAAAGCAGAGGGCAACAAAGAAAAGGGAGGAGAAAACTGTTAGTTTATGTCCTTGGAAAGAAGGACAAAGTACGCTCCTGAGTAACATCTATCGCGTGAGGAACGCAGCAAGAGCACAACGTGGAGACACTTTGAAACACAGTGACACGCTTCATCACAGCGACCTCTCCTTCCGTCATAATTAGAAGCTTCTGGCACCAAGAACAAAGAACAGCTCTCCGGCGTCGACTGCAGACCTTCCTTCCAGAGCCTGTCTTTTCTTAGCGACTGACTCTTACTAAAAACATCATTTTCCTTCAACAGGGCAGAACAATGGGCTCTCTGGGTACAGATTTCTCTCCTTGCACCCCCTTTTCCTGAACCAAAGGAAAGAATCCCACTCCTAGCACCTACATCCGACACATGGGCACCAATTACTGTGTCCCCAACACCTATGAGAAGTGCCCTATGAGAGCATCAGTATTCGTGGCCACTGTGTAAGAAGCTTTGGGTGCCAGAACAGCCACTGTTCTGTAGTCCCGGTAGGTGCAGGGCAGCCCGCTTTGGGCGGGGTCAGGCCACCCCCTCTCCATCCTTGTAACAGCTATGCTGTCAGAGACACAGGGCAGGGCAAGTGGACAGTGGTGCTCACACCCTGCAAGTTCCTAGACACAAACACACACACACACACACAAACACACACTCTCTCTCTCTCTCTGTCTTCCTAATATGCTGGATCCCAAACACATGTGCACCCATGTCAAAGCCGTGCGGCCAAACTTAGGAGAAGGAAGTTGTGTTGATACCGACGTCCCGAAGAAACCACACTGCAGAAACCATGAAGCAGAGAAAGGAGGGCCCTCCCCTCGGGCCCGAAGGGACATGCAATCCCTGGAGCTGAGATAGACTAAACAGATGCGATGCGGGGGGACCTGTCTTTTCTTGTTATAAAAGGCAAATTCTCACAGCCCAGCTCAAAATTTAGGTCAGAGTCTCCTGGGAACACTGTCTTTTCTTACACAGCTTACAGACATTATTTCAAGGCCTATTGTTAGCTGCATGAGGTGAGCCTTGCACAGAATATGCTTACAACTCAGCTGACTTTTTTAGCCCTGGCAGAGGGCGGGGTGGGGGTGGGGGTGGGGCAGGAATCGTGGGCCTGGCTGAATACCAGCGCAATTGCTGGTCCAGCAAGTTGAAACAGCATCCACGTGGCAGCGAGTTGAAATGGTCTCTCACAAAAAAGCACGACACATCCCTCTTTCATCCTATCCAGCACAGAAGGACACACGGCTTTCAGTCAGGTCAAAGCACGTAGTTAACCTGGATATGGAGGGATCTAGAGCTCCTGGATGGGGCAGGGATGACTGACTGTCCTCCAAACCCACTTCTCTTTCCTCCTGGGCACACAGCTGAACCGCATCCCCAGCCTCCCTTGAAGTAAGCCGGGGCCGTGCGCTTTCGTCCAGGCCAACGGACACAGTGATATACGCCACCTCCAAGACTGACCCACAAAACAGCCAGCTCAACCCTCCCCTCTGCCTTCCCCGGTCTGCAGGCTGGATGGTGATGTCCCGGGTAAGGACAGTAGAGCTCCACCACCCTGGGGCCCTGAACGACTCTGTGGAGCACAGCCTTCCCCTTTACGAGCATGAGAAACTTCTGTTGCGTGAGCCGCTGAGGTCTGGGGGTTTACCTGCCACAGAGGCCCACCTTCCCCTTAACTAAGTCACCCATTCTCATCCCTGGTGAGGGACTAAACACCAGATCTTAGCTTCTCTTAGATGCTCCTGCCTGCTTCCAGCAAAGCCCTCCTTTCCCCTTGAGCCAATCTGAATGTGTGCTCTTCCTCAATCAATGAACCTCTGGGTAATGCCCCAGATGCCCAGCGATGGGCACAGCTGACTGCCCATGATGGGGAGAAGCAGGTGGCTTTGTGGACCCCACGTGCAGCTCAGAAGGGTTGAAAGCATGGGAAGAAGGACTGACTGACAGGCTCACCCCCAAGACATCATTAGGCTGTTTGGCTTAGCCTACCTACCATGGAAAAGGCAGCTAGGCTTACAATTAATTTAGAAGGCCCATAAAAAACAACTTCCTGCTAGTAACTGGAATGTCTTGGATCAGACCACAAGGTCTGATGTCTTCAGAGCTAAATATGAACAGGCAGACAGCTGCTCCCAGTTGGTTTGGGGTCAAGCCTTTACTGAGCATCCCTCCTGTGACCTTTATACTAAGGAAGCAAAATTTCCAGAGGAGAAAACAAAGAAAAGGTCTTTAGCAGATTTCCTCATAATCCACGCTGCTCTGTGAGGAGACAATTAACTAGGAATTGCTCAGCAAAGGGACACGGCAATACCTCCCTCCACCTTAAGAAACACAGACACACACCTTGTAATACACTCCGTATAGCTTGAAGCAGTCACACCCATGGCCATGTCTGTTTCTTACTGCTGGAGACATATCCATTCACTTAATACACATGTCTGGAACATCTGTAATGTGTATGATGCTGGAATTGGGGCTGTAGAGGAAGCCAGGACTCATGATTTATAGTCTCCGTACTACAAATCAAAGTACTCACAGAAGCAGGACATAAGCATGAGAGGTTATCTAGCATAACAAGGCAATAGTACAAATGATGTCACAAAGATATACAGCCTCATCACTGGGCAGAATTCAACCTATTATTATGCTTATGCCTATTATTACTATGCTTTTCAAACATATTCATTTGCCAATATCATTATTCCCTAGAACTCCCAATTCCAGCAGGTCTGTGTGATTTCCCCATAACATATATCACTTTGAATTGAATAAATTACTTTTCATTGATTCTAATGTGTTTACTAAGCTTGATAAAGGCAGGGATTTTCTCTTTGTTCACTATCGTACCCCATTGCCTCACTCAATGCTAGGCACAGAGTGGATGCATAATATTTGTCAAATGAATGAAAACGACTCCAAGTTTCTAAGTACAGAAATGAATAGCAAACAATCACCTTGTTCTTTAAAATATCCATTAGCCCCACACAAAACATCTCAGCTTCTTCAGACTCTCTTGAGCACAATAACTAGAGTCTCCCAGCCTGCTCACCAATGAAAACACAGAGCCTGGCTCCAAATCAACAAGGGTCTCAGTGTCAAACCCAAAATGCTGAGACTTCCTCGGCGGTGCAGTGGCTAAGACTCAGTGCTCCCAATGCAGAGGGCCTGGGTTCGATTCCTAGTCAGGGAACTAGATCCCACAAACTGCAACTAAGAATTTGTACCCCGCAACTAAAAATCCTGCATGCAGCAACCAAGACCCGGCACAGTCAAATAAATAAATAAGCCCCAAGATGCTGGGAACTCAGAATATGCCGTGGGTTAAGCTTGTGTTTCACATGACTATCTGCTTATTTAAATTAGTAATGGTATAACAGGAAGGTGATCCTCAGTCACTCTGTGTCCAGAGGGCCATTAGAGCTGTCAATGCCCTTAAAACTATGGCAGTAATATTTAATAAGCAGAATGAATGCCCTGTATAAAATGCACAGAGTAAGACGACAGAAGCTGAAGCTACAAGAGCCACATGCTAAATCACTGGCCTATTTACTCAGCTAGCAAGAGGCTGAAAAGAACCTCGGAGGCAGAAGGCTGTGCTACCACCGAACACATCTTATTTATTCAGGACACCCACAATATTGTACCGCCTCGCAAGGAAGCTTGAAGCTCAAATTCCTGCTTCTCTCCTAGCAATCTCCAGGCCAGGTATTTATTTTACATTCTGTGCTCTTACGGCATGGGTGGGGGAAAAACTGGCTCTCGGGACTTCCTCCAGAATACGCTACATTTAAACTAGATGAAAGGATCAGGACTTGGCCTTGTTCGTCTGTTCATCTCACAGCTGTGACCAAGCGGGCATTTCGGAGGACAAATGATTGATGCTCATCCATCTTGGTCACCGTAGCTGGCATAAGAAATACAGATCCTTGTCTGCAGCGTGCCCAGGAAACGAACCAAAAAAGAATCTCATTAGAGTGAAGACCCAGCCAGCAGAGATGTACAGAGCTGGTTTCAAGTACGTGAAAAAAATGACACAGGAACCCATCTGCCAGGACAACAGTTTAATTTTCAGAAGCAAAACTTGGCCCTACGTGACCAAGCTAAGAATAGATTTTTTATTGAAAGTATCTTCATCTGTTAGACACAGAGAGTCCTCTTCGGAAAACGAGAGGGCCTATATCGCGCAGAACTGAGAGGGGAAGGCTGTCATTGGGTGGCAGGGATCCCCCTAAGAGATTCAGTCTAATGAAAAGACAAAAGGCTTGAACCATGTGGCTCCCAGACAGAGGATTGGTTTAATAATTCTGCCCTCCTTAATGCTGTACATAATCTCCCCGGGGTTTGATTTTTAATAAATTGTGCGTGTGCGTTGCAGAGTGTGTGCGAGCATGCACGTCTACACACAGACATACACATGCACACAGAGACATATGCACACAGAGAAAGCACTGACTGTATTAACTCTCCAACTGCTGGCTGAAGAACGTCAGTGATACATGCTGCCCCCAAATATAAACCCTGAACTTCTCACCATATCACACACACGTGGCAGCTACTTTGACCTCTTTCCACCTTTCTCTTTGGAGTCTCGTGCCGACCCTGATAAAGGGAAGTTCTAACAAAACATGGGCAATAAAGCCAATTTTCTGCTGAAGGCCAAGCTGCAGAGATATGAACAAATCATCTCTAAGAATAAAGACATCCAAAAGGAGTGGGATAGGTCCTCTGCAGAGGGCAGAGGTTAAAGGGCACTGGGGTGAAGGTGAAAAAAGTAAGTCTTTGTGTCTATTTCCATCCTGGGGTCTACCACCCTGCACTATGACTTCCCTTTTTACACAATTCCTTCTCTGTGGGAAAGGATTGTTTATTGCTGGCTCTTGGAGCCAAAGCTCCAAAGAAGAATCAGAAGAGACTATCAGAAGCCTTGTCTCACTGGCTGATAACTCACGGGGTGCTTTCATTCCCATTTCATGGAACAGCAAATAGAGGTGAGATCTGAAGTCGCTTGCCCCAGCTCACAGAGCTAGTAAATAACAGACCTGGGATACAAATTTCAGCCTGTTGGGTCGATACCTTTCTGTTACGCCTGCTCTGTCCCTGCACGCACAACCTGGGCAATGAACAGTTACAGGAAAAGATGGGCAATGCCGTGGGACTCAGATTCTACTGGAAGGGAACAGTGGCTGCCAAAACTCAGGGGCGAATGGCATGTGGTTTAAGTACTGGAGGAGACGCCAGCCAAAGAAATGCACAGGACAGTGACAGGGCCCACATCTCAGTGCCAGGAAGTGAGTGGACACACCATAGGTGGCACCCAGGAGAAGTGCTGGCTCAGCCATGCCCGATGTGCTCAGCACCCTCACCCCAGCCAACTACTGGTGCCAGTCTGCTGTGATACAGGAGCCCCTGCAAGGGTGCAATGGCCTAGTGTGTGTGTGTGTGTGTGTGCGCGCGCGCGCGTGTGCTAAGTTGCTTCCGTTGTGTCTGACTCCATACAACTCTATGCATTGTAGCTCGCCAGGCTGCTCTGTCCATGGGATTCTCCAGGCAAGAATACTGGAGTGGTTTTCCATGCCCTCCTCCACAGGATCTTTCCAACTCAGAGATCGAACCCAAGTCTCTTACATCTACCTACTTTGGCAGGAGGGTTCTTTACCATGAGTACCATCTGGGAAGCCCTGACGTGACCTGGTATCTAAGGTTAGAGATGTTGACAGCAAAAGGAGAAGGGAGCAGCAGAGGATGAAATGGTTAGATAGCATCATTGACTCAAAGGACATGAATCTGAGTGAATTCCAGGAGACAGTGGAAGACAGGGCACCCTAGCATGCTCTGAAGTGTGCTGCAGCTCATGGGGCTGCAAAGAGTTGGACACCGCTTAATGACTGAACAACAACAAAGTCCTGAAGAATCAACAATGGCTTGTTGAAGTGCAACCCGTCTTTAAACTGGGACCTACCTACCTGTATCTTTCTCTTTACAATATGAAGAATGCTGCTTCCGATCACTGGCTTAGTTTTGCCCAGTGGCATCAAGCATGTACTTTTGTCTATTATAATTACTTTTCCTTTGGGTGGAGATTCAATTACTGCATTCAATGCCTTGCAGCTCTTAATGCTGGTATTTTTTATTTCTATCTTCCCATCACTACTCAATTACAACCAATTTTGCTAAAAGCAACGGAAATTTTAAAATGCTATCCCTAAAAGACAATTTCTGACGAAAAAGACGTGCCTTTACTCTTCCATTATAGTCTACAGTCCCTTCTTTCACAGGAGCAATTAGACCAGGAGCTATGAGGCTTCAGTCTAAGTGGCTCTTGGAGGGAAATGAGATGGAGGGCTTCTCCATGCATGCACCTCACAGCTCCCTTCTGGCAAACAAGCGGACATGGCGGTTCTGCTACAACCCGGCAAGTCCTTGTTTACTGCAAATTCCATTTACTGTTCTGAGGTGGCAGAACTGTACTTAGTAACAGAATTGGGCATCCCTGGTGGTTCAGTGGTAAAGAATCTGACTGCAGTGCAGGGGATGCAGTAGACACGGATTCGATCCCTGAGTCGGGAAGATCCCCTGGAGGAGGGCATGGCAAGCCACTCCAGTATTCTTGCCTGGAGAATCCCATGGAGAGAGAAGACTGGCGGGCTACAATCCATGGGGTAGCAGAGTCAGACACGACTGAAGCAACTGAGCACACACATAGAATTACCTGAGGAGCTTTTGTAAAAATGATTCCTCAACCCCATACCTGGAGATTCTGGGGTGAAGCCTTGGAATGTGTATATACAAGCACTCAGGTGTGTTCATGAGGGGCTTCAGGCTTGAAGAACACAGTTCTGCCTAACGTATCAAGAGGTAATGGAATAGGACAATCTGGAGTTCACACAACCTGCAAAAATCACCACTTCCCTTGAGTTCAACAGTGGTAAAAACATGTTTAGCAGGCATCCAGTAGGCATGGGGTCTCACCGGGGGAGACAGCAGGGAAGCACAGACAGCCCACAGGAGGAAGACTTCTCTTCCAGAAGAGGTTTAAGTCTGGCCGCATTCGTTGTACCTAGATCTGTCTGGTTGCTCTGGACGAAGGTGCGCTTGTGAGTAACTAGGGTGAGTGTCCTGGGACCTGTGCATTGGGGAGCAGGTCTGCCTAAGTGCACCCTGCAAGGTAGATGGCGTTTCCCTCCGTGAACCCGCTTATTCTCTGTGTTGTGAGTGAATCTTCACTGTGTTTTCCGGGGCGGTGGAGGGTGGTTGGGTGGTTGAGCAGATTCTTATTGAAAAAGTAAAGGTGCTGCCTTTTATGAGAGAAATTTTAATCTAAAACACATTTCAAAACTACATAAGAATGTCAGGGAGACAGGAGAAGCTTGATAATTTGTCAATGGCATCTGCTGAGAATGCAATTATGAGAAAAATGAACTGTAATGGTATAATAGATCTTTTTGTGTTACTTAAAGACTAAGCAATGAAAGAGGAGGGTGATAAGCATAAGGAGAATGTGGCTATAAACACATCTGAATTAATCTCATGACCACGTGAGGCGATGCTCACCCCACCTTCAGTTCCACCCTGGGATGGAGGCGGCACAGAAAACTCTGCTTTGGAGTCATGACATATCTGGGTTAAAATTCTGGCTTCCCCACTTAGATGAGCTGTCTAACCTTGAGTGAACCATGCGTATGCCCACTGAACAGTCTCTTAGGACAGTGGTGTAGGGATTATAGCTGTTGCTGCTGCTAAGTCGCTTCAGTTGTGTCCGACTCTTCGGGACCCCGTGGACTACAGCCTAGCAGGCTCCTCCGTCCATGGGATTTTCTAGGCAAGAGTACTGGAGTGGGGTGCCATCACCTTCTCCAGGGATTATAGCTAATATTGGCAAAACGGAGAGCACAGGACCTGCCACATAGCAGGCACTGGATAAATGGAAGCTGCTTAGCATCATTACTACTTGCTGTTGTTAACGGCAGTTTAGGGAAGGAATGACTCAGATTGAGGATCAGACTTGGCAGTGGATAATACAAAAGCAGCTCCATGGGTTTCATAGACGATCTCAACGTATATTTTAATTTTGAAGGCGGGGAGTTGGACCATTGGAAGCTCTGCCTTCATGCCCAACCTGGTGACCGGGAGTCTTTCAATCTGCCCAGCAGGTCATCTACCTCTGCCTCACTAAATAGCAGTTTCTAGACCAAAGTGGAGCAAGCCGCTGCTGCCAGGGAGACCGCTGAGTTCTTCCTCCTCAAACCTATCATGGGGCCAAGAGCCGCCGTCATCACCCCCAAGTGGAAGTCTCCTGCAACGTCTACATAATTAAGAAGTAAGGGAAAAGGAAAGTTAATCCAATTGAATCCCTTCCATTAATAAAGACAAATGAGATTTCTCTTCATTTGTTTGCAATAATTTCCCACTTTTTCATGAATGGAAATAGGCTGTCATTTTTCAGCTTGGAATGGTGACAGGGTTAGAATTTCTAAGATGCTACAGTCATCACTACAGATGAAATGTGATCTGTTAGCTAAGAGATACAACAGCAGAAAGAAACCCTGCCTGGAATCTTTAGAGGACCTAGAGAAAGCCTGCTTTACTAAGCTCCTCATTCTAACGCCGAATGGTGCCCTTATCAAAGTCACTCATTCTGCAAAACATGACCGGAAAGTTACTACCCAACTAAGTGCTTCAGACAGCTGATGGCTGCGGTCTATTTTGCTCTAATTATATTACTTAAGATTTTATAAGTTGTCTGATTAGAAGGCTGATTTAATTAGAGCGCTAATAGAAATGACAAACACTACATATGCTCATCTAAAACCTGTCTCAATTCTTTTCGAGGCACCAGGAGTGTAATGACTAATGCTAGGCGTCCAGGCCTTTAATGACTGAAGGCCTCAGGCAATCCACGCATACTTTCATGACACACATCGAATCTACATTCAAAGCACTGCTCAGGAATTTAACAGCAGTGTTGATTCATGCTCTTTTGCCAGACCTCAAGTAATCCAGCTGTTTTGGTAAACATGTTTCATACCAATTTTAATGCAGTAGTGAAAGCCAGATGAACACATACAGAAATAATGGGGATTTAAAAAAAAATTCCAAGTACCATATACCTCTTCATTCTGGCATCTTCAGGTAAGTTGCCATCCACGGCAAGTTCTTCAAAAATAAATTATCATGAGAAGCTACACTAAAGAATGAAATAAACGACTGTTTCTCATAGGCAATGACCTTTAAGAGAACAATAAGACTAAAAAGACGTATAAAGATGTTTTGCAATATCTTGTGACTCGACAGTTTGCAATCTGAGGAGCACATAACAGCTGCTGCACAGCACACAGACTTCACCCCTGACGGGCAGAGGACCCACGTGAGAGGTGGAGGGTGCAGATTTCACGGGGCGGCGGGATGCTGAGTGAGACCTGTGCTGCTGCCCGGTGACCAAGGAGCAAAACCACCATGGGAGATGGCCCAGTGCCCTCCACTGTGAACGGTACACGAGGCTGGGAAGAGACGCCTCCTGCTAGTCCTGCACAGCTGTCCTCGTTCCCCACTTGCCCCATCCTCTCCCCCGCTCCCCAGTCGAGAGAAGACACAGGAATGTGAGCAAGGGGAATCACTGGCCCTGGGTCTTCTTTCTGCCTGATCTGTGACAGAAGCTATGGCTCTCCTCTCCTTCTCCTTGGGACCATGAACTTGTCTTTCTTTCAAAGACAGGAGAGATCACGCAGCAGAATCACTTTGGAGGGGGTCTGTGCAAAAGGGTACCTGGCACCTTGGCCCCCAGTTGGATGACTGCTGGGTCATCAGATCTGCTCATCTGCCCTGAGCTCACCTGAGCAGGTGAAAAGAGAATGGGAGAATGGAATGGCAGGGCCAGCAGGGGCAGTGGTCACCTGGGGAGCAAGGATGTGTGAGCTTTCCGTGGGTCAAGTACCCCAGTCAGGACCCTGTCCAAGAGGGCAGCCTGCAAATTAAGGGACTTCACGGGAAAGGCTGTGGGGTGTATCGTTAGGTGACTGGATGGAAGAGAGCTGAAACCAGATGTCTCCCACCTGGGAACCCTTTCTAGGAATGCAAGGGAGAGTCCCCAAAAGAGGCCCTGAAGAATGCTCTCTTGGCTACCAGAGGAAGGCCAATATTTGGACCTGGCAGACACCCACCGTCATACCTTCAGAGAGAGGCCTACAGTCACAACCAGGGGTGTGAGGGGCATGTCTCTTCTACCCTCTTCCTTCCTAATACAAAGGAAGACACAGAGGATGAGACAAGGGGAGGGGTGAGAGTGTCCCAAGGTGTAGGAAGAGGAGGCAGATGGAGAGAGAAGCCCCATCACTCCTCCACTTTCATAAACCCGAAGAGAGCAAATTCTGGAGGAAAGAGGAAAAGATGAGATTTACAAAGGCCCATAGGACTGGCGCTTTAAAGCAGCCAATTCTGAATTTTCTTCTAATTAATGGAAACAACTGGGGTTCTACCAAAGACGTCGAGTTTAATAAATCTCTCCTGAGGTTCTACTATGTGCCAGTGCTACTGTAGGCACTTGGGTGACCATGGCACCGATGAACACAACGGACAAGATCCCTGCCCTTCTTGTTACCAGCGGGGGAAAGGAGATTTAACACAGCACGGTTAACAGCAGTGAGTGGAGAAAAAGAAAACTACTGAATCCTTACCAAGTTTGCTGCTGCTAAGTCGCTTCAGTCGTGTCCGACTCTGTGCAACCCCATAGATGGCAGCCCACCAGGCTCCTCTGTCCCTGAGATTCTTCAGGCAAGAACACTGGAGTGGGTTGCCTTTTCCTTCTCCAATGCATGAAAATGAAAAGTGAAAGTGAAGTCGCCCAGTCGTGTTCAACTCTTCGAGATCCCATGGACTGCAGCCTACCACGCTCCTCCGTCCATGGGATTCTCCAGGCAAGAGTACTGGAGTGGGGTGCCATTGCCTTCTCCAGTACCAAGTTTAGGCCAGCCAAGAAACCAGGTTCCACAGCTTTCAAAGATTTAGCAATTTCTTTCTGAAAGTTTTGCTTTCAGGGAAAACACTGCCTTCTGCAAAAGCACTCAGAGATTGAAGAGCTACCACCTAAGCGGAAGAAAGGAGGGCTGAAGGGTGAAGTGACTAATAAGACTATGTATGTGGGTAGAGAAATTAAATTTCTTAAACGTTCTCAGGGACCATTGTGAGGTTTTACAAGCTGTCATGGCAGCTGTATAGATGATGGATATTTGTTCCCATTTCTTTCGTGAAGACTCTCCTGGGAGACGGGATTGGAAGGCAAGCTGGGGATACCCGGCAAGCCATGAATATAGAGAGATGCTTAAGGGCACTCAGGATCAAGTGAAATAGACTAGAATGACCAGGTAAGAATTTAAGATCTGCTTTCAGTTATACCAAGACAAGCATGACCGTGTTTTCTAAATATTTTCTCTCAGAGGGTAAGTCATTATTTATACAGTAAATAGGTCCACATTATGTACAGCTCAAAATTCTTTGACAAGGCACCCGAAGTTTCCTCTTTACCTTCCTCTTCTTTTCATCTCTCTCCCTTCTTAGTTGTCAGTTTGATTCCGCCTACCCAGAGAAGGATTCTGAGGGTCACCTCTGAGAGGTCTGGCAGGTGTAAGACTCATGAAGCCCAATGGAGACACAGAATCTCTGGGGTTTTCAGCATGATGGCTCTGAACCCTGCAGTGAATTCTGCTCCTGAAATGGCTCGCTGCTTTCTCATCGAAAGCCCCTTTCTGGGCTGGAATGTCTCTTTTTCTATTTTTAAAGTTAATTAATTAATTTTTGGATGCAGCGGGTCTTCATTGCTGTGCGGCGGTGACTATCCTGTAGCACGTGGGCTTCAGCAGATGTGGGTTTCAGGCTTAGCTGCTCTGCAGCGTGTGGGCCTTTCCAGATCAGGGGTTGAACTTGTGTCCTCTGCATTTCTCTGTTACTTCTAAGATTGATGTTTACTCCCTTGGCAGATTGCATCCAAGGCACAGCTGTGTCTGTATCAAGCCCTGTCTTATCATGATAATAAAACTGGTCTAAGAAGTGAGTTGGTACAAAGCAGGACTACAGTGATGTCACAGGAGGCCTGGTGTCCTAATGAGCCTGGGTGATCGTTTCCTTTAATGCCAGATTATTACCCTGACTAATGCTAAAGGAAGAAGACTCCCAACTCCATATTGGATCTGCTCTGTTGTCTGTGCTTAGTCAGGCAGACCCTGCACCTTTTGTAAAAGGATGTTGCCTGTAGCCTGAAATATACAGGATAGCCTGTATCAGAGGCTTCCGCAAGGGCTCAGCAGTTTAAAGAATTTTGCACAACAAAAGAAACTATAAGCAAGGTGAAAAGACAGCCTTCAGAATGGGAGAAAATAATAGCAAATGAAGCAACTGACAAAGAGTTAATCTCAAAAATATGCAAGCAGCTCCTGCAGCTCAATTCCAGAAAAATAAGCGACCCAATCAAAAATCTTCTTTCTCCAAAGAAGACATACAAATGGCTAACAAACACATGAAAAGATGCTCAACGTCACTCATTATCAGAGAAATGCAAATCAAAACCACAATGAGGTACCATCTCACGCCAGTCAGAATGGCTGCTATCAAAAAGTCTGCAAGCAATAAATGCTGAAGAGGGTGTGGAGAAAAGGGAACCCTCTTACACTGTTGGTGGGAGTGCAAACTAGTACAGCCACTATGGAGAACAGTGTGGCAATTCCTTAAAAAACTGGAAATAGAACTGCCATATGACCTAGCAATCCCACTGCTGGGCATACACACCAAGGAAACCAGAACTGAAAGAGACACATGTACCCCAATGTTCACTGCAGCACTGTTTATCATAACCAGGACATGGAAGCAACCTAGCTGTCCATCAGCAGACGAATGGATAAGAAAGCTGTGGTACATATACACAATGGAGTATTACTCAGCCATTAAAAAGAATACATTTGAATCAGTTCTAATGAGGTGGATGAAACTAGAGACTACTATACAGACCGAAGTCAGTCAGAAAGAAAAACACCAATACAGTATACTAACACATATGTATGGAATTTAGAAAGATGATAACGATGACCCTATATGCGAGACAGCAAAAGAGACCCACACGTAAAAAATAGACTGTTGGACTCTGTGGGAGAAGGCGAGGGTGGGATGATTTGAGACAATAGCACTGAAACATGTATATTATCATATGTGAAATAGATCGCCAGTCCAGGTTTGATGCATAAGGCAGGGTGCTCAGGGCTGGTGCACTGGGATGACCCTGAGAGATAGGATGCGGAGGGAGGTGGGAAGGAGGGTCAGGATGGGGAACACATGTACACCCATGGCTGATTCATGTGAATGTATGGCAAAACCACTACAATATTGTAAAGTAATTAGCCTCTAATTAAAATAAAAATAAATAAATAATGAAGAATTTCCCTGCAATGCAGGAGACGTAGGAGACGTTAATCAGATCCCAGGATTGGGAAAATTTCCTGGAGGAGGGCATGGCAACCCAATCCAGTATTCTTGCCTCAAGAATCCCATGGACAAAGGAGCCTGGTGGGCTACAGTTCAGAAGGTCTCACAGAGACAGACATGACTGAAACGACTGAGTATGCCTATTTTCGGGGCTCTGACCTTTAAGTGTATAATACTCTTCCATTCACATAGAGATAAAAAGTTGAAGAACAGAGAATAACATTTGTCTTGTTGGAGGTTTACAGTAACATCATGACCTGATCTAAAGGGTTAGCTGCAAGAACAAAGGATTCCAATACCAAGAAGTTTGCAACAAGGAACCATGTCCCTCCATCACCTTGCCTTTAAAAGTGCTTTGCTGAAATGGTGAAGGAGTTCAGAGCCTGGGGGCCACAAGACACCCACCTCTTTGCCTGGCCTTGCAATAAACCTTTCTCTGCTCCAAACTCTGACACTTTGGTTTGCTTGGCCTCACTGTGCATCAGGCATGTGAAATTGCATTCGGCAATGTGGGTACTAAAAAAGATAAGGACATGTCTACCCTGACACCTTCCAACTTGCAAAATGAGTTCACTCTTAGCACTGCCCATGGATAATGTCAGCCCACAGGGTGCAAATGGCCCTGGAAGCTCCTCAGAGCAAACAGAGGATTAACATCACAAATTCTTCATCAGAGAAGCCAAAGTGCCAGCATAGCTCAAATCCTTCTAGTGCCATTTCTGCAAAATGTCCCTTCTTAATAATCTGGTAAAATTTCCAGCCTGGCACAGCCAAGACTGGCTAATTTTTTTTTTTTTTTAAACAGCCAAGGGAAAACTCTAGCCTTAATTCTTTTAGGAAACGATTGGCCTAATTAAACCCAACAGCCAGAGTATTAAATGCAAATCTTGGTCCTCCAGCAATTTAGCTCAAGCAGCAAAGCTATTTTCCTTTTTCCTGTTCCCACTAAGCATTTTGTCATCATGAATTGAGAATACTACTACTAAACCCATGCTGGTAAATGTAACTCCAGACAGGGTACTGGGTTGTAGGGAGATCTATGGGTCTGACATTAATAAAATTCTGTTTATCTCTAATACATTAAAATAGTATTTTATAGGAAAATTTCAATGTGTGCCACACAGAGGAGGCAGGCTGAACCCATTGACATTTAGAGAACAGAATTTTTAATAGAATTGAGCTGGCCTAGGAGGGAAGAAAAATAGGAAAGAAATGCCAACCAGACGACTCCCTAGAGAACAATTCATTTTGGTTTTATGTGACATTAAATATCACTTCCTCCACCAAGGTTAGAACCTGTATTAGGCTTAACAAAGCAAATTTCACCCATACCCAAACTCTGTCATCATGGCCCCCAGATCAGTCTCTGGGTCTGGGGCACTGCTACCAGACATTCAAACAAGAACAAGACCGCTCACTGTGAGTGGTGCCATTTTTCATTTCAGAGTGCATGTGTGTGCGGATCACGAGCACCCACGGCTTAGGGAAACACTGTCGGAATGTCTGTCCTCTTGGCTGAGTCTGACTGCTGGCTTGGCTTCATCTGGTTCACAGCTACCCTTGGCTATCGCTCTGGACAGAAGCCCCGCAGCTCTGAGAGCAGATTTCCTCCAGAGGGACAGGCCCAGAGCCCTGAACCCTGTTACTCATCTAAGGGGTATTTCACAGGATGGGGAAAGCAAAGTGCTCTCCAAGACTCAAGTGACCAGAGTCTTCAGAGTATT
Source organism: Bos indicus (assembly GCF_029378745.1). Lineage (NCBI taxonomy): Eukaryota > Metazoa > Chordata > Mammalia > Artiodactyla > Bovidae > Bos > Bos indicus. The sequence continues at coordinate 24,048,419 of NC_091774.1, read as the reverse complement.
TCTCTCCATCCTTTGTTTTTCCTCTTCCCCTACTTACCTTCCAACTCTTCCTATTTTCCTCCTCTTAAAACTGCCCAAGAAGCGATGTTTTAGCATCTGTCCAATGTTTTCACGTTCTTCTCTCAACTTTAGGGTGATTTAAACTTTTATATTTCTTTCTAAATATATATGTATTTTTAATTTTTAAAAATTTATTTTTAATTAGAGGATAACTGTTTTACAATATTGGGTTTTACAATATTGTAAAATGTATATGTATATTCTGTATATGTATATTCTGTATATGTATATGTATATGTATATTCTGCCATATATCAACATGAATCAGCCCTAAAGGTGGGAGGGAGGGAGGTTGGTTCAAGAGAGAGGGGACATGTGTGTGCCTATATATATCTATATCTATCTATCTATCTATATACACACACACACACATCTTTAAAGGCACTAAAATACATTGATTTTTGTTTCTGTTCTGTTATAATGAGATTTTGATAATTTAACTGCTATTCTTGACTTGTTTTAAATATGAAAGTCTTTTTTCTCTTTTTTTCCCCTTTTATTGCCTTTCTGTTTTTCAATAGTTCCTTTTCATTTTGCATGCATGCATGCTAAGTCACTTCAGTCATGTCTCAAAGAGTCATGTCAGACTCTCTGCGAACCCATGGACTGTAGCCCACGAAGCTCTTCTGTTCATGGGAGTCTCCAGGCAAGAATAGTGGAGTGGGACGCCATGCTCTCCTCCAGGGGATCTTCTTGACCCAGGAATAGAACCAGAGTCTCTTACATCTCCTGCCAGTTCATCACCTGCCTGAACTGGCAGGTAGGTTCTTCACCACTAGCACCACCTGGAAAGCCCTTCTTTTCATTCTACATGCTTCAGATAAGCACTAAACTTCAATGGCAAGTCTCTGGGTTTTCTTATTTGCAGATTCCTTTCACTTCTACAGACTCACAAGTTTAGTGCTTTAGTTCAGAACTCGTTTTCCTTTACCCAGAGCTTTTATTGAGCACCTACATAAGCCAGGAATAGGGGCCAGGCACTGGGGGTTCAGTGTTCAACAACATAACTGGCTTATATTCCAAAAGAGGAGACAGTAGAGCCTAAACATGTAAAACATTCAGAGGTGTTGATGTGTGTTACAAAGAGAACCACTTGCATGCTTTGGAGAATAGGCAGGAGGCCTGCCTGAGATGGGTGTTCAGAGAAGGCCTTTAAAAGGAGCGGGGTTTTAAGGGAGTCGGCTGTGCAAGGAGGTGGAGAAGAGCATTCAGGGAAGGAAACACCAGACACAGAAGGCCTGAGGCAGGAAGGAGCCTGCGATTTCTAGGAACTTGGAAAGAATGTGTGAGCGACTGGGGCTCAGCCAAAGGGGATAAAGCGACACAGGAGAAGACTCAGAGAGCAGGACCGGAGCCCACAGGAGGCTTCTGAAGAAGCTGGATGTGATTAAGGAGGTCGCTGAAAGGCTTTAAGCAGTGGGGCGGCATGACCTAATTTCTGTGGTATTTCTCTTTACATATCACTCTAGGAGAATCTGAACTCCTGACCGACTGACTCCAGGCCAGAGTACTTCCCAACACATATTCAAGACCAAATCACTAGCTACATCCACAAAACACACAGGCATGCTGAATCTACCCGCAAATGAATCACACCTAAACAAAGCCAAGACAGTAGGCACCTTTGTGATCTCAAATAGTTCTGAAGGCGTACAACCTGGAAAATGACAGATCCATCTAGGTTCTAAAAACTAGGATTCAAAGCTTCCAGCCTGTACATGTTTGGTTTTGCTTTATTTTTTTCTACATCATCTCTTTGCTGCTGCTGCTGCCAAGTCGCTTCAGTCGTGTCCGACTCTGTGCGACCCCATAGACAGCAGCCCACCAGGCTCCCCCGTCCCTGGGATTCTCCAGGCAAGAACACCGGAGTGGGTTGCCATTTCCTTCTCCAATGCATGAAAGTGAAAAGTGAATGTGAAGTCGCTCAGTCGTGTCCAACTCTTCGCGACCCCATAGACTGCAGCCTACCAGGCTCCTCTGTCCATGGGACTTTCCAGGCAAGAGTACTGGAGTGGGGTGCCACTGCCTTCTCCGACATCATCTCTTTAGATAGCACTAACTGTTACCAGGCTGGAGTACATTGTGGCTGGAGAGTTTCAACCGAGGTGGTCTATGGTTAAGTCCAGACCTGCAATCTTGGTCCTTGGGATACTAAGTAAAGAAATGCAGACTAACACTTCATGTTTATGCTCAAAGCAAGATTTATGAAAGCACAGATACACTCTCAGAGGGAGACAGGGCTAGTCTCTATGAAGAGAGACTAACTCTGCTATACAAGCTGACGGTGATAACATGAGGGGTTTTGACCTTGGGGCCAGGGGTTAGGTTAAGACTAGGTGATAAGGTTTTGTCATTGAAGTGACAGATTTTACTGTACATGCTCTGGGTCCTAACTTCCCTGTTCCTTGCCCATAATTCACTTGAAAGGCCCACTGGGCTGGGACGAGGGGGTTGGTTATCCAACCACATTGGATAACCATGAATGGTGTGATCACTCACCTAGAGCCAGACATCCTGGAATGTGAAGTCAAGCAGGCCTTAGGAAGCATCTCTACGAACAAAGCTAGTGGGGGTGATGGAATTACAGCTGAGATATTTCAAATCCTAAAAAATGATGCTTTAAAGTGTTTCACTCAATATGTCAGCAAATTTGGAAACCTCAGCAAAGGCCACAGGACTGGAAAAGGTCAGTTTTCATTCCAATCCCAAAGAAGGGCAATGCCAAAGAATGTTCAAACTACTGCATAATTGCACTCATCTCACACGCTAGCAAGGTCATGCTCAAAATCCTTCAAGCTAGGACTCAGCAGTACGTGAACTGAGAACTTCCAGATGTACAAGCTGGATTTACAAAAGGCAGAGTAACCAGAGATCAAATTGCCAACATCCATTGTATCACAGAAAAAGCAAGAGAATTTCAGAAAATCATCTATTTCTGCTTTATTGACTATGCCAAAGCCTTTAATTGTGTGGATCACAACAAACTGGAAAATTCTTAAAGAGATGGGAATACCAGACCACCTTACTTGCCTCCTGAGAAACCTGTATGTAGGTCAAGAAGCAACAGTTACAACCAGACATGAAACAACAGACTGCTTCCAAATTGGGAAAGGAGTATGTCAACACTGTATATTGTCACCCTGCTTATTTAACTTATATGCAGAGTACATCATGAGAAACGCTGGACTGGATGAAGCACAAGCTGGAATCAAGATTGCTAGAAGAACTATCAGTAACCTCAGACATGTAGATGACACCACCCTTATGGCAGAAAATGAAGAGGAACTAAAGAGCCTCTTGATGAAGGTGAAAGAGGGGAGTGAAAAAGTTGGCTTAAAGATCAACATTCAGAAAACAAAAATCATGGCATCTGGCCCCATCACTTCATGGGAAATAGATGGGGAAACAGTGGAAACAGTGTCAGACTTTATTTTTTTGGGTTCCAAAATCACTGCAGATGGTGACTGCAGCCATGAAATTAAAAGACGCTTACTCCTTGAAGAAAAGTTATGACCAACCTAGATACCATATTGAAAAGCAGAGACATTACTTTGCCAACAAAGGTCCGTCTAGTCAAGGCTATGGTTTTTCCAGTGGTCATGTATGGATGTGAGAGTTGGACTGTGAAGAAAGCTGAGCACCGAAGAATCGATGCTTTTGAACTGTGGTGTTGGAGAAGACTCTTGAGAGTCCCTTGGACTGCAAGGAGATCCAACCAGTCCATTCTGAAGGAGATCAGCCCTGGGATTTCTTTGGAAGGAATGATGCTGAAGCTGAAACTCCAGTACTTTGGCCACCTCATGCGAAGAGTTGACTCATTGGAAAAGACTCTGATGCTGGGAGGGATTGGGGGCAGGAGGGGAAGGGGAACGACAGAGGATGAGATGGCTGGATGGCATCACTGACTCGATGGACATGAATCTGAGTGAACTCTGGGAGTTGGTGATGGACAGGGAGGCCTGGCGTGCTGCGATTCATGGGGTCACAGAGTCAGACACGACTAAGTGACTGAACTGAACTGAAGGTGGCTTCTTTTCCTGTGTCTCCACCTCCACCATCCCCTGCTGTTTATCTCTAGCTAGCTGCCTAACATAACAAGTATTTAAAATAATAAAATGTATATAATAGCTTCCCCCAATATTTTATTGAAATGATAAAGCAGTTATTTAAAAAATATATCAAGGAACACATTATAAGAAGAATGAGAATACAAGATGTAAGCAGGAACGAATAGGCACATATTTTAGCTGGTGTAGCTATGGAATTTTAGGTGATAAGTAGAGAGGAAATGAAAAAAAAATCCTCCTTGCAAACAGTAGCATAAACCCCTTTCCCTTCCCTTTTATCTGTTCCAGTCAATCATACACTTATCGCTAACTGATTGTTGGGACCTGCTGTGATTAACTGCATCCACCTCGACACAGATGTCTTCCTCCACTTACTCTTCCACTCTTTCTTTATACTATGACTCCACCTCTGCCTGTCTGTCCACCGGTCTCCTCTTTCAGTCCAGCCCTCACCATCACCCTTGACTCAGAGCCCAGCTTCCTCTTCGAAGACCTGGTCTTCCTCTCTTTTGAAAGCCATGATGCTGTAAATGAGACGCTGTCAAGACAGAATGGATCTGGCCTGGGGAAAACGTCTCCTTAAGCCTGTGAAAAGCTTCCCCAGCAAAAGCAGTGGGCTTTTCTGAGACATTTAGTAGGTATAATTGTTAATTACATGAGAATCCTTTGGGCTCATTTAGGTTTTTCATCTATCCATCAGGGCTAAAATAACAGCTGAACAAAAGCAGGATACCTCTCCAAACAGACACAGCTGAAGAACAAATGCTTAAGAAATAAGATTAATGTCCTTTGAGAGTACAAAGATTTAACATGCTATTTTTAGTGTCCAAGCACCTAGATACTAGGATACAAAGAAGCGTCAGAAAAAGGAACATTCAATGGAAAAATATGTCAAAGTCATACTGGCAGTGGGTTATTCAGAGAATAGCGATAAGAATCATTGTAACCTCATGAAACCAAAACTGAAATAACAGATGATAATGCACTTAAAAAATATCTTCTTACAACTGTTGCTATTAATCACTTTTAGCCTAAGAAGTCCAGGATCAGATTGCAAATGTGGAGCAAACAACTGCCTGAGACATTTACAATATTTACAGTATTTCTGTATTAAAAATATTTTCTATATTGTAAAAATATTTACAATATTTTTGTATTAAAATATTTCCTGTATTGTAAAAATATTTATAATATTTTCTGTATTAAAACAATCCATCATTCTTCTTTCCTGTTTCAAATGATAGATGATGCCATTTTTTTGCTATGATGATAAAATGTACAATTACTTGAATCTTCCTAAGTGAGTTTATCCATATTCTGTTCTGAGTATTAACTAAAAAGCTAAGAAATTTCAAACATTTATAACTGGCATGATATTTACCAAGATTTAGGTGTATTTTTTGCCCATTTAAACTCTTGCATGCCATTTGTTTTTCCCTCAATACAGCCAGACAAAATTTCTAAGGAGATCAATACTTTTCATTATCCCTGAAGTCTACAATCCACAGACAGCAATTTCTGGGTGGTCACTCAAATGTCTGCAATCCTTTTGGTTCCAAAGCAAAATGGCCAATAAGACCTTTGTCATGACAAGTAGATGGTCTGGTTTGGGGGACTGAGGGATGATGGTTGGGGGGAGGTGGAAGATACAGGTGCTTTGGGTCCCTGAGTAGAATACTGGGGGAGTGTCACTGACCTGAAGGCGGGACACCATGTTTGTAATTCAGGTTTCCTAGAATGTGGTGTGAAGATCCCTTCTAGTGGCAAGGATGTCAAAATGAGAACAACTTACATCTGAGAACTAAACGCATCTTGGGTTTTGTCTCTAGCATATTAGTCTGCTCCCAGCTTTGCCAGCCACCGAACGGCTTATGCAGATGAAGTGAAATGCACGAAATTGTGTTTCTGGAGCATTAGGAAAAAGATATTAAATGCTACCCTGATTTTCTTGGCACATGAAATATTGAAGGCCAATTTGCAAAGAGAAACATGTAATTTATGTATTCTCCACTCATTCTCAGAAAGATTTGAGGCAGAAAACAGAGGACTCATTTTACAGAGAGTGCCCACTTGAACTCACCCAATATAGAAAATGTCATCTTCTATATTCATAAAGAGGCATATTTTTATAAACATTTTTCTATGAAATCTCACATTGTTAAAAAGGGTCCAGTCATAATACTAGATGTTAATCTGCTTTTTGGCTTCTCTCCCAAAACACAGTGGTGCCTTTCTCCAAAGGCCAGGAAACACACGGCAAGGCCCTGAATGAGTTTCACTTCACTTTCCAAATGTATTGGAAGAAGAAGTGATGCAAATGCTGCTCTTTGCTAGCCTTGGCTGGGGTCAGCTTCCCCGGCACCTTCTTGAATATTATCTTTATTGATTGGTCTTGCTCTTTGAAATGAGCAGACTAACATCTGACAGCCCCCTGGCAGGCTGAACCCAGAGGGAAAGCCAGAAACTCTACTCTCCCTCCCAGAGTCAATACATCTAAATAACTCGAAGCCTACAACGATTCTGATTGCTTGATGCAGATGGAAGCTTTGTTTTGGAATCACTTGAAAATATGTGCCAGCTGAGCTGGGCCCCTCTAGTTTAAGGCCCCATATCAGCTGCACCATCTCTTCTGCCTGTCAGTGGCTTTGCAGGGCTGTGAGAAGCTCCTTGGAGGAAGGGCTGCGGTCATGGTGCTATCAATCTATTACCTTTCTTCCCCACCTCCGTAATACAGGCACAAAGCAGTGGAATTCCAGAGCAGTGGCACTGAATGGACTAAAGGTTATTTACCAAAAGGAAGTGACACTCCAGCAACGAATGATCCTTGAGCACCTTAGAGCAAGGTGCTGGACTAAGTACTCCAAAAGATGTAAGTTCCTGTTAAATCTCTCACCACTGAGAAGGACAAGGGGATGCTCAGACATCAGTTACACATCCAAGATACTCATCATGTTCATGAATTTTTACAGAGGCCATCTATTTGCAGTTTGCCGCTCTAAGCCTAGATTTTTGTGTTTTCTCCAGACCCATAGCTAGTTGAGACAAGAGATGTCAGTTGAACTTTAGGAGCAGGAAGAAAGAAAAAAAAAAAAACTTTAAAAAATTCTCTTAGAAGCATAATTCCTCTCTAAAAGAGATTGATCTTTCAAACTCACACACTTAAAACTGCTCAAAATCTGGATGGCAGATTTTGTTACATGTATTTTTCTACAATTTAGGGGGGGAGAGAGTGATATGGAGAAGGATCACAGGGGTGTCTCTCCTATTGGGTGACATTTGGGTAAATCTCCTCAAGCTGTTTTCTCTCTTCTTGGTTTCCTTCTCCTCTTCTCTGTGTACTATCTAGCTGGGCAGAATCTTTAAGTTTGGCCAGCTTAGTGTTATTTGTTTTTGTTATTGTTTTTTATTTCCCCTCCAGTTTCACTGAGATGTGACTGACAAATTAAAACTGCATATATTTTAGGTTATACATGATTTTTTAAAGGTGTACAATGTGATGATTTAATACACATCTACATTGTGAAATGATTACCACCATAAATTTAGTTAACACACTCATTACGTCACAAAGTTACTAAACTAGAGCTTGTAAGCTATATCAGCTTACAAACTAAAAAGCTTCTGTACAGCAAAGAAAACCATCAACAAAATGCAAAGGCAACCTATGGAACAGGAGAAAATGTTTGTAAACCTCACATCTGATAATGGATAAATATCCAAACTATGCAAGGTACTCATACACTGAATAGCAATAAAGCAAATAACCTGATTTAAAAAAACAGAAAAAGGCCTGAATAGACATTTTTCCAAAGAAGATCTACAACTGGCCAACAGGTACATGGAAAAGTCGTTCAGCATTACTAATCATCAGGAAAATGCAAGTCGAACCACAAGGAGATGCCACCTCATACCTGACAGAATGAAAGTGCCATGGAAGTGAGTCACTTGGTTGTGTCTAACTCTCTGTGACCCCAAGGACCACAGCCCACCAGGCTCCCCCATCCATGGAATCCTCCAGGCAACGGTACTGGAGTGGGTTGCCTCTTGCTTCTGCAGGGGATCTTCCAAACCCAGGGACTGAACCCTAGTCTCCTGCATTGCAGATGAATTCTTAACCGTCTGAGGCATGAGAGATGGTCATCATCAAAAAGACAAGAGAGAAGTACTGGCGAGTATGCAGAGAAAAAAGAACCCTTGTCCACTGTTGGTAGAAGTGGAAATTGGTGCAGCTGCTTCAGAAAACAGTGTGGAGGTTCCTCAAAAAATTAAAAATAGAACCTACACTGTTACTTGTCCTAAGCAAAAACTGTTTCTCAAATAGTACATGCAAGTGAAGTCTTTCTCAGAGCATCCACGAAACAGAAGGATCCCCAAGAGCGTGTGTAACGGGGACCTCACTGCAGCTTCTCTGTACTTTGGCTCTTATTCCCAGAACAATCTGGAACTTCATTTTGTTAGCTGGCTAATGGAGAATTCATTACTCCTGACTTTCTGGTCGCCATCTTACAGCACGGCATCTAAGGCATTGCTGGCAACTCAGCAGTGGGGCGAGGGAGTGATTAGAACCAATGACAGCTCTTCTGTAAACATAACAGGGGCAACAACACAGCTCACACCTGCTATTAACTCTTTGCTTGCGTGTTCTGAACCTTTACCACGAACATGGAGTCAAAATAAGTGAATTCGACTTTCAGCTTTCCGCTAATAATGGAGTAACAGTAAGAAAGCTTTATTTTCTCAGAATCAGTGTCTAAGCTGTTTTGTATGTTAATATATGACAGACTTCATGGCAGATAGATGGGGAAACAGTGGCTGACTTTATTTTTTTGGGCTCCAAAATCACTGCAGATGGTGACTGCAGCCATGAAATTAAAAGATTCTTACTCCTTGGAAGGAAAGTTATGACCAACCTAGATAGCGTATTGAAAAGCAGAGACATTACTTTGCCAACAAAGGTCCATCTAGTCAAGGCTATGGTTTTTCCTGTGGTCATGTATGGATGTGAGAGTTGGACTGTGAAGAAAGCTGAGCGCCGAAGAATTGATGCTTTTTTATTGGAGAAGACTCTTGAGAGTCCCTTGGACTGCAGGGAAATCCAACCAGTCCATCCTAAAGGAGATCAGTCCTGGGTGTTCATTGGAAGGACTGATGGTGAAGCTGAAAGTCCAATACTTTGGCCGCCTGATGTGAAGAGCTGACTCACTGGAAAAGACCCTGATGCTGGGAAAGATTGAGGGCAGGAGGAGAAGGGGACGACAGAGGATGAGGTGGTTGGATGGCATCACCGACTCAATGGACATGGGTTTGGGTGAACTCTGGGAGTTGGTGATGGACAGGGAGACCTGGGGTGCTATGGTTCATGGGGTGGCAAAGAGTCGGACACGACTGACTGACTGGACTGAACTGAACTGATATGACAGACAGACAAAATTTTAATGCACCAATAAATCCAAGTTCCATGAATCAGGGACTTGGCTTAGGTTCCCTGTTGACTCTCCAGCCTTGATTAGTCAAGAAACACCAGTTGCTGACAGGTGGACTGACTGATTAACCTTCAGGGTGAAGCTCTGAGCAACCTGAGTGCATTTCCTTGCCGGGATCTTTTCGGTTGCTGAAGTGAGGTGCGTTCTGGGCCCTGTGGACCACGGCTTCCACCAGAGGGAGCAGGGATGTCACCACAATCCTGAGGACGCCTGGTGTAAAACCACATGAGGAGCCTGAAGGGGAAACTCAGAAAGTCCCCAGGTACAGCAAGGATGAATTTAAATCGAAGCCAAAGTGACAAGAATAGAGCTGGAGGTCCACGTAAATAAGAACAATGACTAGATTAAGGCAATACAGACCTTCTTTTTCCTGCTGCTTAAATATCGGGAACTTGTGACCTAGGGGGTGCTTCCCCTGCCCCACTGGCTACATCCTCCACAGCTGCCTGCCTCCTGACTCCTGGTTACCAGTGTGGAGTCAGCCTTACCACCATGCACCTCATCTTAAAAGCAGAGGGGAGAATGACCCCAGCCAAACCACTCTGACATCCAGCACTGCAATGCTCTGAAACAGCGCTACTGGTCTCTCCAACTCCGGGGAAAAGATGGGTTATGTGCGTTGTGTTTGGTCTGGCACAAGTGCCAAGAAGACTTCATTCCAAGCTCTGGGCTGCGATTCCACCTAAGAACAAATAATTCTGCACAGACCACCATTAAGTCACATAAATGGCAAAGCCGAAGTTTAATATTCAAGGTCTCTACTTTCTTCTCCAGGCAAGTTTAAACCTAAAAGGGGCAACAGTTTAAAATGTTGGGGATCAAAACACACAGCTGACTTAAAAGCAGATCATTAGGCCTTTCTGGGCTCCCCTGGTGGCTCAGTGGTAAAACATTCACTTGCAATGCAGGAGATGGAGGTTCAATCCCTGGGTCAGGAAGATCTCCTGGAGGAGCGGATGGCAACCAACCCCAGTATTCTTGCCTGGAGAATCCCATGGACAGAGGAGCCTGGTGGGCTACAGTCCATAGGGTTGCAAAGAGTTGGACACGACTAAAGTGACTGAGCATGAACACATGCATGTTAGCCCTTTGTAAGTCTCTCAGCTTAGACGAGAAGGTGGTGAGGTGGACAGGGGTATACAGGGAGATTCGAAAGGACAGATGTGGGGCACTAATTTATCTCACAGACAGCCATCCATAGATCATGGAGATCATAGGGTCAGTTCTGAAGCCTGATATAGTCCAACGGAGAAGGCAATGGCACCCCACTCCAGTACTCTTGCCTGGAAAATCCCATGGACAGAGGAGCCTGGTAGGCTGAAGTCCATGGGGTCGCTACGAGTTGGACACGACTGAGCGATTTCCCTTTCACTCTTTACTTTCATGCATTGGAGAAGGAAATGGCAACCCACTCCAGTGTTCTTGCCTGGAGAATCCCAGGGACAGGGGAGCCTGGTGGGCTGCCGTCTATGGGGTCACACAGAGTCAGACATGACTGAAGCGACTTAGAAGCATAGTCTAATAGGAAAGATAATTCAAGAGGAGATCTCAGCTGCATCGTGATAAAAAAAAAAAAAAAAAAAGACTGACATCAAACCAAAGCAGCAAGCCTTAAGTATAGATTTAGCTAATGAAACTCTGGAGAGTAAATTATTCTTCCATGGCTGCTGAAACAAGCAACAACAGCAACAGACACTCTCTGTTTTCTAAGTGGTTCCATCCAGAGGGTGGAACCCTCCAGTCCACAGATGTCCAGTTCAGGCCATTCCTGGGAGCCTACTGATGAGATGTTGACTGCCGAGCAATCATGAAACAGAGCATCCCCAGGTGTGAAAATGGTACTGTTTTAAGTTTTTTTTTTTTTTTTAAGGTAATGGTCAGAGCAAGTGAAAAACTACATGTAATTCAAAAGAGAAACACAGGTGACAAATCCAAATAATACAATCACAAATTTGTACAAGCTGAGATGCTGGTATATTTCCCTACATTGCCCAGTCTGTAGCAAGTGGTCAGCAGGGGCTTACTGATTATCTAAAAAGATATATCTATGGGCTTCTCTAAAAAGAAACCTGATGCCAGACCCTTTCTACCACTGCATCAGATAGAAGTTTTAGATTAGAGAAGGGAACGGCAACCCACTCCAGTACTCTTGCCTGGAGAATCCCGTGGACAGAGGAGCCTGGTGGGCTACAGCCCATGGAGTCACAAAGAGTCATACACGACTGAGTGATAACACAGCAGCTAATACAATGAGTCTAAAATGCTTTCCAAAAGTTGGAAGGTCCTGTATATGAAGAAGATGGCTTCTAGTTCTAATCCTACTCCTCTAGGCAGAAAGGCTTTCATGAAACTAATAATAAAAAAGTCCTTAAGAGAGAAGCAAAGAGCGTGTTAACTTTTGCAGGGAACAGAGAAGGCTGCCCACACCCAGAAGGACCCATGAAGAAGCTCTCCTAACGTCTGTGGAGAGATCTTTCTCTACATAATGGTAAACAATGAGCCTTGTCAAATTTTTCTTATTTTTCATTACGGGAAACGTTAAGTGTCACAATACTTCAAGCGAGCAGCGTGAATGGAAAACAGGATGGCATACCGACTTCACGCCAATGGTAAATCAAGTGTTCTGTCTGGCAGGAAAAATGTCATTAGCCTGCAAAATGATCTAGCTGATGCCATTTTCGAAACAGAGGTAATAAGTCTACTGGAATTTATGAGGGAAACAATTGACTTTCTTTTCAGCCATCTACTTTTAGAGGTCAGAAGGAAAATATTTATGGTATCTTTTAAAAGAAACAGATTTCATCCCCCTCGAAAAATAAGTTTCACACAGAGTAAATATTTCTACTGGCAAAACATGGAAAACAGAAGTTCATTCTTAAAAAGTCAGGTTATGAAGGACTAACAGCCTTATGCCCAGATGGAGTTTTAAGGTAAAAATAGCTCATCATATTGCTCATTCGCACAGGTTGGCCCTGCCTTAGCTATACCTTCAATTCAAGGTCAAAAAAAATGTACTGAAAAGCAGTCTTCAGCAACCTAATAACTAAAAGTTTAACAACAGACAGAATGTTCCCAAATAGCTTATCTAAGCAATTTACCGGTTTCCCTATTTTTCAGTCAAAATAACTTGTGTTCTCAGAGAAGGGATTTCTTTTTTGTGTAGTAAACATGAATCAGATCAGATCAGATCAGTTACTCAGTCGTGTCCGACTCTTTGCGACACCATGAATCACAGCACGCCAGGCCTCCCTGTCCATCACCAACTCCCGGAGTTCACTCAGACTCACGTCCATCCGAGTCAGTGATGCCATCCAGCCATCTCATCCTCTGTCGTTCCCTTCTCCTCCTGCTCCCAATCCCTCCCAGCATCAGAGTCTTTTCCAGTGAGTCAACTCTTCGCATGAGGTGGCCAAAGTACTGGAGTTTCAGCTTTAGCATCATTCCTTCCAAAGAAATCCCAGGGCTGATCTCCTTCAGAATGGACTGGTTGGATCTCCTTGCAGTCCAAGGGACTCTCAAGAGTCTTCTCCAACACCACAGTTCAAAAGCATCAATTCTTTGGCACTCAGCTTTCTTCACAGTCCAACTCTCACATCCATACATGACCACAGGAAAAACCATAGCCTTGACTAGACGGACCTTTGTTGGCAAAGTAATGTCTCTGCTTTTGAATATGCTATCTAGGTTGGTCATAACTTTCCTTCCAAGGAGTAAGCGTCTTTTTTAATTTCATGGTTGCAGTCACCATCTGTAGTGATTTTGGAGCCCAGAAAAATAAAGTCTGACACTGTTTCCACTGTTTCCCCATCTATTTCCCATGAAGTGATGGGACCAGATGCCATGATCTTCGTTTTCTGAATGTTGAACTTTAAGCCAACTTTTTCACTCATAGTAAAGCCCAAAAACAAGATCTGATGTAAGAAAATTCAGACAAAAGCCAATATAAATCATTAATGCTTTCAGAACAAATCACGATCATTGTTCATGACAGAGATGAACTGTTACTGATTATAAAGAATGTTTTTGATATATTTTTATTAGAAAATAGATTATAAGATATATAGAGTATAACCTATTTTTAAAACTGTATTTTTACAATGTGTATGCATAGGATAATGTGTAGAAGGATATACAACAAAGATTTAACACTGGCTTAAGTGTTCAGTCACGTTTCCTGAGGGATAATTTACGTACAGTAAAATTCTATACAGTTCTACGAATTTTGACAAACACAATCATATAATCTCCACCCCAGGCCAGATGTAAGATACTCCTGTCACTTCAGAAAGTTCCTCTGTGTCCTTTTGCAGCCCATCCCTCTCCCCACACAGCCCCTGGCCATCAAAGATCTGTTTTCTTTCCTTTATCATAATTATTACTTATTCCAGAACATCATGTAAATGGAATCATACAGTAAGCAGTCTTTTGATTAACACTGGTTTTTCTTTTCTAGAATTTAGGGTGATGATTTCTTTATTCTTGTTATCTTCCTTTCCTGTATTACTAATTTTTTAGTAAAAAAAACAACTAATTTTATAATTTAGAAAAACACAGTAAAAATTAATTAATTGTGATGGGCCAGCGGTAAGTAGACAAAGTCATAAAGCACATGTGAAAGCAAATGATGAGTAAGATTGTAGGAGTATGGAATTACTTCATCAAAGAGGTATCAGGAAATCAGCTACGGCTCAGGGAAAATCCCAGCCGTGAAGTCTACCAGTTGTGTATCTCTTGGCAGGTTATTTCTCACCCTTTAGCTGCAGTGTCCTCATTTCTAAGTTAGAGGTTCAAACAGTGCCTGTCTCATAAAGTTTCAAGAATCAGGTGAGACTGTGCATGTAGGCCACTGACACGGGGTCAACTTCAGCACTACAACTAGGTTTACTATTTATTTGGCTGTTCACAGGAGTATTACTATCATCAGGAGGTTTTCCAATTAAAAAGGTCTAGGCCCAGGAGAAGAGCCACAAGGAGAGAGAAGCATGGGTAGGGGAAGGAGGATGGGGGCGTGGGTTACAGTTCACGTTTCAAATCTTTAAACTGTACATGGGGCTTCCAACATGGTGCTAGTGGTAAAGAACCGGCCTGCCACGCTGGAGATAAGAATGCCAGTCTGATCCCTGGGTTGGGAAGATTCCCTGGAGGAAGGCATGACAATACTCTAGTATTCTTGTCTGGAGAATGCTATGGACGGAGGAGCCTGGCAGGCTGCAGTCTCCATGGTCGCACAGAGTCGGACATGACTGAAATGCCTTAGCATGCCTGTACAAACTGTAGACATTTTGCTTTACGAAACGTGGAACTTCTGCTTGTTCTTAACAAAGTTCTCATCAACTTTGTTATGATTTCTGAAAGAATTCAAACACTTGTGGTTTTCTATTCTTGGAATTTTAAGTCATAGCTCATTATTCAAGGTACCTTGGAAAATATAATATTAATAGTAAAGACCAGCCATGTCAGTCGATATTTTCTTACTATTTAGAACCCAGCAAAATCCTTTAGTGCAAATATACATTTGTATTTATTTAATTCTCTTCTGTTTACCCCACATGAATAGCACAAACCCTCCAACCTTTCTTCACTCTACTCTAGGACATGATTCAGCACAGAGGAGGGAAGTCAATTAAACAGCCAGCAGTCCACAGAAGGACATGACACTGAAGATCAGTGCACAGCCAGACCAAGCAACCAGACCAAGCGACGTTCATCGCTGCAACATGCTTCTCAGAGACTCTGGGGTGAGAATGAGTTCACAAAAAACAAATACAGATCCACTTTTATCTCCCCAAGACTGTAATACATACCAGGAAGTGAGTAAGTCTGTCTCTTTTGGGAAGTTCCCAAGTGCTTTGATTGAAACAGAACATCTCATTTAATTTTCCACCACAGGATGAATTCATAATTCATGAACTGGTCCAGGCTTTTCATAATAAATGGCAATTGAATTAAAAACATGTCTGCTGTCTTTGGCCAAATATACACATATATAAAATGTAGACTATTGCCTTCATACATTTTGGTCAAAAAATACTTAGAGCCACAGTAAAGTTTATATTCATAGTCACATGTGTATGTTTCTACGTATATGCATGTGTGTATATACATATGTATATGTGTTTATCTGTATATATGTATGTTGCTGCTAAGTTGCTTCAGTCGTGTCCAACTCTGCGTGACCCCATAGAGCAGCCCACCAGGCTCTCCCGTCCCTGGGATTCTCCAGGCAAGGACACTGGAGTGGGTTGCCATTTCCTTCTCCAATGCATGAAAGTGAAAAGTGAAAGTGAAGTCACTCAGTCATGTCTGACTCTTAGCGACCCCATGGACTGTAGCCCACCAAGGCTCCTCCATCCATGGGATTTTCCAGGCAAGAATACTGGAGTGGGGTGCCATTGCCTTCTCCGTATATATGTATTTGTTGCTAAGTCACTTCAGTCGTGTCCGACTCTGTGCGACCCCACAGACGACAGTCCACCAGGCTCTCCCGTCCCTGGGATTCTCCAGGCAAGAACACTGGAGTGGGTTGCCATTTCCTTCTCCAATGCAGGAAGGTGAAAAGTGAAAGTGAAGTCGCTCAGTCGTGTCCGACTCTTAGCGACCCCATGGACTGCAGCCTACCAGGCTCCTCCATCCATGGGATTTTCCAGGGAAGAGTACTGGAGTGGGGTGCCATGTGTGTGTAAATGTTCATGGAACATACGTTATTAAGAAATCTCACAGGCACATGAGTGATCTCTCAGGCTCCAGGTCCCTCTATCAGACGTCTGTTCAACTACAGGAGATGGTTCCTTTGACTAGAAAATCTTACCATCTCCACAGATCAGATCAGATCAGATCAGTCGCTCAGTCGTGTCCGACTCTTTGCAACCCCATGAATCGCAGCACGCCAGGCCTCCCTGTCCATCACCAACTCCCGGAGTTCACTCAGACTCACGTCCATCGAGTCAGTGATGCCATCCAGCCATCTCATCCTCTGTCGTCCCCTTCTCCTCCTGCCCCCAATCCCTCCCAGCATCAGAGTCTTTTCCAATGAGTCAACTCTTTGCATGAGGTGGCCAAAGTACTGGAGTTTCAGCTTTAGCATCATTCCTTCCAAAGAAATCCCAGGGCTGATCTCCTTCAGAATGGATTGGTTGGATCTCCTTGCAGTCCAAGGGACTCTCAAGAGTCTTCTCCAACACCACAGTTCAAAAGCATCAATTCTTCGGCACTCAGCCTTCTTCACAGTCCAACTCTCACATCCATACATGACCACAGGAAAAACCATAGCCTTGACTAGACGGACCTTTGTTGGCAAAGTAATGTCTCTGCTTTTGAACATGCTGTCTAGGTTGGTCATAACTTTTCTTCCAAGGAGTAAGAGTCTTTTAATTTCATGGCTGCAGTCACCATCTGCAGTGATTTTGGAGCCCATCTCTACAACCTACCTGTTATTCAAGATGCAGCTCACGTGCCACTTCTCCATCAAGCCCCTTGCAGTTTTCCTGCACCAGAAACGATCTCCTTTTTACCTTGGATGTATTATTTACATACCTGTCTTCTCCCCATGGGAGAAGGCAATGGCAACCCACTCCAGTACTCTTGCCTAGAAAATCCCAGGGATGGGGGAGCCTGGTGGGCTGCTGTCTATGGGGTCGCACAGAGTTGGACACGACTGAAGTGACTTAGCAGCAGCAGCAGCTTCTCCCCATGACAAAGCAAAAGGCTCCTTGAGAGTAGGGCCCATGGAAAATTATTATTTGTCTCTCCCTCACCCACCAGTCCATGGAGTCATAAAGAGTCGGACATGACTGAAGTGACTTAGCACACAGAGCCACCAGTGCCCAGCATAGTATTCTGTACCAATTGTTGTTGTTTTAGGTGCTAAGTCAAGTCTGACTGTCTTGAGACCCCATGGACTAGCCCACAGGCTTCTCTGTCCATGGGATTTCCCAGGCAAGAATACGGGAGTGGTTGCCATTTCCTTCTCCAGGGGATCTTCCTGATCCAGGGATAGAACTGTGTCTCCTGGATCGGCAGGCATACTCTTTACCACTGAACCATCAGGGAAGCCCTTTCTACAAATTAGGGTCTTATATAAATTTTAAGAATGCAATGAATATTTTATTCCATTTCAATACAGTCATCGGGGTTTAAGAAGAAACTTGTTTTAGATGGAACAGGCTGCTGCTGCTGCTGCTAAGTCACTTCAGTCGTGTCCGACTCTGTGCGACCCCAGAGACGGCAGCCCACCAGGCTCCCCCGTCCCTGGGATTCTCCAGGCAAGAACACTGGAGTGGGTTGCCATTTCCTTCCCCAATGCATGAAAGTGAAAAGTGAAAGTGAAGTTGCTCAGTCGTGCCCGACTCCCAGCGACCCCATGGACTGCAGCCTACCAGGCTCCTCCATCCATGGGATTTTCCAGGCAAGAGTACTGGAGTGGGGTGCCATTGCCTTCTCCAGTGGTACAGGCTACCTGGATTAAAAGTGACAGGAGTATTAAGAGATAATTTGTCTTCCATGTACTTTCAGGTAAACAAAGAACTTTTTGTCCTGATATGAATACACTGATCACAAGCATCTTCTAATCAGTTAAATGACCCACATATGAGAGATGAGTCAAGAAAGACAGGAGGCTGTCTCCCATTTTCACAAACTAAGTACCATGCCAGAGGTAACTTTCTCCAACACCTGATAAAGCAATTATACATAAAGACAGAACGGGCTGAACAATCATCATCCCAATTTGGCATCTCTCTTCTGTTTGAAGTGCCAAAAATTTGTTAGGGGAACAAACATGTGGCATTCTTCAGTGCTCTGCTTCAAGACAACTGACATCAACTGACTACATGATGTGTGGCTTTGTCTGCCTCTGCTCACCCAGTCCTCACAACAAGGTTAATTGCCACTCAGCCCATTTTACAGATGATAATACTGAGGCTTACATAATTAATAACTAGGCATACACTGCAGTCCACAAAGCAGAAAACATCTTTCAAGTCTGAGCTTCCTTCCTATGAGTTAATCTTTAAAATCCAGTATTGAAATTTGAGGACAATGTTGGCATCATGGACAGTGTCGGTCAACGCATTTTCGATTCACTCAAATGAACACCATTTTCTCTTAGAGTTTGGGGGAACTTATCTCTAAATGATCACAGAATTTCCAGAAGATTCTGAATTTCATCTAGGAGTTAATAATCTCTGAAAAAAAGGTAATGCAGGTTTAATAACACAAAAGTTTGAGCCCACTCAGGGACTTCTACTGGGTCCCAGTTCTAGGATTGCTCTAGAGGATTCTACTGCCTGCATTTATGACATTTGGTCAACAGGAAGGGTATGACATTTCTAGAAGCAGTCTTCTCTTTATTAAAGCCAAGTCTCAAAGGCATTTATTGACAGCTTACTCAAAAAGCCTGGAGCATTGAACATATTATCCCATTTAATTTGATCAAATTAGTATTAGATACCCTGAGGACCCTCAGTGTTCATACAGAGAGGTTAAATTCCTTGGCTATAACCCTCACAACTAGTAAGTAACAAGTAGAGCTGGAATAGGAACCCAGGTATTCCTAGCTTTAAAAGCCAGGCTTTTTCAAATACACATACAACCCGCACTCCTCTTCTCAGCACCCCTACTCCAAAAAAAAAAAAAAAAAAAATTATTATTTCTGCCTTCTATACCTCTGAACTTAAAAGGTCAAGTCCATTCAACTTCTTTTCAGGATACAATCCTTTTCTTAATGTTCATCTTCTTCATTAAATCACCAAACTGAAGGGAAAGTTGCGAATGTCTTTAAACTAGGAAATTATGGTGTAAAACAGAGATCGGATTCCACTGCCATTGCTTAGAAAATAAGGGAAGAAAACACACAGCTACTGTTGATTGTGTACCTCAGCCCACATCACACAACTGGCTCTTCTCTGACTGCCATTTTTACATTTTCTTTGGACTTTTTTAGAAACAGATGGGCTAGTGACTGGAGTATTATCAGTTCTCATGTAAGCAGCTGGAGCATCCCAGAATTGCAGAAATAGCAATCTTCTGAATAATTTCTCCTGCCGCAAACAACTGCTGCTTCTGCTATAATAATCCCCTTAGTGGACCCAGAGAGCATTCTTCCCATTCCAAGAGCCACAGTTCTGTTGATTTTAAACCACAAAGTCCTTTTGTATCTCAGCTAGGAAACGCTGCAGACATGGGGACCACCTGATCTTTGTTTTGTCTTTCCTAAGGCAGATATGCCAGATGACAATATTTGGGTTAAAGGACATTTTATCTTCAGCTGTCATAAAAAAAGGAAAAGCAGGATAGGAGGCAACTGAACTGTTTCTGTTCTTTCTTTCTTATTCATTAAGTCCATAAGTCTTCATGGGCAGGGTATCTCGTGAACTGCCCATTTTATGACACCAATCTTAGACTCCCAGAAGGCCAAATTTGTATGAACCACAAACCCTGTTGACCATATTTTGACCATGATGCCATGCATTCAGAAGTTTTCAGAGTTAAGCTGCTTATTGTTATGGGGGAGGGGATGGGGAATGTAGATCTCAGACCAAATATATATTTTTTTCATTTGAGTGCTTTGCAACCACAAAGTACTCATTTGATAAAATGGGACCTGACAATATTTAGAAATAACTGAAATCACAACATACATAATAATAAACTCGATCTGCCACTCATGGGACAAGCCTTAGTGTTTTTCAGATCATCTGTTCCTTTCAGTGGCAAAAACTACACCAATCAGCCAAATAAGTAAATAAATAAATTACAAACTATTAAAATTATTAGATTTTTATCACATTTTAATTTTTATTAAATTACTAGATTTTAAAACAGTATGGCCCTGAAGAAACTAGTGATGACGAAGTTACATTAAGGCATAATTTTCCCATTTGTCAAATGCATAATTTTTATAAGCTTTGAGTTATAAATCAGATACCAAATAATTCAGCCCTTTTAAAGTTCAGTGGCTTTTAGTATATTCAGAGAAGTGTGCAACAATTACCGCTATTTAATTTTGGAACATTTTTATCATCCTCAAAACATTCCCAGTGGCTGTCACTCCCTATTCTGTCTCCCTAGATCTTCAGTTTAGTTCAGTTCAGTTGCTCAGTCGTGTCCGACTCTTTTCGACCCCATGAATCGCAGCACGCCAGGTCTCCCTGTCCATCACCAACTCCCAGAGTTCACTCAGACTCACGTCCATCGAGTCAGTGATGCCATCCAGCCATCTCATCCTCTGTCGTCCCCTTCTCCTCCTGCCCCCAATCCCTCCCAGCATCAGAGTCTTTTCCAATGAGTCAACTCTTTGCATGAGGTGGCCAAAGTACTGGAGTTTCAGCTTTAGCATCATTCCTTCCAAAGAAATCCCAGGGCTGATCTCCTTTAGAATGGATTGGTTGGATCTCCTTGCAGTCCAAGGGACTTTCAAGAGTCTTCTCCAACACCACAGTTCAAAAGCATCAATTCTTCGGTGCTCAGCTTTCTTCACAGTCCAACTCTCACATCCATACATGACCACAGGAAAAACCATAGCCTTGACTAGACAGACCTTTGTTGGCAAAGTAATGTCTCTGCTTTTCAATATGCTATCTAGGTTGGTCATAACTTTTCACAATCACTAATCAACTTCCTACCTGGATAGATTTGTCTATTATGGGCATTTCATACAACGGTTTTTGTAACTGGTTTTTGTGACTCAGCACAATGTTTTCAAGGTTTATCCATGCTGTAGCAATCCATTAGTATTTTATTTATTCTAATGGACAAGTAATATTTGACAAATAATATGAACGAACATCTTTTTAATTTACCCATTCATTGGTTGATTGGCATTTGGTTCTGTTTCCACTTTTGAACTATGGTGAATAATGTTGCCATGAACACTGTGTACAAGTTTTTGCATGGATATATGTCAAGTATCTCTTTTTTAAAAAAAAATTATTTTTAATTGGAGGAAAATTCCTTTACAGTGGTGTATTGGTTTCTGTCATACATAAATAGGAATCGGCCACAGGTATACATATGTCCCCTCCCCTCCTTCTTGAACCTCCCTCCCCCTTGAATTTCTCTCCCTCTTTTTAAAATAATATTTTATTTTTTGGCCCTACTGCAGGGCATGTGGGATCTTAGTTGTCCAAGCAGGAATCAAACCCATGCTCCATGCAGTGGAAGCCCAGAGTCATAACCACTGGACCACCAGGGAAGTCCCAAGCATATAGTTTTTAATGAAAATCACAATTTTGGTGAAGAAAGAAATGTGTTATTTTATGCCAGTGAAGGGAAATGATTTAACCAAGTACTGTGCAAGAGGGAGCAGGCTAAGTAGGTACAACCTGTGTTGGCTGGACGTGCGGAGGCAATGTGAACCCAGCCCTTCCTGGCCCGTCCTGCTGGGACAGCAGCCAACAGCGGGGCCCTTCCTCTGGGAACCCCTCACTGTATGACTGAGACCACGAGCCCTCCAAGGCCAGCCGCATATGCCAAGCATGAGCAAAGCTTGCCCACCCCACCCCAGGGTCCTCACAGCTCATCTTTTCCTGGACTGTGAAGTGGAGACAGAGTGTCTGAGCCAAACCCTGATGACAGATGCTGATGGGGACTAACGTGACCTCCAAATGGATTCTCACTAATAACTGAAGCAGGTCAGTAGGCAAATCATTTTTATGAACACCTTCCTCCCACATGACACACCATCTCCACCAAATGAACTCATTCAAGTAAACAGGTAAGCTAATAAAGAATGACTCAATCCATTTTACTGAAACAGTCCTAGAAAAGGACCTACATCGTTAAAATGCACTGTGTTTCTAAGTTGATTAACTATCAAGGCAAGTTTTCCAAGGGTCTTAAGTACGAGTGAAATAGTTATCCATGAACTTCTTCACCCTCAAGTAAAATAATATTAGGGAATTCAAGTGCATAAGACTCAACTTATTTCAAAACTGGAGGCTCAAAATATCAGTAATTATGAGGCTAAGTAGGACAAAGAGATGTTTTTGCATCCTCCAAATTACCACAGGTGGCTTGCTAACTACTGCACAAGGACAATGAGCGATTTATTTCCAATTCAGCTTTGTTCTCATTTGAAAAGGACTTAAACCAAAGTGAAAGGCAGCAAGAGCCCAAAAGATGCAGTCAACACCTGTTGTCTTTTCACAACTGGATCTGCATTTTCTTAAAGCAGTACAAAAGTCACAAATGTAATATGTTCATACACACATATATCTGTGACAGGAGGGAAAGGGGCAGGGCACAACTTCTGAAAGAGTGACAGAGCCCAAGGACACAACACACAGCAATTAGAATCGAATGGGACCAAGATGGCAGACAAGGCTGGACCTTCATCCTCAATCAGCAAGTGAAATGACACTGGAGGTGCCACGACAGTCGCAAGGCACTGTTAAAAGACAAGGAGTGGGCAGTGGCCCAAATCCTGGAAGTCTCTGCCCCTTCCCCAAAATAGTTGGAATAATCCTCCCACTCATTAGCATACGAAATTACCCAGCCTATAAAAACCAAGCATGCCAAATTTCAGGGCTGCCGTACTTGTCCTCTGCAATGGCCCACACTCTGTCTCTCTGAATCTGAATAACTCTATTTCTTACCTATCACTTTGTCTCTCACTGAATTCTTTCTGTGATGAGACATCAAGAATCTGAGCTTCATTAGGTCCTGAAACGAAGTACCATCAGTCTTGGCTGGGTTTGAGTCCCAGTCATGTGGGTTCAAGTTCCAAGCAGGGTTTTGGCTGGGTTCTAGTCCCAGCCCCATGGGTTTGACTCCCATACTGGGTTTTGGCTGGGTTTGAGTTCCAACAGGTGGGTTAAAGTCCCAATCTGAGGTAAACGGTTTCATATCATCATGGTTATTTCCACTAGCGAAATTCTATCATCTGAATATCTTGTAATTAAAAAAAAAATAACCACAGTACAACATGAGCAAAGACAGAGGCAAGAAATAACACAGGATTCAGGAAGTACAAACTGCTCCGTATATGGCTGAAGGAATATGTGCATAGATAACAATGCAAGGATAGGAGGGTGGAGAGAGAGGCAGAGTCTTTAAAAGGTGCCTCTTCTGTTAGTCAAGAAGTTTGTTATCTATCAAAATGGTCATATGATTCTTCTAGTTTCTGTCAACATGGTGAAATAAAGCTACCCTTGCATACTTGAAATAAACCTACTTTGTGGTAACATTAAAAAAAATAACCACAGAAACAGCATCAGTCAACATGATTAAACTTTGCACTCTTAGCACAGCAGTATAAATCACTGCTGCTGTTCTCCCTACTCTTACAAACAAAAGAGGTTCACCCATCCCTTCTCCCAATGCCATGGGAAACAAAACAAACCCTGGTCTAGGCCTCCACACAATCCCAGAACCAACCCCCCCCAAGATCCTGGGGACTGTTCTGGGTTTGTGTTTAGAAAGCTGAAAAGAAGAGAGATCAGGAGGAGAAATGGACACACAAAACGAAAGAAGGGCCTGCCCCAGAGGTAGCCAATTCTGGCTACTGTCTTTGAGCTATAAAAAAACCTTCGATTATTGGAAAAAATATTTAAATCATTAGAAGAAAAAAGAATATTCTCTGACATATGAAAAAATATTTAAATCATTAGAAGAAAAAAGAATATTCTCTGACATATGAAAAAATATTTAAATCATTAGAAGAAAAAAGAATATTCTCTGACATATAAAAAAAGAATATGCTCTGACATATGAAAATTACATAAAAATCTAACTTCAGTGTCTATAAATAAAGTTTTACTGGAACACATCCCCGTCCGTTCATTTACATATTGCGGAAGATCATCTTTGGGCTTCAGAGGCTAAGTTGTTTAGTTGTTACAGAGACCAGAACGGCCTGCAAAGCCCAAATGACTTATTATTGGGCTCTTTACAATAAAAGTTTGCAAAACCTTTGTCGAACCTAGCCAAAGTGTACATTTCATTCCAAATCTCTAAAATGGATCTCAAGAGAGAAGGGGGAAAAAAAGGCAACAGAGAAGGTTCTAAACCACCCACCATGACTGGGTGGGCAGGAGGTGGTAGTTTTGTGGAGGGAGGTAACTTAGATAGGATTCCTGTTCCACAGGAGCACAAAGTAAGTCAGATATATAAAGTTTACTGGATTGAGAGTTTTTGCCGACAAACGACTTGTCTCCTTTTATAAATTTCTTTTAAGCACACAGCTTATCAGTGAACACAAGAACACATTAGTTGCTCACAAATTAGCATTTAGTACAATTATCTACAAAAGGGACAAGGAATCCATTTACATTTCAAGTCTTCTTCTTTCATTTAGCCTGCAACTTTTCTCAAGTAACAAACACAACCAGGAACACTAGATAACTACCTCTTCTTATCAATGTGAACGTCATTTTAATCCACCTTTTAATAAAGCTGCTATTGTGTTAAGGCAGAGGACTGAGGCAACTAGGGAAATGGAATAACTAATGAATAGAAATTGGAACCTGGCAAGCTCATTGACAACAGCCAAAGTGTGATGATGTCAAAGTTTCATTAATTGGATGTGTTAATCAACTCCCCATGTACTCTTTGTTGCCTTAACTCTATCCTGTGCTTATCAGCGAATTCAACGGACTGGGTCTTTTGCCTAATTCAAACAGCAATATGCAGAAAAATGTCTGTAACTGAATTTCATAATCTAAAAATCACTCAGTTTATTTTGGGTCTAATCATTAAGGAGACATATGTCTGTTCTTATGAAGAAATAAAGTAAAAAACCTAAATACAGTATAATAAATGCTTTCAAACTCTGGGGTGGGAATGAAAACACTTTTAATAGTTGATCTGGTTTTAAGGATTTTGCTGCAGAAATCTTAGCTGTACTCTTCACCTTCCCCGCGAAACTGCTAATATATGTTTGCTTTTAGTGGTTCATGTATGTGCATCAGAAGAATGATGGTCTAATTTTTAATTAAAATTTGCTAGTGTTTCAACTCTTAGTTCTTTTTTTATTTTTTTAATCATTCAAACTAAATAAGTAAATACCATGTTGCAGAGAGGCACAGATGGCTGAGGAATCTATGGGAAGCCCAGATGGTGTATCCACATGCCCACAAGCCAGTCATCCCATTGGCAGCTTCCAACTTGACAGTGGATGGGATTAATATAACCTACAGTCTCCACACCAGCTGAGGGGCTCACAAGACTAGTGTTTGGGCCAGAAAAGATGCTGACTAAAGACATCCAGGTCTCACCTCACTGTCTGCGGCAAATTTGATTTCAAGTTTCATACAGACTGAAACAGCCTAACTTCCTTTGTAGCTGGTATAGGTCAATAATGCTTCTAAGACCATGTAGTGGTCTGTGTGGAAATGCATGCCCAGATGTGCCCTCATGTGGATTAGAACCTCCTGTTTTTCTTTACGACAATCCCTATCACATTTACAATTTATATTTCATGGGGAAAGTCCTCTAAAAATTAAATACAGAGGAAAAAATATTCCTAAAGAAATTTGTCACAGGACTAAAAAAAAAAAATGCAATGATTATACAAGGGTAGAGTTTACCACAATCTTCCAAATAAATAATGAGTTTACAGAATTAGGAAAAAAACGTGTTTCCTTTCATTTTTATTAGGCATTACTCTATCCTTAGAGGAAAATAAAAACAAACATACTAGTGTTCTTAATCAATTTATAGAAGAGACTAACAGAACATGACATAAATAGGCTAATGTGCATACGCAAAAGAGAGATGCTCAATTGTTTGAAAATCAACTTATTCATGTTGTAAAATAACACATACAAATTATTTAAGAAGCATGTCCTAAGAAATAGCAAATCCATATTTATTAACTTACAGAACCCTCTGGGCCTCAGTTTCCCAATGAGCAAAATGACCTCAAAGAGGAGATTGTGCAAACGAAATAATTAATACACTAAAGTTCCTGGACAGCTGTAAGCACTCAAAGGTGTTAACTATTTTAATTCATTATTGAAAGTATTCCTAAAGTAAATTACAGTCACAATTATTTTCCGAAGAATTTTTCTTTTTCTGTTATATAAGGAGATAGAAAATGGTTCACTGAATGAGCATGTATGTATGTTAGTCACTCAATTGTGTCCAACTCTTTGTGACTCTATGGACTATAGCTTATCAGGCTCCCCTGTCCATGGAATTCTCCAGGCAAGGATACTGAAGTGGGTAGCCATTCCCTTTTCCAGGAGATCTTCCCAACCTAGGGATCAAATCCAGGTCTCCTAAATTGCAGGCAGATTCTTTACCATCTGAGCCATCAGGGGAGCCCTCAAGAAGCATAAATGCAGGCAAACAAAGTGGAAAATTAGATAATCAGGAAAAAACAGGAGAGGAGGAAACAGCAGAAAGTATGACACTACTGTTTATAATTAAGGAACAATACACAATGAAACTATAATTTAGAACAGATCACAGAGAAGCAGAGTTAAAATAAGGAAAGCAGAGTTTGAAAGCAATAGAGGGAAATCACAAAGCCATGAAAAACAAGGTCACACCTTTAGTAATGCTAACAACTAACACGGGAATTCAAGCCATTATGGAAGAATCTGCAGGCTCTTTGATATTTCATTTTAAAGCTTTTAATAATTATTCAGACAGTCTGTCATTGCCACATAGCATAGAACATAGGCACTCTGGGATGGTCACTGAAGAAAAAACTCTAGAAGTAGGTTAGTGCACCAAGATGATGTTGTTCAGTCGCTCAGTCATGTCCGATTCTTTGCGACCCCATGGACTGCGGCAGGACAGGCTTCCCTGTCCTTCACAATCTCCTGGATGGTGGAGTGATGGCAATTTAGACTGAGCTATTTCCAAGTCAAAGGTAAACCAGGTAAATCTTTCCTTAAATCTACTGAGGAAGAGTAGGTTCCTTCCTCCAGGCACAACCTAAGCTGGATCCTACTGATTTAAATATCATAAGGTCCCTTCCTAGAACAGGGAGAACGAGAAAAGGAGAAAGTGATTTCTCTTAAACACATTCCCTTTTATCACCTGGAAACAGTGTAAAGGACCAGGATGCATTCTAGGGTAGCTATACTGGAACTGCCATAGTATCGCCCTGGGATGAGTTTAGAGATTAAAACCACCAAAGAGGCACTGCCTAGTGGCTTCTACCAAGCACAGGAGACAAATTTAGGGTGAGGGGCTCCGGCTGATGAGTAACTGGGACTCAAATAGTTTGTCTGTTCTCTAAAAACAAAAATCACATGAAGCAAGTGTCCTATAAACCAGGCAAGGAACTTAATCCTTTCACTCTCTACTCATGTGGGTGCGATGGCCATTTGCTGCTTCTGCTGCTCATCTTTTTCAACTGCTTTCTGCCTTTCTGGTTTGTTTGTTTGTTCATTCACGTTGCTCCGTTAGTCAGCTGAAGTGGTTATTATAAACAGAATTAATTTACTCTAGTGACTGGTTCAGGAAAGCATATGGTGAGTATGACAGGACAATAGTTATCTGCTACCATGCAGTGATAAACTCAAGAGAAACAAATCAAACTGGGGTGTCCCACCCACTTCACAGCAGACAATGAATCTATTACCTAACACCCTTCCCAAGCCTCGTTATGTTTTCTAGTATTCTCTTCCAGATTTCCCCAAGGTTTTATTTATCCTCTCTTGACGGACAGTCCATGAGGCAGCATAATGTAGTAGTTAAGAGCGTGGATTCCATAACTAAGCCACTTACACTTGCCTCTGAGCGTCACTACATAAATTTAATCTGGAGAAAATTAATGTCTCTGAGCTTCAGTATTCTTTCCTCTTTCCTCACTGAGGTATATAATTGACATATGACATTATATCAGTTTGATGTGCAGTGACTGGATACGTGTATACACTGTGAAATGATCACTGCAATAAATACAGTCATTATCCTTCATCATACAAAGTTAGAAAAACAAATTTCTTCCTTATGATAAAAACTTTTAAGACTTACTCTCTTGGCAACTTTCAAACATGCAATACAGAATTATGAACTATAATCACCATACTGTACATTGCAACCCAATGATGCATTTACTTTAGTTATAAATAAAATAACTAAAGTTTGTACCTGTTGACTCCTTTCATCCATTTTCCCACCCCCAACGCACACCCCTCTGGCAACCACCATTCTATTCTTTGTATCTGAGCTTTGTTTTGTTTTTTTAGGTCCCACATATAAGTGAGATCCTCTGGTATTTGTCTTCATCTCATTTATTTCACTTAATATAATACCCTCAAGGTCTATCCATGTGATTGAAAATGGCAGGATTTTATCCTTTTTTTATGACTGAGAGTATTGTATATTGTATATGCCACATTTTCTTTATCTACTATGGACATGTAGGTTGCTTTCCATATCCTGGCTATTATAAATAATACAGCAATGAACATAGAGGTGAATCTATCTTATTGAATCACTATTTTCATTTTCTTCAGATGACCAGAAGTAGAATTGCTGGATCATATCATAGCTCTATTTTTTATTTTTGAGGAAACTCCATACTGTTTTCCATAGGGGCTGTACCAATTTACATCCCCACCAATTGTGCACAAGTTTTCCCTTTCCTTCACATCCTCACCAACATTTGTTATTTGTGGTTTTTTGATAATAGTCATTTTGACAGGTGTGATGGGATACTTCATTGTGGTTTTGATGTGCATTTCCCTGATGAGTAGTGATAATGAGCATCTTTTCACGTGCCTGTTGGCCATCTGTATGTCTTCTTTGTAAAGATGTCTATTCAGATCTTCTGATCATTTTTTAATTGGATTGTTTGCTTTTTGTTGTTGAGTTGTATGAGTTCTTTACATATTTTGGATATTAACCTCTTATCAAATATCTAATCTGAAAATATTATCTCCCATTCAACAGGCTGCTTTTTCGTTTTGCTGATGGTTTCCTTTGCTGTGCAGAAGCTCTTAACTTTGATGCAGTCTCACTTATTTATTTTTGCTTTTGGAGTCAGATCCCAAAATCACTGCCAAGACCAATGTTAAGAAGCTTACTGAATATATTTTCTTCTAGGAGTGTCATGGTTTCCAGGCCTAAAGTCTTTAATCCATTTCAAATTAATGTTTGTGTGTGGTATAAGATAGTACTCTACTTTCATTCTTTTGCATATAGCTGTCTAGTTTTCTTAACATCATTTATTAAAAAGATTATCCTTTTCCAACCATATATTCTTGCCTCTTTTATTGCAGATCAATTGACCATAAAATCATGGGGTTTTATCTCCATTCTGTTCTATTGATCTATGTGTTTGATTTTATGCCAGTGCTAGGCTGTTTTGATTACTACAGCTTTGTAATGTAGTTTGAAATTAGGGAGAGTGATGCCTCCAGCTTTGTTCCTCTTTCTCAAAACTGTTTTGGCTAGTCAGGATCTTTTGTACTTCCATACAAATTTTAGGATTCTTAGTTTAATTTCTGTGAAAAGTGCCATTGTTTTTTGATAGGGACGGCACTGAATCTGTAGATTCCTTTGGGTAATATGGACATTTTAACTGTATTAATTCTTCCAATCCATAATCACAGAATATTTTTCCATCTATTCATGTCTTCTTCAATTTCTTTCATCAATGTCTTACAGTTCTCAGCATTATAGGTCTTTCATTTCTTTGGTTAAATTTACTCCTAGGCATTTTACTCTTTCAATGCAACTGTTTAAATGGTATTACTTTCTTAATTTCTCTTTCAATAGTTCATAATTAGTGTTTAGAAACACAAATTTTGTAAGTTGATCTTGTATCCTGAAACTTTACTGATTTCATTTATTGATACTAACATTTTTTTTGAGTGTTTGTTTTCTATATAAAAAACTGTTATTCACTTACTTCTTCCTTTCCAATTTGAATGCCCTTTATTTCTTTTCTTGCCCAACTGCTTTGACTAGGACTCCCAATACTATGTAGAATAAAAGGGGTAAGAGTGGGCATTCTCGCTTTGCTCCTGATCTTAGAGGAAAAGCTTTCAGCTCTTCACTATTAAATATGATGTTGGCAGTGGGCTTGCCATGTATATGCATGCGTGCTCAGTCAATCTGACTCTTTGCCACCCCATGGACTGTAGCCCTCCAGCCTCCTCAGTCCATGAAATTTCCCAGGCAAGAAGATTGGAGTTGGGTGCCATTTCCTGCTCCAGGGAGTCTTCCTGACCCGGGGATAGAACTCATGTCTCCTACATCTGCATGGGTTTGTCTCATATGGCATATATTATGCTGAGGTATGTTCCCTCCTTGCCCACTCTATTGAGAGTTTTTATCATAAATGAATGTTGAATTTTATAAAATGCTTTTCTGCATCCATTGATATAATCATATGATTCATGGCCTTCATTTTGTTAATGTATCACAAACTGATTTTAAGATGCTGAATGATCCTTGCATCCTGGAACAAATCCCACTTGATTAATTATATATGATCTTTTTAATGTATTATTGAATTTAATTTTTAATATTTTGTGAGGATTTTTGCATCTATGTTCACCAGGAATTTTGGTCCATACTTTTCTTTTCTTGTGCTTTGTCTGGCTTTGGTATCAGAATAATGCTGGCCTTATAAGTGAGTTTGGAATCATTCCCTTCTCTCCATTTTTTGGGGAAAGTCTGAGAATGACAGCTATTAAATCTTCTTTAAATGTTTGATAGAATTTATCAGTGAAGTCATTTGGTCTTGAGTTTTGTTTTTTCTGAGAGGTTTTTGATTACTAATTCAATCTCCTTACTAATAATCAGTCTATTCAAATCTACTATTTCTTCATGATTCAATCCTGAAAGATTGTATGCTTCTACAAATTTATTCATTTCTTTTAGGTCATCTGATTTGTTGGAGTATAATTGGTTAAGTGGTCTCATGATCTTTTGTATTTCTGTGCTATCAGTTGTAACTTCTTTTTCATTTCTGATTTTACTTATTTGAACCCTCTATTTTCCTGGTACGGCTGGCTAAAGGTTTGTCAAATTTGCTTATCTGTTTAGAGAACCAGCTCTTAGTTTCATTGATATTTTCTATTGTATTTTAATCTCTATTTATTTCTACTCTGACCATTGTTATTTCTTTCCTTCTGGTAACTTTGAACTTCATTTGTTCTTATTTTCCTAATTCCTTTAGGTATAAGGTTAGATTGTTTATTTGACATTTCTCTTATTTCTTGAGGTAGATTTGTATTACTATAAACCTCCTTCTAGAACTGCTTTTGCTGCTTCTCATAGATTTTTGTAGATTATGGTTCCATTTTCATTTGTCTCAAGGTATTTTTTGATTTCTCCTTTGATTTACTCATTAATAGATTGTTCAGTAGCATGTCTTTTAATCTGTACATATTTGTGTATTTGTGATTTGTCCAGTTTTCTTCTTGCAGTTGATTTCTAGCTTCATGTCATGTGATCAGAAAAGATGCTTGATATGATTTCAGTCTTCTTCAATTTATTGACATTTATTTTGTGGCCTGATGTATGATCTATCATGGAGATCATTCCATGTGCAGCTGAGAAGAATGCATACTCTGCTCCTTTTGGATAGAAAGTTCTATATATAACTATTAAGTCTATCTGCTCTAATGTGTCTTTTAAGGCTGATGTTTCCTTGTTGATTTTCTGTCTATATGATCTATCCACTGAAGTCAATGGGGGTATTAAAGTCCTCTACTATTATTGCATTGCTGTCAATTTCTCCCTTTAGGTTGTTTATATATATGTGTGTGTATATATATATATATATATATTTTATATATATAGCTGTTCAGTTTTCTTATCTGCAAAATGGGAAGAAAATAATGGTGCCCATCTTTTAGAACTGTTTTGAGGATTAAATGAATTAATATCTGTAATGTGCTTAGAAATATCCCCCATAGCTGTTTATCATTGTCATGGAGTATGTATGGGTAAGGGAAGCAACTTTCATCTGGTTCTTCTAAACAATGGTCCTGTTCTATTGTTTTAATTATCGCCAGAGACCTGATGACTATCCAGTCTTTGTCTCCTTTGTCATCATTTTCCCATCCTCCTGATATTCATGCCTACCTGCCGGCCAGCATATAATCTCACAAGCCCTTCAAATCCAACAAACTAACTCAGACTGGACACACTGCATTTCTTCTCATCTCAGACCCTTAATTCTACTTTAGTTTTTCAAATGATTCGTTATTCTGGCCTCAGATCCAATGTCACCTCCTCAGGGAAGCCTTATTTATAAGAGCCTCCCTACCACACGTATCCCCACAAATTGTCCCTATCTCAGTATCCTGTTGTGGTTTTTTCATAGCCCTGATCACTGTATTGGACCTGATCTTTTGCATTTATTTGCTTTCTTATTGATTAAATGTTCCCCAGACCCCCACCACTAGACTAAAGCTCCATGAGACCAACATCTTGTTTTGTTCACTGTTATATCCTGGGAACCTAGAGCAAATTCTGGCAGTTAGTACATGCCCAGTGTTTATTAGATGAATTATTGACTAAATTCCATGGCATAAATTTCAGAAAATTTTGCTCTCAAATATTTGCTTAAGAAACGTTTTCAGGCAGAACACTCTTTGACATAAGTCACAGCGATATTTCTGGGGATCTGTCTTCTAAAGCAAAGGAAACAAAAGAAAAATACACAAATGGGACCTAATTAAAAGCTTTTGCAAAGCAAAGGAAACCATTGACAAAACAAGAAGATAACCTACTGAATGGGAGAATATACTTGCAAATAATGAGTTCATATCCAAAATATATAAACAGCTCATACAACTCAGCAACAGAAAAACAAACAAGTGGATTAAAAACTGGGATAAAGACCTGAACAGACAGTTTTCTAAGAGGAACTACAAATGGTCCACAGGCACAGGAAAATATGTACAATTATCTCTAATCATCAGGGGGATGAAAATCAAAACCACCATGAGCTATCACCTCACACCTGTCAGAATGGCTATCATTAAAAAGAACACAAATAACAAGTGTTGACAAAAATGAGATGAAAACAGAAACTTCACACGCTGCTGGTGGGAACATAAGTTGGTGACACCTCTGTGGAAAATAGTATGGAGGTTTCTCAAGAAAACTAAAAACAGAGCTACCATATGATCCGGCAATTCCACTCCTGGGTATATATACAAAAAACAAGAATGCTTATTTGAAAAGATGCATGCAGCCCAGTGTCCACAGTAGCATTATTCACAACGGCCAAGACATGGAAGCAGCCTAAGTGTCTGCCAGAAGATAGACGGATAAAGAAGATGCATGTGTGTATATACACACACACATATTTATATATAATGGAATATTATTCAGTCATAAAAAATAATGAAATTTTGACATCTGCAACAACACAGATGGACTTGGAGGGTATTATGCAGAGTGAAATAAGTCAGACAAATACAAATACTGTATTATATTGCTTATATGTGAAATTAAAAATACAATAAAATATTGAATATAGCTAAAAAAAAAGAATATTTGCAAGTTTAAGTAAACAAACTAGCAGTTACCAGTGGAGAGAGGGAAGTGAGGAGGGGTATACAGGGGTGGGGGGTTAAGAAGTACAAATTATTATGTATAAAATAAGATATAAGGACACACTGTACACTCCAGATAATATAGCCAATATTTTATAATAATTATAAATGGAGTATAACCTTTAAAATTGTGAGTCACTATACTATACACTTGTAACTTTAATGGTACATTGATAAAAAGGGATTATTTCCACCAACTGTGTTTATAATAAAAAGGCTTTGGCACTTGGTAGGATAAGATTCAATATTTAGATACACGGAAAGCCCTGCTGACCCTGAAACAGGAGATAAATGAATCCCCTATAGTTTTTTTTCCTGTATACTTAACACTTGTACACTTAACACAGAAGCTTACATAAGTTCAACTTGAATGTGCCTTGATTAGGACAGTGATCCCACTGTGACTTTAGGTATTTATGTCAAAATAAATGCCCATAAATGACAAATAAATTTATTTTGACATACATGCCGCCTGTCCTTTAAAGAACCACTCAACTGTTTTCATTAACAACTATCTAAAAACAGCTACTCGCCTTAGGGACAAAGAGTAAAAGCGAGCCCAATCGTCAGTTTCAACAGATGACAAGTTGATATTTTTTCCTCACAAGATATTCTAACAGCTCCCAATGAGACTGGCAGTCATGTGATGGGTAACCAGACCATTCAGCTGACAGCAAAACATATTTATTGACTCCTAATTTGAGAATCACTCTTTATACTAGCTGGGCGATATTATTCATTTCAGTTAAACTCAACAAACATTTACTGAATTTCTCCTTTCTGTTCAGGTAAGTAGTGGACAGAATATAATCAGTGAGACACAGAACCTGTCTTCATTGAGTTAATATTTGTGCAGGTGCCTGGCATATAGCAGTTCCTCAATAAAACTGTGCTGAACCCACTAAAGCAGAAGACAGTATTACGTAAAAGCATTAGTAAGATTTCCACATGCTCTGGAACTTGCAGCCTGGAGGGGTAGAAACAAGCTGGGATCCAGACCCATAAGCCAAGCTAGGATCCAAGCTCTGAGGCTTCCTAGCTGTGTGATCCTCAGCAAATTTCTTAACCGCATCAGACCCAACCTGATCCCATGTAAATGGGGATAAGAAGTCCTCCAGCTTGTGGGACTTGCCATGGGAGAATGAGAGATGATATCCGTAAAACAATAGGCTTGGCACAGGGGAGGTGCTCAATGCCTGATAAGTAAAAGCCAGCAGGGAGCAGGAAATGCTTCCAAAGAAACTTATGAAAGAAAGACAGGTGGAGGCAATCCAGGCAGAGGGAGTGTTGTCAGCCTGGCTTGGAGAAGGATTTGCGCAGGGTGCAAGCATCTATCTGGGGGAGAGGGAATCACTGTGTTGGCCGTATTAGAATGGCTGAAGACACGAGGCAGCAGGATGGAAAGTAATACGTCAGCTGAAGGCTTTGGATCCCAGGCCCAGGAGTTTATACTCTCTGAGGTCGAATGGGTCCACTGAGAGTCTGGGGCAAGGAGGAATGCAGGCAAGTAGAAAATCAAACACAATATTAAAAAATTCAGAAATGGCATAGAGCTGGAAGGGATCTGAGGGTCAGATCAGATCAGTCGCTCAGTCATGTCTGACTCTTTGCGACCCCATGAATCGCAGCACGCCAGGCCTCCCTGTCCATCACCAACTCCCGGAGTGCGCTCAGACTCACGTCCATCGAGTCAGTGATGCCATCCAGCCATCTCATCCTCTGTCGTCCCCTTCTCCTCTTGCCCCCAATCCCTCCCAGCATCAGAGTCTTTTCCAATGAGTCAACTCTTCGCATGAGGTGGCCAAAGTACTGGAGTTTCAGCTTTAGCATCATTCCTTCCAAAGAAATCCCAGGGCTGATCTCCTTAAGAATGGACTGGTTGGATCTCCTTGCAGTCTGAGGGACTCTCAAGAGTCTTCTCCAACACCACAGTTCAAACGCATCAATTCTTCGGTGTTCAGCCTTCTTCACAGTCCAACTCTCACATCCATACATGACCACAGGAAAAACCATAGCCTTGACTAGACGGACCTTTGTTGGCAAAGTAATGTCTCTGCATTTGAATATGCTATCTAGGTTGGTCATAACTTTCCTTCCAAGGTAGGGCTGCTCCAATGGACACACTGTTACAGATAAGAAAACTGATAAACTACACAGGAAACATGCTCAGAGCCCCAGGCCACTTGGTACCAGAACAGTGTACAGACAGGAATCCACGTTTCCTGATTTAACAAGCACTTCTCCAATGCCACCAACATATGGAGTGCATGTGCCAAAACAGGGCATGATGTATTAATATATGTGTATATACATATGTATACATGTGGCTCAGTGGTAAAGAATCTGCCTGCTAGGCAGGAGACATGGGTTTGATCCCTGCATCAGAAAGATCCCCTGGCAAAGGAAATAGCAACCCATCCCAGCATTCTTGCCTGGGAAATCCCATGGACAGAAGAGTCTGGCGGGCTACAGTCCACAGGTCGTGACTAAATTTGGACATGATTTAGTGACTAAAATAACAATAACATATATATATATATATATATATATATATATATATAAAGTGAAAGTAAAAAGTGAAAGTGAAGTCGCTCAGTCGTGTCCGACTCTTTGCGACCCCATGGACTGTAGCCTACCAGGCTCCTCCCTCCATGGGATTCTCCAGACAAGAGTACTGGAGTGGGTTGCCATTTCCTTCTCCAGGGGATCTTCCTGATCTAGGGATCGAACCCAGGTCTCCTGCATTCCAGGCAGACGCTTTAACCTCTGAGCCACCAGGGAAGCCCATATGCATATATAAATACATGCATACACAAATATACATATATTTACACACATGCACATCATGCTTACATAAAAGCATCCACCAGGGTACATACTATGGAGACAGAGAATGACCTCCTCTGGGACACAGAAGCAGATGGCCACTGAAAACTTGGAAGCTTTCCCCAGACAGCACCTCTCCCTAGAAGTGACACAACCTCTCCCTCTATCCTCGTTCCTTCCTCAACTTTCAGAGCTCCTAAACCTTCACCTCCCACCCTCATTGCCCTGCTAATTCCACATCTTAAACATTCCTCAAAGTTAAATAGCACTGTAAGGAAGCAAAGAGACCAATCCAGAAAGTGGGACTTAGCTCAGCAAATTAATAGCACAAAAAATAAAAACAGGGATCTGCTCCAGAGTGAAAGAGACCCATGAGGCACAACCACCAAATGTTTAACACGTGAGCCTTGCCTGAATCCTCACTTAAAACAAAAATCATCCACTCAGTCGTGTCCGACCCTTTGCAACCCCACGCACTATACAGTCCATGGAATTCTCCAGGCCAGAATACTGGAGTGGGTAGCCGTTCCCTTCTCCAGGGGATCTTCCCAACTCAGGGATCGAACTGGGATCTCCTGCATTGCATGTGGATTCTTTACCAGCTGAGCTATTAGGTAAGTCCCCTCAAAAACAAAAGCTACCTATAAAAAGACAGTTTCGAGAGAAATGTGTAAGAATATTGGATAGGACAGTGACATGAGAAGCTTATGCAGGAAAATGTCAATTTCACAGAGGGACCTATGAAAGTATACAGAGGTGAAGTGATGAGATCTGCTTTATTTAATGCTAATATTTGTTTTTAATTATTTGGCCACATCAGGTCTTAGTTGCGGTACACGGGATCTTTAGTTGTGGCATGCGAACTCAGTGCCAGCATGTGGGATTGACTTCTCTGACGAGGAATCAAACCCAGGCCCTCTAAATTGGGAGCACAGAGTCAGCCACTGGATGGCCAGGAAAGTCCAGCTGTCTGTTTTAAAGTACTTCTGGCAAATAATGAGAGAAAACAAGCAATGAATAAACCAGACAACTATTGAATCTGGGTAATCGGTATATGGGGGTTCACTGTGCTATTCTAATTTTGACTATGACTGAACTTTTCTTGATTAAAAGTGGGGTCTTATTTCCACACCCCAAACCAAACAAACCAAAACCCATCTTACCTATACCTTCCCTGTCAAAAGGGATCCCGCTCTTATTTTCCACTCACTGACATTCTAGTTCATCTGACTGCACTTAAACTCTGGGAACCTCCGAGGATGCTGTCTCTTCTCACCCTCCTCACCTCTCCCGGTTTCCTGATCTGCACCCACATCTCCGATTACTATTCAGAAAGGTACCTTTAGCCCTGGCCTTGACCACTAAGCTGAGCTGCGGTGGGTATTTCTGTACGCATTTCCCAGTAAACAGCACATGCTCCTGTGGGGTTACTGAGCAGATGGAGCCCACAGATTTCCCAACTCTAGCACTGACTCCCAACTGACTTTCCCTCCCTTATTCCACATCTTAGGTACCACCATTGTTTCCCGAGGGTAGAAATCTCTCCCTGCCATCAATTCCTCCCCCTCCCCGCCAGTCCCCACTTCTAATTGATAGCAACTTTTGCCAATTCTATTTCAGAAGGGTGTCTCAAATCCAAACCCACCTCAGTATTGCATTGCCCAAGACAGCTCAGGCCTAGAATCCTACGATAAGTGGCCACTTCTCTCCTGGCCACGGCTATCCCCAAGCCAGCCATCCCCCGCTCTGCTACCCCGGACACTTCCCCAAGTCAGACCTGGTCTTGCCAGAGATGCCAACAGATCTACTGTAACTGTCTCCTCCTTCAGAGTCCAAAAGGCCTGTGTTTGCATCCCCACGAGCAATCATTAATGACAACAAAAACCCTGAATGATTACCCTGTGAGGCATTATACTAGGTACTTCATTTACCTTATCTTTTTTAACCCTTACAGCAGGTTTATTTTTAAACAGATATTATTATCCATTCTACAGATAAGGAAACTGAGGCACAGATTACACTAATTTGCTCAGCGTCATACAGTCAGTAGGTGGCAAGCCACAGAATTGACCCTAGACAATCTAGTTCTGAACCAGGCTAACATGATGTCCCTACTTGAAGTTAATGTCCCTAAGACTCAGTTTTTTTAATCTGCCAGATGGAGTTAACAAAGCCTGCCTCAAAAGATTGCTGTAAGGATTTGATTTAATCAGAACTCAAAAAACACTAGCTACTGCTGAGCATTGGATGGTTTCCAGTTTTCTGAGGAGGAATTCGGAGAGTCTCAGCTCAGCGTGGTTCCTCCTCCCTCCCCGGGTTCCCCTAGTATGTTTCAGGACTCCTGGGAAGGAGTCCATGTCCAGCTCCCCTTGTTAATGGAACCGCATCCAAATAGTCATTCGACTGTGTGGTCATCCATTCGCTCAGCACCTACAGAGTGCCCTTCACTGTGCTGGGAACAGGGCGAACTGGATAAGAACCTGACCTCGGAGGGTCAGTCTCTGGGTAGGATAAACACACAGGAAAAAATTATAAGAAATAATGCCATCTGCAGCAACACGGACGGACTCAGATTATTATACAAAGTGAAGCTAGTCAGACAAAGAAAGACAAACAACACATCATATCACTTATATGTAGAATTTAAAAAGATGATACAAACAAACTTATTTACAAAACAGACTCACAGACATAGAAAACAAACTAATGATTACCAAAGGATAAGGGGAGAGAAGGGAAAAATTAGGGATTTGGGATTAATAGATACCCATTAATATATATAACATAGCTGAACAACAAGGACCATAGTTGAGGGAACTACATTCAATATCTTGTAATAATGTAATGGAAAAGAATCTGAAAAAGAATATATATATATATATACACACACACACACACACACACACACACACACACACATATATATGTATAGCTGAATCTTTTTGCTATATACTTGAAACACTGTAAATCAACTATATTTTAACCAATATAAATACAAATTCAAAAAATATTTAGAGTAGACTGAGTGCTATATCAGAGGATGACACAAAGGGAAAAGTGCTGAGAATACAGTGATTAGCTTTGCTCTGGGGGAATTCAGCAACATGGCATAAATCCATCATGACTGATCACTTGGGTGCTCAGTTACTCCTGCTGTGCTGTGCTTAGTTGCTGAGTCATGTCCAAGTCTTTGCGACCCCATAGACTGTAGCCCACCAGGCACCTCTGTCTGTGGGGATTCTCCAGGCAAGAATCCCGGAGTGGGTTGCCATGCCCTCCTCCAGAGGATCTTCCTGATCCAGGAAGGGAACCTGCCTCTCCTGCATTGGCAGGTGGGTTCTTTAAAAAACCATCCCTGGATCGGGAAGATCCCCTGGAGAAGGGCATGGCAACCCACTCCAGGATTCTTTCCTGAGAAATCCCATGGCAGAAGGAGCCTAGTGGGCTACAGTCTGTGGGGTCACAAAGAGTTGGACATGACTTAGTGACTCAACAACAACAATTATGACCACTTAGCAAATATTAATTTATGATGGGCAGCTATACTGTTCTTCAATCATGATTTTTTTTTAAATAAAATCATTGACTTTTGAGAAAACCGCACTAAACACAAAAGTTTAGTCCCTTCTGAGCTCATGGTTATCAGGAAATCTTAACTGCCAAACCTCAAAGGTCCCATTTAACATGAGCATCCTAACAGCTTGAAGAAGGCAAGAAATATAAAATGCATTTCATTTTTTCAAAAAATGTTTAGATTATTTAATAATTCAAAACCAGATACTATTTCCTTCTATATAAAAGCACCCAAAAACATCCCCATGGCTTTCTACATATAAAGTGGATATAATTTAATATTAAAGATTTCCTTCTGCATTTCTCTTTATCTAGAAAGTGTGCCAGAGGTGTTTTTGCCAATGTAACTTAGAAGAGACCAGGTCAAGCTAACAGGGTTGTTTGAGAGCCAATAAAAAAAACTGTTTGTATTCCTTCATTCCAGTTCAAACGGCCCAGATCTGCCTGCTACCAGCCTGTCAGCCATGGGCGAGGTGGAATCAGTAAGACTGAAACCTGTCCCAGACAGTGGCAGGAAATAAGAGCATAGGCCACCACAGGTGTCCCAGGCCCCAAGTGCCTGTCAGCCAAACGAGGGCTACAAAGACCCTGCTGCAGAGGAGTGGGACGCGCCCCACGAGTGGCAGAAGAGCACAGAGGCCCTGCTTGGCCTTCTGTCTGTACATTAAGATTTCAAAAGCACAGCCGGTGGCAAACCTCTCTATCCTACGACGACAGTAAGAAAGACTGGGGGGACTGTTTCGTTCAAGCTCTGAAGACAAAATGACCTTCTGTCTCATGGAGGCTTATCCGGCACCCCAAAGCTGCAGATACCAAAATGCAGTCAGCATCTCTGCAATGATTTTAACCAGCTTGATTTCTATCGCAGATCAAAATGGTGCACCTGTCTCCTATGCTCACATTCAAAGGTACTTTACCGTTTTCCCCCTCCTTCATACTGTCCTTGTTGACGCTCCCCAGTGAACCAGTGGGTCCACGCTGGTCACAGACCAAATGGTAAAGAGCTGTAGGAATGGTCTCACCTTCAAGCCCCCCCTTTCCAAGTCAGCCTTCTTTGTTTTTCTAGCTGTTGCTTTAACTGCCTAAAGGAACTCTCTTTTCCTCTGTGTTTGAAGCAGCAGGACAGCACTTCTCTCCTATTGATGGTTTTATCTCTTCTCCAAGCCCCCCAGAGGTAGTAGCAGCTATGGCAGCTTGCAGGTGTTGTGTGCGAGGGGTAGGGTGGGGGGTCTCCTGCAGAGAAGCACAGCACACAGCAGCTTCCCCAGCGCCAGGGAAAGGGGCCCATTGGGATTATGTGATGACATTGTGGCCACTGGGGCGTCGTTCCACTGGTCTGCAGAAGATCCTTTACAATTGTCATTTGCCCCAGTCCATCTGCTTATTTGCTTTTAAGTAAAAAGGTGTGAAATGATCTCTCCAGTCAAAGAAGGAATGACTTCCATGTACCTGACTGTGTGGGGTGGCTACTGAATGAGCAGGCCTCGCTTCCATAAAAGTCTGCTCCTCACGTTCCTAACCTAGAGAAAAAAGATCGGGCATTTTTTTAATGTTCAAAGGGACGCCTTCCAAAGGCTGAAGAATAAAGAAGCTCCATCCAGCTGTGCCCCAGGAGACCCATCAATCTCAGGCCGCAGAACCTTTGGACAGAGCTACATCACAGTTATGGGGCTTGGGGATGGAGGGAAGACCCGGATGTGTAGTGTTTAAGGATCAAACAATAAAAACGTTCTCCTGTTTCACTTGGTGCAGTGAAACAGCTAAGATTCTTGGAAGCCCACTTGACTGTTTTTGCTGTTTTTCTCTGAAACAACCTCTTACTAAGTGGGCCTTCTCTGTGCTAAACTAGATGCCAGAAAGAAAAGCCATGTGGGCAGTGTGTGACCTGTTTTCCATCAAATGTCCTGCTCCCTGCTGGCGGCGTGAATTAAGGGGCCTCCATCTGGGAGTAATGACACTCCTTGAAGAACATCAAATACTAGTGACCTGTGTTACGGCTACAACTGAAAACCACATGCCTGCGTGTCAACAGAAAGAAGACCAACTGGGAAGACCAGGCATTTTCTAAGTTATCCATTTACTTTGTCATTCACTAATGAGCTGAAGCCAAGCTCCAAAGGCTCGCGAAAAATATCTTTGACAGAGAAAACTCTCCCCATACAGTAATTGTCTGCAAATTAAGATTGCTGTTATTGTTTTAACATTGAGCATTTGAGCAGTCAGCATTTAAGGACTAGCACTTTGTGGGAGCTGAGCTTAAGGATCACTGCTGTGAAGCACAGATCATGGGCCAGCGCCAGTTCCTGCCGAGAAACAAAGAGGGGATTCTTTACTGACAGTTATAAGAGATGTTATATAATCTCCCTCCTTTTCTCCAGGAGCAAGTGTAATTACTTATTTGTCGAAGATGAAAAGCATTTTTCCACCAAGACTCCGCTATTTTGATTCTATAACTCTCCCACTAACAATCAGGCAGGAGCAGGGGGAGATGGTCAAACCTTGCTGATCCTCGAGTTCTCCATCGGGTAAGTTATCTTTAGAATTTAAGCAGACTTTCATATAATTGCAATTTTATTTGATAACAGTGTCCCTTCTGCTTGAATTTGAATCCCAATTCCCCTCCTTGGTAGCAGAGTGCCCTTGGGCAGGGTAGCTAACTGCCCCATGCCTCAGCTTTCCTACCTTGTAAAGTAAAATCGTCATAATGAAAGCACCAGCCTCAAAGCACTGCTGCTGTTACTTTCCCTTCTAATCTTCTCACTCTCTGGTTGCTGAAAAGGAAGAGGACCTAAAGCCAGAAAATTTAGGCTTGAATTCTTATCTCCTCCTTTTTAAGAAAATTAAATCATTATACCTTTGTATCGATAATGGTTAGGCAAACCATCTAACCTTTTAAAACCTTAGTTTACTTATCCCTGAAATAGCGGAGTCTAGGTGGAAAAATGCTTTTCATCTTAGACAAATAAGTAATTACTTTATAGGATTCAAGGATTAAATGAGAGACTGCATGCGAGTCCTAAACTCTCTAATTATTCATGTTACTTAACTTTTATGATTCATGACTTATTTGCTGTCCTCAGTACCAACCCGGGACATGAATTTCTTGTTAAGTAATTATCTCCCCCAACCTCTGATACAGCTCTGCCCTCCAACCCACTTTCCCTCATCTTAACATTTCAGTCCTAGCCTTCTTATCCTCTCATGCATGTCTGATTTCCAGCTATTATAAGCTGCAGTTCCCGAGGATATGACTACGGTGATGAACTATGTTCTGGCCCTGGAACCTTGAGTGGCCTAGAAAAGCTTGAGTCCAGTAAAACATCTGCAACATACCATCCTGCAGTCAGCCAAGTGGGCCGAGATGTGCCCGGCAGGAAGCTACCGAGATGGGCCCACTGAGCTGTGAGGTACTGGGGGCTCTGATAAAATATTTGAGAGCACACAGATTTCTCTCTTACCAACTGCTGGATCGGGGGCAGGGACTCAACCTTGTTGAGAAGCAATTTGCTTATATCTTAAAACAGACATACGCTGCATAGTATATGTGGGTCGGGAAGGGGGGTGGTGGAAGATCCCTTGTAGAGATGGGATATTCTAGGAAATCAAACTTGTGACAACTCCCCACACTTCCACACAAATCCCTCTTATTCTGTTCTATACTTTCTTTTCAGATAGCTATTACGACTTTCTGGAGTACAACACAATTTACCCATTTACTATGTTTCCTATCTACCGTCCACTTTAATCTCCACTAAAATGTGAGTCTGAGAGAAGGTATCTTTACTGTTCTTTCTGCTGATGTATTTCAAGTGCCTAAAACAACACCTGACTCACCATAGGTGCTTAGTGAGCAACGAATGGATCACAGTCAAAATGGAACATAAGCCAAAATACCTCAAAAAGTGCTAACACTGAGGGGCTCATATTCTGGGTCTCACTTAAATTCCTATGAAAATGTTCATTATTTCTTCTAATTTTTAATTAAAAACACCCTTTTTGCTTTCCCTTTAGCGCTGTTGTTGTTCAGTCACTAAGTCATGTCTGTCTCTTTGTGACCCCATGGACTGCAGCACGCCAGGGTCCTCTCTCCTCCACTGTCTCCCAGAGTTTGTTCAGATTCATGTCCATTGAGTTGGTGATGCTATCTAACCATCTCATCCTCTACCGACCCCTTTCTCCTTTTGCCTTTAATCTTTCCCCGCATCAAGGTCTTTTCCAATGAGTCGGCTCTTCCCATCAGGTGGACAAAGTACTGGAGTGCCAGCTTCGGCAGCAGTCGTTCCAATGAGTACTCAGGGTTGATTTCCTTTAGGCTTGACTGGTTGGATCTCCTTGCTGCCCAAGGGACTCTCAAGCATCTTCTCCCTCTAGTGTACTGAAGCTATATACAGAGTTTAGTCTTTATG
Source organism: Bos indicus (assembly GCF_029378745.1). Lineage (NCBI taxonomy): Eukaryota > Metazoa > Chordata > Mammalia > Artiodactyla > Bovidae > Bos > Bos indicus. Next base: position 24,003,528 of record NC_091774.1, on the reverse strand, counting down.
GCTATGATCCTCAAGTAAGACACTCAGCTTGCAGATTGGACTTTTCCTTAGTACATGCCCAGCTAGGTGACAACTTTGTGGCCACCGAGGAGGAAATCTTAGTTTGGAAGAGGAGGAGGAAACAGCTCCACCATCAACCCCCATCATTACCTCCTTGGCCTTTATGTTTCACACAGTCCCTACAAGTTCAAGAGTTCAGGCACTGCATTTCACTACAAATTATGTTGCAGAAAATGAAATAATGTGCTATGGGGTTCTAAATCTTCTTTTCCACAAACTCTGCTGTCTGGCTTTATTGTTCACTGATGCAAAACTTCTCCTTTACACAAGATGTATTATTCTTGATCCCATTAATATGGGTCAGTAATACTCTAAGTAATAATCCATGCAAGGCAAAGTCCTCATGAATGTTAACTAAAACACACAACCCACAGCGTTTTTTTTTCTCCCTGTCAGAGCCTTGAATTTATCAACTCTGAGTCCATAGTATAAAGTAATATGAATGAAGTCAGAGAGAACAGTTAAAAATCATTTTCTCCTAACTCCTCATTGAGATTTTCAAACAAAAACAATCAGAAATACCACAATTTAGAGATAGTTAGAAAACCTCCAATTATTCAATGCACACAAAACCTCATAAATTTTGAAGATGTTCCTTTCATCAACTTAATATATATTTAACTGTGCATAATATTAAGTTGGATGTACTGAAAAATCTATTTCTTTCTCCTGTGCTGTCATAAAACCAAACAGATATAGATAAAGAAGCCTGCATGCTATTTTGGGGAGGAAAAATGCACCCGAATCCTTGGTTATGCTTTTTTGGTTCAGTTAATCAAGGCAGCAAGCATGGTAATCTTCCTTTGGAAAAATACACTTTCTTCATGTTATGATTATATGTATCTCCATCCCTCCTTTCTGAAATGCCTCCCTATTGCTTTTTTTAAAATTTTATTTTATTTTTAATTGGAGGATAATTATTCCCCATTGCTTTTTTGTGAAATATTTTGCTTTCTTTCCCCAACACATGGTTATCTTCACTTTTCCAAATGCTTCCAGCAGGCTGATTCTGTAAACATTACCCCAAAACCAGCAAAATGAGGAAAGAGACTCAGTACTTCCAACAGTATCACTATCTTGAACCATGCTCGTTCATTTAGTAAATTAAACCTAATTAATAGCTTCTATATCCTGATTAAAAAAGCAACAACAGCACCTAAATCCACTCTATCTTTTAAACGTTCAAGGGAAGAATGCAAAGCTTTATGAATTTTGAAGCCAAATATAGGGTTCAATGAAATGCCTGAATAAGGCATATTTTGATTTCTCAACCACTTAGCTAATTCTTGGGCTTTCCAGGAGGTACAGCGGTAAAGAAACTGCTCGCCAATGCAGGAGACGTGGAGACATGGGTTTGATTCCTGTGTCAGGAAGATCCCCTGGAGAAGGAAATGTCAACCTGCTCTAGTATTCTTGCCTAGAAAATTCCATGGACAGAGGAGCTTGGTGGGCTACAGTCCATGAAGTCACAAAGAGTTGGACACGACTGAGCACACACACACACATTGCTAATTCTATGTTTTTAATACACAGTGGTCCCAATTACAGCTGTCTTCAGTTCAGTTCAGCTGCTCAGTCGTGTCTGACTCCTGTGACCCCATGGACTGCAGCACGCCAGGCTTCCCTACCCATCACCAACTCCCAGAGCTTGCTCAAACTCATGTCCATCAAGTTAGTGATGCCATCCAACCATCTCACAGCTGTCTTATCCCAAAGCAAAAAATAATTAATGCTATCTTCCAACTCTTCCAAAGATGATAAAGATCTTCCAAAGATATCATCTTCCAAAGATGATAAAATCTGATAAATTAGGTTTTTTTCTCTCTCAATTCCCATTCTCTAATCTGCCTGCCACTCACTGAGGAATAAAATATTCCCTTGAGATTTACTCATTTTACTATGATTTGGAGTTAAGGACAGGATTTCCACCTACTTAGTGTTTAAGTTTAAAGCTTGTGGTAGTTCTCCCCTTGGTTCTACTTGTTCATTTCTGATGAAGCAACTTAAAAAAAAAAAAAAAGACCCCTAACAAACCCAAGACCAACACTAAACTCTTAATTCTTTAGTGTGCAGTGGCCTCCAGAGACTTCTGATAAAATAATTGGTCACAACATGGGAATAAAGTCATGACTTTTTAAGGTGGTTAAAGTTCAGTCCCAAAGTGCAGAGTTCCAAAGAATAGCATGGAGAGATAAGAAAGCCTTCCTCAGCGATCAATGCAAAGAAATAAAGGAAAACAATAGAATGGGAAAGACCAGAGATCTCTTCAAGAAAATTAGAGATAACAAGGGAATATTTCATGCAAAGATGGGCTCAATAAAGGACAGAAATGGTAGGGACCTAACAGAAGCAGAAGATATTAAGAAGAGGTGGCAAGAATACACAGAAGAACTGTACAAAAAAGATCTTCATGACCCAGATAATCACGATGGTGTGATCACTCACCTAGAGCCAGATCCTGGAATGTGAAGTCAAGTGGGCCTTAGAAAGCATCACTACAAACAAAGCTAGTGGAGGTGATAGAATTCCAGTTGAGCTATTCCAAATCCTGAAAGATGATGCTGTGAAAGTGCTGCACTCAATATGCCAGCAAATTTGGAAAACTCAGCAGTAGCCACAGGACTGAAAATGGTCAGTTTTCATTCCAATCCCAAAGAAAGGCAATGCCAAAGAATGCTCAAACTACCACACAACTGCACTCATCTCACACACTAGTAAAGTAATGCTCAAAATTCTCCAAGCCAGGCTTCAGCAATACGTGAACCATGAACTTCCAGATGTTCAAGCTGGTTTTAGAAAAGGCAGAGGAACCAGAGATTAAATTGCCAACATCCACTGGATCATCAAAAAACAAGAGAGTTCCAGAAAAGCATCTATTTCTGCTTTATTGACTATGCCAAAGCCTTTGACTGTGTGGATCACAATAAACTGTGGAAAATTCTGAAAGAGATAGGAATACCAGGCCACCTGACCTGCCTCTTGAGAAACCTGTATGCAGGTCAGGAAGCAACAGTTAGAACTGGACATGGAACAGACTGGTTCCAAATAGGAAAAGGAGTACGTCAAGGCTGTATATTGTCACCCTGCTTATTTAACTTACAAGCAGAGTACATGATGAGAAATGCTGGGCTGGAAGAAACACAAGCTGGAATCAAGATTTCTGGGAGAAATATCAATAATCTCAGATATGCAAATGACACCACCTTTATGGCAGAAAGTGAAGAAGAACTAAAGAGCCTCTTGATTAAAGTGAAAAAGGAGAGTGAAAAAGTTGGCTTAAAGCTCAACATTCAGAAAACAAAGATCATGGCATCTGGTACCATCACTTCATGGCAGATAGATGGGGAAAGAGTGGAAACAGTGTCAGACTGTATTTTGGGGGTCTCCAAAATCACTGCAGATGGTGACTGCAGCCATGAAATTAAAAGACGCTTACTCCTTGGAAGGAAAGTTATGACCAACCTAGATAGCATATTGAAAAGCAGAGACATTACTTTGCCAACAAAGGTCTGTCTAGTCAAGGCTATGGTTTTTCCTGTGGTCATGTATGGATATGAGAGTTGGACTGTGAAGAAGGCTGAGTGACGAAGAATTGATGCTTTTGAACTGTGGTGTTGGAGAAGACTCTTGAGAGTCCCTTGGACTGCAAGGAGATCTAACCAGTCCATCCTAAAAGAGATCAGTCCTGGGTGTTCATTGCAAGGACTGATGTTGAAGCTGAAACTACAATATTTTGGCCACCTGATGCAAAGAGCTGACTCATTTGAAAAGACCCTGATGCTGGGAAAGATTGAAGGCTGGAGGAGAAGGGATCAACAGAGGATGAGATGGTTGGATGGCATCATCAACTTGATGGACATGGGTTTGGGTGGACTCCGGGAGTTGGTGATGGACAGGGAGGCCTGGCGTGCTACAGTTCATGGTGTCGCAAAGAGTTGGACATGACTGAGCGACTGAACTGAACTGATGTTCAGTTTTATTTTCAAATGTCTTGCATAGAAGACAAATGCTAGGATACTGGAAAAGCAGACTGATGGAAGGATGGCCTGGCTGGCTATCCTCATGCCAAGGATATACTGTGACTTCAGCAGCTAAGGAGAGGCCATGCCCTTTGACCTCTATCATGTCACAGGTCAATGGCAGGTGTAGCCTTCCTTAAAGCAGGAGTAAATCTGCTTTCTGTTAAAAGGCCAAAAGAACAATGCACAGACATTTTTATACAAATCTGTTTATAATGATAATGAAGCAAACTATGCTAGGCAGCTCTGTGAGTGAGCAGAAAGAACAAATTGAGACTTATTCACACCTTATACTCATCCTTTCCAGGATGTCCAGTTCAACAGCTCCTATGAATGGGGAGTTTTACTTCCTCTAGCCAGCTGTATCACTTCAAGCAAGGCATCTCTGGAGTCGCTAATGTGTGGATTAACTTCAGAAAGGGATGGACAAATGGGACTAAATGACACAGTGCTAAGATCTGCAACAACTATGAATCAGAGGAGACAGGCAATTATGGATGCAGAAGTTCACTTTAAACCGAAAAAAGCAAGACACCAAACTCATGCAGGTCATCTGTGGAGTGTTCTTAGGCTTTTCTGCTTTTCAGTCTTTCCAGTTAGCTCAGAACACAAATGCTATTAACATAGTGACATAAAGAGAAAAACCAGGAAGCAGGAGACACAGCCATGACCTGCCCAGCTCCCGTGGCAAAGGATTGTGCAAAGGTCCACCAGCTTCCTGAAATGATTCTCCTCTGCCTCTCACAGGCATCACCAGTGATGAACTTGGTTGATATGTTTGAGAAGAACAACCATCTCCAGAAAGAAAGGCTGAAGTACAATTATGTGCTTTCTTTCTGAATAATGTTTGTATTTGTTTAAATCATAGAAAAATAGATTCTATGATCTCAGGCAAAAAAAAAAATACATATATATATATATATATATCCTTTGGCTTAGCTAATCTGTTAGATTGCTAGGTTTAATTATTAATATACCCTGTATAGCTATAAAGTAGACTACAGTACTTGTTGCTATTTAGTTGCTAAGTCATGTCTGACTCTTTTGTGACCCCGTGGACTGTAGCCCGCCAGATTCCTCTGTCCATGGGATGTCCCAGGCAAAAATACTGGAGTGGGTTGCCTTGCCCTCCTCCAGGGGATCTTCCCAACCCAGGGACCAAACTTGTGTTTCCTGCATCAGCAGGCAGATTCTTTACCACTGAGCCACCAAGGAAGCTTAAACTACAGTATAGTTAGTTTATAATTATCCGTGACAATTACATGGAGGCTATTCAGGTATTCTAATATAAACCTTACTGTTTTCTTACATTGTATTGAGATTATGATTTGTCTTCTGAGAATTAAACACTTCAAACTTTATTGTTTCAAGCTACCTAACCAAGACTCTACCAGAAGCTGGAAATCTGTCAAGTTTTTCTAATCTACCACTCTGTTCACACCTCTTCCCAACTCTCCAAGTTAGAAATAGTCTCTGCCTCCAGTTAAGGCAAAGCTTCAACTATCATGGGTGGCTCACACCTTCTGATGGGAAAGAGATAAATAAGAAACGGGGACACACCTCAGTGGTGGATGGAGTGTTAACACCAGCTTCCTTCATGATGTTAGTAAGAATTTACAAGCAAGAGACATTCCTAAGAATCTGAACTGTGATCCATTTCTGAGAGTAATAGCTGTTCAATCTCCGGTATCAGACTGCTCTGCTCTTCATGACTCTTGTCAACTGATCAATGAAATGTGTACTTAAGAAGATTGATCAGTCACAAATGCATAGATGTTAGCTGAAGATCAGCAGGAAGTCAGAGGTGCCTTTTAGACCACTCATCTCCAAATGTGCACCAAAAGTCGTCCCTACTTTGTCAGCTCTGCAAAACCAGCATTCGGTCCAAGGATCTATTAGACTTCCCGGGGCCATGAGTCCTGCACTGCCTGCTCCTTCTGGTTTACAACTACAGCCATGAAAAGCAAACTCGTGCCTCAGCTTCTCTTCAGGGCTCCTATAACCCCACCATGGACAGGAGATTTTCTCTCTGATGATATTGAGTGTCAGTGTAATGTGAGGACTGTTGTATGGAATCTGGGGTTAGAAACAAATTTGATTATTTATCTATTATCATTTATCAAGGTGTACCACTGTTCCTGTTATTGGTATGTAATGCAGCTTACAGAAGTCAGGTATAATTTGCTAAGGGCTTCCCAGGTGGCTCAGTGGTAAAGAATCCGCCTGTCAACGCAGGAGACATAGGAGACAGGGTTAGATCTCCTGGAGGAGGAAATGGCAATCCACTCTAGTATTCTTGCCAGGAAAATCCCATGGACAGAGGAGTCCAGCAGGCTGCAGTCCATGGGGTTGCAAAGAGTCGGACATGACCAAGCACGCACATGTAATTTGCTAAACTATGAGAGAACAGCTTCCTCAGCTCTCAGAAGAGAGAAAATTGGGAGAATGGCATAACCTCCATGAGCTATTATTGTCTGTACACACGGTGTATGGAAGCTTAGTGAAATAAATCTACCCTGGCTCTATTCAGAAACCCAAAAGGATTCCACTCAATATATTTCTACTAAGAGCCTTAAAGTATTGTGTGGGGCACCACAGGATCAGTAAAGGAGATCATGAACCCCAAAGTTCATAACAGCACTATTCACAGAAGCCAAGAGATGGAAGCAACCTATGTGTCCATCGACAGGTGAACGGACAAAAAAGGTGTGGCATATGTACTTATATATAATGGAATACTACTCAGCCATAAAAATCAATGAAATAACGCCATGTGCAGCAACAGGGATGGGTGTAGAGATGATCAAACCAAGTGATTAAGTCAGGCGGAGAAAGACAAATACCATTTGGTATCACTTACATGTGGCATCTAACTATTTATAAAACAGACTGATTCACACACATAGAAAACAAACAACGATTATCATGGAGGAAAGGTGGGGGAGGGATAAATAAGGAGGAGTTTGGGATTAACAAATACACCATACTATATGTAAAACAGAGAAACAACAAGGACCTATTACATAGCACAGAGAACTATATTCAATATCTTGTGAATATCTATAAAAGAAAATGATCTGAAAAAATATATATAACGGAATCACTTTGCTGTACACCTAAAATGACACAACGTGGTGAATCAACTGTACTTCAAAAAAGCCCTCAAACACAGCAACGACAACAGGAAAAAACAACAAACAAAAAAGGGCTCCCTTCTCTTAAGAGTCTTCATAACCCAGCAGGACACAAAGCAAGTAAACCCATAAACTCAGGTGGTGCAGCTTGTAGCGAATGGCGTAGTAAACAGCTACCAAGCACGTGGGGCAGGGGTTGGGGGTGGAGGTGTTCACCAGGATAAACCAGGTCCTGCCAGGTGAAGAGAGGGGGCTTGTGCAAGACTTACCCAGATTCCCAACTCACCTACTTAAACACAAAGATCATAAGTGCAGAAAGGAAACATGGCGGGGAAAATCTTAAGAACAAGTGTGAAGAATAATCACATTGTCCGCAATAATTGTCCGCATCCTGTACATTCAAGCCTACGGCATCGGGCAACCACAGGGACAGATATGAATGGTAATTGCAGAGCCGGAGGCAAAGTAAAGGCAGGCACCACGGTTACCGCGTCTCAGCCAATCGAGTCTCATAACAAAGGCAATCTAGTCGGACTCCTGGCGTCGTGGGATGAGTCCTAACACAATAACAGTCTCACCTAACGGGAAATCACAGAAACGTCCCAGATTTCTCCTGGTCCAGCTCTGCTTGCAGACAGGCCAACATCTGCATCAGCCAAGACAAATCTTTGTCAATTCACCCTTTTAATCACCTTTATGGATACAAATTTTACAGTTTCTCCTGGAAGTCAGCATAAGAATTTAATGATGCTGACACTCTGCCAGGGGGTTAGCAGGCTTCTAAGTACAGTGACATTCAGACAGCGTCAGAGTTCAGGGGATTCAGTCAGCCAGACTACCATCACATTTATTATGGGCCTACTGTGTGCCACAACTGTTCCAACCATCTTGCATGGACTAATTGACTTCATTCTCACAAGGACACTATGAGGCATCAAACGCTTTTGTCAGCCTCGTGTTACAGGGCGGTAAGTTGGATGGACGAGTAATATCAGTAATATACAGCTGGTCCTTGGTAGAGTGGCCTGGCTCCAGGACCAGTGCTCTTAACGATTATGCTAAGCTATTTCTAAGAGCATCAGGATAACCAAGTGGACATGAGGCTAACCACGCCACAAGGTACACAGCAGAGGAAGCAGAAGACTGCCTCCTACCGCTTCCTCTTGCTAAGACTGCCTCCTCCTACTCAGGCAGGAGACCAGTTCTCTAAGACTGTATTTTATGGTAATACAGGCGTGCTCAGTCACTTCAGTCATGTCCAACTCTTTGGAACCCCATAGACTGTAGCCCACCAGGCTCTTCTGTCCATGGGATTCTCCAGGCAAGAAAACTGGAGTGAGTTGCCACGCCCTCCTCCAGGGGATCTTCCCAACCCAGGGATTGAAGCAGTGTCTCTTATGTCTCCTGAATTGGCAGGAGGGTTCTTTACCACTAGCGCCACCTGGGAAGTCCTTATGGTACATAAGAAACCATCAATTGTAAGATGCAGCATTATTAATTTTCATACCACTAAGAGAGTCACTTCGGTGGCTCAGACAGTTAAGAGTCTGCCTGCAACGTGGGAGACCAGGGTTCGATCCCTGGATTGGGAAGGTCTGCTGGAGAAGGAAATGGCAACTCACTCCAATATTTTTGCCCGGAAAATCCCATGGATGGAGGAGACTGGCAGGCTATAGTCCATGGGGTCACAGAGTCGGACAGAAAAAACCTTGTTGATTAAAGTATGACAGAATAGTCAAAAGCCACCAATTATAAGACAATCCTGATTTCAGAGATGTTAAAATGAGGGTAAAAAAGTGCATTTCAGAATTTATAAAATACCGTTATACTATTAATTACAATGAGTAGATCATATAACCTGAGGCTCAGTTTCTACATCTATAAAATAGGCGACTGATGATTATTAAGGTCCCTTCTAACCTGACAATTCTAGGTATCAGCTATATAAGGAACAAGGAAAGCACTGGGGTGAGAAGGGTGAGGTGTCCAGGGCCCCAAATTTAAGGAGGCACCACTTTCCAGTTGGTGGAAGTCCAGGGCGGGAACCGGAGAGTGAGCACTCCCTTAAAGCATATATCCTGGCACCTGGCTTCCCTCAACCCTGTGGGGCCCTGATGGAGAAAGCAATGAGGAATTCAGACCATTTGTCTCCTGTTTTTTGTTTTTTTTTAATCAAGATCTTTTTTAGTGACTTGTTCCCCCTTAAGAGCAACTTTTTTCCAGTTACTTTCCTTTTTCCTACAGAGACCTTTTCCTTGGTGTATTTCTTTATATTTCTATTCCCTCCCCACCTTCTCCCATTTCTATTAAAATCCCTGATTTCAAGTTCATTCAGCTAGTTCTTCAAAGTTTTTACTGAGGCCAAGGACAGATGTGTGAGCTCCTCCTATAACTTAATTCCCTAAGTTATACAGTGCATCCCATCTCATGGGAAACCCACTCTATCTGAAGGAACGGATATAGCCGAGGCCCTTGCTACTTAGACCATTAGAACCACATCACCTGGAAACATCTTAGAAATGCAGAGTCTCATCCCTGCTTCTGTACTTGCAGAATCTGCATTTTAACAAGGTCCTAAATATAGCTTCGGAGAAGGCAATGGCACCCCACTCCAGCACTCTTGCCTGGAAAATCCCATGGACAGAGGAGCCTGGTAGGCTGCAGTCCATGGGGTCGAGAAGAGTTGGACACGACTGAGTGACTTCACTTTCACTTTTCACTTTCATGCATTGGAGAAGGAAATGGCAACCCACTCCAGTGTTCTTGCCTGGAGGATCCCAGGGATGGCGGAGCCTGGTGGGCTGCCATCTATGGGGTCGCACAGAGTTGGACATGACTGAAGCGACTTAGCATAAATATAGCTTGAGAAGAATAGGACTAAGCAACATTATGCCAATTATGCAAAAAAGCAACTCCAATGAAAATAGTCCTTATTAAGCACCTAATGTGTGTCAAGTGCTTCCCATACAGCACCATTCCATTCAACAATTCAGACAAGTAAGTAATGATTCTTTAAATTCAGTGACCCAGGTGGAAGTTCCTCTGCAAGTACGGTATATCTATCATCACTTCAGACCAAGGAGGGAAGGTTTTGTAAACTTTTTTCGGCAAATAGTATCATATTCACCTCCCATTCTTTCCGTACACCGGCAATGACTAGAGATCAGGACTTTCAATTTGCAAGCTTGATATTAACTGTGTGTACCTGAGCTAGTAATTCAACTTTCTGAAATCCAGTTGCTTTATCAATAAAATAGGAAATGACAGAGTGTATTATAAGGATGAAATTAAATAAGGGATATGGAGGGTCAGCAGTCCATGTGTGTGTGCTCAGTCATGTCCAACTCTTTGGGACCCCATGCGCTGTAGCCCGCCAGGCTCCTCTGTCCATGGGGTTTCCCAGGCAAAAATACTGGAGTGGGTTGCCATTTTCTCCTCCCGGGGATCTTCTGGATCCAGGGATCGAACCCATGTCTCTTTTGTCTCCTGACTGCAGGCAGATCCTTTAGCACTAGCACCACTTGAGAGGCGGGCATGCAGGAAAAGCTCAACAAATAAAACATATTACACCGCTTGGCTATTAGCAAAGGCTGGTTAAGCCACGCAAGTACACATCATTGGCCTAACAATTTGCCCTCTGCTTCCATCTCCTCAAAAAACAAAACAGGCTCACTGTAATTTGGAGATTACCCATCTATATACGAAGCTCTTAAGTGATGACAGTCAAAGATATCATTGTTTCTTTGAAAAACCTCTCTTCCGAGTAAAGATATCTGATGTAATTTTAATTGTGACTGAAAACTAAAGCAGCAAAAAAAAAAAAAAAAAAAAGCCCTCCTCCCATGTCTGTAGATGCGAACAGCCTGATAACTCAAGAGGCACCTTGCTCATTTATTGAACTCTAGAGAAGTAGGGAGTTGCTTTTGACAGAGCTGTTAAGCAAATAAGGATCCTCCTGGCTGCTGAATAAATTAAGCTGTTCTTATTTGCCCTTTGCCAAACTAGGTTTGAGTGACCGACAGGCTCCAGCATTGTCTCCTGTTCTCTCATACAATGTGACAAGCATGCTCACCATGTCCAGATCCTTCTTGCTTTTGTTCTTTTATAAAAGGTTTCATTGAATGGCTTATTAAAACTGCTGTATATAAAACTACGCCTTTGAAAGATTTCTCTGGCTGGACTCCAGCTCAATTAGCAGACTACTTCCAGCTGATGAAAAGTAACAGTCAATATCAGATTAGAGTTAGCAACTATTCACCAGAGTAATCAAATTAGATTTGGGTATCTATGGTGACACAACAAAAATTTCCACTAAGCCCTGTGGTTTTACAATAAGACGACCACAGCTTTATATTAAATTATTGTTCAAAATGTTTCCTCAAAATCTAATCTGCATCTCAGGAGATACACAGTCAAGTCTATGGGCATATCAAAAAATGTATAACCAGGACTTTCCCAATTTAAATACTAAGTAGCCTAAAGAGTCTAGGAGAACAATTTGCATGAAGCTTGGTCCTTTTTCTCTTTCAACAACTCCTTCCCAATTATCAGTTATGACTGGCCACTGTCAAGCTGATGTGCCAACCGATTTGTCAATAAAATTGACCAAGCCTGCAGTCCAGGACTTGGAGGATAACAGAAAAAAAGACAATCCCAGCTTTTGATATGCTTACAATCTAAACAGGATATTAAACATACAAATTAGAATACAATACTAACAGCAGATTTCAACTTATATGCATATAGAGTAAAAATGTACACATATGTAGACACATTATGTGCAAAATGAGTTTAACTGAGTAGGCACATTAAATTTAGCCTCTGCTGGAGTCTGTTGTATTTATTTCTTTTAAAACAACAAAACACCCTTAGATGAGGTTTTCTTTTATTAAAATAATATGCCTCTGATGCTTTGTGGGATGGGGTCATCTTTGCAGACCTCTAGCTAAGAGACGTCACCCAGGTTCTTAGGAAGTAGGCACCTCCAGTCCGCCATGCTGCAGAGGTGCGAGAAAGGCTGGACCTCCCATCACCTTTGGGATGGCCAGCTCTGGCTTCCACAAGTACAGGTGTGATCCATCTCTGCGCTTCCTGGGAACGGAGCCCTGGGTGATGAAAGCTGGGCCGTATCTTAGACTCCTCTTTCCCACAGATGCCACCTGTCTGTCTCTCCACAGATCTGCTTCCCGTGCTCTGGCAGCATGGAAAGTCATCCAATCAGGGGACAAAGTGACAGTCTCTCCTCTGACAGGCACCCCCAATCTTTACCAGGGGTATCTTCCACCTTCTGAGTGACTTCGGGAAGAGAAATCACTACCTTTTACTGTCGAGAGAATTAAGTGAAATAGCATCTATGAAAGTAATTTATAAAATGGAAAGGCTAAATAAATGTAAGAAATTATTGCAGACAGTGAACGATTTTAGAGCTTCCCTGGTGGCTCAGATGGTAAAGAATCTGCCTGCAAAGGAGGAGACCTGGGTTTGATTCCTGGGTCAGGAAGAGCCCCTGGAATAGGAAACAGGAAACCACCCCAGTATTCTTGCCTGAAGAATTCCATGGACAGAGGAGCATGGTGGGCTATAGTTCATGAGATCACGAAGAGTCGGACATGACTGAATGACTAAATGATTATTAATTATTAAATGATTAAAAAAAAAAAACTCACAGGTACAGCACTTATCTTCACTCAAATGCCAATCAGACTGTTCTGGATCCAAGCAGTATGCAAAACTAAGTGTAAATCAACATAGCAGAAGCCTCTCCACTCTGTTCCCTTAATGACTTTTTTACCTTGGCAACTAAATGCACCATGACTCGGCAATCTGGGACTCTACAAGCACCAGGAAGACAAAGCCAGCGCTAACTGAACACCACTCTACTTACGACTCTGTCTATACAACCCAATGTTTTGGCAATTGACAGTCACAGTCCTGTCTCCTTCCCTCTTGTCACTATAAAAATACTGTTATATGATCCAGAGCTTTAGAAATTATATCAGTTATAGCCTCCATTCAAACAATTAACTTAATAATCCATGATTACCAATTAGATGCTCAATTGGACAGGTGCTTGCTCTTATATACAAAAGCGGTACTGCTTGTGAATACCAGCCGCATCAAACTTGACTGACAGGTCTTATTTCTTCTAAGTTAAAAAAAAGAGAAGTCTTTTCGGAGCATTTAATTTTCAGGGTTTTATGTGTCTGATTTGACAACCTGTATGCGATTTAGATGGAATACTTTGTATTTCTACTTTGCAAAGCGAAATTTTCATCAGGAAACTGTGTTTCTTTAAGGACATTTCAGGCTTTGGGGAAACATATATGCTTACCGGGAGACCTGTTTCAAATTACCAGGTAAAGCACATTTCTGTAGTGGGCACCTGAAAATCATACCATATATTACTAACTCAATAGAGTGTATCATCTTCTGCCAGCCTCTCTTTTCATTATTATATAAACGGATGGTAGAAACAAAATGATAACTATAATTCCACATGGCTTGTTCAACCCCAAATCTGTTCCCTTTTTCAGAAACACAATCAGATATCTGAGCCTATTCTCTGTAGAATTTCAGAATCTGAATCTCTGGTATTATTCCTGAAGACTTTGTATGTAAATTATAATATAGTACAAGATTATTAGGATTTTAAAGCCTTTAAAGATATCTTTGTGCACAAAGTCTTCCAAAGAATGAAGACCATTCCTTTAGAAGAAATAGTAAGCTGAAGCAAGAGCTCATTCCTCTGACATGTCAGCCTTGAAATGGTTTTGTTAAAATACAGTGGCTGTGTCTTGTCAGTAAGGAAAATGGCTGGAGAAGTATCAAATTGGTGTTTTTACCCACATGAAATAAGACTCGTTTGTTTTGTGATTTGGCTGTGTCGGGCCTTAGTTGCAGCATGCATGATCTTCACTGAGTCACGTGGGATCTTTAGTTGTGTTGCACAGACTTTCCAGTTGTGGCAGGCAGCCTCTAGAGCACAGACTCAGTAGTTGTAGCACTGAGTTGCTGAGTTGCTCTGAGTCATGTGGGATCTTAATTCTCCAACCAGGGCTCAAACCTGCATTCCCTGAAACACAAGGCAGATTCTTAACCACTGGACCACCAGGGAAGTTCCAGCAAACTCTTAGTTGCAGCATGAGGGATCTACTTCCCTGACCAGGGATCGAACCCAGGTCCTCTACATGGGGAGTACAGAGTCTTAGCCACTGGACCACTGGGGAAGTCCCCTGTGAAACAGACTTGATGGACTGGTTATTCAGCTGAAGGTGCTAAAATATCATGGTCTGCTACTCATCAAAGACAAGTTTCTTTAATTTTTTAAAAAATTTTACCTGGTTTTATTATGAAACATTTAAACACATTCCAAAAATGTATATCACGAAAACTGCACACATCCATGGTTTATCCCAGATATCCTTAATTTTCACATTAATCAGACAGAATAAATCAAAACACTTGGAAAAGTCTTTGGGTGTGCATGTCAAGTCTATGGACTGTATAGCTCCTCTGTCCATGGGATTCTCCATGCAAGAATATTGGAGTGGGTTGCCATTTTCTCTGGATCTTCCCGACCCAGGGATTGAACCCATGTCTCTCATGTCTCCTGCATTGGAAGGTGGGTTCTTTACCGCTAGCGCCACCTGGGAAGCCTTTACAATGTATTATTTATTTGGTTAATTGAGTCAGCAACTGTCTCTGGGACACAAGAAACAAACAAGAAACAGACGTATCATTTGGCTCCCTGGGGAAGGAAAAATAGGGGGCTTGTGACAGACAGGATGCTAAGTCACTTCAGTTATACCCGACTCTTTGAGACCCTGTGGACTATAGCCTGCCAGGCTCCTCTGTCCATGGAACTCTCCAGGCAAGAATACTGGATTGGGTTGCCATACCCTCCTCCAGGGAATCTTCCTGACCTAGGGATTGAACTTGCAGCTCCTGCACTGCAGGCAGATTCTTTACCGTCTGAGCCATCAGGAAAGCCCGAAAGACAGGGTAGAAGGTCCCAAAGGGGACAGTGGTGCAGAGGATATCCAGTTTGTCTCTGGATTTGATACCTAGTTCTACCACCTACCAGCTGAGTCTAAGAAAGTCCCTTAACTTCTGTTGCCGTGGTCTCTGCAGCTATTAAATGGGGAACAAATCAGATAACAGATGTAAAATGCTTAACACAGTATGAGCTTCCCACACAAGCCTCACGCAAACTGGAAGGTGGGTGGGATCAGAAGCTGGTCTTCCTCGGGGCCACAGAGCCCCGCTCTCTCGTGTGACCCTCCTCTGCTCTCTCCCCTTTGCCGGGTCACCTCTCCCTACTGACGGGCTTCCTCTCTACTCCAGCTGGAACATCGCCCAGTGGCCAGAACTATTCAGGACCTTTCAGCTGCAGGGTGCACTGCCAACTAACTCAGTCTCTTGAGTTTCAACACTCAAGTCACTGTGAGAGAAGTACAAGTGAACCCCATCAACGTGCCAATACTGGACAGCTTCTGAGTTGGCTGTCCTGAGGCCAGGTCTCCAACCTACTTGACTCACCTGTAGTCAAGATGTCCATGGTGGTCCAGAGGTTAAGAATCCACCTTCCAATGCAGGGGCTGTAGGTTCGATCCTTGGCTGGGGAACTAAGATCACACATGCTGGGAACTAAGATCACGCATGCACGTCAACGACTGAGCCTGCACACCAAAGCTAGACAGCCTCTGCACCGCAGCTAAGGCCCATGGCAGCCAGAAACAAATGAACATTATCTTTAAAGGTAGTGGCTTGGGCCATTTAAAAAATACTTTAAAAAAAGAGTCAGCTATCGTGGTCTAGGGCATGGTGTTATGGGTCAAATGAGCTGTAGGTCAACTGTACGGTGTGGTCTAGATGACTCTCTGAAATGCTCTTTCTGAAGACCCATCCTCAGGACGCGGTAGATACAAAAAAATGAAATGGAATGGAAGATTTTTAAAAGCTTCTCTCCCCACAACCTTCCATGTTCACCCTAATGGGGCAATGAAAACAGTTATTTGACCAAAGCTTTCTATAACTTGATACCCTCTTCAGTCTTAGGTCCTGGAAGGGACCCTATAGCGGATGGAACACTACTGCCCAAAAGATGTATGCACGTTCCAGCTCCCAGAACCTGGGAATATGACTGCATGTGGGAAAAGAGTCTTTGCAGATTAACTTAAGGGTCTCGAGATGAGGTCATCCTGAATTCAGAGTGGACCCCAAATCCAATGACAGTTGTCCTTATAAGAAAAGCAGAGGGAGCAATGACACTGGAAGCCACGAAATTAAAAGACGCTTATGACCAGCCTAGACAGCACATTACAAAGCAGAGGCATTACCTTGCCAACAAAGATCCGTCTAGTCAAGGCTATGGTTTTTCCAGTGGTCATATATGGATGTGAGTTGGACTGTGAAGAAGGCTGAGCGCCGAAGAATTGATGCTTTTGAACTGTGGTGTTGCAGAAGACTCTTGAGAGTCCCTTGGACTGCAAGGAGATCCAAATAGTCCATCCTAAAGGAGACCAGTCCTGGGTGTTCATTGGAAGGACTGATGCTGAGGCTGAAACTCCAATACTTTGGCCACCTGATGCGAAGAGCTGACTCATTGGAAAAGACCCTGATGCTGGGAGGGATTGGGGGCAGGAGGAAAAGGGGACGACAGAGGATGAGATGGCTGGATGGCATCACCGACTCGATGGACATGAGTCTGGGTGGACTCCAGGACTTGGTGATGGACAGGGAGGCCTGGCGTGCTGCGGTTCATGGAGTGGCAAAGAGTCAGACACACCTGAGCGACTGAACTGAACTGAACTGAGTGACACTGGCAGAGGCCTATGAAGACAGAGGCAGGCTGGAGTTTCACTGCCCCGGGTCAAGGAATGACCAGAAGCACTAGGTGAAGCCAGAAGAGTCAAGGAAGGAGTCTCCCCTGGAGCCTTCAGAGGGATCAAAGCCCTTCCTACACCTAGGTTTCAAGGCTTCTGGCTTCCAGAACTGGGAGAGAATACATTTTCTGTTATTGTAAGCCACTCAAATTGTGGTCATTTTTATGACAGCCTTAAAAAAGCAATACAGTAAGTCCCCTATATATGAAGTGGCCAACTTTCAAAGATCCAATTGTGTCCCCGGTTCCAGCAAGGAACCAGATTCCGTGCCACCCACGTCAGCTGTGAGTGAAACTGCAGCTCGCCCTCCGTCTCCTGTTGCTGATGATCCCACCAGCTCTACCACGTCCCAGCTCCTCTCCCTCCTCCAGTCAGTAACCCTCCTGCCTGTTCACTCAATGCCAGCCCCTGGATGCCAGCTGTTGTGCTGCACTGCTGTACTTTTCAAGGTACTGTACTATAAGATTTAAAATGTTTTTCTCTACTTTTTATGTTTGTTTTTTACATACTATTTGTGTGACAAGTGTTATAAACCTATTACAGTACAGTACAATATAGCCGATTGTGTTAGTTGGGTATCTAGGCTAACTTGGTTGGACTTACGAACGCACCCTAGGAATGGAACTTGTTCATATGTAGGGGGCTTACCATACAGATACTAAAATTAGTGTCTGTGCTAATCCATTCAAGAAGCACTTCCTGAACACCTGTATATGCAAAGCCCTAAGCTGGGCAATCTACTATGAACATGCTGGTAAGACAAAGTCAAGGAGCATGCATATACACATTTGGCACATGGGCTAGCATGGTGTCCAACTTCAGGACAGTGTACGGTCAGCACACACACACACACACACACCTGGCTCAAGAACAGACGTACACAGTACAGCAGGCTGAGACTGTGGGTGGACCTCCAGGGCAGGTATATCACACTTGGAGAACAAGTGCCTGTAGTTAAGGTAAATACTTTCAATGTGCTAAGAAAAGCAAAGTGCTCATCTAAGACCTGTATAGAGAAGAACCTCTTGGATTGCCCTTCCTCCCTTCTTTGCCCAGCAAATGTCTCTACATTAAGATCAAATGCCATCTCCCTGATGAAACCTTTGCTGGCTGACTCCCTAGGAAAATGAGCAATTTCTTCCTCTGTACATCACGTCAGTCTCTTCATACCCTACTATAGGACCCATCAGGCTGCTTTTTCATTATTTGCTTACAAGTCTGCCTCCTGCATCTAATTACAGGTTCCTAGAAAGAAGGGACTGTGTCTGATACATCCTGGGGTCCCTCGTATCTGACATAAGAGATTCTCAACATATTTCTCGAATGAATGAGTCAGAGTTATTCATGAATCAGGGTCCTGTGCTGAAACATGCATAATAATTAAATGTTAAAACATTTTGAGGTCAGATACTTAAGAGTAGTCATAGTCACAGTCAGAATGAATCATATTTTTGTATCAAAATAGAAACATTTTCTTTTTTTTCCTGCTCATGGTAACTCAATGCCAACATTTTGGTATACGGTCAAGAGTACAGACGGAGAACGCAATGGCACCCCACTCCAGTACTCTTGCCTGCAGAATCCCAGGGACAGAGGAGCCTGGTAGGCTGCAGTCCATGGGGCCGTGAAGAGTCGGACACGACTGAAGCGACTTAGCAGCAGCCACAGCAAGAGTACAGACGCAAATATATAAAGTAGCCTGAACAGGATGTGGCAAAAGGCAATAAAATAATTTATTAATTTCAAATTAGCTGAATAGAAGTCTTTGAAACACTAGAAACAAATCTGTTCTTTTTCTATGGAAGGAAAATGTGCATACAAATGTTTCATTTTACTTTGCATTTACATGGAGGGACAGCTATCTAAGCTGGCTGATATTAGTAGAAATGGCTTGGGACTGAAGACTCAATGAAAAGAAAAAAAAGATCACATAGACCATGCCTATGCTCTTAAGGAAAAGGGTGGGAGAACGAACAGGCAAATTTCACAACTTAAAGGACAAAAACTGGAGTCCAGTGGAGGATGGACAAATCTTTTTAGAAGGAGGGCAACTGAACTGGTAACTGTTTAGTAAAAACAGGATTTCCCTGGTGGCACAGACAGTAAAGAATCCACCTGCAATACAAGAACGTGGGTTCAGTGACTGTTTTGGGAAGATCCCCTGGAGAAGGGAATGACAAACTACTTCGGTGTTCTTGCCTGGAGAATCCCATGGACAGATGAGCCTGGCGGGCTACAGGGCATGGGGTTGCAAAGAGTCGGATACGACTAAGCAACTAACACTTTCACTACTGAAAATGCCCTTCTCTCTTCCAGACCGAGTCCCTCTGCAGTGGCTTCTGACCCGGGACACTGAGTTTGGTGATGCTGCCCCAGTGTTCTCCATGCCGGAGGTCAGGCTCAGTAGACATGTAAGTCCAAAAGAGAACTGGGAACGTTTGCCCACTGGACACCGAAGATCTTTTCCTTCGAGTCAATAGTAAGATTTTGATTGTTTCAGATATCTCTTTAAGGATGTTAAATTCCTTTTTTTTCACTTTAGCTTCCTTTTTCCTTAATGAAGAGTCAATGCATGCAAGGAAAACAGTTATAAATACAGGCTACTGTCCCATAATGATGATAAGCATTTAAACAGCATTTTACAGTTCTTATTATTTCAATTTTTATTCCTAACAATGACATAAGCAAGCAGAACAGCTATTAGTCCTTCCCTTTTATGTGGAAGAAACTAAGTTTCTGAGAGAGTAAACAGTTTAGTGAAGCCATCTGGCTAGTGCGTGTACTTGATGACAGATAAGTTATTACTAATACCCTAGGACAGAGATTCTCAACCTCTGGGATCTAATGCTTGATGATCTGAGGTGGAGCTGATGTAATAATAACAGAAATAAAGTGCACAATAAATGGAATGTACTTGAATCATCCCTAAACCACCCCCCACCCCCATCTGTGGAAAAACTGTCTGCTACGAAAGCTGTCCCTGGTGCCGAAGGTTGGGGGTTGCTGCCCTACATTTCCATTAACTCGAGTTGGCCTGACAGAGATCCCCTGGGCACTTACAAGCTTCTCTCCATTTAGGCCTATTCAATCTCTTATTTGTAGAGGTCGCCAAGAGAACCTTACTCTATCTCAATTCTGCCTTCTCCCCTTGACAACGGAAATCAACAACTGAGTTTCAAGGATGGTGGATGAATTTGACTGAGAAGGAGGGTGGCCAGTGACTGAGTTGGGTACAGATCCACAAATTCCAACATATAAACAGGCAAGTTTCCACCTGTTCCATGTCATCACCTCTAGAAAAGTGTGAGGGGACACCCTAGGCTGGAAGGATTTACAGTCACAGATGCAGCAGGAACCACAGCACACAGAGGGTTAGAAATTCAGGAAGCCATCCTCTCCCCAGACATGTGCTATCCAGTAAAGTAGCCATTAGCCACACAGTCCTCTTTCATTTCAATGTGAATGAATTAAAAATAAAATAATCAGCTCCTCAGTCACACTACCCATTTTTCAAGTGTCCAAGAGCCACATGTGACAAGTGGCTCCCATAGTGGACAGTACAGATGGAGAACACTTCCCTCACTGCAGAAAGTTCCACTGGACAGGGCTGTCCTAGGCTGTTTTCTCCTTTTCACAGAGGGACCCAAGGTTTTTACTTTAGGCGTTAAGTCAAGAAGAACTCATGTTACTTTAGGCACACGCCACTGTGGAGGGCAACGTGAAAGGATGATTGCCTTCTACACCAGACCCAGGGCCCCACATTATACACATCCAGGGTACCATTGCAGCCCATGGTATGTGAGTTACATCTCCTGGCATCCTTCAGCGTTTGTCCTGTATCATGGCTGCCTATGGCAACCCTGATCATCCCAAATTTATGATTTCTTCTTCTAGTGTTTGATGTCATGCCCTCAGTATTCAGGGCTTCCCTGGTAGCTCAATTGGTAAAGAATCTGCCTGCAATGAAGGAGACCCAGTTTTCATCCCTGGGTGGGGAAGATCCCCTAGAGAAGGAAATGGCAACCCACTCCAGTATTCTTGCCTGAAAAACCCCATGGACAGAGGAGCCTGGCAGGCTACAGTCCTTGGGGTCGCAAAGAGTCAGACATGACTTAAAGACTAAACCACCTCAGAATTCAGGAAACAAATAAGCATCTTAGCCAGCCAAGCTCAAAAGAAACCTGTAGAAAAGGACACATCATCATCATCCAGAGGAATTTTTCAATTAACTTACTTGAGTGAAGGTGCTCTCTTGTAAAATACTCTTCTTACTCTTGCACTGGCATGCTTTCCCTTCCAAATCTCATTACAAATTCTTCTCTAACACCTACTATTTACTCAACAGCAGAAATCAACTCCCACTCAGAAAACAGCTATGCATTGCCTCTTAAAAACTCCTAAGTATCAGATGTAGGTATTTTATAAAAATTCAAATTACACGTCAGCATTTCAGATTTCCTCCTGTAACTTTCTTTCCACTGGTGTTTGATTGATCAGGAGAAAAAAGAACGACAGTTGTGTTCCTCACTTCTGACACAGACACCCTCCCACCATGACCATCCACCTTGGGTTCTCTGAAATGTGCTATGTATACTTAAATGCTCTGTAATAGGTTCTTTTCTCATTCGCTTCCGTTGGAATGAAATGCTTCCATATGGCTCCAGGGCATTAAAAAACTTAGCAAAACTTTGAAAATAACAAAATTAACATAAAATGACCTTATAATTTAAAAATTGAGGAGCACCATCCAATAAAGCCTAATGCCATGCTAAAAATACTCTCAGAGTGCCAGAAGGTGGGGTGACAGCTAGAGAGGTGCAAAGGAAGATATACCTCGATGGAGGCATTCCTGCGATTTGGGAGACTTGAAAATGGTTTTTAAGCTAAAATTTTCAAGGTAACTTTTCTACACATGGTTCTCTCTTTCTTACCCCCTTTACTTTGCTGAATATATCCTTTTGCTCGGACTCAGTATAAGGGGGCTATGTTTTTGAAAACAAAAAAAAATTCTTTTTCTTTCTTTCTATAGAGATGTATTTACATCCAGCTGGAGGAAAAAGAATAACAGTATTAAAACAAGGCAAGAAGCACTGGAAAACACTTAGAAACCATGATTCTTGGTCTAAAACCCACAGAAGAAATCTTTTAGCAGAACAAAAAGAAAGATAATTCCAGAAATGTAGCAACCAATTTGGGAACTGTCTCAAGTGAAGTGTGTGTATTGAGTCAGCAAACACATAAATCAAGACACAAGTTATAAAAACCATACAATAAATGTGCAGCAAATGAGGGTGGTCCTCAAACGTTATCCCTGTGGTTAGATAGCAAGTGAGAAATCTACATGAGGACTCAAACATGACAATTTAACAGAACAGGTCCAGATTAGGCTTTTCTGAGCTTCACTGACCCTGAGTACCACTATATACCCTCTGTCTCCCTGTCCAGAATGTTGACATTGCAAATGACTGGATTGGTGATGAAAAGTAATGTGTTCACTTACCATATGCTTATCTGAGACTAATATTTCATTAATTTTTAATTTTAAATATGAAAATGCCCATGGCCTTTCTCCAAATGAATACTCCTAACTCACTCTCAGTTTCAGTCTTTACTAGTAAGCATAAGTGAAATTCATTGGTCTAAATACAATTAATGCAACCATTGGTCCAAACAACAAAATGACTTGTGACAACTTCTGAAAAAACTTATGAATTATCAATGATCAATGGTCATCTTTAATGATAATTACCAGTTACCAATAAAAAATCGTCAAAAAAAAAAAAAAAGATGGAAACCTTCAAAAACATTTTTAACTGGGTAAGAGTTAACAAATGAAAACTGAGTCCCAGGACTTCCCTGGTGGTCCAGTGGTTAAGAATCCACCTTGCAATGCAAGTATATAGTATATAGTATAGTACGTATATAGAATATAGGGGATGTGGGTTTCGATCCCTGGTCATGGAACCAAGATCCCACCCGCCTCAGGTTAACAACTGAGGCCAGCACACCACAACTAGAGTCTGTGCCCTGCAGCGAGCGATCCCACAAGATACAAGAAGATCCCCTCGTGCTGCAACCAAGACCCAACTCAGCTAAATAAATAAGTAAATATTTAAAATAAATAAATAAAACAAAAAATGTCCTACACTAAAAAAAAAAAAAAAAAGAATATTAAAGTTTAAAAAAACAGCAACAACAAAACCGAGTCTGCCCGTTAGCTCACGGCCAGCAAAGTATTCCATGTAGGACAGCTGTACATCCAGCTTCTCAGTACAATTCTTACCAGCAGTAACAAATCCCAAGGCAATACTTGGAAAAGTTGCTCAAATGAAAAGCCCGAGGGAACAACATGCTCTTCATTCAGCAAACACAGCATATTTCTATGACTACGTCCTGAGATTTGGTACCCCTGGGAACCATTTCACCTCCGTCTTCCTAAATTGGTCTATTGCAATACCCGACTGCGATCCATTATCATCCCCCTTTTCTATTCAGTTCCAGCCATAGCAACTCCTGCCATCTGCTGGGACAACACCCTCTTCTTGCCCTTTTCTTCCAATCAATCAGGCTCCTTGACTTTACAATCTCCAAATTAGAGCATAATCACTCTCCAACCCAGTGCCTCATGCCCTCATCCTCGTAGTAGACACACATGCCCAGAAGAGATTCAATCCAACCATCCGCTGATGCCCCTCTGGCCCAGGGCTTGCTGGGTGCTGCAGGAGAAAAACAAAGTATGCTGACTGGATCAATGAAAAATGTGTGGTTTCTGGTTTCAGCACACCCCCAAAAACAATTTTGTGAGGGAGGCATCAAGACAGTTGCTGTTCTCATTTATCCACATTTTTACCACCTTCTCAAGCACCCAGGTCCTCCCTTTTCTCCCCTCTCCATCTGCAAATGACCTCTTCTCTTCCTTGATGGTAAAGACAGAGGCTGATTTTATCAGCTCTCAGGCTCTCTTCCCAACCATCTCCAAACTGATTTGTATTCCTATCACCCTTTCTTACGGTTCCTCCAATTACAAAGAAACAGCCATACGTTTTATTTGAGACTTCCTTCTCCTGTCTGTACCCTTGATGTCCTTCTGCCTCCCTCTGGGATCCTGCCCATCAATCACTCTTCTCTCCTCTACCTCTCATCTTTCCCTGCCCAGTTCCCTTGGGTTCATTAAAATGTTCACGTCTCCTTTCAAAGAAATAACCGCTCTCCTTCAACCCATGCCCTTCTCCAGGTCCCTGTGCATTCTTCTTTTTCTAGACAAACTTCTTGAAGAAATGATTCATTTACTACCAAATCTAGCTTTTTTCTCCACTATTCCACTTGGTATGATGTCACTCTTTCTTCTATTTTCCCTAACCTGTCTAACTATTCTCAGCTTATTACATTTCTCTTAACCTCTCTGTCTAGTTATTCTCAGCATTCATTTCACCTGGTAATAAACACTGACGTTTCAGGTATTCTACATACTGTAGTCACACCATTTTCCATCTAAACCAGGACACTCTCCAGCGTGAAAGGTAGTGCCCTGGCCCTTCACTCACCCGGGCTCTGAACCTCTCCTTGGCACCTATTCAGTCTGAGCCACCTTCCCTTCACTCATGACTCCCCTTTTCCCAGGTAGGATGCTGAATCCTGGACCCACATCTCCAAGCCTGAGCCTTTAGGAGAGCTAGAGCCAGAGCTGCATTTTTTTTTTTTTTTATACTGGAAAAATCCTCCTTCAGATACAACTGATCCCCTTTTCAGAACACACTGCCCTTCTCTCTGCCCACGGCACGCCCTGTCTTGGTCAGTGGCATTACTCCTTCTCCAATCATCACAGCCAGAAGCCTCAGAGTCGTCCTCCCACCAAAATAACATCAGCAGCAAACTGTCACCATATTCTGCCAATTCTTTCTCTTAAGAATCTCTTAAGCCTCATCTCTTCATCTCCAAGGCCACTGACTTGTAAGAACCTTTTCATCTGTTTGGGACAATGTTCACACATGCCCCTATTTTTTTAAACAGAAATACACCTCATCCCACACCCAGCCCAGTCTTGAATGGCTCATGTCCTTTATCTGGTCTCCCTGGATCTCCTTTGTTCCCTTCTGGCTCCTTCTCCATTCTGCTTCCAGTTATCTGTCTTAATGGAGAAGGGAATGGCAACCCACTCCAGTATTCTTGTCTGGAGAATCCCATGGACAGAGGAGCCTGGCAGGCTATAGTCCATAGGGTTGCAAAGAGCCAGACACGACTGAACGACTAACACACACACATTTGTCTTCAGTTCAGTTCCGTTTAGTCGCTCAGTCGTGTCCGACTCTTCGCAACTCCATGAATCACAGCACGCCAGGCCTCCCTGTCCATCACCAACTCCTGGAGTTCACTCATACTCAAGTCCATCGAGTCGGTGATGCCATCCAGCCATCTCATCCTCTGTCGTCCCCTTTTCCTCCTGCCCCCAATCCCTCCCAGCATCAGAGTCTTTTCCAATGAGTCAACATTTGTCTTAAAGGAGATCTAATCATCATGTCATAAAATCCTAAACTCCTAAAGTCCTGCAAAACTCCTTGTCTGGTCCAGAGGCTTCACCATGTTTATTTTATTTATTTATTTTTTAATCATGTTTCCACTGTTCTCTGATTATTCACACTTGGGGCTGCCTCCACAAGGGGACTCCATGGCTCCAGAGACAACGGTCATGTCTCCTTTGTCTCTGTCTTCCTCATGCCCAGAACATAGGAAATAATTATTAAATACTTGAGAATCAATGAATGAATGAATGCAAATGAAGTACCATGTGCCAGGGCATTTGCTAACATAGTACAAATATTAACTACATATAAATTAAGCACAATCACTAAGTGAAGCGGAAAACCCCTTCTCTCCCTACGTGAGCCATACATTATGCCTTCTTGACAGAATAAAACTACACAGGATCATGTGATGTTAAGGAGTCACAAAGATTCAACTGAACAGACGAACTACTGCTTCTATGCCCAAATCACCAAAACCCACATCATCCAGTAGTAATGTCCCTAAAACAATAAAAACCGCCAGGTACAGAAATGAGACCCCTTAGGCAGAATGTCTACATCACTCACAGTATATTCTGTAAGACTGAAGAGCTAGGATGGAGGATTATGTTAGACATATCAGATTATGAAGTAAATCACAGGAATTTATTCTTGGTCTCATCTTTAGGACCGGATAAAATGAATGACCAATACAATCGCAGACCAGCATTTCTAAAACTGTCTTGCAGAACTCTAGAGTCTCCAAAATGTTAATAACATTACCATTAGCAATCATGTATTAAGGACACTTCAAGTGCCAGGCACATGACAAATAGTTTATACACCATCGTTCATTTAAATGTCATAATAATCCTAAGGGCATCTATTATCAATACATCTACCTTCAAGATGAGGAAACTAAAGCTTAGTTATAGAACTTTCCCCAAATTGCATAATCCAGATGATTATCACCATAAAGCCAGAGTTGTTAACCACTATTGCTCATGCTCAAACAAGTTTTGGAAACGTGGTATACTCATGACCTCCTTGGAGGTTATAGTTTGGGTTACGATTAAAAGGACTCCCAGAAGTGTCCCAGCAAAGCAAGCCTTTTGACTTTGTTTAACACAAAAATCCTCCAGCTTATTTGACACCAGGAACTTTCTTTAATGGAGCCATTCATTTGTATCGTACCAGGGGACACATGTCTTGCAGGATATAATTTGGCTTTAGATGGTAACCAAAGGGACTGTGAACTCACTGAGGCCGGAAAGGAGAAAGGAGCTAATTGCAGCATTTGACGCAGGTGACAGACTTAGTGAGGCATTTGTGTCACAATCGCAAATGCCAGATGACATAATGATGGTGACAATATTCATGAGTCGAATGAAAAGCACTTTCCATTCATGGAATGAGACACTTTGATTTGATCCGTGAATCATAAAGCCAATTCAAGAAGCCAATTTGCTAAAGGTAAAGGATTCCTGACTAGGGCCATGGCTTTTAAATGTTGAGTCACCCACGGGCTTGCTTGTGCTATTTTCCAGTCCTGCCACACTTCCTCCCTGTCTAGGACACTCATGTCCTTAAAAGAAACCCTGGGCTTCCAATAAAACATAGTCTGGAAGACCTAATGAAGAGAAGGCTGAGAACAAGTAGCTTTGTCACAAACAACTCACTTAATTCCACTGGGCTGCTCTCTCTTATTTATTCAAATTCTACTTACTGAACATCTACTATGTCTCAAACTCTATCCTAAGAGGAAGGACAGGCTTCCTCTCAAAAAGCTCACAGACTCGCTGGGGGAGAGCAGGGTACAGAGATAAAGCAACAGACTTCATAAAGTGCTGTACAGAAAACATGTTCACAATGCTGCAAGTTCTCTTGCAGTCCACCTTTTTCTAGAAGGAAAGACGATCCAAAGAAGCTTCACATTCCTCATCCTGAAATGAGGACATTTACAATAAAACCTGCCCTCCAAAATCCTCAGGGAAAATGGAGGTTAACTCCGTAGGAGAAAACCTGATGAGAGGAGTGTGTAATTTGAAAGCGAGCCAACAGGCTCACGGTAGGCCAAGCACAGGAAGCAAGGACTGAGACGCCTGCGGTCTCACTTTGATCCTGAGAGGCCTTAGCAGAACCTTGGATTTCGCCTCTTTTTCCTCTGCCCTACTCAGATGTAGTGGAGATAAATTAATATAATGGGATGGGCAAAGACTTATGTAATTATAGAAGTAAAATAGAAAAGACAAAAAGCTAATTTAAGATCCATTATAACAGCTACTACAGAAAACAAATTTATTTCTGTATATAAATAACCTTAATAACTTTATGTGGATTTTTGCAAGACTACAATTAAATTACAGAATTACTGCCTGCATACAGACTTTTTTCCTTCTCTGCTGAACTGTTCATCTTCTAAAGTCAGATGGGTTCAAAAGGATCTTTATATGATTTTGTTTTACCAAAATTACTTATCTGACAATCCCGGTTGAATAAATTCACATCTACATTCTGTACTTACAGGATAAATTAGAGGCATTATGAAAATGAACGGACGAGTACCAGCCAAATGACCTGCTCTCATGAATCACACTAAAATGCTCACATGTTCTTTTTAAAATTATTATTCTTTTTTTGTAAATTGAAGCATGGTTGATTTACAATGTTGTGTTAATTTCTGCTGTACAGCAAAGTGATTCAGTTATATATGTGTATATACACGCTTTTTTTATATTCTTTTTCATTATGGTTTATCTCAGGATCGTGAATATAGTTCCCTGAGCTATACTGTAGGACTTGGTTGTTTAAATTATCATTATAATAGTTAAAAAAAAAAACTTTCAGTTTGAGAAAACAGTACAAAATTCCCACATCAACCTTTACAAAGTTTCCCTACTATTAATATCTTACCTTACGTGGCATACCTGTCACACTTAATGAACCAATATTAACACACGATCAATAACCCACATCCATCATTTACTCATCATTACTTAGTTTGTCCCTAATGTTCCAGAACCCCACCCATACATTTAGTCGTCAAGTTTCCTTAGGTTTCTCATAGGTACTGTTGTGACAGTACCTTGGTACCTCCTTGGTTTTGATTATCTTGACAACAGTAGGAGGACCCGTCAGTATTTCCTAGGATGCCTCCTCTGCTGGGATTGGTCTGGTACTTGACTCATCATTAGAATGAGGTTATGGGTTTGGGGAGGAAGACCACAGAGGTAAAGTACCATTTTCATCAGTCATTTCAAGGCTACCTCCTACCA
Source organism: Bos indicus (assembly GCF_029378745.1). Lineage (NCBI taxonomy): Eukaryota > Metazoa > Chordata > Mammalia > Artiodactyla > Bovidae > Bos > Bos indicus. Next base: position 23,974,655 of record NC_091774.1, on the reverse strand, counting down.
ACATGATTTACAGCTGTCAACAATGTCCTTGATCCCTTGGCTAAGGCTGTGTTTATCAGGTTCCTCCATGGTCAAGTTACGCTCTTTACTCTCTTCTCCATATTGCAGGAAAGAGGTGAGTATGTGCATCTCATCCTTAAAGAAGGGGAAGGCATGCTCTCCATCCTCTAGGGAGAAGTATCTCTGATTTGCTTGGAATTCTTCTGCATGGGAAATTTGCCTCTTCTTCCTCATATATTATTCAATCATTTATACTTGTATCGATATGAACTCATGGATATTTATGTGTGCTTTGGGTTATAATCCAATACAACTTTGTTGATTTTGTTGTTCACACTGATCCAGCTTTGGCCCCTGGGAGCTCTTTCAGTTGGCTCCTGTGTTCTGCTAACCCACCCCCATCAAGCAATGTGGTTCTTTTCTTGTTTTCTTTCTTTTTGAGCCCTTCCTTACTTTCTGGCACTACAAGATGCTCCAGGCTCATGCTGTATATGTCCTGCTCCTGTTCTAGAATCGGCCACTTCTCCAAGGATCTAGGCACTAAGTATGCTTGCTGCTACTGAAGCACCGTTTCTTTCAAGCCCTTTCAGATGGCAGAGCAAAGGAATACACGTGTGTTTACTAACCCATATACATATGCCTCCCTAAAAATTCCTCTATATGCAACTATATTTATATATATTAAGTAAAATATTATGTACTTTTTAATTTTCTAGAAGCTATCAACACTTTTAAATTTTCTATTCAAAGTGCCTCAGAAGAAAATTATGCTGTTTTGATCAGTGAGTGTTTGCTGACCTGAAATACAGAGCTCAAGGGTGGGTTGAGAACATATGGACACAGGAGGGAAGAGGAGGGGGAGATGAACTGGGAGCTTGGGATTGACGTATAGACACCACCAAGTGTAAAACAGAGAGTTGGTGGGAAGCTGCAGTATAGTACAAGGAGCCCATGTCTGGCGCCCTGTGATGCCTGGAGGGGTAGGATGGGAGGTTCTAGAGGGAGGGGATATATGTATACTTACAGCTATTCACTCTGCTGAACAGCAGAAACTAACGCAAGACGGTAAAGCAATTATGCTTCAATTTAAAAAAATGCATTGAGATACATCTGATAGTAGTGGATAAGCCTCCATCTCCTCACCAGTAAAATAGGCATAGCAACGATACCAACTGAAAAAGATTACTGGAAAATTAAATAAAATGATGTATGTAAATATTTAGAACAGAATCTAAGACACTGTAAGCACTTAAGAAATGATACATCAAATAAAGTTCTAGCTTATAGGAAAATATTTTCAAGAGTCAAAAGTATAATGATATAACTTTTAAGTTTTGACTTGTTTATGGTTGTCTTATTCGTTTTTCCCACCTGATTTAAAAGTAAGCATCGATTTAGATGTATTACTTGACTTCCAAATATACTCTTTGAAAAGATTAAGCCAGCAATAATGCTACTAGTCATGTTACTCCTGCCTGGAGGCACAAAGAAATTGATTCCTTAATGTACACCATCACAACCTGTCTTGAGGAGTGCCAATGGGTTAAAAGAAGGTGTCACAGAGAGGAAGAGAGCGCAGTGAAACACAGGATTACAATCTCCACATCCCCCCAGCTCCATCAGAATGTCAATCATTCCACACTAGACGTGCCATTTAACAGAAGGCAGTCAGGGTTCCCACAGAAAATAATTTCAGTTCCTACAGCTGATTATAACTGTCTCAATACTTGGAAGACCTGTCCATATAAATCTGTAACAACATGATGAGACTGTCTGCTATCTTTCATGAGAAGACCTATGACTAAATATGGTAAAGAGAGAGTATTATTTCTACATGAAGGACCAAATGAGATACCAGTCACACGTGGTACGTGTAAGCAGAATGCTTCTGAGACTTATTTTTTTTTTAGTTCTATCAGTTTATTGCTACCAGCCCATCACCCTCCACCCTCATGCACACATGCTCAGTCATGTAACCCCATGGACTGCAGCCCGCCAGGCTCCTCTCTCCACGGACTTTTCCAGGCAAGAATACTGGAGTGGGTTGCCATTTCCTTCTCCACTGAGGACTGATTTTTAAGTAATGCTGATGAGCCCTAAATGAATATTCTGGTGCCCTGAAAGATCACTGAAGTATCCACTTAAACTAAATCTGATTTTGTATTTCTTCTACAAGGCTACTGGACCAACAGAATTGGAAAGGACTCAAGGACCATGCCTGCTGAGCAGATCACATGAGTTGGGCATTTTAGCAAAGAAGGCTATGGTGTCTGAGATGTGAGCGGCCCCTGAGCCTGGGCAGAAAGTGCGAATCTGCTAAGTCCTGGCAGTCACGTGGGCCTGCGGGGTGCCTACACAGCACCACGTGAACAGGGCACCTTGCAACGAGGCAGTTCTTCTGCAGAGCTCAGCATAACCAACTGAGTGCTCCCCAGAGGAGGCAGAACAAGGCCCAGAGATAACTTCTGCAGTAGGTGTAATGTCAAGTTCAGGACCGACACTGTAGATGAAGACTTCTGAGCACAAGGCTCGGCCACAACTGCAGGGCCAGCCCGGCCACAGCTGGAGAGCAGAGTCTAAATCTCAGAATCAGGAAAGCCATCTTGAAATTAACAACAGGTGGACACAATTGTGCACTAGGAGATGGTGATGAATCTCTGCCATATCCTCTACAAACCCCTGAAACAGTCTCTGACTGGCCAGTCATGCCACTGTCCTCCATTCAGGCTCCTTCTCCATTTGAAATGCTCCACTGGCATCACAACCTCTTTGGAATGACATCAGAGCCTGGCTGCCTCTGCTTCAGCCACATCTGCCTTCTGTGAGAGGCTGCAAGACTCTTCCCCACCTCTGGGCCTTTGTACATGCTATGAAAGTGAAAGTGTTAGTCACTCAGTTGTGTCTGACTTGTTGTGACCCCATGGACTGTAGCCCACCAGGCTCCTCTGTCCATGGGATTCTTCAGGCAAGAATACTGGAGTGGGTAGCCATTTCCTTCTCCAGGGGATCTTCCCAACCCAGGGACTAAATCCAGGTCTCCCGCACCACAGGCAGATTCTTTACCACTGAGTCACCAGGGAAGCCCCTACACAACACTATTCCTTCTGTCAAAGCTATGGTTTTCCCAGTAGTCATGTATGGATGTGACAGCTGGACCATAAAGAAGGCTGAGTGCCAAAGAATTGATGTTTTTGAATTGTGGTACTGAAGAAAACTCTTGAGAGTTCCTTGGACAGCAAGGAGATAAAACCAGTCAATCCTAAAGGAAATCAACCCTGAATATTCCTTGGAAGGACTGATGCTGAAGCTGAAGTTTCAATACTTTGGCCACTTGATGCAAAGAACTGACTCACCGGAAAAGACACTGATGCTAGGAATGATTAAAGGCAGAAGGAGAAGGGGGCAGAAGAGGACGAGATGGCTAGATAGCATCCCCGACTCAATGGACACGAATCTGAGCAAACTCCAGGAGACAGTGAAGGACAGGCAACTCTGGCATGCTGCAGTCCATGGGATCACAAAGGGTGGTACATGACTTAGTGACTGAACTGAACAGATTCTTCACAGGTCTGGTTCCTTCTAAACTTTCAGTTTTCTATTTAGACATTGTTCTCTTGGAGTGGTCTTCCTTGGCCTTTTGGTTTAGTATCAACCACCCCCTTCATTATTCTCTAGCCCAGGACACTATTTGTCTTCTTGTGGCACTTAGCATGGTTCAAGGTCATTTGTTTACTCATTTACTTATTCGTGAAATTCATGAGGACAGGGAACGTACTGGCTTTTTCTTTCACTACATATACAGCACCCGGTACATCACAGGCATTCAATAAAAATCATCAGTGTTGAAAATATTATGCTCAGTGAAAGAAGCCAGACACGAAAGGCCACACAAAGAAGTATGATTCCATTTATGTCCAGAAATGTTCAGAATAGGAAAATTGAGAGAGACAGAGCAGACTGGTGGTTGCTATGGGCGGGGGAGGTGAGAATAAGGAGCAACTTCTTAATGGGTATGGGGTTTTCTTTTGAGTGATGAAAATGTTTTGGAACTAGAGGAGATGACGGTTGTATACATTGTCAATGTAATCAATGTTGCTAACTAACGGCAAAATGTCACGCATGTTGTACCACAATAAAAAATCACTGGTATGGACCAGTGCGTGCACTGTGCTTTGCCTCCACCTTCCTGGCAGATGACAGCTAGGAGGTAGGGTGCTCCTCCTCGGGCCAGTGCCAGGCATGCAACAGAGGTGCTCTTGGAGGAGGGCACGGCAACCCACTCCAATGTCCTTGCCTGGAGAATCCCATAGACGGGGGAGCCTGGCAGGCTGCAGTCCACAGCGTCGCACAGAGTCAGACACGACTGAAGCTACTTGGCACGACGAGGTGCTCACAAAACAAACCAGTGAGGTGGACTCACTTTTATCAAGTGGATTAATCCAATGAAAATCAAATCCCACTTGGGCTGTGCAGATACAGAATCAAACACAGAACCCCAGTTCAAGACTCATAGTTTACACATAGAGAGGACAGGATGTGAGTCCCATGTATTTGTCCCAAGCTCAAGCCAACCAAGCTGGCCCAGAGGGGCAAAGAGGAAGTGGGAAATTTCAAAGCAGATCTCTTCTGTTCCTCTACCATCACCAGGAAGGCTTGCCTTCACCAACTGAGAGCTGTCTTTGTATTTGCACTATTTACTTCCATAATTCACTACTTCTGAGATTAGAGGTAAAACACAGGTTTAGGCTTGGGGGCAAGATATTGGAAGTAAAATATTACTGAGGCTATAAGATTAGAAGGAGTCTCCAGTAAAGTATGCAATCCTTCTACTAAGAAGGTTGGTCAGTCACTTAACCACCATTTTTTGTCTTCCTTCATCTATTTCAATAACTTGATTGATACTTTGTGAACTCGTCACAGTTCAAGAAAAATATCAGAGTGACTAGTAACAGCTAAATCGCTAGTCCAAAGGAAATGTGGGGGAACACCGAGGAAATGAAATGCAAAAGATATACAAACATAATCTTTCCAAATATTGAAATTTATATATAGGAATTTTAAAAAAAATGAACTTTGTAGTCTAAAATGTGAGATTCACTTTTTGGACAGAGAACAATGGAAAACCTTCTCTCTCATAGTTTGGATCCCACATAAAACCAACATAGCCTTTATCAAACTGTGAATAATTTAAAGCATGTTTATGAGTGCATAGGAAGAAGAATCTTTCTAAATCAACTCCCAAAACGAATTCTTCATAAGCTAAGGCTTAAAAAGACACAGACTATTTAAAAGAAATGTACACATACTTTCTTAAGGATGTGGGTTAGGTCTTTAAAGGGAATATCACTACATTATACACAGATGAATATAAATATCCACATTTAGTTCATAATGCCAAAAAAGAGACACTGATTTTCAATTATCCTCTGGAATCAGCCACTATGGTATCATAAAACATGATGTATCAACCAGCAAGGGAATATATCACAATCTTGTTAAATATCTTGTCTGAAATGCTCCTGAATTATCTTTTTAAGTGGAACAACCAGGAGCTACAAAACCTGGAGACAAATACTTTCAAGTCCAGAAAAATTTAATCAAAATTATCTTAAAAACTCTTGAAATAAAATCTTTTAGAAAGCAGAAATATATTTATATTTTCTACTTTATCTGGACTGTTTTGAGACGCTCACATTCAGTGCCCAGTCTTCTCTAATATGTTCTGATTCATCTATTCCATCTCCTTAGTAACCCCTCCACACACACTCCCTATAGAGTTCTGGCGAGGAAAGAGGTCCTGGCTAATCATTCCTGTGTGCCCTTTGTTTCCACTGGATTAGTAATAATGTCCCATTCATTAAGCACTTGCTATAGTGCCAAGTGTTTTACATAATTATCCCTAAAACCAAGCTTTTTCTCCATTTAATGGGACGGAGCACACTTTACAAAGATGGCAGCCACATTACACCCCAACCCCATGCGAAGCTGCAATGTATCCCTGCCGTCAAGAGGTGGGCCCTGCAGGGCCTCGACCAACATAATTTGGTGGAAGTAACTCTGTGCCGATCACAGGTGAGGTCCTTAACTGCCCTGCACCCTCTGCTTCTTGGGAGAGGCACGTAAGAAGTGGCCACCCTCAGAAGGCTGGTCCATGACCAGCTCAAGCCCCAAAGAGAGGCCCTGGAGAAGGAGCCATGGAGAGGCAGGACAACAAGCACAGAGGCATCAGAAGTGTAAATGAAGGAGTCATCCTGGAAGTCTGTCTGACCCCATGACTGGAGCCCGCCAGGCTCCTCAGTCCATGGGATTCTCCAGGCAAGAACACTGGAGTGGGTTGCCATTTCCTCCTCCAGGGGATCTTCCTGAAGCAGGGAGTAGAACCACATCTCTTGCGCCTCTTATATTAGCAGGCTCATTCTTTATCACTAGCATCACCTGGGAAGCCCTATCCTTTAGGCCCAGCCCCTAAAACATATGTCACGAGGATCAGGCCCAAACTGTCCAGCCAAATCCTTCCATGTCCACAAAGACATAAGCAAATAAAATAGCTGTTTCAGGCCACTGAACTTTGGGCTTGCTTGTTGGACAGGAATACATAACTGTAACACTCTCCCATGGACCCTAAAGCACTAGAAGAGTCTTAAATCTAAAAAAGATGGAAAGAAATTCACTGTCTTATGGCTGGCAAAGTATAAGTAAGTAAGTAAGTGAAGTCGCTCAGTCGTGTCTGACTGTTTGTGACCCTGTGGACTATAGCCTACCAGGCTCCTCTGTCCATGGGATTTTCCAGGCAATAGTACTGAAGTGGATTGCCATTTGCTTCTCCAGCGGATCTTCCTGACCCAGGGATCGAACCTGGGTCTCCTGCACTGTAGACAGACACTTTACTATCTGAGCCACCAGGGAAGTCAAAGTATAATTCACCCCATTTTACTAAGAGAGCAACTGAAGCCCAGAAAAATTAAATGACTTGCCCAACCCAGCTGGTGCTAGTGGTAAGGAACCACCTGCCAATGCAGGAGATGTAAGAGACATGGGTTTGATCCCTGGGTCTGGAACATCTCCTGGAGGAGGGCATGGCAGCCCACTCCAGTATTCTTGCCTGGAGAACTCAGAATGGAGGAGCCTGGTGGGTTAGACAGTCCACAGGGTCGCACAGAGTCGGTTGCAACTTAGCATAGCACAGCACAAGATAACAGAGTTTCTCCATCATGATTTCCTCTGCAAGTGGGGAAAGAAGCCTAGAACTCTGTTTTCTTGCTTTATTACCATGCTGCCTAGCTCCTAGTTACTTTTTCAAGTTGTCTGACCAGAGCATGAAAGTAAAAATAAAGTCAGTGGAGAATGAAAACTTCATGACGAGAAGGAGGGGAAAAAAAAGGCCAGTAACAGAGACAAGCAGATTTCAGGTCACCAAAGCCATGCTTCTCATTTATTTGAACCTCTAAGAAAATCATGTCTTTCTCCAAATTAGGGCGTCTTTATTTGTCAGGTGAGTCCACTATGCTCTCAGTAGCATCAGCCAAAGGCGGTGGAGCAATCCCACACCGGGCTGGCTATGAAAACACCTATAGTTAAGCCGAGGGAGCCTGTGTGGGAGGCAGGGAGAAGCAGAAATGGGCTGTCACCGGACTCTACTCCTCGCAGCTTCTTTAAAGGTCAAGAGGAAGCAGTTCTGCACCATCTGCTCCAAACAACGACAGAATGAAAGCCAACTCCAACTCTGAATTTAAAAATAGCAAATTTCAGAGGGTTCCATTCAACAAGCCAAGCATCCTTCTCAATATAAAGATCCCGTAAACGTGGGATCCCATGAAGAGGCCCCTGCTGGATGGCAAGGCTTCTGTGCCAAGGAAGAGCAACTCTACCTCAGTCTAAACTCCCCCTTCTGTATACTCCCAGTGACCCTTCTAACACCCATCCCCTCTCACAACCCTTTCTACCAGGCTGTTTGGAAACCTTTCTCATTGAAAACATACCTCCTCACCCAGTCTCTCCACATGCACCTTTCAATGGCAACAGGCCCTTCTATGAGAAAAGCATTTCCCCATCTAAGGAAACCCACATATATTTCCACATGCTCTGCACTACAGGACCATGCAGTGGGGCGAGAGAAGTCCTACAACGCAGTGAACAATACAACCAACTGTCTGTTCAACATCTTCACCTTGGAGCTCCCAGAGGCACTCAAATTCAACATGTTCATAATTGAATTTATTCCCACATGGCTCAGTGGTAAAGAATCTGCCTGCCAATGAAGGAGATGCAAGAGACAGGAGTCCAATCCCCAGGTTGGGAAGATCCTCTAGAGGAGGAAATGGCAACTCACTCCAGTATTCTTGCCTGGAAAATTCCATGGACAGAGGAGTCAGGCAGGCTACAGTCCGTGGGTCACAAAGAGTCGGACATGACTGAGCGACTAACACACACACATCCTCTTTCATGCCAAACCTATTTTTTGTTTGTTTTTCTTATTTTTTCCAGCTTTATTGAGCTATAGTTAACATATATCATGATGTGATGTACAGAAGATGTCCAACATGATGATTTATGTGTATACTGGGCCATGGCCATCACGATAAGGTTAACACATCCATCACCTCACAGAGTGACCTCCTTATGTGTGTACACAAACCTGTTATCTTTTATTCTGTTTTAATTGATGAGTCTGCACATTCAGGCTAGGAACATAGATGTTGTCTTTGATTTCCTTCTGTCCCCTCCTCCAACCTCACGTGTGTGCTTAGTAGCTTCAGTCATGTCCGACTCTTTGTGACCCTATGGACTGTAGCCCACCAGGCTCCTCTGTCCATGGGGTTCTCCAGGTAGGAATACTGGAGTGGGTTTCCATGCCCTCCTCCACAGTATCTTCCCAACACGGGGATCAAACCCACATTTCCTGCATTGCATGCTCATTCTTTACCATTGAGCTACCGGGGAAGCCCTCCAACCCCACAATCAGTGACAGATTAGTAGAGTTCCCCTCATATATACTTATCCTTTTTCTTCATTCTACCACACCCCTAGTTTAAACACTCACAGCAGCTTAACAGGTTTGATTCCGTCCGAGTCCCCTCAAATTCAGACTTCCCAGTTGCCAGAGTTCTCCCTCTAAATTACAAGGAGGAAAGAGAGGGGGCTGGATGAATTAGCAGACTGAGGTTGACATATATACCCTACTGATACTATGCCTAAAATAGATAACTAATGAGAACCTACTTTATAGCACGGGGAACTCCACTCAATGCTCCATGGTGACCTAAATGGGAAGGCAAATCCAAAAAGAGCAGATATATGTACAACTGATTCACTTTGCTGTACAAAAGAAACTAACACAGCACTGTAAAGCAACTATACTCCAATAAAAATTAATGAAAAAAAAATCTGGGCCTGCCCTCAAAAATAGATAAAATAAAATATGACTGTGTCTTCATCATTATGTTTAAACTCCTCAGTAGTCCACTCTGCCTGGAGGGTAACACCTAAGTCCCCTAACACCGTGTACTAGACCTTTGACCCCGTATTTCACCTCTTACCTCCACACTCTGTTGCGTGTAGCTCCCAGCACACTCCGAGCTGTTTCCCACCTCCACACCTCTGCTAACATCACACCCTTTGTCTGGGTGTTCACCACCTCTCTCTTCTCTCCCACAATCACCTGGCTAACTCCCAGTCACTGCTATATACAGTCCAGGCGTCCCTGCAGCTCGGGGGTCATTCCTGACATTGCCCTTCTCTTTCACCACCCACAGGCTAGGTTCCCTGCCTAATCGTTTATTCTTTAGTTGCTAAGTTGTGTCTGATTCCTTTTTGACCCCAGGGACTGTTGGCCTTCAGGCTCCTCTGCCCATGGGATTTCCCAGGCAAGAATATTGAAGTGTGTTGCCATATTCCTTCTCCAACCTTCCACAATACTTACTCCTAACACAGTTTAAAGAGACTATGATTTATTCATTCTTCGTTTCTCTAGCATCTAACACCAGTGGCTTAAAACAAATACATACTTATTGGCTAAGTGTTTCTGTAGGTCAGGAGTCCAAGTACAGCCTGGCTGGGTGTTCTGCCCCAGGGTCTTACAAGGTTGCCATGAAGAGGCTGGCCAGGGCTAGGATCTCTTCTGGACTTTGGCTGGGGAGGGACCTGCTTTGTTGGTAGCATTCATTTCCTTGCAGACTGTTGGGGTGAGGACCTCACTGGAACTGGAGGTCCCTCCTGACGGCACTTTCCAACATGGCCAGGAAAGAAGAGAGCGGCTCAGGAAGACAGACTTTACAATCTCATATGAAGTAATCACAGAAGGGCTACGTCATCCCTTTTGCCATACTATACTTGGTAGAGACAAGTCACAGGACGTTAAACCAAGAGATGGGAACCACTGGGAATCTGAGAGTCTGTCACACGAAGGTAAGGTTTTGAGAGAACTCACCAGAAAGGGTGTGCAGCTAAAACAAGAAGGAGAGGATTGAAAACAGCAGGAGCACACTGACTACGTTAACAGGAGGAGTATATTGATGTGCAAAACTTACTGCACAATCTTAATAATATTTTCTCTTTATGGAAATGACTTTTAGGTTGCTAGAGAATTCCCAATTAGTAAAAAAAAAAAAAAAATTCTGTAAAGCACAGCTCTGGGTTTGGGGGTAAATACTAAATTTAAAATGTTGACCATTCTCTACTTCTACATTCCTTTCGGCATCATTATTTTTGTAACTGGCTCTGTAGATCAGCAAGACTCTTCTTAAATCATTTATTTTTCATCCATTTTACAGGGTGTTTGGGGCCCAGGAGGCAGAGCTTTATTTAACATATCTCAATAATTTATAGCCAACAATACACTGAGGGAAATGTCAACCTCATAAAAACTGAAATTCAAGTGAGAAATGCTGAAATTTTCCTCAGAGAAGGAAAAATTTATGAAAATAAGGCAAGCCAAGGAAGTATATTAAAACATTTCAAAACATAAAGAATGTGTGTAATGCATCAGCAATTTTTAGACGTGTCCCTGTGGGCCGAGCCACCAACAGGGCAGCCTGGGACTGCGTTATGCCTGGGTCCGTCACTCTTCAGACAGGTCAGCACCGAATGTAGCTGGTGACACGGCATTCACTTCAAGGTAGACCTTTGTCTCAAGCCTTTCTTATATCCTCCCCTAAAAGTCCATCCACCCCTTTTATCAATGTTATATTTCCCCTGTGAGTAGCTCTCTGCTCCCTCTGACTCAGGGTTAATCACAACAGCTATGGAGAAAGTCCCCAACGCTACTTCAAGAGATATCACAAATGAGGGAAAAGAAAAAAAAAAAAAAATCTGACTTTGTATCAAAACACTAAGCTATTAGCAATTGTATGCAAAGATTTGGGGACCAGGCCCACCTGGCCGCCAAAGAGCCCAAGAGGTCAAATTCTCCACAGTCAAAATAGCCTCTCAGGCCCCTCTTTAGCTCTGTGATCAGGGAATAAGGAGAGAATTTTCTGGCTAACTTTTAAACTTCTATGTAATTTCTGAGGCATAGCTATTACCTACCATTAGATTTTCAGGGTTTACCCAATGAAATTCAATAGCACTCTGAAGAAGCAACTGGAAAAGTACCCTTCCTCAAGGGCAAGCAGATTGTGAAGGGTATAGCTAATGCCTTGGGTTAAGGTTTAAAATGCTGAGGCTGAGATTTTAATATCATGCCCACAAACCCACCAGCCCTGCCACTAAACTGGCTGACAGTGGTCTTCAGCTGAACATCAGGAATTTCCAAAAGAATATGGACAAGGGCTGTAGAATCAGAACAATCATCGCTTACTAGCTGGGTAGGTGGTTTCATTTTCCTGAATCTCAGTCTTCTTCCCTATAAATTGCCTATTTCATGCACTCGTAGTTTGAATCCGAGTTCAGACATCTCCAAGCATATTCAGTGAGCTTAGAAGAAGGGGAGTCAATCAGCAATTGAATTTCTCTAAATACAGGAAAGAGCCAGGCTAACCAATTTGACTCAGGCTGGAGGGAAGCAGTGATTTTGAATACAGCAGGGTAGAGACTGCACAGACCCATGCCCACCCTAGACCTATGGGCTTGGGCTAAACACAGAGAGAGGGTGCAGATGTGGAGAAATCAGAAGAACCTTTTTGATAGTGGGCTCTGGGTGACATGGGGGCATAACCAAGCTGCTCTGGTGTCCCCGAGGCAAAAGCATGACAACCTGGGAAAGCAGTGAACTCCCCTTTCGCACGTGACAATGTGGCCTTATTATAACCTACACTGCAAGGAGCACAGAATATTTGGTGCCCTGAGGATACATTCAACAAAACTCACTAGGTATTAGCTGAGCATTTATACTGTGGTTGACAGTACAGAGACTGGACCTGGGGTGGAAGGCAACAGAAGCTGAGGCAGAGGTGCAGAGCTGCACTCTACAAAGGGGGAGTCAGAGGGGAACACAGGAGAGAAGACATCCCCCCAGGAACACCCAGGTCCTTGAAGGGAGTTTTTCTAGGGGTGAGATCACATGGTTGTAAGTGGGAATCAGTTCAGTTCAGTTGCTCAGTCGTGTCTGACTCTGTGACCCCATGAATCGCAGCACGCCAGGCCTCCCTGTCTATCACCAACTCCCAGAGTTCACTCAGACTCACGTCCATCGAGTCAGTGATGCCATCCAACCATCTCATCCTCTGTCGTCCCCTTCTCCTCCTGCCCCCAATCCCTCCAAGCATCAGAGTCTCTTCCAATGAGTCAACTCTTCGCATGAGGTGGCCAAAGTACTGGAGTTTCAGCTTTAGCATCATTCCTTCCAAAGAACACCCAGGGCTGATCTCCTTTAGAATGGACTGGTTGGATCTCCTTTCAGTCCAAGGGACTCTCAAGAGTCTTCTCCAACACCACAGTTCAAAAGCATCAATTCTTCGTCACTCAGCCTTCTTCACAGTCCAACTCTCACATCCATACATGACCACAGGAAAAACCATAGCCTTGACTAGACTAACCTTTGTTGGCAAAGTAATGTCTCTGCTTTTGAATATGCTATCTAGGTTGGTCCTAACTGTCCTTCCAAGGAGTAAGCATCTTTTAATTTCAGATAAGGGTGTCTAATATCATTACAGTACTATCCGTTTGACCCTCACTGACATGATACAAGTAGGACCGGCTGGGGAGGTCAGGGTCAGTACCATTATTTACAGTGGGAAAAGTTTGGAAGCTTTTAAAAAATAAATCCAGATTTCACAAAATTTTCTTTAAAGTGATGCAGGAAAAAGGAAGAAAAAAAAAAAAAAAACTCCTCCAGTTATTGTGAGGCAAGAAACCGTTCCTATCATCAGATCAAGCTAAGTGGTGCAAATCCAATTTCCTCTCAGTGTGCTATGGCTTTTCCCAGCTTCTCTACCCCCGGCTTCCTCATTTGCCCAAAACCCTACGTGAACCTGTGTCTCTGACAGAGGAGCAGGGGCTACGGTAAGGGTGCTGCTCAGATTAGGCACGAGATAGAAACTCAGGTCACATTTCATAAAAGATGACTTCTGAGAAAAACCAAATCTGCTTCCCACAGCTCAAGAGTTCTCCAAAGTCCATTTTAATTACCAATGTTTCACAGGAAACATCCTTTGTCTATTTATTCTTTAAACAGGGAGTTCAGGTTTTCTTACATTTGGAATTGCTTTATTGACTCCACTTGCAGCAATTCCCTTAGGTGAGTATCACCAGCAGATCCAATTCAGCAAAGTACTGGATTCGATTATCATCAAATAAACAACTTACCACCCACACAGATTCCATCCCCAGTGAAATCCCTGTGTCACTGAACACTTCTCTAGCAAAGGCAATGGAAAAGACCCCCTCTTCAAAAGGTGCACCTTGATGCTACATTGTGTGTAGTGTGGTTCCCTGAGCCGAAGAGACACTGTACATCGAAGACCAAGGACGTGTAAGGCAGTAAACTCAGCCTGCCTCTCCATCGGAATCACCCCCAGGAGGGCAATGCACAACACATCACTATGAAGTTATGTCTCAAACACATTTTTATCTTTCAGTTCAGTTCAGTCGCTCAGTCACGTCCGACTCTTTGCGACCCCATGGACTGCGTCATGCCAGCCTCCCTGTCCATCACCAACTCCCGGAATTTACTCAAACTCATGTCTGTTGAGTTGGTGATGCCATCCAACCATCTCATCCTCTGTCGTCCCCTTCTCCTCCTGCCTTCAATCTTCCCCAGCATCGGGGTCTTTTCAAATGAGTCAGTTCTTTGCATCAGGCGGCCAAAGTATTGGAGTTTCAGCTTCAGCATCAGTTCTTCCAATGAATATTCAGGACTAATTTCCTTTAGGATGGACTGGTTGGATCTTCAGACCTACTCATACCATCTGAAGAAATTTGTACTAAGAATATAAAATGGGTGTAGAAACCTACAAGGATGTTCACTGCAATACTGTTGATAGGTGAAAAGAAAGAAACTAATAATGCTCAATGATAAGAATTGTTTAAATAAATCAGCCAATCAAACATTCTACAGGTATCTTTGACATTTAAAAAAATACAGTGGAAAATCACATGTAGAAATAATATTACAATGAGCAAAGTTAAGTTTGTACTGTAATATAAAAAAACCATAGTTTGTAAAATATATACATATGACATGGAAAAAAGATCCAAAAGATGGGTACCAAAATGCTAATATTACTTATATTTAGGTAGTAGTTTAATGGGTAATTTTAATTTTCCTCTTTTGTCTGAGTTTGTAAATTCAATAATAAATACATATTACTTTTTAATTAAAAAAACATTTTGGTTAAAGAAGAGAACTGAAAATAATACAGCCCACGCTTTTATTTCTACATACAGTGATGCTCCAGCTTAGAAAAGTATACCGGGTAAAAAGAAACTCTACCACAGAAAAAGGAAAAGGATTTCTTAAATCATTATTCATATTAAGGTTGCCTTGAAATTAAATTTGTAATTAAATGAATTACAAACTTATCAAAATAATCTCTGACTTATTATGTAACTAGAGCCCTTCCAAGGGTGTAGCTCTTCAGCTTCTCTGGGTCACTAAGATCACCTTGGAAACACTCGATTAATGTCATCAGTAAAGCTTGCAGAAAATGCACACAAGTGCTAATAAACAGAAGTTTTGAAAGTTGGTTGAGGAATTCACAGAGACCCAAAACAGTCCACGGATTCTGTACAGCAGTGTTGTATGTTCTAACATAAAATCATATGACATGGAATAGAAAATGACAGAAGACAGAATATAAGGGAATAATACGAAAACAGAGCATGCATCTGTGATGGGTCAGGAATACTTTGTGAAATTTGGGGCTCACAAGATTTTAAAAATTAATTATCTTTAACATGTGGATAAATCTAAAGAATATGCAGAGATGTAATTTATTCTTTTGTGTGTCTTTAGATTCTAGATTTTGACATAAAGTTTATCACCGTGGGACAGGGTTAAACACTATGAATGTGACTATCCTAGAAGCCCATTACTCCAGGTTAAAATATATATATATATCCTGCATTAGAAGGGAAAACAGCCTCAGGTGATTCAACCAAGCATCTACTACACCTTTTAAAGGAAATAAGGGGAAAGAGTAGAATTTCTTAAAACTCCTATACAAATTATCTATTACTGCTTGGAAAAAATAGGAGTTAAAAATTTGGGTCAGGGCCTGAGCAAGTAGTTTTGGATTTTTTTCCAGTCTACATTCTGTAAGTACTTACGGGCTTTATTTCTAATTACGATTTATTTACTACCACTGAATATGGACAACATTCATTCATTTACTAATTTGATATCTACAAAAATAAATCATATCCAGTCACATACAAACTCTCTCTCTCTCATTCATTCTCTGTCTCCTTCATCCATCTGCCCTTGCCTCTTCCCCAGAACATAGCAACAGCTGGAAATGGGGAAATGCTACAGAATTGATTGCATCTCAGACATCCATGCCAGCCACAGGGAGACAAATGTCTGTTTCAGACTGTCTCTGGCTCATGCCAAATGCCTGAATCCAATGGATCTCCCATCAGGATGGTGGATTTGTGTCCCATTAAGAAAGTGATTCAATCAAGTTTCCTCTCACCCCTGTTTCAGCACAAGCCACTGGACAGCTCTCAAACACCCCTTGTCAATAGGACAGACAGCTCCTTAGTTTTATGGGAAGCTCTTATAACTGTTTTAGCTCTCACTCAGGGGAGTGTAGACAGAGGAGGAAACTGGTGCCAGGTGGGGTGCTCTCTGTTAGAACCCCTATTTTTCCACTCTGTCTTTTGGAGCTTTGATATGCAGGCCTACACCATCTGGGGCAGAGCAGCCCATAGGAACCAAACGTCCTTCAGCACTTTCAGCCCTTCTCTTCCCTTCCCTAGATGCTCCCCAAAGAGTATTCACAAAAAAGGGACCCTGCCCTGCATGAAAAGTGTGGAAACAAACAGAGAATCTTAGGCATTACTAGGAGATATATTCATTATTAACTCATTACATGTGCAAAACACTCTTTCAGGTTCTGAAGTCATATCACATAGGCTACAACTGGTCCTGACCCAAGAGTTTCGAAGGCATTTTCAAATAAAGGAAAGGAATTTACAGGGAAGAAATTATCTAAGGTCAGTAAGAATCAGGCCCAGGATGAATCACAAATTAGGGTGAAGCCCACAGAGCTGATCATAAGATCTTTTTTTTTTTTTAATTGAGGCAAAATTCACATAATGCAAAATTAACCATTTAAAAGTGTACAGTTCAGTGGTATAATCACCATCTACATCAAGTTCTAAAACATCAGTGTCACCCCAAAGAGAAAACCCTGTACTCAGTAATTGGAAACTCCCTGATAGCAGGACCTTGGGCTCAAAAGCAGACCACCTAACACGGTCAGGTCTGTTCTGTTGCCGTTGTTGTTTAGTCACTAAGTTGTGTCCAACTCTTTAGCGACCCCATGGACCCACAGGCTTGACTGTCCATGAAATTTTCCAGGCAAGCATACTGGCATGGGATGCCATTTCCTTCTCCAGGGGGTCTTCCCAATCCGGGGCTTGAGCCTGTGTCTTCTGCATTGGCAGGTGGACTCCCTACCACTGAGCCACCAGGGAAACCCCTGAGTCCTGTTTGCAAAAGATCTAAGTTGAGTGTAATGTCAGGGCAGGAACTTTGCTTATCTTCTCCAGCACTGTATCCTAAGCATTGCTGAAGGGATACTGAATGACTGTGAACCAAACCGAGGAGCAAAGGACTTGATTTGTCACTAAGCCAGTGAAGCATCAACCCCTCTCTGCCTATCTCCCAGACACCGAGCCAGCCTGGGCCATCAGTTCTGGAATCTAGAGATCTGAAGGGGGCTGACACAAGCAAGAGTTAAGAAGGACCAAACTTGACGACATGAGGCTTAGCGAGTACTTCCCGAGTGTCAGAAGTCTTACTTCAACCTCTTTACTCTCCATGGGGACGCCTGAAACTTACAGAAGCAATTGTGTGAGGTCACTCAGGTGGAGAGAGGCAGAGCTGGGGCAGTACAGCCCAAAGCACTTGCCTTCTAGCACGAGACCATGGCCATTTTACAGACAAAAAAACTAAGAAGAGCAAAAGCAGCAGGATCCCAGAGAATCAAAGACATTCCCGGTTTCAGGGCACCTCAATACCAAGACGGGCAAGAAAGCTGCCAACCAGATGGGTGAGTTTACACCCAAGTTCAAAAGGGAGAGTCCTCACTCTTCAGTGATGCGATCAGAGGCAGGATTCCATGTCCTGGTGATACTCAAGTTTACAGGTCATAGGTGGACCCAAAGGTATGATTAACAGGCAAACCTAACCTATTAAGTGATGCACAAAACCCATTTACGTAACGTTATAAAGTAGAAGTTTAAGATCACTTTCTACGTACCTAAATACCCAGTTTTGAAAGCTTTCAAGTTTTCTGTTAGAAAGAATATTCTTGGAGCAGATGACAATGTCAGTCCCACAAATGGTCTTTCTCCCTCTCTTTGTTCAACATTTTAGAGTTCAGTTTTATCTTTTTCTCAGGGAAAGCAGAGGGCAGAGTGGTCAGTGTGCTCAGGAGTTAAGTCTCAGTGACCATGCCCTGAAGGAGACACTGCTCCCCGCCCCCTCTTTCAGACACAGAACTTTGAGGCCCAGAGGGGTGAACTGCAGCACAAGTGTCCCTGCAGCCAGCTGGCACGTCTCAGGACAGCAGCCACGGGCACTGGTACACATGAGAACTAGGAGAAACAGGACGTGGAGGCGATGTCCCAGGCACTGGGAATGATGCGGAAGAATTTCCCCCATTACAGAGCTAGTGCAACAGCAAAGCAGCTCTGAGACTACACGGAGGATGGAAATTTCACCTCCCACCTGCTGTGTGGCCTGGGGCGAAGAGGCTCTCATTCCTTGGCCTGTTCAAAGTCCGACACATTATTAATATTTGAAATTTTCTTTTCTGTATTGCTCTATCTGGGATTATAATATTAAATTATTTGAAAAGATTTTCACTATGGTTTGATTTCATTCTTATTTTAAGCGTGATTTTACTCTTACTGGTGACTTTATTCCATGCAGAATAAGAATGTCCTGAAGTAAATATTCAATTAATAAATAACTAGATCTAACAGGAAAATAGGATTCACCTTTTTATCTATTATAATGTTATTCAGGATAAACACCACATAATGAAGATGTTAGCTCCTGTTTTACAAGCCTTGCAAGAACCATGTGTCCTGTAAAAGCATCGGTAGCAAAAAAATCACTAATCTCCCGAGTGCCTGGGCCCCTGCCTACACAGATTATGTGAAAGCCTAACAAATAGGAGTTTTAAAAGATGCAGTTTAAGCCAGTATCTTTCCACATCTATGAACTGTTCTCTACTAAGCTATCTGTCTGTCTATCCATGTGTCTACATACCTGTCTATCTGCCTGTATCACCTGCTCTGTTGCTAACATAAAACACTTAAAACTGTGAACAGGTAACTTTCCAGCCAGGTAGGTGTCTTGGGACCCCTTGCTGAAAAGAATCAACTTGTCTTAACCTATAGTTGTAAAAGCAAAGGTTAAACTGAAGGTGGCTGAGCACCGTGCATAAACATGAAGTAGAAATGACAGGCTCTGTGTGTTGTGGGCCCATGGGGCTTTGGTCCCATCAGCACGGGCAGGGAAGGCAGCACAGCATAACAGTCTACCATGTGACTGCTGGCATTGGGCTGCCTGTGGTCAAGGCCCGGACGCCTCCCTTCCTGGCTCCTCCGCGCACCTAAGCGAGTTCCTTACCCTCTTCTCTATTCTACTGTGAAACAAGGCAATACTAATACCAACCCTGGGGACTGGATTAAGTGAGTCACGTAAGTATAGTGTTCAAACAGCCCCTGGCACCTACTGGGCACCCAGTAACATGATTACTCTCTACGGATCGTTTTCTTTCTGGTTCTTTAATAGCAATCAAATTAGCACAGACTACTGAGCACTCTTCTGATAAATAATCAAACTGTGCTCTCTCTCCCACGTTATTTTCCCCAAATGCCATCAGAAGCGATGGAGTAAGTCCTTAGAAACAGACTGCCACTCATCTTTTTTTCATAATTCACCTATAGCTTTGTAACTCTCTTCATCTTCCCACAGAGCTTTAAATGACAGAACTTCTAACATTCCCAAAGCTGATCAGCAGAGAACGTAACACGGTTTGAAAGCCGGTTTAAAAAATACAAAAGAAAACTCTTTTATTCAAAGAAAAATTTCCTTGAGCTGAGCCACTTCACTCACCTCAAAGAGAAAAGCGTATTTCTAAAACACGCTGGCCTAGTTTAGCAGACAGGAGGAAATAAAATAAAAGAATTTATCCTGTCTGAATCTATCATCAAGGGAAAAAGAAGAAATATTCTCTCTCTCATTTAAATTCATTTGCGATATATTTTCGTATCAAGGGGTATAAATAATGCATGATGGCATTTCGGAACCGCAGACTCCTGCTCCAGTGTGTTCTATTACCTTCCACTTGGGAGTTGCAATGTAAGGGGTCCTGCAGTGAGCTCGAAGGGCTGTCTGAGACGGAAAAGTGGGAAGGGAACGGTCTCTCCCAGGGCTCCGATGTGTCTGAGTTCACTTCCTCCCTCCTGCCACCATTACCCTCCCAGTAGGAGCTCCGAGGCCTGGCCCCGAGCCACTGCAGAGTCCTTGGGAGAGGGTCTCACCGCCTGCAATGATCTACAGTTCCTGAAATGGCCATCTTCTCTCTGCCCAAGGAAGCCAGTGCAGCACAGGGAGACGACCAAGGCTAGTTTGCCTATTGGGAAGGAGAAACCAGTTTCCTTCCCAGGAAGGGAGGAAGAAAAATACTTATATAGTAAGAAAATCATGATCTTTGTCTCCTGTAAACCCACGTGCCTTTATTTCCTATCTGTTTAAAGAATATGCTAAACCTGGAGACATCTAGCTCAACAATGTACCACCCTGCTTGTCCCTAGAAATAAAAATGGGTAAAAGTTCACGAATGCATTCTGTTGCCCGGTTCTACAAATCATGTTTTACAGCCCCTCTGTGTGTGTGTGTGTGTGCGTGTGTGTGTGTGCGTGTGTGTGTGTGAGACAAAGAAAAATACAATACAGTGAAACAACTGAAAACAAATTACTTTCTCATCTTTCCTCAAAAGTTAAGTAAAGGTTAGTGGGTTCTTCTTGGAGTGTGTCCATGTCCTCAATAAGTTATTGATCCAAAGATGCTCAGATAATATTCTCACATAGCAGAGCAAGAAAAACAGCCAGCAGAAGAGAAAGAACCAAAGAACGTATTCAATCCTTGCCTCAGATCCTGGTTTTGAAGAGAAAACTCTTCAGGCTTTGTAGATTTCTGCTGGACCCAGGAAAGTCTTGTTTCATTTGGTTAAAAAGATTTGACTGGCCTTGGCTAAGTTCTGCCAGGGCTAAACAGTATAATGAAAACATCACTAAATATCACTATCAGTATCATATCAGAAAACAGTGATCCTCAGTAAACCTGCTGTGAAATCTTAAAACAGGACAAATACTCAAAACTGTCTAGGCAACACTTAAACTCACACAACCACCTAGGGTAACTGTGCCAGGAACAAATACCCTGCCAGGCCCTGGGGGGAGGTCTGCCTTAGACCTTAGAGGTGGACCCTGCAGGGCAGAGAGGGGGAGAGGCCCTGGGCACAAGGCGTGTCCTACAAGACAGGGAGTTGAAAGTGTCACAGCGACATGCAGCCTCTGAGAGTTTGCTACCATCTGGAGAAATCACAGAGGTTCTTAAAAGAGATGCAGGCTTCCCAAGTAGCTCAGCGGTAAAGAATCCACCTGCAGTGCTGGAGATGCAGGTTCAATCCCTGGGTCGAAAAGGCCCCCTGGAGAAGGAATGGCTACCCACTCCAGTATTCTTGCCTAGAAAATTCCATGGACAGAGGAGCCTGGCTGACTGTAGTCCATGGGGTTGCAAAAGAGTCGGACATGACTTAGCGATTAAACAACAGCAGCATTTCAGATATACCTTAAATTAAAAGCAGGATTTCAAAAGTCACAGATAGGGAACGGGAAAGCGGGAGTTCTGGGAAAAAGTGGTCTCTCCCGGCTGCACATGCATAATCTCCCTCTGTTTAAACCCTCCCTGTCACCCATGGGACACAGTAAAACCCCCTCCTTGATCTACCTTCTCTTTGCACTCTGGTCTCATCCCTACTGTGCCGATTTCTCATCATTGATGGGGAACTACCTGGAATTCCCTGGGTTTTGCTTCTGTTCTGCTTCCCTCCCTCAAGCTTTTACGCACAGGATCCTCTTCCTGGAATGCCTTCTCCCCCCGACTCCACCTCCCAGTTCCCCACAAGCCCTGGTTCTCTCCAGTGTTCTTCCGTCCTTCAACTCTGAACGTGAGCTCAGTCCCCTCAGCAGAGGTCCTCATCATTCCAGAAGAGTTATCTCCAACCTCTTCATGCCTGCGGCATCTTGACTGTATCTTCTGGTTAACTGTACACCTTGACTGTGCCAAGAAATCTTGGCTTTGCAGGAGTATAAAAATGAAATGGGTTTACATTTTCAAACCATTACCTTTAGCTGTACTCTGCCAAATCCCTATTCCACTGTTTAGCCACAACAGCGGCCAGAACTTTCCAGGCACGTCCAGAGGTTAAAGTTAGTCCACTTCCATCTAAAACCCCACTGCAAGGCTCTTCACTTGTCTTCCTTCAGAGCACGGCGGAATGAAGACCGTCTCCTAAGACTAGCCCCTGGGTGGGGTGTTGGCAGAGGATAGGGGGACAAGAGGTTTGTACTAGGAACCTCTGGTTCCTCCCTCTCTGTCTGACCTCTCTGATGTGGAGTGAGAGAAGGGGCCACCAATACACACAGGATGGGAAGGTGACGCAGGACAGTCATGAAAGACCATTAGTGGTGAGCAGGCAGCATCTCAGCAGGCTCTCTCTACCTCCATCCACTGCTAATTTCCAACCACGTGATGATCTCTGTGTACATTCTGTAGCACTTTCTGGAATGAGAGTACCCCTTCGCCCTCAGCTGTAATGGAGAACCCCTCAGAGAACCCTGACCGCCCCACCTCTCTCCTGACCCCACCCCTCCATCTAGCATCTTCTCACTTGGCAGCATATCCACCACTCCTGCTGTGTCTACTCCATCCTGCTTCACGAGGACTTGGGGGAACCAGGAAGGCTGCTTCTGCATCTGATTGGGACTCCAGGGAGCCAGGGAGGAGATGGCACTCTGTCTGCCTTCCAGGTACCCTGAGGTTCAGTCACTCCCACCCCACCAAGCACAAGGCCCTCAAGCACTAAACAGTCTCCAAAAGAGCAGTGTGCACTGGTCTGTCATTCAGACGGGCTCCCCCTTTTAGAGGATACACCCTCCAACACCCTCCTCCTCATCTTCCGTCCACTCTACTCCACTCTGCTCCACTTCCGAAGCCCAGCCTGGATTCAAGCCAGCAGGAGATGCCAGTCTGCCCTTTGATTGGCAGAACAGTTCTACAGCCTCCACCAGGCTGCGGTTGGTCTGGAGGAGAGTGGAATGGTACCAAGGATTGACCCCACGTGCTCACCAAGGCTCTCCTGACCCATTACAGCAGGGCTCTTCTACTGCCTCTGCTCAGACCTGGGGAGGCTCTGGACCAAACTGCTGGCAGCTACTTCAGATGGCACAGTTCTCAGGGCCTTTGTCCCCACCTTTGCTCCTTAGCCTGGAGAAGGCGATGGCACCCCACTCCAGTACTCTTGCCTGGAAAATCCCGTGGACGGAGGAGCCCAGTAGGATGCAGTCCACGGGGTCGCTCAGAGTCGGACAGGACTGAGCTACTTCACTTTCACTTTTTGCGTTGGAGAAGGAAATGGCAACCCACTCCAGTATTCTTGCCTGGAGAATCCCAGGGACAGGGGAGCCTGGTGGGCTGCCATCTATGGGGTGGCACAGAGTCGGACACGACTGAAGTTACTTAGCAGTAGCAGTTGCTCCTTAGCCATAAATCCAGGCAAATGGGACCGCAATCAAGTTACTGAGCTTCTGTTACGCTCTATTACAGAATCTCTCAGGGCGTGTCCCACTTTCCTGCTTGCACATCCGGGTCTCTACCAGAGCTGCATGCGCACAGGGACAGTATGTCATTCATTGCCTAGTCTCAGTCCTTGGTAAACCTGAGCATGTCATCCCTCTGTGACGGTGGAAGGCAGTAGAGAACAGCAACGAATATAACAATACAGCAGAAGAGAAGGTTGTCCCAGATCACTGAAGATTGAAATGGTAAAATAAGAGACAGAGAATACAGATGATGGTGAGGAAGAGGAGGAAAACGATGGCGTTGCTGAGCGCCTGCTATGTGCCAGGCACAGTTCTGAGTGCTTTGCACATGTTGTCAATAAAGGTGAAGAGTCAAGGAAGATTCTGGAAAACGAAGGTTGCGAGATCAGAACGATACTTGCCAAAGATTTATCTGACTGCAGCAGGTAGGAGAGGTGAGCAGCAGGGCAGGGGTGGCAGTGACCCCACAGAGGGCACACGTGGTTTGTGCAGAGGGAACGGAAAAGCGAGGGCAGAGGCGGAACCAGAGGCCCTCACAAGGGACAAGGCGACCATGAGGAAGAGACTGAAACCCTGCTGATGGGAGCAAGGGAAGGAGGGGAGGCGGTGGGTGTGGCTGGATTGGGTTCTAAGTGCAGCCAGGCAGGCAGGTGTGGAGATGCACACTGCAGTCAGAGGAGGGAGCAGAGCTTGAGTCCTTGGGGTCCATGCAGGTGGATGCTCTGCAGGCCCAAGGACAGGCCTTCCCAGGGTGCAGTATGGTCAAGGCAGAACATGAGGAAGGGGTGATGCAGAGGGACGCTGCTGCTCCTGCTAAGTCACTTTAGGCGTGTCCGACTCTGTGCGACCCCATAGACGGCAGCCCACCAGGCTCCCCCGTTCCTGGGATTCTCCAGGCAAGAACACTGGAGTGGGTTGCCATTTCCTTCTCCAATGCATGAAAGTGAAAAGTGAAAGTGAAGTCGCTCAGTCGTGTCCGACTCTTAGCGACCCCATTGACTGCAGCCCACCAGGCTCCTCCATTCATGGGATTTTCCAGGCAAGAGTACTGGAGTGGGGTGCCATTGCCTTCTCCAATTTCAATAAAATGACTGTGGAAGAAAAAGGAGGTAAGGATACCGCTTCTGAGACACATGATGGGGGAAAGAAGGAAGAGAACTGAAGATGGGGATGGCTTTCACTGCTCCTCTCGGGCCCTCGGAAACCTTACAACATCTGAGGGCTGGAGGGAAAGAACTGCTGAAGGAAATCCCACAGGGAGAGTCTTAACTGACAAAACGAGGTCCCAGAGGAAGTCAGAGGAGGTGGAAACAAGTGCAAAACTCAGCTTCCAAAAGGTGTTTCTTTTCCTTGAAACTGGAAAGGAGGAAAGTGGATTAAGAACCAAAGGATTGCGTAGGAGGGTTGGGATTTGGCGAGGGTGGTGTGGGAAGGAAGCTCCAGAGGGAGGGGATATGTGTACACATAGAGCGGATTTGCGCTGTACCATAGAAACTAACACAGCATTGTAAATCAATGATGCTGCAATTAAAAATAAATAAATAAAAATTTTTAAAAATGAAAAGATCATTTTGGGGGATGGACAGGGAGAAAGCTGAGGGTGTTTTCTTCAGAGGGTTTTTCTTTCTTGGTGCTGTGTAAGAAAGATTGAGGGGGGAAGGGCCGTGCTGGGAGGACTGGGGAGGTCTGAACCAGGCATTGCCACAGAAACACAGGGGTCATCAGCTGGTCACCCGATCAGCTGACCACAAGTCAAGCCACTCCAGGTTGATCTGTTGCCCGAGGGCATCGGAGTGATGTTGTTATTACTGTTGATTCAAATGGGAGAGAACAAATCTTAATATATTTTTCCCCCCAAAGACACAATACAATGGTAATAACAAGAAAAGACTTAAAGATGTTTATATCTTCTCTCTTTACATCCTCCTGTTCCACTCCAGTGAGCTGGTCTACAATCAGTTCATATAAAGGAATCAAAACAAATCTGAAGCTAGTGTTCTCCACTACCCAACCGAATAGTCAAGTCACTGTACAGTCAGTTGCTCCCAGCTTCGCAGAATATTATAGCACACTCCCCAACACTACAAAGACCAGTCTCCCTCCAGCATTCTTGATGTAAGAAGAGTTTTCAAAAATGTTTTATTGTGACTATGCCAAGGGGTAGAGTGGTGAGGGAGGGACGGCTTGGGAGTTTGGGATTAGCAGATGTAAACTACTACATATAGAAGGGATAAACAACGAGATCCCACTGTATATAGCACAGGGAACTATATTAATATCCTGTGGTTAAACTATATGAAAAAGAATATAAAAATTATATTTATGCATAACTGAGCTACTTGGCTATACAGCAGGAATTAACACAGCATTGCAAATCAACTGAACTTCAATAACATAATTTTTTTTAAGTTTTAGCTTGACCACCATAACACATGTAAGGGTGTATGTTGGTTTATGATAGTTATATCCAGTTTGGGAATGAAAAAGACAGTACCAGAATCCTGCCTTTAGGTATTTTTTAAATTATGTATTAAATGTAAAGCATGTATTATAAAATATTTTCAGGCAGGGGTTATTCCACTGCTGACTGAAATCTACCTCACCATATATTTCTGCACCACTGACTATTTCTTTGTAGCTGAGAATAAGACGAATTTATGGAAACTATTTCACATTATTTCCCTAAACATTTAACTTAAAAAAAAATCTTATATGTTAATTTTTATAAAATTTAGCGGAATCATAGTTCAAAAGGAAAAGGTCTTACCTGTTGTAAAACAGTAATATAAGTAGAAATGCAACAGCCGAACCATCCAGAAATGTTATTCCAGCCAGATGGAGGGGCGGGGAAGAGAAAAAAAGTTGTGATCAACAGTGATATAAAAACATCTCATTTTCTAAACAAACAAACCAAAAAAAAAAAAAATTGGAACAAAATGAGCACTAACAATCATTTTATAAAAGACGAAATAAACTACAGAACTCATTATTTTGTTGTATTGGTTAGCTTCTCAATACAAATAGAACTAACCAGCATAGAAACAATAATTTCAAACAGAAATTATTTTTACTTATATGCTCAAGCAATTTTAAATTTAAGAATGGAATGATGTCCTACTGAGTGAAGTAAGTCTGACAGAGAAGGAGAAATGTCATATGATATCCCTTATATGTGGAATGGAAAAAGAAACAAACGAACTTACTTACAGAACATAAAGAGATTCACAGACTTAGAGAAGGGACAGTTAGGGAGTTTGGGATGGACATGTACACTCTGCTATATTTAAAATGTATAACCAACCAAGATCTACAGTGCAGCACAGGGAACTCTGTTCAAGGATATGTGGCAGCCTGGATGGGAGGGGAGCTGGAGTGAGAATGGATACACGTATACTTGTGGCTGAGCCTCTGCTGCTCACCTGAACTAGCACACATTGTTAATCGGCTATACTCCAATACAAAAGAAAAAGTTTTTTTTTTAAGAACTGGAATAGGCAAACTACAGTCTACAAGTCTGATTTGCCTAGTGTTCTGTTTTGTTTTTAACTTTTTATTTTGTATTGGGGTATAGAGAAGGCAAAGGCACCTCACTCCAGTACTCTTGCCTGGAAAATCCCACGGGCAGAGGAGCCTGGTGGGCTGCAGTCCATGGGGTCGCTGAGGGTCGGACACGACTGAGCAACTTCACTTTCACTTTTCACTTTCATGCACTGGAGAAGGAAATGGCAACCCACTCCAGTGTTCTTGCCTGGAGAACAGGGACAGGGCAGCCTGGTGGGCTGCCGTCTGTGGGGTCACACAGAGTCGGACACGACTGAAGAGACTTAGCAGCAGCAGCAGCAGAGCTGATTAACAATGTTGTGATAGTTTCAGGTGAGCAGCAGAGGGACTCAGCCCTGGGTATCAGTTCAGTTCAGTTCAGTCGCTCAGTCGTGTCCGACTCTTTGCGACCCCATGAATCGCAGCACGCCAGGCCTCCCTGTCCATCACCAACTCCCGGAGTTCACTCAGACTCACGTCTATCAAGTCAGTAATGCCATCCAGCCATCTCATCCTCTGTCGTCCCCTTCTCCTCCTGCCCCCAATGGCTCCCAGCATCAGAGTCTTTTCCAATGAGTACATGTATCCATTTCTCCCAAACTCCCCTCCCATCCAGGCTGCAACATAACACTGAGCAGTGTTCTATGTCCCACTGCTTATTTTTATACAGTTTTACTGGAACACAGCCACACCCATCTGTTTCCATATTGTCTGTGGCTACTACTGTGACACAATTAACAGAGTTGAATACTTGCTACAGAGTCCATATGACCTTTAAAGCCTAAGTATTTACTACCTGACTCAATACAAAATACATTTGCTGACTCTTTTTTAGGAGTAAATGATACAAGCATCCCTTTTTCTTTTCCTTCTCAGAGAATTTCATCCCAATCAGCTTTGACATATGCTTTCCAATACGGTGGCCGCTAGCCATGTGTGACTACCACACACTTGAAATGTGACCAGAACTGAAATATATAATACACACCAGTTTTCAAAGACTTAGAAACAACAACAGAAAGTAACAATCTCATTAACAATTTTAAAAATATTGACTATACATTGAGATAATACTTCTGGCGTATTGAGTTAAATAAAATATGCTATTTAAATTAAATATGTTATGTAAAATTACATTAAAATTTCAGGCATTTCTTTTTTTAATGTGGCTACTAGAAACATTTTAAATGTATATGAAGCTCATATTTCATTTCTATTGTACAGTGGTGGCCTACAATTGAGGCCCCAAACAAATAATGCTCTGGGAACTAGGTCTTCCAGGATCTGATCCTAAAATAACAGAATTCACCTTACAATGATGTGTAGGCTATTGGATGGGCATAATAAAGGACAGAAACGGTATGGACCTAACAGAAGCAGAAGATATTAAGAAAAGGCGACAAGAACACACAGAAGAACTGTACAGAAAAGATCTTCATGACCCAGATAACCACAGTGGTGTGATGACTCATCTAGAGCCAAACATCCTGGAATGCAAAGTGGGCCCTAGGAAGCATCACTCAAACAAAGCTAGTGAAGGTGATGGAATTCCAGTTGAGCTATTTCAAATCCCCAAAGATGATGCTTTAAAGTGCTGCACTCAATATGCCAGCAAATTTGGAAAACTCAGCAGTGGCCACAGGACTAAAAGTTCAATTTTCATTCCAATCCCAAAGAAAGGCAACAACAAAGAATGCTCAAACTACCGCACAATTGTACTCATTTCACATGCTAGCAAAGTAATGCTCAAAATTCTCCAAGCCAGGCTTCAGCAATATGTGAACCGAGAACTACCAGATGTTCAAGCTGAATTTAGAAAAGGTAGAGGAACCAAAATTTTCCAACCTCTGTTGAATCATCAAAAAAGTAAGAGTTCTAGAAAAACATATACTTCTGCTTTATTGACTACACCAAAGCTGTTGATTATGTGGATCACAACAAACTGGAAAATTCTTCAAGAGATGGGAATACTAGACACCTTACCAGCCTCCTGAGAAATCTGTGTGGAGGTCAAGAGTCAACAGTTAAAACCAGACATGGAACAATGGACTGGTTCCAAATTGGGAAAGGAGCATGTCAAGGCTGCATACTGTCACCCTGCTTATTTAACTTATATGCAGAGCACACCATGCAAAATGCCAGGCTGGATGAAGCACAAGCTGGAATCAAGATTGCTGGAAGAAATATCAATAACCTCAGTTATGGAGATGACACCACCCTTATGGCAGAAAGTGAAGAGGAACTAAGGAGCCTCTTGATGAAAGTGAAAGAGGAGAATGAAAAAGCTGGCTCAAAACTCAACATTCAAAAAACGAAGATCATGGCACCTGGTCTCATCACTTCATGGCAAACAGATGGGGCAACAATGGAAACAGTGAGAGACTTTATTTTCTTGGGCTCCAAAATCACTGCAGATGGTGACTGCAGCCATGAAATTAAAAGACACTTGCTCCTTGGAAGAAAAGCTATGATAAACCTAGACAGCATATTAAAAAGCAGAGACATTAGTTTTTGCCAACTAGTCCATCTAGTCAAAGCTATGGTTTTTCCAGTAGTCATGTATGGATGTGAGAGTTGGACCATAAAGAAAGCTGAGTGCTGAAGAATTGATGCTTCTGAACTGTGGTGTTGGAGAAGACTCTTGAGAGTCCCTTGGACTGCAAGGAAATCAAACCAGTCAATCCTAAAGGAAATCAGTCCTGAATATTCATTGAAAGGACTGATGCTGAAGCTGAAGCTCCAATACTTTGGCCACCTGATGCAAGAACTGACTCATGGAAAAGACCTTGATGCTGGGAAAGATTGAGGGCAGGAGGAGAAGGGGATGACAGAAAATGAGATGGTTGGATGGCATCACCAACTCAATGGACATGAGTTTGAGAGTAAGCTCCAGGAGTTGGTGATGGATGGGGAAGCCTGGCATGCTGTAGTCCATGGGGTAACAAAGAGTCGGACACGACTGAGCGATTGTACTGAATTGCACTGTAGGCTATACTCTACTCTTAGGACCTAATCACAAATGACAGCGAATTCGTCTGTTTTTCAATTTGCTTAGTAACTGAACGGTACAGCTTGTCTGGATAATTTGGTGCTTGAGATGGCTTAAAAATGAGTGGAAATGTTCAATCACTAGCTAAGGACAGACAGTGGAAGTTGTTGGGATCAAACTCTCTAGGCGCAAAAACTTTTGGTAAAGGTCTATGACATCCTTCGTCTTCCCTCCTTATGTAGATAAGAACAACGCAAGCTCTTACCTCCTGCAAGTTCAGTGCAGTATATGACTAGGGAAGGGGAGGTGAGAGGTGAGGGGGAAAAAAATTTAGTTCATGTTAGCACATACATGCCAAATGTAAAAACCGATTTGAACAATACCATCTATCTTATATAATTCATTGTTATTACAACCTCACACATATTTTGTTCAACACTTAACCTCATTTAATACCCCAAAGTCACAGAATTCTTTATTTCCTCAGTGAATCTTCCTTTTGATTAGGCATATTATTTCTAGATAAGTCTATGTAGTAAAATTAGACAAAGTGATGAACATTTACACAGACAATGAGAAGTGAGCAGCCCTGGAGATGACTATTCACCACCCATCACTTCCATATATTTGTGAAATATAACAGCACATCCCAGAACGTAAACACTCATTTCTCCCAAGGCCACACAGAGACCATAGCATGCAGTGTGTCTGTGATACAAACAGGCTGGTTTTTTTTACCACTGGTGCAAGCAGTCCCATTATTCGAGCCCTAAGCAGCTGCCATGGCAAGAAAAGGTGAGAAGGAAAGCATTTACCCTTCTCAGCATCTCCACGATGTTTTTAAAATGAAGTTATTTCCAAGGCAATGGAGGCCAAACCCAAATGTTCTTCAGGGTCCAATGCTCCAATGTGCTGGTCACAGCTTCCCCAGCACTTTCTGTCATGTTTCAACTATCCAGTCAGCAAACTGCTACAGACCCGAAGCCAGACCGGTCCCCTCTGCTGGACGGTGAGAGATACAGGGATGGGCACAGGTAAGTTCTTACTTGCTCCAAAGACGCTTAGACTCAAAAGGGAGATCAGACGAGCACAGCTATAGAAACAGGATTCAGGGCAGACCAAGGAGACCTAGAGCAGAGAAGCAACATGCTAGGGACACTCACAGATGGGGAAGACTCTTCCTTTCCAACTGGATGAGAGTCAGGGAACTTTTAGTGGAAAGGATGACTCGCAATGCAGAGACATGAAAGGATTATGTGTAGAGAGAATTACCTAAAAAAGGCAAGGAGGCAGAAACACAGTGGGCATGTTGAAGGAATGGTAAGCAGCACATCTTGGCTGGAACGTGGATTTAGGGATTAGTGTCAGATAATTCGAACAGCATGTTGGAACTAGGTCACGGAGAGTGTCTCCACGCTGGACAAAGAGACCCGGACTTCATCTGGCAGCCGAGGGAGAATCACAGGAGACTCCAAATCAGGAGAAAGACAAGATGCAGAAATGACAGAGATCCCCTGGACCAGGCATCACAAGTCGTGGGTGGCATTCACTCCCACAGCAGAGGTGACTCTGGTTTTCTGAGACCGTGTTTTGCTGCTGTTTTTTCTTGGAGGTGGGCTGGAGCTGACAATCTCTAAAGTTCCCTCAAGCATAAAAATAAGCCTGTGCCCAGGAGGAGAGCGGTGTTTGCAAACACCGAGGTGACATTAGTGCAGCTGCGGGCTGAAGCCTAGCACCAGGAAGGAGGTGACAGAACAGGACTAGGGACACCCGGAACTGAGAACCCCAGCCTGTGTCTGAGAGCGGGGGCAGCACAGAAAACGCCCGAAGCACTGAGACACGGAAGCTCTCCCGGGCGTATTCATTTACTGTATTGGTAGAACAGAAAGGAAGGAGTCACAGATGATTGCAAGGTTTGGTGTCTGGGTCTCAGAAGACTTGTGCCCTCAGCAATTCAACTGAAACCAGCTGACACCTACTGATCAAGTCTGCTGATGGACAGACGCTGCTGGGCACGGGTCTCGGGGATGAGCGAGGCAGGGACCGTCCCTGTGATCAGGCAATTCCACTCCGGCACAGGGTGAAGCTGCTGCTGGCATGCACCTTTGCTTCCGCTATGGCATTGCCGTTTGTGGGCAGAGCAGAGGGAGACAATGGCCATTTCAGACTCAGACTGGACCCCCGAGAGCCTGGAGCAGTCCACGTGGATCTGAATTCACAAACCCAGCCCTCTCGCTTTTCTCCCTGTGTCTCAGTGACTCCTGTTACCTTGCTGAGTTTCACTGCCTCACCCGTCAAAAATGGATGGTGATACAGCACTTTCTAAATTATGAAGAGGTTTAAACAAGCTTATATACATGGGAGCACTTTCAGTTCAGTCACTCAGTCGAGTTCGACTCTTTGTGACCCCGTGAATCGCAGCACGCCAGGCCTCCCTGTCCATCAGCAACTCCTGGAGTTCACCCAAACTCATGTGCATCGAGCACTTTGGGAATCACCAAATGCTTTACAAAGGTTATTTGATGCAATTGTTCATCCTGAGGCACTAGTGTACCCAATAAAAATACAGGTACCTAGAATGGGAGAGGAGAAAGAAGTGGCAACCCACTCCAGTATTCTTGCCTGGAGATCCCATGGACAGAGGAGCCTGGTGGGCTGCTGTCCGTGGGGTTGCACAGAGTCGGACACGACTGAAATGACTTAGCCTGCATGCATGCATTGGAGAAGGAAATAGCAACCCACTCCAATATTCTTGCCTGGAGAATCCCAGGGACAGAGGAGCCTGGTGGGCTGCAGTTTGTGGGGTCGCAAAGAGTTGGACACTACTGAAGCAACTTAGCAACAGCAGAGGGGGAGAGGGGTTCATCTATAGATAAATTTAGATTAAGATTGTAGCTAATTGAGATTGTAGTTGAAGTCATATGGACACATGGAGGAGCCAAGGGGGAAAGCAGAGGGAAGAAAGCTGAGAGAAACTCAGGTGCCCACAGTGAAGGGCTGGAGGAAGAAAAGAGTCAAGGGAAAACAGGGAAGTGCCCAAATATGGGCAAAATTAGAAAAATCACTGGACTTGAAGATCCAGGTACTAGTCCAGACTCTCTTACTCATTGATTACGTGGTTTGGAGCAAATTATTTAATGCTCTAGTCTTTGAACTTAGACACAGATACTTCAGGGGGGATCAGAGATGAAAAGAAAAATACCCAAATCAGCCTCTCTCTATAGTGTCAGGTTTGAGGCAGGGAGTTGGGAGAAGGCATTTGGTGAGGCAGGATGAGAACAAGAATCGAGAGGATGGGGATAATATACAGAGAGCCCTGAGGAAAGAGAGGCTTCTGGAAGGACAAGGTGGTCATAAGTACCAAAGAATGTGGGCAGCCAAGGAGGATGAACCCTGGAACAGCTGAAGTGACTCTGGAGAGAGGCATCTTTAAAGTAGAAGGGAAGGAGGTGGACCGAAAGAGATGAAGGGGCCAGAACGTGACGTTGTAGGACACACGGGGCTTGAGAGGACGGCCACGTCCCGGGTCTTGGTGAGTCTCTGCGACAGGCTAGCAAGTAAGGGTGCTTGGCCTCACGCGGGAAAGAATTCAAGAGTGAATGATAGTCAAGCGAAAGCAGGTTTATTTAGAGATATACACATTCCACAGACAGAGTGTGGGCCTTCTTAAAAGGCAAGACAGGTGGCCCCAGAACATGAGGTCCACTCAGAAAGTGAGAGCAGCCTGAGATATGGGGGCTGTTAATTTTCATGGGCTGGGTAATTCCACAGGCTGACAAGCGGGAGGAATAGTCTAACTATCTGGGGGAAGGGACGGGGATTTGCAGGAATTGGGGCCCACTCACCTTTTGGACTTCTATGGTTGACCTGGGAACTGTCAAGGGCACCTGTGGGTGGGTCATTTAGCATATGCAAGGAAATGGCAACCCACTCCAGTGTTCTTGCCTGGAGAATCCCAGGGACAGAGGAGCCTGGTGGGCTGCCGTCTATGGGGTCGCACAGAGTCGGACACACGGACACACGACTGAAGCGACTTAGCAGCAGCAATGTATTACAATGAGCCAACGTAAATATTACAATGAGTGCATAATGAGGCCCAAAGCCCACTGTAACTTGAGTCTTTGCCATCCGGAGGCTAGCTGGTCTAACCAGTTTGTGTCTTATCCAGTTCCTCTTAATGGTCATGCCATTCTGCTATCGGTTGTGCCCTGCCCCCATCCTTCCTGTCTCAGTGAGAGCCAGGGTAACCAGAGGAAGGAGGTTTAGACGGCAGAAGCAGCTAGCAGAGTTGACAAACAGCTCAGGCCATGGATGGGGGTTTGGGGGAGTGGAGGGGTGGAGCCAGGAAAGCAAGAGAGAAGGCAGGCAGAGGAACAATTACTGAGGAATGGGGGAGAGGCCAAAGGAGAAGGGTGGCTCCTTTGTTGAGACTGTGGGGAGAAGGAGGGCTGGGAACAGAAGAATTTTGAAGTGGATAAATAAAAAGCAAGAAACAGCTCACATCAGACAGAATGAAACTTCCAACCTGGAGGTGAGGTCAATTACTAAGAGTTCAGAACACTGGGAATGGTTTGGAAGAGCCCCCAGGGAAACTGAGCTAGGGAACCAAAGGGACAGGACTATACGTGCTCCTGGAGAACTGGTTTCCAATCAAAGACTCTGCCCAGGCAGAGGGGGGACTGGATCACCCTGAGGAGGGGCTGACAAGGCAGACTCTCCAGAGAGACCTGGACGCGACAGGTAACACAGTCACATGCTTTGGCCTGGCTGGTAGACGCTAAATGCTGCACTGGGGTCTTTCCAGGTTAGTCCTTCTGACTAACAGCTTAGTTGAGGGAGAAAGAAAGGTGATCTTCATTTTTTCCTTATTAAGAGTGACAATAGAACTAAAAAGAGTGTGGCAATCATAAAATAATGGTCAGGTACTAATTATGACATTACTTCGCCAACAAAGGTCCATCCAGTCAAGGTTATGGTTTTCCCAGTAGTCACGTATCAGAGAAGGCAATGGCAACCTACTCCAGTACTCTTGCCTGGAGAATCCCAGGGACGGCAGAGCCTGGTGGGCTGCCATCTATGGGGTCGCACAGAGTCGGACACAACTAAAGCGACTTAGCAGCAGCAGCATTGGAGAAGGAAATGGCAACCTACTCCAGTGTTCTTGCCTGAAGAATCCCAGGGATGGCAGAGCCTGGTGGGCTGCCGTCTATGGGGTTGCACAGAGTCAGACACAACTGAAGCGACTTAGCAGCAGCAGCAGTAGTCATGTATGGATGTGAGAGTTGGACCATAAAGAAATCTGAGCACAGAAGAACTGATGCTTTTGAACTGTGGTGTTGGAGAGGACTCTTGAGAGTCCCTTGGACTGCAAGGAAATCAAACCAGTCAATCCTAAAGGAAATCAGTCCTGAATATTCATTGGAAGGACTGATCCTGAAGCTGAAACTACAATACTTTGGCCACCTGATGTGAAGAACTGACTTCTTGGAAAAGACCCTGATGCTGGGAAAGACTGAAGGCAGGAGGAGAAGGGGACGGCAGAGGATGAGATGGTTGGATGGCATCAATGACTCAATGGCCATGAGTTTGAGTAAGCTCCAGAAGTTGGTGATGGACAGGGAAGCCTGTCCATCCACGCCAGTCCATGGAGTTGCAAAGAGTCAGACACGACTGAGTGACTAAACAGAATCAAACCAATTATCTAGACAAACATACTCAATAAATGCCATATGTTATGTTATATTATTATGCCAATACTGTAACACTATTGGAATAGTGTTAAATTTAGTCTAAAAATTACACCAATGCTCCTCTCATCCAGCTCGGCTAGATGATACAGGATCCACAATTTAAACTGAATTTACCAAATAATGATGCTTTCTTCCTAGAATGCCAAGGCCTTTAAAAAATAATTTTCACACCATGTTCTCAAAAGAGAACAATACATTTCCCTACTAGGCTGAGCATGATTTAATATCTTCTTGGAGCCTGGGGGTCATCATTACAAAATCTGTCCCTATGCTGGACTCTATAATATGATAATGCCTGCAGGGGTGCTGAGACGTGCAGATTTACTTGTCCATTCAATAAATTCCCAGATCTCGATGTCATTATAGTTCGTGATGCTGCTGCCTCCTTCTCAATTGCCGTGTCCCAGGGTGAGATTTGTCTTATAATGTGTTGTTCACATAAACTTGAAAGAACTAAAGGTTCTGGAGAAAATATATATAATCAAATTTATTAAGCCAAGAATTGCTGTTTTCATTGAATTACAATGAAATGGGCTGTCGTTGAAAGGTCTAGGGTGCTTCCATATGTTTCTGACAAAGTAAAGTGCATGGGTTTTGTGACAACTACTTTCCTTCGTGCTTATATATTTCACTGCATTTCATTTTCTTGTCTCTACAAACTCCAAGAACGCGCTGTCAGAAGTCTGACCCCTGAGAACCTCTAATATTAGTATATTGCCTTCTCCACTATTAAATGCTGAAGGGTTTGGCTTGAAGGTTATTAACATGGCCTTCTTAACACAGACCTGGGAGAGTATTTTATTATAATAACAGAATATTTCCCTTGTGTTCTTAGATATCCAAAGAGAATAGAAGCTATTTTTTCCAGCCTTGAATTTCTCATCATAAATGGTATCATGAAAGCCTAAGTCACTTGGGTTCTGGGTTTGGCGAGTCATGCTGACGCTTTCCAATAATGAATCCCTTATTTAATATTTATAAACCACAGGCTATTTGTGAATCCCTAAAGCTGCTGACAACTAAGGAAAGGGAATATTAAAACAATATTTCATCTTCATCTTCTATCCCATCCTACACCCTGAGATGGTAACAGATTGGAACTGTCACCCCATCAGACATCGTCTATGTTTACAGAAGCCAAGGCCATTAAAAAGAAGAGAGGCAAGAAGAAGAAGAAAAGAGATAACCACAAACCTCACAAGCACCTCATATGTACAAATAAATAATATTACTTCCGGAATGCAGCTGGTTATATGCACAATGATACAATGAAAAATATTAATAGCTTTCTTTCTTAATAAAGGAAGGGGCCTCCCTTCAACTCAGCCATTAGTGCGTTCCTCATCTTCAGCACTCCAGGTTACAGCAAGGCCTTCAGGGTTTTCTCTTAAATCTAGCTCATATTCACAATCCCTCCTTCAAGAGTAGGTGAAAGTGGAAAAAAAAAAAAAAAAAAGTCTATTCTGTCTCAAGCCAAACCGCTGGCAGACAAGGGTTTCTCTGCCCAGCTGTTAATGTGCCACCCATCTGCGAAGAATTGGACAGGCAGTGGGAGAAACTGACCCTCAGGACGCATAGGTGAGTTAAGCTGCAGCCTAATTACCATGACTGGATTTGAGGTTAATTTTCCTTTTCTGTCAATAGCACAAAATAAAAGACAGCTCATCAATCACATAAATTAGCATAGCCCTCAGGCCCAAGCCTCAAAGAAACTAGGTCAAATCGAAAAGAAACTGGGATAAGTTGTGAGTCAGAACTTGAACAAAAGCAGATTATAACTCTTGGCAATTTTTTCTCTCTTATGGCTGCTCAGAGATATCAAACAGAGTATGTCTGAAACAACAGCAGTATCAGGACCAAGGCATGGAAATGTGACTGGTGAAGATGTTACTGGAAGGTGGGGTCCACTGCTTGCCACTCAGAAGTCAATAAACAAGCCGGGTTGGTGGGAAAGGAAGTCTGATTTATGTCAGATGATGGCAACTTGGGGGTGGGGAGGGTGGACGTCTGTCCAAAGGCCCACTCCCCGCACTGACAGCCAGTGGGTAAGAACTTTTTCTATTAATAGGAGGAGAGGGATACATGCAGAAACAGCAAGGTCAGCTCTGACAGTCATCTTCAAATTGGTCCCTGGTGGTCTGATGACCAATCATCATCTTGTTTTAGGTACAGTTAATCTTCAGTTCCAGTTTGTTGCCACTTCTTTGAGGCCAAATCTCAGAACTGCAGCAGCTTGTGTCATAGCTATAGTCTGGTCAGCATGTAGTTAACTTTTCCACCTTAGGTTTCAACATCTGTAAGACAGCTCACAGTACAGGGCTCAGAATATTATCTAAAGCCTTTGAGAAGGAACTAAAGGTCCCTGACTATGCTTACTGAGAACATTATTATTAGTTGGTCTCCTTTGACTGTTTCCTTTGTTTTCTAATGTTCTCATTTCTCTGATTAAACTTATTCTCTTGACTAAAGTTTTCCACAGACAAAAGGCAGACAGAGGACATGGGGACAGAGGCAAAGACCATAGGGTCCTGCTCTGTTTCAAAGAGACTTTATAATTATTCCTGCAGTAGGATGGGTCTGAATGTCTTAAAGCCATTTCTTTAGCCTCCACCAGGAGTACCTGTTACAATGTTGTGAACATACGATATTCAATAAATGCTTATTAACTAAGGACAGACAGGGAACGAACATGCTTTTTATAATGATAAAAATCTAAAGTTCATAAAGAAAGAATCCATGGTATGTTTACTCATTATATTTTAGGGACAAATTGAACACAAGCCCATATCCTCATCTCCATCAGTCAGAGATTAGAGGTGAGATGGGAAGAGGTTAAATTATACACACATGATGGAAAGCTGGAAACTACAAATATCAAATGTATGGCATTATTCTAACTTCGTGACACTGCATCTGGGTAAGTGTGGATGGTGTCTTAAAGAGTTAACATTTTAAGAATTAAAAAAAAATTGTAACAGGTTAATACACAAAAGCCATAGGTGGTCTCTCAGGAAGCACAGTTGACTTGAGATGCGGAAGGAAGCTGGAAAATCACATCCCTCTATAAAGACAGCTCTGGAAGAAAGAATAGATGTGC
The DNA here is from genome assembly GCF_029378745.1 of Bos indicus. NCBI lineage: Eukaryota > Metazoa > Chordata > Mammalia > Artiodactyla > Bovidae > Bos > Bos indicus. The sequence continues at coordinate 23,935,777 of NC_091774.1, read as the reverse complement.
AGCGGTAGGGCTGTTTGTCCTTCCTTCACCGAAGCTTCTTAACTCTACCAAGCATAACCACTGGGCTCTCTGCAGGGCAGAGGAACAATATGTTTCCCCTTCTACTGAAAGGAAAATTAAACGAACCAGGTATCAAATTCAGGGTTGAAGACAAAAGGAAGAAATGTGTATTTCCATCCTCATTTCTCAGTCCTCCTCATCCTGTCTCCATCCTGAAGGGGGTGGGGGGCTTCCAGTGCCATCCTCAACTGTATGTTCCCTGCTCTATTTAATTTATTTATTTGGCTGCATCGGGTCTTAGGCATGTGGGGTTTTCACTGCATCATGCGGGGTCTTTGGTTCCAGAGTACTCTCTGGTTGTGACACCAGGGGCTCCGCAGGTGCATTGCTCGGGCCCAGCTGCTCCCACGGCATGTAGGGTCTTAGTTCCCTGACCAGGGATTGGACCCATGTCCCTTGAATTGCAAAGGGGATTCTTAACCACTGGACCACCAGCAAAGTCCCCCAACTATATTTCTACTATCTCTTTTACTGCTACTTCAGTACACAGCATAAAGTAGGAATCTGCTCAGCTCTGCCTCCCCAGGCAAGTCTGATAATATTACTGATCACACATGAAACATAGCCTATTTCAGATGCATAGTTCATCCCAGAGCAGCAATTACTGGTCCTAATTCTGAAGCCAGAAGCAGTGATGTGTCTGAATTCCAGGGAGATGATTGAATGGAAATGTTCACATCTGATCACCTCTCACATACAAATTACTGTGTATGCCAATCTGGCAATTACCTCAAAAGTAATAGTAAAAGCCATGCAATCAAATCCGTTATTATGGTTGCCTTCAATTATGGGAGGCAAGAACCTGAGTGCGGAAAATTTACTGAGGGGGGAGAAATGAGTCTCTGTATCTATTTTAATTTTAAATCAAGTCATTTCATTTGGAAAACTCTTTTAATTTTGGAAAAGACTCAGTTAAAATACCCAGCTAAGTATAAGAAAATAATCAGCTTATTTCCCCTGGCACACAAGGAAACTTTCACTGCACAGAAAAACAAAACCTCAACTTCCATGCTTTTCTTCCACAATTTTTTTCAATTACAGACAGAGGCTGTAAACCCCTAACACTTCTTAAAGAGACAAAGAAAAATGGCATAAAATACACAATGGCTTAAAAATATGACTATGCCCCTCTATGTAGTATATGGAAGACAAAATGCTGTATGTTCACGGGACCCTACTCCTTCTCTGCCTAGGCACATAAGAACATTTCCCAGCCTCCCTTGCAGCGAGGTGAGGCCACTGGACTGTGGCCGGAAGTGAGGCAAAGCACATCCAGGTTCGCTCCTGAAACCTCGCCCTGGTCCTCTGCAGCTCTCTGTCCCGCAGGTCAGCCTACAGGATGAAGGGGATTCTGGGAAGGGCTCAAGGATGGAGGAGCTGGGATTCCTGCATGACTGCTCCACCCCTACACCCCTGAATCTGCATTAAGTCCCTGTGTTCTCACCGTATGGGGGGAGGTTGTTTCAGCAGGTGGTACAGCTTAGCTAAGCAAGTGCAAAAAGCACAGAAATCGGTTCTACCAGCTCTTCTTTATGGGGAAGTTAGGCAATTTGCTCAGGTTAAGCTTCAACTTTTAATTTATAAAAAATGATAATAGGGTTGATCCTTATTATTTGCTGACTGCAAATTCACCAATTTGCCTACCGGGTAAACTTTATCTGTACCCTCAAAATCTGGGCTAATGACCCCTCCACAGTCAGCCAAGGATGTGTGCAGAGCATCCTCTACGTTCCCAGCTGGGGTGCAACAAGGCCACACTCGCTTTCTTGTTTCCACTCTCCTTTTCACGGTCTATTTAGTGCCATGTTTCCCTTAGAATTTTTGTTCTTTTTGTCAGTGAATTTGCATTGAAAATGGCCCACAAGGTACCAGTGAGTGTTTTCTGGTGTTCCCAAGCATGTGAAGGCTGTGATGGGCTCAACAGAAAATACATATTACATAAGCTTAGTTCAGACATGAATTAAGTCATGCTGTTGGCTATGAGTGCACTGCTAATGAATCAACAGTATATATTAAATGAAATGTCTTCAAACATTTGAAACACACACAAAACAAGGTTACATATTAATCAGTTGGCAAAAATATAATGACCAGAGGCTGGAAGGAATCTAACCCTGTATTTCTTCCTATAAACGATGATTCAGGATTTGCTAATCAGTGTTCCTGACAACTTTATAGAACCTAGCTATTGCAAATAAGGAGAACTGACTGTAATAGTGTCCTTAACAACTGTGAGGATTTTACAAGATAATGAACTTTAATGTTTTTCCTACCTTAATGAGGTATAAAAACGTTGGTTATTGTTTCCTTTAAAATTTTAGCTGTACATTGAGCCAATGAAATAAATCACTTTGCTGCTGCTGCTGCTAAGTCGCTTCAGTCGTGTCCGAGTCTGGAGCAAGGATTCGTCTTCCTTGCTTGTTAACTACTGTTCACAGTAAAGCAAAGAATTATTGCCAAATTAACTTCATTTAGTACGTACTAGGTTTTTCAGAAAACTCTGAATGAACTTTTTGGCCAACCCAATAGTTTTTTTACATAGCTTTTAGAAGTTTCTAATTGCATTTTTCATTTTCCTTGCTTTGTGACTGAAGTTTTTCAAGCTCTTTAATCCTATCTAGTATTCTATAGGCCAGAGACCGCCTTTCCCCAGACTCCACTTGTCAGGAGCCCTGCACCCTCTTGTTTTTTTCTTCTTCTTGGCTGCACTGGGTCTTCATTGGTACACACAGGCTTTCTCTAGTAGAGGCGAGCAGGGGCTACTCTCTGGTTGCAGTACTCAGGCTTCTCATTGTGGTGACTTCTCTTGTTGCAGAGCAAGAGAGCGTGGGCTCCAGAAGTTGTGGCACATGGACTTGGTTACCCTGCATCAGGCGGAATCTTCCCACACCGGGGATTGAACCCATGTCCCGTGCCCTGGCAGGCAGATTCTCAACCACTGGACTAGCAGGGAAGTCCCATCTTCTTGTTTTAATCTCACTCGGCTCCTCTGCAACTCTGCTCTTATCCTGAGGCTTCTCTGCACCCCTCTCTGGAGATGGATAGGCCTTTCCTGAATTCCTCATCTTTTTTTCTTGATTTTCTCCTTTGTTCTGCTGAAACACACCCCCCTAACTAACTCCAAACAACACCTGAAGTTATTAATTTCCAACCAGTCTTGTGATGACAGTCACCCATGATGTTGCCACCCGGACCATGCCATCACCTCAGTCATTACTGCACAAGTTTGATTCTGAAGTGAAGTCGCTCAGTCGTGTCTGACTCTTTGCAACCCCATGGACTGTAGCCTACCATGCTCCTCTATCCATGGGATTTTCCAGGCAAGAGTACTGGAGTCGATTGCCATTTCCTTCTCCAGAGGACCTTCCCAACCCAGGGATCAAACCCGAGTCTCCTGCATTGTAGGCAGATGCTTTACCATCTGAGCCACAAGGAAAGTCCTTGTGAAGTTTGATTCTATGTACCTGTAAAACACTGGCTTCTGCGACTTACATTAGTTACAGAAAAGATTACGCTCATGATTTCTACACAAAAGGAGCAGTGTTAGATGGGCTAATTTCCATCTGTTTATGATACAGCCTGCTAGGGTAACAGCTTACCTCCTAACACTGAAGAAGTAAATGTGTGTGTTTGCAGGTTGTACTTAAGATGCGTCACTTTCTGAACTCTGGTGATCTTTTTAGATTCTAACTAATGAAACTATATCACACGTTGATGACAATGAAAGGAAAAATAAAAGTGGAGGTACAATAAATAATCTTGAGTTGTTATGCTATTTTATTTCATGCTGATAGTCAAAATCAAAATGGCCAGTGGATGTAATTGCCTGAATAACTTAGAGAGGAAAAATTACACTTAAACAGCACAAAGGTATAAATACTAACTTGCTTAAAATGTGCACATACACTGGTTTGATTTATCAGATAAACCTATAACACTATAAGTGCCAAGCAACTGAGAAATATAAATATGATTTGACAAGAAAATCCAAGTTGTTATATGCTGCTGCTGCTGCTAAGTCGCTTCAGTTGTGTCCGACTCTGTGCAACCCCATAGACGGCAGCCCACCAGGCTCCTCCGTCCCTGGGATTCTCCAGGCAAGAACACTGGAGTGGGTTGCCATTTCCTTCTCCAACGCATGAAAGTAAAAAGTGAAAATGAAGTCTCTCAGTTGTATCTGACTCTTAGCAACCCCATGGATTGCAGCCTACCAGGCTCCTCCACCTATGGGATTTTCCAGGCAAGAGTACTAGAACGGGGTGCCATTGCCTTCTCCAAAGTTATTACATAGATATCTTTTATTCCTGAGATTGTTTCCCAGGAATCAGTTAAAGGGTTTGGTTTGGTAAGAATCAAATCTACATATCCAGGTACTTTAAGACTAAACAGCACAGCCCTCCACCATAAAAGAATACCCTTTAAACCAGTGTGGTTCTTGTCCTCTGACTCAATACTGGAAGGGTTTTCCCAGTCTATTTAATATGAATCTAAACACCCTGACAGGTGGTCAGTTTCTATTAAATTACATCAGTACCGAGAGCAAGAATGTAGAAATTCTGATTTCACTTACCTTAAATGGAAATGAAATCTTATTAAAAGAAACTCAAGTCATTCATAGAAAAGTTTGCCCACTGAAGTCATAGGACTCATGTCTTTGGTTACCTGAAAGTGTTTAGTCTAATGACTTCCTAGATTTGACAGTTTAGGGTAAGATAATTCTTATGCATTCAGGTGAAAACTCATAGCAGTCATTATTAAATGCCAAAGAAGCTATTTGAGATCAACTTCAGGCCAATGACTACTCTACACCACACTATCATGCAGCAGATTCTTTGTGGCAGTTGGACAAAGATTACAAGGACTAAAATTCAGGAGATCATCTTTAAAGTTCTAGATGAAGTAAAACAAACAAACAAACAAAATAACCTACCATGGAGCAGCAGCTCTCACACCTGTAATGGGACCAACTCAGCACACTGGAACAGGGCTTCCCTTGGAGGGCAGCAGCGCTGGGTCACACTGACATCCACTGGCCAGGTACTCACATTTAAAATTCCTACAACACCGCTTCTATTCACTTCCACCTACATGTTGTCACAGCATGTTTTATGCACTCTTTAACATCTCAAATTTCTTCTCTTTATTTGGCAAACAGACATACATTTTGAATTTTTCTTTGAAGGAACACTGCAAGGGGCTGTCAATTTCAAAATTTCGTTGTTCAAGAAAAGTAAATTTTGTTGTATTAAATTGTTCTTTTGTTCACACAAACCTCAAGATGATGCCACGTTCCTAAGTGGAGGAGGAAAACTAAGCCTCAGCCCAGCAGATGCCTGACCTTTGTGCTCCGCCATCTGCACAGAGAATCTGACTGTGTGCTGACTATGGTGCCCAGCTGAGTAAGAGCAAGCTCAAGTCCTTTCTATCAGAACAGAGCTCGCAAGGAGCAAGTGTGTCAGACTCATCATCCAGAAGACAGATGGCAGAACAATACAGTCCAAGATGAAGATGGAAAACAATAGTAAGTTTTCTGCTACCAAATGTCAGGAGACAAAGCTTGTTCCTCTTGAATAGCTTATAATTTAATTGAAGTATATTCTTTTGATATTTTCAAGGATAGTTTGGATGAATAACTCAGAGGTGGTTTTGAGATCTGAAAGAGTCAAAGGCATTTGGAGCTAGGTCCAGTGAAGAAGAGTCTCCTGGGGGTGTCGTCAGTGACAATGACCCTCGGAGACTACAGGAGTGAATCTCCTACATCTGCCATCCCCACCATGCTCCCACCTCTAGGATTCAATACCTCACCCCAACCGAAAGTGCAGGTTTGAGCCGGGACCAGACATTACTTGGTATGTACTGCTACAATTAATAATAATAATAATCTGCTGAAGTACTGTCCTGGTAAAAAGACTGAGAATGGCCCCCAATCCCTCTCTTCTTGCACCTCACGTAACCTGTCTAGAACAGCATAATTTCTACATGGTAAATCGGCCTATTTGATCTCATCAAGGCATGTGCACAGTGTATCTATTTGCAACAGTTTTATTGGTATTTTATGGGCACCTCTTAAAACTTTCCCTACCTCATCATCATAATCATCACCAGGGATGCTCAGCAGCTGAAACTGGGTCCTCCCTCCACCAGCCCGCCTAGCAGCATTTGCTGTTAATCATCTTCGTAACAAACCTGCAAGGTGGACTGTGGTGAGGATAGAAGACCTTGGAGCCCAGGAAACTGTGTGTGAGTCCAGCTTGGTCATGGACTGAGTATGTAGGTTAAGCTGCATACTGACTCTGAGCCTATCTTTCCAACAATAAAATACAGATTAAAAACTTCCAACTTAGTATAGCTATACTGGATGTTAAGTGCTATGCCTGACAAGTTTTTAATCAATGATACCTATTATCATTATTGGGCTTCCCATGTGGCTCAGTGGTAAAAAATCTGCCTGCCAATGCAGGAGATGCAAGTTCAATTCCTGGTCTGAGAAGATCCCCTGGAGAAGGAGAAGGAAGATACAACCCACGTCAGTATCCTTGCCTAGAAAATCCCTTGGACAGAGGAACTGGGTGGGCTATAGTCCATGGGTCACAAAGACTCGGACACAACTGAGTGACTAAACAACAAGAACAACAACAACATTACCATTATTACTATGAGCTTAAAGATGAGTAAACTCAGGGTCCCAGATGCTAAGTCACTCATGTAACCGTCCGCATGGCTGGTTCCGGAGTCTGTGCCCTCTCCCAGGTAAATTGTTTAACTACAGAAGGACATTTGACAATGTTCAGCATCTTTGGTTGCCATTGTTTAAACTTGACACAATATCTGTTTCTAAATTTTAAAAAACTAACACATTGCTTATTCCCCACCTGCATCCTCAAGGGCACCATTACCATAAGGGGACATCTATTGTAACATGTCCTTTTATATGACAGCTCTCCTAAGTTTGCACAAGGCATTGAAGAAAGCAGGCACCTCTCTACCTATGATAAAGACATTCAATTTCCTCAAAGAGCACAAAATCCTGGGGAAACAAATTAGCCAATGAAAATCTTAACTACTAAGTTACTACCTTTTAGGTCCACTATGATTTTACAAATGTCCTAGATGTGAGTTCCTGCCCATCTCTACCATTCTTATTAGATGGGTAATGAGAAAGAAAACGATGGCCCATCTGGTTTAATCTTTGGGCTTTATAGCCTATATCTGGAATATACAGAGCCTCTCTAAGAAGGCCCTGGAGTTTTTCAAATTAATTTGTAATTCCTTTGAAATATTTCCCTTAAACCATAGAATTCTATCTTTTGAAAATCCTTGTAACTCATAATTCACTGCTCTGCACTTAATAAGCGCTCTTGAGCACAGCAGGCTCTCCACAGATATTTTCCAACAGTTCAATAAGCATTAGCTGATGATGGTAACCTACTTTAAAAATATATGCAAACTATGTCAAAATGCACAGTGTGGGCACAGCCACATAATAACTCAAAAAGGTGTCCCTAAAGCAGCCAATCCACGTTGGTGTTTCTCTTATGTTTTAAGTGTGCACATATATCTGTTTGTCTCTCTCTACGCTGACTCCTTTATATCATTAAAATCTCATTTCTAACATCAGTGAGAGCTTCCATTGACTGCCCACTCTCTACCCACTTACTCTCTTTGCTATTATTCCCTTTTATTATCTTCCTAAGACTTCTTCTCTTCTTGCTATTCTTTGGAACTCTGCATTCAGATGCTTATGCCTTTCCTTTTCTCCTTTGCTTTTCGCTTCTCTTCTTTTCACAGCTATTTGTAAGACCTCCCCAGACAGCCATTTTGCTTTTTTGCATTTTCTTTTCCATGGGGATAGTCTTGATCCCTGTCTCCTGTACAATGTCACGAACCTCAGTCCATAGTTCATCAGGCACTCTATCAGATCTAGGCCCTTAAATCTATTCCTCACTTCCACTGTATAATCATAAGGGATTTGATTTAGGTCATACCTGAATGGTCCAGTGGTTTTCCCTACTTGCTTCAATTTAAGTCTGAATTTGGCAATTAGGAGTTCATGATCTGAGCCACAGTCAGCTCCTGGTCTTGTTTTTGCTGACTGTATAGAGCTTCTCCATCTCTGGCTGCAAAGAATATAATCAATCTGATTTCGGTGTTGACCATCTGGTGATGTCCATCTGTAGAGTCTTCTCTTGTGTTGTTGGAAGAGGGTGTTTGTTATGACCAGTGCATTTTCTTGGCAAAACTCTATTAGTCTTTTCCCTGCTTTATTCCGTATTCCAAGGCCAAATTTGTCTGTTAATCCAGGTGTTTCTTGACTTCCTACTTTTGCATTCCAGTCCCCTATAATGAAAAGGACATCTTTTTTGGGTGTTAGTTCTAGAAGGTCTTGTAGGTCTTCACAGAACCATTCAACGTCAGCTTCTTCAGCATTACTGGTTGGGGCATAGACTTGGGTTACTGTGATATTTGCCTTGAAAATGAACACAGATCATTCTGTCATTTTTGAGATTGCATCCAAGTACTGCATTTCGGACTCTTTTGTTGAGCATGATGGCTACTCCATTGCTTCTGAGGGATTCCTGCCTGCAGTAGTAGATATAATGGTCATCTGAGTTAAATTCACCCATTCCAGTCCATTTTAGCCACTGATTCCTAGAATGTCAACATTCACTCTTGTCATCTCTTGTTTGACCACTTCCAATTTGCCTTGATTCATGGACCTAACATTCCAGGTTCCTATGCAATATTGTTCTTTACAACATCAGACCTTGCTTCTATCACCAGTCACATCCACAGCTGGGTATTGTTTTTGCTTTGGCTCCATCCCTTCATTCTTTTTGGAGTTATTTCTCCACTCATCTCCAGTAGCATATTGGGCACCTACTGACCTAGGGAGTTCCTCTTTCAGTATCCTATCATTTTGTCTTTTCATACTGTTCATGGGGTTCTCAAGGCAAGAATACTGAAGTGGTTTGCCATTCCCTTCTCCAGTGGACCACATTTTGTCAGATCTCTCCACCATGACCTGCCCGTCTTGGGTTGCCCCACGGGCGTGGCTTAGTTTCATTGAGTTAGACAAGGCTGTGGTCCTAGTGTGATTAGATTGACTAGTTTTCTGTGAGTATGGTTTCAGTGTGTCTGCCCTCTGATGCCCTCTTGCAAAGGGGTATGGACCTAACAGAAGCAGAAGATATCAAGAAGAGGTGGCAAGAATACACAGAAGAACTGTACAAAAAAGATTTTCATGACCCAGATAATCACAATGGTGTGATCACTCACCTAGAGCCAGACATCTTGGAATGTGAAGTCAAGTGGGCCTTAGAAAACATCACTACGAACAAAGCTAGTGGAGGTGATAGAATTCCAGTTGAGCTATTTCAAATCCTGAAAGATGATGCTGTGAAAGTGCTGCACTCAATATGCCAGCAAACTTGGAAAACTCAGCAGTGGCCACAGGACTGGAAAAGGTCAGTTTTCATTCCAATCCCAAAGAAAGGCAATGCCAAAGAATGCTCAAACTACCGCACAATTGCACTCATCTCACAAGCTAGTAAAGTAATGCTTAAAATTCTCCAAGCCAGGATTCAGAAATATGTGAACCGTGAATTTCCTGATATTCAAGCTGGTTTTAGAAAAGGCAGAGGAACCAGAGATCAAATTGCCAACATCCACTGGATCATGGAAAAAGCAAGAGAGTTCCAGAAAAACATCTATTTCTGCTTTATTGACTATGCCAAAACCTTTGACTATGTGGATCACAATAAACTGTGGAAAATTCTGAAAGAGATGGAAATACCAGACTACCTGACCTGCCTCTTGAGAAATTTGTATGCAGGTCAGGAAGCAACAGTTAGAACTGGACATGGAACAACAGACTGGTTCCAAATAGGAAAAGGAGTACATCAAGGCTGTATATTGTCACCCTGCTTATTTAACTTATACGCAGAGTACATCATGAGAAACGCTGGACTGGAAGAAACACAAATGGAATCAAGACTCCCAGGAGAAATATCAATAACCTCAGATATGCAGATGACACCACCTTTATGGCAGAAAGTGAAGAGGAACTAAAAAGCCTCTTGATGAAAGTGAAAGTGGAGAGTGAAAAAGTTGGCTTAAAACTCAACATTCAGAAAACGAAGATCATGGCATCCGGTCCCACCACTTCATGGGAAATAGATGGGGAAACAGTGGAAACAGTGTCAGACTTTATTTTTGGGGGCTCCAAAATCACTGCAGATGGTGACTGCAGCCATGAAATTAAAAGACACTTACTCCTTGGAAGGAAAGTTATGACCAACCTAGATAGCATATTCAAAAGCAGACATTACTTTGCCAACAAAGGTCCGTCTAGTCAAGGCTACGGTTTTTCCAGTGGTCGTGTATGGATGTGAGAGTTGGACTGTGAAGAAGGCTGAGCGCCAAAGAATTGATGCTTTTGAAGTGTGGTGTTGGAGAAGACTCCTGAGAGTCCCTTGGACTGCAAGGAGATCCAACCAGTCCATTCTAAAGGAGATCAGCCCTGGGATTTTTTTGGAAGGAATGATGCTAAAGCTGAAACTCCAGTACTTTGGCCACCTCATGCGAAGAGTTGACTCATTGGAAAAGACTCTGATGCTGGGAGGGATTGGGGGCAGGAGGAGAAGGGGATGACAGAGGATGAGACGGCTGGATGGCATCACCGACTCGATGGATGTGAGTCTGAGTGAACTCCGGGAGTTGGTGATGGACAGGGAGGCCTGGCGTGCTGCGATTCATGGGGTCGCAAAGAGTCAGACATAACTGAGCGACTGAACTGAACTGAACTGAAGACTCTTAGTGTGTGAAACATCTTAGTCATTTGTTTGTTCATTCACTCATTTACCCTTTTACCATCTGTCTCTTCCAATCAGAGTGACAGCTCTCTGACAGGATGGTTTCAACTTAAAGGCTAACACCGAACGCCAGCACCCACAAGGGTACGTGGTACGTAAATAGGTGCTAAACAAATAATATGTGAATGAAGGAAGAAACGGATGAATAAATACAGCTATTTTTATAGTTCTCATAACTTATCCAGCTATGTCTCATAACTTAACTATGACCCAATGGGTGAGTAAGAGCTTGTTTCCATCTGTAAGTCTTAAAGTCTTTAGCACAATTCTGTATATACTTAGGTACTTAAAAATCTCTGATGAAAAATGATTCAGGAGATACATAAATTACTGTTATGTAAGCAAATTACCTAATTCCAGTGGTTAAACAGATTAAATGGTTGAACATTTTCATGACAAAACCATTATTAACTGCCTAAGCATTTTCTGAAACCACTGATGAGACAGCTTGGATGTGCTGGTCATATATTTCCAGATTTCAAGTTCTCTCCAGCCAGAAAGAAGCACAGCACAAGTAGCATATCAATCCTGATTTCAATCAGTTAGTTATTTTCACCATTATCAAAAGCCTGAAGTTTCCTAATCTCCATTCTACTGCTGAAAATGTAAACTTCATAATGGGGTAAAAATATATGAAAGTGTTAGTTGCTCAGTTGTGTCCCACTCTAAGCAACCCTAGGGACTGTAGTAGCCCATCAGACTCCTGTCCATGGTATTCTCCAGGCAAGAATACTGCAGCGGGGAAAAATATATTGCTACATTATTCTTGCAAGCAATTTGTTAGCACAGGTTGGAGTCTGGAAAACCATCTCCTAGATGCTTATTAAATAAAAAGCTTTCAACACATTGGTTGATACTAACCTTTCTAGATTCCATCAGACTTCTAGTATAGTAGAGGAAAACAAATAGACCACTCCAGCAAATCACAGAATGAAACAATTAATTAAGAAAAGACTATAAAAGAGGGTAAAATAATAAAGTAAAAAAATTAGTCAAGATACAAACTTACTACATGTAAACTGGATATAGAATGGGAATATGCCTGATGGCTCTAAATTTCAGCTAAAGCTCAAAGCTGGAAGACAGTGGGTAAAAAGTTAATCTGGCCTTAACGTCACATCACCGTCAGGCCCTATTAAGGGTACCTGAATTGGTCTTTGGACCATGTATGTTCATCTTCCCTCCCATCTCTGCAAGAAACTAAAGGTTGTTGAGCGGGAGATTATCCAGCTTAAAGCAATTCACATATATGGGGAGTGCTCTGACATTCCCCACGCACCCACCCATCGGACACTGAGTAACAGATGCCCCAAAGCAACACCATGAGGTGATAATAAAGGGTATCTGCAGGGAGGAAAAACTAGACTGGCCATTTTAAATACCTGAAAGTTACTAGAGAGCTAGAAAGTCTACCCAAGAAGTTGTTAAAAACCTGTGTTTCAGGTTTATAAAATGTTTTTTGCAGATCAGACCAAAGTTTTGCCCCATGTATCAGACTGAATTTACTGACCCTTCCATTAGGGAAAATATGCAGTTTGCTGCTGCTGCTGTGTCGCTTCAGTCATGTCCGACTCTGTGGGACCCCATAGACGGCAGCCCACCAGGCTCCCCTGTCCCTGGGATTTTCCAGGCAAGAGTACTGGAGTGGGGTGCCATTGCCTTTTCCATATGCAGTTTATTGAACACTAAAAGCCTTTCCATGTTTTTGGAGAGGCTATTTTAAAAGAATTTCCTCCTATTTTGATTTCATTCAACATCATTAAATCAAGAAAAGAGATGAAGTCCCTAATTCTATAAAACAGTATCTTGATCTTGAATATGTATGCATACATTTTTATTGATTTTGATGCACCAATACAGCCACACACACGCAGAAAACAGAGCTCTAAAACTGTTCATCAGTCATAGGTGGTTTTAAATTATTTCTTTTTTCTTTTCTTTTAAAGGAAAAACGACTCTGTTCGTACTCCCCAAGTTCTTCAATGGGTTTTCTTCTTTGAGAATGTTTTTTGCCTGGAGATGGTCATTGAAATGAATGAAAAATGGACAAGCCCGGCCAAGTGAATTCTTGGCTGTAACTTCCTTGGGAAGTGCTTTGTGGGTAGGCAGCTGAATGAACTGCTATAAAAGTCACGGAGTTGGCATTTAATCATTTCCGCCTCTCTATTCCCGGGCCGCATCTCTCCTTTTTGCTTGCATAAGAACTATAAGGCTGCTAAGAAGGAATCAATGTTTTAATGTCCAAGTTCAATCAACTACCGAAGATTTGTTTTCTAGTATGAGTTTCTCCAACAAGTGTTCTGATTTTCTCCATGGTGAAAAAGATAACTCACATCTATGGTTGCCATCTTTTATTAAAGCTCTTATAGCTCTTATTTTTGCATAAATAGGAGAGTATTTAGCAGTTGTGCCAGCATCTGTGACCCTTCTCCCTATGTTTTCTTGTCTCTTCTGTAGTAATAAAACTGGAAATCTAGAGGGGTACCCTGTTGCCACTCAGATGCCAGTCTGCATTATCTGGCTTCTCCTGCATTGGATGTGGTCAGATGGCCAACTTTCAGTAAAAAAAAAATGCAACTTCTAAGAAGCCTCCTCACAGGGGAGGGAAGACTGCCCTTTTTTGTTACTTCCTCTTTCAACTGGCTGGATTGAAGATGTGATGTAATGACTGGAGCTCTAACAGCCATTTTAGACCATGAGGTAGAGCTTTTTAATCAAGACCGAGAGCTGAGGAATAGAACCCTAGGTCTTGATAGCATGGGGGAAGTCATCAAAACAACTCTGGACTACCCACCTTCAAATTTCTTTTATCTAAAAAATAAACTATCTCATTGAAGCTACTATTATTTTAGGTTTTTGGTTGTACGTGGTCAGGCCTAACTTAACTGATACAGCATTCAACTTGTGCTTTCTTGGCAATCCCTCTACAAAATTCTATTCTCAAAACCCATTTGTGCTCAGTTATAAAAAACGAGGTCTCTAAATTTTATCAGGCAGATTTCTATGAACCCATTAGCTAAATTCCTTCATTCCATAACTCTAAGTGGCAGACATAGCATTATCTCAGAGTGATACTGAAGATAATCTATGCAATCCCAGAAGAATTCATCCTGCCCAGAATGGAAACAATGAAGGTGGAGACTCCAAAATCTTCCATCCTTTTCACTAGCCTAGGAAGCCAGCAAAATATATGCCTCTGAGAACAACATACGTCCAGGTTTCTAAACTATTAACTAGAGAATTAGACTCACTATCCCAAGACAATATGTTTGCATTGAGAGCATTATCTTAAATGAAGTAAATCAGTCAGAGACCTATTGGCTTAAACCAATTCCCTTAGTGTCAATGAATCTTTTAAACTGAAGTTTCAAGCTGGTGGACTGATCTCAGACTTTACTGTTATGAGTTCCTGTTCATTTAATTGGATGTATTATATAGTTCTTATTACAAAATATGCTTGCAAACCACTCATAGCACTTTGATGATAGGCTGGTTCTGCTTCAACATATTACCAGGCTATGTATCTCTCCATCTTACAGAGAAACAACCACTGCTAAGGCTGTGGCCTGGTTTACTTCTTTACCTCTGTCATTTTGGAGGTTTAGTACAGTCTAGTAAATGGCATTATTATCCTGAAGGCTAACCAAACAAAGCCAAACAGTCTATAGTAGGGTTTTAAAAGCCACAAAGATCTCTTGTAATACTCTAGCCATGCAAAATGACGATTTGTAAGCCTGCACAAGCTGCCAACTTATTTACTTTAGTGATAATTAAGGCAACACGACAATTAGAAAATCACCATGACATTATTAGTTGCATTTTGTATAAAGGAGATATTCTTTAGGGATTTAGCTGATATAATGTAAAAACAGAAAATATCTTTCTCACATTCTTAAGCATGAAAAAAATTAACAGAAATTCCTAAAGCTGATTGAGATTAGAAAAGATGAAACAATACTCCAATATGTCTTCAATAAGATCACTTTCCCATACCAACTACTATATGACTTAAGCCCAAATGAATACCCAAAGGATGTTATTATAGCTCAGTTCTGTTTCTTATTAGAATAAGGCTTCCACACATATCTCCCCAGACACATTGATATAAAGTCTTCTCTATTTCTGGTTAACTTCCTGGACTCCTGACCAGACATTTCCATAAGGCCACCCTAACAACTGATGCCATTCACTTCAGACTCCATAAATGTTCTGTGTATCAAAGTTCTCTGCATCCTTTTCTGTGGATGGACAGAGAAAAGACCACAGCATGGTAACTTACAACTTTTTGGCGTGATGATTTGATTCAATCAGTCACTCTACACTCTCAACTGTGAGTGGAACACTCAGCACAATACCTGGTGTGTGGTAAACACTCAACTGTACGACCATTATCATTCTTATTACTACTGATTTCTTATCCTGTAAGTCAGTAGCTCCTGACTAGTAGAAGCCATTGACTAAGAAAACACATCACCAGTTACCTGCTATAAAATAATGAATCCAATAAAATGACAGATATAAAAATGCTTTTAAAGTCCTAAGAGTGTGCAAAGTGAAGTGAGTCAGAAAGAGGAAAATAAACATTGTATATTAAATATACCAAGTGTAAAATAGACAGCTAATGGGATGCTGCTGTAGAGCACAGGGAGCTCAGCTCAATGCTCTGTGATGACCAAAGGGGGTGGGATGTGGAAGGAGTTGGGAGGGAGGTTCAAGAGGGAGGGGACATATGTGCACATATAGCTGATTATTCCCTGGAGAAGGAATTCGAAACCACTCCAGTATTCTTGCCTGGAGAGTCCCATGGACCGAAGAGCCTGTGGCATGGGTGGCAAAGAGTCAGACACGACTGAGCATGTAGGCAAAATAGCTGATTCAGGTGGTTGTATAGCAGCAATCACACAATGCTGCAAAGCAATTATCCTCCAATTAAAAAAAAAGTGAGGGTCACACCAGTTCACTTCAGTCAACTTCAGTCACTCAGTCGTGTCCGACTCTTTGCGACCCCATGGACCACAGCACGTCAGGCTTCCCTGTCCATCACCAACTCCTGGAGCTTACTCAAACTCATGTCCATTGAGGCAGTGATGTCATCCAACCATCTCATCCTCTGTCGTCCCTTTCTCCTCCCTCCTTCAATCTTTCTCAGCATCAGAGTCTTTTCTAATGAGTCAGCTCTTCGCATCAGGTGACCAAAGTACTGGAGTTTCAGCTTCAGCATCAGTCCTTCCAATGAACACCCAGGACTGGTCTCCTTTAGGATGGACTAGTTGGATCTCCTTGCAGTCCAAGGGACTCTCAAGAGTCTTCTCCAACACCACAGTTCAAAAGCATCAATTCTTTGGCACTCAGCTTTCTTTATAGTCCAACTCTCACATCCATTCATAACTATTGGAAAAACCAAAGCTTTGACTAGACGGACCTTTGTTGGCAAAGTAACATCTTTGCTTTTTAATATGCTGTCTAGGTTGGTCATAGCTTTTATTCCAAGGAGCAAGTGTCTTTCAATTTCATGGCTGAAGTCACTATCTGCAGTGATTTTGGAGCCCCCCAAAATAAAATCTCTCACTGTTTCCATTGTTTCCTCATCTTTTTGCCATGAAGTGATGGGACCAGATGCCATGATCTTCGTTTTCTGAATGTTGCATTTTAAGCCAACTTTTTCACCTTCCTCTTTCACTTTCATCAAGAAGCTCTTTAGTTCTTCGCTTTCTGCCATAAGTGTGGTGTCATCTGCATATCTGAGGTTATTGGTATTTGTCCCGGCAATCTTGATTCCAGCTTGTGCTTCATCCAGTCCAGCATTTCTCATGATGTACTCTGCATATAAGTTAACTAAGCAGGGTGATAATATACAGTCTTGACATACTCTTTTCCCAATCTGTAACCAGTCTGTTGTTCCATGTCCAGTTCTAACTGTTGCTTCCTGACCTGCATACAGATTTCTCAGGAGGCAGGTCAGGTGGTCTGGTATTCCCATCTCTTTAAGAATTTTCCACAGTTTGTTGTGATCCACACAGTCAAAGGCTTTGGCATAGTCGATAAAGCAGAAGTAGATGTTTTTTTGGAACTCTCTTGCTTTTTCGATGATCCAACCAATGTTGGCGATTTGGTTTCTGGTTCCTCTGCCTTTTCTAAATCCAGGTTGAACATCTGGAAGCTCACGGTTCACGTACTGTGGAAGCCTGGCTTGGAGAATTTTGAGCATTACTTTGCTGACATGTGAGATGAGTGCAATTGTAAGGTAGTTTGAGTATTTAGTGAAGGTCACTTAGTCGTGTCTGACTCTTTGCAACCCCATGGACTATACAATCCATGTAATTCTCCAGGCCAGAATACTGGAGTGGGTACACTTTCCCTTCTTCAGGGGATCTTCCCAACCCAGGGATTGAACCCAGGTCTCCTGCATTGCAGGCAGATTCTTTACCAGCTGAGCCACAAGGGAAGCCCAAGAATACTGGAGTGGGTAGCCTACCCCTTCTCCAGTAGATCTTCCTGACCCAGGGACTGAACCAGGGTCTCCTGCATTGCAGGTGGATTCTTTACCAACTCAGCTATCAGGGAAAAAAAAAAATTCACCAATAGGAATACTTCCAACTGAAACAGCCCTTCCTACCATTTATGTTCCTCCCTTTCCATCAGCTAATGTTATAATCCAACTCTTCCCTATTTTCAGATGAAGTATATCCAAAGGAATAGTGCAAATGCAATGAAAATAATCACAGCTCTTACGAGGATGTAGTATTGCATAAATGCCATAAAAGGAATGCTGAAAAACTGCTCACATCGTAGCAAAGCTGTTGACAAGAGTTGAACTAGCTAACAACCAGAGGGGTTAAAGCTGACTAGGATGATGACAGGATGGTTGCTTCCAAAGTGGATGATCTAACTTCTAAAGAATTTAGAGAGGCTCCTGAAGACTATTGCAGAAATGACCTTCTCTGTTCAGGCAGTAGAAAGTGCAATGTGCAACAAAGGATGTATTTTCATATTATTACACAATTCCAGAAATATTAGGGAGGGCATCCATAGTGATGGCTTAGTCTGCTCGAGCTGCCATAACAAAATACCACAGACTGGAGGGTGTGTGTCTACTTTCCCGTGGTTCTCAGTCATGTCTGACTCTGTGTGACCCCACGGACTATAGCCCTCCAGGCTCCTCTGTCCATGGGATGCTCCAGGCAAGAATACTGGAGTGGGTTGCCATTTTCTCCTTCAGGGGATCTTCCTGACCCAGGAATCGAACCCACGCCTCTTGCATTACAAGCAGATTCTTTACCAGTGAGCCACCTGGGAAGCCCAAAGTACCTTCTACAGCTCCTGGAAATCAGAACCTACTCTCCCACCTTTGCTCTTTATACAAATCTGTATAAGCACTTCCCTCTGTTCTTTATAAAGAATCCAACATGGAAAAAAATAGCAATTTTTTGCAGTAAAAATTCTCTACCAAAAGTAATAGTTCAATAAATCTAGACCACTCAGTGACTTTATAATGAATCTATCAGAACAAGTATTTCAGGATAAAGCATTTAAGACCATGACTGTTTTAAAAGACTTAAAAATAGTGTAAAAACAAAGCAAAGCTAAAGCAGTATTGTGAATGACTGAATGGGGCCCCACAGTCTATAAGATCAGTCATTAATAGAGCCAAATATTTCAAGTTTATTCTGCAGTGGCTGATTACATTTATTAAATGGACATGGCTGAGCCATATAGACATGGATAAAATAGATAAATTATCTGGCAAGTGTAAGTAGCTCCATCCAAGACTCCCAATGTGGAAACTATCTGAAGTAGAATCAATGTTGCCCACCAGAAACACAGCACATGTGAACAAGAGTACTGTCCCAGGGAAGGGCTGCCTGCAAAGATTCATCTACACGGCCCACGGTTATACTCTTGTCTAATAGGTTCTCTTAAGTACGTAAGCTCCTTCCCCAAAACATCTCCTTTTCCTTCCTCACTCTTTTATGGCAAAAATGAAAAAAATGTTTTACTGTAATAGCATGACTATTGCACAATAATATGAATATACCCAACACTATCAAATTGTACACTTAAAATGATTAAGACATCAATTTCATGTTATGTAGACTTTTTACTACAATTTAAATTGTTTCAAAAAAATGCAAAAAAAAAAAAAAAGAGAGAGAGAAAGCCATACATTTTTGCCCTATTCATATTTTTGGCTAAATCATAGGCCAGTTGGGCAGCATAAGAGATGTAGGATCTAAATTCAGGAGTATTTCAATTTATACAGTTTGTTCAATGGAAACTAATTCTAAATATAACTGGTACAAACAGCAGCATACGGACAAATAGAGAATTTTTTGGTGTGTCTGATTTCTTTCTTTTTTTTTAATTTCCATACTTTACACCTACTTGATGGAAGGGATCAGGGCAATTCTGTTTAAGCTCACCCTTACTACTTACAGTAGAGATGCCAAGACCACTGGTTTTTCAAATTTCCTAAGACTGGGAAATGTTCATTATTAAGACAAATAGGGGTGTTGGCACAATATGGGAGAACTATCTGACACAGATACAGCATATACAGTATACCACTGCTATAAATGAACAGAAAAAAAATTCCTATATTTACTTTGTGTATTTCCTTCTCCTCATCACATCCAAAGCTTTCGGTTAGAGTTCATTATTGTATCAAGGTCCCCCCAAGTCCTGGTCATGCTCATGCACACATACCCCCCCACACAAATACACACACACACACATTATTCACAGCTGATTTTACGATCAACAAAAAGATCCAACAGTCATCTTTTATTTTTTCAGATCCAAGTGAAGGATGTTTTTGTTTGTGCATCAGATCCGTTGATGAAGTCACCACAGCTCTGGGAATTGCTCACTAGCTAAATAAGCTTGCTGTGACACCAGGGGAATACAAACCATTGTTTTTTTCCAGGAGTCACGGTAACAGACACTATTCTCTGTGTTCTTACTTAAAGGTTGAAGAGGACTCTTGCAAAATAAATTCTAAAATTCGAAAGCATAACAAGTTTATATCTGCTTGAAGAAAAAATTCAGAACATATCTAAACACAATTAAATTTCTAATCCAATTCAGTACATGTTATTATACTTGTTGTTTTTTTTTTTTTTCTTTTTCCCAGCTGTCCTCATTCACCCCATCCAGCGATGAAGTATCTCACAACAAACCCTCTCAAGTTCTACCAAAAAGAAGAATCTCTCTCAAGTCCTTTACGAGAAGGTGGAGACATTTCTTCTACCTTCATGCAAACTACTTAAGATGCAAAGAAGGTGACAATGCACACTCCAAAACATGGTCACTGAAACAGGCCGATACACTTTGCATAAAGAAGGCTGTAAGCTCCAAATGGTGATTTAACTGTGTCGGGTCTGTGCTTACACCTGATTCCCTTTAATGCCACAATTCATTGGAAGTACCCTCTACTCACAGATACTCATCACCGAAAAGCGAGCAACAAAGAAGCAGATTCATCTGGACATCAATTGTCTGCCTGCTACACCCTAAAATAACCTGTAATTCAGAATCGCTTGCTTTCACACCTCTCCTTCCTTCTTTCTGATCTGCTTCACATCCTTTTATTTCTCCAAGTGATTTGCAAAGTTTAAGGGTCGCCGTGCCCCTTCTCTCAGGAAACCTTAGCACACCCTCCAGAACAGTGAACAACAACAACAAAAGAAAATGCTCCCCCTCATCGTCTCCCTGTTCTGTTTGCAGCCCGCAGAGCCCACAGCAAAAGCTCTCAGGAGATAATCATAAACAAGCAATGAACACACCCTCCAAAGTCTCGGTGTCTGCCCCATGCGTTTCCTTCCATTCCCCCTCCCACACCCAACGGCTTCTCCACCAAGCTCTGCTCAGACATGTGTACTCCTGCCTTAAACCCCGGAGGCGAAAGAGCAGATTGTCACTCTTCAGTAAAAGCTGCCTGGGTTGGGAGGCAGCAGCAGGGACCAGGGTGGAAAAGAAGGGCTGTGTCCAGAAACAAGAACCCCGGCTCCGATTCGCAGCAGGGTCACAGCTTTGTGGCCCTGGGAAAGTTGCTTAACCTCTCCGATTTCCTCAGCCGTCAAACAGAATAGGAACAGGACAATGCACCGGTTATCTTCTCATCACCCAGGCTGGCGTGTGACGTTCTGAACTTGTCGTCTAGCTCATCAGAGTAAAACCTCAACACTTGTTTGCATGAACTCACCCTCCTAAATAGATCTGTGAACAGGCTGAATAAATTGAACCATTTACGGACATTTCCTTGAGTTCCTCCAATTAAATTGAGTTTCCAATCAATTTAAATCAAATATTTAAAACCTGGCACAGCACCATCACCCTGGTCTGGCTCTTCTCCTAGGAAGCCAGCTCGACACCTGGTATCTTCAGGTCGCTGAGTCAAGTTTCTTCCATATTCTACCTTCGTCTCATAGAAAAATGTCTGTCTCTATATTCTCCTCGTAAGATAAAAGCCCTAGGACAGAGGTCCAAACTCCAATGTTAAGAGCATAAGTGCAATGCTTGCTCCTGGTTACCCATCTAGATCTACTGATATTACGTTAGGAGTGACCCTAGCCATCCATCCTAAAGTGTCCATGACACCAGAGGGTCACAATGAAGCTATTTTGCAATATCTGCATACACAAGATGTATCAATCATGGTGTCTTCCATGCCCACAGCTCCTGCTACAGAAAGCAGCGTTAGGCGACTGTGTTCTTTTAAAAATTTTTTTTTATTTTATATTGCAGTAGAGTTGATTAACAATGTGTTAGTTTCATGTGTACAAGCAAGTGATTCAGTCACATATATACATGTATCTGTTCTTAGGTGACTGTATTCTGTTCCACCAAAACCCCACTGCCTGCCAGTCGCCGCTACCCGTGCCAGGGATGGGTGGCACCCTGATGTGGCCTGGGACCCACGGTACAAGCCTGTCTCTGTAGACACCTGAACTAGAAAATCCTGAAGGAGCGAGATGGGAGGTGCACTTGAGAGTGAATGTGGCTGGAGGGCCACAAGGGACAAGAGATGCCTGGAGAGCATGATGAGAAAGGAGGAATCGGGAGGGGGTGGGGGGCTGCATGCAGGTGGTGCAGCCTACAAGGGAAGGCAGGAAGGCAGCTGGCGTTGGCTCGTCCAGGCCCAATGATGCTAGGTTATGCTAGCATCATGATGCTCACTGCCTTCAAGTGAAGATCCAGAAACACCTGCTCTGGATTCTGAATAAACCTGGGTTCAGAATAAGCTCTGGATTCAGAACGAGCCTTCAGCCCCGGGGTTCCCCTGCTCAGATTTCCAGGAGCTTCAGTTTCACCAACGGCCTGGTGTGTGCTCACCTGAGTGTGCCTCGTGTCCTTAACAGCCCAGAGTATCACAGCCTCTTGGGTATTTCCAATGTTAGAGTCTCAGCTTTTTACAGCTATAACTTATCCCTCAAAACATCTTTCTGCAAGAGAGACACTGGAAAATGGACCCCAGACAGCTTCTACGGCCGACTTTTATAACAGTTTTGTATTTCATTACAACATTCTTTCTGCATCACGTCACATTGCTCAATAAAAGTCCTCCTTTACGACAGCGTTCATTCATCAAAGAACGGATGGAGCCGCCTGCCTGTTTTGTTCCATGTCAGGGGTGATGCTGGGCAGACGGAAATGAGCCCCATGGGAATGACTTTACAAGCCGCCTCTCTGCCCTCAGGCTGAGGCTTCCCGCACAAACAAGTCCCCTGGCCCTCTGCACATGGGGTGGAGGAGAGCCATCTGCTTGGAAAGCACACGTTTCCATCTAATAGCCTGCCCCGAGCTAGCGTGTCCTTCCATCCAGAGGGCTGTATCAGATTATATTTTGCGCAGCTCTGCTTTATTTATTTCAGGAAATGCCAAGTTCACTGCACGCTATAGTCTAAAAGCACCATCAACTATAAGAGAAAGTATATTTTAAAGATGTTTCCCAGGCCTGCACAGTGTATTATTTACATGCAACAGTATAAACACACAAAGTTCCAAAGATTACAATGTGCAAAAAATATACAGAGAAATACTCTTGTTCTTTCTTTCCAGAATAGTCATGAGGGTTAATCCAGACTTGTATTTGTCTTAAAGAAACGTAGTTTAATCTGAGACATTCAAAGGGACAGTTTGGTCAGCTCTCATGTACCAAAATCTTGGGTAAAATAAAAAACCACATTGAAATTTGGGTAAATGTTTAAACTACTTTTATATGAAGACCTACAAGACCTTCTAGAACTAACACCCAAAAAAAGATGTCCTTTTCATTATAGGGGACTGGAATGCAAAAGTAGGAAGTCAAGAAACACCTGGAGTAACAGGCAAATTTGGCCTTGGAATACGGAATGAAGCAGGGAAAAGACTAATAGAGTTTTGCCAAGAAAATGCACTGGTCATAACAAACACCCTCTTCCAACAACACAAGAGAAGACTCTATACATGGACATCACCAGATGGTCAACACCGAAATCAGATTGATTATATTCTTTGCAGCCAAAGATGGAGAAGCTCTATACAGTCAGCAAAAACAAGACCAGGAACTGACTGTGGCTCAGACCATGAACTCCTTATTGCCAAATTCAGACTTAAATTGAGGAAAGTAGGGAAAACCACTAGACCATTCAGGTATGACCTAAATCAAATCCCTTATGATTATACAGTGGATGTGAGAAATAGATTTAAGGGCCTAGATCTGATAGATAAGAGTGCCTGATGAGCTATGGACTGAGGTTCGTGACATTGTACAGGAGACAGGGATCAAGATCATCCACATGGAAAAGAAATGCAAAAAAGCAAAATGGCTGTCTGGGGAGACCTTACAAATAGCTGTGAAAAGAAGAGAAGCAAAAAGCAAAGGATAAAAGGAAAGATATAAACATCTGAATGCAGAGTCCAAAGAATAGCAAGATGGGATAAGAAAGCCTTCCTCAGCGATCAATGCAAAAAAATAGAGGAAAACAACAAAATGGGAAAGATTAGAGATCTCTTCAAGAAAATCAGAGATACCAAAGGAACATTTCATGCAAAGATGGGCTCGATAAAGGACAGAAATGGTATGGACCTAACAGAAGCAGAAGATATTAAGAAGAGATGGCAAGAATACACAGAAGAACTGTACAAAAAAGATCTTCACGACCCAGATAATCACGATGGTGTGATCACTCATCTAGAGCCAGACATCTTGGAATGTGAAGTCAAGTGGGCCTTAGAAAGCATCACTACGAACAAAGCTAGTGGAGGTGATGGAATTCCAGTTGAGCTATTTCAAATCCTGAAAGATGATGCTGTGAAAGTGCTGCACTCAATATGCCAGCAAATTTGGAAAACTCAGCAATGGCCACAGGACTGGAAAAGGTCAGTTTTCATTCCAGTCCCAAAGAAAGGCAATGCCAAAGAATGCTCAAACTACCACACAATTGCACTCATCTCACACTCTAGTAAAGTAATGCTTAAAATTCTCCAAGCCCGGCTTCAGCACTATGTGAACCATGAAATTCCTGATGGTCAAGCTGGTTTTAGAAAAGGCAGAGGAACCAGAGATCAAATTGCCAACATCTGCTGGATCATGGAAAAAGCAAGAGAGTTCCAAAAAAACATCTATTTCTGCTTTACTGACTATGCCAAAGCCTTTGACTGTGTGGATCACAATAAACTGTGGAAAATTCTGAAAGAGATGGGAATACCAGACCACCTGACCTGCCTCTTGAGAAACCTGTATGCAGGTCAGGAAGCAACAGTTAGAACTGGACATGGAACAACAGACTGGCTCCAAATAGGAAAAGGAGTACGTCAAGGCTGTATATTATCACCCTGTTTATTTAACTTATATGCAGAGTACATCTTGAGAAACGCTGGGCTGGAAGAAGCACAAGTTGGAATCAAGACTGCCAGGAGAAATATCAATAACCTCAGATATGCAGATGACACCACCTTTATGGCAGAAAGTGAAGAGGAACTAAAAAGCCTCTGGATGAAGGTGAAAAAGTTGGCTTAAAGCTCAACATTCAGAAAACGAAGATCATGGTATCCGGTCCCACCACTTCATGGGAAATAGATGGGGAAACAGTGGAAACAGTGTCAGACTTTATTTTTGGGGGCTCCAAAATCACTGCAGATGGTGACTGCAGCCATGAAATTAAAAGACACTTACTCCTTGGAAGGAAAGTTATGACCAACCTAGATAGCATATTCAAAAGCAGAGACATTACTTTGCCAACAAAGGTCCGTCTAGTCAAGGCTACGGTTTTTCTAGTGGTCATGTATGGATGTGAGAGTTGGACTGTGAAGAAGGCTGAGCGCCGAAGAATTGATGCTTTTGAACTGTGGTGTTGGAGAAGACTCCTGAGAGTCCCTTGGATTGCAAGGAGATCCAACCAGTCCATTCTAAAGGAGATCAGCCCTGGGATTTCTTTGGAAAGAATGATGCTAAAGCTGAAACTCTAGTACTTTGGCCACCTCATGTGAAGAGTTGACTCATTGGAAAAGACTCTGATGCTGGGAGGGATTGGGGGCAGGAGAAGGGGACGACAGAGGATGAGATAGCTGGATGGCATCACTGACTCGATGGACGTGAGTCTGAGTGAACTCCGGGAGTTGGTGATGGACAGGGAGGCCTTGTGTGCTGTGATTCATGAGGTCGTAAAGAGCCGGACACAACTGAGCGACTGATCTGATCTGATCTGATCTGATAAATATAAAGTATGGAAGTATGAAAGTGGATATTTTATTGGTTTCAAATAAATGGAATATATTGACATTAACCTGGTTAGTACAACATATAGCTTTGCAAAGGTGTATCAATTGAGGCAGACTGTTTTTAGCTGCAAGAAACTAAAATCTTAATTCAAATCAGCTTAAGCTGTTAATAAAAAAAACCCCGCCATAAACAGAAGAATAGAGGCTGTGTAAATTGATAACGTGAATATCAAAAACCAATTTCTGGATGCTGCGAATCTCAGCACTGGCTCCATCTTTAGGTTTGTAGCAATATAGATTGAGTAGCTTCTGGCAACAGTCCAGACATGATGATGTACAGAGAAAAAATGTATGGCATTTATTTTTGTAAATTTTTCTTTCACTTTTTAGAAAATGTTTTATTCTGAAAAACTTCAAACATAAAGTTACAAAAATTACACAGTCCTTATATTCTTCACTGAAATTCATCAGGTGTTAACATGATTCCACATTGCTTTGTCTCCCTCCATAAATAGATACATAATTGCCAAACCATTTGAGAGTATGTTGCAGCTATTATGATCCTTTACCCCTAAAGACTGGACTTCCCTGGTCTGCTTACAATGTGGAGACCCGAGTTCGATCCGTGGGTCAGGAAGATCCTCTGGAGAAGGAAATGGCAACCCACTCCGGTACTCTTGCCTGGAAAATCCCATGGATGGAGGAGCCTGGTAGGCTACAGTCCATGAGGTCGCAAAGTGTCGGACACGACTGAGCAACTTCACTTTCACTTCACTTTCATGCATTGGAGAAGGAAATAGCAACCCACTCCAGTGTTCTTGCCTGGAGAATCCCAGGGCCGGGGGAGCCTGGTGGGCTGCCGTCTATGGGGTTGCACGGAGTTGGACACGACTGAAGCGACTTAGCAGCAGCAGCAGCATGTGTAATCTACATTCAATTTAACAGTCAGTTATCTCTCCCCCAAATCCAAGTCTACTTGGACCCTCAGAATGTGACCTTATTTGGAAATAGGAACTCCGTAGATGAAATTAATTAAGATGAGGTCATACTGAATTAGGGTGGGGCCTAAACCCAGTGACCAGTGTCCTGATAACGGCTGTGTGAAGGCAGAGACACATGGGGAAAAGGCCATGTAATTGCAGAGTTCGTAGTGCTGTGGCTGCAAGCCAAGGAAGACAAGGATGCCCAGCAACTGTCAGAAGGTAAGGAAAAGCAGAGGCTTCACTGGTGGTCCAGCGGTTAAGAATCCACCTTGCAATGCAGGGGATGTGACCCCACATGCTGCAGAGCAACTAAGCCTGCATGCCAGTGTAGCCAAAATAAATAAATAATTTAAAAAAGAAGAAGAAGAAGGTAGAAATAGGAAAGGAAAGACTCTCCTCTAGAGACTTCAGGAGGAACATGCCCTTCCCAGCTCCATGCTTTCAGACTTCCAGCCTCCAGAACCATGACAGAACACAATTGCATTGTATGAAGCCACCCAGTTTGCGGTCCTTGGTTACAGCAGACCGAGTGAGTTAATACACAATCACAACGCATTTGTGAAGTTCAGGAGGTTTAACACTGAGACGATGCTCCTATCTAATATACAATCTGTATCGGATTTTGTAACTTTCCCCCCAATCTAGGATCACACATTGAGTTTAGCTGCCATGCATCTTCAATCTCCCTCAATATGAACCCATTCTCCAGCCTTTGCTGGTTTGATGAGTACAGGTCAGTGGTGCGGTAGAGCAAGTGGGCACTAGGATTCCCGTCATACACAGGGTATTTCCTTTATGGTTGCTCATGCTGTGCATGGTAGCACTGCCACCAGCCTCTCTGTTTATCCATCCTCCTCCTCGCCCACAGTAAATCCCTACCCCCACTGACAGGTCCAAATGAAGGCCTATCCCACCATGAATTGCTTGTCCATTCCTGGTTGTATCATTTCTCCTGCTTCTAGAACTATATCCATAATAGTTACTATCTTAAGAGTTCATTTGATACTTAATAATTAGACTTCATTGTCATTCAACTTTTCCTAAGTATGCATTGTACCTGACCAAAATCTGCCTTACAGCTAGTACTATGTACTCAATATGTACATTACTTGAATTTAATTAAATTAACACATTCAGTAATTTATTACATAATTAAATACTTGGTACTGTCACTAAGTGACTTTTCCTGCTTGACTTGGGGATAGCGGCAAAAGAAACTAATAAAGAACAGATCTTTCCATCTCAGAAAAGTCAGTAATTATAAATCAGTAATTATTTCCATAGGAACAATTATTCTTCCAGGTATACAGCTGATGTTTGCTCATTATGAGAAAGCACTCTGGGGAATAGACTATGACTCATAAATAATAGGGAAGGTGGTTTTATTATCAGTTATTGCATTGAAAAGCTACATGATTCTGTTATTCATCAGGATAAGGAAAATGAAGCAATTAGAGTCAAGCCTCACTTACTCATATTCACACTACTGAAAGACTATCTTACTAAAATAGAGAAGTCGATTCATAGAATGTTTCTTGGGAAATACCATTTAATTCTTTCAAATATAAAGTTATTTTTTGAAAACCAATTCATAACGAATTGCTCAAATGGGAGCCTGTTTTAATATATATATACATATATAAGAAAGTGAAAGTGTTAGTCACTCAGTCGTTTCCGACTCTTTGTGATCCCCATGGACTGTAGCCCGCCAGGCTCCTCTGTCCAAGGAATTCTCCAGACAAAAATACTGGAGTGGGTTGCCATTTCCTTCTCCATATATATGTAAGAAGGGACTGTAATTAGCAGATCACAGCCAGAGACATGAATCATACAGAAAACTAATTTAGTTCTGAACCAGACCTGGGAATGCTTTGACACCCTAGTTTTATACTTTCAGAAAATATAAAATTGGTTCACCAGGTGATCTTGATTTTCCTTTTAAAACTGAATTAATAATTCCATTCTGGTTCAAAATGTGGTTCAATTTCCGAAGTCAAAGAAAGCTTCAGCAGCTTCTGAGCCTCTGCACTGGCATCTGCTTATGCTGGAAACTGCACACTCTACGCAAATAAGAGCTTTACTGTGCTTGCAGGTAAGTCATCTTGCTCCCCTTCTGCTTTTGTTTCATTTATTCATAGCACTTGATCTCTCTTCATGCATTCATGATGCATACAAAAGTAAGCAATCACTCTAACCCTTTTTGAATTATCACAAATAACTGAATCTTCCAGCCTGGGATTAATCTTTTCATCCTCTACAATCCCAAAGCATCTCTAGGATCCTGATCTTACTTTTCAAACTCAAAACCTGAATATTTGGTCTTGAAAAAAAGTTCTTTCTGATCCAGGGATGGATTTCAGGGGTGAGTCCAGCAGAGCAGTAAGTACTAAATCACATTCAGTTCCAGATACACACACACACACACACACACACACACACACACACACACACACACGAGCTTCTCTGGTGGCTCAGGTGGTAAAGAATCCGCCTGCAATACAGGAGACCTAGGTTCAATCTCTGGGTAGGGAAGATCCCTGGAGAAGGGAATGGCAACCCACTCCAGTATTCTGTCCTTGAGAATTCCATGGACAGAGGAACCTGGTAGGCTGGTTCCAGTCCACGCCAGGAACCAGTCCATGGGGTCGCAAAGAGTCAGACACAACTGAGCAACTGACACTTCACTTCATAGATAGATAGATAGATGGAGACAGAGAGAGACTCTCTTCCTCACTGGCTGTCTAGTTATGCTTACTTTCACATACAGCAACAGCTGTTTAATACCTTCCAATTAAACATGTCCAGTGAAGACTTCCCTGCCTTTACAAACTCCAAGGTTTCGTCTGACTGAGCAGGTAAAATTTTTGCTAATATATCAATCAGTCTATGTGGTCCTCATGAGTCTATGCTGTTTTATAAAGAGAAAACAAATGGAGACGACCAGCATGTCAACCTACTGTCAACCAGCTTCCTCAAGCGCGAGGCTCAGTGTCTCAGTCTAATTCAGGTTCTCCTTGAACAGCCAAAGCTTCAGAGCAAGTTTCTGCACTCTTCCCCCTAAATGGCCCTGTAAGAGACCTGTCAGGACAACATAGGGCAGTCTGCAGCCTGTTGTTGGCCTTCCCTTGGTCCCTGGCCCTGTGCACAGGACTCAGCTATGCTTCAGGCTCAGGGGGCCCACACTCACCCTGGAATCTGCTATTTGTATATAGTCTTCAGCCAAGAACTACAGTTGAAGGAAAATCAGCAAGAATGACCCTCCAATGGATTAAAAAAAAAAACATTTCAGAGTGTAAAACCAGAATGTGTATTGGTTCTCTCTCTCCTTAACTTTTAACGTATTGATTTTAAATCACTATAGAGAACAGAGGGATAAGTCCTCTCCAGATGACATTTCAGTTTAACTACTTAGACAGACAACGGGCATCTCTACAGAACTATTGGGAAGAATGACAGCCATGTGAAGATGTTAAACTCAAGAGCATAATTTTGGGAAGCAGTCTTCCGATATTAACTGGCTATGACCAGCAACGCATTTAGGGGTACATTTTGCGACTAATTTATGGGGATGGTTTTGCAGGTAATAAAATTAGATTTGTGAACTGGTAAAGTTTTTCATGGCTGAATTGAGTCATTAATCCTGCTCTGAAACCGTCCTGGCTAAATTCATCAGAGCCATGTATTTCCACCCCTATGAAATCACCTTCCTTGAGGGGTGCTTTGGAGAAATTCCCTCTCCTTATACTGAGAATAAGAACCACACGCAACTTAATTCATACCTGAGATTATTCTTAAAGCCAGTATCAGAGCATAATAATATGAAGGCCTTGCCTGGAGGATAAAGATACTGATCCTTCGTTGAAAACTGTCATTACTTCCATTGAGAATCCATGGTGATGAAAGCATGGAATAAGAGTGTAAAGAGTATAAAGATTCTTGCAACTCTTAACCACCATAATTTGTGAACTCTAAATCCTCAGGTATCTTAAGATGCACCACTATTTTATATACTAAGAAAGAAATAAAAGCTGTTGAATTATACCACAGTGCCTTATCATTTCAAATTTTTGTTTTATACCTATTGAGAGGGTTCTTTTATACATAGATGTTTATTATAAATCAACTTTGTAGTTAAAGGCACAAAATCAGAAAAAGGGAAATATCAGAAAAAAAATGAACTAGTTAAGTATCCCTAACAATTTTTTACATTCAAAATCCAACTCTGAATTATGTTCTGACTCTAAACCATCCAGGCCCATGTCGTTCCATACAATGTAACCTCGTGCCATCAAGAGCATGGAGGACACAGCATGCTTAAGAGGGCTCCACTACTGTCTCTGGGGTTTCTTTCCAAGCTGCTGATACCCAGGCTGCACACTGTGCTGCTGGCCCTCTGGGTGTGCACGTGTGCACAGGTGATCACAGTTTCATCACAGGTGCTGCATGGCTGAAAGCTGCCGTCAGACACCATGGATTCCAAGAACCCATAATAATTTCTAGAATTATTAAAATGGAAAGATGTGCATCTTAGAATCAATAAAATGTGGTAGTTTTGTGACCCTGCACAAGTTCCTTAGCCTGGATTTCATCTGCTGATAGAAAAGAGTTTCGAAGATCAGCAGGAAAGGTTCCCAGGGCTTTAAGATTCTGTGACATTATTTATATTGTTCTCTGTAGGCAGCTATGTTGTAAGCAATCAACAGGATGCTTTTAGAGAGAGATCCTAATTTCTCCTCCGCCCTTCATCCGGCACTTCCTGATGAGACCTGTAGATTACTTCTGGGTGCCTTTATACAACTTATGCTGTGCTGCATAGATTTTTGCTAAAGGGCATCTACTCAATTGGTTGTTAAGAAAGCACTGCACCTAGAGAGGAAGGAAACAGGTACTAGTCCCCATGAGAAATTAGGAGGAAAACCAAGTCCTTCATAACCAAACTGACCTGGGTTCCAGTCACAGGCCTATACTGACCAGCTCTATAGTGATCAGTTACGCAATGCCTCTGTGACTCCCTCAGAATTGTCTTACGTAAATGAAGGTGAGCATTTATGCCTCAGTTTATGTCAAGGTATACAATACACACCTGGTCAGTATCTAGCACCAAGTGAGTCAACAGATGTTCCCCTCAAGGGCATGAATCCTGCTACATTCTTCCCTAAATCCTGGGCCCCAACCCGAAGCACAATTATTTGGAAAGCTGCCTTGATTAATGCACTGCTTTCTACTCAATGACCAAAGGAAAGGGGAAAGTCAAAGTGTTAGTTGCTCAGTCGTGTCCGACTCTTTGCAACCCCATGGACTGTAGCCTGCCAAGTTCCTCTGTCCATGGAATTCTACAGGCAAGGATACTGGAGTGGGTTGCCATTCCCTTCTCCAGGGAATCTTTCCAACCCAGGGATGGAACCCAGGTCTCCTGCGTTGCAGGCAGACTCTGTATCATCTGAGCCACCAGGGAATCCCAAGCAGAGGCAAGCAAGCTTTGAAACTCTATATGCTTAAAAATGTTTGTCACGCTCATAAAAATAAGCAAAATCTCTTCTTTCATAGCAGCTTATTTATTTGGGGTCTTTTTATTTTTCTCATGAAAGTCATAAGAGACTGGGGAGTTTAGTACCTTCTAATATCACAATTAGAGTATATGAAAATAGTATGGTACTTTAATAAAATTATATTATGCAAAAAATTACCAAAGCCAGTGCAGCCCCACCAGCCATCCCATGGCAAGAACCTGGGTTATCTTTGAACTCCTGGAGTCCCATAGCGCCAAGTTTTTGAAAACTAGGCTTGTCTTCTCACCTTTATGAAGCTTTTTATCTGCTTTTGTCTGTTTCACTTTTGATTACCAATAAGCCCACTAGTTCAACTTACTGCCATTATTGCAGTCCATCAAAAGCATACAACTACTCTTAAATCCAGTTCACCATGGCAGAAAAGTAACAAAAATCAAAGTGTTTATTCTATTGTGATAATGACTTATTACCTTGCTTTTTAAAAATTCTGTTTGCAACTGGAAATGCCACCTGCCGGTTTAAAAGAGGAAACAAGAAATAGAGGTTTTCAAACCATGCAAATGTTCAAGAAAATGATTACAATGAATAACCATCTGAAAGTACTGAGGATTGAGACAGAAAGGGAACTCACTGTCCTTGAGGGTCCCCATAATGAGCTGATAGGGTTCCCCTGGCCACAATTCATGACTCCATAGTGAACATGAATAGTTAATCAAGAATGAAGAGGCTGCTTCTTTAAAACATGGTTTTTAGTATGTGGAGATGCAAATGAGGTTCCCTTTGACGACTTCTGTGTGTAAAAATATGTGCAAGTCATTCCTTTCAGAATGACATTTTACAAAAAAATCATGCAAAGTCAGAAGGAAAATGGCCAGAATTTCTGGAAACAGAAAAGGGACATGTACTGGCAAGAAACAATATGATAGAAAGCTCAATCAAGCAAACAAAGAAAAAGATTGCTCAGTGCTGCCTTCAAGATCTGAAACTGACCTCTTCCGAAGGAAAAACTCACATGTTGAGAGACAATCTGTTGACACTTTAGACTGGAGATGTGGTCAAAACAGTCTTGGGGGGATATATATATGTATATGTATATACATATATACATAAGAAAAACCAAGTTGAAAAAAGCAGTGTTAATGACCAACACTGTTAAAGGATGTTTCAGTGTGCTCGAAAGACATACCTAACTTCCATATTCAAGATGAAAGTCTATACTCTGAGCAGTTAGGCCTCTAAGTCCCCAACCAGACACTGCAGTTTAGCCACCACTGCTTCCCCAACCCCTGCAAAAGGTACAAGAGACTCAGGAGAAACTGAATCAATGACGCCAGCACAGAAAAGATATGAACAGGAAGGGAGATCTACACTGAGGCATTGAGAGTCTGCGAGTTGAGTGATGAGACCCCTCTTACCTAAACCCTCTCCTCCCACCCAGATGCAGGGCAAAGCTAACATCCCTCATTTTCTCCAGAGAGAAGACTGGAAAACCAAACCATCCCAGACACAAACTCTACAGATGTGGAAAATCCAGCTGGGAACTTACTACCCTAGAGTGAAACTCATCATTCAGTGAGTCTTAGCCATCCACATAGGGTCCCTGAGGTTTGTGATCCTTGTGTATATTTGCACCCAGTCCTGTCCAATTCTTTGTGACCCCATGAACTGTAGCCCACCAGGCTTCCCTGTCCATGGAATTTTCCAGGCAAGAATACTGGGATGGGTTGCCATTTCCTACTCCAGGGATCTTCCTGACCCAGGGATCAAACCTGCGACTCCTGCATCACCTGCACAGATTCTTTACCTCTGCGCCACATGTGGTCCTTGGACAATTATAAGAGGATAGTAAAGGATCACCAGAAATTTGGGCAACATGACAGAGAGGATCCAAGTCTACTAGCAGAAGAAAAGAGGTCTAATAAGAGGAGATCGATCATACAGAAAGCAGAACAAATGGAAAAAAAATAATAATTACAACACCTACAAAAACAATACATTCATAATATTAACTGGAGGGTGGGACACCAAGAAAGTGCTCTTGGAAATTAAAAATATATAATGGCAAAAATTAAGACAGATCAATAGTAAAGTTGGAAGAAATCTCTTTGAATGTAGAAAAGAATGGCAGCAAAGATAAGCAATAAATAAGAAAATACAAGAAAATCAGAAGCTCTTATTGTTCAGACCGCAAATCTGAACAGTAAGAACTAGGAAAAAACAGAGACAAACACAAGAGACAGAGAGAAAACAACAAGGAAAAGTTATCCTAGAATCAGCACAAGAAAATTTCACAGAATTGAGAGTCTTGAGTTTCAGACCACAAGGGCTCCACTAAGAGTCTAGCATAATATGTGCAATGATTCCACAGCCACAGAATTGTGGAATTTCATAATACTGGGAACAGAAACAAGACATCAAACTGCACCCCCAAAACAGAAAACTGGGTACACACAGAAAAGCAGAAATCAGAATGCCACTGGACTTCTTGATGTTGATACCGGAAGCCTAAGAACAAAGAAATAAGGCCTTCAAAATTGCAAAGTGAGAATTTTCTTTCTAGAATTCTCAAATGATCCTCATTTTAGCAAAAAAAAAAAAAAAAAAGACAAGCATATATACTTGCACATAAGGACACACACCGAAACAAAAAGAGAAAGACAGGAAGAACATAAACAAAAATTTTTTGAGAGAGAAATAATAATTGTTAAGTAGGTGGTTAGACATTAAAATTCACGTCAGTGTTTCTCTTCTGCTTGGAAGAAAGCAAACACAATGAGTTTTGTCATCTCATTATTTCTCTGGTATATTTACAATGAAGACGTCTCTGAAGACATTTATTCTCAAAACTCTTTAGGTAAAACCATCTGGTCAAGAAATCTTACAAAAGATGTACGAGTTTTCAGCAAGGCTGATACTGACACATACAGACATAGTCAGCAAATTTGGACAAATGATGAAAAGAAAACCTTTTTATGATATCAGTCACTGCATCGTTCACTCCTTAATGAGTCTGACGCCCAATTAGCTCAGCATATTCAAAAGGACAGTTAAAATTAGTCTTAACATGGATGCGTTATAAATTGAATACTTCTAAGCAAATCTGTAAGTGGTGTTTATGCTAGCTTGGCAAGAAGGCACTCATCGAATTTTTGAATGCAGGGTTTAATTCTTATCTTTCCTCATAAGAAAAAAATCCTACATTCATTTAAAAATCTGGATAAGCTGAATGAATTTACTCTTCACTTTAAAGAAAACAGTAATGCACAGAGTTAGCTACTTTAACATAAAGACTTAAGACTCAAGCAACGACTGACATTTGAACAACAAAGCTGAACGTCTGTGCCACACGAAAGACAGCTGCAATTAAAATGAAGTTTCAAAGCTGGATGAAAAGTACTGATCAAGAGGATGAAGAATTATTTGGGATGTTTAGTTCATTTACATGTGATAAAAGTGAAAACATTAACGATAAAATTAAAAATGTGATCATCAATAATCTCTTGGCATTGAGAGTCCTTTGCTTTCCTGAGAGAGAGACCAGGAGTGTGCTACCAAGGAACCAGAGATCTTTTGAACGGTGATTCACTTCTTTAAAAAGAAGAGGTATGCCCTTACCACTACATTCTACCCACCCTCTCAGCAATATTTTAAGCTTTTCATTCAAATGATTCTGAAGCTCCTAATTATGTATATCTGGGTATCAGAAACCAAGATCAAGAAAAAGACTGGACCATGAAACTGATTTTTGACATTAACTTTCTTTAATTCAACCCAATTTTCCAAAATTGGCCAGAGTCAATAAAATTCCATCTTTCCGCTTAACTAAGACCCACAGGAGGCATTTTTGTTTTCTGAATGGTTATTAACTTCAAATATTTAT
This sequence comes from Bos indicus, assembly GCF_029378745.1. NCBI lineage: Eukaryota > Metazoa > Chordata > Mammalia > Artiodactyla > Bovidae > Bos > Bos indicus. The sequence goes on along the minus strand of NC_091774.1, from coordinate 23,899,773 downwards.
TTATTATTAAAAAGATCATGTAAATTTTATAAAGTGTAATCCAAAATCATAAACCTTTAAGATAAAACATAAGACTTCAAAGAAATCTCACTTGCCCTCTCCTCTCAAGAGCCCTCCAGGTATTTGCATTTAGGCCCCTCTGCTGCAGGGACTCAGCTAGAAGGTGACTTGGAAAATGAAGCTCCCTCATTACGTCTTTTTCTCTTCCTTCATTACCCCAACACTTACCTCAATATCTGAGGGGCACTACTACTACTACTACTACTACTACTACTAAGTCGCTTCAGTCGTGTCCGACTCTGTGCGACCCCATAGACGACAGCCCACCAGGCTCCCCCGTCCCTGGGATTCTCCAGGCAAGAACACTGGAGTGGGTTGCCATTTCCTTCTCCAATGCATGAAAGTGAAAAGTGAAAGTGAAGTCGCTCAGTCGTGTCCGACTCTTATCGACCCCATGGACTGCAGCCCACCAGGCTCCTCCGTCCATGGGATTTTCCAGGCAAGAGTACTGGAGTGGGGTGCCATTGCCTTCTCTGTGTTAGTTTCTACTGTACAGCAAAGTGAGTGAATCAGCTGTACGTAAACATGTCCTCTTTTTTTTTTTTACTTTCCTTCCTATTTAGGTCACCACAGAGACTGAGTAGAGTTCCCTGTGCTATACAGTACGTTCCCACGAGCTATCTATTTTATACGTGTGACATCTTATTTTTAGAGACCCTTGTAGTCTCTGAAGGTTTCCTGGAACAGGAGAGAAATTCCTTCCTTCTTTCCTTCATTCCTTCAATAAATGTTTACTGAATACCTGTGGCAATGAACCTAGGTTTCTGTCTGCTCAGTATCTCAGAGGCAATGACTGCTCCCCCATTATCGGTTCATGGGGTTCAAGGGAGGCTGAATCCTTCTACTTTCAGCCACCCCTACTGGGACGCCCTCTCCCTAGTAATTGTTTCAGAAATGGGTATTTGACCCAAACAAAGCTAATGAGAGTCCCCCACCCCCACCCCACCCCAGGGCTTTGTTGGGACAGTTAGACGGAGACAACCTCTTATTTCTGGGCTCCGTTGTCTAGAGCTGCTGGTTGCTCTAATTGCCTCCCCATGGAGAGAGCCTGCCTGGGAATGAAGCCAGCACAGAGGGAAGCACAGCGGTAAGATGGAAGGAAAAGGTGTCTCAGTGACATCATCCATCCACCTGTATCCAGGCCCGTCTGAGGACGGCAGCTCACCACTGGAGGTTTATTATAGGAGCTAATGAAGTCTGCTTTATGTTTATATCGGTGTGAGTTACGTTTCTGTCACTTGCAACCAAAAGGTCACTAATACACCTAACCCAGGACTGGGCACCATGCCACTCTGTGGGGTTATAACAGCAAGTGAGACAGGTGAGTGGGTATCTGTGTGGCTTCTTCAACCAGAGAACAAATAGGGACAACGAAATGTCCACCATCTGTCATACCCAAGTCTTAGCGGTGCTAGTCACTGGATATGGGGCATTGGATTCCTGGTGGTTCAGATGGTAAAGAATCCACCTGCAATGCAGGAGACCCAGGTTCGATCCCTGGGTCAGGAAGATCCCCAGGAGAAGGGAATGGCTACCTATTCCAGTATTCTTGCCTGGAGAATCCCATGGACAGAGGAGCCCGGCGGGCTACAGTCCATGGGATCACAAAGAGTCGGACACAACTGAGTGACCAACACACACACACACACACAATCTCCAGCTTCCCTGGGGGTTCAGTGGTAAAGAATCCTCCTGCCTTTGCAGGAGATGTGAGTTTGATCCCTGGGTCAGGAAGATCCCTTGGAGAAAGAAGTGGTGACCCACTCCAGTACTCTTGCCTGGGAAATCCCACGGGCCTGGAGCACCACAGACCATGAGGGTTGCAAAAGAGTCAGACATGACTTAGCAACTAAACAACCAAGACTTGTCAAAGACTTGTCTTATGAATCATGTGAGAGTCTAGAAGTCAACCACTTAGCTCAGTTAACCTGCACATATGAAATGCCCAATAACATGGCTATTATTAGCAAGGGACATGACCAAATTCCTCCCCAGTCGGTCTACACCGTCTACACAGATAATTCAGTCCCCTTACATGCCATTCCTCTTTGCACTGGGACAAACATGCCCAGAGTCATGTCCTCGCTTCAGGAAACACTGCTCTTCATCAGCCCAGAGTCTACATGTGTGCCGTCCACAGTGCTGTGTGGGGTGCACACGGCCACACGAGGATGTCACTGCAGACTCAAGGGAACATCTAGGGCACCGTCTCCTCTTATCATCCTGCCCGCAAAGAATGCAGGGGCGAGCGTGCATGCACGTGCACACACGCACACACAGGATGGCTGCCGTTAAAAGGAACCAGAGGACTCTCGTATTCTCTCGCTTCGAAGTGACCTTTTATAGAATTTCTATTTTTGGATTTAGGGCAGCCTGCTTTCCAACTTCAGGTTGCAGACCTGGGGAGATTTTTTTCCTTTCCTACAATTATAAACAAAGTGCCTCGATTCTATGGGGGAAGACACTACCATACACACGCACGAATTTGAGCAAACTCTGGAGACAGTGGAGGACAGAGGAGGCCGGCGTGCTACAGTCCATGGGGTTGAAAAGAGTCAGACGCAGCTTAGCGACTGAACAACAGCAATACAGATTCACACATACAATATGTTTGTATATAATACGATATATGCATATGTATGCCTATACACTAAAATATATATTATAAATACGTGTGCGAATATATGTAAATATATGCATATAGAATTCTGTAGGACTAACCCCCAACACTCAAAAGCTTAAAATAAAAACAGTCTTAAAAAGGTAAACACTAGACCCCAACCTTCCTGTAGCAACTTCGACCCATCAGTCCTCCGGGAACACAGTGTTAACCATGCCACACTCAAAGACCCATCAAGGTAATACCCACTCTAATACCTAGGTGACATCTGTACTTTAAGAAGGCTCCGTTTTAATTCACGTGGCCATGGCTTACGTTCCCTCAACCCGAATTCACCATGTTTCAACCTGCACCTAGTTATCTGTGCTGCCTGTCCTCATAATATCATGTTTGGCTTAGGCTGACATCATAAAAAACAAATAAAACATCCATACATCCAACAATCGCCCATACAATTTCCTGGCCTTCTTATCGCCAGAACCTGGAAATGGAGACAACAGAGTTCCAGTTTCATGGCACAGCACTGTGATCTCTCCATTCCTGGCACTCACCACCATGGCAGCTGTATCATTCTGTCTGCCTCTCCCTTTGGGGCTTCCCAGGTGGCATCAGTGGTAAAGAAATCACCTCCCAACACAGGAAGGAGACACAAGAGATACAGGTTCGATCCCTGGGTTGCGGAAAACCCGTGGAGAAGGAACTAGCAATGCCTGGAGAATTCCATGGACAGAGGACCCTGGCAGGCTACAGTTCATAGGGTCTCAAAGAGTCAAACGCGAGTGAGCAACTGAGCACTCATTCCCACTAAACCATGAGCTCCAAGAGATCAAGAACTATTCGTTTTTCATTCACCCTTCAATCCCGGCACCTGGCAGAGTGCTTGACACAGAGTGCAGACTCAGTGAGTCTTTGCTGAGTGAACACATACACGGATGTGCAGACAGTGATACTGAGTTTAAAAAGGAACAGATTAGGGTCACAGAGCTATTTAGTGGCAGAATGTCAGGCCAGATGATCCTCCAGTGTAAACTCTTTCCTCCGTGTAATGCTTTTATTTATCTGCACCTTCAGTAATTTGAATTTATCTTATAATAGAAAGTATACCAAGGTAAAAAAAAGCAACACATCAAATGGCGTTTTAATTTAAATACATTCTCTTTACTCATATTCTGGCATTTTCATTTAAATACACATTCTGTAGCTCTTACGATGAGCTTAAAAAGACAAAGGTACAAAGTACACATAAACACACACTTCCTAAGACGATCCTAAACCACCCAAACCTCTCTCGTGGTCTGAAGAATGACACAGCTGCCTGTGCAGGGACGTTCTCTCAGGGGAACACTGCCTGAATGTGATTACCTACCAATGACACCATGATTTATAACACAATATTCTAAATTCTAAAGCTGTAATTTATAATGAATCAGACAATATCCATATGGGACCTGGTTTCCTCTTAATTGGGGTTATCTGCATTATCCACTTTCTTCTAATTTTTTTATGAAAAAAAAAAACTCTTAGAAAACATGAAATGCAGACAGACTCCCAAGTCTCAGTAATTAAAAAAATGAATACTCAGAGAGTTAAAAAGAAAAAGAAAAGAATATTCTAGCGTATTTCCCTGAATTCTCTAGAATTGTGTAACATCATATATTATAGGTATTCCAGAAAACAGGATTCATTTTTAAAACTTTTTTTGTTACATTTCTGGTGGCACTTTTTGTTCTTTTGAAAAGTATGGACTAAAATTATTAGCACAGCATAATCAATATTCCATAAGATATCAGGAAAAAGTTAATCACACTACATATATTTTTAAGCCCTGCCCCAATTTTTAGTATCTGTTTCATACCAACCTGATGGTTCACCCGAAATATACCCTTCAAAGGATACACTAGAAGGTGTACGTTCTAATCTGTACTTCAATTTGGACCTGAAATGATGGGAGCTTATTTTTGTTATTATTTTTGGATCAATCCCTTAAAATAAAATTATGACAAGTGTATGGAAACCTGTTTAGGTTAGTTTTTAAAACGTGATTTTATTTGGCAGACTCCAAATATTCAAAAGCATTCTAGCCAATGCTGAATCAACCTTGTGAAAGTGAAGTGTTTGATGAGAGTTTGATGAGAAAGTGAAAAAGAGATTTGGGCCCACGTATCATGTGGGTATGAAAGGTACTCAGAATCAGATGTAAGGACAGAGAAGATACTCATTTTGAGCTTTTGGCTAAAACACGGTTACTTAAGCTTGGAGAAAATAAAGGCATCTTGGTGTAGAGAGGCGCTTGGAAGGTAAGAGCCTGTATCCTAACCAACAGTGAGAACAAGTAAAATAAAAGAGACCAGAAGCTGGGTTGGAGGAGGGAGGTGGAGCAACAATTTGGAGACATAGAGATCAAACACTACATTTGTATCTGGCATTTTTTCCTAACTGGGATTCATCAAAATGTATTAGTCAAACATCAAGATTAAATATTTATGCTGTTAAATCAATAATGAAAGAATATAAAAATCAATAAAAATCAGATGAACTGAGTAGGAATCCCTCTTTCTCTCCCATCCATCCATAAAGAAATCTAACTGCCTGCAGTGTTCTTAATCAGACACTACCTCATGATGGTTTCAAGTCCCTACAGGTAAGTGCTTGGGCCAATTAGCCAAGGCTCAGTACAAATGTCTCCTGCAATGTTAACCTCTCTTACAATGAACACATCATGTGACACTGTGAAAAGGGCCCAGATGTTGAATCAGTTGGAAAAAGTTGCTCTCCAAGCCTCAAGCTCTTCCCTGAGCCCTTCTAATCCAACTCTAGTGTCTAATGACTTCAGCGCTTGACGATGAATTCTAACTCGGGCTCTGGTCTCTGCTGAGCATACAAGCTGGCACCTGCTTATCTGTGGCATGCAGGCTAAGGGTAAGTAGGTCTGTCCAACTCTTGGTGAGACACTGGAAAGGATCTAGAAATAATAGAGAGTCTTCATAGGAAAAAAAAAATTATCATCTTTTAGGTCTTCATAAGAATAGAACCATTTATCCACAAAGCTACACTGGTTGGATGGCATCACTGACTCAATGGACATGAGGTTGAGCAAACTCTGGGAGATAGTGAAGGACAAGGAAGCCTGGAATGCTTCAGTTCACGGGGTCACAAAGAGTTGGACGTGACTTAGTGACTGAACAACAACAATATACTGTTTAAAACAGAATAATCAATTAGCTCCAACCAAAATATACTGCATTAGACCTGAAAATAATCCTTATGGGGTAACTTCTTTATTTCTTAATTTAATTATGGTTCTTATAGAGACATTCCAGGAATTAACAGCCCTTAATAATTCTTCTATGTCTTAACTCCCCTCTGACTCATTCAATTGCTTGTCATTTATTTTCCAACCCAAAGAAAGAGAGAGAGAGATAAAGAAGCTTGCATCTGTTTACATATATCTTAGTATGTACTTTCTTCTAGCCCTGAGCTCTGATGGCTTTATCACTTGGATCTCTATAGAAAGAAAACTAAAAATACTGGGCAATATCCCAACAGCAGTTTGACAAAAGAATGCAAAACCATTTCTTTATATGACCATTTTCCATGGCCTCATTAACCTCTCTTTTGAAAATCCATCCACTTAAAAACAAAGAAGACATGACAACACCTATAAATCTCTTTCTGTGGTGAATTAATACCCTCTGGAATTAATTAATGTTCCTTCATTGTAATTATCACTGGTTTTTATGTTTGACGTAGATGGAAATAAAGTAGCCTTTTATCCTGAAGTTATTTTCTCAAATAATAGGTTCCCTGACCCAGTCAGTGTTCTTTAACATCCACAGCCTAATATGGTAATTAACCTTTTTTTTCTGATTAATTTTTGCACCAACAGAAGAGGCCCAGGACAGGGTGCGAAAGCGCCTGGTTCATCCTCCTACTCCTGCATCCAAGTCTGACCAAAGCTGCTCAAGCCCACTGCCCCACAGGAACCTGTCCTGTGTCCCTTGATTGCTCTCACGTAGCCATGATGAATCAGCAAAACAAGCTGAAAAAATATCTCTACCGCACAGTCTGCTGCTAAAAACCTGACCTGTGTTACCCTTACCAAGAGTGTCTGCAATTTATTTGGAGGATTCTACTCTCTGGAAAAGCACTGTATGCTGGGCAGGATTAGAAGTGAGGTGTCCCCAGAAGATACTGTATAAATGAAATTTGTTAAGAGGGTACGTCCCAAGGTAATCCTAGGAGGTGACGACTATGTTAATCAGCTTGATTCTGATGACTCTTTCACAACACACGTGTGTATCAAATCGTCAAGGTGTACACCTTCAATATACGCCAATGTTAAACAAGAAAGACAACCATCTTCCACGTTCAAACTTTTCCATACAATTAATGGATTCAGCTAAAATTATAGAACTCTGTGCTCTCTATTCCATATGTAAACACACATTACAAATCATCAGAGATTTATCAGCCTTGCTAATAAAAACAGGTGGAATAAAACAACAGCACAGCCTTGTCCTTCTGAACAACAAAAGGTCTGCATAAGAGGTGTAGAACAGAAGACTCAATAATCCCACTTGGAGGATATACTCTTAACAATCCCAAAAGCAACACAGTCTTTTCTATGAAGATGCCAATATCAATATTGCTTATGAAAATAAACAATTAGAAACACACCAGCTTGTAACAACAGAAGGAAAGCTAAGTATGATGATGACATATCCATGTGATGGATACTTTATCACTGCTAAAAATGTTATGTAAGAAGTTGCATGTAATACAAGATAAATTAATTCTAAGAGAGCCACTGTACCACATCGTGCCTCTGGTTAGCAGTACTATATTGTACATTTAAAAATTCGCAGATCTCATGTTAAGTGTTCCTGCCACATTACATATGTAAGCGCACATTCATAAAAATTATATATAAAGTAATATTCAGTTGGAAAATTGGATCATGCGTGCACTGCTTACACCTATGCCAAGTGTACCAACAGATAAAAACAGATTATAAATTTAAAGTTATAAACAGAGGCTTCAATTATATTCTCTTTTTTCCTACCAAATTGTGTAAAATGCCACTTTGAAAAATAGTGGACAAACGGGAAGAGGATAGGTCCTTAAGTAGAAATGCCACCAGGAGTGTTGACTTGCATGAAGCAAGGCCAGTTCTCGCTTCGACAATCACTCAGGGTCTGGGCTCTTCCGGCAGTCAAGCTCCACCAGGCTCCCAACCTGTCAGGCAGTGGTGATCGATCACTTCAGTAGAACCAGCCAAACAGAACCAGATCAGTGTCAGCAGATTTTTACCACTGAGGCCACATTACATTTATATCTGTGATGTGTTCAAAGATCTGCAGAGCAGCTTCAGTTCCCTACATTCTCCTAATGCTCTGTCTACACTAGCCAAATAAATCTGAAAATGATGATACACTATGCAAACCCACTCCATTTCTACTGTTCCTAGTTAAGGTTCACAGTTACATGTTACAAAGTCATTGCTTCTCCATTTAAAGTACAAAAATAGATGGCAGCAGGATGCTGATTAGTGCCTTAATCCCTGCTCAAAATAGTATGGCTTAAAAAACAACGCTGGCAGTTCCCCACATTATAACAAAACTCAAATGTGGAGAGCACTTTACAGTATAGGAAATGCTGTTGTAAACATCAGTTTATGCCACCACAAGATCCGATCCGTGTTAGTTAAAATTCAGCTTAGCATATACTAAGATGGAGTGTCAAGTTCTAGCAGCTTTCTAATTGGAAGGAAAACTAGGCAATTAGAACAGACCTATTTAGAGGAGCTACTTCTTAAGACAGCCATGATATGGAAAATGAAATCACTTAAAGCTAGCAATTCTTTTAATCCAAAGTTATGTGGGAGGGTATCAAATTCATCACAACACCTCATTCTTTTTCACAGGTCATTTATGGATTCTGTGGGGTGGGGTGGGGGCAGGCAGTAGGAGAGGATAAGTTTGGATTCATTCTACCCAAGATATGACCAAAGTTGAACATAAACAGGTTACTGTATCATTCTTAAATGCAACATTTCCATTTTCACAAGTGTTACAATGCAGCCTACATTGACTCAGTGTTGACTATGTGCCAAGTGCCAGGATATACAAACAGAGGCAGCGGACACAGAGCCCAACTTCAGGGACTGAGGCAAGGCACCTCTGTCAAGCTTGGGATCCACTGAGCCCATCTAACTCAGATGACAAAAGACACTGCTCATTTCTTCTCCCTCTCAAGTCTCCATGGTAATAAAGGGATATTAGAAACTCCTTAAAATAAAGGGATAGTGTTTAGGGAAAAGGGAAGCAAGAAAGCACAAGAACAAGAGGATGTGAGAAGAGTCATCAACAAACAAGGACTGGGTGGGACATGGGAGGGAGGTTCAAGAGAAAGGGAGCATGTGTATACCTATGGCCGATTCACGCTGATGTGTGGCAGAACCCAACACAGCACTGTAAAGCAATTATCCTTCAATTACAAATAAATTAAAAACAAAAAAGGATTATAACAGATCTCTACAAAAGCAGGTAGAAAATAGTGCCTGAAGAAGGGCAAAGGAGGTCCAGTAAAAATACACCTTTGAGGGACCCAATGACCCCCAAGACAGTAAGTAGGTGATCTGCCTTGCAGACATTCAGACAGACTCAGGCCCACCAGGCCCTCTGGAGAAGAAGCATGAGATGCAGGGCCAAGATCAGTGGAGACTAATTAAGAGGTGCAGGTTAATCTGCCTTCTCTTCCCCATCATCTTATCTCTGAGGACTAAATGATCAGGTTTCTGGACCTCAGGCTAGTAGAAGAGGATTTCCCAAAATGAAAAATGTAAAATGAAAAAGCTTTCATTGCAATGACCCATCAGGAAAATGAATTTTGAAGATCCACACTTAGATACATTATATTAAAACATTCAGAACCACAAGGGTGAAGAAGCGATCCTATAAGCTTTCAGAGAAAAAATCAAAGACAGTTACAGAAAATGAAGTATCAGATCGGCATCAGATTTCTCATCAGAATCAAGAAGGCTACAAGACAACCAGAAATGCCTTCTGGTTGCAATGGGGAAATTATTTGCAGTCTAGAAGTCCTAAGTAGTCAGCCCCGCAATCAACAGGACAGAATAAAGACATTCTCAGACATGAATGGGTAGAGGATGGAATAAAGACATTAGTAGAAACACATGAAAGTAATAACGCGGAAAATGTACCTTTCATTAACCCTTTCTTAGGAAATGATTTGAAAAACGTGCTCAAATAAAACTACATAGTAAACAACGTAGAAAAAAAGGTACTAAATTCCAAAACCTGGATTTGGCCAAGAAGATCAAAGAAGCGTCATCCTGGGATGACAGCTGTGTAGCTGAATCCAAGGTCAACCTACCCAGAAGAAGTCAGCAGGGGGAAAGAGAAGTCAGGGATTCCTCTCCACAGAAGGGACTCCTTCAAACCTAGAGACACTGGGGAAACTTTACATGGTGATGACTGCAGATGGTGCAAAACAAAACGGAAAGCAGAAACCTCAGAACATCTCTATAGGAAAGGATATACAATCATAATATTCCACTTGATTCCTCAATCACTAGTATCTACTTGGTCATCAGAAAGTAAAAACAATTTTATTGCTTTCCAACTTTAAAATATGTTATAAAGAAATCACTGAAGACAATTATGGGTAAAGAAAGGCAAGTACATGTTACTCACATTGATAATGCAAAGGAAATGGACAGACGTCAAAGGTCTGGAGAAGAAATATAACCGGAGAGCTGAAGGGAAGATAGGGGTGCTCTTGCCTCCATCCCATACTGGATGACACAGAAAGCAAAGTAACAGCTGACTGATTACAGCTAAGATCTTAACCAAGAATTACATATAAGGATGGACCTGTTTTCGGAAGATGGGAGCTAGGTGAGCTAGGGTGATGTCAGAAAGAGTCACTTCTTGGGATTAATAGATACTACTGTATATAAAATAAACAGCAAGGACCTACCGTATAGCATACAGAACTGCATTCAATATCCTGTAATACACAATATATATATACATATACACACACACATATACACACATACACATATACATATATATATAACTGAATCACTTTGCTATATACCAGAAACACAACATTGTAAATAAACTAACTACAATTTTAAAAAAGAATCGATGACCAAAATAAAAGCAAACAAAAAAAGAGACACACATCTTTTACCATAGCATGAAGTCAACAACAACAAAAATAACTAAAATTGATCAATCCAGACACAGCTGTATAAATTTATATAAGAAGGAAGGTACAGCTTTGTATCAATATGAAGAATTTTCTAGAAGAGTTAAGAATTAACTGATTTTTCTGACTTTTCTCCTTAGGAAGAGTGTATAGGACAAAAGGTGAGAAGATTTTTTTACTATATTTTTATATTTTCCATTTTGAACCATGTCAAATAAACTACCTTTTTAGACAATTAAATATGTCCACATTTAAAGAATACAAATATATTATTTAGCAATATGGAGGCAACCACACCAAAGTAAAAATGAAAAAATATAAAAGTGGTTCTCTTTACAGGGGGATGAATAATCAGAGAATGAACACTTTTCAATATAAATTCACCTGTACAATATTTTTTAACAATTTGTGCGTAACAATTTTCATTAAAAATTTCAATGAATAAAAATAAATTAAAAATCCTCAGATGGAGAAAAAGACTTCTTGAAGAAAAAAGTCTTTCAGAGGAAGCAGCTGTCAAGTAATAATACAAATAATGAGTCATCCTCTACAGCCCCCCTCTCCTGTGTTTCAATGGCTCTTCCTCCTTCCTGCTCTGAAGAGAATTTCATGATTATGATGTGATTTCCAATAAAAGATTTGCTAACATTAAAAATAAAACAGAAATGTATTTAATTTAATGTGTTAAAGTCTTAAGAAAAGTTAACTAAAATGACTTTTTCACCCTTAACACTTTATAAATGAAGCAATAAACAGATGCAAAGCCTGACTTTACTCATCATTAAAAGAAATGAAACTTTAAATGACTTTATCAACACCCATACAGCCTATTATGAATTATACATAATTACTAATTGGTGATACTTCAAAATATGTCCAAAATTACTACCAAAAATAATTTTTCATACAAACACAAACTTTAAAAAATACTCATATTGGGGGTAAAATTAAGAATCAGGAGTCCCGCAAAATGAGTTAGTTAACTTGGCCTTCTATCCTCTCTTTCTCCTTCACTTTATTTCTGCATCTGTAAAATAAGTTAGACAAACGCAACAATCTCTAAGATCCCTGCCACCTACAGTCATTTTTCGCTTGTTCGTTTTACTTTTCAGGCAATTTACTAGTGAAGATTTAATGGCAAACAATCAATTAGTGGATGTTACCATTAATGTCCAAATATGGTCAGCGTCTGACCAACTGAAATATTCTATCAACCACATTGCATTAGGTTCTGGTCTGGTTATTCCATCAGTCATTTGAGATGTACTGTGTGTGAGCAGCAGACTGAGGAAAGAGTGAACCACAGCCCCTGTCCTCAAACTGTTCATGCACGGAGAGGGAAGCGACCAGTGAACAAGAACAGCACGATGTTGAAAAGTGCTCTGGGAGAACCAAGTCCATGTGCTACGGAACACAGAGAACAGAGTAATTAATGCCGCTAAAGGTTGTAAAACGAGGTTAGAGGAGAGAAGAGAATCATGAAACACCCGTAAGGATTCACATATAAATTTTGTTTTTTTATTCGTATTAAATTTCATCATGTCAATTTTAGCTTTTTTAATCCAAACTATGGTATCCTGATCCTAATAGCCATCATTTAACTCTTGATCCCAATCTGTGCCACTCATTTGGCATTTCCATCTAAAATACTGATTAGAAAGTTGAAAAAGAAAGTGCAGACAAGTCTGGCAAATTGCAGGACCAACCTGGACACTTCCTCCAAGCTGACGATAGGTATAGGTATTTGGCTAATATTCACACCTAGTTTATGTATTCCTCCATTCAACTATCATGAAAAACCAGTGTAACTCCGTCTTCAGTCAAGTTGTTGTTCAGCCGTTAAGTTGTGTCCAGCTCTCTCGACTCCATGGACTGTAACACACCAGGCTTCCCTGTCCTTCAAGAAATCCTACCAAAGAAAGAAAACTGAGGTCTGACATAGCTGTTTCATAGCAAGTTTACATAAGATGCAGGACCTCTCTTCTGGGCTCACAAATGACAAATGCTCAATTCTTACTGTTTTCTTAATTTTTAAAACACGCTTAAAGCTTGTTCAAGGTGGATACTGTTTACCAGTCTGAAGTAGTATGTCACTCTCTTTTCATTTGAAAAAAAAATGGGCATTTTTGTTCAGACTTTTCAAGGTCATTTTCTGTAGCTGTAAGTATCTCATGTACAAGTGCTCCCAGTATACTGGAATATAGTTTCATAAATGCCAAGGGATGTAAATCAATTAAGGCTAAATAATCTCTTATATGTGTGCTACGATTCACCACCAGCACTGACAGATAAAAAAAAAACCCAATGAGAAATTGGTATGAATTGAAAACAAACATCATTAAAATAGAGCTAAAGTGAACGGTTGAAAAAGAGAGTAAGACTGCAAGGCAGACCATGATATAAACATGGCAGCTCTGTGGTTTTACTTTTTTGGAAATCTACAAAACAGCAATTTGCTTAAATGACTCAGTAACCATTTTTACCAAACATTACAAATAAAAAATCGCCCATCTCCAGAGAAGGGGTGTTTGGCTAGACTCTGTCCTTGGTTCTCCCATTTACTATTTGAATGACTGCTGATCTGCGTCTCTAACCTGATCTCTCCTAGTTTCTATTTCTGTTACTCTAGGTTTCTATTTCCTGCTGTGTACTCAGCTTTTCTTCCTAGACAGTCCACTTTAACCTCAGGGTGAAGCCGTCCCAAGCCAAACTATCATCTTCTGGAAAAATTAAAAGCCCCCTTTCCCCTTCTCTATTTCTGTTGCTAATGCCACCCTAAGCCTGAAACCTAAATCATCGCTATTCTTCCCTCTGGTCCAGATCCAAGCCAAGCACCACATTCATTAGTCTTCCTGCCATCTGTGGTCTCTCTTGCATAATCCCTTTCTTTAATTCTCACAATCAAAAGTTGAATTCAACCTTCTATCATCTCATATAGCCTCTCCCCTCCCCACCATAATCTCTTCCAATTTCCAAGAGAAAGGCAACAGATTCATCTCTCCAAAACACACCCTCATCATACATTCCCAGGCTCTACAGTCTCCAATAACCGATGACCTCCCAACTTCCCATCTGATGAACAAGGCCACCCACAGTGTAACCTTCAAAACCATCATTATTGTTTACTCACGGCCACCAAACCTTTGCATCTATATCCACAGCTGGAATGCTTCCTACAGTTCAATTCAGTAACATCTAACATAAAGCCTTCAATGTTTTTCTCTCAGTCCAAGACAAAAAGAAAAAAAAAATTGCAAATATAGGAATAAATGAGTCTACCTAGAAGGGACTTAAAAATGAAACTTAAAATGAAACTGGGAGCTTACACCTTTTTGCAAGAGCTTCACTAGGCACTGTAGAGGATAAGAAGATCTGCATCACATTAAAAACTGCATCTCGATTTCCAATCAAAATAAGTTACAGATCTCTTAGGGGGAAAAAAAATCCTATTAGAGACTTAGTGCAGCCTATATCACAAAGCAAATATGTCTGAAGAACACGTGACCACCTTCTTTGATCCGTATTAAACTCACTCTAAAAAAATAAGAGCCACTGAATGAGAGTCAACTAATTTCATTACAATTCAAATAACCTTTGATCTCTAACCTCCTTCTGTATGTCTAAGACGTCTTTATTTTTAAAAGACATTTCTTTGGGAATTGTGCTTTAAAGAAATAACTTAAATAAGATGAGCTTTTATGATCCTTCACATTCTTTAATTCCCCAGGGATGAACCATCTTGCATGTCTCCTCTAAATGATTATGGACACGGTGGAGCCAGATACATCTCTTTAAAAGCATCCTGGGGGGAAATTCACAAGCTGTCTAGAGAGGTTTCAGTTAGCTCAAGACCACTAGTAAAGATTTCCTCTTCTTTCAATTAAAGAGCCTTCCTATCAGAAATTCCCCACCTGTGTTCTAGAAAAGCAGCGCTGTGTTTGCCAAACACACTGCATGCCATCTAAGAATTATTTAACCATTTTTATATTAATCACCACAGCATTAACTAATATTTCATTTATGATAACCGAGGAAGTATCCCATGCCAAGAAATACATCTTAAATCCACCTTAGCTTGGCTTTAATATGCAATGATGCGTATTTTTTACGACTTTATGATTTAAAGGACTAAAAACAAATGAACATTTTTCTTCAATTCGTGAGTGAAAGATTATAAAATGCTGGAAAAGACATCGTTCCCTTTTTCTCTATAGACAAATAATCCATGATAAACTTTAAACTCTAAGGTGGGGGGAGGTGGGGACCGACCCATGCACACAGCACAAGATGGTAACACAGTACATGATAAAGCTACGGGAGGAGTGACTCTTGTCCACCTTCTGCTACCTTGAGTTTTACAGAAACAAAAGGAAAATCTACCCCAGTCAAAGACGACACAGAGCACATGAACGCACCCCCTCTCCTAGGAGACAGACCCAGATGTTCTCAGATGCTTAGGATTTTTCTTCGTGCCAGAGGTCATCCTGGTATGTTCATACTGAATAGCTCTTTCAAGAATACCCAAATAAAATTATTTTAACCATTCTCATGAGGATGTAATACACACAATCTAAACATTAATAAGAATGGAAGATAAATATTAACAAATACTGGATTTACTAGGATTAAAGTAAACATTCATGGTTACAAGTGAACAAGTGGCTAATGCAATCAAGGACCTTACATGACTAAAAAGCAAATTTTTCCCACTGTAGGATCAGTGATCATGAGGAACATCCTTATTTTCAGATTGATAACTCATAAACCAATGAAAACTAGTAAAGAATTTGAAAATGTCTGACTCCCTTCCTTTGGACTCTGAGCTCCTTGAAGGCTCCTATTTGATCTCCATTTCCTAGCAAGAAATTTATCTTAAAAGTACTACCAAAACAAATTAAAGAAACGACAAAGAAAAGTACATTCATCACAAGTGCCCTGGGGAGGGGGAGAGGAATAAATTGGGAGATTGGGATTGACATATACATACTATTATATATCAAATAGATATCTAATAAAGACCTACTATATACACAGGGAACTCTACTCAGTACTCTGTAATGGCCCATATGGGAAAATAATCTAAAAGAGTAGAAATATGTTTATGTATAACTGAGTAACTTTGCTATATACCTAAAAACACAACATTGTAAATCAATTATATTCCAATAAAAATTTTTAAAAGTACTACATATGCTGCTATTTTAATAAATATTAAATAACAGTACTCTGATCATTTTAAAACCTCATATGAATCAACTTCACATGAATTTCTTGACAAACTTTAGAAGTACCTTGTATAAACACTAGTAAGGTGTGACATTCACTATCAACTGCTTTCTGTTAGAACTGAGGAGGGTTTGGATTCTTTTTAACTGCATATCATCTGACTTCCACGTCACTGGTCATGCAGAGGATCCAAATCAGTCTTCAATGACAGCTGAAAACATTATCAATCTTTTTGCATTCTTTCATCCTCTCAATGAACATTTATTGAGCACTTACTATGTATGTGGCATTGTGCTTCTATAGAGAATAAACTGACCAAAACACGTGTGATAGCTACAGAATGGTGAGACTGACAATTAAGCAAACAGTTACAGGACAACTGATAAGCACTATGATAAATATGATAGCAGGCGTATGAGGTCCTATGGAAGCCCACGGAAGGAGGCAGCACC
The DNA here is from genome assembly GCF_029378745.1 of Bos indicus. Classification (NCBI taxonomy): domain Eukaryota; kingdom Metazoa; phylum Chordata; class Mammalia; order Artiodactyla; family Bovidae; genus Bos; species Bos indicus. Next base: position 23,883,177 of record NC_091774.1, on the reverse strand, counting down.
TAATTTAGACTGGACAGATCAGAGAATATTTCCCTAGAGAAAGTAACATACACAGAACCACAGAGGTCAACATGAACTGGCTAGGCAGAGACAGTGAAGTATATAAAGTAAGAGTGAATAAACACTCTGGGCTTCCCAGGGGGCGCCAGTGGTCAAGAACCCACCTGTCAATCCAGGAGACACAAGTTCAATCCCCGAGTCAGGAAGATCCCCTGACTTCCCTGAGAAGGGCACGGCAACCCACTCCAGTATTCTTGCCTGGACAAGCCCATGGACAGAGGGGCCTGGGGGGCTACAGTCCATGGCATCTCACAGTCAGACACGACTGAAGTGACTGAGCACACACACACAAACACTGCACATTCAATGCATAAGAAAATGTTAACTCCTTTATAATTTTATTTTCCCTTAACAGAACAAGATAAATAGGAAGTTAAAAAAAGATGCCTAATTGAGAATAAGAATTTCCATTGCTTTAACATTTTGAATTGTTTGCATTATTAAAAATATGTTTTTATTAGTGAAATTTTAGATAACATAATTAGTTCTTTGATCTAAACTATAATTAGCACAAAAGGTAAGATTATCCTTAGATTAAGTTTTTTTGGCTTCAGAAGATTAATAGACTTGACTGGCTTCCAAGAACACGCAAGTGTAAATTAATACTGTGGCTTGTTATAGGACTTGTTGAATGGAAATTAAAAAAAGACAGAGAGAGAGAAAGTGAAGATTTCCTGCAGAAGAAATATCCCAGAATCAAGGCATGGAAGTAAGGCAAAGCATTACAGACGCAAGGCTACAGGCTACACAGAGCTCATGGGAGCTGGAGTTGGAGGTCAAGGACTGGTGAGAGCTGAGGCTGGAGGGATAAACTCAAGTCTGACTATGAAGCACCCTGTAAGCTACATTAGGAAGGTGGAATGGTATCCCTGGAGTAGTGTGCAGCTGTTTTTTTCTGAGGCCTGGGTGGGAGAGGTAGCTTCATCAGAACACTCTAATTATCATCTGGTAACTGCATTAGCATAGCAGATCTCAATGCACGGTGCTCAGAACAACAGCCTCAGGAACCCCTAGGAACAAGTCAGAAAGGAAAATTCTTGGGCTCCACTCCAGATCTATAGAATCAGATACGCTGGGGGTGGAGCCTAGCACCTTGTGTTTTTACAGGCCTTCTAGGTGATTCCCATGCATATAGTATAGAGGTGGTCACTGAAACTAGGGAGCAGACAAGACGACGCTGTGTGCATGCATGCTCATTCATGCCGCCAACTCTCTATGACCTCATGGACTGTAGCCTGCCAGGCTCCTCTGTCCCTAGGATTATCTCGGCAAGAACACTGGAGTGGACCGCCATTTGCTTCTACAGGGGATCTTTCAACTGAGGGATTGAACTCGCATCTTCTGCATCTCTTGCACTGGCAGGCAGATTCTTTACCACTGAGGCACCTGGGAAGCCGCTGAGAAAGGCATAGAAGAGGGCTGAGGAGAGCTCCAGGAAACATAGATGTTTAAGAGATGGACAGAGGAAGAAGAGCCAGGAAAAGTTAAGACGGAAGAGGGAGAAGCCAAAGTGCTAAGAGGAAAAGTTAGAACTACTGCAGCCCATGGCAGGCACTACAAAGGTCAAGTCTGTTGAGAAGTCAGGCGAGACAAGGGCTGGAAAGCCTCTCTCCTGGATTCAGCATTGAAAAGGTGGTGAGTGACTTCAGCAAGAACAGTCTTAGAGGGGTGGGGTGTGGAGGGGGGCTTGGAATTCATACTGTGAAGGCGGAAGAGATGGGAGAGTAACTGGGGAGGCCAAGAGATGAAGGGTACTTTTAAGTTGAGAAAGGCTTCAGTTCAGTTCAGTTGCTCAGTCGTGTCGACTCTTTGCAACCCCATGGACTGCAGCATGCCAGGCCTCCCTGTCCATCACCAACTCCCGGAGTCCACCCAAACTCATGTCCATTGTGTCGGTGATGCCATCCAACCATCTCATCCTCTGTCGTCCCCTTCTCCTCCCGCCTTCAATCCTTCCCAGCATCAGGGTCTTTTCCAATGAGAAAGGCTTGGTCTTATTTAAATGATAGCTAAAAGGATCCAGTGGAGGGAACCATTGAAGAAAGAACTCTCTAAGAATGTGTGACTAGTAAACAGTACCTGGGATTAGCCTTGGAACAAATGAGATTTCTCTCTGCCACTGTCACAACAGAGGCAGAGATGTGGAAATACAGGTGCATCTGTAGGTTTGCAAAGAGGATTCTCATCTGAGGGGGTCTGTTTCTCTGTCATTTCGGAGGAAAGGTCATCTGCTGAGAGTGAGGGGTGGGTGATGACTGAGGGAACACTTAGAGACTAGAGAGGGCCCCTCCTGGATGGGGGCCCAAGCTGAAAGCTGGGGAATGAGCTGGGAGTACAACTCACTGATCCACAGGAGAGAAGACAGGGATCTAATTAGTCAGATGGTGGAGGTGGGGATGTGGATAAGTATGTGGACTACAGAGATGTTATTGGGGGCAGAATCATCAAGAGCTGTTGATTGGTAAGTTACAGAAAATAAAAGGAATTTGTGTATATATCTTGTAAGGAGGTTCCCCTGCACGGAGACCTCTTTGGGAAAGGAAATCATAACACTGCCTTCCCATATGGTCCCTTGAGTGAAAACACACGTCAAGAGCGTAGTCTGTACTTAAGGAAATGCGCAACAAATGGCAGTCGGTATGATTATTTTGCTCTTACAGCAGAATACTTTAAAAAGAACGCGCACTCTTATCTGTTGAATGATGACTGATTGAATGAATGAACAAACGAACAAGGATGCACGCAGACAGATGTGGCCTGAATATTTCCACTTCGGCTTATACCCCTGCCCAACTTTACAACAAAGATCACAAAATACTAACTGGATATTTGACCACCGTAAGCACATCTACTGAAGTATAATAATTGTTAGAATGTTCTTAACTAGCTCTTTATGGACACATACTGAAATATTTATAGATAAAATGATATAACATTTGAGATTCCATTAAATATGGAAAGGAGGGGGAGGAAGTATAAAGGAAATATAGTAGGACTTAACAATTATTAAATTTTGATGATAATTATTAAATTTTGATGACATTTATTAAATTTTATTAAAATTTTAAATTATTAAATAATTTAAAAATGATTAAATTTTGTGTATGGGAATCATATTAGTCTATTTTCGTGTCTGATTAAGATGTACATGCTAATTGTTTTTGCTTTTCCCCCTCCAATTACAACAAAGTTAATCTATGATCTCTGGCAGAACACAGGGTCATAAGGTATTTGCCATGTGGAAAAAATAATATTTAAATCTTTTGGATAACCAATGAGGATATGACAGTTCTTGTATTAGAGAGTGGTTTTGTTATTCTTTATTTTGTGGAATGGGGGCAAGGCTTTTTTTCATAAAATAGGTTTGAAACAGAGATTGTGTGTGTGTGTGTGTGTGTGTGTGTGTGTATGTTTAGTCGCTCAGTCACGTCCAACTCTTTGCAACCCCATAGACTGTAGCCTGCCAGGCTCTTCTGTCCATGGGATTGCCCAGGCAAGAACACTGGAATGGGTTGCCATTTCTTCTTCCAGGGGGTCTCCTGACCCAGGAGGGATTGAACTCTTGTCTCCTGTGTCTCCTGCATTGAAGGCAGATTCTTTACCCTCTGAGCCATCACAGAAGTTGAAAATATAGTATTTTAAAAACTGAATCATGTTATTGCTCCTTTCCATCATCTTAAGGCCCAGAGAGGCCCCCACTGAGCCGCCTGCTTCTGGCCACTGAGTGCCATTCCTCCTCTCGGGGCAGGGCCTGTTTGCTCTACCTGGCACTTCCCACCTTCCCCCCCTTTGCCTGGCCGCCTCCTCCTCCGTCAAGTCTCTGCGTTAATTTCATGCTCCTGAAAGCCTTCCTGGACCCTGAGACCGTGCTGGGTGCCCTTGCTACATGCTCTTGTAGCACTGGTGTTCACCCTAACAGAGGTTCTCTCCTTTACACCCCTTACCAAAAGGGGGCACAAGACCTGTGAACCAGAGGACAGGAGTGCTCCTGTCACATCCATCTCCTCCGCCAGCGCCTGCACCACCATGAGTCACAACACCAGCCCCTGCACCAACCTCCACACCCCCATGCCTGCCTAAACCTTTTCAAGGGTTTCTCAAGGCCACCTTCCTTGGCCAATGTCCCCATTTTTCTTTCCTTTTGCTTTAATGGTAATAAATACACAACATAAAACTTGTCATTTTAATCATTTTAAGTGCACAATCCTGTGTCATTAATTATATACATAATCTTGGGCAATCACTATCACTATCTATTTCCGAAACGCTTTCATCACCCCCAAATAGAAACTCTGTACCCATCAGACAATAACTATCCCTACCCCCAGCCTTTGTAATCTACTTTCTGTCAAGACCAGGGATTTGCTTATTCTAGAAATGTCATAAGTGTAATCATACAATACTTGTTCTTTTGTGTCTGGTATATTTCATTCAGCAAAATGTTTCCAAGGTTCATCCATGTTGTAGCATATATTAGAACTTCACTTCTTTTCATGGCTCAAATTCTACTGATTTATACACATACACCACATTGTGTTCATTCATTCATCTATTGATGATCTTCCCAACCCAGGAACTGAACCCAGGTCTGCTGCATTGCAGGCAGATCTTGACCAGCTGAGCCACCAGGAAAGCCACTGATGAACATTGGGTCTTTTCCAGTTTTTAGTTATTGTGAAGTGTTGCTGTGAATGTTGGCATAGATGTATCTGTTTGAGTTCCTGTTTTCAATTCTCTTAGGTTCATGCCTAGTCATAAAATTGCTGGGCAATACAGTAATTCCATGTTTAGTCTTTTAAGAAATTCCCCTTTTGATAAATACAGAAGTCTCACGCCAGTACTTCCCTGGTGGTCCAGTGGTTGAGCCTCTGTGCTCCCAGTACAGGGGGCACACAGGTTCAATCCCTGGTTGGGGAACTAAGATCCCGTGTGCCTAAGACATAAAATAAATAAATAAAGGTTAAGGATTTTTTTAAAAAAAAATAAACAAATTTCATACCTACCTAAATACCATGATATGCTACTTCTCTACTCCTGATGTGGACGCTCTCCCTTGAGAATCAGCATCTCTAGGGAACATGCAAAAGCCTTGGCCCCTGGCAAGACTGTCCATGGTCTGGCCCCATCTCCCTTTTCCATGTCATGGTCCTCCTCCCTGTGCTCTAACCCTGCTGTGTCCCTGTGATTTCTAGAGGGCTATGCCTCCACTCGTTCTCTTTCTCTGCCTACTCCCCTGGCAAAAATTGTCCAAATCTCCATGGATTTTCTCTGGTCTCCCACAGCACCATCTCTGTACCACGAGGGCAAAAAATACCACCGCTCTGAATTGTTCAAAAGGGTAGACTCCATGCTGGCCTCTCTAGGCTCACATAGCCTGCCATCAACCAAGCCTACACTGTATCAAAGTGCAAGACATTCTGAAAACAAAACTTTACTGGCATAAAATTTCAAGGTCAAAACAGATGGCAATGGGCTATCCAAAGGAAGTTTCATCTATTTAATGTAATAAAGTACTAGTATAAATATGTTCTATTGATCTTTAAAATGCTACTAAATACCATATTTAATATTTCATTTGACTGCAAATGTCTCAAGGATAGGAATTACATTTTTCTAACTTAAGCCTTCCTTCTTTATTATGAAATATAACATATAGAATAATGAATTGCATGAAAACATGGCTTAATGAATTAGTGTAATTCAAATATAACTCAAAACCCAAGTAATCACCACCTAGTTCAAGAAATAGAATGTTGTTAGGCCCCCAGAAGCCTTGCATGTGACCTTCCCAATGATGACCCCTTCTCTTAGGGCAGTTATCTTTAAGTAGGTCCATATCTTTGAAAATAAAGATCTGTATCCCAGTTAGGCAACTGAAAGCTTCAGTTTAGTCCAGTCGCTTAGTCGTGTCCGACTCTTTGCAACCCCATGAATTGCAGCACGCCAGGCCTCCCTGTCTATCACCAACTCCCGGAGTTCACTCAAACTCACGTCCATCCAGTCGGTGATGCCATCCAGCCATCTCATCCTCTGTCTTCCCCTTCTCCTCCTGCCCCCAATCCCTCCCAGCATCAGAGTCTTTCCCAATGAGTCAACTCTTTGCATGAGGTCACCAAAGTACTGGAGTTTCAGCTTTAGCATCATTCCTTCCAAAGAACACCCAGGGCTGATCTCCTTTAGAATGGACTGGCTGGATCTCCTTGCAGTCCAAGGGACTCTCAAGAGTTTTCTCCAACACCACAGTTCAAAAGCATCAATTCTTCGGCGCTCAGCTTTCTTCACAGTCCAACTCTCACATCCATACATGACCACTGGAAAAGCCATAGCCTTGACTAGATGGACCTTTGAAAGCTTACGAAAGAATAAATCAATGTCCAAGATATTTTCATAGAGTCTCACGGTATGTGCATGAGACTCTAGACAGTGAAGGACAGAGGAGCCTGGCGTGCTGCAGTCCACGGGGTCGCAAAGAGTCAGACACACGACTTAGCCACTGAACGACAACAACATGGTATGTCATCAGCAAATGTGTTGGGTAATGCTTAGTTTCACTGCTCCGCATTTTATAACATCTTTAGTTTTACCTACCAAAATCAATTTTAATAAAATAATAAATTTCAGATCTTCAGTAGTTTCACTTTGGCTTTCACAGATTCCACTGGGGAAAAAAATCTCAGGTCCATTTATTTCCCTCTCATATACCGGCTGTGTGTGTATACCAATTTTATTGAGATATAATTCACATATCATACAATTAACTATACAGTTAAATGGTTTTTAGTATATTTATGGTTGTCCAACCATCGCCACAATCTATTTTAAAACATTTCATCATCGCCACCCCCCTAAACCCCATACCAATAACAGTCACTTCCCATTTTACTCCAAGCCCCCAGCCCTGGGCAACCACGAATCTATTTTCTGTCTTTATGGATTTCTCCGTTCTAGATATTTCATATAAACGGAACCATACAATATGTGGTCTTCAGTGCTTGGTTTCTTTCATTTGATATAATGTTTTCAAGGTTCATCTATGTTGCAATATACATCAGTACTTCATCCTTTTTATTTCTGAGTAATACTACATTGTATGGAAATACCACATCTTGCTTACCCATTTATCAGTTAATGGACATTTCAGTTGCTTCTATTTTTGACTATAATTAATCATGCTGCTATGAATATTTGAGTACAAGTTTTGGTACACGAGTACGGGTACCCTGGAAGACTGAAACTGCCCAGTCATATGGCAACTCTACTTACAATCTGCCAGAACACTTTCCAAAGGCGCTGCACCATTTTCCATTCCCAGCAGAAGTGTATGAGGCTTCTGATTTCTTCACATCATTGCTGACATGGTTATGATCTGCCTTTTTAAGTACAGCTGATTTACAGTATTTTATCACGTTCAGGTGTACAGCATAGTGATTCAGCATTTTTGCAGATTAGACTCCAGTATAGGTTATTGTAAGAAAATGGCTATAATTCTCTGTGCCACACAGCATATCCTTGTTGCTTATCTATTTTATACTAGCAGTTTGTATCTGTTAATTCAATACCCCTAATTTGTCCCTCTCCTCTTTCCTCTTCCCTTTGGTAAACAAAAGTTTATCTTCTATATCTGTGAGCCTGTTTCTGTTTTGCATAGACATTCACTTGCATTATTTTTTAGATTCCACACAGAAGTGATACAGTATTTATCTGTATAACTTCTTTCATTAGACATAATATCCTCTAGGTCCATCCTCGTGGGTGGGGAGTACTAGCCCACTGTGATTCTGACTTGCGTCTCCCTGATGACTCACGATGCCACGCATACCTCCCTGTGCTTACTGGCCATGTGTATATTAGCTCTGGGTTTTCATAGATGTGTTTTATCAGACTCAGGTAGTCCTTTCTCTTCCTAGCTTGAGTGAGTGAGTGAATGTCAGTGAGTCATGTTTGACTCTGCAATCCCATGGGCTGCAGACTGCCAGGCTCCTCTGTGCATGGGATTCTTCAGGCAAGAATACTGGAGTGGATTGCCATTCCCTTCTCCAGGGGATCTTCCCAACCCAGGGATCAAACCTGGGTCTCCCGCATTGCAGGTAGATTCTTTATTATCTGAGCCACCAGGGAAGCCCAATAATTCCAAGTTTACTCAGTGCTTATATCATGAAGAGGTGTTACACTTTGTCAAATGACTTTTTTTAGCCTCTACTGGTCCTACGTTTTCTAAGTGTATATTGGCTACTGCCATTCTTTAGAACAATACCCAAATACACACTGAAAGTTTATGGACTATTCAGCATAGGCCCAAATTAAACACAAATTCCATAGACATGAATACAGCACAAAGCAATTTAAGTGAAATAAATGATGTCATAACAGGATCTGTGTTCAACTATCAAATAACCAAAACTGTTCAATATTTAAAGAAGTCAATAAAAAGCTCTTACATTGATAGCCAAATATACCTAAGCCAAGTAGGTTTTAGAAAACTTTTAGTTTACAACTTATAATTTAAAGTAAATATTTAGTGTACAATTTTGAAATCAGTTAACTACCTTCTAATATTTAACCAAAAAAAAAAAAAAACCATTAATAGAACAATAAGTTTTGACTTCTTGATGACACATAATCACTTTGTAAAAAGATGTATATACGTCCCCTCCCTTATAAAATTCAAAGCCTAATTGGGAATGCCATAGACTGTGTGGAATTTTTTAAATGCTAAAAACATGTAAAGGATCTTAGCCCAGCCCAAAGTAACGGACCTCCAAAATAACTCCAAAATATGTACATGTTGAGGTTCTGGAAACTACATTGGCTCATAAGACCAGTACCAACTAGAACTGACTAGAATTAGGAGATTAGGAAAAGGCTTCACAGAGATGTATTTTGCCAGAGCACAAGAGAAACACAGATGAACTAAAAGTAGCTCATCTAATGAGATCTTATTAAGAGAAAGCTTCAATAACATTAAGAACATTTCTGCTGTTTATTTTCAATGTTTATTTTTGACCAGTGAGTCGGAAAATACAATGAAGCAAAGATGTCCTTATTCAAATAATTTCAAAGAAATCATTTAAAATCAATTTTGGGGGGCCAAATTATATCTCAAGATGTTAAATCAAATCACATATTTTCTCAAAAGATACTACTACATAAGTCACTTATTTTTATATTGATTATCTCACCCTAAACCCCAAAACACAAAGATTCAGGGTTTTTTGGTTCATGCTTAATCCTGCTGAGATTTACAATATTGCAAATATCGCCCAAGTCTCAATTTAATTCTTCTGAAGTATGGAGCAAGGAAGGGTGCTTGGAAAATTACAGAGATCTACAGGAACACGGATTGCTTCCTAGTAAGAAGAGGTACTCTCCTCTTCACCCCAACATTCAGGATCCTAACCCACTGGGACTGCACCACACAAGAGGCAGTGGCCGAAGGGGCTCTTCTCCCACAAAAGCACTGCACTGATTCTCCAGCATTCAGCTTCTCCACTTGAATGGAATAAAAACCCTTTTGAGAACAACAATTACAATCCCCCCATTTTTTTCTCAGGCACACTATTGGACTTCTTGGTGCAGGCACAATGCAAATAAGGCAAGCTTCCTTTCACAGAGTGATTAATATGCAACGACAGCCTGCTTTTTTAGGAGGATGTGAAGAACCACCAACAAGCTTTTCTAAACCCAGAGGTTTCTACAATTATTTCCACTGTTTATTTTTAAACAGAAGATTACACAATAACGCCAAGCGCTTTAGCTCTAATTTGCCAATATTTTGTAAACAATGACAATTTAGATTTTGAAACCTTTTGTATCATATTTTAAGTCTATGGTCGACCATGGAAGCCAATATATTAATTTTTCTCCCTTAAATCTAGGAAACTCACTTGTGTGAAACAGAATTCAAGTTATATTTTCTTTTTAAGAAACTGCACTTTATTTTTAAATAGCAAGACCTCTCTGGCCTATACCTTTGGCAAACTCATGATTTTAAAAATTTATTATAAATTCCAAACTAAGAAATTAAATTTTATTGGTAATCCTCTAATTTACATGCATGTGCCTTTATAAAACATATGATTTTTTTAATTATTGTTAAATTCAATATGAGGCTATGCCTTGATAGAAAATTAAATGAAATTTGTTCAATAAAACAATGTCACAAAGAAAAGGGAACTTTTGTGCTACAGATTATACACATATGCACATTTATTCTCAATAAAATAATTTATGAAGTATCATGTTTCCCTGGTGATTTTTAACAAACTTTCCAAGACAATGCGAACTATGAGATATCAGACCTTCCTTACTAAAAATTTCGCTTATCTCTCTCTTTTAACCTATCTTCATCTACACAGTCTCATGAAGAGATTCCAATCATAAAGAAAGAAACTCATCAACAACTCAAACATTTTGCTCTGGATGGATACAAATTTTTCTCTTCAATGTATTAAATGTCAAAATGCAAATTTGATTTTTACGTTTTTTTTTTTTTTTAAAACTTCTATAATTACAATTTTAAGACGTTATATATAGATGAGACTTATGACTTTGAATTGAATTTCAGTCAAAATATTTCAAAATTATGTATAGGTCAATACTTATAATCAAACCTATAGCCTAAATCAAACCTCGGAGAAGGCAATGGCACCCCACTCCAGTACTCTTGCCTGGAAAATCCCATAGACGGAGGGGCCTGGTGGGCTGCAGTCCATGGGGTCACTAGGAGTAGGACATGACTGAGTGACTTCACTTTCACTTTTCACTTTCATGCATTGGAGAAGGAAATGGCAACCCACTCCAGTGTTCTTGCCTGGAGAGTCCCAGGGGCGGGGGAGCCTGGTGGGCTGCCATCTATGGGGTCGCACAGAGTCAGACATGACTGAAGCGACTTAGCAGCAGCAGCAAATCAAACCTACCTTACTGCCAATAGGCCCAAATTCCAGGGCATGTAACAATGAGGCAAGAGGAGCTGATAGTGACATCTGAGACCCATCAGTTTTCTTCCAGGAGAGATACTAGCATTATCTCAGGGAAATCAGCAAGTCATTCAAGATATTCTTGCTTCCTTGTGAAGCCAGAGTGTTTAACACTCCAAGTCCCTTCCATGCCTAGATTCTCCAGACATCACCACGTACGGAACCAACCCCACATTTAGCACCACCAGATTCACTGTAGGTTTACACTGTTCTCTTCTTTTGTACTTCTAATTCTAAATTAAGGATTTTGTAGTTATAAAAGAAATAGAAAGAATTTATTTCTTCTACTCTGTAAGCAAATAAAAAGATGAAAGTGAAGACTAAATTAACAATGGAACTCCTCATTTTAAATCCCTCCTGTTGAGTTTGTTTAAAGAGAATATAATTTTAAACCCACTTACTACAAAGAAAAAGTTTAACATTTAGAAACACATACCTACATTGTTAAAATAATTATACATACTTATAATTTATGTTTGCTGAAAATATACTCCACTATACACAACTGTTACGGTATTTAAATAATACAGTGTAACTGCCTGAGGCTGTCTGCCATACCTAGTCTCTTACTATTGCACAGGGCAGCAAAAACACAACACAGAGTAATATAACACAGATTCACCTCCCAGTGACTTCAAAATCATCTGCTGTAAATATCTCTAGAAAACCAAATAATAAACGATCATCCAGGTTTCTTATTTAGATACAAAACTACTCAGTACCTAAATCAAATAATGTGTGAAATGTTTATCTTCTAAAAAATTAATTCCTACACCTAACTTGGCTATGAAGAACTTGTAAACCATAAATAAATTCTTTTATGAGAAGGGAGGAGGAGAATGAACTGTCTGCATGACCAGTTATCTTAATTGAGTCTGACCAGTAATTTAAATTCTGATTCCAAAACCAATTTAGCTCAGAATGACCTCAAACTGTAATCGAGGGCAGTTAACGGACTCATTTTCAATCTCTTATCTTCAAAGAATATCACACAATGTCGCTTTTTTGCTTCATTATGACAGATGGTTTTCTTTGATGAAAATTTTAAATTTTAAACATGTCATGAGTAACTTTAAACTACGTACACAAAAGGGAAAATCTGAGAAAGGAATAAATAGCTCTTAGTTATCTTTTTTGACATTTCAAGGTTGTCTTTGGTATCTCATTCCACAGGAATAAATACTACAAATGCAATTAGAAAGAGCTTAGAAAGCAGTTTAATTTTTTTTTTTTTACAAAACTAATACATTCATCTTAGACCAAACACAAGGAACAGAAGAGTTATCCTGTAAGTACGAAATTAAGTGAATATTTCTAATAAACGTTTCTGCTACTCACCAAGTCTGGGACATCGCCATTTGCAAATGTGTTCATGAAACTGCTCTTACTCTGGTTCACAGCATCACTGCCAAGCCCAGGTCTTTATATCCAAGAAATGTGGGCTCTCAGGCCACCCTGGCGTCTTTTGAGGACTCCTTAGTTCAGAAATTGTTCAACAATCTGAGACCGGCCCTAAGTTCCTCCTTGTCAATTCCCCTGAAGGTGCCTTAACATTCATCCTCTTAGGTCTCTGCCTTTGATGCACCCCTGAAGCATGTCCCCCTTCCTTTAAGAACTCTTCAAGCTTCTTTCCATCTCAAAAATTCCATACTAAACCATATGAGATAAAAGATTTCAGAAATAAGCTTTGGCTTATAGCAAAATTGAACCCTGAAGGAGACAGGTCATCAGACAGTTCTCACAGTCTGCTCCAAAATTAAAACAATTTCTCTCTTACCAACAGTCCTCTCATACCACTATCTTCAACCACACACACAGACACACAAACACACAGACACACACAGGTAACCTACAATATTAGCTCATCTCCCATCCTGCATTCTTCTTCACTCCAGCAGTCTTTACTGCACACTTATTGATGGAGAAGTTAAATGACAGCATCTTTGTTCTTGGGGATATCAGGCATTTGAGAGCGGAAGTGCCCCACAGCAAATAGGAGAATTAAATGAAATCCTGACTACTGAATAAAATATCCCCAAACCATATCTCCCACTCAGCTTACAGAAAAAGAACAGTCAGACTTATACCCTGTCATTTGCAAAATGTGGGATTCTCTTCAGCTGATAGCTTAAGAGAATAAGCTACTATCTACTAACTACTATCATTAGTACCTGATAGCTTAACACAGGTACTAATGAGCGGGTTTGCATGTCCCCCACCCAAGGGACCAGGTCTGTGCACGATCACCCTGCAGTGAAGCCCACCCACATGGAGCGTCCCCACAGTCTTTCAGCGTCTCACTCCTAATTACTAGTAGGCATCCAGGGACCATTCAAGTTTGAGAAATGGAATGAGACAATATGAGACACAGCAGAGATGCTAAACCCAAAGTAAAGAGGAATTCAAAGGAAAAAGACAATGCAGGAAGCAAGGAAAATATTCTAAAATACTCAGGGATATAAAATGTGTTGCATCAAGAAAGAAGAGGGTGCTACCACAGAGACATTCGGACCACATAAAAGAGTTCTTAGAAATTTTCAATATGCTGTATGTTTACATCTTTTTGTGTTCTTTATGTTATATATGTTAGCAAAACAGAAAATTCAATAGAAATGTTGGCAAAAAACTGAGAAAACCTCCCAGGAAACAAAGGACAGAGGCTTGGTGAGACCAAGAAATGAGTAATAGGAGACAGAAGATAAGAAAAGTCAGATGATCAATCCAATTTCCAAATAAGCGTTCCAGAAAAACAAATTTAAAAGATACAAAAATATCAAATAAATGATGTAGGAACATTTCCCAGGACTGAAGGACATAAATTTTCACACTAAAAAGGCCCACTAAGAATCTACCCCAATAAATACTATAAAGAGAAGATCCTAACGCCTTCTACAGGAGAAATAAGTTTCATGCAAATTATCAGAAATTAGAATGTACTGAATTTCACAGATGCAACAGAAAGTTAGAAAGTCTGGAGCAACATCTTCAAAATTCTCAGGAAAAACAATTTCCAATGTAGAGAATTATATACCAGGCAAATATAAATGAACTGTCACAAGCTTAGAAAATTTACAGTCCAGACTGAAAAACGGAGAAAACAAAATAACCATATTTTAACATATTGAGAGGGGATATATACTTCAGTCTGAGAACTTAACCATGAATTAGTGATATGTACGTAGAAAACTAAGCTAAAAAAACGGAAGCCATAATACACTCAAAAAAATTCAGAAAACTATAAAAGAAAGGTAACAAGGTCACAGCATTGATAAAGGCTCAGCTGTGAATAATATTTATATGGTAATGATAATGTAAACATTAAATACTGACAACAAAAAATAGAAAAATTGCAATATTGGGAGGCCACGGTAAAGTACGAGGGAGTGGGAAGTGTGTAAGAGTAGTAAACTCCCATAGGAAAAAGTCAATAAATAATATCTAAAACTGGAAATTCAGTTCAGTCGCTCAGTCGTGTCTGACTCTTTGTGACCCCATGAATCGCAGCACGCCAGGCCTCCCTGTCCATCACCAACTCCCGGAGTTCACTCAGACTCACGTCCATTGAGTCGGTGATGCCATCCAGCCATCTCATCCTCTGTCGTCCCCTTCTCCTCCTGCCCCCAATCCCTCCCAGCATCAGGGTCTTTTCCAATGAGTCAACTCTTCGTATGAGGTGGCCAAAGTACTGGAGTTTCAGCCTCAGCATCAGTACTTCCAATGAAACTGGGAATTAAGAAAGTATAAATATGGAGATAAAAATGTGGAAACAGATAAATGAGTAGAAAGTGGTTGTTTCAGAGGGGTCAAAATCTAAGGTTGGAGGGCTAAGGAGGAGTAAGATGGAGTAGAAAGAGCTGGGACTGGGGATGAATGCTTTTTGTTTCAAGTCATAAAATTATTTAACTTTTTAAATGTGGACAGTTCAATTTTCCAAAAGCAACATTAAATTCAGGAAAGAAGAGAGGGATGACAACCAAGTAATTGCAATTGCTTGACTAGTTAGGATCTTTAATCTCAAGATATATTTAGTATAACTTAGCAGAGAAAAGACAAACGAGCTGACCCACCTTATCTTAATGGTAAATAACTGTGGGCTGCAAGCCAAGCTGAGAAGCTATATAGTGTAACAAAGTCACTTTATAAGAATGAAATATGAAATCTTTGTCCTAAATCCTTGGGGATTAGAATGTGTCGAGTCAATTTTCCAGATGACTAACACTAATTACATTACCTCTTTCATAGATAATGGTACCTATGCTTATGTTTGCTTTATTTTTCAACTATATGGGAAAAAATCATAGCTCCTTTAGCACCTAGCACAGAGCTGAACACAAAAGACATATGCTCAATAACTGAATCGGTTTAATTGTTGCCTGCTGCTTGAAAATGAGGTTTAGTTATGAATAGGCATTATTTATACTGCACTGTTTTAGAGACATTCCCTTAGCATCTGCGATGCATAGGGCTTTTTTTTTTTTTTTTTAACCAAATACTAAATGGCTAAGAGTGACATGTTTTCTATGTTCTTGAGTTTGATTCTCAGCATTTTCCCATCCATTCAAGTTACTGCATCTTCTTCCATCAGTGTACCTGTACGTAGCAGTCATGTTTCCTTGATGTTAATCTGAATATAGGAGTCTTTATAAATGTGGTAGAGTGTAGAAATTAATTAAGAATATATGAGCTCTTTCTGAATACAGGTCTAATGTCTTTATTTAATGTCTAACGAATCAAGTCCCATGGACAGAGGAGCCTGGCAGGCTACAGTCCACGGGGTCACAAAGAGTCGGACGCGACTGAGCAACTTACACTACAAATGAAATGCATACAGTTCAGTGCATGGACTTGGGGGTTATCTATTTTGGCTATCCAGAGGCTTCATTCCTTCACTTCTTCATTCTTTCTCTTAATTTTCATTCTTCATGCTCCAAAAAAGAAAGGCTGCCAGACAAACGACTTCCATTATTAATGAAGTGCTACTAACAGGGTCTTTATCAGCAGCCATTACTTAAATATACCCTGATGCTGGGAAAGAGTGAAGGCAGGAAGAGAAGGGGACGACAGAGGATGAGATGGTTGGATGGCATTACCAACCTGATGGACATGAGTTTTAGTAAGCTCTGGGAGTTAGCGATGGACAGGGAAGCCTGGCGTGCTGCAGTTCATGGGGTCGCAAAGAGTCGGACACCACCGAGCGACTGAACTGAACATGCCTCCACCATTGACAAGTTTAATATTAACTCTATGCAAATAGAAAGAAGAATCTATATGAACTCATTTGTTCTATAAACTTCTACTTTTCTCAAAATCGAGACCACTTTGCTTTCACTAAAGATAAAACAGCTAAGCAATCAGCCATGGCATTTCTAACTCAGTCGCAACTCAATGGTGAGTTCAACTCTAAACTCTCAGAGAATGAAAAATAAATGGAAGAAAATGTGAGTCTAATTATAATCAATACTTAAATCCAACAGTGTGCACCCCTTCACTGTGAACTTTAGCAGAAAGAAAGGAAATGGGGAAAAAATGGCTGAGTTTACTATGTGCCAGACAGTTGTATGAATTACCTCATTTTATCTTCACAATAACCCTTTTAGGTAGGTATTATTATCCCTGTCTCACAGATAAATAAACTGAGTTTTTGGAGAGATTCAATTATTGGCTCAAGGTCATGGACAGCAAGAAAGCCACCTTTCAAAATCAAATTTGATATAAAAGATCCATGGGGCACCCCCCTACAGTATGCACTGCCTATAGAACACCAAAAACAGTAAATTAAGAAAGGAAGGTAATTTATAATATCAATTTAAATCAAAGCGCCTGCACTGAACTTAGATCTTCTCATGCATACAACAGCAGGTCTTTAAGGTTTCCATTTGCGTCCTGAATAGAATTATCATATAGCAACCACAGCTTCACTGGTGATTGGCGGAACCTACTGTGGACAGAACAGACACTTGGGAGATGAAATATAAACAGAAGAACACTGGAAAGTGGTCAATCTCAACCATTACCATCCACTCCTCTGCTGATCTGATAAAAGCAATGCGTCTAAAATGTGACAGGCAGGACAGATTTTAGAAGATTTTCCATGAAAACTAATGACTAGAGGGATGGTATGGGGAGGGAGGAGGGAAGAGGGTTCAGGATGGGGAACACATGTATACCTGTGGTGGATTCATTTTGATATTTGGCAAAACTAATACAATTATGTAAAGCTTAAAAATAAAATAAAATTAAAAAAAAAGAAAGAAAACTAATGACTAATGGGTATGGGATTTCTTTGGCAATAATAAAAATGTTTAGAAATTTTTAAAAAGGTATGTGCGTGTTCCTACCAGTCTCTCTTGGCTCTTTCCCTTGGTGTGTGGGTAGTGCCAGATGGCCCTGAGCTTGCAGCCTTCCCAACGACCTCTTCTCCCCTTCTTTTTGGCCAAGTGTCTTAAGGTATCAGCTCTTCCTCCACCTTTGACTCTAAGAACTTGAATTTCACTCTCCGACTGAAATTACTCTAACATTTCCATTCTCCTCCAAATCCAAAGATTCTCCTTGAGTCTCATCCTCCTTATTCTCCTAACCACAACAAGCACCGCTGCCCTCTTTTTCATGGCACCATTTGTTTTGCAACTGGAACATAAAGCTCATTAGAGAAAGCTCAGGTTGTATATAAAAATAATCTTCTTTCAGTCTTAAAAAGTGAAAAAGATTTTTAAAACAAAACTGAGATTATGCTTATAAATTCCATTTGCTTTCCAACTCTTCTACTTAACATTATTATCCTTCTCTAACCCAGGCATTCATACTTGGCGAGGCTCTGGTCCCCTTTATTTGTTCACCATCACTTCATAAATTATGGACAAGTACCATTCTAGATGCTACATAAATACAACAACATAAATACTCCAGGTGTGATAAAGACTCCACAATGTACCAGTTGTAATTCATGGTGTTTTCCCTCCACTGAAAAAGGATTAAAAATATAGACTACTATGACTGTCTTCTTGATCTCCTTAGCTGGGTTACCTCCAAGCTTCCACCCAAACATGCAACAGTTTAACATACCTCATCCATGCTAAATCCTTCCTTTAAACCTCTTTCAGCTCTCATTTACACTGTGAAGAGTTTTCCAATCTCCCCTGGTGCACAAGCAATCTTTATCTTGCCTCGACACTCTGAGCCACGTACTGGCTTTAAATGCTACCTGGTATTCCCAGCCGTCTTTTCATTCTCTACTAGACAGTAAGCTCTCTTACTATCAAGGAATTGTACTTGAGAGTTTTGGGGTTTTGTTTTACATCTGCAGCTAACAGACTGCAGCAATGCTCAGTAAGTATTTTCACTGATATTGCTTCTCCCTCTCCCCACAAACCCATTAAATCTCTTCCCAATCCCTTCTCTGCACTACAGACAGTTTTCCCTTCTCTCTAGTCCTATATTCTTTCATCTATGACATTAGCTTTCTAACTCTTTTGACCCGAGTCATAACATGATATATGTTTTCCATTACAACCAGATCAACAAAAGTTTCACAAAACAATATCTACCCTTACTGTATAAGATATACTCTCTTTCTATTTTATTCCATTTCTTCTTTCTCCCTCTTTCCCCCTTCCTTCCTTTCTTTAACACTAGTAGAAGCCAACTGAATAGATTCCACCACCCATGGTTGAAAAATATTGACCTATAAGACACATAGATGCCCAATTTTTTCCTAAAACCTAATGCGCATAAACGGAGAAGGCAATGGCACCCCACTCCAGTACTCTTGCCTGGAAAATCCCATGGATGGAGGAGCCTGGTAGGCTGCAGTCCATGGGGTTGCGAAGAGTCGCAAACGACTGAGCGACTTCACTTTCACATTTCACTTTCATGCATTGGAGGAGGAAATGGCAACCCACTCCAGTGTTCTTGCCTGGGGAATCCCAGGGATGGAGGAGCCTAGTGGGCTGCCGTCTATGGGGTCGTACAGAGTCAGACACGACTGAAGCGACTTAGTAGTTATAGTAGTAATGTGCATAAAACTGAGGGTATCCATTCTTCATCCAAGGTAAGCCCTTCTTCCCAATTCCCTATCAGGCTGACAGTACCATGATTATTGCATTACTTTGGGTTTACAGCATCAATGTTTTTCTATCTCAGTCTGCTACCATTTTGGACCTATCGTTTCCCTTTCTGGCTGATTTGTGATCTCCAGGGTGTCAGCTGTGGATCCTTTTCATTCTTACCCAAAGTTACCACAAGTGTATCTTTCCAAGATTATCTGCTTTATAAAATATAGATATATCACAGTTGTATTTCTTTAACAAGCAGCTCTGATACACAAAATTTGATTTTTGTAAGACTTTTCAGCTGTGTGTGTATTAATAAAAGGTATAGTTAAATATTTTGGTTTGTGGTGAATTATTTGATTTGATTTTCCTATTCAAATGAGGAAATTACAGTTTGAAGATATTAAGCAACTTTCACAGATTAACTAGACTAGTTGGTAACAGAGCCAAATGCTGAACCCAAATCTTTTAAATCTAAGCCCAATTGTTCCCTTTCTTCACATACACATCTTCCTACTCTTAAAACAAAAGACTTTCATTGCACTTCACAGGCCTTCAGAGCAGCTTTAACTGGATCTCCCACCTCCCAGCCTCTAAGTTCTCCATCATCTAGCTGACTTTTTATAATGCAGCAAAAATCCTTTCACCAACTCACAATTTTGTCCAGCCCCTATAGTGCTTGCCACATAAAACTAAAACTTCCTTTAAGGTCTGCAACAATTCTCCGCTAATTCACAGCTGGCATCAAATGCAGAGCCTAACACAGCAGATATTCCATTGCTGTAGCTGACTATACCCTTAAATATTTTAAAAAATGATTTTTCTTACATCCCCAGTAGCACCCCCTCCTTTGTTTAGCATTTACGATTTTAATAAGACCTGTGCCAACATCCAGTCTGCTTTCATTGCTCCTCAATACCAAGGATCCTCCAGCTAGACGCATCTCCTCCTACAGAGAACTGGTCCTTCCTCTTATTTATCCTGTGTCCCTGGAGCTTGAGATCAGTAGCTCTGCCACACCTTTTTCCAGACACGAAAACCAACTAAGATGATTTTTGGCTTTCTGAATTATTCTCACAATTACTGCCTGCCTCCTTCTCTCTAGGCACTTACTCACACAGTATCTTTCAGGATTTCCTACCATCTGAACTAAGTGTCTTCGCCCCAGCCATCTGAAAGCCTCTGCAGGACCAGTATAATACACTTAAATGTATTTTGTTTTTCCCCTCGGCTTCCAGCACAAACTCTGCACATCCCATTTACACCTGTTTAATAACCATTTCAAACAAAACCTCCATGGAGGATGAACTTTAAAAACAAATACTGAGTTCCATTCAGTTTAGTCGTTCAGTTATGTCCAACTCTTTGCAACTCCATGGACTGCAGCACACCAGGCTTCCCTGTCCATCACCAACTCCCACAGCTTGCTCAAATTCACGTCCATCAAGTCGGTGATGCCATCCAACCATCTCATTTTCTGTTGTCCCCTTCTCCTCCTGCCTTCAATCTTTCCCAGCATCAGGGTCTTTCCCAATGAGTCAGTTCTTTGCATCAGGTGGCCAAAGTATTGGAGCTTCAACTTCAGCATCAGTCCCTCCAATGAATAATCAGGACTGATTTCCTTTAGGGTTTGGTTTGATCTCCTTGCAGTCCAAGGGACTCTCAAGAGTTTTCTCTAACACCACAGTTCAAAAGCACCAATTCTTCAGAGCTCGCTTCCAGTATCCATCTTACATATGTGTAAGATATTATCCACCTTGCATATGTGAATTAGTTAAGACCCACAATGCAGGTGTCACTTTTCCCATTTTACAGAGAGGGCGAGCTCAGAAATGCAGCAACTTGTGGAATGTCAATGACAGTGACTTTGACCTAGACCTGTCAGACTCCAAAGCTCTTAATACTGCCTACCACTCCCCCCTTATTTCCATCAGATCCAGAAGCCAAGCAAGTTCACCTTTGCTTGGCATGTACTCTGATGCTGTGCTAAGTCACCTCAGTCGTGTTTGACTCTTTCGACCCCGTGGACTGTAGCCTGCCAGGCTCCTCTGTCCACTGGATTCTCCAGGCAGGAATACTGGAGTGGGTTGTTATTTCCTACTCCAGGGGTTCTTCCCAACCCAGGGATCGAATGCTTGTCTTCGATATTTCCAGCCCTATAGGCACATTCGTTACCACGGAGCCACCGGGGAGGCCTGGCTGATCCTATATGTATTCAAATTATCCTAACCTTAGAAAAGGATGAAATGCAGTCAGAGAAAGTTACAGTCTGCGCTTCACCTGAGTAAATCACTTACTTACTCTCCTAGCCTCAGTTTCTGTGTCAAGACCTAACACAATCTGGCCCCGAAAATTGTTTTTTCTCCTCATCTCTGGCCATTTCTCCCCAAGCACCCTACAATGTTCCCTAGATACGACTGTATACATCCACGTCTCTATGCGTTGGTTCTACTGAATCACCTCTTCTTCCTCCTCCATCCACTGAAGGCAAACTGACGCCCCTTACCCACCTCAAGGGAGCCCCAAGCCGAATTACTTGTTTCCTTCCTTGTGCTCCAATGGTATTTAATTCATGTCTGTGTTTATAAGTACAGGATGTCTCCCCCACACTGGATGGTAAGCTCCAGAAGCAGAGACACACCTTACTCGACTCATAACTGAAACCCACCACAATTCCTGAAACTGTTTGACCATCACAAGGTTTCAGGAAAGTTCGCTAAATTGAGAAAGTCAGGAATGTCTGTTGTGATTCAACCAAGATTTGTTAAGCAGTCAATCAACCATGCCTTCAACTAAGAGGAGCATCTGTCCTTCCTACTTCACAGAGAGGTTTTTAAACGTTACCTGTTTACCTCCCCAACTACCCAAAGATGGATGTCCCCCTGATAATATCTCATAGCACCCTGCTCCTTTTCTTAGTTTTTAATCAGAATATGTAACTATAAAGATGTGCGTGAATTACTTTAACATCTATATTCCTCCACAGTCTTAGACTGGAAGCTCTATACAGGGATGATGTATGTTAAGCTTACCACTGCATTCCTAGCACCCAGCACCTACTTGATTAATATTTACCAAATAAAAGATATGAAGATGAAAAGACACAATGATCAAAACCTCTGTGAATTGTATACAGATGATAAACCAGATACACTAATTAGGATTACATATCCAGTTTATCCCCTTTGATGGCTACAACAAAACCATCAGTCTCTTCTCCAGTATCCTATGCCTTTAGTTGGCAAACCTCTTCCAGCCTCACCAATAGGGCACTTATGTTTGACTCATCTCAGTAAAAAGAGCAATTACCTTATTTTTATTCCAGTTTGTAATTTATAAAAATATCTGCAGTGAGACATATTTAATCACCTCAGTTCTCACTAAAGACAGTCTATAAAATATAGGTCAAATAGCTTTTTCTTTTCAAAAATAACTTTGATTTTGATACATGGCTCTCATCTTCAAAGCACTACACAAACAACCTTTACGAGGTACAGGTACACGCTGGAACAATTAGTTTGTATTCTCAGGCGAGTGGGCCCAGGCAGGCCAACACAGTTGCCACGGCAAGTCAGGTGTTTGCATGGACTCCTTAGCTGCATGGGTTCCTTCCAAGGCTCGGGGGGCGATGCGGATCTGGTGACATGTAACTGTACTCACAGTCAAAAGCAAGAGAGTTCTGAATTGCCTTAAAAATCACAGACCTTTCGGCCCCATGAAACCCAGAATCCTTTTGCTAACAACTTTCAACTTCCCAAGACCCCCTTCTCTCTGAAGTATTCATAACCAACAACATGGCAGGCATATTTAAAACAAGATTTTTAAGAATCTAGTTCTAATCAATGAAATACAGTATTTTAACATCCTTTTTTAAAGTCTATCTAAAAAGAGAGCATGATGTCTGAATAATTTTTTTTCTAGATCCATATACACCCCTCTTTCTCTTTAATAAGCACAGCTCATGTGCATTCTAAAATATTCACAAGGTCTCTAACAAGGAGGTATTGCTAATTTTCCCACCTCACAGAAGAGGAAATGAACTTAGAGAACTGAATTGACTCACCTGGGATCAGACAACTAATAAAGGATCTATGTGCCTGGGGTGTCACCCGAGGGCCACCGGCCACTCTTAATCTCTAGGCTCTCCTACTCGTAGGGTTCCTTGACAGCAGAAATTAGGTCATCACAGTGCTTTGTAATTCGCCACAGAGCTGATGATAAAAAGCTGGCACTCAATAAACATATTTGATGAACTATTTAAGAGAATACCTATTATAACCCAATCCCTACTGGCATGACACCACTATGAATATTCCTAAATGGTGAGGTAATCTGATCTCTCAGGAATGGTACAGGATGGAAAACAGGGCCAGATGTTGCCAGGGTTTGCAGCTACAAATCAAAACGTACTCAGTGAGCATATCCAGTGGAACACAGGTTAGACAAAAGCCTGTCAAGTCCCACCAGTGAGGCAATCTTTGAACTGAAGTCACATCTACAATCATATCTACATATATCTGGAGAAAAAGAATGCCTAACAGGTTTATTAAAACCTTTAAAACACACACACATGCACAAATACACAAGACAGACCAAATGTTTTCTTCTTCTAGCACAGTCCTCTTTGAGTGATTGCTTGGAAGTCAAATTAATTCTGCAGGAAAGAAAAAGTGTGGCTACCTAACTGAAAACAGTGAACTCAGTGGCTGCGTGTAGACACGGCCTAACAGCATATCAAGTGTAGTGTATTGAACGTGCCTGAAAGGCCGCCATTGGCACCCACACCAACATCAAAAGGCAGTGCTCCTAATGAGGATCTTCAGCCAAGAGACGGCGTTTCAACACGGTGAAACAAAAGGGCATAATGGCACCACTGGCAACGCCAAATAATTTCCATCCCTGTACAGCAGCAAATGGTTTTCAGTGTGGCACTAAGATGCAGTAACAAAAAGGGCTAGAGTTGACATGCCTCTGACCTTCAGATGGCCTTCTGTGTGGTACCACTCTACAGTAGTTAAGGACATTTGCCTGTATCGCTGATAGTAGGTTCACGACACGGTTTTCTCATATGAGAAACTCTGGATCTCATAGAGACCTATTCATCAAGACTCGGAGAGGTCCTTGGGTATTCACTCTTCCTAAGAGGCCGACTCTGACAATACTGCTCAAAGCCTCATTGAGTATTTTAAGAGATGTATAAAATCCTTCTCTGAATCGTATTGTTTCTTCCTTTTTAACTAAAGGAATCTTAACCTTGCCTTCTTGATTCAAACCTCAAACAGCCGTTATCATTATATGGCCTGCAGAGTCAAGTTTTCAATGTGGTTTAATTTGTAATTCATTTTTAAGGTTGGAAAAAAGTGCTATGTATAATTTCCTGCCCCTTCTTTTAACATTTCAGAAGTTTCTCAGCCTATATAGTGTTAGGTGAATTGACGGATTAATAATACCTAAACTGAAGAATTATCAATTATGGAATTTACATTTAAATATTTATATTGACAGCATAAGACATGTGTGTGCTCAAAACCTCAATACTTAAGTAGCACAGGAGAGCCTTTTAAAAATGCCTTTGTCTCCTGCCAGAGTGACTGTTCCCAGAAGACTGACGAGGGCAGGTGCCAATCTCTTCTCTCCTCTCCCTGTTGACTGGTTCTGCTCTCCGGCACCGCAGAACCAAGATCAGCAGGGAAAGTTCAAACCGTTCATTAGCAACAGGTAGTCAATCACTTACTTTTCACCAAGACAGGAAGGACTGTCTGTAAAATATCTTTGGAGGTGTGCCATCAGCACTGAAGTCCCTTTCAGTCTGGGAAGCAGCCCCCGTCCTTTAACTGTGAAGACGTAAAGGTGGGGAATTCATCAAACTAATATTAAATAGAGGCTTTGTCACCTTAAAAGACTCTGCTTGGATCAGAAATTCTGAAGTCCCTATTTCAAGCAGTGTGAAGTTTACAAGATACTGTCTGTAATTTACAAAACTAGGTTCTGCAGCAAACAAAAACATCTGTCACGTCAAAAGATTAGTATTTGAATGACAAAATGGTGCTATTTATTTTGAAAGGCAATTAGGATGTTCCCTATGACAGAAAAAAAAATACAGATATAGATCACTTACATTAAATAACATATTACCTATCTGAGGAAGCTAATTAATGATAAATGTATTCTAAAGAAAAGTGCTATGCAAAACTCTCAAAATTGGGGGTTTTTTCCTCTCTTATTGCTGCTTTGACTAAGCACCTACAGTCCTTGAAAACAGCACATCCACACCATGAAGTTTTTTGCAAACAATTACTACTTTAATTCTTGAACTATCAAACTCAAGAAACAACCACCATTTAAATCAACAAACCCATAGCTTAATCAATTAGCATAGAGACTTCGATGAACCACCTTATGGAACAAGCATGTGTCCTGCTATTTTAACATTATTTTCAAAAAAAAAAAAAAAAGATTCTTGGTAAAGGTATCTGGGAAGAAGTCATCAAGTTTAATCTGTCAGGGGAAGACAGGGGAAGCTTCTTGAAAAACTGACTCTACAAAACAGTAAGTGTTAGACTATGAGATTCCCTGGTGGCTCAGGAGTGAAGAATCTGCCTGCCAGTGCAAGAGATGAGAGTTCAATTCGTGGGTCAGGAAGATTTCCTGGAGAAGGAAATGGCAGCTCACTCCAGTGGGCTTGTGAAATGCCATGGACAGAGGAGCCTGGCAAGCTACAGTCCTTCGGGTCGCAAAGAGTCTGACACAGCTGAGAGATTAAGCACAGCACAGCTCTATTACATTCCATTAAACTTTGTTCAGAAACATACATTACTGATCTTAAAATGAAAACTGATCAAAAAAAATTTTAGCTCACCGTAACTGTATTGACAGCAAATTCTGCTGAAACATATCTTAATTCATTTAGAGAATGATATCAATATGTATTATATATATACATGCAAGCTAGCTTTTGGGTAGCAAAGGTGCTCTTTGTTCTTAATCTGGTGCAACTTATTAGAAAACCAGTCCTGATCACTCCCTGACTCTTCCAAGTTGGCAGAGAATTGCAAAAATTATCAAATAAATATGACTTAACAACCATTCCAGATCATTCAAGCAATTTTCCCACAAAACATCTAAAACGGCATCACGATAAACTCAAATGTGTAATTCCACAACCTTTCACTTTATTACTAAGGAGCAGAAGGCACCAAAATGACAGCAGACACAATTCCTTTGGTATATTAAGATGAACACACCTTACATTTACATTTTCATGTGTTCCCAGCCGGGCAGTGACTTAACTACCATTGTCCCTGGAGATGCTAGAATATTGGAGGCAAACAAACAAACAAACAAACAACAACAACCCTAAAACGTGTGTGTATGTGTGTGTGGGTGGGAGAGAGAGAAAGAGGGAGAGAGAGCAAGACTGCTCTGTTATTTCTGTTTCTGTCCTGCCCCTCTGACTTGAACTCTACATTGGTTTTTTCAATGGTGAAAACAATACTTTAATGGCAAATTATTTCTCTTTGGAAAACCGCTCAACTTCTTTCTTTTGTTAAGCAACCTTGCATGTGTTTCTCGTTCGTTCTGCCTTCTCCCCATCCTCACGTTACTAGGGCCCCCGAAAGAGGATGCTTTCATTCCAAACACTGGTCAGAAAGCCACCCATACCTTGGCAGCCAAGAACAGCCAATCTGGGATTCCCTGGGCGTGTACCTGCTATAACTCCCTAGGGAATCCCGACACCAAGAGCTACACCCATCACGGGGTTGGGGACAGCTGAGCGATCCCCCAGAGCCCCTCAAAGATCAGGTCTGTATGGTCATGCCCCCACCTAGGGGACAGAAGGCCCCAGAATCACACAAACACACTCGTGCGGTGCAGGGAAATCAATCGCGCGCCGGAGACCTACCGACACGACGTGAGAAGACCTGACAGGGCGCCCCTGGCCACCGGGCAGTGGGCACAGAACCAGGGGTCAGCCGGGGTTGGCCCCCCGTCGGGAGGCTCGCCCCCGCCGGCCAAAGCCCCGCCCCCGGCGTCGCCCCCGGCCCGAGGCGCGCCGGTCAGCGCACGCGCGTCGGTGCGCCCAGCCTCTGCGCCCTCCCGGGCCACACGCTCCGGCCCAGACGGCTCGGCGTGCGCGCGCGAGCCCGTGTGTGTGTGCGCGTGTGTGTGCCAGAGGAGCGGGAGGGATGGTCCAAGCCGGCGTGCAGGAGGCGCGAGTGGGCGAGCACGGGCGGGTCGGCCCGGGAAACCTTCCTGTGACCACCTCGACTCCATGTTATCTCCTCGGAAACTGCGGGCCGGGCAGGGGGCCGGCCGCAGGGCGGGGTTCCTCCCGGCCTGGGCTTGGGGGGTGAGCGAGACCGTTAGGCTGGCGCACCGGGAGACCGTGCTGGCAGCCCCGGGCCGCCACCCGCGCCGAAATAAAAAGCCTCTCACAGCTTCCCGCCCAGTCAGCCTCTCTCTGATTGGTCGCTGGAGAAGAGACCCGAGTTGGCTGGAGGCGGCGGCCGCGCGCGGCTCTCGTGCCACCCGGGGAGGGGGCGCGTTGGGTGCTCCCCGTTCTCCCGCACTCCGGCCGGGCGGTCTACGGCCGCTCCAGCGGCGCCTGGCAGCGGCGGTCGCAACACACAGACCCCTCCGCCCGGCTCTCATCGGGCGCTTCTCCCAGCACACGCCCCCCCACCCCCCAGCCTAGAATGTCCGCCCACCCCACCCAGCACTCTGCATCCCAGTCTCCTTTATTCCCGTCCGTCAGCTCCAAAACGCAAATCCTGGGGCGGGGTGGGGTGGAGTGAGGCAGGGTGGGGTGAGGCGGGGTGGGGTGGAGTGAGCAGCTGGAGGGGAGGGTGGGCACGCACAGAAAAATCTTCCAGGGAGGCTAGGATGGAAATACCCCGAATGGGGAAAAAAAAACCCAAAAAACAAAAAACCACCTCCCTCCCGGCCGCCAAGGTGTTTTGGGCGGCGGCGCGGCCCCCTCCACCCGCGGGAGCATCTCTACTGTCTTCCTCCTAGCTCCCTATTGTTCGCACTTTCCCAGGATCGGGAACCTCGCCCAAAGAAAGGAGACTGAGGCGAGGTGTTTCGAGAGGCTACCTGCCATTCTTCTCTCGCACCGTGCAACACGGGGCTCGCGGTGCGTGTGAAGGCACACGCGCGCACACACGCGCGCACACACACACCAGGCAGCCCAGATCACGCCCTCCTCGCCCTCCGCCCCTCCGCACTTCCTCCTGTCAAAACGCAGCGCTCGACCCTCCCATCCCTCCTTGCTCTGGGCCGAGAGCAGGCTTTGCAACTAACCAGCAATTTGGCAAATGAAAAACTAACGTCATATCGACAGGGAGGTGCAACAACGGCCACACAGCCCTGAGATTCTGCCCATTTCGCCCCATTTTTGCAAACCGTTATTTCTCCGGGGCGGGGAGGGAAGGGGGTAGGCGCAAAGGCGGCGAGTCCCACTTTATTAGACCCGGGGAAATAACGATCGCGGGCGGTTGCCCCGGCCTTATTGTTCACTCTTCGTGGGGCAGGGGCTGAAAACCCCTTCCCCACGGAAGCCGAGCCTGTGTGGCTGCACCACCGAGCTACGGCATCCGCCGCCCGCTTTCGGGGATGGAGCGCTGCCCATCGCCGGCGCGACCGCAGCGTCCCTGGGAGCGGACGGTTCGGCTCCCAGCGCCTCGGGCACACAAAGTGGGAAGGGCGGGCGCGCTGGAGGGGCGCCCGGCGCTCGCTGCGAGGGGAGGCTGTCCCGGTCCAGGCAGCCCGGGAGGGCGCGGGGTTCGGCTAGGCTGCAAGGACGACGCGCTCCTTCCTCAGCTCCAGGAAAATGAACACCCTTAGCATTCCACGTAAAACCACCCCCAAATAACAGCGTTCCTCGGGGGACGAGGAGGGGGCAGAGGGCAATGAGCATATCAAATTGAGAATAATAATTTTGAAAATGTACCTGCAGTTCCCAGGAAAAACAAAGTCCAGATGAGATTCTTAGTTTGCAGCATTGTAATCTGCTGGCCGGGAGGGATGTTCTTGCCGCGGTAAATTCTCTGCCCCCCCCTTGCAGCGAGTGTGGACGGCGGCAGAGCAACAGACCTAGGGGCAGACAATTGCCAGGCTGAGTACGATTATTTTTGCAGAATTGTTTCCTGCCAGCCGCTGCCGAGATGCGTTCACGCGCTGATCAGAGAATGAGTGACAGTCCCAGCCTCAGCACACTAGCAACTCGGAGATCCTTGCGCTGGCCCGGGTTCGCTTTGATGGAACTGGGGATGGGAGCTGGGGGCGGGGGGCGGGGGTGAGAACCTCACTGTGTCCTTCCACCACGCCGGCCACAAATAGTGCCTCACATCAAGGAGGTAAGAGAGACAGGGGAGGCAGATGCGGCCGCCTGCAAAACGTGGCCTGGAGCCGCCGGAGGAGTCGGGCTGTTTCACACGCAGTCTTCCAGGCAGAGCTGGGATTTCTTCTTTTCACAATTCTCCCAAGCCTCCGCGGTCCTTAATGCCGTCCAGCCTTCTTTCATCAGGAAGCTTGGGTACTTTAATAACTAGTAGATAATAAAAAGAAAATCTTAGGTTTGCGTAGGGTTTCAAAGTTGTCAAATCCTCCATTTAGATCTTAAGATCCTTGAATTATAAGAATAGCCTAGGACTTCATTTTTTTAAGTGCAGGAAATTAGAAATTTGGAGAGGGATGGGGATCGCTGTTGTGGGGTTTGGTTTGGGTTTTGTTTATTGGTTTGTTCGATGCTTGTTGTGAAGTTTGCCTCACAGAGGCAACAAATCCCAAGGGAAGGAGATGGGAAGCAACTGAAGTTAGGAGAAAAACGCAGATGTTTAGAAGGGCTTTTCAGAAATAACTGAAGGTTTTCTTGTTTACAAATGCTGAAAACTGTTATAAACCAAGATTTTTTTTTTTAATGTAGGTTTTATAGTATAGGCACTGTATTAAATAGTGTTTTGTTACAAGGGCTACAACCTCAGTTCTTATAGACTTTAATAAAGATCATCACTGAGGTACCAACACTAAGAGTTTCAATGAATCTTCCAGCTGTATTTTAAACAGAAAAGGGTGGAGGAGCAGGGTGAAAATAGGCATGTTTCAGCCCCTGAGCAAGGCTTGAGTGTTTAAGGAACAAAAGGTGAGGTAGAATCAGGAGCTGGCAGTGTTCGAGCTGCTGGACTAGCCTATTAGCCTAGCACAGAGAAACCCTCCCAGTGGAAGGCTGCCTGCCTATGTTCAAAGCACCAGTAAACCAACATCACCATGCACTCCATTTTTCTTCAAAGGTCAGACTCTCCACTGCTGTATCACTCTTTTAAAACCTGTTCTCTGCTGGTTAACCAGCCAGCCTCCATTACTGGAGAGGCTTGCACTCCCCACTCCCCGACCCCCCCACCCCCCTCCCCGATCTCCCCACCCCCGTGTATTTGACCAGGCCTGCCACACCAACAGACTGAAATACACGGGCACCTAAAAAGGGCTTCCTCCCCCAAATCTATCTTTCACAACATTTGCTTTGTAATAATTCCCTCATACCAACTGTAAATAATTTTAAAATACATAGAAGTGGAAAGAACTAAAAATATCCCCCAAATCCCACAGATTCCAGAGATACCCACAGCTTTTCTAACTCTTCTGTAAATGCATATGATTTTTATCATTGACATAGTCTAGTAGAGCTTTGAATGCTGTTCATTTTCCCTAACATCTCATGATAAGCATTTCCCCAAGTTGTTAAAAAGTCTTTTGAAATCTTGTATAGCAATGTGGTATTTCTTCATCTCCAAAGTTCTTCAATGGTTTTAGCATTGCTGAATATTTAGATTGTGTCCAGAGTTTGATAATATAAATAATGCTTTTTGAAGTCTTTTGGTAAATATTTATTGAGCAACCACTGCGCTTAGCCTTGTGCTGGGTACAATGAATTATATAGTTACTGTTGTTGTTTTAATGGTTGCTGTATTGAAGCCAAGCATCTTTGGCTTCAGACATGAGGTTCGGCTAACATGTAAAATGGTCACATTAAGCCTTGTAAACTTAAGTGGATAAACATATTAGACTTTTTCCTAAGGAAGAGACTTGATAGCAGGGAAAGATGGGGAGAACAGGCCTGAGGGGGCAAGGAAAACAGTGAAGGTTGGAATACCTAAAATATAATTTTTCTGTTTCCAATTTTACCAAGAGTGAGAGACACACCCTTCTCTGCCAACCTCCTTCCCTATAGCCCCTATCTGTGGAATTAAAAGATTCCTCACAGTTTTTCCCCAAATGTTCCTATTTTTAGCTTTTCAACACAGGCAGGTGTGGAAATCCTATCGCACTTCAGCATGACTGAATTTCTTTTTTTTTCCCCCTCTCTGTCTCTCTCCAGCCCCTCCCTGCCCTGTAACGCTGTTGCTCTCTGTTGTGATGACTCATTCTAGAATTCTGGCCTGCAGTCCTTCCAGTCCACACTCCATGTGTCTCTCCCGTGTTCTTTTAACAGGATCCGTCACTTGTGTCCAGTTCATCAGCTCTCCACTTGTCAGTGCCCACATCTCTGAGTTCTGGGTGACAGCTCTTTCCTGAACCTCACTTTGAAAGGAGACAGAACTGTGTCCCTACTCAGACCTCTTTCCCCAGGGGGGTCCCAGGTTGTCAGGTCCACCGTAATGAGTATCTATCGTGTGACTATCCAGGGATTGAAGCAGAGGAAAGAGACACTCAGGACTGTTTCAGAGATGGAGCTTCCCTAGTAAAATGGAGAATGGACTATAAAATCAGCCATGGCAAGAACAGCTGGGAGGCCCCAGTAGTGCTCTGAAAGGGGTGGGTCCTGATCCAAGACAGTGACCCTGGAGAAGGAGCCAACAGGGTGCAGATTTGAGAACTGTTTCCGAGACAAAAACGGTGGAACTTTGGAACTTTCTGAAGGTTGGCGTCTATGGCAGGGGAAGAAATCAGAGTTGCTTTCATGCAATAAATACATATTCATTCTTTCACTCAACAAATACTTATTCAGTATCAACTAGGTGCCCAGCACTGTTCTAGACACTCAGGACATAGCAGAGGACAAAAGAGAATCTTTGCCTTATAGGCTTCTGTTCTTATGTGGAAGATAGAAATTAATTGACAAATAGCATGCAGATGGTGATATGAGCAAATAAGAGACAATGAAGAAGGGTACAGGGAGAGGGAGTTGGGGGAGGGTTAGCATTTTGTATGGGGGAGCCAAGGGCTTTCCCTATGGTTCAGCAGTAAAGAATCTGCCTGCAATACAGGAGACACAGGAGAATGGGTTCCACCACTGGGTCTGGAAGATCCCCTGGAGTAGGGTGTGGCAACCCACTCCAGCCTTCTTGCCAGGAAAATCTCGTGGACAGAGGAGCCTGGTGGGCTACCATCCATGGGGTCACAAAGAGTCAGACACAACTAAGCAACTGAGCATACTCAGGGGAGCCAAAGAAGACATCTCTAACTCAGGGATGTCTGGCAAGTATCTCAAGCAAGCAATGATGCCAAAGCTTCCAGTGTGAGCAATTAAGTAGCTGCTGGTGACATTGACCAGGGGTGGAAGAGGAAGGGCAGACTTGGACAAGGTAATAAGCCAAGGAGCAATGGTGTCAGCTCTGGACATGTGCATTCTGAGATGTTTGAGTTACATCCAAGTGGAGATGTACAGAAGATGGACAGTCAGATGGAGAGGAGCCCAGAGTCCATCAATATTTAAACTATGGGCAGAAGGAACTGCCAAACAAAGAGTGAAAATGCGGTCAGAGAGATAGAGAAATGGAACATTATAATGTCACCAAATAAAAAGGAGAAGAAAGTTTTGAAGCATCACATAAGAAGACTTAAAAGTTTCTTGGACTTGACTGTTGGAAAGTCATGAATGGTCTCTGAGAGAGCAGCATTCACAGGGAACAGGAGAGATCACTTTCCCAGGCATGGAAGACTGGCCAGGAAGGAGAGCTGGGGATGTGGACCACTCTCAGGGGAGCTGCATGAGGATGGAGCACAAGTGTGATAAGGACAAGGAGAGAAAGGCAAGCCCGAGGAAGAAGGAAACTTGAAAACAGGTTTTCTTTTCTTCTCTTTACTATAAAGATTTAATCATTAGGCTATAAAGTCAATTCAATTGGCTGCTAACTCCTGTTCACCATCACCACCACCTTATTGTCTAACTTAGACTGCCTGGAAAAATGAATTTAGTCTAGAGTCAAATGCCCTCACGGACATTTTTCCTCCTTTACAACTTCTTTCATGTTGGTGCTGAAAAGGAGAACTAAGGCGTAATCTCAGGGCCCACACATATCCAAGAAGCTCAATTTCACATTTGACATGAGTGAAATACATTCTGGGAAACACAGTTGCCTACGACCAAAGCTAGAGACAGTGAGCTGGGGCTAGGAGAGACTGGGGGGAGAGAGGCAAGCCTGGAGAGGGAGTGTGATCCAGGAAAGGGGACCACAGAGCTAGAGTGACCTCTCTCCTAGCTTCTCGTATTCCTGATCTGGTTGACAGGAGAAAAGATTTCTAGGTTCTGCTGGGTGATGAGGCTTAGGTCACTGACATGCTTCCCTCACTGATCAAGGCCGCTCAGGCCCTGCTGAAGGACGGGTGCACACTCATCAATCAATCCAGCTGAATGATGATCAGATCAGGTCAGATCAGTCGCTCAGTCGTGTCTGACTCTTTGCAACCCCACGAACTGCAGCACGCCAGGCCTCCCTGTCCATCACCAACTCCCAGAGTTCACTGAGACTCACGTCCATCGAGTCAGTGATGCCATCCAGCCATCTCATCCTCTGTCTTCCCCTTCTCCTCCTGCCCCCAATCCCTCCCAGCATCAGAGTCTTTTCCAAGAAGTCAACTCTTCGCATGAGGTGGCCAAAGTACTGAAGTTTCAGCTTTAGCATCATTCCTTCCAAAGAAATCCCAGGGCTGATCTTCAGAATGGACTGGTTGGATCTCCTTGCAGTCCAAGGGACTCTCAAGAGTCTTCTCCAACATCACGGTTCAAAAGCATCAATTCTTTGGTGCTCAGCCTTCTTCACAGTCCAACTCTCACATCCATACATGACCACAGGAAAAATCATAGCCTTGACTAGACAAACCTTTGTTGGCAAAGTAATGTCTCTGCTTTTCAATATGCTATCTAGGTTGGTCATAACTTTCCTTCCAAGGAGTAAGCGTCTTTTAATTTCATGGCTGCAGTCACCATCTGTAGTGATTTTGGAGCCCAGAAAAATAAAGTCTGACACTGTTTCCACTGTTTCCCCATCTATTTCCCATGAAGTGGTGGGACCGGATGCCATGATCTTCGTTTTCTGAATGTTGAGCTTTAAGCCAACTTTTTCACTCTCCACTTTCACTTTCATCAAGAGGCTTTTGAGTTCCTCTTCACTTTCTGCCATAAGGGTGGTGTCATCTGCATATCTGAGGTTATTGAATGATGATAAAAACTACAAAAACCAAGGATGGGACGGAGGCAAAGAGAAACCATTGCACTGATGAAGGGCCACATTTCAAGCCTCACATCATGTATTTATCTAGTTGTTAGGACAGTTTTTTATGGTGGAATCACAACACAGGAGTGCTGTTGTCATTTTGGATCCTTTATCTTTCTTTCTTTTTCTTCCTTCCTTCCTTTTATTATTTTGCAGGAAATTTATTAGAGAATGCTTTCAACACCTGTATGAAAAAGGAAGCAAACAGGTTGGATCGAGGGAGAAGTTAAGCTCTGCAGGCCCCACAAGGCCTCAGTCAGACCCTGGGAGCTGTGAAACTAGTTGTAATATCCTTGCGTGGAATGGTCGTTGGATTCAGGCTGCCTGGGGAACACAGCTTGATCTGGGGAGAGGCAGCTGTCTGCGGCCAAGGGCAACCTCTTGAGGCTGATTGGCTGAGAGCATCCTCCCATGTGGAGAAGCAAGTCCTCCAGCCCTGAAAGTGGCCTCTGGACAGCTTAGCACAGCATCCTCTACACAATTTTAGCTGTAAATCAAAATAAAATTTGGAGGAAAGTTAAATATTTTTTTTCTTTTTTTATTATGAGAAAATATATGTAACATAAAAGTAACCATTTTGACCACTTTAAGTGTACACTTCTGTAGCATTAAATACATTCACATCACAACAACCATCACCATTATCTATCTCCAGAACTTTTCACCTTCTCCAACTGAAACTCTGTACTCATTAAACCCCCATTCCCATTCTTCTTCCAGTCCCCAGTCACAACCATTCTACTTTCTGTCTCTATGAACCTGAATGCTGTGTATGCTAAGTCACTTCAGTTGTGTCCGACTCTTAGCAACCCCATGGACTGTAGCCCACCAGGCTCCTCCATCCATGGGATTTTCCAGGCAAGAGTACTGGAGTAGGGTGCCATCGCCTTCTCCTATAAACCTGAATAGTCATACACATAAGAACAGTCATACATTTGTCCTTTTGTGCCTTATCTCACTTAACATAATGTTTTCAAGCTTCACCTAAGTTGCAGTATGTGTCAAATTTTCCATTGTATGCATATCCCATATTTTGTTTATCCATTCATTCATCAGTGGACACTTGGGTTGCTTCCACCTTTTGATTATTGTGAATATAGCTGCTATGAACATGGATGTGTAAATATCTGTTCCTGTCTCTGGTTTCACTTCTTTTGGGTATGCACCTCGAAGTGGAATTGCTGGATCATGTGGTTTTATGTTTGAGGAATTGCCATACTATTTTCCACAGCACTCTTGCCTGGAAAATCCCATGGACAGAGGAGCCTGGTAGGCTGCGGACCACGGGGTCGTGAAGAGTCGGACACGACTGAACGACTTCACTTTCACTTTTCCCTTTCATGCATTGGAGAAGGAAATGGCAACCCACTCCAGTGTTCTTGCCTGGAGAATCCCAGGGATGGGGGAGCCTGGTGGGCCGCCGTCTATAGGGTCGCACAGAGTCAGACACGACTGAAGCGACTTAGCAGCAGCAGTGGCATTATTTTACATTCCCACCAGTGACGCACATAGGTTCCAACTTTTCTCTACAACCTTGCTCACACTTCTTTCCTTTCCTCTTTTCCTTCCTCTTTTTTTTCCTCCTCTCTTTCTCTTTCTTTCTTTCAACAGTCATCCTAATGAGTATGAAGTGGTATCTTATTGTAATTTTAATTTTAATTTTCTTAAGGTCTGGCTTCCCAGGTGGCTCAGTGGTAAAGAATCCCCTGCAAATGCAAGAGATGCAGGAGTCATGGGTTTGATCCCTGGGTCAGGAAGATCCCCTGGAGTGGGAAATGGCAACTTGCTCCAGTATTCTCGCCTGGAAAATTCCTTGGACAGAAGAGTCTGGTGGGCTACAGTCAATGGAGTCATATACAACTGAGCAGCTGACCACATCTTAGTTTTCTGAATGTTGAATTTTAAGCCAACTTTTTCACTCTCCTCTTTCACTTTCATCAAGAGGCTCTTTAGTTCTTCTTCACTTTCTGCCATAAGGGTGATGTCATCTGCATATCTGAGGTTATTGATATTTCTCCTGGCAATCTTGATTCCAGCTTGTGCTTCTTCCAGCCCAGCGTTTCTCATGATGTACTCTGCATATAAGTTAAATAAGCAAGGTGACAATATACAGCCTTGACGTACTCCTTTTCCTATTTGGAACCAGTCTTTTGTTCCATGTCCAGTTCTAACTGTTGCTTCCTGACCTGCATACAGGTTTCTCAAGAGGCAGGTCAGGTGGTCTGGTATTCCCATCTCTTTCAGAATTTTCCACAGTTTGTTGTGATCCACACAGTCAAAGGCTTTGGCATAGTCAATAAAGCAGAAATAGATGTTTTTCTGGAACTCTCTTGCTTTTTCGATGATCCAGTGGATGTTGGCAATTTGATCTCTGGTTCCTCTGCCTTTTCTAAAACCAGCTTGAACATCGGAGAAGTTCACGGTTCACGTATTGCTGAAGCCTGGCTTGGAGAATTTTGAGCATTACTTTACTAGCATGTGAGATGAGTGCAATTGTGCGGTGGTTTGAGCATTCTTTGGCATTGCCTTTCTTTGGGATTGGAATGAAAACTGAACTTTTCCAGTCCTGTGGCCACTGCTGAGTTTTCCAAATTTGCTGGCATATTGAGTGCAGCACTTTCACAGCATCATCTTTCAGGATTTGAAATAGCTCAACTGGAATTCCATCACCTCCACTAGCTTTGTTTGTAGTGATGCTTCCTAAGGCCCACTTGACTTCACACTCCAGGATGTCTGGCTCTAGATGAGTGATCACACCATCATGATTATATGACTGAGCTAATATTAAACACAGGGTCACTTCTTCTCTTCTCTACTCAGCAGAAACGAAGTGCAGTGAGGTGAGTCCTCACGTCGTGGGGCTTGACAGTCCAACTCCAGTTCCTAGCTTCTCCACCCGTGGATTTGGGCAAGATATTTCCCACCTATAAACCTTGTATTTTTCTTGCTCATAAAATGGGATTAGAGAAATATCTGTCTTCCAGACATCTTGTGAACATTAAAGTAACATACATAGAGGGTTAGTGTAGGCCTGACACCCTTTCATTCAACAGGTAAGTACTGAACCCCTGTCACACGCAAGGCACTGTGTTAGTCATGGGGAATAAAGAAAGTCAACTGAACACATGTGTTTATAGGCTTATAAAGAAGACAAATTCCTAAACAAAGAGACCAAAACAATTGTAAACCGTAAGCAGAGTCGTAAAAGACATAAACAGGATTGTTTGATTAAAGAATGACAGTAGAGATCTCTTTTAGATCAAGGAATGCTTCCTTGAGGAGGTGACAGGTAAGTTGCAACCTAAAGAATGAGAAATACCTAACCATGTTTCCAGGTAGAGGAGCATTAGAGAAATGTGCAAAGACCCTGAGATCGGAAAAATCTGGGTGGTTCTAGAAAGTAAAATAATGTGAGTCCCAGATGGAAGAGCACGTGGGTAAAGAACAAAAGGTAAGCACCACACGAGCCACCTTGAAGGCCAAAGCAGGGAGCTTGTATTTTACTCAAAGTTCAAAGAAAGCCCCTGGAGGACTTGCAGCAGAGAGTGACAGGAGTTGTTTTTTGTGTTTTAATAACCACTCTGCTGTGTGGAGAACGGCTTATAGGAAAACAGGAGCGAGTGTGGGGAGGCCAGTTAGAAACCGCTGCAGAGATGCAGGGGGAGATGGTGCAGGCTGCAGAGGAGGTGGCAGGAGATGCAGAGGAGCAGAGACAAAATGGGTCAAATTTGCTGATGGACATGAAGGGAGAGAACATGCCGAACCTGCCAGGAGCATTTGTTTGGAAAGGAGGGGAAATCGAGAGTTCAGTTTCGGACAAGTTACATCCAGCTGGGAGACATTCATGTGGAGATGTCACATTGG
The DNA here is from genome assembly GCF_029378745.1 of Bos indicus. NCBI lineage: Eukaryota > Metazoa > Chordata > Mammalia > Artiodactyla > Bovidae > Bos > Bos indicus. The sequence continues at coordinate 23,844,735 of NC_091774.1, read as the reverse complement.
TCATCAGACATGAGTATAGAAGTCAGAAGTCAGAGAGGTCTTAGCAGAATGTGTAAATTTCAGAGTCACCAGCAATAATGGTACATAAAGTCATGGGAAAAGATGAAGCCACTTAGGCAAAAATGAGGAGAGAGAAGAGAGGAAGGCCAGCCCCTGATCCTGAGCAACTCCAACTTTATGAGTTCAGGTGAAGGAAGCAGCACAAGTGAGAAGACTGAGCCGAGGCTCCGACATCAGCGTGGGAGGCTGGAGGCCAACCAGGAGAGAGCAGCATCTCAGGACCCAGGGATGGGAAACTTGTGACAAGGGAGATGTGCCGTGTGATGCATGCTGCTGAGCACCCAGATGAGGATGGAGAAGTGTCCACCAGATTTGGGGATACGAGGGTCATTAGTGACCTTGGGAAGAATAAATTCACACTTCCTGGGCTGAAAATGAGTGCTTAATAAATGTTAGCTGTAATAACAATAACAGGCTCCCTACTCATTCCTTCTGTGAGCTTCTGTGATAATAGAAAGACATTTGGGGACTGATCAGAGCCCAGAAGTGCAGCACTCAGTGATTAACTGTTCACACATACAAACTGGTCTTATTTTAAGGTGTAAACTCAGACACCTTTGTCTTTCCTGAATAATTGCCATCGTAGTTGTAGGCAACTAATGCTCCAGAAGATTTGGGGTAAGAGGGAAAATATATATATTCCTTTCTCCTCCAACTATCTTTACTTCTCCACACAACCCTGCCTAGCCCCCTCCCTCCTTTCCTCCGTGTGCTCTGTGGTTGTACTATGCCCCTTGGTCGCACACTAAAACACCATCAGGCACTGACCCCAGTACCAGGGAAAGCAGCCTAGTGGGTAGAGCCAACGCTAAATTTAGGTCTCTCCTGGCTCATCTGTATCTTTGAAGCCAGACAGGGTCTCGTTCATGGAGCCCGTGCCCACTTGTGGCACCTTTTCTCCTAAGCACAAGCACCTTGGGGAGAGAGAGAATAGTTAAAGGAGGAAGCAAGATGGCAACCGTTCACCATGAAAGGCAGAGGCACTCATCTCATTACCACTATTCCCACCATCACTGCTTCTTTGCAAGAAGAGCCAAACTCTTCCCTCCTTGACACAGCCATTGCATCACACCTCTGGAGAATCCTTTAGAACCATCCTGAAAAAACACAGTGCCAGAGAGGATGGCACGACTGTCCTACACTAGTGGCAAAATCCCAAAGAAGTCTGAATTTGAAGTCAGTATGAATCTAAGTGCCTCCACCCCCACCCTGCACACACCTTCCAAACACTGGCAGTCATTTCTTTCCTTGTCCTGCCACTCCAGGGGTGCCAAGAGTTTCACAGAACCTGAGAGCTCCAGGGGGTGGGGGTGGGGGGGTCCCAGGAGACATAGAGTTCATTCCAGTCACTGGCTCCAAAAGAGAAATTCCTTGTTGCATCAGCAAGAACTGTGGCTTGAGCAGACTTGCTCCAGGATGGGAGGCTCCCTCCAGCCACCATCTGTCCTTGCATCAGCAAAAGAGCAATCAGGAAGGAAGATTCCACTCGGTGACTCTCTGAGCAGGGGACAAATGTGAGAAACACCAGACCTCTGGTTCAAACTACCTTTCCTTGACTCCCCACCCCCACTGCATGCGTGTGTGCCAAGTCGCTTCAGTCGTGTCCGACTCTTGGTGACTTCATGAATGTAGCCCACCAGGCTCCTCTGTCCATGGAATTTTCCTGGCAAGAATACTGGAGTTGGGTTGCCATGCCCTCCTCCAGGGGATCTTCCCCACCCGGGAATTGAACCTGTGTCTCTCATGTCTCCTGTATTGGCAGGCGGGTTCTTTATCGCTAGCACCACCCGGGAAGCCCCACCCCCACTGCCCCACCACAAATATCACTCTAAATGTTTACTGAAAGAACGGGATCAGTAAACAAACCAAGAAATAGCTCATACAACTCAATATCAAAGAGGAAAATCCAGTCACAGACGATCCGAATAAATATTTTTCCAAAGAAGACATGCAGATGGTTAACAAGCCATCAGCATTGCTAGATATTAGAGAAATGCGAACTGAAACAACGATGAAATACCACCTCACACCTATCAGAATGAATATTATCAAAAAGTCTACAGATAACAAATGTTGGAGAGGATGTGGACAAAGGGAACCCTCACACACTCTTGGAGGGGATATAAATTGGTGCAGCCACTATGGAAAACGGTGTGAAAGTTCCTCAAACACTAAAAATAAGACTACCATACATGTGTGCAAAGTCGATTTGGTCGTGTCCAGTAGCCTGTCATGCTCCTCTGTCCATAGGATTCTCCAGATAAAAATACTAGAGTAGGTTGCCATGCCTTCCTCCATGGGATCTTCCCAACCCAAGAATCAAACCCATGTCTCTTACATCTTCTGCATTGGTAGGTGGGTTCTGTACCGCTATTGCCACCTGGGAAGCTCAGAACTACCATATGATCCAGCAAGTCAACTGCTTGGAATATATCTGGGAAAAAAATGAAACACTACTTTCAAAAGATACATATACCTCCATGTTCATAGAAGTGATATTTATGGTAGCCAAGATAATGAAGCAAACTGCGTCCGTCAGCAAATGAACAGATAAAGAAGTTACAGTATATATGTATATGTAAATATATACATATATATATATATATACATATAGACACACTCATGGGCTTTCCTGGTGGCTAAGATGGTAAAGAATCTGTCTGCAATGCACGAGATCTTGATTCGATCCCTGGGTTGGGAAGATCCCCTGAAGAAAGGAATGGCAACCCACTGCCGTATTCTTGCCTGAAGAACTCCATGGAGAGAGGAGTCTACAGGCTACAGTCTACGGCGTCTCAAAGACTCAGACATGACTGAGTGACTAACAGCTATGTGTATATATAAATAAATGCAATGGAATATTACTCAGCCATAAAAGAATGAAAGAGTGTCGTGTGCAGAAACATGGGTGGACTTAGACAATATTTTACTTAGTGAAATAAGTTAGAGAAAGACAAATACTGTATGAAATCACTAAAAGTGGAAACTAAGAGATGACACACACGAGTATATAGGCTAAACAGAAACAGAATCGCAGGTATAGAAAACAAATTAGTGGTTACCAGTGGAGAGAGGGAAGCAGCGGTCAAATTAAGGATATGGGATTAAGAGATACAAACTGTTACATATACAATAGATAAGCAACAAGGATATATTGTACATCACAGAGAAATAAAACCACTTTCTCATGATAAATTTTAACTGAGTATACAAAGTATACAGAGGAGATAATTATAGGTCTAACGAATAAAGTCAATTTTTATTTTAAGACTTTCTTACAGAGAACCTTTGGCTATTGTATCTCAGGTCAGCCTCAGAAGCCAGGCTTTCTGGTTTGGATCCTTCTAGCCTTGATTGTGACTTCCCTGGTGGCTCAGATGGTAAAACGTCTGTCTACAATGCGGGAGACCCGAGTTTGATCCCTAGGTCGGGAAGATCCGCTGGAGAAGGAAATGGCAATCCGCTCCAGTACTATTGCCTGGAAAATCCCATGGACAAAAGAGCCTGGTAGGCTACAGTCCATGGGGTCGCAGAGTCGGACACGACTGAGCGACTTCACTTACTTTCACTTAGCCTTGATTAATTGAGAAGATTCTATTTTATCCTCAATTCCACCCTGTTTTGTCCAAGAAATTCAGGCACCCTGGCATCAAGCCCAGTTCTACAGTAGCTTCCCCTGGCATCTTGGTTCCCCCTCTGGACTTGGGAGTAGTAGCCCCCAGAAGTCTGCAGAAGAGGCCAGCCTATTCCTTGGATCTGAGGCTCGTAACCTTCTAATCTCTTTCCCTAGTGGCCTTTCCTTACTCCTTTCAAAGGCTGGTTCCTGTCTGCCTTTGCTTATGCTGCATATGACAAAATAGGGTGAGAAAATTCCATATTCCTAATTTACCATTTTTCTGGTTCTTAGTTAATTTCAGGTTGCCTTTCCTCCATGATTTATAAGCAAGTGAATGAGGAAGTTACTGCTCTTATTAGAAATGCTTTGTGTCATGCATTGCATCCCTGGGTCAGAGCACAGACTCTGGCTTATCAGATGGCAACATTTTTTACCTACTTTGTCCACTAAAGTACTGAGAACACAAACGGTTTCTGTGTGTAATTAACCTTACAATGGCACGAGGGAATTTGGAGCAATAAACAAGTGCTTCCCAACTTCTCAGCATCTTGACCTGCCCTCCGTTCCTGCCCCCATCACCTGCCACTTGTGTGCATTCCTGTCTGTTAATGTCTCCCTCAAATGAGATGCTCAAAGCAGAGCTCAATGTGCCAGAAGAGGTCTGGATGAGGAAGAGTCAGTGGGGCCATCGCCACCTTCACTTGGGATGCTGCCAGTTATCCCTTTCAGTCCAGGGTCACATAGACCAGCAACTGGCTGAGCTAGAGCTAAAGTCCCAGTACAGTGGCCTCTCCTCAGCAGACCTATCTTCTTGTCTGAACTTGCTTGGAAAACCTGATGTGAGGAAATGCGCAGGGAAAAAGAATGCTCATGTTGCATAATGATGGTAAAGGATCTTTAAAATAAGTCACTCTCTAAGTACATATAAATGTTTCTCTGTTCATTTATTTATTCCAGCACCTCTGGATTCCAGGGCTTATTCTAGACACAAATGAAAGTGAAAGTGTGAGTGGCTCAGTTGTGTCTGACTCTTTGCAACGCCATGGATTATAGCCTGCTAGGCTCCTCTGTCCGTGGGATTCTCCAAGCAGGAATACTGGAGTGGATAGCTGTTCCCTTCTCCAAGGGATCTTCCCGACCCTGGGATCAAACCTGGGTCTCCTGCATTGCAGGCAGATTCTTTACCATCTGAGCCCATGGGAAAGCCCCTATTCTGGACACAATCAGGTGGTAAATAAGATACTCGCTCTCTCTTCACAGGTAAAGCAAGAAGAAAGCCTGAAGAGCAATTGTTATTACACACAATCTCTGTGACAGTCACTTTGCTCACACACTTTTATTTAATTCTCATACAACTTTCTGAAAAGGTGGAAGAAGTCCCACAGTTTGTCCAAGGACCTGAGCCCAGAGCTGTGCAGCCCTGTATTAGTCAGAATAAGCTAGATTCTGCAGCAATAACACCCAATCTTCAAGTCTCAGGGCTTAAAAATAACAAACGGTGTGTTATATGAGTTTAGGATTCTCTTCTGTATTGTCCTCACTAGGTGACTAAATCTGAAAGCGGTGTCATCTCCAGGCTTCCATGATTAGGGAAGCAGAAGAAGAAAGAAAGAGCGGTGTGGCAAGTCACATGTAGGCTTCCCCCTCCTAAAGGGGCTGCATTACTTGCACTTTCATTTCCTTGAACATAAGAAGTCATAGAGACATTATTACCTTCAGGGGGTCAGAGAGGTGAAAATCTGTTGTGCCTAAAAGGAGAATCAGAAATACTTAATGAACATCCTAATAACTACCACAGGCTCCAAAGCCTGACTCGCATTCCACTACACCGTACTTGAAACTAGCTGGGAAGATTAACTGCTTTCAAAGGGGCTAGGGGCAGGGAAGCATAAATCTAGAGAGTTAGAAGCCACTACCAACAGAAGATCAAAATCGGGAATGAAGATAAGTTATCCTTGAAATATGCATGAACATCAATGAGGAATGGGATCCTTTGGACACAACTCAGATGCACCAAGCAAATTTACAAGCACCTACAGAATACACACAAGAAATGAGGCCCTTATATCATGAGATCTTTTAGGATTTTAATAACTAGGACTTAGTTCAAAGTCCTCTTATATAATATCCAATTTATGGCTAAAATTTATATTATGACAAGATTTCTGAATATAAGGAAAGAGCTTACCACCTTTCCTTAGTCTTAAGGATGAGAACACTGGGGACTGGAGTTGATTCCTACTCATTTCTGAAACAACAGTCTAGCAATAAGCTATAAATTTAAAACTGATAAACACACATAAGAAAGTCAAGCTTTGGAGGACTGCAGAGTCCCCACACCGGTAGAGATAAGCCCTCCGCAGAGTTGTACAATTATGTAAGAGTCTAGGACTCAAGATAAAACCTCACTCTTTCCTAGGCATAAATGCGGACTCATAAGTGGTCCAAATGAGATCATTACACACTGAATCCCATATTGTTTGTCTAGTAGCATCATCTAGTAGCTTAATCACTGAGGAGTTTAATTACTTAAAGTCAGACTCCAAATATCACAGAAGAGTCCTCCTAGGCCATCTTCATTTTAGATACACACACACACACACACACACACACACTTTTCTACTCTTTTTCACATTAAAGAGAAAATTCTGCATTCTCAAATTGCTTGTGAGTTTAAATCCCAGGATTGCAAAATGATGTAACCACTTGGCAATAAGGCCACCACCTGGGGAAACACGGCAAAGTTAAAACCCGTCAGTGGACTTGAACTAACTGGACTGTCTTCCATCTGGCTTCTCCAAGGTGCTCCAGGAAAAAAGGGACTTGCTTGACTTAGTAGTGTCACTGTTCAGTTGCTCATATAGGTTGTCTGGCTGGTGATGAATGCATGTCTGAGCTACCATCTACTGTAGTTGTTTGACATGTGCTCTCCTAGGCCTGTATTTTAATATTGTTTTACACTTAAGAAAATTTAAAAAGATACACATATTGATATAAATATGCACACATTATCTGTATTCCTAACACAAACACTATAGATCTTTCAATCTTTAATTAATTTTTCAATCTTTTAATCTTCTAAAATAATCACTGTGTTTAGACCTGGGGACTGCTGTTATCCTCCACTCGGGCAAATAACCAGAGTAAATGCAAGCACATGCAATGTGAACTCGACATACAAAGAATACTAATTGAGCACTTGCTATGTGCCAGGTGCTGAACGGGGTGCTGCCATTCTATCAACAATTCCTTGCACTTATTCAAACTTGTTTTATCCTGAGTAAAGATGTTTGCTTACTATGTTAGTAATTTATTAAAAATTCATTAGCTTAAAATCGGAAAGATACCTCCCAATAAGACTAGCCTGTTCTTTTGCATAAAGTGTCAGATATAATAAATGGGTTTATTAAGAGCATGCTAAGGAAGAAGACAGGTTCATTACCTTTATTTATTTTTTAAATGAGAAACCATGTGTCTACTAATCTTCCTAACAGGATTCTTCCTTTCACTGTCATTTCCCTACCCAAGAATGGAACAGGGGCGTTGCCTGGGGCACCAAGCCTAAACCCTGCTTTCTGGACTTCAAGTCTCCGCCTCACTAACTTAATTTCTCACTGTTTTCTGGTATGAATTCTCTATTAAGTTCAAATCGTTTCCTTCTGTTCCCCCTACACATGGCCTGCTAACTCATTTAACCACTCCCAAAACGTTTATGGAAGACTTGCCTCCCCTGCCAGGCTCGATGATGGGGCCTGGAGATGAATAGATGGTTTTTGTTTGTAGGGCGCTCAAATCGAGGGTGTGAGACGGGGAGACAGATCCACAATCAAATGATCACAGATCATGCACGGTGGACTTGGGGGCCCTGTGGAGGGAATAATTGTGTGTGTACGGGAAAGAGTGTGTTGAGGGAGAGGTCAAGGACAGCTTCAGGGAGGGGAGCCTGATTGAGCTGGCCATTGGACATTTGCCAAGTGAGCAAGTGGAAGGGGTATTTTGGGCAGAGGGCGTGTTCTATTCAAAGGAATGCTGCATAGCCTATGCCGCGCCTCATGCCTTGTCTTCCCTCTCGTCTTCTGTGCTGTTAAACTCCATCTCATCCTCATCCCCGGGCAAGCAGCATGCATTCTTTAGACTGGGAGGAAGCCTAGAGATCATGTAGCCCAAGTCCTTTGTTTCACCAAGATAGAATTTGAGGTGCAAAATGTTACGTTGTGAATCACACTTTAACCCTCAGTCCACTATCACCAAATGTGTCCCACACATATTTGTTGGGCACCGACTGTGTATCAGACACTGTGAGGTATCCAAAGACAAATTGAACTTGGGTTTTCTTTCCCCCGGTGAGAATGTATTTCTCAATACACAGCCTGGAGGTTAAGAACACTCTGGTGTCAGACAGACTGGAGCTTGAAGCCTGACCCTGTGACATTCCTGCTGGTGACCTTGCAGGAGTTACTCATCCTCTCTGAAACTAAGTTTCTTCCTGTAAGAAAGATAACATTAGAATCCTAGTCATAAGTTTGCTATGAGAATTCAGTGTGATAACATTAGCAGAGCACGAAGCACTTAACAAATCTCAGTGATGAATTATACAGTCTACAGACAATATGGGAAAATAAAGGATAGTACAGACTAGGTTCTCAATTTAAAAAGAGCCATATGATGGATGAATTAAAATTTCAAATGCAAGGTCTTTACCTGATCAAAAATTACTATAGAGTTCCCTGAGAATCTAGATTCCTCAAAGCTTTGTGTCAGGCCAAATTGAAATGGAGATTTCCCCCCCTAAGGTCTAGTAACCTCTTGCAATATAATGAATTCTAATTACTTCATTAAGCATCACACCATCTTTAAAATTGGTAGGTCTGAACAGCTTTCTGAACAAAGTCAGCGGCTCTGTAAGAGAAGAGCTGCTTCCTGATTTTATGGGTCACACCGCTTTAGTCATTTATACTCTGTTTCATGCCATCTGGGCTCCACAGGGAATTATGGGACCATCTCCTGCTATGTGCAACATGGTCAGGAAAAGACAGCATCATTCTTGAAGGAAGAACAAGAATGAAGTAAGAGGGCTTCCGTGGTGGCTCGGGGGTAAGGAGTCTGCCTGCCAGTGCAGGGGATACTGGCTTGATCCCTGGTCCAGGAAAATTCCACATGCTGTGGGGCAAAAAAGGCCATGCACCACAGCTATTGAGCCTGTGCTCTAGAGCCTGGGAGCTGCAACTACTGAGCCCACGTATTGCAACTGCCGAAGTCCACGGCCCCTAGAGCGCATGCTCCACAGCCAGAGGCGCCAGGGCAATGAGAAGCCTGCACTCCACAGCTAGAGAGTGGCCCTCGCTCTCCACAACTAGAGAAAAGACTGTGCAGCAAGGAAGACCCAGCACAGCCACAAATACATAAATACAGTCATTTTTAAAAAGAGATAGAAAAAATAATTTTAAGGAACGAATGAAGGAGGGAAGACGCGAAGAGATAAGACTGTGATGCCACATAGATAGAACTTTTGAGCAGTGAATGAAATTGACTGCCTACCAAGTAGTGGAGGGTCTCGTGGCTACTGGGGTTCCAGAGGAGATAGGACCAGTTGGCATCACTTTGTAGGAGGAGATTGTGGAAGTGACTGGGAGGGAGAATCAGCAGTACTTACTTCCCATTCAATACGTTTTATAATTCTATTAAGCCATTCAAGGAAATGTTTATTGATCATCTATTATACAATGTCTCCATTTAAAGTGCTAGGTAGACAGTAGTAAATAAGACCGTGGCCCCATCCTCATGCAAATTGCATTCCAGGAAACTGCTGTGAATCCCTCAGTAAGGTAACAAGCCAAGAGGCATCAGGGCAACTGAGCTCTCTTTTTTTTTTTTGGTATGGAGGTAAGAGTTGCCAGGTCATGAGAGGAAGAATCTTCGATATGTACCACTTCTGTGTATGAAAATTAAGCAAGAGAGTAACTGAGAATGCCATATATGGAAAAATAATGCACAACTTTAAAAATTATTATTTTTTGATTATTGGCAGAACTTTATTAGAAAGGTACAGAGATACTTTCTTTTTTCAAAAATGATGTATTATAGTTGATTTTATGTTGTGTTAGTTTCAGGTATACAGCAAAGTGAATCAGTCACACACTACACATATCTTTTTTTAGACTCTATTCCCATACGGGCTGTTACAGAGTTTTGAGTAGAGTTCCCTGTGCTATACCATAGGTCCTTATTAGTTATCTATTTTATGCATAGTAGTGTGTCTTTGTTGATGTTCAGTTGCTTAGTTGTGTCCGACTCTTTGCGACCCCAGGGACTGCAGCACGCCAGGCTCCCCTGTCCTTCACCAACTGCCGGAGTTTGCTCAAACTCATGTCCACTGAGTCAGTGATGCCTTCCAGCCACCTTGTCCTCTATCATCCCCTTCTCCTCCTGTCCTCAATCATTCTGAAAATCAGGGTCTTTTCCAGTGAGTCGGCTCTTCACATCAGATGGCCAAAGTATTGGAGCTTCAGCTTCAACGTCAGTCCTTTCAACGAATATTCAGGGCTGATTTCCTTTAGGATGGACTGGTTTGAACCCCTTGCAGCCCAAGGGACTCTCAAGTGTCTTCTTCAGCACCAAAATTCGAAAGCATCAATTCTTCAGTGCTCAGCCTTCTTTATGGTCCAACTCTCACATCCGTACACTACTACTGGAAGAACCAAAACTTCGCCTATTTCTGTTTTGTAAGTTTGTTTGAAACATTTTTTTTTACATTCCACATATAAGCAATTTAGATTGTCATACCGAGTGAAATAAGTCAGAGAATAATGCAAAACTTTAAATGCTGGGATTAACTAACTACAGCAGTAAATGCTAGAATCATCAAAATTCTCCAAGATAAAGTTACACGCCATGACTTACACATTTGCCTGGTTTTTATTTTATGTGCTGCACAGTCTAACCCCAACCTTTGACTCTGTAACCACCCTGGTTTGAGTTGGGGTTTGAACAGCTGCCCAGCCCATCAGTGCTTCAGTGTGTTTGAGCAATAACTCATGCAGAGATGCTTAAGAGCTCACACGTCTTCAATAGACTAAAAGCAAGAGAAATAAGATTCCATAGCAACAACATGTCACTCTAAATCATCAGTGCTGTTTCACGAACAATGTAAGAACTGCAATAGAAAATACGGCAGGGAGTAGGACCAGTTCAGCAGATATGATTGGCTATTTTCTGGGAATTAGATCACTTTGGTCAGAGAGACCACAAAACTGCTCATTTTTATTAGCTAAGCTGTTGAATCTAGAAAGCTAGAAAAATTTGCCATTATTTGCTACTTTGTCTTTCACTGAAAAAATAAAAGGGGGTTTTATTTTCCTCCCTTGTTCTTTGCATGGAGATATCAGTGCTGATGGAGACAGCCAGCATGAACTCGGAGCAAGGGAGCTTGAATGCTGTAACTGAAAACCTTTGCTGATTTGATTAAGGTTTTGCTTATTATGATAAATATTCCAGCAGCCAAAAAGTAGCTAGTAAACATTTAAGGGACTGAGCCGGACTTACCTCATTGTGGGATTTGCCAATCATCCAGTTTTGTTTAAAAAAAAAAAAAAAGAAAATGTACTCAAAGTGAGCTTTCATATGCATGGAAGCTTGGAATAAGCTACACTGGTTCAGTAAGGACTCTGACCACAAACACTGCTTGGAGCAAATATAATCTTAGGCAGAAACAACTTTCCAACACAAACAGCAAATGGAAGCTTCTTGGAAATTACTTGATAAACTGTTAAAATAATAACTACTTATCTTAGAGTTGGCTTAGGACTGCAGTGTTGGAAATGACACAGCTGAAGATCAAAGCAAGCATTTCTTGCAGTGTAGCTGAACAAGAAGATGGTTGTTTCAGTCGTTTGTTTAGGAGGGATGGGGGAGTGGGATTCAGTTCTCATGTATAAAAAAGAAGAGGGTCCGTGTGTGCTCATATATTTCAGAGCCATAAAAAATGAAGACTGATTTAAAATTCAGACAGCTTCTCTCTTTCTTCCCTGTTTGACAATAGACAGCTGTGTCCCTATAAGTGTTCCTCTTAGGGAAGTTTTGTTCCAGGGAGTCCTCTGTGCTCCAAAGTAATAAACATGCACAATCTCTGCTAATGGTTTTGCCATAGGTGGCCCCAAGATGGCTGAACTATCCTAAAGGTATTTTTAAGTCTAAAAGCAAACCTTCGTAAAATCTCCCTCTCAGTTTTATTCCCTAAGTCTCTTCACAATTCTCTGAGGACTTCCCCATATATGGTGGGCCTCTCTTGTAAAAATTTACCAGGGTAATAGGTGTACATAAGCTGCTAACCAATGTTTTTTAACCAATTATTTTTGACTTGATATCTTGATGGAATTGTTAGGTAGATTATTTTGTCATCTTATAAGGGGATTCAATTGAGTATTTATACCTGTGGATATAAAAATAGACATTTAAAATTATTTATTATCTTTATTCCATGAAGGAAAGGGTGCAACTAATCTTCTTTGTACACTGTATGTATTGTCTCATTTAATTTTCACAGTAATACTATAAGGTAAGCTTTACCTATATTGTCTGTATTTTACTGATTAAAAAAACAGATAAACCAGATGTTCAGATAAATAATTTGGCTTCTGGTTTATTCTCTACACAGCAAAGTAGTCTTTAAAAAGCATAAATTGGAGTGCTTTCATCGAAGATATAATAACAATGACTAGATTGTCATTACCCTCCAATCTGAAACGGTTAAAAATTGAACAAAATGTATGAAGCAATTATTTTTTAAGATATTGGGCATCAGGCAACTAGGTACAGTGATCCCTGAGAAGTAAGAAATAAAAGGGATGGCCTCAGCAATGCTCTAGTTAACTCCCCTCCTATTTCTAGATGTTTACTCTCAAGGTGTGGGGATTCCTTGACTTGAGGATCTAGAACAGGAAGTCCAGGGAAACCAAAGGAACTTAGAACAAATTATGGAAGAAGAGAAAACATGGAAGACAAGACTGGTGATTTGTAGAGAGTTCCGCCAAGTGTTCATCAGTTCAGACATGTGAGGAAAAGGACCACAAATGGATTATAGGGAACAATCATTGGAGGTGATACAGAAACAGGAAGAATTTCTTTCCCAAATAGACACAGAGTGGGAAACCCTACAATTAATGGGGCATTGAGCGGGTATTGAGCAATATACTCAACAACTTTTTGCCTCCAAAATAGAGCATAATTAGCCCCATACCAAATGCTACTCTGGCCTCACTTAACAAAACTTAAAAGCAAGAAATGAAAGGATCAAGATGTTTCCAAGTAACTTTTCTGTGTCTCAGAACAAAATTAGGAATAGCCACAGGAATATAAAAATATGCAGCACCCAACAAAATAAAAATCACAGTGTCTATTATCTAATCAAAAATTAATGTGTGCAAAAAAGGCAATAAAATGCAAACTAATAATAATAAATTAATTAAACAGACCCAGAAATAATACAGATGATAGAATTCACAAACAATATTAAAACAGTTATTATAATTATATTCTTTATGTTCAAGAAGTTAGAAGAAAGATTGAATATTTAAGTAGATAGGGAAGATATAAAAAGGCCCAAACTGAATATTCAGTCATGAAAACAATAACATCTAAGATGAAAAAATACATGGAGGCAGGGAGATTAACAACAGATTAAACAGTGTAGAAGAAAAGATGACAGAACTCGAAGACACATCAATAGAAACTATCCAACATTAAACAAAGAGAGCTCTGAGCTGTGTGTGACAACTTCACACAAGCCTACACACCTATAATTCTTAATAGAGCCATTAGTGTGGGAGGGGCTAAATAATATTTGAAAAATAATGGCAAATATTTTCAAATGTGATGCAAACTATAATTGCATGGATCTGAGAATCCCAATTAACTCCAGGTGCAAAAAGCATGAATAAAAAAAAAATTGCCGAGACACAGCATAATCAGATTTCTCAAAGCTAGTGATAAAGAGAACATGTTACAAGTACACAGAGAATAAAAGACAGGTTACCTATAGAGGATCAAGATAAGAATGAGAGCAGATTTCCAGTCAAAAGATAGTGAAGCTTAAAAATACTGAAATAAAATAAAAATTAATCCAGAGTTTAACACCCAGTAAAAATTACTTTCCAAATGACAGCAAAAAAAGCATTTTTTCTGAAAGAATTTATCACCAGTAGACTTGAACTACAAAAATATTGAAGGATGTCCTGTAGGCAGAAGGCAATGATATTGGAGGAAATCTACATAAAGAAATGCAGACCACCAGAAATGGTAACTCAGGTAAATAAAAAAATCCTTTTTCTTATGGCTCATATCTCCTTAAGAAATAATTGACCATTTAAAATAAAACTAATAAAAATACTATCATGAAGGTTATAACATACAATATAAAATGTATTACTGAAAAAAACACATAAGAAAGAACAAGAGAAACAGAAGCAAACAGATAGAAAGGTTTTACAATGTACATGAAATGGTGTTATATCACCTTGAGGTAGATGTTAAATTAAAGATGCATATTATAAATCCTAAAGCAAGCACTACAATAATTCACAAAGAGTTATAACTAATAAACCAACAAGATAGATCAAATGTAACCATAAAAATATCTAGTTTCTTAATAAAAAGAAAAATAAACAAGAGAAGAAACATATGAGGCAAATAGAAAACAAATATCAAGATAGAATATTTATATTCCAATATATTTTTTAAAAACCATACTATGTGCTTTTAAACAGTTAAATATTTTAAATTTAGACTTTTAAAAAGTCTAAATATTTCAGAAAGCAAAGATGATTAGTTTGGATAAAAGAGCAAGAATTATACTTTGTCTGCAATAAACCCCCTTTAAATATAAAGATATGAATAGATTAGAAGTCACCTGATATGAAGAGCTGACTCATTGGGAAAGATCCTGATGCTCGGAACGACTGAGGGCATGAAGAGAAGGGAGTAGCCGAGGATGAGATGGTTGGATGGCATCATCGACTCAATGGACATGAGTTTGAACAAACTCTGGGAAATACTGAGGGACAGGGCAGCCTGGTGTGCTGCAGTTCTTGGGGTTGCAAAGAGTCAGATGTGACTGAGCGACTGAACAACAATAACAAAAAGGATTAAGGACTTACATTGCTCTTACTATAGAGCTACAGGAATTAAGACAGTATCGTTTTGGTGGAAAGTTAGACAGATCAAGGGAACAGAATAGAGGGCCCAGAAACTGACCCACGCATGTGTGGCTGGCTGACTTTTCACGAAAGTACAAAGGCAATTCAGCAGAAAAGGACAGTCTTAGGAAATGGTACTGCCACAAACGGCTATTCATAACAAATAAAAAGAGAACTTGATTCATATCTGACACTTTATAGAAAATGAACTCAAAATGAATAATAGACTAAAAGTCAACCCTGAATTAAAAAACAATTTCTAGAAGAAACACAAGGGGAAAATCTGTGTGCCCTGTTAGGCAAAAACTTCTCAGATACCAAAAAGATGATCCATAAAGGGACAAATTGATACACTGGACTTCATCAACTAGGAATATATTGTCGTCCAAAACATGGTTAAGAAAATGAAAACTAAGTTAAAAAATCTGCAATTCAAATATCTCATGAACAACTTGCACCCAGAATATATAAAGAACTCGCAAAACTCAATAATGAGAAAACCACTCCTTACCTCCCTAAAAAAGATTTAAAAAAGGCACAGTGTCAAACAGAATATACAGATAGCAAATAAAAACATGAAAAGGTGATTGACCTCATGAGCCATTAGGAAAATGAAAATTTAAACCACAATAAGATATCACTGAATGGTATCAGCATATCTAAAATTGAAAAGATACGTCAAGTTTTGGTAAGGACATGAACTAACTGGAACTCTCCTTCGGTGCTTATGGAGATGTGATGTGGTATAACCATTTTGAAAAATGTTTTCCTGCTTCTTAATACGTAAAGCGTACGCCTACCATATGATCTGGCTATTTTACCCCTAGGCGTTTACCAAAGAAAAATAAAAGCATATGCCCTTACCAAGATGGGCACACAAATGGTCATAGTGGTTGTGTCTGTAAGAGCCCCAAACTAGAAACATTTCAAGTATCCATCAGCAGGTGAATGGACAGAAATAGTGGTATATCCATATAAGGGAACACTGCTCAGCAGTGTAAAAGAATAATCTGTTAATATAGTCAACAACATGAATTAAACCCAAAGTAGTTAAACTGAATGAAAGAAGTCAGACAAAACGAGAACATTACGTATGATTACTTTTGTATCAAATTCTAGAAAATGCAACTGATTAGTAGCCACAGAAAGCAGATCAGTGGTTGCCTGGGTCCATAGGTAGCGACTGAGGGGAAAAGGAGGGAATGTTGTGAATTTTCAGTATCTTAATTATCTTGGTGATTTCAAGATAATTTATATATGTCAAAACATCAAATTTCATAGTTAAAATGTATTTAGTTAATTGTACATCAATCATACCTCAATAAACCAGCTTTTAAAGTATATAAATTAGAACATGTCACTCCCTTGCTTAAATTCTGAATAATTGCTTATTACATTTAGAATAACATCTAAATGCTCTCATGAACCACAATGAAACATCTGCATGGCGTTTGTTTCCTAACACATCTGTTCTACTTCTTGATCAACACATGCTGGTGACACTTGCCCCTTTAGGTTTTTTGCCTGTTAACTCTCCTATTTTGGGGTACTTTATGTGGTATTTCCTGTACCTGGGACACTGCTCCGTGCTCACATGGTGAGATTTTTCATTTTCAGATGCAATACCACATCATCAGAGAAGTACTTCTGTTTAAGTAGTCTTTCCTCCAAAATTATTCTTTTTGAATATGAATATTTATTTGGCTGTGCTCGGTCTTAGTTGTGGCATGTGGGATCTTCTTAGTTGTGGGATGCAGGGTCTAGTCCCTGACCAGGGAATGAACTTGGGTACCCTGCATTGGGAGCATGGAGTCTTATCTTAGCCACTGGACCACCAGTGAAGACCCCAAATTATTCTTTATCATTGCACCATATTTACTTAGTCATAGCACTTAGCAGAAGTTGTAATTATGCATTACTTCTTAATTTGCTTGTTTATGATCTGTCTCTCTCACTAGGCCATAAGCAGATAATATCTTAGCACTTTGGCCATGTCAGTGACATGCTAACCTCCCACCACCTCCTTGCTGTCATGAATAATTACTCTAGCCTGACTATGCTCTCTCTAATAATGCTTTTTCATACCAACCACCCTTTAGGAGAGGGCATTTTTTGAACAAAAAAAATATCAGCTGATTTTCTGAATGTTTTAAAAATTAGAGGAAAAATCAATAACTTTGAAAGGCAAAGCTTTGATTGTAAGATCTGAGCTTTGAGAAAAAAAGAAAAGGTGTTTTTTGTCTTTGTTTAAATTGACACAGGATTTACATTCAGCAAAATGTACATATTTTGTTTTGAGAAATGTACATACCTGGGTAACTATACTACACTTAAGATAGAAAATATTTCCTTCACTAACCAAGATGTCCTTTTCTAGTCAAGATTCTACCCACTCTTTCCAAGCAAAGCAACCACTGTTCAGATTTCTATCACAGTAGTATGGTATGTCTATACTAGAACCGTTCTAGATGGAATTATACTTTTGTGTCTGGCTAATTGCATTCAACATAATGTCCGAACATGGTCCACGTTGTTGCATATACAAGCAGTTTGTTCTTTTTATCTGTTATGCAGTATTCCATGGTATGGATATATCACAGTTAGTTTACCCATTCCTCTGTTGATGGCTACATGAACTGGCCAGTTTTTAGCTATTTGAATAAAGCTGTGTTATGAACATTCTTGTACAAAGATTTTGCGGACATATATTTCTCTTCGGTTAATACCTAGCAATTTATGGGCCATAGAATGTACGTATATTTCGTTTTATAAGAAATTGCTAAAATGTTTTCTAATGTAGTTGGATCATTTTACATCCTAACCATCATGTGTGAAAGTTCTAAGTAACCCACATTTTTGTCAGTACTTTAGAATTTAGCCATTCTCATGGATATGAAGTGGTACCTCACAGTGATTTTAATCTGTATTTCTCTGGTATTCAGCATCTTTTCATGTGCCTTTTAGCTATTTATAGAACCTTCTTTATGAAGATACTGTTGAAGTCTTTTGGCCATTTAACAAAATTGGATTGTTTGTATTATCAATGTTATAAGAGTTTTAAAAAATACATTCTAAAGTCAAGTCCCTGGTTAGATATATGTACTGCGAGTGTCTTCTCCCACTTTGTGACTTGTGTTTTATTCTAACAGTGTCTTTCGAGAAGAGATCTTTATTATTTTTGCAAAGTTCAATTTAAGAAAAGGGTACTGAGAATCAAAAAGTTAAGTCCTAAAGAAAGTATTGTCATTTGTTTCTAGGTTATTTTTTAATTTTCTTTTTAATGTCTTCAGTGACCTGTTGGTTATTTAGAAGTGTGTTGTTTAGCCTCCATATGTTTGTGTTTTTTAACAGTATTTTCCCCCCTGTGGTTGATATCTAGTCTCACAGTATTACAATAAAAAAAGATGCTGGATATGATTTCTGTTTTCTTAAATTTATGGAGACTTGATTTGTGAGCCAAGATGTGATCTATCCTGGAGAATGTTTCACACACACTTGAGGAAAAAGTATATTCTGCTGTTTTGGGATGGAATGTCCCAAAGATATCAGTTAGGTCCATCTAGTCTAATGTGTGTGTGATTTAAGGCTTGTGTTTCCTTATTAACTTTCTGTCCAGATGATCTGCCCATTGTTGTAAGTGGGATCTTAAAGTCTCCTACTGTTATTGTGTTATTGTGGATTTCCCCTTTTATGGTTGTTAGCATTTGCCTTATGTATTGAGGTGTTCCTATGTTGGGTGCATAAGTATTTATAACTGTTATATCTTCTTCTTGGATTGACCCCTTGATTGATACGTAATCTCCTTCCTTCTGTGATCATATGATCATTATGTAACATCCTTCTTGTAACAGTTTTTATTTTAAAGTCTATTTTGTCTGATGTGAGGATTGCTACTCCTACTTTTTTTGATTCCCATTTGCATCTAATATCTTTTTCATCCCTTGATTTTCAGTCTCTATGTGTCCTTAGGTCTGAAGTGAGTCTCTTGTAAGCAGCATATACACAGATATTTCTGTATCCATTCGGCCAATCTGTGTCTTTTGGTTGTGGCGTTTAATCAATTTACATTTAAGGTAGTTATTGACATATATGTTCCTGTTGCTATTTTCTTAATAGTTTAAAGTTTGGTTCTGTGGGTCTTTTTTTTTTTTTTCTCTTATGTTTCCTGCTAGAGAATTTCCTTTAGCATTTGTTATAAGGCTGGTTTGGTGGTGCTGAATTCTCTTAGCTTTTGGTTGTCTATAAATACCTAGAGACAAATGACAATGAAAATACAACCACCCAAAACCTAATGGAGGCAGCAAAAGCAGTTCTAAGAGGGAAGTTCATAGCAATATAAGCTCACCTCAAGAAAAGAGAAAACATCAAATAAACAACCTAACCTTACATCTAAAGCAACTAGAGGAAAAGAACAAAAACTCCACAAAGTTAGTAAAAGGAAAAAAATCATGATGATCAGAGCAGAAATAAATGAAAACAAAGGAGACAATACCATAGATTAATAAAAGTAAAAGCTGATTCTCTGAGAAGATAAACCAAACTGACAAACCACTAACCAGACTCACCAAGGAGAAAAGGGAGAAGACTCAAATCAATAAAATAAGAAATGAAAAAGGAGAAGTCACAACAGACAGTACAGAAATACAAAGGATCATAAGAGACTACGATGAGCAACTACTGCCAAAAAAAATGAACAACATGGAAGAAATGAACAAGTTCTTAGAAAAGTACTACCTTCCAAAACGGAACCAGGAAGAAATAGAAAACACGAATAGACCAATTTCAAGCACCAAAACTGAAATGGTAATCAAAAATCTTCCAACAAAAGCCCAGGGCCAGATGGCCTCACAGGTGAATTCTACCAAAACTTTAGAGAAGAGCTAATACCTATTATGCTCAAACTTTTCCATAAAACTGCATAAGAAGGAAAATTCCCCCAAATCAGACAAAGATGCCATAAAAAAAGAAAGTTACAAGGAAATAACACTGATGCAAAATTCTAGCAAACAGAATCCAGCAACACATTAAAAGGATCATACACCATGATCAAGTAGGATTTATCCCATGAATGCAAGGGTTCTTCAATATAGGCAAATCAATCAATGTGATACATTGTATCAACAAACTGAAAGATAAAAACCATATGATCTCAACAGATGCCGAAGAAACTTTCAACACAACTCAATACTGATTTATGATGAAAACTGTCCAGAAAGTAGACACAGAAGGAACCTATCTCAACATAATAAAGGCCATATACAATAAACCCGCAGCGAACATTATTCTCAATGGTGAAAAACAGAAAGTATTTCCTCTAAGATCAGGAACAAGACAAGGGTGCACATTCCCACCACTGTTTTTCTACATAGTTTTCAAAGTCCTAGTCACAGCAATCAGAGAAGGAAAAGAAATAAAAGGAATCCTGATTGGAAAAGAAGTAAAACTCTCACTGTTTGTAGATGACATTATACTATACATAGAAAATCCTAGAAATTCCACCAGAAAATTAGTAGAGCTAATCAATGAATATAGTAACACTGCAGGATAGAAAATTAAGAAATCACACACAGCGAAATCCCTTGCACTCCTATACACGCATGATGAAAAATCAGAGACAGAAGTTAAGGAAACACTCCCATTCACCATTGCAACAAAAAGAATACAATACCTAGGGGTAAACCTACCTGGGCTTCCCAGGTGGCACTAATGGTCAAGGATCTGTCGGCTAATGCATGAGTCATAAGAGATGTGGGTTCGATCCCTGGGTCAGGAAGATTCCCTGAAGAAGGGCACGGCAACCCACTCCAGTGTTCTTTCCTGGAGAATCCCATGGGGAGAGTAGCCTGGTGGGTTACATTCCATGGAGTTGCTAAAAGTCAGACACAACTGAAGTGACTGGGCACATGCACACAAACCTACCTAAAGAGACAAAGACCTGTGTGCAAAAATCTATAAGACACTGATGAAAGAAGTCAAAATGACACAGACAGACAGAGAGCTAGACCGTGTTCTTGAATTGGAAGAATCAATATTGTGAAAATGACTACACTATCCAAAGTAATCCACAGACTCAGTGCAATCCCTATCAAGCTACCAATGGTATTTTTCACAGAAATAGAACAAAAAATTTCATAATGTGTATGGAAACACAAAAGACTCCAAACAACCAAGGAAATCTTGAAAAAGAAGAATGGAGCTTGAGGAATCAACTTTCAGATAAGGTTGGAATGGAGCTGGAGGAATATAAGAATGGAGTTGGAGGAATCAATCTTCATATAAAAGATGCAAATAATTTTATCTTTGACAAAGGAGGCAAGGATATACAATGGAGAAAAGGTAGCCTGTTTAATAAGTAGTGCTGGGAAAACTGGACAGATATATGTAAAAGAATGAAACTAGAACACTTTCCAGCACCATACACAAAAATAAACTCAAAATGGATTAAAGATTTAAATGTAAAGCCAGAAACCATAAAGCTCTTAGAGGAAAATGTGGGCAATACACTGTTTGACATACATCACATCAAGATCATCTTTGACCGCCTCCTAGAGTAATGGAAATAAAAACAAAAGTAAACAAATGGGACTTAATTAAACTTAAAAGCTTTTGCACAGCAAAGGAAACAATAAACAAGATGAAAAGGCAACCCTCAAAATGGGAGAAAAGACTTGCAAATGAAACAATTGACAAAGGATAAATTTCTAAAATATACAAGCAGCTCATGCAACTCAATACCAGAAAATCAAACAAGCCATTCAAAAAATGGATGGAAGACCTAAACATATATTTTTCCAAAGAAGATATGCAGATGACCAACAAACACATGATAAAATGCTGTATGTCTCAGGAAACTCAAACAGGGGCTCTGTATCAACCTAGAGGGGTGGGATAGAGAGGGAGGTGGGAGGGAGGTTCAAGAGGAGATATATGTATACCTATGACTGATTCATGTTGAGGTGTGACAGAAAACAACAGAATTCTGTAAAGCAATTATCCTTCAATTCAAAGATAAATAAATTAATAAAGAAAAGAAAAAAAGAAAATTAAACAACCCATTCAAAAAATGGGTAGAAGACCTAAACATATGTTTTTCCAAAGAAGATATACAGATGACCAACAAATGCATGATAAGATGCTCAACATCACTCATTATTAGATAAATACAAATCAAAACTACAATGAGATATCATGTCACTCTGGTCACAATGGCTATCATTTAAAAATCTACAAACAATAAATGCTGGAGAGGACGTGGAGAAAATGGAACCCTCTTGCACTATTGGAGGGAATGTAAATTGATACAGCCAGTATGGAGAGCAGTATAGAGATTTCTTAAAAAACTAGGAATATAACTACCATGCTGCTAAGTCGCTTCAGTCGTGTCCAACTCTTAGCGACCCCATGGACTGCAGCCTACCAGGCTCCTCCATCCCTGGGATTTTCCAGGCAAGAACACTGGAGTGGGTTGCCATTGCCTTCTCCAATGCATGAAAGTGAAAAGTGAAAGTGAAGTTGCTCAGTCGTGTCTGACTCTTAGCGACCTCATGGACTGCAGCCTACCAGGCTCCTCCATCCCTGGGATTTTCCAGGCAAAAGTACTGGAGTGGGGTGCCATTGCCTTCTCCAAGAACTACCATATGACCCAACAATTCCACTATGGGGGATATACCCTGAGAAAATCATAATTGAAAGAGACACATGTATCCCAATGTTCGTGGCAGCACATTTTACAATAACTAGAACATGGAAGCAACCTAGATGTCCATTGGCAGATGAATGAATACAGAAACTGTGGTACATATATACAATGGAATATCACTCAGCTATAAAAATGAATGCATTTGAGTCAGTCATAATGAGGTGGATGAACCTAGAGCCTATTGTACAGAGTGAAATAAGTCAGAAAGAGAAGGACAAATGTTGTATATTAATGCATGCATATGGAATCTAGAAAGATGGTATTGATGAATCTATGAGTCATAGACATAGAGAACATATTGTGGAGACAGTGGGGGAAGGAGAGGGCAGCACGAATTGAGAGAATAGAGTGGACACATATACATTACCATATGTAAAGTAGCAATGGGAATTTGCTGTGCGACACAGAGAGCTCAACCCAGTGATCTGTGACAACCTAGAGGGTGGGATGGGGTGGAAGCTTGGAGGGGGGTTCATGAGGGAGGGGACCTATGGATACCTGTAGCTGATTCTTGTTGATGTATTGCAGAGGCCACACACTATTGTAAAGCAATTATCCTCCAATTAAAAAAAAAAGAAAGAAAGAAAGTAGCATTAAAAATTTACACCACTGTTGTATACTGGAATACATTTTTAAGATTAACTTAAAACATGTCCTAGTGGCTCAGATGATAAAGAATCTGCCTGCAATGCAGGAGACCCGGGTTTGATCCCTTGGTTGGGAAGATCCCCTGGAGAAGGGAATGGCAACCCACTCCGATATCTTTGCATGGAGAATCCCATGGACAGAGGAGATTGGTGGGCTTCAGTCCATGGGTTTGCACAGTCAAACATGGCTGAGCGACTAACACTAAAACATGTCCTACAAACATATTGTACTTTCTTTTCTCCCCCATGCTATACAGTAGGTTTTCTTTAGTTATCTATTTTATACATCATTGTTGTTGTGTAGTTGAAAAATTATTGTTGTTTACCCATAGATTATGGCCCACCAGGTGCCTCTGTCCATGGGATTTCCTAGGCAAGAATATTAGAGTGGATTGCCAATTCTTTCTCCTGACCTAGGGATTGAACCCACATCTCCTGCATTGCGGGCAGAGTCTTCACTGCTGAGCCACCAGGGAAGCCCATTTTATACCTAGCAGTGTGTATGTGTCAGTCCCAGTATACAGTAGGTACAGACAAATACTGTTTGATTCCACTTATATGAGATGCCTAGACTAGTCAAATTCATAGAGTCAAAAAGTACATTGGTAGATGCTAGGAGCTGGAGTTGGGGTGGGGAGAGGGGATAGGGAGTTCGAGTTTAATGGGGACAGAGTTCCAGTTTAGGAAGGTGAAAAATTTGGGAGATGGATGATGGTGAGAGCTGCATGACAAATGTGAATATACTTAGTGCCACTGAACTGCACACATACAATTAAAACAGTTTGTTTTATATTATGTGAGTTTTACCACAATAAAAAAAATCATTAAAAAACAGTTTACACCACAAACAATGTTTTTGAAGGAATTCGTGATTATTTAAGACCTGGTTTTCCTTACTGCTCAAGAGGAGATTTAAAGTTTGACCCACCTGATGTGAAGAGCTGACTTATTGGAAAAGGCCCTGCTGCTGGGAATGACCAAAGGCAGGAGGAGAAGGGGATGACAGAGGATGAGACTGTTGGATGGCATCACAATTCAATGGACATGAGTTTGAGCAAGCTCCGGGAGATAGTGAAGCCAGGGAAGCCTGGCGTGCTGCAGTCCACGGAGTTGCAAAGAGTTAAGTACACGGCTGAGCAACCGAACAACATCAACAAAAGAGAAGGTGCCTGAGGCGGTGGGAGAGGAAATCCAAACAAAAGGGGTTTCTGCACAACCTCTACCCGCCTCCCTCCTGGAGTAAGTGATCCGTATCTCAGTCAGTGTGTTGGGATCTCAGAGCAGAGGAGACCTATGCCTGGCTTTCCTAGGAACCAGCCAAGGAAATAGAAAGCCTTGTCCAAAGCATCACAGAAGGGGAGCAATGGTGGCTGAGATATAAGCAGACGGGACTGGGGGAAACTTTGGGAGGTACTATTATGCTCAGGAAAAAAATGAGAAAAGCAGACAAAAATGAGTTCTTAGATTAATCGTGGGAGGCAGATTGCTAAGATAAGGGGAGCTCACTCAAAGTAGCCGACAGTCATTGTGAAAGCATGGACCTCAAGAGTGATGCCCAGAACCTGAGAATGAGGGTGAAAGAAGGTGAAGTTCAACCCCGTGAAGGCCAGTGTAGACAATGGCCAGTGTGGACAATTGTGAATGAGACTCCATTTCACCCTGGAGTCCCCTTGAACTTAAATTACTCCCCAAAGATGGGGGAGAGGAGGGAGGAGAACATGAACCAATTCTTCACTTAAACGAGACAACGTTTTAATCCAGAAAAAGAAGTGACTATTACCTTGAATCAGCAAGTTTGTTTCCTGCTACCAAAAGGATACGGGTGCTTGAGAACTAAGTTATGTTGTAAAGGAATAGAATTTCACATCTGTATCCCTGAGTTTTTAGTGAAATTGCACTGGGAGGAGTCATAAGGTCTTCAGGGCAGGGATAATTTCAGTGCTGTTAGCCAACTGATACTCAGGGTGCTGACCTGTGCCAATTACACAGTAGATGGTTGGGCAATAGTTTTAAACGGATGAAAGACATGACTTAACTATGGTGAAGTTAGCTTGTGTGACCTCAGATCCCCCAATTTTCTGCCTCTCTGTGTTTCTCCCTTCTATGCATAATGAAGTTGAGGACAAATTAGCCATGTTTTTGGATCACAGCAGCAATGGGAATAGACATTTTATTTTTATTTTCCCTTTCCTTGCCAATTGGTAAGCAATTATTTCCTTCAATGTGCCTTCTACATGGGGGATTATTTAATCTAGTAGATTCATCCCTGAATGCCATATCATATGAAACTGATTACTACTGTATGACTCAATATTATTAACTCTTTATACATCTTGAGGCCACTGACGGGTTCTCTAGGAGTTTGAAAAAATTTCTTTTCATGCATTAAAAGCAAAGAATAACACATTGGTTTTTAGTTTTTTTCAGCTGTGATTGACATTCCCATGTCTCAGGAAGAATTGTTGACAGCAACAAAGACCCTGTTCCTTAAAAAAATTATGGACAGTGATAGATATGAAGGAAACCTGTTCTAATTTGTCAGGGCTTACAAAGGATGCTGAGGACCTTCTGATAGCACTTTAGGAAAGAGGGTTATTGTGGTACTTTATGAGAACCAGCTGTGGAATCAGATTTCATCTCACACCCAGGGTCTTCCACTTACCAGCCATGGAAACTTGGGTGAGTTGCATAAGGTCTTCAAGCTTCACTTGAGTCTCCCAGGGAAGTTTAGACTATTAAGTGAGATGATACGAGCTTAGCATGTTGCACATATCACACGCACAGTTCGTTCTAGCCATTTCATCTTTATTTTTATTCACTGGCATTCTGAAACTGGAACAAAGCAGTGACGTTCTTTTTTGAGGAGAGCAATGTCTGAACACAGCTAGGGTAAGATTGTTAAAATGTTTTCTTGTGCCAGGTTTTCAGTTTTCAGGAACCAACGCCACAGATCTAGTAACCTCTGTAAATATATATGAAAGAGATCAGAAGAAAAATCATTTCCAGGGAGCACTATTTTTTTTATGGCAATCTAAATGGTGCTTTAGGGTTTGAAAAAGAAGTTTGGGTTTCTCCTGGTGAATGAAAAAAAAAATGCTTAGAAACAGAAAAACTTGGGATAAATATGTGTTTCCTTTTGTAACTGCTATTTGAAATTCATTAACAACCAGCTCTATTATGGCAGCAGAAGGTATAAAACCAAATGGGCTCCTTTCTCCCATAATCGAGCGAGGCTCTCAGAATCATTTGGAAAGAAAACTCAAATCTAGGCCAGGGCTTATTGGCTGACTGATGAACCACCAGTAAATCTTCAAGCAAAAAGAACTTGATGTTGAATCCATTCAAAAAACATTCTTCATTTGATCCTCCTAAAACCAAAGTTATTTAAATATAATTCATTCAAAGTGAGGCAGCTGTCCCAGAAATCAGCAAAAGCCTACTTGTTTCATGTCGGCTTAGTTGTTGTTCTGCTAAAGAAATGAACTTGAGGGTGTGGACACAGCAACCTGGGCCCACTCAGGGATTTTATACAGGGCAGCTGCAGCAGGCACAGCTTCCAGATGGTAGTCTGGAGAAAAGGTGGAGGCTTTAAATTAACTAATGGAACCAGGGGTTGGAAGCAGCAGAGGGAACACTAGAACATGGAGGGATGTGACCTCAGCGATGTCAGGCCATTAAGATGAGGCTTCAGAAATGAGCCTTGGAAGCGGCAATGATTTGGACAGGTTTGGTGACCTTTAAGAAAATGACATGAATATCTAATTAGATGCTCTTCTGCACAGTTACTGCTAAAAGCCCTACACGATCCAGGTTCCCTGCATAAGAAAACTATTCCTGCAGTGGGCAGACCTCGGTCAAGGGGGAAACATCCATCCTTAGGTGAGTTTGGAGAACGAGCCCAAGGCTAAGGAAATGGGAAGCAGGGATGGAGTTAATGCATAGTGGAGGGTATCGCTGCTGTCATGGGATGAGAAAAGGACAGCTTCATAGACAGAAATGTGAGTAGTGGCGAGGCCAGGGTGGAGAAAGAGCTTTCTTAGTTCTATAGGTGAGCCTGGAATATGTCCCCCAGTTTTAGGTCTTTGCATAGCTTTTAAACCCCTTTGGCCCAACTTTGTTGTTTATGTAGAGATTGCTGGAGACTTTTGTCTTCCCAAGATGTTATTCCTCTGACTTTGAAAATCTTTCATGAGTTTAAGGAGCCCTTAGCACAGTCGTGTTTGATTATTTATTAATTTAATCAACAGATGTTTATGGAATATGTATGAGGTACCAGGTACTGTTCTAGGTTTCTGAGATTATGGTGGAGAATAAAACAGGCACCACCCCTGGCCTCAAGAAGTTTACATTCTAGAGAGAGACAAACAGTCAATATACACACAGAAAAATAAAGCAAATGCAAGTAACATTTTTATGAAGGAAACAAAGAGTTGAGACATAGAAGGGTATGTAGAATGAAGTCTAGGGAAAGAGTCTCAGAGACAGGATACATCATGATGCTGCCATTCTGGAAAGCTTGCCAGCAGTATTTACCAGAATACAATCTGTGTATGCGTGGGATCCAGAGATCTCACTACTGCATATACATGTCGAACATATTCTTGCTCACGTCCATAATAAAATGCATTCTAGGGTGTTCGTCATGATAATGCTTTTGATAAGAGGGAGTTGGAGGGATCCATCACTAGGGTGAATGATTGCTATCGATTATTGTATTAATAGAACACTAAGAAGCAATGGACAGGATGAACAGGAATGTAGATAGCTCTAAATGTCTTAATGTTGAATAAAAATGTCAGAGAAAAGAAGGAGATTCAAAGAACAACGTACCCTGAAAACACACACTGGAAACATCACAACATATGTAACTGGGATGAATCAGAACCTGTCAGTCCTCTCTATGGGGAGAGGGGATTGAGAGTGAGGATGAGAGGAGGGGAGGAAAATCTTCTGTAATGGCTTCAGGAAAGAGTCTTAAATGGTAGAGTCATGATGACATGCTATGAATTTAAGAGCGTGATTGACTCAGATCTGCACCTGGGGCTAAAGCAGAACAAAACAAGAGTGAGAGCGAGCCAGCCAGGCTGAGTGCTGGGAAGAATGCTCTGGCTAATGGAGGCAGCTTGTGGAAAAGCCTCAAGGTAGGCAAAGGGCTGGCCTGAAATAGGCCCAGTGATGGTCAAGGGCAATGCGGAAGGATTGACGGAGGAAGTTGGAGATAAAGGCAGGACCTTGATCATACGAGGTCCCTGGGGGCCATGGCGAGAGGTTCAGCTTTTATGGAGAGATCAATGGTAAGCCACTAAAATATTTTAAGCAAAAGAGTGGCATGCCTTCATTGATGTTTTAACAGATCAAGTTGTCTATGATGGAAAGTCTGGATAGGAGGAAGCAAGAGGAAAACCAGAGACATCACTGAGGAGGTACTGTAGTCTCCCAGCTGAGAGATGCTGGTGACCTGGACCAAGGTGGCTGTGTACACTGAGGGAAGTGAACACACTTGCACACAAACAAACTCATGGGGCTTTCCTGGCGGTCCAGTGGCTAAGACCCCATACTCCTAATGCAACAGATAGTGGTTTGATCACGATCAGGGAACTAAGAGCCTGCATGCTACATGGCATGGCCAAATATATGTGCGTGTGTGTGTGTATACACACATGTGTGTGCAGGCTCAGTTGCTCAGTTGTGTCTGACTCTTTGTGACCTCATGGACTATAGCCTACCAGGCTCCTCTGTCTGTGGAATTTTCTAGGCAAGAACACTGGAGTGAATTGCCATTTCCTACTCCAAGGGATCTTCTTGATCCAGGGATTGAAGCTGCATCTCCTGCTCTGGCAGGTAGGGCTTCCCTGGTGGCTCAGAGGTAAAGAATTTGCTTGCTTATGCAGGAGACACAGGTTTGATCCCTGGTTTGGGAAGATCCCCTGGAGAAGAAAATAGCAATCTGCTCCAGTATTCTTGCCTGGGAAATCCCTTGGATGGAGGAGCCTGGTGGGCTACAGTCCATAGAGTCGCAAGGAGTAGGGCACGACTTAGGGACTAAATAACAGTAAAACATGAATAGTACCTGGCACCTAAGAAAAAACAAACAACAGAGAACTTACACTCACGTCCACCAAAAAGAGTCTTCCCATGTCCCACATTTCTACTTTTCCACTGTGAACATAACCCAGTGTTTCTCTGTTGAATTTCTGTCGGAGAAGCATGAGAATCCAAAATGCCCCCTAGTCCCACCCCAATCCCAGGTTCCTGGCAGCTTTGTGGGCTCATGGGTGTTTGCCTCCTAGTCCTGGACTTTCCCAGACATGAAGGAGTCACACAGGTCTCCCTAAGTGTATCTGTGGTCAGGATGCTTTAAGAGCTGGTCCCTGGAACCTCAGTTCAGTTCACTTCAGTTGCTCAGTCGTGTCCAGCTCTTTGCGACCCCATGGATTGCAGCATGCCAGTCTTCCCTGTCCATCACCAACTCCTGGAGCTTGCTCAAAGGTGGCCTGGATTTGATTCGCAGCTCTGCCATTCAGTTACTGGCTGGGTGACCTTGGACAAGTTCTTTTGTGCTCTGTGCCTCAGTTTCCTCATCTGTAAAATGCAGATAGTGATGGTGCCTATTTCATCACCTATTTCTGAATTCTTGTGGCTCAGCTGGTAAAGAATCTGCCTGCAATGCAGGAGACCCTGGTTTGATTCCTGGGTTTGGGGAAGATCCCCTGGAGAAGGGATAGTCTACCTGCTCCAGGATTCTTGGGCTTCCCTGGTGGCTCAGCTGGAAAAGAATCTGCCTGCAATGAGGGAGACCTGGGTTCGATCCCTGGGTTGGGAAGAGCCCCTGGAGAAGGGAAAGGCTACCCACTCCAGTATTCTGGCCTGGAGAATTCCATGAACTGTATAGCCCATGGGGTCACAAAGAGTCGGACACGACTGAGTGACTTTCACTTCATTTCGCTTCACTTCAGTTTATATAAAAGGCTCAGAACAGAACCTGACATCAAACCCATGTCCTATTAGAGTTTATTATTATTATTAGTGAAGGGAACCGGTTGTTTCCCTCACTGATAGGCCTAGTGATTACAACTCTTCTAGCAGAATGCTTTCTGATAAGCATCAGGCAGGGAGCCTGCTGCCCCGTCTCTGCCCTGTACCCCACCTACACGTTGAACAACCAAGTTTCTAAAACATGAGGTCATTTTTCCTATAAGCTTCATATTACATGAATAGCCCCGTGCTTCTCAAGGACCAAAAAAGTTCTCGTCGTAAACAAGGCTGAGAATTTTAAAACTTTTCTTAAGTTAAAAGGAATGTGTCATCTGCTGCATCTTTTATGAGTATATTTTTATACTTCTCATCTCATATGAGAGCTCAAGAAAAGCAGGCTTAATACCCATGTAGAGTCCTGCGTTCCATGTTGCTGCTTCAGGTCACACCAATAGACTCAGACATGCTGGACACTGGTGAGGCCGACGTGCCAGCCCACACAGCACCCTGCTGCACATTCACCAGGTGTGGCAGTCATCTAGTGCCTGTCTTTATTTCCTTGCCTTTATTTTCCATCTGAACTCACAGTTTCTGTCTTACCTCTGTGGGATTTTAGGCAATCATTAAGCCATTTGCAGTTGGTTTGAATGACCAGTGGAATTAACGTTGGCCCTCGCTGTTCTTTGCATTTTAAAAGCAAGGTTTTAATCTGAATAGACGTCTAATTTGGTGATTGAGAGTGAGGAAATGCACTTTCCAAACATCTCTGGAGGAGGGCTGGGTTGGACCTTGGGTGCCCTCTGCCCTCCCTTCAGTCCCAGCATCCTTGCATTCCCTGCAGACTTCCTGTGCAGGCGGGGGCTGTGTTGGGCACTTTCTGTGTTTACCCCACATCCTCCCAGGTTGGTTCTTTTTCCAGCCAGTGCTATAGCACCTGCCTGCCATAGGTTTGACCTGCCGGGCCTCTTCCCTACCTCTCCCTTTCTTGCCAGGCTTCTCGGACTTGGGGTACCTGTAGGTGGAGCCTGGACCTGAAGGTGATTAACATCTCTCTGGCCAAGGAGCAATGCAGCCAGTAGGTAGATGCCGTTCTTTCACGTGGACAATACTGGGCACATTCTATTAGCTCCCCAGCATCCTGGTAGGATGAAACCCATGACCCACAGTGGTGATCCAACTTGAGAACTCACCCTGGAATCAGCTGTCCCTCCTCCCTGTTTCTCTCGACACGGTTTCCCACTCCTGTTTCCTTGGACCACTTATCAAAACAGATTACCTGCTTTCAGCAGAACCCAGGCTAAAACAGTGCCAAAGCTAACAGACTTCTACCTAGCCCACTTACTTTTGTGCTATTCAGGGGAGGATTAGCATGTGGACAGATTATGATCTACAAAGCAGAAATTTGTCAGAGTTTTTATAAAGAAGGTAAGTCCAATTGCTGGAAATGTAATGCAATGAATATTTATTTCAGTTTACCTACTGCTGGGTACAAAGCTGGGCTTTGGGCAGACAATGGTGAATGATCCTCCCGACGTTGTAGCGCAGTGTATATGACTCCAATCGCTCCGCCAACACTGGTCCACACTGGAAAGGAAAGGTGGGCAGATCTTGAGGACACTAAGATTAAGAGCGTCCATGCCTAAGGCAAGCTGCCTGGATTCACTTCCTCATCCATTGCGTCCTGGTTGGGTAAATTACCTAAACTCACCAAACCTCCGTTTCTTCCTCTTAAAGTGATCTTAAGACAAAAAGAAAAAAAACGCATGTGACGATCTTACTATGCTGCCTGACACGTAGCCGTGTACAGCCCGGTCTGGGTCTGCAGTGAGGTGTTGATTTCCACGTGATGTGTAAGGGCCATGAGGGTGTTGGCTTTAGATGAGGGGAGATGGCGGGCAGGAGGGTGAAGAGGCTGTTACACCTCAGCCCAGCCTGGGTCCAGTGTTAATATTAGGGACATAGAAAGGATGATTCAGCTAAGAGAAAGGTAACCACAAGGAATTATTTTAACACACTGTTGACCAGAGATGTATTAACCCCATAGGTGTTGGTTTCTGCAAAAATCCCCTAGTCAATAATGTGTTAACAGATGTGAGACTATTGGCCACTTTCTTATTCAAGCAATTTATATCACGTTGCATGTTCTGAAAGTATAGCATTATGTTTACACATTTAGATGACTTATGTAGGATGACAAATGTGCTCTTAAATGTTGGAAATAATTTTAACTAAAAAATTTACATTCTCATACATTTTGCACCACACTTTGACTAGTTTTGTTTGAATAGCACCTCCCTCTCTCTAATTATCCTCGTCAGTCAAAAGTTTCTTCTACTTTCTACTTGAAACATGTGGCTAATTTGAAGGTGTTCTGGGAAATTTTCTGTCAGCCATTTTGTCAGAGGTAGTCAAGGGGAGAGGTGGAGTTTATAAACTGGAGAAGGGAAAAGGGAGGGAGGAATGTGGGAGAAAGGAGATTTCGTATGAATTCAAGCCGTGGAGCTAGAAAGGCGAGTATAATCCCCCCTGAGAGAGGAGCTTCCTGTCCATGAGCCAAAGAAGCCATCTTGGACACACCCTGTCCCCGCCCGCATCCTCCTGGACACCCGCACCAGCCACCAGGTGCTTTGACATCTCCCTCTCACACTGAGACTTCAGTTCTTCTCAGAAAGGTTTTACATTGTACCCGCGAAACTGAAAGGTAGATACTTCTCCTTTGCATCTACCCACCCCTATCTCTGCACTCCTATCCAAGCTACTATTCTCCTGAGGCAACAGTGAAGTTATTTTTGGCTAAGGAGGTCATTCCCAGCACACCACCAGAGGAGCAGATGTGGGGTGGGCCAGAGGAATGGGTGGGTAGGTGGAGCTGGCATGAGGGGCATCTGGCAGTGTCGGGCTGGATTACAAGGAAGTGAGGGGCTTAAGAAACTCTCTTTCTTCCCAGAAGTCTCTGACTGGTGTTTTATAGATACTCAACACTTCCTCAAATGAACCAGAGAGTTGAAGTAATCAGATGATTCTCCTTCAGATGAATGGTTTGTTGTATCATTTGTAGGTGTAAAAAGATTTATTAACTCATAATTTTATCAAGTAGTAAAGTGTGAGTAAATGTTTTAATAAGGTCACTAATTCCATTACAGTATGTTGTGCTTAATAGCCTTTAAAGGTGAAATAAAATTATCAGCTCTTAGTTACTTTCCTCCAATTTTCTGTAGACTTAATGAGGGGTTTTCTAGAAGCCCATGCTGCCTTCATCCCCCTTCCCACTTCCTCACTCTCCCCACCTCCATAGGACTCTGCTGCATTCAAGACAACATACAGTGTTGTGGTCAGAATTAACATTCTAGGGTAAGAAAGATTAAAATTAGAATCCTAGCTTAACTACTCAGTACCCATGTGACCCTGGATAAGTTTCTTATCCTGTCTAAATCCTGACTGAGCCTCAGGATGCTCACCTGTAAAATGGGATCATGATCCTACCTCCTGATGTTCCTCCTAAAGATGAGATCATTAATGCGTGTGTTAATAAAGTACCTGGAGGGAGAGTGAGCTCACTGAATGTTAGCTATCGTATTAGTTGTATGTTGCCATGGGACAGATTACCCCAACTTAATCCGGGCACAACTAGGTTATGTGCCTCTGCCTCAGAGTCCCTGAGAAGCCTATGATAAAGGTGTCAACCGGGCTGCAGTCTCATCCAGAGGCTTGACTGAAAGACGATCAGCTTTTAAGCTCACTCTCACGGCTGCTGGTGAGATTCTAGTCCCCATGGGCTGCTGTTGGCTGAAGGGCTTCCTCCATTCTTTGACATGTGGATGTCCCCATCATGCACTTCAAACAGGGCAGCTGGCTTCCAACAAGAGTGAGCAAGCAAGAGGGCAAGAGAGAGCCAGCAAGACAGAGAACAGTTTTTTGTAACCTAATTTCTGGAATAAAATTTCATCATATTGCCATCTTCTATTCATTAGAAGCCAGTCATTAGGTCTAGGTCACATTCAAGGGGAAAGGGTCATATAAGGTGCAGACACCAGGAAGTAGGGATCTTTAGGAGATGTTTTAGAAGCTTCCTACACAGGTATGGGTGTTATTATTACCAAGTAACTTAGATTTAACATATTTTAATTTAACATATTAACATATGATACTGTTGAAAAGTTTTCAACAGTATCTTGAAAAGTTTTCTACTTGAAAGCCTCTACTTGAAAAGTTTTCTCAATTCCCCTTTGTTTATCCTAAAAGTTTCACATGCATTGTGCAGCATAGAAGGCTTTGCAGTCCATGTCCCTTTACTCCTCTGGGTTGTCTCCTATCACTCCCCATGGATCCCTTTAGTCTTCGTGCATGCATGCTAAGTCAGTTCAGTCGTGTTCGATTCTTTGTGACTCTATGGACTGTAGCCCATCATATTCCTCTGTCTGTGGGATTCTCCAGGCACAAATACTGGAGTGGGTTGCCATACTCCCCTCCAGTGGATCTTCCCAACCCAGCAATCAAACCAGTGCCTCCTGAGTCTCCTGCATTGGCAGGCAGGTTCTTTATGACTAATGCCACCAGGGAAGCCCCCCTTTAGCCTACTGTACCTCTATTTCTCATACTGTCTAAACACGCCAGGTTCTAAGAGCTTCCAATGTTCCCCCTTAGATTCATAATGATGTTCCAGGAGACTTATGTCATTGAAAAAGATGACGGTGTCTGTTTGAATTCCTAATTTTTTATAAAAAAAAATAAATGCATACAATTATTTACATATTTTCCTCTTTCACAACAGAACTAGGAGCCTTTGAGTACATAGCAGATAAGCATGTGAGGTTTGAGAGTCAAAAGAGGTTTGGAGGTGTCCCCGTGCATATTCATGCTTCTGTGATTGCTTTCGCCTCTCTATTCTGTTTGGTGGACTCATCCTGATCCTTTAGAGTCACACTGAGCTGTCATCTTCTTTTGGTGAGCACATATCCAAGCTCCTCAAGGCTGACCTCTTCCCCTATCTCTTCTCTTCCTCCGTCTCTTCTCTGTTTCCCCCATAGCATTGTGGATAATCCCCTCTTAGAGACCTTTCGTTATAGACAATGTATATAGAAAGTGTCCCACAGAATCCTAGAATCCCACATGGTGTTGGGGATGGAGATGGGGTGAGTTAATTTCTTAAAGGGTGGTCTTTTCAGTTTGTGTTACCTACCCTGCCTACAGCTGCCTGCTGTGCACAGGGAGCTGTAGGCAGGGTAGGTATTTTTTCCACTCATGGACCGTGTTGCTCACAGCATCCCTGTCTTGAGGATGGACCCTGTCTCAAGGGCAGTTCACCTCTGCAGGAGTGCTGGGCCTGTCTTATAGGTAACATGCCCAAGTGCATCAGGCAGCAGGTGGTGGAGCTGGGAAGCAAACCTTGCCAGCATCAATTGTCTGGCCTTTGCTTTTGCTGTCTGCAGCACACAGCTCCAAACACTGGCAGGAGGGTTACTTTTTAAGCAGCTCTTGCAGTCAGCCCTTTGGTTTCTGACAGACAGGCGCTTCAAAGGCATGAGGAAGACATAGGATTTTTCCGTGCTTCAAAACTGTTTGAAAACCAATTCAGAGTCAAAAATGCTTCCCTAAGGAGCACTTACCAGCAATTCTTACTGTCCCTGTCAATCACTCGCACATTCGCCCTTTTTCTCTGCATCTTTCTAGAATGACATATTTGCTTGTGTCGGGTCACTATGTTTTTGTTTTTTTTTTTTGTCTTCAAACGTCCCCTTGTTACTTGGGTTTACTAGAGTCTATTACATATTTGTCTCTCACTTGCAGATTCTGGACTTCCTGCATAGTGAAGTCTTTCTCTAATTCTATAAAAACAGACATTTCAGAATGGAAATGGACCCACGATGTTGTTGTTATTTTTGCCAGGCACCCTGCTTCTTTTGGGAATGGTACTTCTCCCATGCTGCAAGACCCTGGTGAAAGACACACATTAAGGTGCCTTAAGCCTGCCCCACTTATAGGCATAGACCTGTGATCTGGTCCATGACCTGTGACCCATGATCATGCCCCTCTGTGTGGCATCAGTTGTAGAAGTGAGAGCAAGGCCTAAGCTGAGCACTCAGAACTATTTGGGTTGACAAACAGAACTTGGAGAAAAAGAAATGTTGTGGTTGTTAAGCTGGGATTAAATAAATCTGCTGCTGGTGGGGGAGCCTTTTTATCTGTCAGGTGGAGAGAGGCGGGCTGCAAAAGAAGCCCATGGTGCCGAATGCTAGAACCTCTCCTGCGGTTCTCAGCTGTGTATGCTAATTAATTACCTTTTATTCCTGAAACTAGTTAGAATTGAGATTTAATCGTTTGATAGCCCAAAGTCATGCTTAATACAGACGTCAGGGATGGAAAGTCAATTTCAACTCATTTGCAAACCACAAGAATTGCCAGACAAAATACAGGATTTCCAGCTACATTTGAGTTTCAGATAATGAATATTTTTAGTTGTATATATATATATGAAAAGTGTGAAAGTATTAGTCACTCAGTCGTGTCTGACTCTGTGACCCCATGGACTGTAGCCCACCAGGCTCTTCTGTCCATGGGATTCTCCAGGCAAGAGTACTGGAGTGGGTTGCCATTCCCTTCTAAAGGGGATCTTCCCAATGCAGGGATCAAACCCAGGTCTCTTCCATTGCAGGGAGATTCTTTACTATCTGAGCCACCAGGGAAGCCCATACATATATGACCCATATATTACATGGGACACACATGTACCCAAACACTGTTGTTCCTACAGACTGCATGCAGCACACCAGCCTTCCCTGTCATTTCTCTGTCTCCCAGAATTTGCTGAAACTCATGTCCATAGAGTCGATGATGCCATCCAACCATCTCCTCCTCTGTCGCCCCCTTCTCCTCCTGCCCTGTCTTTCCCGGCATCAGGGTGTTTTCCAATGAGTCCACTCTTTGCATCAGGTAGCCAAATTATTGGAGTTTCAGCTTCAGCATGAGTCATTCCACTGAATATTCAGAGTGGATTTCCTTAAGGATTGACTAGTTTCATCTTCTTGCTGTCCAAGGAACAAAGCATTACTCATTGTTTGTTTGAAGTTCAAATGTAACCATGCATCCAATATTTTTATTTACTAAGTAAAAAGCAGTAATGGTTGCTTGTAATACTATGTTGAGGATTCTGAGGCCAAGGTTTGCCTCACTGGAAAAGAGTATGGTTATTGATGAATGATGTCTGCTGTGTGTGTGGAACCAGAGAAAGGTAGCCTGTATGCCATACATATAACATCCCTGGTTTGTCCCAAGTATTTAGAAATGTTTTCTTCTGCAGCCATAGATAATGCAGTTTATTTTAATAATAGTATAAATAATGGTAGCTGCCATTTGTTGAGTCCCTTTACTCTGAGAGCCTTACATATGTTATCTAATTGAATCCTTGTGACAATATTTTATTGACTGTATTCACAACTGAGACTCAGAGAAGTTAGAATTTTCACAGACAGTATAAATGCCAGAGCTGATATTCAAACCCATGTCTGTATGACACCAAAGTTCATGCTTTTTCCGATTCATCATTCTGCGGGAGGCAAATATTGTCCTAACAGCATATACGAGGAAGTCATCTTAAAGTGTTATTTTGCAAATTGCTATATAAACACTTATAAATCCAGTTCTTGGCCCAAAATGGTAAACTGTCCTTTCACGACAAAGAGCAGCAATTCAACAACAAATTGGAGCCTCGTATGAGGCAGTATTTTGGCAAACAGATTTCAACAGTTGACACCAGAGGACTGCCAATTGTGAAAACTGATTTCAAGCTATAAATGACTATGTAAAACCAGTGTTATGACAAGGTGGGAGGGGAGCTGTTTACCATGGAGCAGGTGGGGCGCTGGACAAGCCCCACACAAAATTTAGAGCTAGCTGTTAGTGGGGCTAGAAGGTTTATGGGTCTCAGTTATTTGCATGAGCTGATATGTACAAGAGCATTTGTGATTTGGTAGATGGAGGAAGAAAATAGTATGTGTATTCTATTTTAACTTTTCATGTATTTGACATTCAATATTTTTAAGCTATAAGACAGGGAGACAATAGACAGGCAACAATGCTGGGTGTTGGATAGGATGGCATCCATCGCACATTCTATTTCATAAGAGACAGAAGTTAAAGGAAAATCTTGTGACTTGGGCATAAGCAGTGAGAGTTGGGGAGAAGGCAATGGCACCACACTCCGGTACTCTTGCCTGGAAAAATCCCATGGCATCGCTAAGAGTCAGGCACGACTGAGCGACGTCACTTTCACTTTTCACTTTCATGCACTGGAGAAGGAAATGGCAACCCACTCTAGTGTTCTCACCTGGAGAATCCCAGGGATGGGGGAGCCTGGTGGGCTGCCGTCTATGGGGTCACAAAGAGTCAGACATGACTGACACAACTTAGCAACAGCAGCAGCAGCAGCAGCAGTGAGAGTTGGACTATGAAGAAAGCTGAGCACCGAAGAATTGATGCTTTTGAACTGTGGCATTGGAGAAGACTCTTGAGGGTCCCTTGGACTGCAAGGAGATCCAACCAACCCATCCTAAAGGAGATCAGTCCTGGGTGTTCACTGGAAGGACTGATGCTAAAGCTGAAACTCCAATACTTTGGCCACCTGATGCAAATAGGAAAAGGAGTACATCAAGGCTGTATATTGTCACCCTGCTTATTTAACTTCTATGCAGAGTACATCATGAGAAATGCTGGGCTGGAAGAAGCACAAGCTGGAATCAAGATTGCTGGGAGAAATATCAATAACCTCAGATATGCAGATGACACCACCCTTATGGCAGAAAGTGAAGAGGAACTAAAAAGCCTCTTGATGAAAGTGAAAGAGGAGAGTGAAAACGTTGGCTTAAAGCTCAACATTCAGAAAATGAAGATCATAGCATCTGGTCCCATCACTTCATGGCAAATAGATGGGGAAACAGTGTCAGACTTTGTTTTTTGGGGCTCCAAAATCACTGCAGATGGTGACTGCAGCCATGAAATTAAAAGACACTTACTCCTTGGAAGGAAAGTTATGACCAACCTAGACAGCATATTCAAAAGCAGAGACATTACTTTGCCAACAAAGGTCCGTCTAGTCAAGGCTATGGTTTCTCCAGTGGTCATGTATGGATGTGAGAGTTGGACTGTGAAGAAAGCTGAGTGCAGAAGAATTGATGCTTTTGAACTGTGGTTTTGGAGAAGACTCTTGAGAGTCCCTTGGACTGCAAGGAGATCCAACCAGTCCATTCTCAAGGAGATAAGTCCTGGGTGTTCATTGGAAGGAATAATGCTAAAGCTGAAACTCCAATACTTTGGCCACCTCATACGAAGAGTTGACTCATTGGAAAAGACCCTGATGCTGGGAGGGATTGAGGGTAGGAAGAGAAGGGGATGACAGAGGATGAGATGGCTGGATGGCATCTCCGACTCGCTGGGTGTGAGTCTGAGTGAACTCCGGGAGTTGGTGATGGACAGGGAGGCCTGGAGTGCTGTGATTCATGGGGTGGCAAAGAGTTGGACACGACTGAGCGACTGAACTGAACTGAACTGATGCGAAGAGCTGACACATTTGAAAAGACCCTGATGCTGGGAAAGATTGAGGGCAGGAGGAGAAGGGGACGACAGAGGATGAGATGGTTGGATGGCATCACCGACTCGATGGACATGGGTTAGGGTGGACTCCGGGAGTTGGTGATGGACAGGGAGGCCTGGCGTGCTGCGGTTCATGGGGTCACAAAGAGTCGGACATGACTGAGTGACTGAACTGAACTGAACTGAATGCTATTTTCACTTGCTTTTGAACTGTGGTGCTGGAGAAGCCTCTTGAGAGTCCTTTGGACAGCAAAGAGATCAAACCAGTCAGTCCAAAAGGAAATCAACCCTGAATACTCATTGAAAGGATTGATGCTTAAGCTGAAGCTCCAATACTTGGGCCACCTGATGGGAAGAGCGGACTCATTGGAAAAGTCCCTGAGGCTGGGAAAGATTGAAGGCAGAGGAGAAGGGGATGACAGAGGATAAGCTGGTTGGATGGCATCACTGATTGAATGGACATGAACTTTGGCAAACTCCTGGAGAGAGTAGGGGACAGGGAGGCCTGGCATGCTACAATCCATGGGGTCACAAAGAGTTGGACATG
The DNA here is from genome assembly GCF_029378745.1 of Bos indicus. Lineage (NCBI taxonomy): Eukaryota > Metazoa > Chordata > Mammalia > Artiodactyla > Bovidae > Bos > Bos indicus. The sequence goes on along the minus strand of NC_091774.1, from coordinate 23,804,417 downwards.
ACTTAGCGACTGAACAACAACAACAATGCTATTTTAGGCCCAATGGAAAAAGGAGGCATGAAGTCATGGAAGGCCGTGGTTTCCACATTGATATGTTACCCGGTACCTCTCTGGGACCTGAGGACTGGAGGCTGGGAATCATTTAAAGGCAGCACTTTTGGCTTGAATATTTTCATTCTTAAGAAGAGTTGGATTAGCCCTTGCAATGGCATGACTTCCTGGAGCTATTGCCTGTGCCCAGGACACTGACAGTGGGGCTGGGCATCATGGGTGATGAGGGTGACAGAGAGATGCATGAGCACATGCCCATGACAATGCTTCGATGTACCTGGAGGCCTTCTCAGGAGGTCTGGAGGCCCAAGGGAACAGAAAGTCTTAAACAATTAGGGTTAATGGGTTATCTTTTATACCTACACACCACTATGGTTTGGGGCACCCAGTGGACAAACATGAAGACTAACAGGAGAAAAAGGATAGGATAAAGAAAAGGAAACTTTGGCAAAAAATAAAGGCTTGAATAACCTCAACAGAGACAAGGAGATTGAAATGCTGGATTAAGGCATTCCCAACCAGTGAAGGAAAAGAGAAATCTAAGAAGGAAAATATAATTTCCTTTCTTCTCACCTGATCTAGGGGAGGAATAGCTGTCTTCATCTTTCTCCCAAGTGTTCTGAAATCCATGGCCTGACCCAGGCGATGACCTTCTCTCCCAGTAATAGCTGGGGCTTTGTTATCAGGTATCGAAATAATGTATGTCCTTTTCTTTTTAACTTTTTTTATGAGATCATTGTCACCTTTAGTGTGTTCTGATTTAAGACTGCAGAGTGAGTTCTGAGATTGGAAGATGCCATTAACATTTCTCTACCGTTGCAGGTTGTCCCTGGGGCATTTTTATTTTATTATTCCAAATCTTATGAATGGGATGAATATTTTATCGTGCTTGTCACACAATAATCCTTAATATCTACTATCAAGCTCTAATTTCCACAAAGGCTCTACACTCCCAAATATGGCTTAGCCTTCCACCTGCTGGGCCTATGTCCTTTTAGACCTATGAGCTAGGCACAATCAGCATTTCTGCGAAAGAAGAAAGGAGAAACTTAAACCAGCCAAGAGCTCACTGCAGAGTAGCTTTGGTTTTTTGCAAGCTTAAAAGGAGTATTGGCATTTGCAACAGCAGGGACAAATTAAATGGGATATTTTTCATGATTTAGAGCTACATCATGAGTGAAAAACCAGTTTCCTCAGTCAGAATGCCTTCTGGAAACATATTACCTTTCCCAAAATTCCCCACCAGCTTCCAGCAGCTGACAGAATAGGTACAACCTCCCCGCCTGACATTTAAGGTCCTCTGGGCCACGGTTCACACAGTTCCCCTCAACTTCCTTTTATGCCCTTCACAGTAAAGAAACCAATCTGTTCACTATTCCCTGAACCTTCTTGTTTCTGACACTTTTCTAGACTTTCCTTCCACCGAGATGACTGGTTCTTCCTGCCCAGTTCATACCTCTTTCTCCATTGGACCTTTGCGATGTGAACAGCAGGAAATTCACTGCTTCTTGCTTGGAGTTTCTAGAACACAGACTCTCAAGTGGACCTGAGCACTTGTGTTATGCTTCTATCCATGACTACTTTATCTCCCCCACTAGGTGTAATTTCTGTAAATCTAAGACCCACATTCCGATCTTCTTTGTGGGGGCCCTTCTCCTCTCTTGACAAGGCTGATGACAGAGTGCTGGACACATCAAAGCTGCAGTGACAGGGATGAAAGTACAAGAAAAGCAGTTTCTGGAGATTTGGGGACAGCAGTGGTCAAGTCTCTTTTGCACCCGGAAAATCAGGTCTGGGTGACCTCCTGGGGCTGCAGTGTCAACTCTCCCTCCCCTGGTGCAGAGAAGCTCCCTGGGGGATGTTGGGGTGTGTGAGCCCTGACCTGTGACCTTGGGTTAGGGGAGGAGGCTGAGGAGGCACAGTGTGATGGGCTGTTTTGTAGGCAGCTCTCCCAGAGCAGAGGGTGGACGATTCCATAACTTTAGCCAACTCCTCTATAAATATGTTTTGATTAGAAGGAAAACCAAATGAAGGGATGGGACCTTCCTAAGACAAGCATATTACTGTTGTGGGAACGTGGATGCAGAAGAGATGATCTACAGGGCACCTCAGAGGCATCACTGCTCTGAGGGCCATGAAGGATAATGTATTAGCCTGTACCAAATTCAGGTTTGCTTTTGAAGTCTGTGTCTATTTCTGTTTTGCAAGTAAAATTATCTATACCATTTTTCTAGATTCATATATATACATTAATATATGATACTTGTGTTTCATCTTTCTGACTTCACTCTGTATGCCACTTTTGAGGCCCATCCACATCTCTACAAATGATCCAATTACATTCCTTTTTATGGCTGAGATATTCCATTGTATATACATATCACATCTTTATCTATTCCTCTATTGAGGGAGATTTAGGTTGATTCCATATCTTGGCTATTGAGAACAAACGTATGGGCACCAAGAGGAGAAATGGAGGAGTGGGATGAATTGAGATTGACATATACATACTGTGGATAAAATAGATAACTGATGAGAATCCACTGTGTAGCTCAGGGAACTCTACTCAGTGCTCTGTGGTGACCCAAATGGGAAGGAAATCCAAAAAAGAGGAGATATATGTATATATACACATTCACTTTGCTACAATGCAAAAACTAACACACATTGTAAAGCAACTATATTCCAATAAAAATTAATTTGAGAAAATAGAGGCTTGCATAACCATTGACTTCCTTTGCAACTCATCAGCTGGCCTCATCCACCTAGCCCCTTTGTGATACTGGTCTAATATGAGAGATTAAAGTACTCTCTCCTCCATATTCGTCACTACAGAGAAAAACAGTCTACGTGTTTGGCCCAACTCAAGACTGCCTCCTTTTTAAGAAGGTTGGGAAGCCTTATCAATTGCCTCCTTTACAATGCTTTTCTCCTTCAGATGCTTTTTATTCCAACTGACTTATCAATTGGAATCATCAGTTGGGTACTGGAGATTATGCTAAGTTAGTACTCAATGGATTCTAAACTGCTCCGCTGTGGATTAGACTATGGCACTCATTCCTGATTTAAACAGTAAATTGGATCACTATTTGCCAGCACGGTGATTTGTGCTTTGGCAGCCTTTGAAGATCCATAAGTAAACTAGTAGATTTCCCTGACACTGTAATCGGCCTTACTATCTAGAGTCATCACACATTTTTCTTATACGTTGAATTAATATAGAGAAGCAGAATGGTTGATGGTTTCATTTATTGTCCCATTAATGAAACATAAAACAGATGTGTGAAGCACTGTCTTAGAAACAGAAACTGCATTACAAATTATTTATCTGCAGAAATCATGTCCTGAATGTAAGGTGTGAACAAAATATAGTTTTTCTCTTGACAGTACTAGGTCAAACTATATTAAAAATCCCATTAAGCATAGAGTCTTCTGCTGCCATTAAATATAAAACATAATTTGTTCTCTGAGTTCTGCATAGCATTAAACTCTTGTAATATCAACAGTACTTCGGACCCACTTGTGTGTGACTTCCACTTTCTTTTTTTCCTGGTCACGTCCCAGGCAGTTCCCTAGAAGACAAGAAGACGAGAGAAACATATGTACTGCCTTACGTCCTCCCTGTAAAGACCAGGCTGGCAATGAAGTGTTGTTGGAGGAAGTAAAGTCAGCCAGAGAAACTTGGCAGCTGACTCTGGTACTGAGGGAACGTGTCCATCACCTCGATTTTCATCCTTTAATATGCAGAGGAAAACATGGCACACTAAACTCAGGAGGGAATATCAAACAGCCTTCTAGAAAGCCTTGGCAAGACCACAAGAGAGAGACTGTAAATTCTGATGCTTTTCTTGACTTGGATGGTTAGGAAAGCTGGAGGGACCGGGTACTCGGGGTAAGTATTATTCTCGTACAACAATGCTCAGCACCAGTGCCTTAGTAAGGAAGGGAGGGTAACGGATAAATGGGAGGTAAGGCTGATGTGACTCAAAATATTCTGCAAACCACACCTTTGAGAACCTTCTCTCAGCTCTTCTTAATGGTCACTCAAAGTGTTCGTGGATATTCTGGGCAAAAAGCATGTGGGGCCATTTCCCAGGCAGCACTCCCAAGTAAGCCTTAATTTCTTTCTCTGGATTCCTATTCCTAGAACTTGCCCTTACACTGAGTCTCTGTATAGTCTGGTCTCAGGCATGGCATCAACAACCTTCACCTGTTCCGCTTACAGAGAGTCCATGGGTTCTAGCCTCAGAGTCCACGTCCAGCTCTGGTTGCCACCCCATAATCCAGTTTGCAGCTTTGCTTGCTCCCTGCATGGTGAGCCAGGACCACTCTCCTCTGTGCAATCCTAGTACCTTTTACATGCATGCGATGTCAGATTTAAACTATTTTATCATAATTTACATACAGTTAAACATATGTCCTTTGGTAAGCAGAGTCATTTAGAAGAGGGACTTCCAAGAGTGTGTTTATTAGTACCTCTCATAGCACCTGCTATATAATATTCAATAGATCCTCAATAAAGAAACAATGAGTGAATGTTTGAATGAATGATTATATTGTGGAGGGGGGCATTTCCCCTATATCAGTTCAGTTCAGTTCAGTTCAGTCACTCAGTCATGTCCAACTCTTTGTAACCCCGTGAACCACACCACGCCAGACCTCCCTGTCCATCATCAACTCCAGGAGCTTACCCACATAGCCATCCCTATATAACACAAATGAGGGGAAAATGAGATTTGCCAGGAAACCTACTTACAGGAATGTCAAAACTGGTCTATTGCCCAAAGCCTTAACTCTTGGCTTTCTGTTTACAGACAGGAATAATACTCAGGCACTCTGGCTCATGAGGAGCCATTTCCCATCAAAACTGATGATCATCTTAAAAAATAAATATTTCATTGTGGTAAATAGTTTGGGTTTTAGTAGTTTGACTTTAAATAGGAGAAGGACATTTGTGCATGATCCATTAAAACAAAATTATTGTGTTACACTGTACACATTGGAAAGTCAAAAACCCCTTTGCTTCAGGAACTCATGACCCAGTTGGGAAGCAGACCTGTAGATAGGATGGGTAGAAGACCTGGATGTGATATGTAAAGAAATTGTTTGTTATAAGATAATGCAATGCCCCAGTAGAGATGAATGTGATGCATTGCTGAGGCAGCCTAGAAGAAGGAGTCCATGGGCTCATAAAAGATTGACCCAGGAGGGGGCTGGAGCAAATGAATGCATGGTTAGCATACTTCAGCTATGTTAAACAAAAAGAAGGGAAGAAAGGAGGGATGGGGAGGGGAGGAAAGAAAGAAGGGAAGGAAGAAGAGAGGAGAGAGAGAAGGGGAGGATGGGAAGGAGGAAAGAAGAAAGAAAGAAAAGGAAGGAAGAGAACGAAAGAAAAGGAAGGAAGAGAACGAAAGAAAAAGTGTACATTAACTGTTCTAAGGATGAAATCGCTGGTAATGTCCGCCATTCACTTGTCTGCTCTCATTACCTTTACTTTACAATTATGTCCACTGCTAAGTAATTACACGTGAGAGCCTACAACAGATGGTAAGTGATTACTTTTTACCAATGGTCCGAGCCCATGTTTTTACTCTCAGTGGTAATTAATGGCCAGGCAGTACTGACACTAGCAATACACTGCAGCAGAAGTCCTGCTGCCTGGAATCCTCTGCACATTGACAAGAGCCCAGGAGAAGGCAGACGAAGACATAAGAAGGAAGGGGTACCGCCAGGGAGCAGAACAGGATTTGGATCAGATGTGAAAGCCAATGGCCGAGCGTCTGGTTGTGCTGCTTCCTCTTGCTGGCTTTAAGATTGGTAGCCACTCACAGCGGAGAAGGCGATGGCACCTCACTCCAGTACTCTTGCCTGGAAAATCCCATGGATGGAGGAGCCTGGTAGGCTGCAGTCCATGGGGTCGCTGAGGGTCGGACATGACTGAGCGACTTCACTTTCACTTTTCACTTTCATGCATTGGAGAAGGCAATGGCAACCCACTCCAGTGTTCTTGCCTGGAGAATCCCAGGGACAGGGGAGCCTGGTGGGCTGCCGTCTATGGGGTCGCACAGAGTCGGACATGACTGAAGTGACTTAGCAGTAGCAGCAGTCACTCACAGTGCACTCAAGACTCTAATCAAACTCTTAGGAATGTATTTGTCCCAGCAATTTAGACACATTTTAAAAACTTCATGACCCCCCCCTTAAGAAAATAAATCCTGGGCCATGAACCCCAAAATCTTTGCAGGCAGAGAAATCAGGCTCATCCCACATCACATCCTGCTTGTGATAGAGGTGTTTGGGGACAGTGGGTCAGAGAGACAAAACCAGACCTTGGAATAAAGGTAAGGTGATAGTTTGATTCAGAAGTGTTTCTCGTGGGGCTGAACTCTGGGCCGGAGGTACCTTTCAAGACTGCATCAGACACTTTGGGGAGACCAAGCATGGGTGGACCTTCCATTGGTGAGGAGGGCACACCTCTCGTTACTAGAAGTCATTCAATGTCGAACACATGGAAAAAGTGGAGGTTCTTTGGTGTCATTCCACCTGAAGGGAAAGATTTACAGTTTCACGGACCATGAGAGATGGCCTGAAACCACTCCCTTTCACCTACTGCTGGTCACTCAACCCACCAAATCAGAAGGTGAACCCTCTCTGAACACAAAATATTCCACAGGTAGTCGGAAGCTTTTCTCTTTTCCCAACTGTGTCTACTCAACTAGAAACGAGCCTGTTGTCAGTGATCCTCCTTTCTGTAAAAGCTTCTCTTAAAACTCTTCTCTTTGTTTCTTTGACCTATCAACTTTGAGGAGATGCTTCCCCCTCACCGCTGCTTCGACAACTGAAACATCTGCTGTGAGTGCCTGGAGCCTCTCAGAGAGCGAATCCTCTTCTGAAGAGACGTCTGATGGGTCTAAACTTCAGCACGAAACCGCCAGCTTCTGGTCCCCAGCCGAGGAAAATCGATCCATTTCCCCTTTCAGGAGCAGTGATGTGAATACTAGGCAGTTTGTGTTTAATGGGGTCCCTAGAGCTTGTGGGCGGAGTTGCTAGTCTTCATTTCTCTGGTGCCAGGGGTTCGTGGCTAACAGGAAGAACAGAGTGGGAAAGAAGAGATCGCACTCTCCTTTCTGCTGCAAACTCTGGAAACGTTGAGGATTCAGGACATGTAGAGGAGGAGCCCTGATTGTGAAAAACAATTTGAAGAACTGCTGGGCTGCTGTTTGCCATCTTGCTAATGACTCCCGGGCTGATATTCAGGTCCTGTTTTTGCCACCATGGAGGATAAACATTTATTTTTTTTTTTCCTGTTGTTTTTTTTAAACTGACATATTTTTGATGTATAATGTTGTGTGAAAGTATACAGCAAGGTAATTCAGTTAAAAACATACATATATATAGTTACATTCTTTTTCAGATTCTTTTCTATTATAGTTTTTACAAGATACTGAAAATAGTTCTTGGTTCTATAAAGTAGGTCCTTGCTGTTGATCTATTTTGCATTATTTTTAAATTAGTTAAATTTGTAAAATTTTCAACATTTTTACTGATGCACAGTTGATTTCAAATGTTGTGCTAGTTTCTGCTGTATAGCAAAGTGAATTAGTCATACATATATTTGTATCTGCTCTTTTTAACATCATTCTTCTGCATTTGTTGAAAGTCCCGGTCCCTCAGGAATGCAGACTTAGTACTGGGTGCTCAAATCCCCAACTTCTCATAAAGGATCTTGTGGAAGGCAAGGAGAGTCACAGATAAGGCTGGCAGGGTGGGTTGTCAGGGGTTAGGTTTGGAGACCCTCTCATGCCAAGCTAAGGAATTCAGCTTTATCCTGTAGAAGATGGAAAAACACTGAAGGACATTTAGCTGGGGAGCAAGGCAGTCAGATGGGTGTTTTAAGTAGGACATTGTGGGGGCTAAGTGAGGATGAATTTAGGGGGACAGGGCAGGTCAGTTAGGGATCTCTATTAAAAATTCAGGGAGAGCCTCAGGACTCAGGTGTAATCAACTAGCTACTGGATGCTTCCACTTCTATTTCCCACAAGCAAAGAAAACCATATCCTCTTACTTCAAAATCATGCCTCTCCTGAATTCCCTACCTCAGTGAATAATTGCTCAACCACCCTGGTCAGAAGCATGGTAATCATTCTTAATACCCTTCGTCTCCTGCTTTCCCCATATTTTATCACCATGGTCTGTTCTTTCCAGTCTTACCCTCCAAGGCATTGCTAAAATTATTGCCCTGGTTCAGGTCTTCACCATCTCCTCCCTGAGCTTCTGCAATAGCCTCCTGAACTTGAACGTAGGGGTCCTCAGAAGTTCTGCTCTTTCAAGAAAGGCAAAGAAATGAGGAGAGTCCACCTGGGTTACAGATACAAGCTCCTGAGGAGGAAGTCTTATCTGACACCCACAGGGTAGGTGCCCATCCCCTTCTCTAACAGCATTTTTCTCAAATTGTTGATATTCTCTAGCTCCATATCTATCATTTCCTCGAGATCAGGCACACTTAAGCCAGATCTGGCCTGTCCCCTCTCTTTGTAAGTTTTGATGGTTGAGTCCAGTTTGGGGAGATAGATGATGGATTTAGTCTTTACTTTCTAGAAGCAAAGAATTAATCTAACAGGGGCCCCAGCCCTGTGCATTGGTGACCAGTCAATCTTAAAGGAAATCAGATGAATAAGCTGGGCTGTGGAGATTATATAACACGGCTGGTTATGTCACAGGTATTTTTTGACTTGGAAGCCTGTGTTCTGTCTGTAACATCAAAATTCAGACTAACGGGAGCTTCATTTTTCTTTTTAAAGATTTTTTTGATGTGGATATTTTTAAAGACTTTATTGAACTTGTTACAATATTGCTTCTGTTTTATGTTTTTGGGATTTTAGCTCCCCAACCAGGGATTGAACCAGTACCACCTATGTTGGAGGGCGCAGTCTTAGCCACTGGACTGCCAGGAAAACCCCAAGAAGCTTCATTTTTGGACTAAACATATTCATTTTCCTTTTTATGGGATCAGAAATGTGTCAGAACTTCCCAGGCCACTATTTCCCAGGTTCCAATCACCATTATGTGATTTCAAAGCCGAGTCTTCAAGAGCTGAGGTTAATTCTTTGCATAAAGGCAGTACAACAGCCCCTGGGAATTCTCTGTTGCCTGGGCAGATTTTGGCATATTCTCTGAAATTTCTGAAGACACCACCCCTCTCCCATGCCACTGGAGAGAATCCTGTGCTTGCAAAGCCTATCCCACGTTCCATTCAAGCACAATGGGAATTGGGCAATTGAGCTGTACACCGGCTTTTCAAAAGGCTCCAGTATAATGTGGCAATTGTGTCATGGACAACAATAATAAAGAAAAAAACTGCCAGCCAACTTTCTTCACATGACTGGACAGAGAAAAACAAGCAAACACAACACAGACTGAGCCTCCCCCAGCTTTCCTCCCCACGAAGCAGGTTCTAGAATCACTGCCTGATTCTCTGTGTCACAAATCCAATGATGATTGGAAACTTCCTGCTACCTAATACAGCAAGGGAGTCTGATCAGTGATTTTCATTCCCTTGGCTCTGAGCTCTATTTGTGGCTGACCTTTGGTGTCACATCCATTACCAAAATGTATCATTAAGTAGCAAAAACCACCTCAGCAGGTGAGATTAAAACCTTGATCATGTGGAAGTTTTTTCTTGGGTTTCTACCCAATCTGAAAACTAGACTCTGTACTTTTCCTCTTCCAAAAATAATCTTCACTTTAATGGACTGCAAAAAGCAGCCAGCCAGCAAAAACATAAATAAAATAAACATTTATTAAAGCCTTAATAAACAGTAATTCACTGAAGATACAATTCTTCCTCCTGAAAATCTGAAACGCCTTCTAGAGATTATTTCAGAAATATGTTGCTCAAGGATTAAAATAGATTGAGTGCTTAAGTTTGCTGTTGTTCATGGTCAACTTGGTTTTCCCTGGAGAATATTAAACCAAACAAAGGTGAAAAGTTTCAGAGATGACTTGAATGTAATTTACTTTACTTGATGTAAACTTGGGGGCAGGAGGAAAAGGGGATGACAGAGGATGAGATGGCTGGATGGTATCACCGACTCAATGGATGTGAGTCTGAGTGAACTCTGGGAGTTGGTGATGGACAGGGAGGCCTGGCGTGCTGTGATTCATGGGGTCGCAAAGAGTCGGACACGACTGAGCGACTGAACTGAACTGATGTAAACTCCTGAAAGAGAAGAAAATGACTTGTGCTGGAACCTTCTCTTTCACCTCTCTCATCCAGACTCTTTTCCTTCTTGCTTTGCCTCTGGCTCTGATTCGGTGTCTCTTGCCTTTAGGACCTTAAAATGAATTCCGAGTCATTTTCTGGGTGGCTCTTGGAGATCAAAGAACCTGAGTTTATAAATGTTGCAAAGGAGGCTAGTGGGATGGAAACAAAATTCTGGGCGGTCTAGGAGCCTTTCCAATGTAGTAAACTCTCCAAAGTGCTGCTGGTGCTCAGAGCTCTTCAGGATGTCCTGGTCTGGGGAAGGGAAAGAGGAGCACGCATGGCAAACCACCACAAATAATGTTTCCAGTTCATATTTTGTTGTATTGGAAATTCATCAGGAGCAGGAGACGGCTTCCCTAGGTGCTTAAATCTAGTCATTAGATCAAAGGACAAGAGACTTGGAAGGAACTGGGGATCTTCTCAGCCAATCCCCTCATCACACACAGGCCTAACATCTCTTCCAGTTTCAAAGTCTCCCATTACTATGTGTTGGTCTCCAGTCACCTCCATAGTTTGCATTTTCCTTTCACTGCCAACTATATTGAAAAGCAGCTTGGATTCTCTGTCCTTCATCTTTCTACAATCCATCTTTTACTTATTATTCTTGGAAACTGCTCATTGCAAAGTCATCAATAACCCTCCAATTGCCAAAACCAATGATTACTTGCCAGTCTGATTTTGTACTTTGCCCCTTGGATGTTGCTCGCAGCTCCTTTGGGAAACTGTCCTCCGCTGGCTTCAGTGACTCCCTTCTTCTGGTTCTCCCCGTTCCCTGACAGCTCCTGCTCAGTCTCGCGTCGGTTCTCTCACCAGGTCTGGAAACGCAGCTTCCCCCGTGGCTCTGTCCTTCAGTGTCTTCTGTTCTCTGCGCATTCTATTCGGCTGATCCTATCAGCTGAGAGTCGGACACGACTGAGCGACTAAGCACAGCACAGCTCATCAGGTTCTGTGACATCAGCCATACCCTCTGCGGCTGCTCGCATAGGTATGTCATCAACTCAGACTTCTCAGCTCCAAGCAATGTGTCTTCCTGCCGTGGCATCTTCACCTGGCTGCCTCTTAGGCACCTTGTACGTGCGTGTGCGTGCACATGCTCAGTTGTATCCGACTCTGCGACCCCATGGACTGTAGTCCGCCAGGCTCCTCTGTCCATGGGATTCTCCAGGCAAGGATACTGGAGTGAGTTGCCATTCCCTTCTCCAGACCTCGTACATGGCTTGTCCAAAATAGAAATCAGTTATTCTCTTCCTGCATCCAGTCTTCCCTTCAGAGTCCTTGCGTGTCTATCAGTGCATCCAAGTCACGATCTGTGGGGGTGACCTAACTTCTGCTTCTCCTCTGCATCCCACACCTAATTTTTTTAGACTTCACTTAACACACATTTGTTATCTATTCCATTTTATTTTTATTTAATTTATGTGATTGAAGTATATTTGATTTACAATGTGTTAATTTCTGGCATACTGCAGAGTGGTTCAGCTATATGTACATATACATTCTTTTTTTAAAAAATGTTCTTTTCCATTGTGATTTATCCCAGGATATTGAATATAGTTCCCCTGTGCTGTACAGTAGGGCCTTGTTGCTTATCCATTCCATATGTAACAGCTTGCATCTTGTAAACCCAAACTCCCTGTCCCTCCCCCTTGACCACAAGTCTGTTCTCTGTGTCTGTGAGTCTGCTTCTTTTTGTAGATGTGTTCATTTGTGTCAGATTTGAGAGTCCACATGTGAGTGATATCATATCATCCCACACCTAATTAATCACCAAGTTCTGCCAGTTCTTCATTCTACGAATCTTTTGCCTCCTGCCCTGCTGCACCTTCTATACCTGCCCTGAGCTGTTGCAACACCATATCCTTGACCTCCCCGCTTCCACTTCCTGGCTCTCCAACCCATCCTCCATATGCAGGTCAGAGTTGCCCTATATACACAGAGTTGTCCTAATCTAATCTGGCAACTCTCCTGCTTAAAAGTCCTTGTCGGTTTTTCGTTGTCTGTAGGATAAAATGCAACCACCTTAGTCAGACATAAAAGGCTCATCATTATTTAACTCCTCTGAACTTTCTAACCTCATCATTGACCACTCGAACCCTCTTAGAGTCAGTCTAAGTCGTATTCAGTTTCTGGCATCGCTCATGCAATTCTCACCCCTGAAACTTTACAATATGTTATTTTCTCTGCCTTGAAGGCTATAGATTATTTGGTAAGTACCAACACATCCTTGAAGATTGCTCAAACATTTCTTCCTCTCCTCACTTTTCCTTGATCTCCCTTAGCACAGTTAATTGCTTTGTTCTTCATATTTTTATAGTATCTTGACTATGTCCTTCTTAGCAATTATCCTGTATTTTTGTAATTGTTTATTTATAAGACTGTTTCTCCAGCTAGAATGAGCTTCTTGAGGGTGAGGACCTTGCCTTTTTTATCTTTTGCATTTCTGATAACTGATAGACCCTCTGTAAACACAATCAGAAAATGAATGAGAAAACTGAGGTTCAGAGTGGTGCAGTGGATTTCCCCAGTCACAGAGCTAGTCAATGTGATTTCTGGGCTGGGACTGTGATGCTCTGACTCTGGACTTGTGTCCCATTTACCACAAAATGTCTGGGGACTGAAATTCAGCTCCCTACTGGGGTGGAGCATGGGTAGGTATAAGGCAATGGACCCATCTGTTGATATCAGAAGGGACATAATCCAGCAGACAGAACTGGCATCTGGAGGGGATCTGCACAGACAAGGATGACCAGCAGTCTGGGTTGTCAACATTGGGAGAAGGTATTGGAAGAGATAGGTGAGCCTTCACCAGAAAGCATAAAACCACTGCAGAGAAGCCAGAGCAGCAACAAGATTCAGAAATCCAGGAGGACAATGGAATCAGCAATGTGACATCAGATAAACTTATCAGAAGGACTCTGATAGGACTCTGATAATGTTAGGGCTTTCCAGAGAAACTGAACTGATATGATGTCCATATTGATCAGTTCAATTCAGTCACTCAGTCGTGTCCGACTCTTTGTGAACCCATGAATCACAGCATGCCAGGCCTCCCTGTCCATCACCAACTCCCGGAGTTCACTCAGACTCACGTCCATCGAGTCAGTGATGCCATCCAACCATCTCATCCTCTGTCGTCCCCTTCTCCTCTTGCCCCTAATCCCTCCCAGCATCAGAGTCTTTTCCAATGAGTCAACTCTTCACATGAGGTGGTCAAAGTACTGGAGTTTCAGCTTTAGCGTCAGTGCTTCCAATGAACACCCAGGACTGATCTCCTTCAGAATGGACTGGTTGGATCTCCATGCAGTCCAAGGGATTCACAAGAGTCTTCTCCAACACCACAGGTCAAAAGCATCAATTCTTCGGCACTCAGCTTTCTTCACAGTCCAACTCTCACATCCATACATGACCACTGGAAAAACCGTAGCCTTGACTAGACAGACCTTTGTTGGCAAAGTAATGTCTCTGCTTTTGAATATGCTGTCTAGGTTGGTCATAACTTTCCTTCCAAGGAGTAAGTGTCTTGTAATTTCATGGCTGCAATCACCATCTGCAGTGATTTTGGAGCCAAAAAATAAAGTCTGACACTGTTTCCATTGTTCCCCCATCTATTTCCCATGAAGTGATGGGACCGGATGCCATGATCTTTGTTTTCTGAATGTTGAGCTTTAAGCCAACTTTTCTACTCTCCTCTTTCACTTTCATCAAGAGGCTTTTCAGTTCCTCTTCACTTTCTGTCCTAAGGGTTGTGTCATCTGCATATCTGAGGTTATTGATATTTCTCCCGGCAATCTTGATTCCAGCTTGTGCTTCTTCCAGCCCAGCGTTTCTCATGATGTATTCTGCATAGAAGTTAAATAAGCAGGGTGACAATATACAGCCTTGATGTACTCCTTTTCCTATTTGGAACCAGTCTGTTGTTCCATGTCCAGTTCCAACTGTTGCTTCCTACCCTGCATATAGGTTTCTCAAGAGGCAGGTCAGGTGGTCTGGTATTCCCATCTCTTTCAGAATTTTCTACAGTTTATTGTGATCCACACAGTCAAAGGCTTTGGCATAGTCAATAAAGCAGAAATAGGTGTTTTTCTGGAACTCTCTTGCTTTTTCGATAATCCAGAGGATGTTGGCAATTTGATCTCTGGTTCCTCTGCCTTTTCTAAAACCAGCTGGAACATCCGGAAGTTCATGGTTCACGTTATTACTGAAGCCTGGCTTGGAGAATTTTGAGCATGACTTTACTAGTGTGTGAGAGGAGTGCAATTGTGTGGTAGTTTGAGCATTCTTTGACATTGACTTTGTTTGGGATTGGAATGAAAACTGACCTTTTCCAGTCCTGTGGCCACTGCTGAGTTTTCCAAATTTGCTGGCATATTGAGTGCAGCACTTTCACAGCATCATCTTCCGGGATTTGAAATAGCTCAACTGGAATTCCATCACCTCCACTAGCTTTGTTCGTAGTGATGCTTCCTAAGGCCCACTTGACTTCACATTCCAGGATATCTGGCTCTAGGTGCGTGATCACACCATCATGATTATCTTGGTCATGAAGATCTTTTTTGTACAGTTCTTCTGTGTATATTTGCAACTTCTTCTTAATATCTTCTGCTTCTGTTAGGTCCATAACATTTTGTCCTTTATCGAGCCCATCTTTGCATGAAATGTTCCCTTGGTATCTCTAATTTTCTTGAAGAGATCTCTAGTCTTTCCTATTCTGTTGTTTTCCTCTATTTCTTTGTATTGATCGCTGAGGAAGGCTTTCTTATCTCTCCTTGCTATTCTTTGGAACTCTGCATTCAGATGCTTATATCTTTCCTTTTCTCCTTTGCTTCTCCTTTCTCCTCTTCTTCTCACAGCTATTTGTAAGCTTCTCCTTTCTCCTCTTCTTCTCACAGCTATTTGTAAGCCCTCCCCAGACAGCCATTTTGCTTTTTTGCATTTCTTTTCCATGGGGATGGTCTTGATTCCTGTCTCCTGTACAATGTCATGAACCCTGTCCATAGTTCATCAGGTACTCTCTATCAGATCTAGTCCCTTAAATCTATTTCTCACATCCACTGTATAATCATAAGGGATTTGATTTAGGTCATACCTGAATGGTCTAATGGTTTTCCCTGCTTTCTTCAATTTAAGTCTGAATTTGGCAATAAGAAGTTCATGATCTGAGCCACAGTCAGCTCCTGGTCTTGTTTTTGCTGACTGTATAGAGCTTCTCCATCTTTGGCTGCAAAGAATATAATCAATCTGATTTCGGTGTTGACCATCTGGTGATGTCCATGTGTAGAGTCTTCTCTTGTGTTGTTGGAAGAGGGTGTTTGCTATGACCAGTGTGTTCTCTTAGCAAAACTCTATTAGCTTTTGCCCTGCTTTATTCAGTATTCCAAGACCAAATTTGCCTGTTACTCCAGGTGTTTCTTGACTTCCTACTTTTGCATTCCAGTCCCCTATAATGAAAAGGACATCTTTTTTGGGTGTTAGTTCTAAATCTTGTTAGGTCTTCATAGAACCATCCAACTTCAGCTTATTCAGCGTTACTGGTTGAGGCATGGGCTTGGATTACCGTGATATTGAATGGTTTGCCTTGGAAACGAACAGGGATCATTCTGTCGTTTTTGAGATTGCATCCAAGTACTGCATTTCGGACTCTTTTGTTGACCATGATGGCTACTCCATTTCTTCTGAGGGATTCCTGCCCACAATAGTAGATATAACGGTCATCTGAGTTAAATTCACCCATTCCAGTGCATTTGAGTTCGCTGATTCCTAGAATGTTGACGTTCACTCTTGCCATCTCCTGTTTGACCACTTCCAATTTGCCTTGATTCACGGACCTAACATTCCAGGTTCCTATGCAATATTGCTCTTTATAGCATTGGACCTTGCTTCTATCACCAGTCACATCCACAACTGGGTATTGTTTTTGCTTTGGCTCCATCCCTTCATTCTTTTTGGAGTTATTTCTCCACTGATCTCCAGTAGCATATTGGGCACCTACCGACCTGGGGAGGTATCCATATTGATACCAAGGTCTTTATCTATGTATCTATCTGTCTATATCTCTATCTAGAAAGGGATTTATTATAAGGTGTTTTCTCTCTCAATTATGCAAACTGAGAAGTTCCATTATTTGCCATCTGCAAACTGGAGCTCCAGGAAAGCATGAGTTCAAAAGCCCGAGAGTCAGGGAGCTGAATGGTACAGACTTCAGTCTGAGTCTGAAGTCCTGAGAACCAGATCCCCAAAGGCAGGAGAAGATTGTTGTCCAGATCAAGCAGCCAGGCAAGCAATGAATTCAACCTTCCTTTTTGTTCTGTTCAGGCTCTCAATGGATTGAATGATGCTCACTCACATTGGGGAGAACCATCTGCTCCACTCAGTTCACCAATTGAAATGCTAATCTCTTCCAGAAACTACATCACAGACACACCCAGATATCTGGGTATCCCCATGGCCTGGAAGATTATCCATCATAAGCTCTTACTATAGCCGCTAGATGAAGTCGGAGTCCTGGACTTAGAAGCCAGAAGCATAGGCAATCACCAGAGGGCACAGGCAGCAGCAGGGGGAAACCAGTTACCAGAACCAGGTTATGAAGCAGAGATTATGGGGATAGGAGGGAGGTGAGAATGGTGGTGGTGGGGGAGGAGGGCTATCACACTCTTGCCTCTCAGCTGTGTCACAGTCTACAAAGCAGACATGTTCAAAACAGACAACATTAAACATCTCCCTAGGACTTTCCTCCATATTTCCCCCTGGGTCCATTTTCCTTTATTTCCAGCTGCATTGCTGTGTTTATTAAAAACACGCTGTTACTGACCTGGGATGATTGGCCGGTGTCCCTCATTTTGGACAGAAGGAGGCATCTGTCCGTGCAGTCAGGGTGTGTTTGGAGCTTGGAAAGTGGGCAGCTCTACCCCTCCACCCTGGAACATTTCTCACAGATCCTTGGAAGCCTGTGTCTGAAAGGATGCCCTTGGGCTGGGCTTCAGACTCACACATCTGTTCGCTACTGACCTGGCCTCCAAAGAGGTATTAAAGTGTACTCCAACTCTTTATTTTTCCCCATTCTAATTAACCAAAGTATTTAATAAGTAACAGGGATGTTTCCAGTAATTTAGCACTTCATTAGTAATTTGTTCCATTATAATACATATCACCCAAATCAACTCCATTCAGACAACCATTTGCTGCCTTCACAAAAGATAATGACTTCTAATTCCCATTACTTGAACATCTTATAAACCTTCTAAGTGGTTTGCTATTTTTCATTAAGGTGTATCACAAACAGATTTTGGACCTTGCAAAAAAGTAAATAAAACCCATGAAAACTGAACCAGAGATAAGCAAATAAAAGTGAATAAATACACTTAGCAAGCCCCTCAGGGACACTGCATCATGACTGTGTAGAAACAGCCTTTGTGTTTTTGCATAAAACAAAGTCCACTTCTTGTTAAGTCAAGTAATTTTAATTTTGCCTTTTCAGATACCTAAGGCAGCTAGAAACTTCATCCCTATTTCATGGGGATGAAGGCTTATAAAATCAGAGAATGTTTTAAGAAGGCATAAGAGTATTTCACAATGCAAATGAGAAGGATTTTGAAGTCAACAGACTGTGTTTGGGACAGAATGGTTCACCCAAAGCTTGCCTGATCACTATTAACCAACAGTGAATGTGGTGGGTGGGACTTCCCTGGTGGTCCAGTGGTTAAGAATCTGTCTTGCAATGCAGAAGATGTGAGTTTGATTTCTGGTCGGGGAGCTAAGACCCTACGTGTCATGGAGCAACTCAGTCAGCGTGCCACACTTACTGAGCCCTTGCGCCACGACTAGAGAGCCCACACGCTGCAACTGAGACTCGATGCAGCCAAAATAAAACTAAATAAATACTTTAAAATGGTGAATATGGTAGAGATCTCATGCTTGATCCCTGGTTTCACATTGACTTTGCCTGTTGGCCTTTCTTCTTGTATCTGCTCCACAGCACCTGGTACAACTCTGAGCAGGCAGTAGGTAGCTTATGCTCAGTTGACTCCAGATTGCTGCTACCTCGTACGAATTGAGAACACCATGTGCTGCTTGCTGTACAGACATGTTCAATGTCACCTCACTTACCCAGTGATTGAAGTCTACTCTTTCACGTAGCAAAATTTTGCTACTTTGTGTTGTTAACCAATTTGGGGAGAAATTATTCCCTAATATAATACATATTTCTTTGTCTTCCTTCAAAGAGAAGACTGACTATGACTTAAGCCCCTACATCTTTAGCGTTTAGAAAAAAAGCAGGACTCAAGATATGAAGTGATGGCAAGAATTAAAGAGAGAGCAGGAAGAGAGGCACGAAGGAGGCAGGAGGAGAAGGGGCCTGCAGGCATATGTTCATCCTTCACTCAGCAGATACTCGCTGAGCGCCTGCTGTGTAGAATCAGTGACAGGCCAGGCAGATCTGGTCTCTGTCCTCCTGAGGCCTCCAGGCTCGTGAAGAAGTCTGAGAAGTGAAAGCACCATCCTCATGTGGGATACATACTGTGATGGAGCAAGGGACTGAGGACATATGAAGTGAGGCAGCTCAGGGGAGCATCCTGACAAAGGAACACGCATGGGTGCCCGTGATAACCTTCAGTGTGTTAGTGAGAACCAACCAGGTTCCTGAGGTGAGCAGCTGTGGGCAGAAGTGCCACCACCTGTTCCCCAAAGAAACGTGCAGGTCAGGAGACAGGCAAACGTGAAGATGACAGGGCAATGGAGATGCAGCTGTACTCTTCCTGTGAGAGCAGCCGTGGCTTCTAACCGGATCGTCATGGTACAGAGTGTGGAGGTGCTCTCCCTATAAGGTTGTGCTGCGCTGTGATGTAAGGAAGGTACGGCAGGCGTCTTCATAGAATTCTTCATCTGATGCTGCCATTTTCCTAATTGACGCACAGTCGATTTACAATGTTGTGTTAGTTTCCGGTGCACAGGAAAGTGATTCAGATGTTTCAGATACATACATACACATATATGTTTACATATACATGGGCTCCCAGGTGGCACTAGTGGTAAAGAACACACCGGCCAAGGCAGGAGACATAAGAGATGTGAGTTTGATCCCTGCATCAGGAATCAGGGGCAACCAGGGGTTGCCATCCCCTGGAGGAGGGCAAGGCAACCCACTTTAGTATTCTTGCCTGGAGAATCCCATTGGCAGAGGTGCCTGGCAGGCTATATAGTCCATAGGGTCACAGAGAGTCCAACATGACTGAAACAGCATAGTATGCATGCATGCATACATATATACATGTATGTACAGGTGCTGTGCTGTGTTCAGTCATGTCAGGCTCCTCTGTCCATGGGATTTTCCAGGCAAGAATACTGGAGAGGGTTGCCATTTCCTACTCCAGGGGTATGTATAGGTGTAAATGTATATAAATATGCTTTTTCATATTGTATTCCATTATAGCTTATTGCAGGATTCTGAATATATATATTCTATATATGTATATAACACATATGCACATATGTATAGACACATATGCACAAACAGTAGGACCTTGTTTATCTATTTTATGTATAGTAGTTTGTGCCTGCTAATCCCACACTCCTAATTTATCCTTCCCTCACCCAATTTCCCCTTTGGTAACGATAAGTTTGTTTTCCATATGTGTGAATCTGTTTCTGTTTTGTAAATACGTTGCTTTGTGTCATATTTTAGATTGGACAAATCAGTGATATCATATGGTATTTGTCTTTCTGTTTCCGACTTACTTCACTCATTATGATAATCTCTAGGTCCGTCAGTGCTGCTACAAATGGCATCATTTCATTCTTTTTATGGCTGAGTAACATTCCATTGTATGTGTATATATATCTTATTCTATTCATCTGTTGATGGATATTTAGGTTGCTTCCATATCCTGGCTATTGTAAAATGTGCTGCTACGAATATTGGGGTACATGTACATTTTCAAATTATGGTTTTCTCTGGATATATGCCCAGGAGTGGAATTGTAGGATCATATATTTTTAGTTTTAGCTCTATTTTTAGTTTCTAAAGGAACCTCCATACTGTTCCCCGTAGTGGCTGCACCAGTTAACATTCCCACCAACAGTGTAGGAGTTTTCCCTTTTCTTCACACCCTTTCCAGCATTTATTATTTGTAGACTTTTTAATGATGGTTATTCTGATTGGTGTAAGGTGATAACTCATGTAGCTTTCATTTACATTTATCTAATAATTAGCAATGCTGTGACTCCAACATATTTGAAATCAGGGTCTCAGCTAGCTACGTCTGCATTACAAACCACCCCAAAACTCAGTTGCTTGAACTGCAAATATTTACTTTGGCTCGTGAGTGTATGGATCAGCTGGGTGGTTACTCTGGTCTCAGCTGGGCTCATTAATGTGCTGGGTGTCATCTGTGGGTAAGGTCAAAAGCTCTGGTGATCTTGGCTGGTCTGTGTCATATGTTTGGGGGTTGGCTGGTTATTGTTGATATAGGATGGCCTTGGTTGGAACAAGTGGGCTTTCCTTCACATGTTCTCTCATCTTCCAGAAGCTAACCTGGTATGTTCACATGTGGTATCAAAGTTCTAAGAATGCGAAGTGGAAGTACGAAGGCCTCCTGGTGCCTAGGCTCAAAACGGACACTTCTGCCACATGGTATGGGCCGAAACAAGTCAGGTTGCTGACTCAAGTGTGGGGAAAAAGCCTTCAGTTTTTCAAGGGAGAGGCTACATAGTCACATAGCAAAGACATGAACTCAGGAAAGGCATCATTGGAGGCACCTGTGCCATCAATCTACTACAAATAGCAACCTTGAAAGTGTTAGAAAACCCAGGGTTTCCCTTGTATCTTTGTCACAACTCATGTCTCTGATATTCTCTGGGCTTTGTCATGAATGTGCACACCCACTTCTGTGAAAAGAAACAGATGTCAGGCCCCTAAGACTTTCCTCAGCCTCTTTATAAGGAGTTTTGTCTTCCTACATGTTTGAAGTGGAAGTCAGCCAAACCAAGAGTCACAAGGGCAAACGCCCATTAAGCAGTGCTGGTCAGCTGTACTGACCATAGTCATCATATGGTGACTGATCACTGATATTGATAGATCTGCCCTGGTCAAGAGACAGAGTCATTGGCAGAGAGTGGTTGGCAGGTTGCCACATGCAGGGAGAGTGCCATGTGTGCTGATGTAACTTTAATAAACATTTAATACAGTGCTGGGTGCTTGGATGAGCTTGAGGGTCACTGCTAATAAAAGCCTGGGCTCAGAGATCTTATATATTTGTCATAAATGTGCAACGGGCATTGGAAAACTTTGCGAGTCCCATTCTCACTTCAAAAAATGAAAACCAGCTTTTCTTAGGTGAAGGTAAGAGTCTTTCTGCTTTGTATCTTTAGATACAATCTTTCGTATTTTCAAACTCTGCTCCTTTTCGAGTTTGTATTTTCTTGACTTTGCACTAGGAGAAGGACTGCCTTTTCTTCTTCAGTTTCTGCTATAGAAATCTGAGAAAGGCTATTTTGAATAAAGTTGCAATGAACAAGGGAGTGTAGATATCTCTTTTGAGATACTAATTTCAGTTCTCTTGGATGTAAACTCACAAGTAAGATTACTATATCATGCTACTGCTGCTGCTAAGTCACTTCAGTTGTGTCCGACTCCTAGCGACCCCATGGACTACAGCCTACCAGGCTCCTCCGTCCATGGGATTTGCCAGGCAAGAGTACTGGAGTGGCTTGCCATTGCCTTCTCCCCTACTATATCATAAGGTAGTTCTATTTTTAAGTTTTTGAGGAGCCACTACACGTTTCACACTCCCGCTGACAGTGTACAAGGGTTTAATTCCTCCACCTTCTTGTCAAAATTAAAAAAAAAAAAAAAGGCATCCTAATGGGTGTGAGGTGATATCTCACTGTAGTTTTGATTTACATTTCCTTGATGATTAATGGTGCTGAGTATCTTTTCATGTACCTGCTGGCCATCTGTGTGTCTTCTTTGGAGAAA
Source organism: Bos indicus (assembly GCF_029378745.1). Classification (NCBI taxonomy): domain Eukaryota; kingdom Metazoa; phylum Chordata; class Mammalia; order Artiodactyla; family Bovidae; genus Bos; species Bos indicus. The sequence continues at coordinate 23,782,128 of NC_091774.1, read as the reverse complement.
TGTCTATTCAAGATCCATTTTCAATAGGTGCTTTGTTATTGAGTTGTAGGAGTTCTTTCTATACTTTGAATATTAATCCCTTATCAGATTATTCACAATAGCCAAGACAGCCAAAAGGTCCATTGACAAATGAATGGAGAGCAAAGTGTGGTATCTGCATACCTGGAATATTGTTCACTCTTAGAAAAGAAGGAAATCCTGTCATATGCTACAATGGGGATGGACCTGGAGCACATTATGCTAAGTAAACTGAGCAAGTCACATTTGTAAGGACAGATATGGTGCGAGTCCACTTCTATGAGGTATCTAAAACAGACTTGAGAAGCAGAGATGAGAATGCTGGTTGCCTGGGGAAGTTGGGAGTTGTTCACAAGTGGAAAAGTTCAGTTATGCAAGATGAGGAAGTTCTAGGGATCTGCTTTATAACACAGTGCCTTTAGTTAGTACTAAATTTAGTTCATATTAAACTTACTATATACAAGAGCATATTCAAAAGCAGAGACATTACTTTGCCAACAAAGGTCCATCTATTCAAGGCTATGGTTTTTCCAGTAGTCATGTATGGATGTGAGAGTTGGACTGTGAATAAAGCTGAGTGCCGAAGAATTGATGCTTTTGAACTGTGGTGTTGGAGAAGACTCTTGAGAGTCCCTTGGACTGAAAGGAGATCCAACCAGTCCATCCTAAAGGAAATCAGTCCTGGGTGTTCATTGGAAGGACTGATGCTAAAGCTGAAACTCCAATACTTTGGCCACCTCATGCGAAGAGTTGACTCATTGGAAAAGACTCTGATGCTGGGAGGGATTGGGGGCAGGAGGAGAAGGGGACGACAGAGGATGAGATGGCTGGATGGCATCACTGACGATAGATGTGAGTCTGAGTGAACTCCGGGAGTTGGTGATGCACAGGGAGGCCTGGCGTGTGGCAATTCATGGGGTCGCAAAGAGTCATACATGACTGAGCAACTGAACTGAATTGAACTGAACTGAATAATACTATACTTTAGTTAATACTAAATTACTTTAGTTAATACTAAATATTAATATTGTGCACTTAAAAAATTAAAAGGATAGATCTCACGTTAAGTTCTCCTACCACCAAACCAAACCAAACCAAAACAGAAACCTAAAGAGACAGGAGGTAACTTTGGAAGGTGATGGATATACTTAGTACTTGAACTGTGGTGATGATTTCTGAGCTGCATGTATGTATTCAAACTCGTCAAATTGGATGCATTAAGTATGTGAAGTCTTTTTATTTATCAGTTATACCTCAATAAAGCTGTTTTTTTGTTGTTTGTTTGTTTGTTTTTAAGAAACGTGATTAAGAGCTCTGATGGGACATTTACCCTGGGTACCTGTCAGATGGTGCTATTATGGTAACTGGACATTACCTATGGAACCCTGTGTGTGGAGGAAGGATCAGGAGCAAGATGCAAGGGGATGAGTGGGGATGGGAGGGGGAAGGGAGCTGTTGGTTGGGGGTCAGTGTAGCAATGGGGTAGGGAATAGGATAAAATAGTAATTTCTAGCTGAGACAGTCTGATTTATTCAGACTGGCCTGCAGGTACCATTTGACTACAAAGATAAGTTTATTAACAATAAAACTATAATAAAATACTAAAACAAAAACAATATGGTATTTACTATACCTTTGATCATAAATATTGAGATATTCTCTGATTCCACAGGAAGGTAAAGATGAATTACTGATTATATTCTAAAATGTGCTTTCCTGAATGCTCCTCCACTAAAAGCTTTCTAACTTGTTGCTTTATATCTTTTCAATAAACTCTGTATTAAAATGGTCAGGTGAGATTTCTAGTTTGTTGAGATGTGGATGGACTGTGGATTATTTCATGAGCAGAGTCAGCCTGTTGGTAGAAATCTTGACAAAGCACACTGCAGCAGAGGTCTGTGCCAGGGGCCATGTATTAATAACTCTCTTCTGACCCTCCCAGCTCTGAGCCCCACTCACTCCGCTCCACCATCCCATGAGCTCTCAGTCCTCACATGGCCCATCTGCTCATTGTATGGGTGGACTCTAAGGAAAAGAGCAAGAACATTATGGCCAAGCTTTACAGAGGAAAACAAGCTAATTACTATCCCAGTGGGCAAATACTATATTACCCATTTCACGGATAGTGGTCCAAAGGAAGTGTACATCAAAAGTGAGAGCAACAAAGAACTGCTGCTTGGGGGTTTACATGCTCCAACTTCAAAAGATTCTCATTGCTAGATGAAAATATCTCCAGGACTTGACTCCAGAACAAGTCTATATTTCTCATGCACCACATTTGGAATTTAACCCCTTCCCAGCTGCCATTTCCTTGAGACCAGCCTTTTTCCCAAAGGGTCTCAATGCAATCTTTTCCTCCCATCCCCCTGCTGTCCCCACTCCCTCCCAGAGGTCACTGGTTCCAGGACCCAGCTCATCTATTTGACATTGGTATGCCTTGCTGTAGTGGTCGACGGGTTTGGCAGCAGCAGAATTGTTCTGAGCAGAATTGTTCTGGTGTATGCCTCCCTGGTAACTTCAACCCAGGGAGGTTAAAAAGCAAACGAGCAAGACAGCCAGCACTTGTTCCTTCCTCCTGCTTCTTCTTTGTTACAGACTTTCCTGAGTAGGAGTTGGGTCTCCCGTCTCCAGATTGCCCAGTGAGAATTCACGCCCATTAATATTAATAGAATAAGCATTTGTAAGTCAGATATTTCTGAGCATCAGCAAAGCACAGGATTTTCCTGATAAAAGGCTGTTCTTCTTGGCTTGCCCTGGGTTGAGATCTTTCTTGGTTGGCACAGAATGGCTTCTGCTGTCTCTTCATGTGTCTGTTGCCTGTCCTGGAAAGGGTATAAATATTGACACATAAGCTTGCAGTTCAGGCTTTTCTTATGGCACTATTTCACCTTTCCTGGTAGTAGAAAGACCCCCTACCCCCTATGCAATTAGCATCAATGGGCTGCTTGCTGGCACTGTTAAATGGGAAACAGAGAAACTGCGTTGGTTTCTGCTGCTGTGTTTGCTTATTTTCCAAGGTTTGCGGACAGAACATAAGAAGACCCACTCTAACCACTGCTGTTAAGCCCTGATTGCTGCGACACATTATTAAGAATAACAAAGTGGGAGTCCTTTTGTTCTTTGCTCTCTCTGAGGGAACAGCCAACTCAGCCCGCCCCCAAGGAAGTCAGATGCTCTCTTGTCTGCCATTTCACACATATTTTGACTCCAAAACCATGCATTTGAGCTGAATGAAATAGTCTGGGGAAAGTTGCATTGTAGAATGTTCTGATGCCCTGACTTGTTTATCTCATTTTGTTTCAACAAGCGTTTGTTTAGGATTTACCCTAATGCCTGACTTTAGGGTTGCACAGAAAACCACGTCAGCATTCCAGTCCTCAAGGACCTCATAGTCCATAATGGAGAAAGAGAGAAAAATAAGTGAGTTAAAATGAGTTTGAAGCAAGAAGGAACATAGAGAGTACCATGGAAGCAAAAGGTAGGGGCAGTAAGTCTACCAGGCTAAGAAGGGAGATCTTTCTTGGAACAGTGATGATAAAGCCACATGCTAAAGAATTCCTGAAACACTTACTCATTCACTGAACACATATTACAGTTTCCAAGGGCTGGGCTTATAAGGACTCCAGTGAGTCCCAGGATAGGACCTGAGAGTGATGGATGGTGGATGGAGAAGTGACAGCAAGAGGAAAGACCACAGAGAGAGATAAGGAGAGGTGAGAAGAGGGGCACCCAAGGAACTGCTCGAGTCCAGGAGCACCGAGGAGAGTGATGAGCAGGGAACAGAACATTAGGGGTGAGGACTCAGTTCTAAAGAGTCTTTAGACAGAGCCTCATTCTGAAGAGGAGGGGAACTACTGAACTATCCTAATAGTGACATGATCAGATCTGCATTTGAGCAAGACACCCTGTCCTGTTTAAACAACAGAGCAGAGCAAAGACTTGAAGAAGGTTTTGTTTAATTAATGGAGTAAAGCAATGGCTTGGGTCTGGATAAAGGCAGTGACATTGGGTTGAACAAGAGGGCATATGCAAGAGACACATTTAGAGTTTAGAAACGATACACACAAGTGAGACACATTTAGAGTTTAAAAATGATAGGTGTCGTGGGTGAGGGAGGAGGTTAATGTGACAGCTTCAGGATGAGTCCCCGTTTTAAGACTTGGATGATTGGCTAGGAGAAAAGCCTTCCACTGGATTGGAGAAGCCTGGAGAGGGAGGGGATCTGGGGAAAGAAGACAATGAGTTGTGTTTTGAATGACTTACGTATAAAACTATCTGTGAGGAAGTCACTGGGAAGATCAGAACTGTGGGTCTTGAATTTGGGAGAAAGGCTGAGCTGGAGGTATCATTTGAGGCACCACCTCCTTAGGTGGTAATCAAAACCAAGGGTGTGGATGAAAACGCACGGGAGAGCTCATGTGGAAGGAAAATGCAGGGAAGCAAGAAGCACAGGGCAGAAATATTCACGGGATGAAGGCTGTTGAAAAGAAGCCAGCAAAGGGATCGTGATTAAAGAGAAATGGGAGAGCTTCAAGGGGCAGAGGAGTGCGTTCTTTCAGAAGCCAAGGGCAGAGAATGTTTCAAGCAGGTGGGAATGCAGAAAGCAAGGCTTAAACTTTTTTTTCTTAATTTTAAAGGAGGTAAGAAGAAAGATGGGAAGGGAGAGAAGGTGAGAGGAAGGGGCTAAGAGGATGAAGAATAGAAAGAAGTTCTTGGACTTGGTAATTTACATAAAGGCATACCCACACAGGTCCAGTTTTGTTCAAGCTTTAGCAAATTAGTGTGGTTCAATCTACTTCTGGTTCATGATTCAGAGCAATTCATCTCTGCCCTCACCATGCCTTGCCATCTTCTATGTCCTCACGTGGCAGTGGCTGGGTCCAGTAATAGCCTTTCTCTGAAAGACCCTCATCTTCTCCTAGCTGGCGAGCTTGGGACTTCAGCAGCAGATCGTATCGCTTCAGAGGCAACCTTCTGTCCAGAGGTCAGAATTTGCCATCGCACAGGAAGCTTGCTTTCCAGAATAAATCATATGTCTTTGCCTTTCTGTTTTGTTTTCTTCCATGTATAGGAGTTACGTTTTAGGGCTCTGGGTCTGAGGTATTTTATAAAGTAAATTGGGAAGCCACACCATAAAGCCCACAAGGAAATTTGTCAACAGGAGAAGGAAGCAATAGAGAGGCAGAGACACTGCAAATGAAGAGCCACAGATTACACAGAGCAACAGAGAAGGTAGACAAGAGGGGAGGCTGGCACAGAGAAATATATTAGGAAAAATATTATTGGTGGCACATAGTGGGGGCCCCTGAAATATTTGTTGACTAAAGGAATAAAAACAAAGGAAAAAAGATGGGCCTACAGTCAACACTGCCTCCTTTGTGACACTCTTCTGATGGGGACCTTACGCTCTCTCTCTCCTGTTTGCAATCCAGAGGAGGCCCCACATTGTGATACAAATCCTGCCCATCCCAGAAAGCGAGACAAGGTGTGTTCTGAGCAGTGTGGCTGATGCCCAAGCTTCCTTCCAAGCCTCCACAGTGATGCTCTTCTTCCCGTGTTTATCAGCATAATACAGCTGTGCTGGGCCCCAGAGGGTTTCTGGGTAGTAAATGACCTCCCCCCCCGAATTTGTACTTATATTGGACATGACTAGCTTGGTTATTTTGGGAGACCAGTGAATGAGATGCCCCAGAAGTTCAGCCAGAAAGGATAAGTGAGAAACATTCTTTTCATTGTTCAGAGCAAAATCTCTGCACACAGATAATGTGCTGATCCTGGTTTTATCCTATTGGCAGAATGAATGCCGTGTGGCTCACCCCACATCCAATGGGCATCTGAGGAATAGTCTTCAGTGGGGGTTAGGCTTCGCAGGTGGCATAGTGGTAAAGAATTCGCCTGCCAATGCAGGAGCTGCAGGAGCCGTGGGTTCAATCACTGGGTTGGGGAGATCCCTTGGAGGAGGGCATGGCAACCCATTCCAGCATTCTTGCCTGGGAAATTCCATGGACGGAGGAGCCTGGTGGGCTACAGTCCATGGGGGTCTCAAAAGAGTCAGACATGACTGAGTGACTGAGCAGGCACACATGCACTTCAGTGGGGGTTACTGTATGACACAAGAAAATACTGGGAGAGGAGAGGGGAACTTTCCCGAGGCACCGCTGGACCCAGGAACCCACACCCCATCACCACCTCCTGATTGGTCTCCCTAATTATCGGCATCTTCTCTCAGATGACTTTTCTCTACAGGAGTGGCCAGTGGCAGACAGACCCCAGTTAAGATCCACACAGTATGATAATCAGTCAGAAGGTGGCTCTTTACCTAATCTTCAGTTAGACAGTTCCTCGGGGAGGGCCATGACCAGCCTAGCTTGGGTTACATGCCCATCCACAGGCCAATCCCTGGGCCCAGTGAGGCAAAGTTCTATGACTCTCCCATTATGGGCCAGGTAGCCACAGCTTAATCAGTCATTAGCCAGAGATGTAGAGCCTCATAAGGAGATGTCACCCACCAGCAGTTCCCAAAGGTGGTTTGCAAGAAGAGACGTATCCTTTCTCTTAGCAATGTGTCACCTGAAGAAACTCTCTCCTGGATATTGGTTTTATGTTTGTGAGGAATGAGGCTGCTCAAGCCATTCTGTACCTGTGTGGTGGGTCAGCCAACCACAGAGCGGGGGACGCATCTGAAGGAGACGTGGAGAGGCAGAGACACGGAGCTGGAGCCTCTGGAGGGATCCAGCCCCTTCTTTGGGCCTTCAAGTCAACAGCTTTCCTTGCTCTTTAGACCAGTTTGATTTTGTGTTTTGTGTGTTTTGTTTTTGGTAACTTGCAGCCAATGTCCCCTGATTGTATGGGGTGATTGAAGATTGTTTAAAAAAAAAACGAAGAGCTGCTGAGAAGCCAAAAAAGGTCGAAATGAGGATGAGTAGCATGTTGCCTGGAGGATTTCCATGGCCAGGCTGAAGTTTGAGGGACAGCGTTGGATTTCCATTGGTGCTCAGTAGAACATGTGGTCAGCGGAGCTGAGTGAGGGCCCCTCACAAATACTGATCCTCACAGCAGCTCCTGAAGACCCCCTACTGCCACCTCTGAGAGCAGGAGCCTGCATCTGGGAGTGAGGGTTACCAGCTGCATTCATGCTGGTGGCCCTCAGGGCCAGACAGGCCGGGGTCTTCCTTCTGGACAATGACCTTTGGGGAGATGGGGCTGGTACCTCAAGGTGGGGGCCCCATGCCTCCAGTGCCAACGCCCCTTCTCTGCTTCTGCAGATTAACGTCCTGCATGCCTGCCAGAGGTGCTATGAAAGGAACGGTGGGCTCAGGTTAGTGCCATGTAGAAAGAGGGTTTTGTGAAGCAAGGGCTCCAGAGAAGGTGCTCTCTGGGGATGGAGAGCAGCAGGGCCAGTGTCCACACCAGCTGGAGGACTTCAGCTTGGCTGGCTGCCTGGGAACTTGTTCTTCCCCAGGTGCCAGCTTCTCTCCAGACCTTGTGGTCCAGGGAGCCCTCTCATCTCTTTTTCTCTCACCCAAGGCTCAGGAAAGCCCAGGCCCAAGGGACAATGCCGCCTTGTTCCCGGGCCGTGATTTCTGAGTGGCCTCTTGTCCGGGGGCCCAGGGAGCAAGAAGAACAGGCTGGGAAGCAAGGAAAGAGCCACCCTGGGAGCTGGGCTGTAGTTTCTTTGTGTTTCCTGCCAAGCACCCCTTTAATCTAGGACAGAGGGCCTGCTCCCAGCTGGGTGTCAGAAGGCGCCCTGGCCTTTGGGCTCCGGGGAAGTGGGACCAGAGTGAGGAGGAGCAGGAACCTCACGGGTCCTTCAGAGCAGCGCAGGGGGTCGGAGCATGAGGGTCGTTCAGTCTGACCTGCCTGTGTGTGTGTGGGCATGAGTATGTATCTGGGGGTGTGAATGAAGGTGACTCTGTGAGCGTACATACTTGCTCTCTCTATGACTCCCTGATTATGATGACAAGAATTAGAACTCCAAATTCAATACGTCTAGTTTGTCAGAAATTCAAGCCAAGTGGACTTAGACCACCCATCCTCGGCCGTAGGCTTTGTCCCACAGCGGCGGTCTTGTGAATTGACTCCGTGTTGTACCCGGGGGCCTTGGGCTTGACAGACAAGGCCTGAAGTGTGTGTTCCTTGCGTGTATGCATTTAGTACTCCATGTATATACACTTGCTGTGGTTTGCATAAGTTCTGTTGAAGGCGGGCTGGGCAAAACTTTGCATATATAATAGAAACGTGTGGACTCTTCCTTACAGGATGGACTAGCCTCCTACCCAGGACTCCCATCTTTAGTCCTTTTGTGCTCTCTTTCAAGGTTCTCTGGGCTCCCAGCCAGGGTGAGATTCTTGGACTTTGCTTTTTTAATTAAATACTCCTGTGATTTTTGCTAAATAACTGTAAAATGTCCACAAGATAGCCACACTGTTTTAAATTACTTACCAATGAGTTAAATTCCCACTCTGGAAAGGAACACCATGGTTTTCCTGTGCCTCTCATGCTAGTTCACAACCCCGGGTCTACATGTACCCCAGGAATACGGACCTGAACCTTGCACAAAACCTGTCACCTATAAATCTTTGGGATGATTTGCCAATAGCTACCAAGGTAAGAGGTCAATTTTCCTAAAAGTTCCCTTTGACCTTCCCTGTGTTGAAACTATGCTGGCTCTCCATGCCTGAGCAGTTTCTGGAATAGGGTACACGTGCCCAGATGGTACAAGAAATTACGTTAGGGGTTCATTAACAATACTCTAAAAAACCTAGTTATATATGTATTTGTGCATAGTATTAATAGATAAATACAAATAGGATATAAAACCTGTGATTATTATGTTGTTATTTCTTAGATAAGGCTAAGTTTTTTTTAAGAGTGTAGTTGTAAATTTGATTTAAAGAAATTCACTATGTAAATAGTAGTGCTTCAATGTGTGCATCCAAGGAAGAAGTAAATGACTAAATGATGCCATTCAAGGCCCTCCTAGAGAAGGCAATGGCACCCCACTCCAGTACTCTTGCCTGGAAAATCCCATGGATGGAGGAGCCTGGTAGGCTGAAGTCCATGGGGGTCTCAAAAGAGTCGGACTTGACTGAGCGACTTCCCTTTCACTTTTCACTTTCATGCATTGGAGAAGGAAATGGCAACCCACTCCAGTGTTCTTGCCTGGAGAATCCCAGGGACTGGGGAGCCTGGTGGGCTGCCATCCATGGGGTCACACAGAGTCGGACATGACTGAAGTGACTTAGCAGCAGCAGCAGCAGCAAGGCCCTCCTAATCTGACCCTGACCTGCCCTTCAGCCTTGTTTGTTCCTCCTTCCCCCAAACGGCTCTCTGTTTTGTCAAAAAGGCTTACAAATAGTCCTATACATAGAGATTCCATAAAAGCATAAGCTCATTAATAACAAAGTGTTAGGAGGCTTCCCAGGTAGCTCAGTAGTAAAGAATCTGCCTACAATGAAGGAGACGTGAGTTTGAACCCTGGGTGAGGGGAAGATCCCCTGGAGGAGGAAATGGCAATCCACTCCAGTATTCTTGCCTGGAAAATCTCAAGGACCAGAGGAGCCTGGCAGGCTACAGTCCATGGGGTTGCAAAGAGTCGGACACAACTGAGCAACTAACACACTGCTACTACAATGGTAGGAATCTCTCTCAAGGATAGTTCTTAGCCTTGGATGAAACAAGGGAGATAACACTGCTCATCTGTGAGCATTTGTGGGAAGGAGAGGGAGACTCTTAGAACCAGAAGTGCCTTTGGTGCTATCCAATGATAATAATTTCACTTACTGGGGATTTACTGTATGCCAAGCACTTCATGTATATTAATTTAATCTCTAAAAGTTTCATGAAGGTGGTATTTTAATCTTCATTTTAAAGATGGAGAAAGGGCTTGGAAGGATTCAGTATGTTGGGCCAGGCTGGATTTGGACCCAGGTGTTTCTGACTCTGGCTTGAGAATGGTCCTCGTCTTAGACAGGGCTTCCTGAAAAGGAAGAGTGTGTCTTGAGCCCATGGTCAGCCTGAGTGACAGTGAGTCTCTCAGGTGGCCACGGCCTAGTTTGCTGCAGATGGTGCCTGGGGGCCACTGGCCATTAACCTTGAGGTCATGAAGAAACATAGCTGCTGTTGTTCCAGGATGCAAATGTGCTTATTTACTCTAGCCAGTGGGCAAATGCCAGTTCCTGTGGGAAAGGGTGGTGGGCGGAGTGTCTGGAGGGGTGAGTGCAGGGAGGTGTTGCAAGGCATCGGGGGAGGCTGTGCAAAGCACCAGGGAAGGTGGCACAGTGGTCTTTAAACCTCCCAGGACATATCCTGTGCTGTCTCAGCTCAGGGCCTTTGCACATGCTATTCATTTATTCATTCAGTAAACTGTTTTGAGCCCCTCTTGTATGCTAATCACAATGACGTGTGCTGGGGTAAGACCGCTGGACAAGACGAATGAGCTGTGTTTCCTGTTGGAGCACACTTTCAGATTACAGAGGTACAAGGGAGACAGAAAATATTCATGGAAACAAAAGAGTGAAAAAAATAACCCCAGATGTGGGATCTGTTAATCACTAAGAAGAAAATAAACAAGGTAATGGAAAAAGGAATAGTCTGGAACACTTCCCAGACCTAATTATCCTTTAGGATGTACCCAGAAAACACCTCTCCTGAGAAATCTTTCTGGTCCGACAAGGCTAAGTGAGACACTCTCTAAGGTTTTCTGGGTGGCTCAGTGGTAAAAAGAATCTGCCTGCAATGCAGGAGATGTAGCTTTGATCCCTGGGTTGGGAAGATCTCCTGGAGAAGAAAATGGCAATTCATTCCAGTATTATTGCCTGGGACATCCCATGGACAGAGGAACCTGGTGGGCTACAGTCCGTGGGGTGGCAAAAGAGTTGGACACAACTTAGTGAGTAAACAACAGCAACAATGACAATGTGCTACCAGGCGCCTGGCTCACCACTATCATCACATCGCACTTGTTAACTTGCCTCCACTCACAGGAGTCTGTGTACTCCTTGAGGACAAGGATGGGACACTGGCCACCGCGGCAGGAAGGTGTCTGACACACCAAAGGCACTTGATTATTATTTGCTAAGTTAATGGATGAATGGAGGGACAGACAGAGAGATGGATGGATGGGTGGATATGTGTTTGTTTTTTTTTTTTCTGGCTGAGACATCAAAACTATTTTTAGCGCAATTTTGTCCTCAGGATTGTGTGATCTGGTTGTGTTCTTCCAAACTGCTGCTGGCTGTCCTTTTTTTAAAAAAAAAACATATTTTGGGATTTTAATGAATGAGAATGATTTGCACTGCAGCATATGGCTACTTTAATTAAGCAAAGGGTATCATTTTCGTAGCATAATAAATAGTGTATAATTTATCAGGCCTCATGTGTATATTATAAGCATGCCATGTGGGCTATATAAATCTTTCTATATCTGGGAGGGGTAGAAAGAATCTCTATTGATCTGATGCAAGCCAGTACATAGGAAAAAATGAGCTGAACATCTTCGTTGCCCCCAAAGAGGCAATTTTCTGTGCCGGAGTCATCTCGGTACCCTAAAAAGCATAGAGACAGAAAAGAGAAAGTGGGAGGGGGGAAAGCTACCAGCCAGTGTTGAAGAACTAGGAGTAACCCCCTCTGTTTGTTCCTTATGGAACAAAGCACTGAAAAGGTAGTTCTCCATTGAAAGAGGTGCTGCTTGGAGAGTTGGAAAATGGCTCTGGGCTCCTGGGCTTTGTTGCTAAGCATTTGCTCAGGGCTGGAGAATTAGAATCCATCTGGGAGAAGGGGCAGACTAAAAATAAAGCAGAGGGAGAGCAAGATGAGCACATGGGCACAATGGAAACTCAGTCATACTGAGACGTGGCGAAGAAACACTGAACCGGGTAGAAATAGACCCTGACACAGCTAAACGGATGGGCAGATGGCTGGCTGGGTCCAGGACCTTTCGGCGAGCCTCTGACCCAGAACAAACGGTGCCCGGGGTCCCCAAGAATCCTCAGCACTCTGATGAGGACCCCTCCTGAGCCAGCGCTACTCTTCACTAGAGACACGGGCAACTGATCCCCGTGGTAAGGGGCTGGGGTACCCGGATGAGGGGTCTGCCGGAAACCGGAACCAGCAAAAAGATGTGCTCTAGAATGAATTTCCCCTCATGGACACTTTCTACAAACAAACTGACCTGTGATTTGCCCTCCTCGTGGGAGTGGAGCAGAGAAGGATTCATGGAGGACGTGAATGGAGAACAGGGGTCTGGTAGGATGAGTCACATCCCATAGGAGTGGGAGAAGGGTGTTAGAAACAGGACCAGCATGCCATATAGCGTTCCTTTTATTACATTTTATATGGATCCCACATGAGAGACATCAATTCCATCGCCTCTGTATCTATTCCAAAGGCTACAATGGGAGCTATGTTTGGGGACAAGAAAGAAGCCAGTCTATCTGAGCAGATCATCTGTGGACAGGGCAGACCAGCCTACTTTGATTTCACATGCTTCTGGAAAGTACAAGGAGATGAGATCGAAAAGTAGATCTAGAAGAGATTGTAGAAAACCCGAAGGCTTTATCTGTTAAAGAAAAAAAAAAAAAATTCCTACCTACACCTAGTTACAATATGCAAGGCATCTATTCAGACTGGCCTGTATTAAGAAGTATCTGACTCAAATAAATGGCCACTCCAGGCGGATGTCCCCTGGCACGTTAGAGGCCACATGGCCAACACGCTACTTGTCATCTGTCTGCTCTAATGAGCTCCTTCCCTCTATTTATTTTCCCAGTTAAAGGCACCAGTGCACACCCAGTCACCTGAACCACAAACCCAGTATTTTTTCTAAACACTTCCTTCTTCCTCACTCTCCATGTTAAATCAATCATGACATCCCATCAGTTTCATCTCCTAACTCTCCAATCTCTCAGCTCCTTTGTATTTCTCTTTCATGGACCATTTCATTTCCAACTGGTGCATTAGAATCTATCTGGGAGAAGGGGCAGACTAAAATAAGGGGGGGGAAAGCATCTGGAAGTGGTTGTTACCTGGTGTTCCTGCTGCAAGGCCTGCACCCCTCTGTTGCAGACTATCACCCTCCCCTGCTACCGCCATACCACTCTATGCTTAGAACTCTACAAAGATTCTTCAATAGCTAAAGCAATAGTAGTTGCTGATTTTTTTTTTTTAATTTTAGAAAATTTCTTCTTCAAATAGAAAAGAAATTTGGAGTCATTTGTATAAAAGAGGTAAGAGTCAAGATGCTCTGACGAACGTTTCACGTGCTCAGTCTTGCTTCTTGTCCTAAGGCATCATGAAAGAGTCCAGTTGCTCCTATAAACACAGTTTAAAACCTCACAGGAAATATCCAAGCCACTTCGCACAGCTTACATAGCTGTCTATGACCTGGCCCCTGGCCATCTCTCCTATCTACTTCCTGCCACTGTCTCCTTCACCTCTTAGGCTCCAGTTACACAGGCTTGCATGAGATTCTTCCCACACATCTGATGCTTCATCCCTCCATCGTCTTGCCCTTGCCTATTGGAACCCCCTCCTTTGATCATCTTGCTCTCTCCACTGTCCCCATCAGCTATCTAATTTCATCAGTCTCTCCAGACTGTTCATGCATCAGCTCCTGCTGGAAGCTTCTCTTAATCCTGAAACAGGGGCAGACTGACTCTCTGTTCCCTGAGTCCCATGGCCATAACTGGACCAGAGTCCTATGCTGGATTATGTGTTTAGTCCTTCCCTGGGAGACTGTAAGCTCCATGAGGACAGGATGGTGATCCTTTCATCCCTCCTCTTGGCTTCTAGCACAGGCCAGTGCCTGACACTGAGTGGATGCTCGATGAACCTTTGCCACACTGAGTGGTACAACAAAGACCAGGGTCCTTACTACCTTCAGGTAGACTGTACAGACCCTGCTGGGCTGCCCTGTGGTCTGTGATCACAGAATACCCCTTGTGCCCTGTTGCAGGAGACTCAGGGCATGCACACCCTCCTCAGGATGTCCAGCCTGGCCCGTGTGGGCCCTGATGGATGGACAGCTGGCTCGCTCCCTGCCAGGCCTAAAAGAAATACCAGTCCTTATCACAGATTCAGTGACACATCAAATTCCTTGGGCATGAGGCCAGCGAACAGGGCTGGTGAGTAGTGGAAAGAGATAGTTCCAAGATGCTCATCAACATGCAGATTTTTGAAGAATAAGATGAACTGCGAAGCATTTGCTTCAAGAGCCAGATGCAGAGCTTCGTCATCCTGCTTGGCTGACAGGAGTGAGTCAACCAGGCACTTGATACGGGAGATTTAGGGGACAAAGGGGCCCTGATCGCTGTGGACTCTGCAGGAGAAAGTGGCTAATTAGGGGCTTCATAATAGTTGTGAAAAGTGATGATGTTATAGACTGAACTGTTCCTCCCCAAGTTCATACGTATGTCTGAAGTCCCAGGATCTCAAAATGCAAATGTATTTGGAGATGGGGCCTTTAAAGTGGTAAAAATAAGGTAAAATGAGGGTGGGCCCTCATCCCATAGGATTGGTGTCCGTATAAGAAGAGGACATTTGAACAAGGATGTGGGTAAAGAGGCGAGACCACGTGTACACACTAGGAGAAGGCAACTTCCTATAAGAAGAGAGGTCTCAGAAGAAATCAGCCCTGCTGTCACCTTGAGCTCAGACGTCTAACCTCTGGAAATGTGGTTTGAGCCCCCCACCCAGTCTGTGGTACTTTGTCATGGCAGCCTTAGCAAACCAATGGGTATGGTGTGCTGAGGGTCTCAAGCTATTGCAGGTCCTTTTTGGGCTATAGGCCCCTGGGTGCCACTGTCCTCTTGAACCAATCTGGTTTCACAGCACCCCATGCTTCTAGCTTGGCTCTTTTAACTCCTCTGTTTCTCCAACTAGACTGTGAGCTCTTTGAAGGGACCCCTCTTATTTCCAGTGCCCCGGACACTGTCCGACTGACACGTGTCCGACTCTTTGTGACCCTACCAGGCTCCTCCATCCATGGCATTTTCCAGGCAAGAGTACTGGGTATTGGGTTGCCATTTCCTTCTCCAGGAGCTCTTCCTGACCTACGGATCGAACCCAGGTCTCCCGCATTGCAGGCAGACGCTTTACCATCTGAACCTCCAGGGAAACTGGGACAGAGGCAGTATCCTGTAAAGAAATGTCTGTGGACTTGTGAACTGGAGCTGGGCTCTGCCTGGGTGTTTGCCGTATCTTTCTTCAGCCCTTCTGCCAGAGCCTGCCCCTTACATTGACCTGGCTTGGGGCTCTCGGCTGCCCCACCTCTCTAGCATCCCCCGCCACTGGCAGCGCTGTTAACAAGCCCTCAGCAGGAGGAGGTTTGCGAAGAAATGGCCTAGATCGGGGAAGCAAGATGATTGGTTTCTGTCCTGACGAGCGATGTGATTGGCTGTCTGTCTGAACGGGCTCCTGTGATTGGCTCCCCAAGCAGTAAGGGAAGCTCACGAATCCCTTCCCTTTAGGTGTTTCCTGCTAGCTTTCTGGCTGGGAGAGGGGTTTTGCTGTTTGTGAGCTTGCTCTATTCTAGTCAGTGTTTGCTGCAGCCTCTAGATGCAAAAACTGCTCGCAGCCTGAGCAAACAGCCCCTTCCTAGACCTGCTGGGAAAGGGATTAGCTGCGGGTCAGTAGGGGTCTAACACAATCTCTTTTTGTTGGGTAAACATAGTAACTATTGATAAACCTGCTGTCTGGACTTGACACCTTTAACTCAACACAGAAAATCAAACCACCTAGCTGCAATTCGATTCTAGCCACTTCTCTCATTCCTCTTTTCCTTCAGTTTCCCTCCCGGGAGTCGACCTGTATTTTCCTTCTTTTCTGCAAGTTGAAAATGTAGGTTGCGGGCTGGGCTGCCAAATCAGGAAGAACTGATGGTTAGAATAATTGGCTCTCCCACAATTCTCAGCCTCGAAATACTCCTTACTGTTCCAGCAGCCCCAGTAATGTTTGGGAGACTACAATGATCATTATAATATTGTTTACATATTATAGCGACTAATAGTTTACACATTATAACTCACTATACAATTTTGATCTTATGCAAATAGGCATTATTCCATTTGTCCTCAAAACCCGCATCCAATTTACTTTTTTTCCCCTTTGGTTTCTATTTTACCTTTTGAAAATAAGGAAAATCTTATCCCTGGGTTGGGAAGATCCCCCAGAGAAGGAAATGGCACCCCACTCCAGTACTCTTGCCTGGAGAATTCCATGGACTGAGGAGCCTGGTAGGCTACAGTCCATGAGATGGCAAAGAGTCAGACACGACTGAGCGACTTCACTTCACTTTAAGTGACTTGAACAAGACCATAGGCCTAGGATGGAGCTGGAATGCTTCAGAGTTTATAGACCCATTATGGGAGAAAGAAGTGCATCCACTGTGGAGAGGGATGCATTTGTGAGAGGAGAGAGGTTGTTCCACCAGGTTTAATTCCATGGCTGGAAATTCAACATCCAGCCTCCTTTTCTGGCCCACTTTCCAAGAAGCATTGGCTCCACTCACTCCCAGGATGGGCTTGTCTCTGGCCCCTGAGTCGTTCCTGCCCTGGACAGGTCTTGGATGGGCGGCAGCCTCTCTGAGGTTGGGGACGGCAGTGATAACAGGGAAGTGTTTTCCCTTTTTCTCACCTGCCTCATTGCTTCTCTTCTGAAGCTCAGTGCTCTCGTAGAAGCAGACGAAGATGATGACGTTGGCTTACCATTTCATCACAAGACTTTTCTTGTGCTGCCTGCTCCTGCTCCCCTCTACTTGAGTAGGTAGAGGAGAGGAGTTCTTAAATCATTTATTTTTTAAAAGAATTTAAACAGCTGAGCTGGTGTAACTATGCCTCAGACACAAGATGCTTTTCTAGTCCTTTCTGGATCTTCTCTCATGCAAGGTAGCTTTTCTGCTTCTTTGGTCTAATCTTGTGACAGTATCACCAAGTTTAAAAAAAATAAAAAACTTGCTTTATAGAAAATCGGAACTAGGGTGACTAAATGGATATATATGAAGGGAAATAGTGGTGCATCAGTTTTCATTCCAGCGACTGTAGAAAACTGAAAATTTGCCACCCCTCATTCATTTCCTGCAGGTTTATTTTGACATCTTGGGTCAGTACAAAGGAAGGCATCATCTTTGTGGACCCTCAGGAGCCACAGGACTTACTTATGTGCAGCTGTACATGACAGCATCCTTGTCAAGTGCTTGACACAATGCCTGAGAAGTGCTCAGGAAATGAGAGGTATTGTTATTATTAAAAACAACAGGACAATGAAAGAAAAAGATTTGATTTGTCTCTCTTCTCCAAGGCCCTGAAATCCAGTCTCTTGTTCAAGGTTTATGCTGTCCATCTCAGGACAGAAGGCACCTCTTCAAAGTGGACAGTGAGATCTCCTGAAGAGGGAGCAGGGCAGGGGTCTGGCTCCTGAACCTTTCATAGTACGATAGCTTGCATGGTCACTCTGAGACCTGCTTTCTTGTCTCCAGGTATCTGGGTTGAGATTCTATTGCCAGATTGAATCTGGGATTTCCCTAGTCACTGATTCAGATGGCTGATGAGAGTGTATATTGGTTCCTAGAGTTATTGCACCAAAGTACCACAAACTAGATGACTTAAATCAACAGAAGTGTATTTGCTCTCACTCTGGAGACCAGAAGTCCAAATAAAGGTGTAAGAAGAGCCACATTATCTCAGAAATCTGCAGAGGAGGATCCTTCCTGGTTCCTTCCAGCTTCTGTGAGCCCCAGGCCTTCCTCAGCTTGTGACAGCATCACCCCAACCTCTGGCTCCACTGTCACATGGCTATCTCTACGTGTCTCCCCTTCTTCCAAGGACACAGTTCTGTTGGATTAAGGGCCCACCTTGCTCCAGTATGAGTGTATTTTAAGGAGTTTCTTCTGCAATGACCTTATTTCCCAATAAGGTCACGATCTGAGACGGTAGGAGTTAGGGCTCCGGTGCAACTTTTGGGGGGACATAATCCAATCCGTATCAGGGCTCTTCCATCGTCCATCTCAAAAGCCTTGATCCCAATGGGGGGCTCTGGGACACAACTCCAGCTTTGCCTGCAAATAGGCTGCACCAGAAAGAAAGAACAGGGGCTGACTGGTGGTGCTGGGTCTCCCTCCCTTGCCTAGCGCTGGAGCCTGCCCGGCCAGGACCGATTAAGCCCAGTGCCTGTGTCCCCATCCCACACGTCCTTGGCTCAGGGAGCAGAATCCAGGGGTCAGCGGAGAGTTCTGACCCAGCCACGCCTCCAGGCCAGCCTGAGTTCTTCCTGCCCCAGAGGGCCAGCCTGCCAGAGCAGATGTGACTTAGGTGCTGGCCTCTCCCTTTGTCTGTCCCCCTACTCTGCCACCAGAAAAGGTTATCCTGGCATAGACGCTCTGGCATCTCGTTGTCTGGAGGACAGAGACTGTGGTTCAGGCTGAGTGACAGTCACAGCTGAGCAGGAGAGGGCAGAGAGAGAGAGAGAGGGAGCATGAGAAAGAACAGAGTGAGAGCCTGAGCTAGACACAGGGTGTGGCCCAGGGCGCCACTTCCCCGACTCCCCCGATACCCACAGCAGCTGTTCC
Source organism: Bos indicus (assembly GCF_029378745.1). Lineage (NCBI taxonomy): Eukaryota > Metazoa > Chordata > Mammalia > Artiodactyla > Bovidae > Bos > Bos indicus. Next base: position 23,763,548 of record NC_091774.1, on the reverse strand, counting down.
ACCTCCCACAGGAGCCTGGCTCCAGCGCCCTCCTCCCTGGTCTGCAGGGACAAGTCTGCCCGGTTCCCCGGGCTACTCACAATGGCTGTGGAGCCTTGAAGTGGGGGGAAAAAAAATAAGCTGTAAGTGCCTTGCTCCTCCGCAGGCTTATTTATTACACTCTGGGTTTGCCTCAGAAGGAGACAGTTGTTGGCTTTTATTATTTTTTTCCAGAAAGATCTAAATGTTCCCTAATTAACCTATTAGTTTTAATTATACCCTCCTAGCCATTTATTTGCTAATCTGAAAAAGCGAACACCCTGGATTCAAAGAAAAGGTTCTCCCCACCACCCCCACCTTCTTTTTCCTTTTCTCCTGTGAAGTGTTTAAATCACTTGTCAACACAGAGGGAATAATAATAATAAAAAGAGTGACATCCGATCAGAGAGCAGGGGAGTGGTGGAAAGGAACAAAGCCCCAGTGCGATCAGCGTGAGTGAAGGCTCCTCCATATTCATCGGGGAAAGAGGCAGGCGTCCCTGGCTGAGCACGGGAGGATGGCAGCGCCGGCCTCCCAGGCAGGGGAGCCTCCTGCTCTGCCTTTGGGACCTACCTCATGGCTCAGGTCTTAGGGAGAGACCCCTGGACCACGTGGGTGCTGATGCTGTCTGCATCCCTCTGTCCCGACATGCTTGGCAGATGAAGCTCGAGTCTGAGATGTGCTTTCCCAGGGCAGCCAAAATGAGGGGGAAAACGTACACACACATTTATATTTATTTGGGGGGAAACAAGGCATTATCATCAGTTGTAACCACCACAAATATTATTAGCACATCAGCAATGATAACTCACTGGTAGATGTGACAAAAAAAAAAAAGATAAGCTGCTATTACGTACAATTCCATCTGTACAGCCTGCAATTCTACCCTTTTCTTTCTCTGCTGCAGGAAAGCCTGTCAGAATAAAAGGGAGAGAGGTACCATTATTACAGGCAGCTTCTTGAATTTATTTCTATATATAAATATGAATACTAATTTCAGTCAACATCTATTTTTAACTGCTTCTAGGCCAGACATTGTGTTAGGCACTTGGCATACCTTGTCTTACTTATTCTTCACAGGAACCCTTAGGGGGTAGATACTATCATTATCCCATTTTACAGACAGGTAGATTGAGGCTTAAAGAGATGGTGGAAATTGCCTGAGGTCACAAAAACAGTCAGTGAAAAAGCCAGAATTCAGACTCACTCCAAAATGCCCACTTGCAACAACTTTGCTATTCTGATTCTCCAACTAAATTTATGATAAAGTAAGCAGTCTGTAAATGTCAGTACTTAATTTTGGTAACAAATGACTGACGCCATCCCTCACAAACAAGGCCAAGGCTTGCCGGCGTCGGGGAAGGGAAGGGGGCTGACTGCCAGAGGCCATGTCCAGTCTCTCTCTCACTCCCACCTGGTCACCCTGGACAAGCCACTGTCTGACCTGCAGGTCAGAGAGTCTGGGGTCCAGACAGCCCTACCTGGTTTCAGATGCCTGGCTTTTTTTGTGAGGGAGAGGAGAGCTGGGGCTCGGGAGAGAAGTCCAGTTTGCTGGAGGGGATGCAAGAGCTGCTTTGTGAGTCAAGGGTCCTCCAGGAAGCCTGGGGACCCTGCAGATGTGTGGGATGCAGGCCAAGGCCTGAGAATGACCCATCCCTTCTTAGAAGAGAAACAAGTATCTGCAGAAGCCCAGTCAAGAACAGGGAGAAAATGGGAGGAGGATGGTGATCCCTCAGGACATCACTGTGAAGATCCCTACTGAGCAGTACAGAGGCTGTGAACATGGCCCCAGGCAAGAGGCTGGTGCTGGAAGGCTGTTAACAAGGGCAGGGTGAGGAATAACAAAGCTGGTGAGAGTGAAAACCAGGAAGACTTGGAAAGGCTATGATACTGATTTTTTTTTTTTTTTTTCCCACCAGGAGTTCAAGAAGAGTGGAACTCCCTTGAAATTGAACGCAGATTTTGTACATTCTCACCTTTGGGTCCACTTTCCCAGCAGCCATTTTCCAGATTCCCAGTGAGAATCTGGGAAATCAGAGTCTCACCAGGGTGGGACCCTAAGCAAAGAACCACTGTCCCAAACTGTCTCCAGCAAAGGACAAATGTTTGTCAAATGTGATTGGCAGCTTTCCTGGGGCCCTGGAAGGCAGAATGACGCCCCCTCCCAAGACCAGCCATGGGGTTGCCCCGCCTTGAGTTGCAAGGCTCCTTGGCAGTAGTGTGCTCCCGCCTTGGGGAGTTTTTTGAGAATATATCTTGATCAAAATACCCTTAGCGTTACTCATGGATTGACCGTTGTCCTGAAGCTCTTGCTTGGTGGGGCTTTCACACCTGTGTATAAATGGTACACCATGTTACAGTCACGCAAGACCTATGAAGAGAGGGTTTTAAAAAATAATGAAGTTGGTAATTTGACACTTACTCCTCTCTCTGTCTCTGTTCACTGAAGATATATAAAACCTAATGAGTTGCACCTTGCTCTGGATCTAACCATCTGCCATTTCAAGCTTGGATGTCTCTCCTCCCCTCCTCCCCCTTCCTTGGTTCCAGACAGTGGTCCTGACTCCTGGGCTTTGCTGGGAACTTCTCCAAGAAGACTGACATCTTCCCCTGAGGCTGAGATCCATCAATAACCTTGTCCCTATTCACCCCATCACTGAAAGCAGACCCACAAGTCTAGGAACCAAGTTCTAGTTCAGTGACACCTCATTTGTCTGGGCATTGTTAGAATTTACACAAACTAGCCAAAGAAGTGAAACTTATCCTTTCAAGAGCCAGAATCAGTCCTTAAAAAAGTTAATCATTTTTAGTAGACATTTTTCAAAAATGCATTACACACTCGCCTTCCTCCTTAACCAGAGGCTACTGATCATAATTTCACAGAGCTGTAATCTATGTCTGCATTGCTTTCTAGTTGCTCTGACTCCTCTTTTAATGACAGAAGATCGGTTCTCATTCCTCTTGCTGTCTGGGTATCCATCTCTAATAGCTTCAGTGCCTTTCTTCTCCTGGGCTGTTTCTATGCCTGCTGCTGCCAGCTTTGGGGAACTATCAACCCATTTCCTCAGCTGGCTGCATTTCAGAAAAGAGTCTAGGAGTCCCTTGACAGTGTCCTGAAGAGTCAGGTACTGGGCTGGGCAGAGGCAGGGCTCTATGATGGCTCTTTGCAGGTAGTCAGGGGCTTTTTGGCTTATTAAATGGGATAGTTCCACCTTATCAGACTGATAGAGATACCGTGGAAACATCGTCCATTTAGCCATAGTCACAACAGATTAAAATCCTCATTGATCATTTTGGCTGTGTTTGGGTGAACGGATGTCATGAAGGAGAAGACAAGGAATAAAAGTGGACTTAACAAAACATTTGTTCTGTGACAAGTGCTCTGCTAGGACTATTCACATTCTATTTCACTTACTTTTCCCTACCACCCAGAGATGTGGATCCCAAGGAGGAAATGAATGCTGGAAGATGTTAACTAGTAAGTTGCAGAATCAAGATGCCAATTCAGACATGTCTCATTTTAAAACCTATTGTCTTTAATACATTGTTTCCTTGGAAATAAAGCAGAATTTAAAAATTCTTTATAATTCTTGCATTTTCTTTCATTCTTTTAAATTTCTTTTAAAAATCTTCTTGGGCTTCCCTGGTGGCTCAGCGGTCAAGAATTTGCCTGCAATGCAGGAGATGCAAGAGACCAGAGTTAGATCCCTGGGTTGGGAATATCCTCTGGAAGAGGGCATGGCAACCCACTCCAGTGGGCTTTGCTTGCCGGGAAAATTCCATGGTCAGAGGAGCCTAGTGGTCTACAACCCATGGGGTCACAAAGAGTCAGACATGACTGAGCAACTGAGCAGCAGCAAAAATTTTCTTAATTGAAGATTTTAAATTAGTGCAATCTTATGTGAAACCCCCAAATAATAGGTAAATCCAGATGCTCCTGTAAAAGTTGGGTTTTTTAGACCTCAGGACTCTGTGGAATCTCAAGCCCCATGAAACTCAGATTGAAAACTATGGTAACCAGGCCTAGAGATGCACCAAGATAACACCTATTGTGTTGGGAGCTCTCAAACACGGCTGAAATAAAATTTTCTCTAGTCATACCTCCTTGAAGGGCTGGGGTAGGCAGACTTTTCCCAGAGAGATCTGTAAATGTGATCTCCATCTCAATCCAAGTCCACCATCTTCTCTGGACTCTTTCTTGAGTCAACTAGAACAATTTCTTTGATGTCTAATTACATGTGGTTCCTCAGACATACCTGTACAAACTGATCCCCAGACAATTCACTTCTGGTGGCCTAGGATTCAGCCTCTTTGGGACCTAAACTCTATCCTGCAAAATCTTCTTGCATCTGACTGTCCTGTGCCCCTTCTCTTCAGCACCAATAGTGCTTAGTTCAAGAGGGAGCAAAAGTTATTTTATTAGACTGTCTGGTGTCCAGACGCATAAGGCAAGGACAGAAACTGTCACATCAAGATGCAAGGACAAAAGAACATGGCAGGCCTAGAAGAGGTGACCAGTGACCTCAACAAGCAGACTTGGCAGAAAATTGGTCATGGCCGTGGGTTCAAAAGAAGAGGCAGTTAGTAAGGAGCTGGTTTGAGAGTTCAGGCTCTGGAGTCAAGCTAAGTAGGTTTCTAATTCTGCCTGTGCTGTGTCCAGCCACATGACCTAAGCAAGTGCTTTAATTCCTCTCAGTCTGAATGTTCTGAGCTGCAAAATGGGGATAAAAATATCTTCCCTGTCAGGCTGCTATGTGTTCTCTATGGGATGATGCCTATAAGGCGCTGGGCACAAGTGCCTGGCACCCAGTGAAAAGTCAGTAACTCTTGCTTGCTTTATTACTATCATCAGTCATCATTATATGATCAGGCAGGAAGTCTAAGGAAGGAAAGGAAGTAAAAACAGTATAAGAAGCAAAAAAACTACTTAAGGCCTGGTCACAATGTTTAAATCAGTTTAATGGCTGTCGGTACAATGGCCTGAATTTTATTAATATTAGGAGATTGCAGGCCTGAGCCCTGCTCTTCTAGCAGAAATGCTGAGTTGTTGGGCATTTGGATTCGGCAAACAGAGGAGTGAGTGGTCCAGGAGTCCTTGGCACTTGTTGCTGTTTGGTTGCTAAGTCATGTCCAGCTATTTGCGACCCCATGGACTGCAGCATGCCAGGCTTCTCTATCCATTACTGTCTCCCTGAGTTTTCTCAAACTCCTGTCCGTGAAGTCAGTGATGCCACTCACCTCATCCTCTGTCGACCCCCTTCTCCTCTTGCTCTCAGTCTTTCCCAGAATCAGCGTCTTTTCCAGTGAGTCAGCTCTTTACATCGGGTGCCCAAAGTGTTGGAGCTTCAGCTTCAGCATCAGTCCTTCCAATGAAGGTCTGATGCCTAGATGGTATTATATACATACATTAAATATTAATACATAGAGTGGGCTTTCCGAGGTGGCTCGGTGATAAGGAATCCGCCTGCCAATGCAGAAGACACAGGAGGCACGGGTTCGATCCCCGGGTTGGGAAGATCCCCTGGAGTAGGCAACCCACTCCAGTATTCTTGACTGGAAAATTTCAGGGGCAGAGGAGCCTAGTGGGCTACAGTCCATGAAGTCGCAAAGAATCAGAAGAGACTGAGAATTCATAAACGCGCATTAAATACATAGATGGTATTAAGCCATGTGGTCAGATACATCACCTCGTGAGAGAGAGGGGATGGAGATGAGAAGGGGTCTATCAAGGAGAGGGAGCCAGCCAAGCAGTCCAAGAAGGAGGCACCACAAAGGTAGTAGGAAAGCCCGGTGTTCTGTACACCAGGAAGAGAAGCGATCAAGGAAAGAGAAACCGGCTGCACTGAACTCAGAAGAGCCTTGGAAGGGACTGCATGTGGCATTTTGACAAGGGCAGAGTGATGAGGGCAGAGGGTCCTCATCTGGTGGCTTGAATGGGGGAAGGGAAGTGAGGGAGTTGCCGTCATCAGAAAGACAAGTCCTGGGAGATATCTCCCCAAGGCTTGGAATGGATGTGGGTTCCATGGTAAATGTGGGGTGAGAAGGAAGAGGATGAAATACTGCCTAGATGCATTGGTGGTGAGGTGTCCTCTGGGAAGCTTGTCACTAGTCTCTTCATGGAGTATTAGTCTCTCAGTTGTGCCCAACTTTTTGTGACCCTGTGGACTGTAGCCTGTCAAGCTCCCCTATCTATGGGATTCTCCAGGCAAGAATAACTGGACTGGGATCTTCCTGACCCAGGGGATGGAACCCGGGTTTCCTGCATCACAGGCAGATTCTTCACTTTCTGAGCCATCAGGGAAGCCCTTCATGGAAAACAGATTTCAGCTGTTGGGGAGAAATGAAGTCAGAGCCCTCAAAAGCTGTGGGAATCACTTTTCCTCCAATTGCCCAATGGCTGATATAAAGGAATTGGCGTGGAAGGGAGCAGCCTTGCTGAAGCAGAATATTCCTTCCCACCCATCACACAGCTTGATCCGTGGCCCCACGTCAGATGCGGGATTGTAACAGCCCCTGGGACACTCGCCTGCCCTGGAGAGTTCAGGGCCACGCCCAGTCTGGTCTTACTGCCAAGCGCCCTGGGACAGGTGGTCTGGGATGAATCAGACAGCTCATTAGCAATCTCTCCCAGTCTAAAAGGAGCCAGAGACACATAAATTGCTCCCGAGAGGGAGGGAAGGAGGCAGAGAAAGGGAGGTGGGGAAACCAACAGGGGTTACATCAGAAAAACAACATCATCCAACAGCCGCACATCTTGAACCAGTGCTCTTCCTGCGGTAGGGGTGGCAGAGGCGGCTGGGACCCGGGGGCCCCTGAGATGCAGCACCTGTGTTAGCACCTCCTTATCTGCAGGGAGGATGTGCCTTCCTGCCGGGCTGAGGCTGGGGCTGCCTTCCACATGGCTCTTTGGTGTCTGACATCTATGCTTTTCCTTATCATCCAGCCCTGAAAATTTATCACAGAATGTTAGCAGCTGGCTCTTTGCTCCATCCACTGGAGCTTCTGCCTGGTCAGAGCCACATCAAGGTAGTGGCCGGTCCTGCCCTAATCTGGGGGATAAGGGAATGAATGGGCTTTACCAGCACAGAGTTTTAGGGAAGAGGGCAACAGGGAAACTTCTGGAGGGGTTAGAGTCTAGTTGTGGCTGCATGATCCGAGATCCATTCCTTTAGTTCTTTTTATTTTAATTGTTTATTTAAATTGGAGGAGTGGATTGCCATTTCCTTCTCCAGATAAATGTGTGCCAGAGAAGGCAATGGCACCCCACTCCAGTACTCTTGCCTGGAAACTCCCATGGATGGAGGAGCCTGGTAGGCTGTAGTCCATGGGGTCGCTAGGAGTTGGACACGACTGACGTGACATAGCAGCAGCAACAGCATACATGTGTGCCCTCAATTCTGAACCCCCCTTCCACCTCCCTGTCCCCACCTTATCCCTCTAGGTTGTCCCAAAGCACCAGCTTGGAGCCTCAGAAACAGGTACATTTGGACTACATAATATCTCCAACCGTCAGCAACTGTGTGAGTTCAGCATTCTTCCAATCAAATCATTTCTGGAAATATTTATCAAGGCAGGACTTAAAAAAAATAATTGCTTTCTCCACCCTAACTTTGTGAAGCCCAGCGTTCCTGTTGGTCTCAGCTCTGTGTGGGCAGAGATAGTGAGAAAGAAAGTGAAAGTGGGCAGAGGAGCAAAATGATTATTCATTTGTGAGATGGGGAAGAAAGTCTGAAGTCTGTAATTAAAGATAACTGCCCACAATGAGCATATTCAGGGCCCAGATCTTGGTTTTTAATACCATTCTCCAATAAAAGGAACCAGCGTTCCGTGAAGAAATGGTTGGTTCTAGGACTGGGGCAGGAGACACATAGGATTAGCACCTGGTAGCCCCAGAAAGGAAGGCACGGGGGCGGGTGGGGAGACAGGGAGCTGATGAATTGAGAGAGTAGCATTGACATATATACACTGCTGCTGCTGTTTGCTGCTGCTAAGTCGATTCAGTCGTGTCCGACTCTGTGCGACCCCAGAGACGGCAGCCCACCAGGCTCCCCCGTCCCTGGGATTCTCCAGGCAAGAACACTGGAGTGGGTTGCCATTTCCTTCTCCAATGCATGAAAGTGAAAAGTGAAAAGTGAAAGTGAAGTCGCTCATTCGTGTCCGACTCCTCGAGACCCCATGGCCTGCAGCCTACCAGGCTCCTCCGACCATGGGATTTTCCAGGCAAGAGTACTGGAGTGGGGTGCCATTGCCTTCTCCTACCTTGTATAAAATAGCTAGTGAGAAGCCGGCGTATAGCACCGGGAACTCAGCTCAGTGCTCGGTGGTGACCTAGAGAGGTGGGATGAGGGGGTGAGCGGGAGGCTCAAGGGGGAAGGGGTATATGTATACATATGGCTGATTCAGAATGCTGCACAGCAAAAACTAACACAACACTGTAGAGCAATTACATTACAATAAAAATAAACAACGATGAGAAGAAACAAATCTGTTTTGCTCGAGAATTACAGATCATTTAGGTAAAGATCCTCTCGTTTCAAAATGTGTTGCATAACTCACTACTCTTTGAGTGCACTTAATAACTTCCTTCCAAAGAGGCAGTATGGAAAGGGGAGGTAGGAAAGAAACTTTAGAGTGGAGACTCCTGATGTACATGATCTCAGCCAGGTGATCAAGGTCAACTGCACCAGAGGTAAGTCATGTTGATGGTGTGTATTCTTGATATGATGTGATAAAAAATAACACTTTATCATTCAGGTCGTCCTTTCAAAAACTCATAATCCTAGTCTAAGCATGAGGGAAACATCAGACAAATCGCATTTGTGAGACATTTTATGAAATATCCGGCCAGTACTCCTCAAAACTGTCAAGGTCATCAACAACAACTACAGTTTGATGTTTAAGTTACCTTAAAGCCTAAGGTAACATAACTGAATGACATGTGGTGTCCTGGATGGGACCCTGGAACAAAAAAAAGGACATTAAGTAAAAACTAAGAAAACCTGAATGAATTGTGGACTGACTTAATAACAATGTGTTGATATTAGTTCATTAATTTTAACAAATGTACCATACAAAAAGAAAATGTAACAGTAGGGGAAGTTAGGTGCTAGGTATACAGGAAATGCTGTACCATCATCAGAATTTTTCTGTGAACCTTAAACCTGTTTTAAAAAGTAGAGTTTATTAAAAAGAATTTTTTTTTAGAGTGGGTTGCCATTTCATCCTCTAGGGGATCTTCCCGATCTAGGGGTCAAACCAGGGTCTCCTGCATTGCAGGCAGATTCTTTACCAACTGAGCCACCAGGGAAGTCCAAAAATAAATTACCCTGCCCAAATTAGGTGTTTCTAATTAAACCATTTGACTGGCTCAAGCTGAGTAGAGTTGCTTTGTAATTTTAAAACTGTATTTGGATAAAGGATTTTGGTGGACACTGCTAATTGCCTGTCTAATTTCTATTTCCTTCTTCTTAGTGGACAGAAGACCAGTTTTTATTCAAAGGAGCAGTGTGTCCAGTTAATGGTCCATTTTCCCTTATTCTCTTATAGCGCATGCTTGCATGCTCAGTCACTTCAGTCATGTCCAACTCTTTGCAACCCTATGGACTGTAGCCCATCCAGGCTCCTCTGTCCATGGGATTCTCCAGGTAAGAATGCTGGAGTAGGTTGCCAATCCCTTCTCCAGGGAATCTTCCCGACCCAGGGATCCAACCTGCGTCTCCTCAATGCAGGTAGATTCTTTACTACTGAGCCACTGAGGAAGCCCTTCTCTTGTAGCAAGCAGTGGCTATGATCACAGTTCTGGTCAATGAGATGTAGGGGGACCTCTAGGAAGAGCCTGCCCTCTTGAATAAAAAGAGTTGTCCTGCCTCTTATTCCTGCCTGGAGTTGGGACATGAGGCCTGGAAGTGCAGCAGCCATGTTGTGAGCACGAAGCAATCTGCATGAGGATGAAACTCTACATATTACGGGTGGCAGGGCAGAGAGATCGAGATGTCTGGATCCCTAGTGGCATTGCTGAGTGACTGCATAAGCCCTGCACTGCCCATCTCTATTGCTCCTCTGTCCATGGGATTCTTCAGGCAAGAATCCTGGAGTGGGTTGCCATGTCCTCCTCCAGGGGAATCTTTCCAACCCAGGGACGGAACCCAGGTCTCCCGCATTGCATTCTTTACTGTCTGAGCCACTGGGAAAGCCCAAACTTATTAAATGAATCAACTAAACCCTTTTTAAAAAGCCTACAGTTGTTAGAGATTTTGTTACTTGCAACCAAATACAATGTTACTAATACAAGGACCAACTGTTAGGTAAATAAGATGAGAATAAGGACAATAGGAGACAAAACAAAATATATTCAGCAGATGGAGTAGCAAGGGTGCTACAGAAAAAAAGCTGAGATATTTGGGGAGAGAAAATTGGCTTTTAGAACTAAGTGCAGTAGAAATAATATAAAACATTAAGTATCACTATTGAGTATTTATGGTACACCTGGGGCTTTCAAAAATGAGGTAAACTTATTTAGTCTACACTTCAAGCTGTTGTGGATGTGAGTCACTGTCTCTGTCTGAGAGCTTAGAACATTCAGACAGAGAAGAAAAGAAAACTTGCTCAAGGTCACAGAATAAGCATTTCCCCTGTATGGAATGCAGGTCATCTCAGGCCAAGTATCACTTTGTAACACTTTGGAGTTCAAGTGCATCCTGGTTGAGTAAGGCCAGGAATGGGGATGGTAAGGAGACTAGAGATTGAGGAAGAGAAGCTGGTCCAGGCTTCAGTTCCATCTGGGCCTTAGAGATGAGAGGGGGTAGGACATTCTGGTCATGCTGCTGCTGCTGCTGCTGCTAAGTCGCTTCAGTCGTGTCCGACTCTGTGCGACGCCATAGACGGCAGCCCACCAGGCTCCCCCATCCCTGGGATTCTCCAGGCAAGAACACTGGAGTGGGTTGCCATTTCCTTCTCCAATGCATGAGAGTGAAAAGTGAAAGTGAAGTCGCTCAGTTGTGTCCAACTCTTCTCGACCCCATGGACTGCAGCCTACCAGGCTCCTCTGTCCATGGGATTTTCCAGGCAAGAATACTGGAGTGGGGTGCCATTCAGCTACAAGAGAGCAAACAACAAACTTGGTGCTCCAGTGATCACAAAGAGAGGAGTATCTACATGTAACTGGGATTTTCAGTCAGAAAGGATATGGTAACCCTTTAAAGACCACAAATTAGGAGATCAGGCAACAGTGAGTGAAAGATTTGGGGATAGAAAAGTCCAGACTTTTTGAAAATTTTTTATGCAAAAAAAAGAACATAAGTACTTGTTAAAAATTCAGAAAGCATTTCTTAAACATACACTACGGGCAAAGCATCATGTTAGGCAAGGTGAAAACTACAAAAATAAGCAAAGATCAGGAGGCCCTAGTTAAGTGAGAGAATACAATTAATGCACCAATAGCTTTGTATTGGGAATTGCATTCAGTGATAAATTAGAGTTTTGTTTTTCTCCTGAGATAAGGGATGAGCGTTGGCCTGGTATGATTCCTTTAGGGTGTTTTTCAGAAACCAAGAATCCTTCTGAGTTTTCCTTCAGGATAGGAGAAGTCTAGTCGACACGAGATGGTTGATGGATCTCTAGCATTCCATCTGTGTTCCGGGCAGGAAGACGGAGAGAAGCAAAGTGCAAGAGCTACTGCAGCTGTGTCTACCTCCACCCCTTTTAGGGAGCTTTTTGGAAGTCTCACACTAGAACTGCCTCTTACATATCATTGACAAGGATTGTGTTACACGTGAACTTACGGTTGCTGGGAGGAAGAATGAGGGAAGGGATAGTTAAACAGTTTGGGATGGACAGGCATACACTGCTGTATGTAAAATGGATAACCAACAAGCAGCTACTGTACAGCACAGGGAACTCTGCTCAATGCTATGTGGCAGCCTGGATGGGAGGCGATTGTGGGGGAGAATGGATACATGTATATGTATGGCTGAGTCCCTTTGCTGTTCACTTAAAGCTATCATGACTGGATGGCATCACTGACTCAATGGACGTGAGTCTGAGTGAACTCCGGGAGTTGGTGATGGACAGGGAGGCCTGGCGTGCTGTGATTAATGGGCTCGCAGAGTCGGACACAACTGAGCGACTTGATCTGATCTAATCTGACATTGTTACTGGCCATAATCCAATAAAAAATAGAAAGTTTAGTAAACAAAAAAAAAACATTAAAAAAGAATTGTGTTATGTGGACCTTTCTGTTGTTATGGGCTGAATGTCTTCATATGTTGAAGCCCTAATCCCCATTGTGATGGTATTTGGCAATGGGACCATTGGGACGTAATTAGATTTAGAGTAGGTCGTGAAAGTGGGAACTTTATGATGGGATGAGTGCCCTTACAAAAAGAAGACAGACTTCTCTGTGTCCACCCCCATGTGTTGAAGAAAGGCTACATGAACATACAGTGAGAAGGTGACTTTCTACAAGCTAGGGAGACAGTTGTACCTGGAATCCTATCTTCCTACATCTTGATCTTTGACTTTCCCAGCCTCTAGAACTGTGAGAAATACTTGTTGGTTATTTAAGCTTCTCAGCCTATGGTATTTTTTTAAGCAGCCTGAGCTAACTAGGACACCTGTCTACAAGGCAAGCTGGGGAACTTGCCCATATGACATCCCAAATAAAATCCATGTTTTGTTAATATGGTTGAGAGAAGAAGACCAGACATGAGACAGGTGACTAGCGCTCTCTGCCACAACCTCAAACATAAGGAGGAGTCATTGCCTTACATCACATTGTCTTTTGGAAAGTTGATTTTTCAACTGAATTGAGTAACATAAGTCCATGTTAAAAACTATGATAGACATAATAAAAACTACCTAAAATGTTCTTCTACAGAGGAGCATTTCCCAAACACCTTAAAGTGTGTCATATGGTAGCCACTGTTCCAATTTCTGGGTCAGCCAGATCCCCTAGAGGAGGGCATGGCAACCCACTCCAGTATTCTTGCTTAGAGAATCCCATGGACTGAGGAGCCTGGAGGGCCACAGTCCGTATGGTTGCAGAGTCAGACATGACTGAAGTGACTTAGCATGCACAGATACACATTTAATAAATTTTTATTAAACACATATATGAGATGTCATTCTTTACACAGGTTGTTTTATTTAATCCTTCCCATCATCCCATGAGGAGGATCATTGGTCCCCCTTACAGAGGAGGAAACAATGACTCATAAAACTTCAGTTCCTTGTTCAAGACAACAGAGCAAGTAGTTAGATGACCTGGGTCTAACTCCACAGCTGGAGTGGTCCCAATCACCACACAATGTACCATGGAGGTGCAATTCTGCTCCTAAAGTGCCCACAATGCAGAGGGTCTAACTCTGGCTAGATCTTAAAGAATGAGTAGGAATTTTATAGGTGGCTGAAATAGGAGACTAGGGGTGAGGGGTGAGGATAAAAAGGGAACTCCATTCTAATCAGAGGAAGTGGTTTGATCGTGGCATCTGGTATCGACCTCAGATGTCTGAATTAATCAAATGTCCAAAGTTGCATAGAAGTAGGAAAGACTAGAAATGAGAGTTGTGTCTAGATTCAAAAATCAACTCAAGGAAACTCAACATTGACAGTGGGGGACCGTCAAAGTTTCCCAGGTGGTGAGGACCATGATTAGATCTGTGTTTGAGGAAGATCCCTAAGAGCAGCAGGGAGCCCAGGTGTGGAAGGCTAATAACTGGAGGCAGGAAGAATCAGCTGAACCTGGATATTTATACATGGAATAAAGACAGGAGGATGGGTACCAAAGATGCAGCAGACACAGAGTCACAAGGCCCTGGGAGATGACTGAGGTGAATTGCACACAGAAGAAGCCAGACCATGAGAAGTGATGGAAGAGAAAAAAGAAAGCAGATTCCAGTTGAAGCCAACAAGATAGATCCATGGTTTTCTTGTTGGATGTCTGCCAATCTAATAGCAAACAAATTCAGGGGGACACACTTTAGAGAATTGTAGGTCCCTCTTTTACTGGTCTTCTGCCTGCAAGATCTCAAATTCAGACAAAATGTGCCAGGGCTCCAGACTTCGGCATAGAGTAGTAGATCAGAACTGCTGCCAAGCTGAGATTTCCTCTCTTCCACAGCAGAATGAGGCCAGGGGCTAAGGATGCCACTCTCAATGGTCCTCGGAATCTGAGGGGACTTTATTCCCTTGGCAGTCTTAGGGTCTACGAAAAGGCAATGGATTGAAACTGTGCTGACTCTTGTGGTAGTAAAACTTGACTGAGCAGGAGGATATGGGCTTTATCCACAGCAGGATGTATTAGTTTATATCCTGAAGAGTGTCCTAGAAGGGTTTAGAATGCATATGTCCATAAATTCTGTGTAATCTCTGTCCTTGCAGGTACAACAAATGAGGAATAAAGTAAGCCCCGCCTATTCTGTCTTTTTTAAAAGTTAATTTGTTTATTGTAATTGGAGGCTAATTACTTTACAATATTGTATTGGTTTTGCCATACATTGACATGAATCCGCCATGGGTGTACATGTGTCCCCCATCCTGAACCCCCCTCCCACCTCCCTCCCCATCCCATCCCTCTGGATTATCCCAGTGCACCAGCCCTGAGTACCCTGTCTCATGTATCGAACCTGGACTGGCGATTCATTTCACATATGATAATATACATGTTTCAATGCTATTCTCTCAGATAATCCCACCTTTGCCTTCTCCCACAGAGTCCAAAAAACTGTTCTTTACATCTGTGTCTCTTTTGCTGTCTTGCCTATAGGGTCATCGTTATCATCTTTCTAAATTCCATATATATGTGTTAGTATAATGTATTGGTGTTTTTCTTTCTGACTTACTTCACTCTATATAATAGGCTCCAGTTTCATCCACCTCATTAGAACTGATTCAAATACATTCTTTTTAATGGCTGAGTAATATTCCATTATGTATATGTACCACAGTTTTCTTATCCATTCGTCTGCCAATGGACATCTAGGTTGCTTCCATGTCCTGGCTGTTGTAAACAGTGCTGCAATGAACACTGGGGTACACATGTCTCTTTCAATTGTGGTTTCCGTGGTGTGTATGCCCAGCAGTGGGATTGCTGGGTTGTACTGATCTGATTGCCCATTATTCCCTATCATGATAGTCCGTTCTCTATTCTTAGTCTCAGAGAGTGTCCCTCCAAGGGTTTGCCCTGATCTGTGATTCACTTTCCCCTAAACACATCCTTCTTGCTCTGCAGGTCTTGGTTCCAATATTGTCTCCCACAGAGAGCTTCCCTGACCCCCTAACTAACATTGTTCTCCACATACCCTGACCCCACTTACTTTGATCATAATTCCCTAATTGATTTAATCTGACATTAATTTACTTCTTAAATCGTCTTTCTCACCCAAGAGAATAAGCTCAAAGAGAGTGGGAACACCTCTGTCTAGTTTGTAACATTTCTGCAGCACCCAGAACATTTCTTGGCCCATTGAAGGAGTTCAGTAAATATGTATGGACTGAAGGAGATAGGCTGCCTTATCAGCGAGCATCCAATATTTCTCCCTGCCACCTGTTTCTCACCTTGCACCTGTCTTCATGCTATCTTTTCAAACAGAGCCACAGGCAGAATTTATACTCTTCTGAGAATAAGGATACGTGAGTTACCATCCTGCACCCCATTCCTCTCTAGCAAGGGCCTCCCCTCTGCCAGGTGAACAGACAGAAAGTGCAGGTGACTTCAGGACCTCCAGATATGCCTTAGGAAAAAAAGGGTGTTTGCAGGGGCCTCCTTAGCTGACAGGATAGCTTGGCCTAGCAGGAAGTAGGTGCATCACAGAATGAGGGTGGACGAAGTCTGTGCGTTTCAACATGGACTTGGTGGCATGTCATTGTGTGCAAATCTAGCACCGATTTGTCTCAGTCCACGATCGGGTCCACAGAGGCCCCAGAGCCTCTGTTTCCAGCTGACAAGGGCCCCTCCTTGCTCTCAGGCGCAGCAGAGACTGAGTGCCAGCGTGGCAGGTGCATGCCGGGAATCTGATCAGCATTCAGCTTAGGCAGCATCGGGGCCTCATTAGTTTTAATGAATTAGCACTTTGGAAAAGGCGGGGATGATGTTACAGCTAGTGAGTGCGGATCAGCTGCCTTCGTTTATGCCCCAGTGAAGAGCCATCTTCTTCCTTCATTTTCCTTTCTCCTCCCAGGTGTGGAAGCCTGAAACTTCTCTAAATGCTGGAATGAAAGACCTCTGCATTTTCTATCCTAACCCATTCTCCAAGCTGTTTATAGACCAAAATCACGGCAATTTTTGAGTCAGTGCAAGATGGAATCATCCCAGCTGGAAATTCTGACGTCTGGTGTGGGACCCAGAGGTGCTGGTGATCCCACTATCCTGAGCAGCCCTGTCTGTCCCCCTACGGCCCCAGATCCTGCCCCTGAAGCCAGACAACTGCTCCTTGGGTGGGAGTGCCTGGATCACCGCCCTCACCAGTGATGCGGACAAAAAAATTCTTTGGGACAGAGTTATCTGAAGTGGAGGAAATCAAGAATTGGTGAAAGTGAAGGATTTTTTTTTTTTAAATCTGTAAACTCACATTCTTTTCAACATAAGTGGTGCCACTGCAGGTGGGAAGTTGTTACCACACTGTGAAAGCCGTTTGCTAAAGAGACAAAAGGAGAGTGACAGAAACAGGCAGAGCTTGTCACAGAGAAGGTCAGGCAGAGACAGACCACAGCAGAGAGAAAGGAACAAAGAGGCCAAAAATCCTCAAGGACAGGTGGCCGCTGACTGCAGGAGACATTCATCAAGACGGCGGTTCCCTTCCACCAGGGAGATGTTCCGAGATCTGGTGATTTTGCCCGAGGGGACCGTTCTTCCCTGTTTCCTGAAGAACTGCTGCAATTTTTTGATGGAAACGGAACCTGGGTAGAATCCAATTGCTGAAACTGAATGAAAATGTGATCCAATGGCTGTGAATAATCAGGGCTGCAAAATGAAGAGGGTTAGACCCAGATCACTGACTGAGGAGGAGATTATTCCTCATTCTTAGCATTCCCTATAGGTTGACTGTCTGGTTGCATTGCCTGGTTTAAATCCTGGTTCTGCAACTTATTAGCTGGGCAGAAAGGGACAAGTTATTTAACATTTCTGTAACTAATTTCCTCATCTGTTAAACAGGGATAATATTAATAATAGTAACTACCTTGTATGCTCTTTTGAAGATTGAGATATCACATGTCAGGTGCTTAGAACAGCACTTGGCATACTTATTAGTATCCATGTCATCACTTCTGTTATTATTTTTTTAAACATTTTTTTGATGTGGACTATTTTTAAAGTCTTTACTGACTTTGTTACAATGTTGCCTCTGTTGTTTACATTTTTGTTTTTTCGGTCCCAAGGCATGTGGGATCTTAGAATCTTAGCTATCCTGCTGCTGCTGCTGCTGTCCCTTCAGTCGTGTTCGACTCTGTGCGACCCCATAGACGGCAGCTCACCAGGCTCCCCCGTCCCTGGGATTCTCCAGGCAAGAACACTGCAGTGGGTTGCC
Source organism: Bos indicus (assembly GCF_029378745.1). Lineage (NCBI taxonomy): Eukaryota > Metazoa > Chordata > Mammalia > Artiodactyla > Bovidae > Bos > Bos indicus. The sequence continues at coordinate 23,746,008 of NC_091774.1, read as the reverse complement.
ATTTCCTTCTCCAATGCATGAAAGTGAAAAGTGAAAGTGAAGTCGCTCAGTTGTGTCCGACTCCTAGCGACCCCATGGACTGCAGCCTACCAGGCTCCTCCGACCATGGGATTTGCCAGGCAAGAGTACTGGAGTGGGGTGCCATTGCCTTCTCCCTTAGATTCCCTACCAGGGAACAAACCTGCAGCCCCTGCATTGGAAGGTGAGGTCTTAATCACTGTACTGCCAGGGAAGTCCCACTGCTATTACAGTTATTGCTGTCCTTCTGGCACCCCACTCCAGTACTCCTGCCTGGAAAATCCCGTGGACAGAGGAGCCTGGTGGGCTGCAGTCCATGGGGTCGCTAAGAGTTGGACACGACTGAGCGACTTCACTTTCACTTTTCACTTTCATGCATTGGAGAAGGAAATGGCAACCCACTCCAGTGTTCTTGCCTGGAGAATCCCAGGGACAGGGGGGCCTGGTGGGCTGCCGTCTGTGGGGTCGAACAGAGTCGGATACGACTGAAGAGACTTAGCAGCAGCAGCAGCAGCAGCAGCTGTCCTTCTTTAGGTCTAGGGGTTCCATATGGAGCAGAGCTGTAAATATTCATCACTGCTAAGACTGTGTATAATATGCTGTGGCCAACAACCACATATCTCCAGCCCCTGAAGTGAGGAGGTTGGTGGAGGGGATGTTCTTTATAACTGGGGGGAACTTCTTAATATTTCTCGCTTAGGCTGTTATTAATATTATGTTCTGATGAATTAGGATTGTGACAAAAAGAGTTCAGATCAGAAGCAAATTGGAAATGAACTGGAAGCCAGGCAGTCTAAATTTTAATGTTTAAATTAAATTTAACTCATAAAGATTCAAAAAAGTAAGAGATTAACAACCACTGAGAACTAATTATGAGCCAGGCACTATGCTAGTTTATTTTACAAGTGGCATTGAATATAGTGCTTGCATTAAGACTTTCAGTGAGATATCATTACTGTCTTATAGATGAATGGCTTTTTGCCCAAGATCACAAAGCCTGGTGAAATGTATGTGGTACATGAATGCAGCTAATATTTAAGTTAGCCAGTCAGGTTGTGTATAATGAGTAAGGTAATGCTGTAGTTACGAAATCTAAAAGGCGAGTGTAGGTTAGGTTTTGGGACTTCTTTAAGGATGTCTTTGTAAGTTCAAGTTTCAGCCCTCTTCCTTTACCCTGAGCACATAGATAATAAAATATGAGAGGGGAAGCCAGCAAGACACAAGTTGGCTCAAAAATAAGATAAACACATATGTGAACTAGAATCAGAAGAAAACGCAAGCAGGACAGAAAAAATTCAGGGAAGGAAACAGTGATGAGGTGGGGAGCAGTGTCAGGATCACTGTCTGAAGTGTGGAGCTGACTCTGGTGAACATCCCCCTTCACACAAAGAAAGAGCAATAATTGGCTAAGTCCTTTGGGGGCTGATTGTAGTGAGTGTGCATCCAAACCACCAAGAGGACTTAAACTGCTGAGCTCTAACCCCAGAGTGTTGATTCAGTAGGTTTCAGGGAAGCATTTGCATTTCTTACTAGTCTCCAGGGATTCAGATGCTATTCTATCTGTAAGGAACAGACTGTAAGAACCACAGTTTGACAGGAAGCTGTGGCCTTGGGAAGTTGGAAGAAAACGAACATAGGTTTGTGAGCAGGTACTATGTGAAGCCATCTGTGAATTCATGTCTGCATCTGTGATATCCTTAGCATTCCTACAGATCCAGAAATATTACACAACCCTGTTGGACTTGGGCACAGGGGATCAAGTGGAGGCAAACGCAAAATTACCAGTTAGGGAAGCAGAGAAGAACACTGTGACAACAACATTGTTCATGTCCTATTATCCTCATATCCAACAACAGCAACATATCCTATTCAAAATGACTTCTGCAAACCAAATGCTAAAACACACAAGGAAATCTGATGGCAAAAAAAAAGAGCCAAAAAAAAAAAAAAAAAAGAAAGAAATAAACAGAACATGAATTAGCTCCAAATGAAGTTAAGTATTTGGATCAGTCTAACAAAGTTTTAAAATGAAGTATGTTTAAAACCTCACAGAGATAAAAGTAACATCAATGAAAAATAAACAAAAAGTATGAAGCAAAGTGGAAGAAATGAAAAAATAAAAGAGAAAGGAGACCATGAAGCAAAACTAGTTAGAAATCTTATAAATGAATAGAGATAATTACACACACACACACACACACACACAAACCAATATTGGAAGAAAAAGGCCACTGAGTTTTTTCAGAATTGAAGAAAGACATGAATGCTCCAGTTCAAAATGCATCTGTATTACTGAGCAGAATAAGCGTAAATACACACTTAGACTTGTAGTTAAACTACAGAACATGAAGAGAAATATTAAACCTATCAGAGAGACAACATCCTGTTCTACAAGGACTGATGATGTAAGTTATAGCAGTTATCCCATTTGCAATAACAGAGGAAGGAAAACAATGGAGTAAAGTCTTCCAAGTGCTCAAGAAAATTAACCATCAACTTCAAATTCTATAGCCAGCTAAACTATCATTCTTTAAGCAAAAACAAAGAGAATGTGCCAACCAGAGACAGGAATTATTAAAGAAAAAGTAGAAGGATCCAGAGAGAAGGTCTGGAATACTAGAAATGATGGTGAGAACAGAAATTAATAAAAGAGTACTAAATTTAGTTAAAGCGTTAACTGTTTAAAAACAAAACACCTTGTTTTACATTGAAAAGGGGCAAAATTAAAATTATAGACCAAGGGTCTGCAAACATTTTTTGTAAAGGGACAGATATTAGGCTTTGTAAACCCTGGTGGTATCTATCACAACTCTCAGCTCTGCCATTGTAGATGAGTAGAATCCATAGACAATACATGAATTAATAACATGGCTGTGTTTCCAAAAGAATGTTATTTATAAAAAACAGATGTTCAGTCAGATTTGGCCTAGGAATGGTAGTTTTCCCATCCTTTTGATTCTGGTGTTGGAATGGCTAGAAGGAGGACTTCAGTTCTAGTCTTTTCAAAGAAAGAATTCAGCAAAGAGACCAAGATTCTGAAATAGAGACAGCATCTATTAGGAGCAAAGTACATGTGGGAAGCACACAGATGGACTCAGAGTGAGCTGCAAGCCATAGGGGCAGTTTCAGTTGCTTATGTGAGGGCAGTTTTCTGGGTTGTCTCTGGCCACTTATCTTGCTTAAGCCCATATTTAATTTGTCAAAGGGCAACAAGAAACCAGTTACAGCTGCTCAGCCTGGGGCCTATCTCCTACCTCACCTTCTCTAGATGACAGCTAACAAAATTTGGCATAGTATACTATTCAGTACGGAGAAGGCAATGGCACCCCACTCTAGTACTCTTGCCTGGAAAATCCTATGGACAGAGGAGCCTGGTAGGCTGCAGTCCATGGGGTCGCTAGGAGTCGGACATGACTGAGCGACTTCACTTTCACTTTTCACTTTCATGCATTGGAGAAGGAAATGGCTACTCACTCCAGTGTTCTTGCCTGGAGAATCCCAGGGACGGGGGAGCCTGGTGAGCTGCCGTCTATGGGGTCGCACAGAGTTGGACACGAATGAAGTGACTTAGCAGCAGCAGCTATTCAGTAGGTAGGTAGAAATTTTACTGCCTTTGGCATGTTTAGTTTAGGGAAGAATGGAAATATTAAATTTCTTAGATATCTTTAAATATGCTTAAGCATGCTTGTTAAAAAAATTTTAAGTAACCCTTAAACATTTAAAGCACACAGCTCCCAAGTTACCAGAGCAAAAAGGGGTATAAATCAGGCAGGTACTGTTTGAAGGTGAAAATTTGAGGCCATATAAATGATCGTTATCTGTGCCCTACCTGCCCCCAGTGAGTTGGGTAAACATATGAGAAAGAAGACTGACCGTTTGGCACCCACTGCCACTTGCTGAGGGATTGGTTAGAATGAAAGAGGCAAGCAGTAGTTGGTAAATAGGTATACTGGGGTGCTTTTTTGAATGAGAGACATCCTAGCTAACACTTAGTAGTAGAACACTTAGTAATATAATTGTAGGAAGCAGCTCAAACGGTCATCATTCAATACTTACTAGCTGCCCATATACCATAATACTAGGTGTTATTTCAAGCACTAATGGATTCAGAACTGAACATCATAGTCCCTTCCTTCAAGAAATTCATATTGTTGAGGTCAGGTTTAAGGAAATGTTTTTGCTGCTAATGCCTAGGTTATAATTTACCAAGTGAGAAAGTTTCTTACTGACATAAGGACCCTTTCTGAGAATGAAATTCCATAGTTGCTGGACACCACCTCCTTCACAGATCCCTCCTCCTCCTCGACCCCAAGGTCCAACACTCTTCCAGGAAAGAATCTGTCTGTATTCTCTCCTTTTCCCTGGTTTCTCTTCCTCTCTCTAACAGGACAGTACTGACTATGGCTTGGCTGTGAAGCTGAGGTTAAGCAGAGCTAGAGGCAGGTCAACAATTTGAATACATCAAGAGGGACCAGAAGAAAAAGGAAAGTGCTGATTATGCTACAATCCTGCAGCTCACAGCATCCTTAAGATCTTGAATGTTCTGTTCCCTCTGCCCAGAATGCCCTTTCTTGCCCTCTTCCCTGGTTAAACTCTACTCACCCTTGATGCTTCAGCTGAGATGTCTTTCCTAACCCTCCATTTCCCAAACAAGGCTATGCTCCTGTCCTGCCTGTCTGTGTCATACTGCCTGTGTTCTGGACTGTCCCATGTCTTGGACAAGATTGTGAACTCCTCAAACACTTGTCTGATCATCCCTTTTCTTACCTTTCACTTTTACAGAACCACATGTGTTTCCTAGAATGGACCAACTTTGGACCAACTAAAAATTTTCCTTCCATAGAATCCCCTCCTCCTGCCCACACTATAGATATTGACTTGCATAATTCCTATTCTACTTCTAGGACTCAGCCTAGATACCACCTCTTACATGAAGTCCCCCGACCCCACCTCACCACCCGCGGATGGAGCAAACTAAGGGTGGGTTCACTGGTGTTTTCCTATCATGGCACCTACTACATTTTATGTAAAATGGTCAATTTTCTTTCCTATCCCTCACAGTAAGCTCTCTGACAGCAGGAATTTTCTGGTTTACCGTTGCATTCCCAGTATCTGGAATAACTCAAAAAAAAAAAAAAAAACTGATTGAGTGACACAGAGAAGCATTAAGTCATAATGTTTGGTAGGGGAGGTTGGTGGTAAGAAAATTGTTTCTCCAATCAGAAACTTAGAGAGTTTTAAAATTTAGGGACATTAAAGAGTCAGAAAATTATTATTAGCTTAGAAAATTAAACATGCCACACACATGTTATAGCAGGTCGGCAGATAGAGTTGGTGTGAAATGGACTAGAGAGGCATTGGAGCCCTCATGGAGAAGACAGGCTCTAAAGAAAAGGCAGGATTTAGACAAGGCAGAATAAGTTGTAGCTGTTATTTTGAGATGCCAGAGAAGGCAGAACTGGGGCTAAGATGCAATCACGTCTTTGGAATTTGCATGGAAATATTCACTCCCCAGTAGGTATCTTGAATATAAGTTGTCATGATAATTAGGTATCAGTTCTGACAAATCTGCATGTATTTTTGCATCAGCTTTTATATCTGATTGGCTCTTGCCTGAGGTAATTATGGAAACTTCTGGGGAACAAGGAATACCAGTGACAGAGACGGTTTGTGTGGTAAGAGCACTTGGAAGCCAGGCACAGACAGCTTCCAGAGAGGGCTGGCTGTGGGGCCCAGCGTCCTCAGTATAACCGCCTTGGGGGTGGTACTCAGTGATGTGTGTTTGGCAATCTCTCTGCCTGCCATGGGTGTTTCCTTATTATTAGCTGGTTCATCCACTTCTGATATTTTAAGCAGCCAGTAATAATGATGGACCGTGGTGGACTGGTCCTATAAGGCAGATCTCAGGGGGAGAAAACTCCCTTCCAAGTTGCCAGTTCTGTTCAGAGAAGGTTTAGTGTTTATTGGCTGGCTGTGGGTATAATAGAAATGGGCCCTGGGGACCCCTCTAGATGACAACTCCTTGAACTGCCCTGTGAAGCTAAGGAGAGCATCTCTTGGTGGTGTCCTCCCCACCGTCTCTAAAAGCATTTAGCCCAGCCCTGACACTTGGAAGGTGTTCAGTAATGTTTGATGAATTGACTTGACTGGTGAGGGGGCAGAGGGGGCTAAAACTGCCAAGACCTACATTGTTTGATGGGCAGATGTATCGATTCCCCTGTTTTTCATACCCTTCCCTGCAAACGGCCAAAATCAGCAGCAGGACAACTTATGGTAGGCTGAGAAATGAGGGTCGATTGTCTCTGGAAAGTTGTAGGTTCTTCATGTTATTTATAAATGGGCATTTTGCAAGCTTTTTCTTTTTGTCTGCACCTCCAATTTTGTGTAGAGATTCTGATGAATCACTTTTTTAAAATGATTTTTTAAATATATAGACCATTTTTAAAGTCTTTTATTGAATTTGTTACAACATTGCTTTATGTTTTGGTTTTTTGGCCACGAGGCATGTGGGATCTTAATTCCCCGACCAGAGATCAAATCTGCATCCTCTGTACTGGAAGGTGAAATCTTAACCACTTTAAGTCCCTTGGTGAATCTCTTAATCATAACGTCTTACTTTCTTGTTTCAATGGACTTTTCTGTAGCCTTTGATTCTATTACTAACACTAATCTAATTTTAAGTGAGTCCCTTCTCTGACCTAATAAATAATTTTACTCATCTCCTGATGGCTCCCTAACATCCCCCTGGCCCCCCAGCTTTCCTGGCCCTGGCATTAGGTCAAATTCAAGTTTTTTAAAGCTCACACGCATACCTCCTTTACTAAGAAGACAGAGACCACCAAGTCTGGTTCTTCTCTTCCATATCTACATGGCCTTTATTCTCAAGTTCTCACCTTATCCAAGAAGAACTGTTCTTCCAAATTTCAAGGTTATATCTTCTGAGTGATGCTCATGATTCCATCTCCAGTCTCCTCTGGGTTCTTGTGTCATCAGTTATCACCCTCCCTATAATACTTCTCCTTCCTCTATGTCTCCCAAGATGTTCAGGTTATGCCAACTCAAAAGTTAAGCAAAAATTCAAACAGATAAACACAAGTCCTGCTTGACTTGACTTTCCTTTCTTTTATTCTATTTTCCTCATGTTTTTCTATTTCAAATTACCAATCAGCTCACTAAACCTCTATGACCCCACCACCAGCAAACTTTTTCCCTTTGCCATCTGATGTGTGTTTCCATTACTACAGAGAAAGTGTTCTTTGCAAAGCCACTAGTGATTGAACGGTAAGTCCCCTGCATAAGAATGAGCTCTCTTCTGAGAAAGTGCTTGTAGGTCCAATTTGTTCGTAAATCCAACAAAGTTAGTCTAGATATTCAACTAACACAATTTGCTATATAGTAGGGAGAAGGCAATGGCGGTACTCTTGCCTGGAAAATCCCATCGACGGAGGAGCCTGGTGGGCTGCAGTCCATGAGGTCGCTAAGAGTCAGACATGACTGAGCGACTTCACTTTCACTTTTCACTTTCAGGCATTGGAGGAGGAAATGGCAACCCACTCCAGTGTTCTTGCCTGGAGAATCCCAGGGACGGGGGAGCCTGGCAGGCTGCCATTTACGGGGTCGCACAGAGTCGGACATGACTGAAGCGACTTAGCAGCAGCAGCAGTGTACTGTAATAGGTTTATAAAGCTTTTCACACAAATACATTAAAAAAACACAAAACATAAAGAAAACACTTTAAATCTTATATCATAGTACCTTTAAAAGTACAATAGTACTGTACATTGGGTCGATGGGTTCTATCCCTGGGTTGGAGAGATTCCCTGAAGGAGGGAGTGTCAACCCAATCCAGTATTCTTGCCTGGAAAATCCCATGGACATAAAAGCTGGATGGGCTACAGTCCATAGGGTTGAAAAGAGTTGGACAAGACTGAATGATTAAGCATGCACACAGAGCGCAACAGCAGATGCTTCTCATCACTGCTCTTTTATATTGATTAGGACTTTTTTTTAAGATTTTTTTTTTTTGATGTGGATCATTTTTAAACTCTTTATTGAATTTGATGCAGTACTGCTTCTATTTTATGTTCTGGTTTTTTGGCCACGAGGCCTGTAGGATCTTAGGTCCCCAGCCAGGGATTGAACTGGTATCCTCTGCATTGGAAGGCTAAGTCTTAGCCACTGGACTGCTGGGAGGTCCCACCGCTGCTTTTATGCTTGCTTCTAGACATCCTGGGCTTGAGATAAAGATATTGTGCCACTGTACTCTAAACAGTACTCTAGGGCAAAGTACACAAAAGCACTATGCAAGGATACACACAAGGGACCATGTACACCAGACACGTGAACTCACTTTTGTGATTCGACATGTGAATGTACATTCATATCTTAGAAAGTTCACAACTTAAAGGTTCACGCGTAGGGGATTCACTGTCTATTTGCCATTCATACCTAAGCACTTTGCACTTGGTTTCCGCTTGGTGACCTGGACATCGTAGCTGCGAATGTTGACATGGGTGATGACGGTCTTCCCTTCACTCTGCAGAACTCCACTACCTCCTTCATGCATTGAACGGGCCTACCGCCCCCTCCCCCACAGATTCATGGATACTAGTTCTCCACATGATGACCAATGACTTGCATATTTGCATCCCCTGGACTGTAGCCCACCGGGCTCCTCTGTCCATGGGAATCTCCAGGCAGAAATACTGGAGTAGGTTGCCATGCCCTCCTCCAGGGGATCGTCCTGACCCAGGGATCGAACCCTTGTCGGTGGCATCTGCTGCATTGGCAAGCAGGTTCCTTACCACTAGAGCTACCTGGGAAGCCCTACCAATGACTTGCTGCTAAGTTGCTTCAGTCGTGTCCGACTCTGTGCGACCCCATAGACGGCAGCCCACCAGGTTCCCCCGTCTCTGGGATTCTCCAGGCAAGAACACTGGAGTGGGTTGCTATTTCCTTCTCCAATGAATGAAAGTGAAAAGTGAAAGTGAAGTCGCTCAGTCATGCCTGACTCTTAGCGACCCCATGGACTGCAGCCTACCAGGCTCCTCCGTCCATGGGATTTTCCAGGCAAGAGTACTGGAGTGGGGTGCCATTGCCTTCTCCGTACCAATGACTTGCTAAGTGCCAAATCCAAAGAATAAAGCTTGCTTCTGACCTCACTGGATCTTTCTTCTGTATTTGACCCATGGTCTCTCCTGCTTTATGCAAAATTCTCTACTCCACCCCTTTTATTGTTAGCCTCATATTCTGTTTTTTTTTTTCTTCTGTCTTTGTCTCCTTTTTCTCCTTTTCCTCAACCTTCCTTGAGAGGCTGGTCTTCCCTGGAGTTCAGTTCTTGGCCCTTTTCCCTTCTGACTTGATTTGATATACTCTCCAGTGATGACCTTGACTGCTCAGGGTCTAATAGGTGTCTCCCAAATCTGTATCTTCAAGCCCAGCCTCTGCCATGAACTTTCCTCCAGACATCTTCTCCAGCCAGCCTCATCAGCTCCTTGATGTACCAAATATGGACTCAGCATTTCCCCCCGTCAGCCCGCCTCGCCTCATTTCCCCATCTTGGTGACTGACTCCTCCAGCTCCGAGTTAGAATGTCAGGAATCCTCACCACCGCCTTTCCTTTGCCTCTAATTGCTATCAATTACCAGTGCTGCCAATTTAACCTACTGAATATTTCTTGAAGTTCCTCCCTCCGTTCTCCCCAGAACTTCTGCTCCAATTCAAGCCCTTGTCATTTCTTGCCTGGATTCCCAGTAGGTCTCTGTGCCCCCAGGCCTTCCTTCTCAAATCAGTCCTCTTCAGAGCAGGAAGATCTATTTTAAAAACATGAATCTGACCCTGTTCTTCTCCTGCTTTAATCACTTGGATAAAGTCCAAGCTGCTTAACATGGCAGAAAAGGCCTTCATGATCTGCCTCGGCCAATTCCTCCACTCTCACGTCCCACTGCAGCCCCCTCCAATCTGCATCCTCAGTAACAGGGAGCTGCTTGTGGCCACCCCTCCCCCAGTTTACACTGTTACACTGCTGTTTAAACCTGTGTCTTTGCTCATGCTGTCCCCCGTCTCTGCAATGCCAAGCCCATCGCCACTGGCTGAATGAGTCCTACTAGAAAACGCTTCAGTTCAGTTCAGTTCAGTCGCCCAGTCGTGTCCAACTCTTTGCAAAACCATGAATCGCAGCACGCCAGGCTTCCCTGTCCATCACCAACTCCCAGAGTTCACTCAAACTCACGTCCATCCAGTCGGTGATGCCATCCAGCCATCTCATCCTCTGTCGTCCCCTTCTTCTCCTGCCCCCAATCCCTCCCAGCATCAGAGTCTTTTCCAATGAGTCAACTCTTCGCATGAGGTGGCCAAAGTACTGGAGTTTCAGCTTTAGCATCATTCCTTCCAAAGAAATCCCAGGGCTGATCTCCTTCAGAATGGACTGGTTGGATCTCCTTGCAGTCCAAGGGACTCTCAAGAGTCTTCTCCAACACCACAGTGCAAAAGCATCAATTCTTCGGCGCTCAGCTTTCTTCACAGTCCAACTCTCACATCCATACATGACCACAGGAAAAACCATAGCCTTGACTAGATGGACCTTTGTTGGCAAAGTAATGTCTCTGCTTTTGAATATGCTATCTAGGTTGGTCATAACTTTCCTTCCAAGGAGTAAGCATCCTTAAGGCTTCCTTAATACCTGGTGTACACCTCGATCACTGCACTTCCACAGTTTTTTATGGTTTTGACAATTGTCCCTTATTTTTGTGTTTCCCAATCATACTTTGAGTTTTCCCTTAAATAGAAACTTAAGCTTTCCAGCTTGGTTGTGTCTGGTCCAGAAACCTATCTATTGATTACAGACCTTAAGGTTTAGATACATTGTGAGAAGAAAGAGTTATCTTCCCTGGTGCCTGTCTTCTTATTTTTTTTCCCCTCCCTCTCAAAAAAAATTTGCATGCTTATTGTGTGCTTTTGCTTTGCTGGAAACTAGAAATCAGTGGTAGCACGGTGGACTAGGTCTTTGATCTTGTGGTGTTTACAGATATGCAGGTCCCCTTGGTAGTTCTAATCTATTAGCTGTTCTGTAATTCAAAAGTTATCCTAATATATTTATATTTTCTTCCTTTATCATCTTTTGACAAATTCTATAAACTGTTACCCATTATGTGAAGTGAACAGCAGGCTAGCATGGAAGTTAGGGACTTTAGATTTGGAAATATTAGCATTCAAACCTGGCACTCTCACATGCTAAATATTTTACTTTAGTCTAATAAACTTCATTGAGCATGAGTTCTCTTACAAACAGAAAGGCAAGAACAAAAATACCTAACTCTTGGGGACTTCCCTGGTGGCCCAGTGGTTAAGACGCTGCACTTACACTGCAGGGGGTGTGGGTTCGATCCCTAGTTGGGAAGCTAAGATCCCACATGCTGTGCAGTGACAACAAAACAAGACAAAACCAAAACCCACCCAAGTCCTAAAACACACGAGACTCTTATACGTGGTGACGTTTGTAAAACTGAAAACACTCAGCTCAATGTGTGTCAGGTGGTAAATAAATACTCATTAAGTGTATTGTGATTATTACTCAGGTATCAAAGGGTGTGGTATGGGAAAAACTATAGGAATTGAGACCTTGGGCAAATCGCTGAAAGCAGTCACCGCCTGCTCACTCTTCATCCTTCTTAGAGAACCAACCTGTCTCCAGCTCTTGGAGTACACCATGTGCTTTGCCTCTGCTTACCACAACCACAGCTGATGGCAACAGGTAAACACGGCAATCCAGCTAAACTGAATCAGATTCTCTTCCGGAAATCTGAGACTTGGATACTGAGACATTAACTGGATGACAGGGGACTATGAAGAGAGAGGTATGCAGTTGTGGGGGAGGTCAGAAAACTAAAGTCATGGCTGGAAGTCTGGGTTATGGGAAGAGAAAAAGTATGAAAGCAGAGGACAGAACTGGGAGGAGCAAAGAGGGGAAAGAGGTCATGTTGCTGAGGGACAGAAAAAATTTAACACCTGAGATTCCAGTTTTAGGTCCCTTGAATTCTGGAGAAGCCTTGTTTCCTGTATATCAGTGAAATTGACTCTGGTGTCTTTATATGAAGTTCCTTTCCTTAAGCTATTAATAGCTTGAATGGGTCTCTGTCTCCAAAAATTAAATGATCCTTAATTGGTCTCTAGCTCCAGCAATTAGATGATCCTTAATCACTAAGTTTGCTTCCAACCCAGAAATCACATATCACAGTTTTAGTCTCCTTTCATCTCTTATCTTTGGTAAAAGTTTGATAAAGAAAAAAAAAATTGGCAACTTTGGTTGAGATTGTTCTTTACTATTTGGATTTTGGTCATGTCTTCTTTATACTTAGAGAAATCTTGAATTCTGCTAGTTTTTCCTCCAGTGGAAGCTTTGTCCTCCTCCTTCTGAACATCCTTTCCATAAATCTCCACTTCTATATTTTTTCCCCCAAAGGAGAAAAAAAAAAAAAAAAAACTCAATTCTTAAAGAATGTAAGTTTAAGGAAAGTTAAGTTTAAAGAAAGACTAATGCTGGGTATGATATCAGATACCAATATTTTATAAATCTTTTCGTCCATAACAAACAAACAAGGAGCTCAGAAATAATCTTTGCGGAATCCAAGTTTCTTTCTTGGATTGGGCTCCAAATCATTCAATTTATTTAAATGTTTTGAAGTTTTTATTCTTAAACATTGTTCATATTAAAAAGACCAGTCACTTTTTTATAACACTCTCTCACAGAGTTGGACACGACTGAAGCGACTTAGCAGCAGCAGCAGCAGCTCACAAGTTAGTTTTACTTGGAACCTTTAGTAACAGTGGGCAGTGCTCTTAGGATGCTTTCCCGTATCATCCAAATGGTGGCTTCATGTAACTATCTAAATAAGTTAATTAAAAAGAAATACAATTGAACGTCCTGTTCATTTTTCACTAGTCACTTTTCAAGTTCTCAAAAACCACTGTGGGTGTGTGTGTGTGTTCAGTTGCTCAGGTGTTTCTGACTCTTTGTGACTCCAGGGGCTGTAGCCCCACAGGCTCCTCTGTCCACGGCATGTTCCATGGCAAGAATACTGGAGCAGATTGCCATTTCCTACTCCATGGGATCTTACTGGTCCAGGGATCAAAACATGTCTTGAGTTTCCTTCACTGGCAGGCAGATTCTTTACCACCAGCGCCACCTGGGATGCCCAGCCACTGTGGCTAGTGGCTCCTGGATTGGTTAGTGCAGATAGAGGCTTTCTCCTGCACTGCAGAAAGTTCTAATGCCAATGATACCCAGAGGAACCTAGGATCCAGTTTAAAGGAACATGCAGTAGGAAATAAGTCCCACAGATTTAGAGTGAGTCCTGAGTAAAAAAAGCATCACTATGAACAAAGCTAGTGGAGGTGATGGAATTCCAGTTGAGCTATTCCAAATCCTGAAAGATGATGCTGTGAAAGTGCTGCACTCAATATGCCAGCAAATTTGGAAAACTCAGCAGTGGCCACAGGACTGGAAAGGGTCAGTTTTCATTCCAACCCTAAAGAAAGGCAATGCCAAAGAATGCTCAAACTACCGCACAATTGCACTCATCTCACACGCTAGTAAAGTAATGCTCAAAATTCTCCAAGCCAGGCTTCAGCAATATGTGAACCGTGAACTTCCTGATGTTCAAGCTGTTTTTAGAAAAGGCAGAGGAACCAGAGATCAAATTGCCAACATCTGCTGGATCATGGAAAAAGCAAAAGACTTCCAGAAAAACATATATTTCTGCTTTATTGACTATGCCAATGCCTTTGACTGTGTGGATCACAATAAACTGTGGAAAATTCTGAAAGAGATGGGAATACCAGACCACCTGATCTGCCTCTTGAGAAATTTGTATGCAGGTCAGGAAGCAACAGTTAGAATTGGACATGGAACAACAGACTGGTTCCAAATAGGAAAAGGAGTTCGTCAAGGCTGTATATTGTCACCCTGTTTATTTAACTTATATGCAGAGTACATCTTGAGAAACGCTGGACTGGAAGAAACACAAGCTGGAATCAAGATTGCTGGGAGAAATATCAATAACCTCAGATATGCGGATGACACCACCCTTATAGCAGAAAGTGAAGAGGAACTCAAAAGCCTCTTGATGAAAGTGAAAGTGGAGAGTGAAAAAGTTGGCTTAAAGCTCAACATTCAGAAAACGAAGATCATGGCATCCGGTCCCACCACTTCATGGGAAATCAATGGGGAAACAGTGGAAACAGTGTCAGACTTTATTTTTCTGGGCTCCAAAATCACTGGAGATGGTAACTGCAGCCATGAAATTAAAAGACGCTCACTCCTTGGAAGGAAAGTTATGTCCAACCTAGATAGCATATTGAAAAGCAGAGACATTACTTTGCCAACAAAGGTCCATTTAGTCAAGGCTATGGTTTTTCCTGTGGTCATGTATGGATGTGAGAGTTGGACTGTGAAGAAGGCTGAGCACTGAAGAATTGATGCTTTTGCACTGTGGTGTTGGAGAAGACTCTTGAGAGTCCCTTGGACCACAAGGAGATCCAACCAGTCCATTCTGAAGGAGATCAGCCCTGGGATTTCTTTGGAGGGAATGATGCTAAAGCTGAAATTCCAGTACTTTGGCCACCTCATGCCAAGAGTTGACTCATTGGAAAAGACTCTGATGCTGGGAGGGATTAGGGGCAAGAGGAGAAGGGGACGACAGAGGATGAGATGGTTGGATGGCATCACTGACTCGATGGACATGAGTCTCAGTGAACTCCAGGAGTTGGTGATGGACAGGGAAGCCTGGCGTGCTGCGATTCATGGGGTCGCAAAGAGTCGGACATGACTGAGCAACTGATCTGATCTGATCTGAGTGACTCTTGCTGCTGCTGCTAAGTCGCAGCATGTCTGCCTCTGTGCGACTCCATAGATGGCAGCCCACCAGGCTCCCCCATCCCTGGGATTCTCAGGCAAGAACACTGGAGTGGGTTGCCATTTCCTTCTCCAATGCATAAAAGTGAAAAGTGAAAGTGAAGTTTCTCAGTCATGTCTGATTCTTAGCGACCCCATGGACTGCAGCCTACCAGGCTCCTCCATCAGTGGGATTTTCCAGGCAAGAGTACTGGAGTGGGGTGCCATCGCCTTCTCTGGGTCAGGTGTAATTTAAAGATGATGTAGGTAGCATTGTCTTCAATAACTGGTCTGGTCCAGTCAACCAACTGGACTTTATAGAGCCAGGACACCAGCTCCTGGGGAGGGATAGTGTGTTAGTTGGCATAATCTCATTGTCTATTAGCTCATAGACTATTGGCTAAAGCACATCATTTGGCTAAAACTCATCTTTAAGAGTAGCTTGGAAACTGTAGAAGATCATATGTTAGCACTACTATCTCTACAACATCTAGGAAAAGTAAGGTCGCTCCCCAGCCTTATAAGTAATGGTTCTGTAAGGTAATAATGGCAGGGACTCTCAACTGTGAGCCCCTTGGGGACTGAGACTATGCTAGGAGTCAACATGGCACCTAACTCACAGCAATACTTAACAAACAATTGGTGGACTGTATTGATGTAGGTGCCAAAGCTGGGGCCCAGGGTAGCCACTGGGTCTCAAAAAGTGGGAAGACCTGATGCTAAGGCCTAGAAGGTTGGGCTGGTCTTCTTCTTTTTTTTTTTTTTTTTTTTTCTAATTTTATTTTATTTTTAAATTTTACATAATTGTATTAGTTTTGCCAAATATCAAAATGAATCCGCCACAGGTATACACGTGTTCCCCATCCTGAACCCTCTTCTTAAAGGCCCTCGGATTATAGAAGGGTTTGCCCGAAAGCTAGGACTGATATTGTAGCTAAGCTAAGGGGAGAGGGAAATAGAAGGGACTGAGTTGCCAGCAGAGTTGTCATGTTTTGCCATCCACACATTCCTAAGGTCTCCCCCAAGTCTAATCACTTCAACTTGATACTTTACTTATGGGAATAATTTAATGTCAACTGCAAATGTAGAATTTTTATTGGACATTCTTTTACCAATATCATTTGTAAAGACCTAGCATGATCCTTTGTGATTGTCTCCCTGGAGAATTGACCACCCATTTATCCTGACCCTTTATTTTCTGTTTCTGAACCCATTCCTTGCTTCCAACAAAACCATTTTCCTCACGTACCCAACAAGCCCTGATTTCTTTTAGTCTTTGAAATGGAATCTTGCCAAAGGCTTATTGAAAGTCTGAGTAGATTGTATCCACCAGTTCCCTTATCTACATGTCTATTTATTCACTTCTAGAACATCCATAAATAAACATTGGCTCTGTCCCAAGGTTCAATCCTTGGGGGCTCTGTTCCTTTTTCTTCATTCTCTCACTTAGGGATCATGTCTACTGTTAAAGCTTTAACTGCTTCCTCTCCAGGGATGAGTTCTACAACTCAACCGCTCTTCAGACTCCAATTCTGCATCTGCAACTGATGACTCCCTTGCTATATGTCCAAAACTGAGACTAACACTTCCCCTCCCAAACTCTCTCCTCCTCTAGGCTCTCCTATTTCTGTCTCTCGAATCATCAACTTTCTAGTCGCTCAGGCTTAGAGCCATGACTCAGCTCTGATTCCTTACTCTCTCACCCCACACTCCCATCCCATATCTAATTAGTCACCAAGTCCTGTGGTTCCTTTGACATGCCTCTCAGATCTTCTTTCTTTCCCTTTTTCAATGTCACCACTTAAATTTAGGCCCCATGGCTTTATTCTTGGAGTATTGCAGAAGTTCCTTTGTTATGCTTCCTCTTCTGCCAACTCATCTGACCTTCATTTATATTAAGCTCCCGGATTTGGAGACATCTAGACCTGGGATTTCTTTGGAAGGAATGATGCTAAAGCTGAAACTCCAGTACTTTGGCCACCTCATGTGAAGAGTTGACTCATTGGAAAAGACTCTGATGCTGGGAGGGATTGGGGGCAGGAGGAGAAGGGGATGACAGAGGATGAGATGGCTGGATGGCATCACTGACTCGATGGACACGAGTCTGAGTGAACTCTGGGAGTTGGTGATGGACAGGGAGGCCTAGCGTGCTGCGATTCATGGAGTCTCAAATAGTCGGACACGACTGAGCAACTGAACTGAACTGAGACCTGTATTCAAATCCTAGTGCTGTCATTTCTAAGTTTTGTAATCTTGGCCAAATTACTTTAGCTCCCTGAATCCTGAATTTTACTATCTCCAAAATATTATTAGTATTACTCAAGAAATCATTACATGTTAGCTATTATACTGTGTTTTAGACATTGTCCTAGAGTAGTAGACATTGTCTCATTAAATGTCCTACAATAAATTTATGAGATAAATATTATTAGTATCCTTATTTTACAAATGAGGAAGCTCAGAAAAATCACGTAATTTGTCTAAGGCCACATAGCTAATAAGTATCAGAGCTCATGTTCAAACCTAGGCAGTTTGATTCCACAGTCATACCTAACCACTTTGCTGCCTTGCCCCCCAAAATAATAATTACTCAATAAATCTTAGTAATATATGCAGTTAATACCTAAAGTGCAGCTTTGATCCTCTTGATAAAAAGTTTCTAGTGGTTGGACTTTGTAGAATAAAGTCCAATAAGTTTAAACTTGTGTGGTGGTACCCATCACCTAAATATTTCTATGTTTTCTCATCATGTTTACAATTTTTAAAAATCCATATATTGATATAAATATTGATGCTCCAGTTATGATAGAGCATTATTTGTCAGACTAACATGGCCAGTAAGAAGCATAAAAGCTGAATAAAGTTTCAGAATGGTCACTTGTAAGTATAAGAGAGAATTCAAGGCATCCAGAACATGTAGGGTCAAAATTCTAAAGAAATAAATATATAGTTTCAAGTGAATATATTAGAAAAGAAAGACTTAAAGCCATTATCTACCACTTCCAAAAAGTACAAAAAGAACAATAATTAATACAAAATAAAGTTAAAGGAAGAAAAAAGTAAAGAGCATAAATCGATTAATAGGAAATAAATGTACAATAAAAAATCAACAAAGCCAAAGTTTGGACCATTGAAAATTCTAATAAAATTGATAAAGTTCTAGCAAGACTGATTAGGAAAAAGCAGTTAAGGGGGAAAAAAGCCTATTCAGGAATAAAAAAGGAGGCATTACTACAAGCCCTAAAGATAGTACAATAACTTGTTGTTGTTTAATCTGTAAGTCATGTCCGACTCTTTGCAACTCCATGGACTGAAGCACACCAGCTTCCCTGTCTTTCACTATCTCCCAGAGTTTGCTCTGACTCTTGTCCATTGAGTCAGTGATGCCATGTAACCATCTCATCCTCTGTTGCCCCCTTCTTCTCCTGCCTTCAATCTTTCCCAGCAACAGAGTCTTTTCCAATGAGTTGGCTCTTTGTATCAGGTGGCCAAAGTATTGGAGCTTCAGCTTCAGCACTAGTCCTTCCAATGAATATTCAGGACTGATTTTCTTTAGGATTGACTGGTTTGATCTCCTTGCAGTCCCAGAGACTCTCAAGAGTCTTCTGCTGCTACTGCTGCTAAGTCACTTCAGTCATGTCCGATTCTGTGCGACCCCATAGATGGCAGCCCACCAGGCTCCCCCATCCCTGGGATTCTCTAGGCAAGAGCACTGGAGTGGGTTGCCATTTCCTTCTCCAATGCAGGAAAGTGAAAAGTGAAAGTGAAGTTGTTTAGTCATGTCCAACTCTTCGCAACCCCATGGACTGCAGCGCGCCAGGCTCCTGCATCCATGGGATTTTCCAGGCAAGAGTACTGGAGTGGGGTGCCATCGGCTTCTCCAATAGTCTTCTTCTGCTGTTGCTAAATCGCTTCAGTTGTGTCCGACTCTGTGCGACCCCATGGACTGCAGCCTACCAGGCTTCTCTGTCCATGGGATTCTCCAGGCAAGAACACTGGAGTGGGTTGCCATTTCCTTCTCCAATGCAGGAAAGTGAAAAGTGAAAAGTCTTCTACAGCCCCACAATTCAAAAGCATCAACAAGATAATATTATGACTGACCTTAAGCCAATAAATTTGAAAATTTAGATGAAATGGAAAAAATTCTTAGAAAAAAAATGTGTTTACCAATACCAGCATAAAGAGATACAGAAAATCTTAACAGTTCCATACTATTAAAGAAATTAATCCTTACTTTACATCTTCCCACAGAAAACTTTAGTTCCAAATGACTTCACTAGTAGCTTTTTTCAAAATTTTAGAAAAAAAAAAAACCGTGCCCGTATAACTAGCTCTTTCAAAAAATAGAAGAGAGACTTCTCAACTGATTTTTATGAGGTCAGCATAACCTTGATAACAAAACTTGACAAGAATATTACAAAAAAGGAAAATTACAGATTAATCTCCCTTGTAAAAACAGAAGCAACTCTAATAAATAAAATATGAAAACGTTTAGTTTAGTGATATATGAAAAGAATAATATGTCATGGCCTTGTGGACCTTGGCCCAGGAACTTAAGAACTGTTTAACATTAGAAAGTCAATCAATGTAAATAATTCATCATATTTATATAATAAAGGAGAAAAAAACATGATAATCACAATAGATGCTGAAAAAATGCTTGACTAATTTCAAAAGTGTTCATTATACATATTGAAAAACTCATAAGAAATTAGAATAGAAAGGAACTTCCTTTCTTGGTAAAAGGTAGCTTCTAAAATGTTTCTCACTGGTGAAATATTGAAAGCTCCTGCTCCAAGGAGAGTAATGGAACAAGAATGTCTGCTATCATTGTTTCTATTCAGCATTGTATTGGGTATACTAGGCAGGGCAAGAAGACCAGGAAAGAAATAAAAGTATGCAAGTTGAAAAGAAAAAAAAAGTCATTGTTTGCAAATGACATAAAAAATTGCTATGTAGAATATCTAAAGGTATATATAAATAAATTATTAGAATCAATAAGTAATTTTAGCAAAATCTTAGCATTTCCACATACTAGGAGAAGGTGATAAGGAAATGAAACTCAAGAAAGATGCCACAGTAAGATATCAATGTAGTATGCCTGACACTAATACTGCATATCAACTATATTTCAACTAAATAAATACAAAAATGATATGCAAAAAAGGAAGATGACACTACAATAGTATTAAAACTATCAAATAACTAGAAATAAGGGGAATCAAATAAATCTAAAGAAAACTACAAAACATCGTTAAGAGAGAAAAAAAAACAACTAAGTAAACAGAGCAATGCTTTCGTATTGAAAGATTCGATACTATAACTTTGTCAATTTTCCTTAAATTAACTGAAGATAAATGCAAATCAAATCAAAATGCCAGTGATATTTTGTATGTGAAAAGTGACAAGCTGATTTTTAAATTTACACTGAAATTCAAAGACAAGAATAGCTAAGATGATCTTGGCGATCACAGCTGAAGGAAAATAAAAATGGATATAAGACTTACGATTAATGTACAGAAAAGTAATTGAAGTAATATGTTGTCGGTGCAAGGATAACCAAATAGGTCAATGGGATTGATGAAGGGTTTAGAAACAAACCTACAAATATTGTTCTCTGATTTATGGCAAAGTGCATTGTTTTGCAGAGTATAAAAGATGATCTTTTTAATTAATGGTGTTAGATCAATTGAATATGTGTATAGAGAGGTTAATCTTGACTTCCATCTCACACTAAACACAAAAACAAATCTAAGAGGGATAATAGACAAATGTTAGATGTAAAAATGATAAATTTAACATAGAAAGCTATCTTCATGATCCTGATGCAGGAAAGAATTTCTTAAGAGATACAAAAAGAACTAACCATAAAGGAAGAGAGTAATAAACAGTATTTTATTAAGTACTCCTTCACATATATGAAGAAACACAAACTGGAATCAAGATTGCTGGGAGAAATATCAATAACCTCAGATATGCAGATGACACCACCCTTATGGCAGTAAGTGAAGAGGAACTCAAAAGCCTCTTGATGAAAGTGAAAGTGGAGAGTGAAAAAGTTGGCTTAAAGCTCAACATTCAGAAAACGAAGATCATGGCATCCGGTCCCACCACTTCATGGGAAATAGATGGGGAAACAGTGGAAACAGTGTCAGACTTTATTTTTCTGGGCTCCAAAATCACTGGAGATGGTGACTGCAGCCATGAAATTAAAAGACGCTTACTCCTTGGAAGGACAGTTAGGACCAACCTAGATAGCATATTGAAAAGCAGAGACATTACTTTGCCAACAAAGGTCCGTTTAGTCAAGGCTATGGTTTTTCCTATGGTCATGTATGGATGTGAGAGTTGGACTGTGAAGAAGGCTGAGCACTGAAGAATTGATGCTTTTGAACTGTGGTATTGGAGAAGACTCTTGAGAGTCCCTTGGACTGCAAGGAGATCCAACCAGTCCATTCTGAAGGAGATCAGCCCTGGGATTTCTTTGGAGGGAATGATGCTAAAGCTGAAACTCCAGTACTTTGGCCACCTCATGCCAAGAGTTGACTCATTGGAAAAGACTCTGATGCTGGGAGGGATTGGGGGCAGGAGGAGAAGGGGATGACAAAGGATGAGATGGCTGGATGGCATCACTGACTCGATGGACGTGAGTCTGAGTGAACTCTGGGAGTTGGTGATGGACAGTGAGGCCTGGCGTGCTGCGATTCATGGGGTCGCAAAGAGTCGGACAGGACTGAGCAACTGATCTGATCTGATCACATATATGTACACACATAAAAAATCCTTTTGTAGAATATTTAAATGATGTCAAGAAAGAGTGTGAGAATGGGTGGAAGAATGAAAAAGGAAGGATGAGAGGGAGGAAGGGAAGAAAAGAAGGAAAGAAGGAAGAAAGGAAAAGACAACCTTCTTCTCCAATGAGTAAAACCTTAATGTTCATTGCACAAAAGAGAATATTCAATATGAAAAAGCACTCAACCATTTAGAATGCACAGAAATATACAAATTAAGATCACAATAACATATCATGATATATACAAGATTATTGTTGTTCAGTCACACAGTAATGTCCAACTTTTTGTGACCCCATGGACTGTAGCTTGCCAGGCTTCCCTGTCCTTAACCATCTCCCAGAGCTTGCACAAACTCATGTCCATTGAGTCGGTGATGCCACCCAATCATTTCATCCTCTGTCATCCCCTTCTCCTCATGCCTTCAATCAACTTTCCCAGCATCAGGGTCTTTCCTAATGAGTCTGCTCTTCTCATCAGGTGGCCAAAGGATTGGAGCTTCAGCCTCAATATCAGTCCCTCCAATGAACATCCAGGACTGATCTCCTTTAGGATGGACTGGTTGGATCTCCTTGCAGTCGAAAGGACTCTCAAGAGTCTTCTCCAACACCACAGTTCAAAATCATCAATTCTTTACAGCTCAGCCTTCTTTATGGTCCAACTCTCACATCCATACATGACTACTGGAAAAACCATAGCTCTGACTATATGGACATTTGTGGACAAAGTAATAAGCATGCTTTTCAAAACATTAAGTTTGCATAGCTTTTCTTCCAAGTATCAAGTGTCTTTTAATTTCATGGCTGCAGTCACCATCTGCAGTGATTCTGGAGCCCAAGAAAATAAAGTCTCACTGTTTCCATTGTTTCCACATCTATTTGCCATGAAGTGATGGGACCAGATCTTCGTTTTTTGAGTGTTGGGTTGTAAACCAGCTCTTTCACTCTCCTCTTTCACTTTCATCAAGATGCTCTTTAGTTCCTCTTCTCTTTCTGCCATGGGGTGGTGTCATCTGTGTATCTGAGGTTATTGATATTTCTCCTGGCAATCTTGATTCTAGCTTGTGCTTCATCCAGCCTGCTATTTCACATGCTGTACTCTGCATAGAAGTTATATAAGCAGGGTGACAATAAACAGCCTTGACATACTCCTTTCCCAATTTTGAACCAGTCCATTGTTCCATGTCTGGCTCTAACTGTTGCTTCTTGACCTGCATACGGGTTTCTCAGGAGGTAGGTAAGGTGGTCTGGTATTCCCATCTCTTTAAGAATTTCCCACAGTTTGTTGTGACCCACACAGTAAAAGGATTTGGTGTAGTCAATGAAGCAGAAGTAGATGTTTTTCTGGAATTCTCTTGGTTTTTCTATGATCCAAAGAATGTTTGCAATTTGATTTCTGGTTCCTCTGCTTTTTTTAAATCCAGCCTGAACATCTGGAAGTTCTCAGTTCACATACTGTTGAAGCCTAGCTTGGAGGATTTTGAGCATTACTTTACTAGCGTGTGAGATGAGTGCAATTGCGCGGTAGTTTGAACCTTCTTTGGCATTGCCCTTCTTTGGGGTTGGAATGAAAACTGATCCTTCCCGGTCCTGTGGCCACTGCTGAGTTTTCCAACTTTGCTGGCATACTTGAATACAGCATCATCTTTTAGGATTTGAAATAGCTCAGCTGGAATTCCATCACTTCCACTAGCTTAGTTCATAGTGATGCTTCCTAAGGCCCACTTGACTTCACATTCCAGGATGTCTGGCTCTAGGTGAGTGATTGAACATCATGATTATCTGGATCATGAAGATCTTTTTTGTACAGTTCTGTGTATTTTTGCCACCTCTTCTTAATATCTTCTGCTTCTGTTAGGTCCATACCATTTCTGTCCTTTATTGTGCCCATCTTTGCATGAAATATTCCCTTGGTATTTCTGATTTTCTTGAAGAGATCTCTAGTCTTTCCCATTCTATTGTTTTCCTCTATTTTTTGCATTGATCACTGAATAAGGTTTTCTTATCTCTCCTTGCTATTCTTTGGAACTCTGCATTCAAATGGGTATATCTTTCCTTTTCTCCTTTGCCTTTCACTTATTGACCTCTCTCCTCTTCCCTCTCTCTTTTCTCTCCTTAACCCTTCCTATCCTTCCCCGTTTTTCTAGTCCCCCGGTCCTGGATGCAGGAATCTGGTCGAAGGGCCCTCAGCCTGAGCTGAGGCTTGGAGGCTGATCACCTCCTCTTGGCAGAGAACTCAAATTCTGGTTCTGATTTCTGGTAGGGCTGAGTTCCAGTCCTCCCTTCTCTAGAGGCCCGGGGAAAAGTCCCATAACACCTGGGTATCTGTAGGTGGCAGGAGATGTCTGTAAGGCCACCCCTTTCGCCCCACCTGTCCCGCCTCCTCCCCCTTCTTCTTTCAACCTGGCTTCCTTTCCTCCCTTGAAATCTTTGATGTTAGTACTTGGCTGTGTCTCTATAGGAGGTTTTCTGAGAGACTGTATTCTTGTATTTAAGGGCTTCCCTGGTGGCGCAGAGGTTAAAGTGTCTGCCTGCAATGTGGGAGACCTGGGTTCGATCCCTGGGTCGGGAAGATCCCCTGGAGAAGGAAATGGCAACCCACTCCAGAATTCTTGCATGGAGAATCCCATGGACAGAGGAGCTTGGTGGGCTACAGTCCACGGGTCGCAAAGAGTAGGACACGACTGAATGACTTCACTTTCACTTTCTATTCTTTTCTCAGCTGTTTGTAAGGCCTCCTCAGACAACCATTTTGCCTTTTTACATTTGTTTTTTCTTCGGGATGGTTTTGATCACAGCCTCCTGTAAAATGTTATGAACCTTTACCCATGGTTCTGTAGGCACTCACACTCTATCACATCTAATCCCTTGAATCTACTTGTCACTTCCACTATATAATCATAAGGGATTTGATTTAGGTCATACCTTAATGGCCTAGTGGTTTTCTGTACTTTCTTCAATTTAAGTCTAAACTTTGCAATAAGGAGTTCATGATTTGAGCCACAACCAGCTCCCAGTCTTGTTTTTGCTGACTGTATAAAGCTCTCCATCTTTGGCTGCAAAGAGTATAATCAATCTGATTTAGGTATTGACCTACTGGTGATGTCCATGTGTAGAGCTGTTTCTTGTGTTGTTGGAAGAAGGTGTTTGCTACGACCAGTGCGTTCTCTTGGCAGAACTCTATCAGCCTTTGCCCTGCTTCATTTTGTACTCCAAGACCAAACTTGCCTGTTACTCCAGGGGTCTTTTGACTTCCTTCTTTTGCATTCCAGCCCCCTATGATAAAAGGGACATCTTTTTGGTGTTAGTTCAGAAGGACTTGTAGGTCATCATAGAACTACTCAACTTCAGTTTCTTTGGTGTTAGTGGTTGGGGCATAGACTTGGATTAATGTGATATTGAATGGTTTGCCTTGCAGCTGAACAGAGCTCATTCTGTTGTTTTTGAGATTGCACCCAAATACTGCATTTCAGACTATGAGGGCTACTCCATTTCTTTCCCACAGTAGTAGATATAATGGTCATCTGAACTAAATTCACCCATTCTGGTCCATTTTAGTTCACTGATTCCTAAAATGTTGATACTCACTCTTGCCATCTCCTGTTGAGTATTTCAACTTCCCTTAATTCATGGACCTAACATTCCAGGTTCCTATGCAATATTGCTCTTTACTGCATTGGACTTTACTTTCACCACCAGATATATCCACAACTAGGTGTTGTTTCTACTTTGACTCAGTCTCTTCATTCCTCCTGGAGCTATTTCTCTGCTCTTCTCTAGCAGCATATTGGGCACCTACTGACCTGGGAAGTTCATCTTTCAGTGTCACATCTTTTTGTCTTTTCATACTGTTCATGGGGTTCTCAGGGCAAGAATGCTGAAGTGGTTTGCCATTCCCTTCTCCAGATATACAAAAGATTAGCTAAAATCCACCAAAAAGAAAAAATATCAAGTGTTGACTTGGTATAGATATGCAGTAATCTCATATACTTCTGATGAGAGTATAAATTGGTACAACCACTTTGGAAAACTTTTGGGCAGAATCTACTGTAGCTAAATAGATGCACACCTGTAACCCAGAAATTCTAAATTTAGATGTTATCACCAAAATGAAACAAAACGAAATAGTGTGTATATACCAAAAAAAGAAAAGACTACAAGTTTGTTACTTGTTGTTGTTCAGTCACTAATTTGTGTCCAACTCTTTGTGATCCCATGGACTGCAGCACACCAGGCTTCCCTGTCCTTCACTATCTCTTGGAGTTTTCTCAGATTCACATACACTGAGTCAGGGATGCTCTCAAACCATCTCACCCACTGCTTCCCCTTTCTTCTTTTGCCTTCAATATTTCCCAGCATCAGGGTCTTTTCCAATGAGCCAGCTCTTCACATCAGGTGACCAAAGTACTGGAACTTGAGCTTCAGTATCAGTCCTTCCAATGAATATTCAGGGTTGACTTTTAGGAGTGACTAGCTTGATCTCCTTGCAGTCCAAGGGACTCTCAAGAGTCTTCTCTAGTACCAGAATTTTCTACTAGCATCTATCTATTTCCATAATTTTTATATCACCTCAAAGGAATCTCTGCACCCATTACGCAATAGCTCCCATTCCCTTTCTTGCTAGCCTCTCAAATCTGCTTTTTGCCAAGTGTAGGGACTTCTCTCTGTATGTATGAATTTGTATATTCTAGAAATTCCATGTAAGTGGAATTATACAGCATTTGTCCTTTTGTATCTGGCTTATTTCACTTAGCATAATGTTTTCAAGGCACATTAAATGCATGTTGTTGCATGGAGGTGTGGCACAACCATCTCCATCACTGTATAATATTCCACCAAATGAATACATGATATTTTCTTTATCCATTCTATAGTTGATGCATAGTTTGTCTCTCATCTTGGAACTATTAGAAACAATGCTACCAGGAATATCCTTGTAGATTTTTGGTGCTCAAATGTCAGAAAGGATTAACTCTGTGAAAAATTATGGAGTACTTGGGATTTGTGTCCTTTCCTAAATGCTCTTCTTTCACTAAAAAGTTTTTTTTTTAAGTGAGAAATACAGGGAGGAGGAGATAAAAAGAGTAAAGAAAAAAAGAAAAGTCATAGCATGGCCTCTCAAGCCCTAGGAAATCTGACCGTAAACAAACTTCCTGGCGATATTGTACCACTAGCTCAACAAGTCTATTTTGGTTTCTTGGTTCTTGGGCCAGGAAGATGGATGGTGCCTTCCTTAGGACTCTACTGGGCAGGGATGGGAGTGGTGGTGGGCTAAGCCAACAGGCTGACGTGGGTCTCTATATTTTGAGCCAGCCAGTGGCGTAGCTTCACTAATCTTTCTGTAACTCCCAGGGGAGTATGGGAAAGCAAGACCAACACAGCACATTTCTATGGGGCCCTCCAAAACTCCCTGAATATGTCTGTCTACAACTCTCAGTGCATCCAAATGAACCCAGGAGCTAGCAGGGTCTTCCCTGTTCCATACAGTCACTTGTGGAGCTGCAGACAAAAAGAATCTGCCTGCAATGTAGGAGACCCAGGCTCAATCCCTGGGGTGGGAAGTCCCCTGGAGAAAGGAATGGCAACCCACTCCAGTATTCTTGCCTGGAGAATCCCATAGACAGAGGAGCCTGGTGAGCTACAGTCCATGGGGTCACAAAGAGTTGGACATGACAGAGTAACTAACACTTTTACTCTTGGGGGGCAGTGTACAGATGGGTACTAAGAGGGCTCCACTTGTTTTTGTCTTCCCTAGACTCTCCTGAGTTGAGAAAGAGACCTGGTCTCATCGTCCTCTTCCTCTTCATGCTTCAGTCACATTTGTCCTCATTCCGTTCCTTACCTACTTCTTGTCTCTTCACACCTCAGAGTCTTTGCATGTATCATTCCTGCTTGCATAAAATACTTTTGCTTCTCTTGTTAACCTGACTCTTTCTCTTGCTTCAGTTATCAGTCTAAAGGAAATCTTCAGGAAAGCTTGCTCCATCTGATGGCATCTGATAATCACCATTATCTCATCATACTCTTACAGTATTTACTGCAGTTTCAGTCTGAATATTCAATTCATTTCTGATTCTCCTTGCAGATTACAAGCTCCATGAAGGCAGGACTGTGTTGCTTTTGAAACTGGATGGTGAGCACCGTGCCTGGCAAAGCGTGGGTGAATGAATAAGTGAAGGAATTGAATGAGTGAATGGATGGATAGATAAATGAATGGGTGAGTGAATCCAGGGCTCTCCAAAGCAGCAGAAATCCAACCACCTGATACAAGCCCTCATTCCTGACTGTCTCTTTAACTTCCCTCTGTGTGGGCCACCCACCTCCCCAACACACACACACACACACACACACTGCTAAGGTGGGATCACAGAAAATTGCAGGTAGTTCTCCCCACATGCCAGAAGGAAGGGACAGAAGGGGGACAGGGCAAGCCGATCCTGTTTCTCTCAGGGGTCTGCTTGATTGATCCCCTCTGCACTCACTGGCCTGGTGGTTGTTCCTGTCACGCTGGCCCAGGCAGCATGCGCCAGGAACCTTCCCAAGCTGCCGCTAGGACAGCTTAAGCAAACTCCAGGCTACTCATGAGTGACTGGTGTGATGGCAGCCCCACCCTGCCATCATGCTCCAGTCTTTCCAGGGAATGAGTTTGCTGTTCAGGGTCATGGTTTCAGCATTCCAGCCAATTTCCCGCTCATCACATGGCCCAGTGGACCAGGACCCAGAGCCCAGGATCCCAGCCTCTAGTCCCACTCCATCCCCTCCCATTGCCCCCACTTCCCTCCTCCCCCACCAAAAAAACATATAGCATTTCTGAAAGCTGAAGCTGGAACATCAGGGATGAGAGAAGCTAAACAAAAAGGCAATTTATTAGCTGCTATGCAAGATGGGGGCGATGGGTGTGGTGACACCAGGATCCTGTCCTCCTTGGGAGGTGGGACCTTCCAGAGGCCAGCTAACCATCTTTCTGATTCAAGACAGACTCCTTCCTCTCTCACCCTCAGTGACAGATGTGTGTGTGTCAAACTCTTTGCTCATCCTCTCCAGAGGTTTTCTGGAAAGTTTACTTCTTGTAGCTAAACTAAATTTCTTTTGCTTCATTTAAATGTTGACTCCAATTCTTCCGTCCTGGAAGCAGAGTGCAGCTGTGTCAACTCCTTCGTTCAATCATGCTTTCGTTCATTCAGCACGTGTTGACTCTGGATGCTTTGTGCCAGGCCCTGTGCTGAGCATGTGGAGGCAATGCCTTAGACACGGGCCTTGCCCTGACGGAGTTTCAGGTTAATTGACGATAAACTGGCAAATATTTGCAAACTGTACCAAATGGGATGAGGAAGAAAAATTAACTGTTGTCATAGAGGGCAGTGGGTGGGGGAGGGGAGGGGAAGATGGAGAAGCTCCTTTAGATCTGGGGCCAAGGAGGACCTCTCTGCAGAGGAGCCAGAGAAGGAGCCAGACACCAGGCCTGAGCAGCATGGGGAAGAGCATCTCTGGGAAAAGGAAGAGTTTGTGTGAAGACACTGGACCACAGAGTCAGGGCCCAAAAGGGAGCCTGCTTCCTCTGCAGAGGACGTGGTGTATTCCCCCAGCCTCCGGATCTCTGCCGTCTCACCACTGAGGAGCAGGGATCCCTCTCCACACAAATGCCTCTTTCTCCTCCAGCCGAAGCCTCATGCCAGCCGACCCAGCCCTGCCAGCAGAGTCAGCTGATTGCTGGGCAGCAACAATCAACAAAGAGGGAGAGAGTCAGGAGCAGGGACAATTCCCACCAAAGTCACAGAGGTCATCTGGCTGGGGGGGACAGGCTGTGGGGAGGGCGTTCTCTCTGCTTCATTTCTCCCCACATTCCTGGGGACTAGGAATGATGCTAAAGTTGCTGCCAGCACCACAGCTGCTTGCATTCCTGTGGCATTTCACTGTTTATAAGATGGTTTTAGATGCGTTTGCACATGTGCTCCCCACAACACCTCTATGAGTAAGATACACAGGACGGATTGCCCCCCTTCTCCTATCAGCATATCAACAGTTGCTTAGGGTTCCGACTTTCCTTCATTCCCACTCTGCCCCTTAAAACCCCCTTTATTGTACTTCTCTAATTTTTTTCCAGCCTCTCCCCTACTCTCTCCCCTTCTCTGAAGGCTTCTCTCAAGAGAAGGGCAAAGAGGGTCAGAGACCTGGCAATAGGTTGCTCATAGATGGCGTGTGGCCACTGTTGGCTGCCTGCTTTTTAGCCACTGGCCTTCTCTCTTGCTGATAGACTTCTGTTTTTTGTTCAGGGGGAAATGTCCCCAGCTCCAGGGGATGAATCATACTTGGCTTAAGTCAATCATGGAAATCTGATCTTGTTCATAGTAATTGACTCAGGGATGGGCATGGGACCTAGTTCTGGCCAATGAGAGAAAGTAAACAACTGGAGGATTATGAGAAAGATTTTCCTGTCTGATAACAGGAAAGCTAAAGAGGAAAAGAATCCTTCCTTTACCCCTGCACTCTTCCTTCTGGGTTGGGATGATGAAATGTAAGGATTGATTCTGGAGCTCTGGTAGCCATCTGGTGGTGAGGGCAGCAGAGCAAAGGATGGGCCAAGCCTGGTGAAGATATCAGCAAGCTCTGAGCCAGGCTGGGGCCACCCATCTCTAGGCTTCTTATAAAAAAGCAACACATGTCCCTGAGGTCTAAATCATTAAGTCCTGTTACTTAGGGTGTGAGTTCTGGACCAAGCATATCAGCAGCACCTGGGAGCTTGCTAGAAAGGCAGAATCTCAGGTGTCACTTCAGACCTACTGAATCAGAAAGTGCATTTCAGAGAGATCCCTTGACTGATTTATGCATGGTGAGGTTTGAAAGGAACTGGTTCTATTCTCTTCTGCACACCAAGCCAGTTTAAGTCAGTCACATGTTTCTGAAACTTGAGTCCAAAGCCTGCTGACACAGAACCCTCAGGCTCAAGTTTTCTCAGGGTCCTAAGGGCATTCACCCAGATCCCAGAGGCAGGGGCCCACTTCCATGTCTCTGCATGGGTCTGAGCTCCAGGACCAGCAGGTGAGAGAGACCAATACAACCCTTAGTGCTAGAGGCCAGGCAGGGGTGCCTGGGGAAAGGGAGAGTGACCACAGCTAAAAGGAACCTCCAGCCCCAAAGGGAAGCTTCTAGGCAGGATCACAGGCAGGATGCAGGGTGAAGAGCCAGTGGTCTCCCTTTTAGTGAAGAGAATGGGCCACCGGAAGGACAAGGGAATTGGTCCAGAGAGTCTGTGGGGAACCTGATGGAATGTACTCACCTCGAAGGGACTGGAGGAGGAGCCAGGGTTGGGAGGGGCGCTTCTGGAGGGTCCACTGACCCCCAGGGATGGGCTGGCCAGCCCAGCCCAGTGCAGAGGGCCTGGTTTCCTTTTTGGAGGTGGTTGAAGATCCTGTTTCGGAAACTGGTCTTGGGGTATGCTTGGGTTTTCAGTTCTGTTCTGCACCCCATTAATTTTGCTTGACTTTGTGGGTCTCAGATGAAGAATGTCCACCTACTTTCTCATGCACAGAATCTGTCTTGGGAGAAGGAAAACATCTCCAACTCCCAAGGGTGTGGGAGGCAGCAACTAACTGCTTTTAAGACTGCACACCTCAGTGTGGGACCCATTGACTGGTGGGGATGACACCCTTCACTTGCCGCCTGCATAGTGGATTGTGAGCCCCCTCCCCCTCCTCGACTACTTTACGTGACACCTGGTGGTGTGTTTATCCTGGGAATTAACATATCAAGGTAGTTTATTAGAGTATGAAATTTGCAGTCAGAAGCAGCTGGTTGGAATTATGGCTCTATTGCTCCTAAACTGTGAAACACTGAACGAACTGAACTTTCTGACCCAGTTTTTTCATCTGTGAAATGGAAATCATAGTACCCACCTTCCAAGATTTGTATGAAGACTCGCCGAGAAAGCCTGCGCTTAGCCCCCTGCCTGTCCCACAGGCAACATCCACAACGGAGCTGTGGTTATTCAGCTTCCACGCGTCTCTGAAAGTGGTGTCTCGTCGGTGAGCCCCCGGGCCTGGGAGCCAAGCCAGGGGCCTCTGGTGGCGCAGGCGCAGTGCAGCGGGGCTGCTTGCTGGGATGCGGGCCCGGAGCCTGGATTCCCAGGGCGGACCCGTCCCGACCACCTGACCCGCTGAACCAGATAGAAACACAGGGAGAAGTCGAAGCCTGTTGGCTGTCCCAGAAACTTACTCCCTCAGCGTGGCCCCAACCCACCCAGCTGTGAAATTGAAATCATCACCTGCTTCCTCACAGCGCCCTTGAGCAGCTTTCTCAGCGTTCTCGAAGCAGGTGCCTGCGTGGGGGCGACAGGGCCGGCAGGGAACTGCCCTCCGCCCTGTGTCCTGCCCGGGGCCCCTCGGAATCACCCCTTGTCTCCCGCAGTGAGCAATCTGCCCTGCCTTCTCGCAAGGACTCCACACCCTCCTATATCCACCCGCAACTGCCAGATGCACGCAGTCTACTGTTAGGAGTCACTTGCCAGGTACGAGGCAGGCACCCTGCGAGGTGCTGGGACACGAGGCAAACAAGATGTGGACTATTCAGTGGTCCGCCAGACCCTGGGAGGGCTTCAGAGCCTGGCTGGGTCTGACGAACTACCGCATCGGTGGACGGCTCCCTCCCCTGGCGGCGGCAGCACATGGAAAAGGAAAAGGGGAGACCGTCTCAGTTCCAGTGGACCTTGGCATGGTGTGGGGGTGTAGGTGGCTCCTCCTGGTGCTGCGGCTTTGGGTGTGTGGGGTCCTAGTGGGAGGCATGGGAGGTGCTGGAAGGCGGGAGCTGCCCCCTCGTGTGGCTCAGGGGGCTGTGAGAGGCAGAATGTGAAGAGCCCGTGAGCACTGCTGAGCCCCCCTGGGAGCTCCAGAAGTAGCAAGGGAAGATGCTGCTGTGTGCAAAGGGGGCTGACATCTTGCAGGCCTAGTTATAAGCACGACTTCAGGCATGTGTGGTGTGTCCTGCTGTGTCCCAAAGGCTGCAGAAGTTCAGGTGGCTTAAGCAACAGGGAGGCTAAGAAATGTAAGATCAAGGTGGCAGCCAATTCAGTCCTTGGTGAGGGCTCTCTTTCTGACTTGTAGATGGCTGCCTTCTCATTGCGTTCTCATGTAAGCAGAGGAAGAGAGACTGAGGGAGAGCGTTCTCTGACCTCTCTTCCTCTTCTTATAGACACTAAATCCCATCATAGGGACCCCAGCCTCATAACCTCATTTAAGTACATCCCGAAGGCCCCATCTTCAATATCATCACACTGGGGGTGTGGGTTTCAATGCGAATTTTGAGGGGTCACAAATCTTTAGTCCGTCACACTGGGGACATGTGGGTTGCCTGGAACAAAACCTCACTGCATTCAGAGCAGAGACTCACCTCGGTGCTTTTGTTTTCCCTTTTTCCTCCATTCCAGAGTAGCCATGTTGGTGGCATAGGGAGCTTAATTCCACTCACCTGCAAGAAATACTCACCCAGAAAGCAGAAATCAGTAGATTTCTGTAGAATCCTTCTTTTCTCTAGGGTGAGGCTGCACCTCCAGGTGTATTCCCCCAAGTCTCCTTTGCCTCTAATCCTCATCCTGATCTTTTACTTGGGTGATTCTGTTCTGGAATTCAATTTAGGTATCCTCAAAGGGCTGGGGCTTTTGGAACAGGGTTCCCCCAGATGACCCTCCTGGGGCTCGGTCCTCTTCTCAGCCCCTTCTCTAGCTACGCTTTCTCCCCAGCTGATCTTGTCCAGTTCCATGACTCCCAAATCCAACCACTGATGTCTTCACTTGGATGCCTAATAGGCATTTATTCAGCTTCACATAGCTCTTAATTGCACTTCCCTACCCCAAACAGTTCCACCTGGTCTTCCCTAGAAGAATAATTACTACCCCATTTATCCAATGGCTCAAATAGAAGCTTTGGAGAAATCTTAGATTCCTCTCTCTCTCATCACCCATATCTCACTTGTTAACAATAGCTATTGTTTCCAGCTCCAGCATATCCCCTGGTCCCTAGTATCTCATCTTCACAGCTACTGCTGCCCACTTGACAAAACCTCCATCATCCTACCCTGAATTCTGTAAGGACCTCCTAGCTTGTCTCATTCCTTCCACTCTTGCCCCATTTCAATCCATTCTTCAAATAGCATTCTGAGCCAGCTTTCTAAAGGGCATTCTCTGACAACGTCATTCCCAGGGGCTCCCCACTGCATCCTAAGACCCAGCGTCTGGTGGGGCCTCCTCCATCCTGCCTGCCTCTCTCTGCAGTTCCTCCTTCAGTTCCCCTCCAGCTGTCCACATGCTCACAGCCTAGAACACCCCCTTATTCCAGATCCCACGTGGCTGACTCCTTTATACTATTTGGGGTTCAACTCAAATGCCCCCCACTCATAGAGGCCTCCCTTGAATCAAATTTAAGTAGCTCCCCTCTCTAACTCTCTAATTCATTCTCCTCTTATCTCTGAGTCATGTATTACTATCTGTGATTATTTTATTTAATTATAGGTTATCTGTGCACTGCTCCCCCCTCCATTAATCTTGTAAAGAATCCACCAACCGCATCCAATAAGTACACTATCTCTCCAGCATCTAGAACAGATGTAGAGCAATCAGTAGTCAACACACATTTGGTGAATGTATACATGAATGAAGGGTCCTGTGGACCATTTTTAGAGGTTGGTTGTGCTTGGAAGATGAGAGTAGAAGAAAAGGTTCCATGCCAGAGGGACCTTCATCTAACAATAGTTTTTACCTCTTGTGCATTGTCTGTATGCCATTTCTTCACATGCAGAGTCTCACTGAATCTTCAACAATCCTAGGAGGTGTACACTGTTATGGTTTCCATGCTATGGATGAGAAAACAGAGATGGACAGGATTTTAAGAACTGGCTGGAGCCACACAGTTAGTGGATGGTATAGATGGTACCCAGCCCTCTCCATCATTTGGCCCCACCGATCCACCTCCTCTGAATGTGGGGGAGTCAGGGATGTCGTAAATGCCAACCTTGGAGGATGCCAGCTTCTGACCGAGGAACAAAGAGGATGGTGAGTCTTGCCTTCTAAAATGTCTTGTGAAAGGTCCTAAGGTCAGGGAAGCTCTGCAGAGGCCAATTTGCTTTTCCTGAGCTTTGCACCGCAGAGAACTGCTAAGCTGCTATTATTTCCTTTCCCTACAGATGTGAGGCAGCCACACAGATTTGAGGACAGCAGGGGAGTTAGGTGACAGTGATTCCTCAAGTCGTGGAATGGATGAAATGACTTCTTAAAGGCTGTGTTAGTCAGCTAAGTGTTGATCTTGTGCAAAGCAAGCGTGTATAAATCAGCACTGAGGTTCTAGAAACTTTACCTGCTGGTTGTAGAGAGATGACTAGGAAATTGACCTCCTGCCCTTGGGCCATCTCTGTTCTTGCAGCTGCCGGGGGTTTGGCTGGTGCCCATGACCTTGGGAGGGGCCCCAGGGGGCATTCAGGAACCAGCACATTGAGTAATGGACACCTCCATCAGGGACCGTGATAGATCTGTTTTCAGCTGTTCCCTGTTGGGGTGTGATTGATTCCTTGGGAGCCTGTATCCCTTTTCTTACTTATTGAGTGTGGGTGATGGATTTTTGACAAGATTGATTTTGACCTGAATACTGCTGAGCTAAATGAATCAACATTGTCAATTTCTCTGCCTGGTCCTGAAGAATAGTTACGTGGATGAGGACATTTTTCTTTCAATTGAAGTATGTTAGCTACCCTGGCTGCCCAGAGGAGGCCTCACCGTGCCAGCTCCTACCAGCCATCCCACAGCATCTCTTCTCGGAGATGCAGAGAGTCAGTCTCCTTTTCCTTCTTTGTTCAGCTGGTTCCCAGCACAGGCCCACCATCTGTGCCCACTGGGCCCCAGTCCTCTCACCTCTCCCGGGGCCCCAGCCAGAAATGTGAGCCATCACTGGGCTTGTATCTGTGACGAGAAGGGAGAGATGTTTGTTTCATGTCTTTCTCTCAGAGCTGTGATTCCTGACTCAGTACATTACTTATTTCCCCCAAACCTAATAAGTATCTGATCTTTAAGACACTGCTGATACATAACTACTAGCTTCTCGGATGGAATTTTCACATTAATCTTCTTGCTCTCAGTCTAAGCAGATGTTCATATGAATGATCCTAAGACAACTCCGGTCCCCTCTCTCTCTCTGCCTTCCCCAGGTCCCCAGAGCTGCATCCACCCTTGGGGTCACCAGCAGGCTTGGGGTTCCTGGGTCCTGGCTAAGAGGGAGGGGTGAAAGAGATGCAGGGATGGCTGGCGGGCTGGGCAGGGGAGGGCGAATTTGGGGTTGGGATCTAGCATTGCTCTCAGCTTCCTCTGCATCTGAGGAATTGGTCACTCTGAGAAGTGGGTGTGGTTCTCATATTAGTCATAATATTTATCAGTTCAGTTCAGTCACTCAGACATGTCTGACTCTTTGCAACCCCATGGACTGCAGCACGCCTGGCTTCCCCATCCATCTTGGCTTCCCCAAGCTCCAAGATCCTGGAGCTTGCTCAAACTCATGTCCATTGAGTCGGTGATGCCATCCAACCATCTCATCCTTTGTTGTCCCCTTCTCCTCCTGTCTTCAATCTTTCCCAGCATCAGGGTCTTTTCCAGTGAGTCAGTTTGCATCAGGTGGCCAAAGTATTGGAGTTTCAGCTTCAGCATCAGTCCTTCCAATGAATATTCAGGACTGATCTCCTTTAGGATGGACTGGTTGGATCTCCTTGCAGTCCAAGGGACTCTCAAGAGTCTTCTCCAACACCACAGTTCAAAAGCATCAATTCTTCAGCACTCAGCTTTCTTTGTAGTCCAACTCTCAAATCCATACATGACTATTGGAAAAACCATAGCTTTGACTAGACGGACCTTTGTTGGCAAAGTAATGTCTCTGCTTTTTAATATGCTATCTAGGTTTGTCATAGCTTTTCTTCCAAGGAGTAAGCGTCTTTTAATTTCATGGGTGCAGTCACCATCTGCAGTGATTTTGGAGCCCAAGAAAATAACACTTATAATACTCCATAAAATAGATTATCACAATAATTTGCACAAGAGGAACACCATTCAGTGCTGAAGAGTATGTAAAGAACTTGTCATTGGTTGCCTCTGTTTCTTAGAACAGCCCTGCAGAGCACCATGATAGATGGATGTTCATGAACTGACTGAGGCTCATGGAACTTCAGCACCTGCTCGAGAGCACCCAGCCCTCTGGGGGACCAGGGACCACTGTGCACTGTCCACAGCTTCCCAGGATCTGCCCCATGGTGGAAGTTAGAGCTGAATCGCATGTGTGGGTCAGACAGTAGGGCAGAGCTCTGCTATGGGTAAATGCCCATCATGCTGGATGCCAAGGAGGCCAGCACCATGCTTCCTGCAAGGAGCCCGGGGCACTTGGTGGGCTCCCTAGTCCCTGCCCTTGCTCTGGCCCATTACCACCCAGCTCCCCTCAGAACCTGCCCTCCTGCTGGGTGAGGGTGCTTGGTGACTCCGCCCCTAGTCTATTGGCAGGCTTTGTTCCAGCTCCCAGATCACTTCTTGGCTCCCTCATCCCTTAGTCCATCCTTAACTTGCTTTCTGAGTCCCTTATCCTCGAACAATTGTTTGAACAATACCTCTTGTTTCCTAGGATGCTTACTGCCTACTTATCCTCTGAGAAACCTCAAAAGCCAATGATGTAACCCAGCCCCCACCAAAGTGCACCTCACATGCAGCCTCTGGTCAGGGTCCACAGCTAGTTAATGGCTCAAGAGGCGGGGACCCAGGACTCCTGAGTCCAAGTTTGATGCTTTTCTCTTGACACCACCTTCCTGCTTATGGCCATTGTCTCTTTCCATATACACAGCCTGTTGACATCTCTAGGATTTCTGAGTCTCCACTCACATTGTCTGGGATCGGGGGGACACTTGCTAAATTCATCTGGGGAGGTGAGATATCCTGACTGCTGTCACTACAGGCTTCGCCTGAGGACTATTACAAGGGCAGAATATTCTGGAAAGATAGGGCCCCTGCTCAATCATGGGCTGTAATGGAATGAACGCTGCTGAGTTTTTCTCTGGGACAGCACCCTCCGAGCTACTAGCAGGTCACAGCAAAGCAGGCCTGGAGAGGGTGATGCTTCCACCTGCAGAGCGAGTGACCCTTCACCCCCTGATGGGGTGTGGCTGGGAGAGAGGGATGGGGGAGGGTGGTTTGGGGGCCTCAGGGGCAGGCAGGGCAGGGGTGGATGTCTGTCCACAGCTGAGGCCTATAAATCTGCAGGCCTTTTCAAGAGCACAAAGGCACAGGCAGGCTAGCCTTGGGCCGCTGGGAGGGCTGGGCAGGAGCTGGGGCCAGGCGAGCAGATTCTTTCATGGAGCAGAGGGGAGAGGTGGAAGGTCTCTGCTGGCAGTCTGCTCCTGGCAGACTCTGGGACTTGCAGCTTTTTCTGAAGCTCTCTCAAATCTGATCTTCTTGCCTGCCCCTAGTTAATTCATCTTGCCCTGGACAGCTAAGGTGACTGGGACAGGAGGCTCTTAATTCCTTTACCAAGCTGGGGAAAGCCCAGTTGCAGTTTTCTGGAAAGTTAACAAATTCTCAGGGGAAAAAAAAAAAGTACAGAGATTTCTAGGCCAGCTGGGGCCAGGTGAGTCAAAGGCTGTCTCTGCTATCACACTCCTTGGTTTTGGGCCCCAGGGCTTGAGGGCTCTGCCCTGGGTGAGTCCCCGCCCAGTCTGTGAAAGGGGAGAAGCCCTGTCCCTGGGCTCCCTCCCAGCCCTGCCTTCATTCTGAGTGATTAGATTTGTGCAGAGAGGAGTACAAATACCCCTGAGAGCAGAGTGGATGCTTCTGGACTTCTTCCATTGGGGTCATCTTACTGACTGGTTATTCATCTGGGTCCAGTGGGAGAGGGGAGGGGGGCTGGAGAATGGAGCATCTGGCTGTCCATTAACTCCTTTGTTGCTAGCCTGTCCCTTACCTAACTAATAGAGCGCTTCCAGGCCTGGTATGAGGCAGCCATTCCCCAGGGTGGGGCCCAGCCATCCTGCAGTGGGTCTGGTGTTTCTGGCAGGGCTGTGTCTGGTCTCTAGTTGGCCTCTGAGGTGTGGGTGGGCCTGAGATCTGTCCTCTAGACTACAAATCTAGTCTAAAATGTCTGAGGAACTCTTGGATTGGCCTCAGCTTCTTCAGGGTCTCACATTCATCTGACATAGAATAGGCAGGTTATAAGAAAGACAAATTATTTGCAGAGAACAATTTCCCTATGCTAGGAGAGGAAGGTGACAGAGATAAATGACCAGAGCTGCTTTTAAGACACTTAGTCGCTCGCTTTCCTTTCCAGGGGAGAGCCATTTCCAGAGTGTCTTCCTCTTAAGATGCAGGTGAATGAAAATGAGACAATTAGATGGCAGAGAGGACTTTCAGGCAAACAAGGATGTGAGAAAGATATAGAAGGTGGTACCAAGCTCAAGCTGGCTGACGGAAGACAAGGTCCTCCTGGAATTTGTGGGGGGTATGAGGGGGGGTGATGAAGGCTGGCTTTCAAGTGCGAGGGAAAGGAGGGGAGGGCTGGTCCAACCCATGCCTCTGACCTTGACCCTGAGGACCGCGGCAGCCTTCCTTCCCAGCAGGTCCCGTAGAAGCCAAGTGCCCAGCTTTCACAGATGACAGCTCACACTGAAATAACTTGTTCCGAGGACAGTTGGTGATCAATGGCTCAAATTAAACCTCAGAAAAGGTTTTTCTTTCCCCCTCCCTGACACTTTATAGGTTTCTCAGCTTATCTTCTCCCCAGATGGCTGTATAAGCCAGATGATGGCTATGTTAACACTCTAGAAAAAAAGTGAATACCCAGAAGATTTAAGGGGTGAGTGAGCCTTAGGATGGACCAAGGGTGGGGGACCAAGTTGGAGGGGGATCAGCCCCCAAAGCCCAGCCATGTTCTTTCCCAGTCACCACCCAAGGCCTCTCCACTCAACACCCCTTTCTTCTTTTTATTGCTCCAGCCTCCCTGGGTTAATAAGGACTATTCCTGCACTCATCTTTCCTGCCCAGCTCAGATGGTTTCAGCTTCTAAATCAGGTTATCTCTCCAGTCTGCATTCCCAGTAATTGAATTATCTTTGCATGAGTACACAGAGGTCTGGGCAGCGGGGTGGGGCTGTCTGGACTGGGGTCTGTCTTCCTGGCTGCTCCCAAAGCTAGGTCTTAGCAGCCTCCTGAAAGATGCCCGGGCCCCTCCTCTGCCCCCACTCCAGAACAGCCTTTCCAGTCCTGGGGGAGAGAGGGCCGAAAGGTCCTCAAGGATGCCGCCTACCGCCTGGTTGGGCGGAGAGCCAGCAGACCACAGAGTTCAGCTCTGTTCTTGGCAGGAAATAAAGGGCCGGCATGGAAATGGCACCCAGGCTGGGATCGAGATCTGTAGAGTGGCATGGGTGAGGCGAAGGGGAGCAAAGGCCCCCTCCTCAGCTGTCTCTGTCTCCTGACCCCTGCCCTGACCTGCAGTAGTCAGCAGCCTGGCATTCTGGGCTGGGTGGGGCAGGGAAACCTGCTCTTTGCCAGCAACTCTCAACCTTCCATCAACTTCTGAAGCACCTTGGGAGGGGGCAGTGCTGAAAAAGCTGTTTTCTAAGCCTAGGAGCTTGGAGTCGCAGGTTTCCGGTGAGACCTGAGGACCGGTCCTTTAACAAGCTGTTCAGGGAGGAGGTAAACATTAGGAATGCAGATTTAGGGATTTAGACAAGATGGCTAACAAGCTCATCGAAGTTCTTTTCTTTACAGACTGGAGTGGAGTCAAAATACCTTGAAAATAGCTTCTACAAATGTGGTCCTTGGACCAATCCACAAGCCTCCCAAGGCACCCACTAACATCTCTGGTGATGTTTGTTGCAATGCAGATTATTGGTTCCCAATATGGATTCTCCATGGGTGGGGCCTTCCTGGAACATGCATTTATAATAAATGCTGTGTGTGCTGAGTTGCTCGGTCATGTCTGACTCTTTGCGACCCCATAGGCTGTAGCCTGCCAGACTCTTCTGTCCATGGGATTTTCCAGGCAAGAATATGGAGTGGGTTGCCATTCTTTTCTGCAGGAATCATCCTGATGCAGGGATTGAACTCGTGTCTCCTGCATCTCCTGCACTGCAGGAGGATTCTTTACCATCTAAGACACCAGGGAAGCCTTTATAATAAAACACCCCATTATAGTCTAGGTTCATATAGCACTTACTCTGTATCAAGTTCTTTAAGATTAAAGAATAGTAACATTTAATCTACACAACAGTCTGTGAGGTAAACTGTATTACTATTCCATTTAGCAGATGATGAAACTGAGGTTCAGACAGGTTATTGAACCAACCAAGGACATATAATTACTTAGTGATTGATCTGGGATTCAGCCCTGTGTTGGCAGCTGCTAAAGCTGGGTTCTCACCATCAGACTGCACAGCCCAGCCATCTCACGTGAAGGCTGAAGCTGGAAACCCCGCCAGTCAGTCATGGTGTGAGTTTTTGACCAGCTCTGCAGTGAAGGGAGGAACTTGAATGAGAGCTGGTGCCTTGGTCACTGAGACTACAGACCAGGAGGAGACCAGAGGGTCTGGGAAGAGTCAGGAGGCCAGGGTGTTAACATGCCAGGTGAGTTTAGTCAAGGCTCTTCTCCCCACTGAGGCTTTGGTTCCAGCCATCTGTCGAGAGGGCCACTGAGCTGGATGACTTGTTGATTTCTTCCTGGTTCTGACATTTGAAAAGCATGTGCACTTCCCTTTTCTGAGCAGCTGGGGCAGTTTCCTGAAAGTGTGTGCTGTGTATGTGTCCCCAGCACAACGGCTGGGCACTGGTGTTCAGCTGCCATGGGTCCGAGGATGTTCCAGGCCAGGCCAGGGCAGATGTGTTGTGACTTATCAGGGCGGAATGTGCCCTGGCGCTGGGGCTGTTTCTGTCTTGACTGTTCTGTTTTGTCC
Organism: Bos indicus; assembly: GCF_029378745.1. Taxonomy (NCBI): domain Eukaryota; kingdom Metazoa; phylum Chordata; class Mammalia; order Artiodactyla; family Bovidae; genus Bos; species Bos indicus. Next base: position 23,704,364 of record NC_091774.1, on the reverse strand, counting down.
TGAAACAGTGCCCTTGGGGTCACCTGAGAGAACAAGAGAAAGACAGGTTAAGAAAGCTGTTAGAGTCAAGTGGAAATAGCTTCAGTCTGGAAAGTAGACGCCTGGAAGTAGGTCCCACGTGCAGCTGATTGCAGTCTCCCTGGCGGCTCCCAGGCCAGTGCTGTCGGGCCAGGCCCTGCTCTGTAGTCCAGCTCAAGTCCACAAACAAGCCCAGGCTGCTGAGGACTCCATGGGAAGGCTCCACCTGGGATAAACCAGCTCCTCATTGATCCTGCATTGTCCTGTGTAGACTTGGCTGTATGGTAGCATACAAAACAGTGACTAACAGTGGGTCCCTCCTTGACACCTCAGCTTGTTCTACAATCCTTTAGTCCAAAAGAGAATGGCTGGCAGGGAGCCCATCCAGGGGCCTGGCTGATGACTCCACCCACACAGCTTTCAGTGGTGCCTGGTAAACAGAAGCTGTACCAAGAGGCTGTGGTGGGTGCCTGTGTGCCAGGAGTGGGTGGGCAGCTCCTGGGGTTTGGTGAGAGGCCACTGGTTCTTCAGTCACCTCTGCAGCAGCAGATCACCCTCTAGTCCCACCTCCTGCCTGGAAGCACAGAGCAGCCCACCCTCTCGAGCTCCATGGGGGTCCCTGGGGAATTCGGGCTCTCTCTCCTGATGTTCTGCATGGTTCCAGGACATGTTCAACAGGAACAGGGCTAAGGGTGGAGCAAGAATTCCAGCGCAGTTAGGGGCCAGGCTTTGGCCAAGCAACCACTTCACAGGGTTGAAGGATTCCTTTTGAGCCAGCATTTTGTCTGAGTTTGGGCTGCCACAGCAAAGCACCAAAGACTGGGTAGCTTATCCACAATGGAAGCGTGTTTGGGCCAGTTTCCGAGGCTGGGGGTCTGGGCTCAGGGTGCCAGCATGGCTGGGCTCTGGTGAGAGTTCTCCACTGGACCCTTCACTGCATCTTCTCCTTGTGTCCTCACATGGTGGAAAGACGGTAAGAGAGCTCTCTGGGGTCCTTTTTACAAGGGTACTAATTCTTTTTCAAATTAATTAATTTATTTGGTTGCACTAGGTCTTGGTTGCAGCATGCAGGAGCTTTAGCTGCAGCACGTGGTATCAGTAACTGCAGACATGCAGATGACACCACCCTTACGGCAGAAAGTGAAGAACTAAAGGGCCTCTTGATGAAAGTGAAAGAGGAGAGTGGAAAAGTTGGCTTAAAGCTCAACATTCAGAAAACTAAGATCATGGCATCTGGTCCCGTCACTTCATGGTAAATAGATGGGGAAACAGTGGCTGACTTTGTTTTTTGGGGCTCCAAAATCACTGCAGATGGTGATTTCAGCCATGAAATTAAAAGACATTTGCTCCTTGAAAGTTACGACCAACCTAGACAGCATATTAAAAAGCAGAGACATTACTTTGTCAACAAAGGAGTGTCTAATCAAGGCTATGGTTTTTCTAGTAGTCATGTATGGATGTGAGAGCTGGATTACAAAGAAAGCTGAGTGCTGAAGAATTGATGCTTTTGAATTGTGGTGTTGGAGAAGACTCTTGAGAGTCCCTTAGACTGCAAGGGGATCCAACCAGTCCATCCTAAAGGAGATCAGTCCTGGGTGTTCATTGGAAGGACTGATGTTGAAGCTGAAACTCCAATACTTTGGCCACCTGATGCAAAGAACTGACTCATTTCGAAAGACCCTGATGCTGGGAAAGATTGAGGGCAGGAGGAGAAGGGGATGACCGAGGATGAGATGGTTGGATGGCATCACTGACTCGATGGATGTGAGTCTGAGTGAACTCTGGGAGTTGGTGATGGACAGGGAGGCCTGGTGTGCTGCGGTTCATGGAGTCGCAAAGAGTTGGTCACGACTGAGTGACTGAACTGACTGACTGACTGTGGGAGCTAGTTCCCTGACCAGGGATTGAACCCAGGCCCCCTGCACTGGAAGGGCAGAGTCTTAGCCACAGGACCACCACGAAAGTCCCTCTAATCCTTTTTCCGAGGTCTGTACCCTCTGACCTAACCACCCCCCAAGTCCGCACTTTCTCATATCATCATGTGCATACGTGCTCAGTCACTTCAGTCATGTCTGACTCTTTGTGACCCTATGGACTATAGCACACCAGGCTCTTCTGCTAATAGGAGTCTCCAGGCAAGAATAGTAGAGTGGGTTGCCATGCCCTTCTCCAGGGAATCTTCCTGACCCAGGAATTGAACCTGAGTCTCCTGCATTTCCTGCATTGCAAAGCAGATTCTTTACCGCTGAGCCACCAGGGAAGCAACATCATCACATGGGGGTTAAGTCTCAACATGTGAATTCTGGGGGGGGGCGTGACACCTCATTCAGTCTTTGCACATCTCTTGGTGGGTAAGGAGAGACCACTAGCCCCGAGTGATCATCGGTGATTGATACTCACCATGGAGCAAGGCCACAGGCTTGGAGGGCATCCGAGGCAGAACAGAGCATAGTGAGCTGAGAAGGTGGCCTTCCAGGGAACCAGCCCGGGTTCCTGCTGACAGGGCAGCAATCCGCCTGCTGGTCTCTCGAACATTCGGTCTTGGAGGCAGCCTCTCCATCTGCATCACTTCACTCAGGACCAGGGCTCAGCGATGAGATGCTTCCTCAGGTTCCAAGCCTGTTGGTTGCTTCAGAGGAAGGGGCGGGACCCCTAAGGGAGCTCAACTCTCCACTGGAGACAGGTCTGTGCTCAGGGCTCCTGGTGCTCAGGCAGTTCAACAGTTCTGCCTCCATGGAGCTCTTCTCGACTCCCCTGTTCCGTCCTGAGCAGTCCTTCCCTGACACTTGGCTCTGGCCCACGCTCCCTCAGTGCATGTGATTGCTGCAAGTCAGTCTTTAAAACACCGAATCGACGTCTTCACTTAGTTATGGCTATGTCGGGTCTTAGTTGTGGCATCTTTCATTGCAGCAGGCAGGCTCTTCTCTAGTTCCAACTTGCAAACCTAATTGCCCTGGGCATGTGGCATCTTAGTTTCCTGGCCAGAGAGAACCCCGTCCTTAGCATTGGAATCTGGATTTTTAGCCACTTTTTAAGCAGGGAAATCCCTTGCAGGTTAGTCTCCTGGGCCTTCTCCAGGAAGAGCCGTGCATTATTTGCTGCTGCTGCTGCTAAGTCGCTTCATTCGTGTCCGACTCTGTGCAACCCCATAGATGGCAGCCCACCAGGCTCCCCCATCCCTGGGATTCTCCAGGCAAGAACACTGGAGTGGGTTGCCATTTCCTTCTCCACTGCATGAAAGTGAAAAGTGAAAGTGAAGTTGCTCAGTCGTGTCCGACTCTTAGTGACCCCATGGACTGCAGCCCACCAGGCCCCTCTGTCCATGGGATTTTCCAGGCAAGAGTACTGGAGTGGGTTGCCATTGCCTTCTCTGGCTGCTGCTGCTAGTCACCATCATATGTTCCCAGCCCGGGGCTCATGGCATGGTTCAGCTTCAGAGCTCTGTTAGAGGTTGTGGAGAGGATGGTGGGCAGGTCACCAGGAGCTCTCCACTTAGACCCACCTCCCAGAAGGCCCTTTCTTGGCCATTCACCCCTTCTCCCAGGCCCTGTGGGAAGGAGAGAGCTGTCCTGAGCTCAAAGGACCACTCCTTCGGAAGAAAGAAGAGGATGTCTCACATGCAGACGTTCTGGGGGGCACTTGGGGCCTACAGCTGCCTGGCTGACTCATGAGAATGGCACCCACGCTGGGTGAGGCTCCGTGCTGCGCTCCGCCGAGGACTGGAAGGCCAGTCGTACCTTTCCACCAGGCCGCAGGCTGGAGCCCTGTCAGCTTCCCCCAGCAAGCCTACCCAGGCAGAGATGGAGACATTATCTGGCAACAGAGGTTTTCTCGCCATGAGTCAGGTAGAGAAACAGCCTGCTTCCCAAGGAGAGAGTGCAACTTTGTAGGCACACAAGGGTAAATATTGAGTATGGGGTGGTGCTAATTAGCTGCACCAAGGCCATTAGCATTAATGAGATCTGTCTCTGAGGCTGATCTCCTTGCACTGCGCAGGCGGCATCACTTCTCTGAGCCAGGCTCTCTGGCTCGGTGCTCTGTGGTTGCTGTGAGTCTGTGTGATGCTTTCCTCTTGAAAATAAGATAGCTGGAATCACAAAGACACCCCTTCTCTTTCAACCTCTCCTTGGAACAAGAGCAGAAGCTTCAGGTTACAGATATACTTAAAAGATGGAATGTGTTTCCCATTTGCAGCCATAGTCATATTCCTTCCTCCAGACTTTTGAATACACAGGCTGGAGGAGAGGAAAAGAGTTGAAAGGAGGAATGATCGTTACAAAGGTTTTTTTTTTTTTTTTTTTTTGGAGCACTTAGTATATATCATGGAGAAGGAAATGGCATCCCACTCCAGTATTCTTGCCTGGAAGATCCCTTGGACAGAAAGCCCTAGTGGGCTACAGTCCATGGGGTCAGACATGACTTAGTGACCAAGCACGCAGGAAGCATTTACAAAGCAAGAGCCATATATTACCGAACTTAAGCCTCACAAACTACACATGACTCTAGGAACACCCTTATTTTACAGATGAAGGAGTGAGCCTCAGAGGGGTTAAGTAACTTGGTCAGATTCCCACAGTTAAAACATGGAGGAGCCAGAATGATTCAACCATGCCTGAATCCAGAGTCCATGATCTCGACCACAGCACTGAACTCCCTTGAAAGTGACGGTGGGAAGGACTGTACTGAATAGTCTTGCCGCTTTAGAAGTAAGGGAGGACAATTAAATAAACCAAAGAGTTTGGTCATCACTTACTAAACACCTATTTATTTACAGTTTATTTAATGTCTATTGTGTGCTTGTTTTGGGAGATATAACACATCAGCCTTGTTCCCATGGAGACTATCATTAAGTGGTAATACAATGGAAATACGACTATTATAAGAGGTAGCATGATCAGTGAGGCTTCCCAGATGGCTCAGTGGTAAAGAATCCTCCTGCCAATGCAGGAGCCGCAAGAGACTCAGGTAAACTTGAGTCTGGAAGATTCAGGTTGTGGAATTCAATGTGTGATTCAATCCCTGGGTCTGGAAGATTCTCTGGAGAAGGAAATGGCAACCCACTCCAGGATTCTTGCCTGGGAAATCCCATGGACAGCGGAGCCTGGCTGGTGGGCTACAGTTCATGGGGTTGCACAGAGTCAGAGGCAACTCAGCAGTCAAGCAAGGACAATCAATATTAAGATAAGATTGTGCATTACAAGAGCATGAATTAGGTGCCTCTAATTGTACGTGTGAGGCCTAGGAAAGATGTCATCTTTTAATCTGTTCTTTCCAGTTTTATTGAGATATATTTGACAGGTAATATTGTTTAAGGTGTATAACACATTAATTTGGTACACTTACATATTGTAAAGTGATTACCACTGGTAGCATTAGCTAACACCTCCATCCTGTCACATAATTACCATTTCTTTGTGTTATGAGAACATTTAAGATCTCTCTTAGGATCTTTCAAGTATATAATGCAGTATTATTAGCTATAATCACCATACTGTATATTAGATCCCTTTGATCTTATAATTGGAAGTTTATATGCTTTGAATAATGTCTCCCCATTTCTCCTATTCAGCCCCTGGTTACTACCAATCTACTCTCTATTTTTATGATTTCAGTTTTTTTTTTCTTTTTTAGATTCCTCATATAAATGATAACATATAGTATTTATCTGTCTCTGTCTGACTTATTTCACTTAGCATAATGCCCTCAAGTTTCATCCAAGTTGTCTCAAATGGCAGTATTTCCTTTCTGAAATATATTCCATGCATTCCCTCTCTTATTGTTAGCAAATCTCAGTGGTTGACTAACGCAAGGGGCTTAGGGGAGAGAGAGGAATCAGAGATAGTACTCAAGTTATTGCCTTAAGAAACTACGTGTTGGTAATGAGATGCTACCCTGAAACAGGGAACGCAGAAAGTCTGGGGACAGGCCATGGTTCAGGCTGGGCCACGCTGTGTGGTGTGACTGTGGAGTGTCCAGGTGGAGATGTCTAATAGGCAGTTGGATGTGAGGTAGAGAGTCTAGAAGAGCCACTTGGAATATCCTGAGCTTGATACCAACTGAGATCCTGAGGATGTCTGGGTTCACCCAGATGGATATTGGTGAGAGGAGAGCTGATATGTAACACCTGACCCCCATGACCACCCCCACTTTCCCAACATTCTGGACCAACTGTGTCTTCAGAAAGGAATCAAGTTCCTGGGTGCGACATTTGGGCTCATCACTCTGATCCTCCCTGAGTCAGATATTTCCAATTCTTCTATACCCAATTCTAGACCTTTGAGATTGGGCTTCCCTAGTGGCTCAGATGGTAAAGAGTCAGCCTGCAATGGAGGAGACCTGGGTTCAACCCCTGGATTGGGAAGCTTCCCTGGAGAAGGGAAAGGCTACCCACTATTCTTGCCTGGAGAATTTCAAGGACAGAGGAGCCTGGTAGGCTACAGTCCATGGCGGGTCACAAAGAGTCAGAAGCAAGTGAGTGACTTTCACTTTCATACAGACCTTTGGGATTACACCGGGAAGATCCATTAGCAGCAGGATAACTCTAGAATTCCTTCCCATATCTCCTGATTCAGAAATGACAAGGAATTGATGAATCTAGCAGTGATGCTGGTGGGCTGCCTAGCTGTTACTATCTGCCCCAAGGGTCTTAGCTCTTTCGCACTCTGCCAAGTTCTCTTCTTGTTGGGTCCAGGTTGCAGTGAAGATTGAATAAATTAGTTGCTTATCCCATAAAGAGTCCCGTTGCTTAAAGAAGGTTAGGCATAGCCTGCCCTGTGCATTGGAACTGACTTTGATGGTTCTTTCCCGCTTCTAGCACTAGCCGTTTTCTCCCATTCTGCCGAATACCATCAATCTGGTCAAGGGTGGCCAGGGCTTCTCATTGTGTCTGTCCTTGACCAAGACAGATTTTCATGAAATTACATTTCATCAAAACTTACCTGTTCTTTTTTTTTTTTCATTTTCCTATTTCACTTCTCCCTTCTTTCCAGACAGTTCCCTAATGTGGCAGAATCCTTTGACTAATATCTGAGTCCAGCAGCAGCAGACCAGGTGGGAAAAGAAGGGTTGTTGAGAGGCACCAGGAAGCGGTGCTATGAATTAAGTCTAAAGGTCAGTTAAGGCCAAAACCAGAGAAATGAATATCAAGGTTAATAGTTGGGAGAATCAAGAGCAAGGTAGACCAGAATTAAATAGAAAATATGATGTGATGAAGTGAGACCAACCCCTACCCTTCTATCAGGAAAGAGGTGTGAGGATCAGAAGGAGTCTAATAGGACCTGGTTCCTGCTATCCCAGTGGCTCAGGCCCAGCCACTCACAGCTACTGTGATGGCTTTTATAATGTAAGCCAGGCTCAGAAAGGGGTCAAAAGCTGCTTAGCCCAGTCATTCAAGGGTAATTTTTCTGCAAGAAGGAAGGTCAAAGACACATTAAAGGGAAGGGTCTGCTTTCTTAGGCGGGGTCAGACAGGGGAAAAACATTAGTGTTTTTGCTTCGAAGATAACTAGCAAGGAAGAGCAGACTGAGGTTAGAGCATTCATTCCTTCCATTCCTCATGAAACTAGAAGAAAACTTTTGTTTGCATTCTATTGAACTAAAGACTCTGAGTTTGCAAGACACAAGAGGCAAAAGAGGAGAGACATCTTCCTTCAGTGAAGAGAGGTGGTTTTCAGAGGGAGGAGCATGGGATGCAGATTAGAGAGCTTGAAAGAGAGGGTGCAAGTGGTCACCCAAGTGGGGAAGACTTCTGAAGACACGGGCCTCCTTTCCTTGGATGATGAAGAAGCAGCAGCAAGATAGGATGAGTTGTAAGCTAGTTCTCCTTCCTACATCATGCTAGGCTGAGAGATCTATCTGAGCTTTCAGCAAAAGAACTGTAGCCCATAATCTGTTATATCTGGAAAGACTGGTAAGGCGGGAGGCGTCTAGGGAAAGGGCAAGGGGTATTGGACAGCTCTACAGGGGGTACCACACACACAAGGTTCACTGTAGATGATTCCTTCCAGTTTGGTGACACAGCAGCCTTGAGTAAGGGAGAGCACTTACTTCCTGTTCAGCTCACTGGTGTGGTGAACAACCATTGGTATGGTCTGCCCAGCAGTATTTTTTCCTTCTTTGAGAAAGAATGCTGATTTGGGGTGTTGAGTTCTCTCTCCCCTTCCACTCCACCCTTTCAACTCCTGACTCCCTGAAGTTTCATGAAACTGTCTATCAGTGGCTCAAACTAGTCAATCTCTCCTTAGAATCTGAACTGTGAGTAGAAATACACAAGATCACAAATTGTTGGCGTTGATGTATTTTTTATGGCAGCAACCTGAGAAGATTGTTTATTACATCTGTGGCCACTGCCAGCCTTTTGTGATACTTACAAAAGGCACACAGCAACAGGAGTTGAGACATCTTTGAGCAAAGAAAAAGGCACCCTTTTTTCCCAGGCAGACAAAAGCCTATACAGAGAGACAAGTCTTGATGATCAGAGGGCGGGTTAAATCCACTCTAATTTGCCCGCTCAGTTGGGTTACCCTGATGACTTTCATCCTCCTGTATCCATGGAGTTGTCCTGCTTTCTGTCCTTCCTGAAGCCAAGTTGCTCAGATTTTCTGTGTATTCTGTAACTATCGTACACCCTTCAACTTAAGTTAGCCAGAGGGGGTTTCTGTTGCTTGTAGTCAAAGAACACAAAAAGATGCATGAAGGTAAAATGGCAGAGACAGGGTTGAGGGCACCCCAGCCTCCACTGTGAAGGACTTAACTGAGGCAGCATTGGGTATTAACAGTATTAAAGATATTTATGGAGTATCAGTGGCCAAGACAAACAGAGGCACAGAGGATTAGAAAAGTTAATTCTCTTATTTTTCTTCATTAATCTATGTGAAGAGAACACACATCTCTTCAAGGCAGAAGAAGAGGGATCCTGCCAACTTCCAGGTGACCCATGGCCTTTGTACCTACTGAGAGGACAGATAAGGGAGGAGATGAGAAGGAACTGTGCCAGGTGCTTCACATGAGCCCAGGTGATCTGAAATCACCTAAGACACCTTCTTGCTCTAGACTATAAGACTATTTATTTTCATCATGAGATAGTCCGTTCCAACAGGTTAATGAGTTTCCCCCTCCTCTCATGACATAGTTGTACTGTATCAGGGCATTTTGTAAGCTTAATCTGAATTAACTCAGGAAAGTTTTTTCTTTTCTGTACATTTACCTGCTTCTGACACCCTTCTTTTCTTTTCTATCTCCCTTTCCCCTTGATACTCAATGTAGTAGGAAGGACTGCCTCCAGTATATGGCTTTGCAGGTGATCAGATCTAGATTTGAATACCAATTTGAAGCTTACTCACTATTTGACCCTAGGAGAATGATGTACCTTTCTAAGTTTTTTTTTTTTTTTTTTAATTTGTAAAAGGGCGTGGCATCTGCAATGGATGTTTATTTTCTTTGCCGTCTAATATCTGTTCTTCTTTCTTTTGTAACAGGAACCCAATTTTCTTTTGAAAATCCCCCCCACTGACACCCAGCCTGGTGTTTTGCAAGGGTAGGGGGCACTGAGGTCACGCTCTTTCTCTCCAGAGATGCACACATGATCCAGGCTTGTTCTGGTAGCAATGGGCATTGTTGTAGAATTGAAGGCACAGTGGCAAAGAATCTGCATGCCAATGCAGGAGACACAGGAGACTCAGGTTCAGTCTCTGGGTTGGGAAGATCCTGTGGAGGAGAAAACGGTAGCCCACTCCAGTATTCTTGTCTGTAGATTCCCATGGGCAGAGGAGTCTGGCACGGGCGAGCTATAGTCCATGGGTTCGCAGAGAGTCAGACGCAACTGAGCATGTATGCGTGCATGTGGAACCTAAAAAATATATATATAAATGAACTTATTTACAAAACAGAAATAGACTCACTGGCATAAATAGCAAACATGGTTACCAAAGGGGGAGGGGAAGAAATGAAAATTAGGAGTTTGGGATTAACATATGCACACTGCTATATATAATATAAACAACAAAGACCTACTGTATAGCACAGGGAACTGTATTCAATACCTTATAAAAACCTATAACGGAAAAAAATCTGAAAAAGAATCACTTGACTATACATCTGAAACACATTGTAAATCAACTATACTTGGATTATAAAGAAATACCTAAAAGTAGTGGGCATGGTGTCTCCCAGTACAGTGATTGGTTCATGGGGGATCATGTGACCCAATCTACACCAGTACAAATTGGACCCAGCACTTGAATTCAAATGATCTAGAAAGAGATTTTAATTTCCTCTTGAGGTAAGTCTGGACTGCTTGGATCTACTGAGTTGAGGAATGCTGTCTCAGAGTGATTTCAAACCAGAAAAAGCAGAGAGGAGAGAGGAAGAGTAACCAAGTCCTGAGGACATCATCTTAGCTGTTCAATCCAAAGGGGCCTGACACCTAAAATCCCTGGACTGGATTTTTTCAGTCACATAAATCGATCTACCTCCCTCACCTTTTGTTGTTGTTGTTGTTAGCCTGTTAGAGTTGTGTTTTGAGATACTTGCACTTGAAAACATTATGATACTGTTTATTTTGAATGGTTTTGATATGAATTAGAATTTTTAAATGAGTGTTTGGATATCATGGCCAATATTAACAGTGGCCTTGATTATTTTCATTGTTCTTATCATTGCTGGTATTTTCACAGTTGCTCCAGAGTCCTACCCCTCCTCCCTCTCTGCTCATCCAAACTGTCTGGAGAGACTGTGTGGGCAAGCATTTTTAGGACTGGGACAGAACCAAGGCACAGGAGGTCTGAGGTTCCTGTGTCCCTCCGCGATCGCAGGGCTGACCTCCAGGCAGGGAGCAGAGCTCAGAAGCTGCTGCTAAGTTTCAGTTTCTCTCTAGAGACCTTGAGCGAGGGACCACCTGGAGTGTATGCCTCATATCCCTCCAGCCATATCCCTTACCACATCCTGGACTGGGGACCTGGGATACTGGGATGGGAGTGGGAGCTGGAATTGAACTTGAAATGAGCAACATGCTAATTCCAGTTTTTTCTATGAGGACGGAGGCAGCAGGAATGCAAAGTGAGAATGGGAGGGGGAGGGGTGTCTCTTTGAAGAGAGCTTGCTAGGGCTCCTGGCAGAGCAAGGCTGCCTCGTGCCCACAGCCCCTAATGCTATTTGATCTGCTCATTAGCAAGTATGAAACATGGGGAGTCCAAAAAGGAAAAAGAAAAACAAAACAAAACTCTGCAATGAATAAACTAACAGATGGAGACTCCTTTCAATTTGCACTGAAACCACCCCAGTACCAAGGACTTTGTTTGCCTAACAATGGAGACTGGGGATGGAGAAGGGTCCCTGCTGCAGAGGCTCATGGGAAGATCCCAGATCCCCTCCCTCCCCTGTCCCTATTTCTGAATGGGGACCAGATGGATATTCTTGTTTTAAAGCTCTTTTCCCTTGGGCTCCTCCTGATTCAATCTCTGATCCAGAGAATGAGGTTCTCTGGGGGAAATGAGGCTGGCATTGTGGGGACTGGAGGGACGATGGTGTGCAGCAGAGGGGCATGAAAAGCTATGTGGGAGCTGAAAGACAAGGTCGGGGTGGCCCTTCCCCCTTCCACACACACACACAGAATGAATCCAGGCATGAAAGCGAGGTAGCTGGGAGCTGGTATTCAGATACAGTTCTGCCTGCAGCATTTCCACTGTATTTCCTGCTTCCAAAGCCTGGATCCCCAAGCCTTGCTCTGCACTGACTAGCTGTTTTGATCATCATCAGTTGACTTTGAATCTCTAGCATTGAGATTCCTCATTTGATAAATGGAAATAAGACCAAATGGACCTTGCCACTGTTGCTGTGAAGTGCATTCCAGTTTGAATGGCCAAGTTTCGTGTAATCCTTGCAGTCTGTCCAAGTTCTCACGTTAGTGACCATCATTGTTGGGGTCCAGGGTGTCACTGACCTCCTCCCTACTAGGGAGGTGCACACAAGGGTCTGTGCACGGAGAACAACCATCGAATGGGAAAAGAAGAATCACTTGATTAAACAGCATGGCTGTGTCAAACATTAGCAAAAACTGACTGGAGACTGTGGCTCAGGCCAAATCTTGAAACTGATTCCTGGGACACAGATCACACTTGCCCTGACCTACAGGGAGAGAGAGTAGGAGACTAGACTGACCTCCGTGTATATTCGTCTGATCAGCCACAGGGCGTGGGGTGGAGGCCTGCCTCTGCCTCCCAGGCGCAAAAAGAAACAGGAAGAACCAGAGTGGTCAAGCCTGGTTCTAAAAAGATCCAAGGGTGTATGTGTGTGTGCATGTGGGCTAAATTGCTTCAGTCTGTATGACTGGGTTGCAAAGGATTCTGTGCGACTCCATGGACTGTAGCATGCGGGCTCCTCTGTCCACGGGATTTCCCAGACAAAAATACTGGAGTGGGTTGCTAGTTCCTTCTCCAGGGGATCTTCCTGAACCGGGGATTGATCCTGTATCTCTGCCTTGGCAGGTGGGTTCTTCACCGCTAGCACCACCTGGGAAGCCCTCCATGTGTGTATATAGGAGAAAAATCGTTTTTTCCAACATTCTCTTTGGTTCTGTTGCTCACCTGGTAATAAAGCTGACATCAGACAGGTTAAACAGGAGAAAAGCATGGAACTCTTACTTAATATTTTTATCACACATGGGACCCTTTATAGGAAAATAATGGAGACCTGAAGAAGTGGTTAGGACTGAGGGCTTACCTATCTTTTTAAACAAAGAATGGCAAGCTTGCAGAGAAGCAGCAAGATGCAGAGATCTTGAGAGCCAGAAACCTCAGCTCAGCCTGGGCTAAGGCCCAGGTGCTACTGGAAGGATCTGTGGGAACAGCTCACAGTCTCCTTTGTGGGGAATGGGCAGGACAGGGAGGCCACGAGGGAGTCAGGCCTGGAACTCAGGTCCACCTGTCAAATGACCGATAAATCAGTGGTGCTAAAATGAAAAGGCTGCCCCGTTGGACAACTTCCTCTGTCGTTTCTTTTCCATGGAAAGAAAATGAATATTGATTCTGCTCTTGGCTCCATGCTGAGGCCCTTCAAATGACTATGATTGAGTTTCCACAATTTAGTGGCTAACGTGCAGGCATTTAGGGGTAATTGCATCTTCTCAGAACTCCACCTTTGAATTATAAGTCTGGTAAGGTGAGTGAGAGCATCCTGGGATCTTTGCAGGGGAGCAGAGAGGAACTTCAGGTCTCAGATGCTGTTAGACTAGTCTCCTGCATTCTGGAGAGGCAGGCTTTGAACCTGAGCCATCTGAAAATTGGCACAAAATTAGGTTTGCCAAGATGCTACAGCATGGTTCCCATGGATCCTTGGAAAGGTGAATCATTTTGTCAAGGAGGTGTGGACAGCTTGGCAGAACCTCTCAACTTTTTAGTGAAGTATTCCTAGTAGAGAATAAAAAGAATCCTTAGAGTCCTGGGATGTAACCTGAAGCTGCCTGTTTCAGGCACAAATTATTTTTAATTTGCTCCTAGAGAACCAGAAAAATTCTTCAAAATTTTGCATTCTTCCTGATAACCTATATCTGTTATAATATAAAAATAACTGAATCAATGATCATCCAGTAAAGTTGATAGGAGAAGTAAAACATGTTGTATTTATACTACAACTTGAAGGCTTGCTGCCCTATTCCCTGAGGTTTGTTATCTTGAGAAGCACATCCCTTGCATAATATATGCAGATAGGTGGACCCCATGATTCTAAGCTTTGTGGAGGTCACTACTGTTGTGTACTTGCTTCACGCCTGGGTCACCCTCTCACTGGGGATGAGAAAGGGGTGTGTGTACTCTCACATCTCAGACTTGTCTGAATTCTGGAAAGTTGTCCCCTTGGGGAAATCAGAGGCATTGTGGTACCCCACCTCCAAGCAGGGACACCCTTCTTTCAACCTGTAAAGTAATAAAAAGATATGTATTGGTCTCTGTTCCCAGTTCCAGGCACAGAGCTCCCTTTTAAAACCCCTGTAATTTCCTAAGTTGGAGAAGGCAGTGGCACCCCACTCCAGTACTCTTGCCTGGCAAATCCCATGGTCGGAGGAGCCTGGTAGGCTGCAGTCCACGGGGTCACTAGGAGTCGGACACCACTGAGCAACTTCACTTTCACTTTTCACTTTCATGCATTGGAGAAGGAAATGGCAACCCACTCCAGTGTTCTTGCCTGGAGAATCCCAGGGACAGGGGAGCCTGGTAAGCTGCTGTCTATGGGGTCGCACAGAGTCGGAAACGACTGAAGCGACTTAGCAGCAGTAGCAGCAGCAATTTCCTAAGTGATAATAATACCAGGAGCATCTCTTGTTCTGGTATTTGTCTTTGACCCCGTCCCTGACACAGCACTCCAGAAACCCTCACAGTTTCCTAGGTGATGGGTGGATCTTTTATCCTAATGAGGCAATGAGACTGTAGAGGTGGCAGGGGGGCTTCTGGATAGCTCTTGAATGAGGGCTCCTCACCAGAAAGACCAAACCATGATAAGCAGTTTGGCATTTTCAAGCTTAGCCCCCATTCTCTTGAGAATGGATAAAGGCTGAAAATGGAGTTAATGATTGATCCTGCCTAAGTGGCTTCCCTGGTAGCTCAGTCGGTAAAGAAATCGCCTGCAATGCAGCAGACCTGGGTTTGATCCCTGGGTCGGGAAGATCCCAGGAGAAGGAACTGGCAACCCACTCCAATATTCTTGCCTGGAAAACTCCATGGACAGAGGAGCCTGGAGGGCTACAGTCCATGAGGTCACAGAGAGTTGGACATGACTGAGTGGCTAATACAAACACACACACCTAAGTGATGAGGCCTCCATAAGATTCCGGAAGTACAGGGATTCAGAGAGCTTCTGGGCTGGGGAACCCATGGAGGTATCGGAGATGGTACACTTGGAGAGGGCATGGGAGCGCCACCTCCTGCCCCACACCTGGCCCTGTGCACCCCTTCCATCTGGATGTTCACCTGGTTCTTTATCATATCTTTTTACAGGGAACTGGCAAGCACAAACTGTTTTTCTGAGCTCCATATGCAACTATAGCAAATTAATCAAACCCGAGGAAGAGGTCAGAACCTCAGATCTATAGCCAGTAGGTCGGAAGCACAGGCGGGAATCAGGGCCTGTGATTGGCATCCGAAATGGGAGGGGCATCTTATAGGAGTAAACCCTCAACCCGTGGAATCTGATCTGCCTCCTGCTAGGGAGCGCCAGAATTAGGTTGAATAGGGCACTTAGCTGGTGGCACAGTGGTGGGAAGACAGGGAATTGCTTCTTACCAGGAAAACTCTCCACATACTTGGTGACCAAAAGTGTCAAAAGTGTTCTGTGTGAGCCGTGAAGGAGACTCTCAGGAAAGAAAAACAGGAGGAAAAAATGGGTTTCTCCCTGCATAGGAAGGACAAGGCTGAGTTTTTCCATCATAAAGTCCATACAGACAGGGTCACAAGCACTGAGAAGGCTCCGAGATGAACTCCAAGGCGGGTTCGCTGTGGGTTTTGATGGCATGGCCGCTTCTCTGATGAGCCATGAAAGCTGAATGTACATCAGTAACCAGTAAGGAGGGACAGGCAGAAGAGGAAGCAGAGTATGCGATTCATGAAAACAGATTATATTTTGTTTCTAAAATCATCCCCCTTGTGTTATATATTATGAGTTTCCATAGTTACAAGTAGAAAAGGTAGAGAAAGGAGTGGAGTGCCATTAAAAATGCTGACTTTTATATCAAAAGTTACATCTGATTATTCCCTACCCCACCTCCTGCCCCCGGCTACCCTCTGCCAACTCCCACACACATTTGGGAAGAGAGTTGAAAGGGCTAGGATAGGAGTGAAGAAAAAAAGAGATTAACTTTGAGGCCATAATTCTTTCTGTCTGCAGGTTACTAAAAATGCCCCAGCTGTTTGTTCAAACTATGCTCTGCAACCCTGCGCCAATTAAATGGCTGAGTCTGAGGACCCCAGGAGGAAGTGGGGTGAAGGTGCCCCCCTATATATATAGACAGAGCCATGCTTGCTCAAAGGTCCAGAGAGGAAGACCCAAGCCCCTTGAACTTGGGAGCACAGCCCGTCCAGCCCTTATGCAGCAGATTCTTGGGGCACACTTGCTTGGTCAGGTTGTCATCGCTGGGAGTCATTTCCACTCTCCCTGTCATCCCTGGTCCTGCATGAGCAGCTGGGAATGCAGGGCCTGTGTGCAGCTCTTGGGCAGGCTGTATTTAGTTTCCACTGCACGGGGTCGGGGGATCTGGCATAATGAGGTATAGATCTGTTTGGTCTGCACTGCAGGGAACCACCAGTACAGAGTGGATTCTGGTTGGAGGCAGCCTCCTCACCTGGATAGTAACCCCGCCGTAGGGCTCCGAAAGCAATCACGGATGCTGTGGGAGACCCCCATCCTCCTTCTCAGCTTCTGACACTACGTCTTTTTCAAGTACTATAGGCAGTGCGGCAGGGGGAGAAGAAAGCAGAATTTGGTCTCAGACGGTCTGGGTATAATTCACAGAGAGGCACACAGTGGCTTGTACCCCACAGGACCAGGGGGAGGAATAGCTGGGACATCTGGGGCTACATCCAGGTAACGCCAGGGCAAGGGAGTAGCCTGGGGGAGGAGTTAAGGAAAGGAACTCAAGCCCTAGCTGTTTTCAATCATTTCCCAGGCACCTGTACCCCCAGATCCTGGCCTAATGGCCATGTCCCCAGGAGAGCTGGTGCTGTGCCGTGAGGAGAGCGTGGACACCCTCCTCTGTGAAACTCTCTGTGTCCCCTCTCCCTCCAGATAACTAAAGGTTCCTCCACTCCCAGGATCCAGCATTTCCGTACTCATCTCTTCCCCGCAAAAGACAGAGCTCCCCGAAGGCAGGCCTGTATTGTACTGAGTAACTGAAAATAATAGGAAATTGATGAATGTTTGGTAAATGAAGGAATCACAGAAGCTGGAAGAAACAGGTTGCGCTGATCTGAAAACCTGATGGTTCATCTTTGGCTTTCTGGGCACTTGGTTCCCCCAACATTTTCACAGCTTTTCCTCCCTAAAGTAGAATGTGAATCTGCACAGTACACCCTGAGAAATAAAAAGCTCATTGGTATTAGCATAATATTTCTCACATTTCTATAGAGTTCTTCACATTTTCAAGTCACTCTCATGTTCATGATTTCATTTGATTCTTAATAATAATTCAGCAGAAAAAGACAAAAGGAAGCTGAGATTCAGGGAGAAGGCAAGGGACTTGTCCAAGACTGTGTAGATCAGTGGCAATGGATCCAGAATTAGAATTCTAACCTTGTGGTTTCTGTCCAAATACCCTTGAGGGGAATCTACAATGTCATTTACCAAACAACACCTTTAAGAGACTGTGGGGAGGACCTACCAGGTGTGCAGTGGCAGCCACTTCACTCATTCATTTTTCATGAATATCTTCTGCATGACTCCCTGGACCATGCATTGCCATAAGTGATGAGAGTATAACACAGCCGTGACTTCAGGGAGCTTAGGGTCTAGTAGGGGAGGCAGATGCATAGGTTGGACTTGAAGGACTGAAGATCTCAATGAGGTCTAACAGCAGCGTGGTAGGATGAGGGAGGGGAAAAAAATTCGTCTACTGGTATTTGCATTTCTAAAGGTGGGAGAGTTATATGATGAGAAGATCCAGAGTGTAGCCATAGGAGGGTTGGTTGACGCTAATATGGAATGGAGCTAGTGAGTGTTGTTGGAGTTGATGATGTCAAGGAACTTTAGAGACAAGACTTTGGATGGATAGTTGGTATAGATGTGAAACAGCATGGTGACAGGAGCTGAGAGCAAGAGATATTTCTGAGCCAGCTAATAAAATCTGTAATGAATGAGGGGAGTGAAAGGAAGATGGAGAACGGGTGACAAAGATGAGCAAGAGAGTTAAAGGACAGTGAACCAGATGAACTTTCAAAGAGAGAGGCCTTTCTGCAAGAGGGTGCAAAAAGAGGGTTGTAAGGAAGCCACTGGATTGAACTGGTTTTATGGGCTGAATATGTTTCAGTTCAGTTCAGTCGCTCAGTCATGTCTGACTCTTCATGACCCCATGAATCGCAGCACACCAGGCCTCCCTGTCCATCACCAACTCCTGGAGTTCACTCAGACTCACGTCCATCAAGTCAGTGATGCCATCCAGCCATCTCATCCTCTGTCGTCCCCTTCTCCTCCTGCCCCCAATCCCTCCCAGCATCAGAGTCTTTTCCAATGAGTCAACTCTTCGCATGAGGTGGCCAAAGTACTGGAGTTTCAGCTTTAGCATCATTGCTTCCAAAGAACACCCAGGGCTGATCTCCTTCAGAATGGACTGGTTGGATCTCTTTGCAGTCCAAGGGACTCTCAGGAGTCTTCTCCAACACCACAGTTCAAAAGCATCAATTCTTCAGCACTCAGCTTTCTTCACAGTCCAACTCTCACATCCATACATGACCACTGGAAAAATCATAGCCTTGACTAGACAGACCTTTGTTGGCAAAGTAATGTCTCTGCTTTTGAATATGCTATCTAAGTTGGTCATAACTTTTCATCCAAGGAGTAAGCATCTTTTAATCCCGCCCCAAATTCATATGCCGAAGCCCCATCCACCAGTGCAATGGTATAAGGAGGTGATCTTTTGAGGGGTAATTACATATACATAAGGTGGAGCCCCCATATAGATATTAGTGTCCTCATAAGCAGATGGACCAGGGTTCTTTCTCCAAGTGCACGCACCAAGAAAGGTGAGCATGTGAGCACACAGTGAGCAAGCAACTGTCTGCAACCCAGGAAGAGGGTTCTCACCAGACGCCAAATCTGCCAGTACCTCAATCTTGGACTTCTGAGCCTCCAGCACTATGGGAATTAAATGTCTGCTGTTTAATTCACCAAATCTATAGTATTTTGTCACAGCAGCCTGAGCTAAGGCAATTGGTAAATCTGCTCTATTTTTTCAGAATTGGCTAAGGAAAAAAAGTGACTAAACACAACACAGGTATATTTCTTACTCACATTGCTTACCCAACACTGATCACTCAACAACAAGGGGAGGATGGAGCTCTGCTCCATGTGGACATCGAAGAACCCAGGTTGACAGAAGTCCCCGCATCTTGAAATGTATCATCTGAAACAAGCAGCCTCCACAGTCATGATTGCAAAGGAAGAGATCTCTGGAGATTGGTGCACTGATCCTTAAATATCCTATGTCACTTCTACTCACAGTCCCTTGGCCTACTCTAGTCAATGGCCCCAGTCACCTGCAAGGGGGCTGGGAAGGTGGAAAATGTGTGAATATTCGGTGAGCCACAAAGGTCTCCTGGCTATTCCTGTAGCAGACTCTACAGACTTGTTTCATTCATTTATTCAATCACTATTGGAGGGCCCATTTGTGCCCATTTGTGTGCTAGATGCTAAGCATACAAAGTTAAAGAAATGGTTGTGCTTCCTTTCTAGGGAATTCTGGTCAGATGCTGATGCCTCCCTGATCTCTTGGTGCCCAGCCTTGAGCTGTCTTTGACTATCTCCTTTCTGATTAAACTCTTGGCCGTGACTCCTGTGAAGATCACCCGCTTGCTATTCTCGACTCAGCTTTTTAAATGAAATCTCTCCTAGGCTACATGTTACACTGGGTAGAAGAGGTCTAATTCTGGTTCTGGAATGAGTAGTTTGGGGCCATTAGGTTTCCACTGATGAAAGATGGGACTGAGATCCCCTTCAGGTAGATGTGTCCCTGGGTTACTGACCTGAGCAGGATCTTCTCCCATCTTCTCAGCTGCCTAGGGTGGAGTGGTAGGTGGCATTTGGTGAGCCAGGTATGGCTGCATTTCAGGTTTGCTGCCTCTAGGAGCGTAACAGGATTTCATGGGCCATAATTGAAAATCTATTAACTCGAAACCAATATCACGCAGAAACCTCCCCAGCCCTGGCCATCCTGCAGTGAGCACTCCCTCCCCGTTATTCCTATAAATCACCGGAGAGAGAGGCTGGGAACCAATCGATGAGAAGAAGTTATGCCACAGCATTAGATTTCATCATACACAACTTGAACTATTACTTTTCTGTCTTGTGGTATGAGGAATCATGAGAATTAATAGTCTTCCTCTTCTCTGGCAATGGGTTTATGACGCAGTGTTACCTACACTCTATTCCTTCCTTAAAACCATCAATTAATTTTGAGTACTTACAACTACTCAGTCACTTCCTGAAATTAGCAAGTCACCCCCCTACAGAGTCTTAATGGGATTTTTAAATAATGGTATGCTTTCCCAGTTTTGGCTTCCTTCTAAAGCCTGATTCAGAATAAGTTTCTGCCTCATTAGACTGCTCCCTCTGACCTTCTCCCTAGACTTTTCTCGGCTCCGTGTTCCTAGAGGATATCAAGTACTCATCCCCAGTATGCCTCTTCTCTGTAAATGCCCAGGATGAGCAAGCCTAAACTCAGGGTGATTTCCGAGTCATTGTCCTTCTCTGGTTCTCCCCAACCCCTGGCTTTGAGAAAGTCCTTTCTGAGCTCTAACTCCTTTGAAAATAAAACAAAGGAGTGAAATCCCCTGAGTGAATAGCTCTGGGGATACCCCTTTGGGCAAATCCCAGTACTTGAGTGACTGCAGTGCACACAGGTCAGCTATAGGTTAGCTGGGCAGACGGGAGTGGAAGGCGAGGTGGCCCAGGACATGGAGGTAATGCACAGACATTATGGAGCCAGGACATAAGAATATGTCTCAGTGTCTCCGAGACAGTCAACAAACGTCACTGAGGATCTTCTATGTGCAAAGCATTGTGCTGCTGCTGCTGCTGCTAAGTCGCTTCGGTCGTGTCTGATTCGGTGAGCCCATGGACTGCAGAACACCAGATCTACCTGTCCATCGCCAACTCCCAGAATTTACTCAAACTCACGCCCGTTGAGCTGGTGATGCCATCCAACCATCTCATCCTCTGTCATCCCCTTCTCCTCCTGTCTTCCATCTTTCCCACCATCAGGGTCTTTTCCAATGAGTCAGTTCTTCCCATCAGTAGCCAAAGTATTGGAGTTTCAGCTTCAGCATCAGTCCTTCCAATGAATATTCAAGACCGATTTCCTTTAGGATTGACTGGTTAGATCTCCTTGCAGTCCAAGGACTCTCAAGAGTCTTCTCCAACACCATTGTTCAAAAACATCAGTTCTTTGGTGCTCAGCTTTCTTTATAGTCCAACTCTCACATCCATACATGACTACTGGAAAAACCATAGCTTTGACTAGACGGACCTTTGTTGGCAAAGTAATGTCTCTGTTTTTAATATGCTTTCTAGGTTTGTCATAACTTTTCTTCCAAGGAGAAAGCGTCTTTTGATTTCATAGCTGCAGTCACCATCTGCAGTGATTTTGGAGCCCAAAAGAATAAAGTCTGTCACTGTTTGCACTGTTTCCCCATCTATTTATTTGCCACTAAGTGATGGGACCAGATGCCATGATCTTCGTTTTCTGAATGCTGAGTTTTAAGCCAACTTTTTCACTTTCCTCTTTCACTTTCATCAAGAGGCTCTTTAGTTTTTCTTCACTTTCTGCCATAAGGGTGGTGTCATCTGCATATCTGAGGTTATTGATATTTCTGCCAGCAATCTTGATTCCAGCTTGTGCTTCTTCCAGCCCAGCATTATTCATGATGTACTCTATATATAAGTTAAATAAGCAGGGTGACAATATACAGCCTTGACGTACTCCTTTCCCAATTTGGAACCAGTCTGTTGTTCTGTGTCCAGTTCTAACTGCTGCTTCCTGACCTGCATACAGATTGCTCAAGAGGCAGGTCAGGTAGTCTGGTATTCCCATCTGTTTAAGAATTTTCCAGAGTTTGTTGTGGTCTACACAGTCAAAGGCTTTGGCATAGTCAATAAAGCAGAAGTAGATGTTTTTCTGGAACTCTCTTGTTTTTTTGATGATCCAACAGATGTTAGCAGTTTGATCTCTGATTCCTCTGCCTTTTCTAAATTCAGCTTGAACATCTGGAAGTTCACGGTTCATGTATGTTGAAGCCTGGCTTGGAGAATTTACTAGCCTGTGAGAAGAGTGCAATTGTGTGGTAGTTTGAGCATTCTTTGGCATTATTTTTCTTTGGGACTGGAATGAAAACTGACCTTTTCCAGTCCTGTGGCCACTGCTGAGTTTTCCAAATTTGCTGGGCATATTGAGTACAGCACTTTCACAGCATCATCTTTGAGGATTTGAAATAGCTCAACTGGAATTGAGCCCCTTTAGCTTTGTTCGTTGGAGAAGGCAATGGCACCCCACCCCAGTACTCTTGCCTGGAAAATCCCATGGATGGAGGAGCCTGGTAATCTGCAGTCCATGGGGTCACTAGGAGTCGGACACGACTGAGCGACTTCACTTTATTTGTTCACTTTCATGCATTGGAGAAGGAAATGGCAACCCAGTCCAGTGTTCTTGCCTGGAGAATCCCAGGGACAGGGGAGCCTGGTGGGCTGCCGCCTATGGGGTCGCACAGAGTCAGACACGGCTGAAGCGACTTAGCAGCAGCAGCAGCAGCAGCTTTGTTCCTAGTGATGCTTCCTAAGGCCCACTTGAC
The DNA here is from genome assembly GCF_029378745.1 of Bos indicus. Classification (NCBI taxonomy): domain Eukaryota; kingdom Metazoa; phylum Chordata; class Mammalia; order Artiodactyla; family Bovidae; genus Bos; species Bos indicus. The sequence goes on along the minus strand of NC_091774.1, from coordinate 23,681,812 downwards.
TTCACATTCCAGGATGTCTGTCTCGAGGTTGGTGATCACACCATCATGATTATCTTGGTCATGAAGATCTTTTTTGTATAGTTCTGTGTATTCTTGCCATCTCTTCTTAATATCTTCAGCTTCTGTTAGATCCATACCATTTCCTTCCTTTTTTGTGCCCATCTTTGCATGAAATGTTCCCTTGGTATCTCTAATTTTCTTGAAGAGATCTCTAGACTTTCCCATTCTATTGCTTTCCTCTATTTCTTTGCATTGATCGCTGAGGAAGGCTTTCTTATCTCTCCTTGCTATTCTTTGGAACTCTGCATTCAAATGGGGATATCTCTGCTTTTCTCCTTTGCCTTTGCTTCTCTTCTATTCACAACTATTTGAAAGGCCTCCTCAGACAACCATTTTGCCTTTTTGCATTTCTTTTTCTTGGGGATGATCTTGATCCTTGCCTCCTGTACAATGTCATGAACCGCCATCCATAGTTCATCAGGCACTTTGTCTATCAGATATAACCCCTTGAATCTATTTGTAACTTCCACTTTATAGTCATAAGGAAGTTGATTTAGGTCATACCTGAATGGTCTAGTGGTTTTCCCTACTTTCTTCAATTTAAGTCTGAATTTGGCAATAAGGAGTTCATGGTCTGAGCCATAGTCAGCTCCTGGTCTTGTTTTTGCTGACTGTATAGAACTTCCCCATCTTTAGCTGCAAAGAATGTAATCTATCTGATTTCGGTGTTGACCATCTGGTGATATCCATGTGTAGAGTCTTCTCTTTTGTTGTTGGAAGATGGTGTTTGCTATGATCAGTGCGTTCTCTTGGCGAAACTCTATTAGCCTTTGACCTGCTTCATTCTGTACTCCAAGGCCAAATTTGCCTGTTACTCCAGGTGTTTATTGACTTCCTACTTTTGCATTCCAGTCCCCTATAATGAAAAGGACATCTCTTTTGGGTCTTAGTTCTAGAAGGTCTTGTAGGTCTTCATAGAACTGTTCAGCTTCTTCAGCGTTATTGGTCGGGGCATAGACTTGGATTACTGTGATATTGAATGGTTTGCCTTGGAAACGAACAGAGATCATTCTATTGATTTTGAGATTGCATCAAAGTACTGCATTTTGGACCCTTTTGTTGACTATGTTGGCTGTTCCTGTGGACTTTTGCATAAACCAGAACCCCATCACTACCTTCCAATCCTACTAGATCTAGAGTCTGAGCCACCAGGCACAATAGCACAAGTTCACAAATGACTGAACAGTTGGAAATGTGCCCAGGGGGCTCCTAGCACCTGCCACCTTCTTCTGAGATTTTTTTTATCTCAGGCAGCAACCAGGTTGCCTGAGGAGCTGCCATGTGACAATGAGTTCCTGCACCCAAGTGGAGCTAATTGGTTGAGGTGAGCATGTTGACTAATGAAATATGTGTCTTTGCCCTGGTTTTTTGTTCTTTGGCCTGAAAGAGTGGAAGTTCTCTCTTTTTGAGGCTAGACAATGAGATATGTATCTTGGGAGCTGCCTGTAGCCATGTTTCCTATAACCAGACTGGAGAAGTTAAGGAAGTAACTTGCAGAGAGAGAGGACAGCATGAAGCAGAGACCAAGAAAGAAGAGTGATTCAAGATGCAGAGAGAGTCCTGAGGAAATGTGAGCCCCTGGTTAGTCATTCCTAAACTCCAGCTGGGTTTTAGGAACCTGCTCTTGGGTTCCAGAAGACATCCCAATGTTCTTACATTAAATCCTCCATTTTGCTTCAAACAACTTGAGTTGATTAAGCATCTGTCACTTTTATTACAGAGTGTTAAATTGATCGAAGCACACTAGGCTACATGCAGAATTTATAAAAGAGCTATCTGGAAATCCATTATCACAACTCTCAAAATCCCTCACCCACAATGAGGAAATCACATATTATCCGATTGTTGGAAACCAAGAGGATTTTAGATGAGGATGCCTGAAGGAGGCCATGCTTGGAGCTTCCCCTCCCCTCAAGGGGGAACAGTAGAGGTTCCTTTCCTGTACCTCAAGTCACAGGAAAGCACCACTTGGAGTGCTTGTTATTTTCCCACAGTTAGGGGACCCAGGACACTGGCGTCTGGCTCCTGCTCATAAAACTTCAAAGGCAAGAAGGCCCGACAGGCCACTGTATTCTTTGTGAAGCTAACGAAGTTGCCACTGCATTGGGGCTGGACTGTATGTTGGGGTTTATGAGAGCAAAAGAGACAAGGGTGTTTTGTATGGACCCTATAGGCACTGATGGGAGAGAGATCTGGCCTGAATCCACTGCAAATGCCTGAGGGGGTTGTAATGGAAATCCCATGGGGAGATTCTTCTTGGAGTGGGCCTGGGGGTGGGTGGCCATTGGGAACGTGATGCAGAGTCTGAATCATGGGGATGCCAGCAGCGGCTGCCAGTGGGGCATCCGACAAGCCAAGAGGACACTCACAAGAGGGAAGCCAGCTTTAGACACCCTCCAGCCCCAGGGCCCTTGACGATGTTTCACTGCAGGTCCTTCCTGTCAAGAGAAAACTTTCCTGCTCTTCTCACCTGCCCTCCCTCCCCATCACTCCACACCCAGAGGGGTCAGAGGAGGGTGCTGAGCAGAGAGGGGTGACTGAGAAGATGAAGGATGCTGACAGCTCTCTTGTTCTTTGGCAGGAGCCGGCTGAAGTTAAGGCAGGAGGGAGAAGGGTTATCTTTAATGACAGAGACAATGTCGTATGTTACCACTTTCTCTTCGCTTTCCTTCCTTCCAAGTCCCACTTCTCAGCCCCCCTGAAGTTAGGTAGGACAGTATGATGGGTTGTGGGGAAAGACACACAAATAAAAATGATGTGTCATATCCAGATGGAAACACAGAAAGGTCCCTGTGGGATTCTCTGGGATCTCTCCCTGAGAGACGTGAAACCACAAGATCAAAGTGGCCTAGATCCCAGAGTCACCACGTGGAAGACAGCTCTCTGGGAAGGTCTGCCCACCTCCACTGCACACTGATGAATCAGAAGTAAAACGTATGCACGGATCACTGAGCTTTTAGGGTCATTTGTTCTCATGGCAAAAACTTAATGTCCTAATCACTGTATCTTTGTACATTGAACTGGACACCTCAAATTATTGAGTTTAGGTACTGTGTTGGTGACTTAAAGTGACTTATAGTCTCTAAGAATAAACAAAAATGTCAGAAATGTTATCTGGAGACAAGGGAAAGAACTATTGAGCAAGTTTAAAGGAATAGTGGCAAATAAACAAAGTTTGCCTTTTGAATATAACTTCATGGCAAATAGATGGGGAAAAAATTGAGACAGTGACAGATTTCATTTTCTTGGGTTCCAAAATCACTGTGGATGGTGACTGCAGCCACGGAATTAAAAGACGCTTGTTTCTTGGAAGAAAAGCTATGACCAACCTAGACAGCATATTAAAAAGCAGAGACATCACTTTGCCAGCAAAGGTCTGTATAGTCAAAGCTATGGCTTTTCCAGTTGTCATGCATGTTTGTGAAAGTTGGACCATAAAGAAGTCTGCGTGCCAAAGAATTGATGCTTTTGAGTTGTGGTGCTGGCGAAGACTCTTGAGAGTTCTTTGGGCAGCAAGGAGATCAAACCACTCAACCCTAAAGAAAATCAGTCCTGAATATTCATTGGAAGGACTGATGCTGAAGCTGAAGCTCCAATACTTTGGCTACTTGATGCAAAGAGCTGACGCACTGGAAAAGACCCTTACACTGGGCAAGATTGAGGGCAGGAGAAGGGGGAGGCAGAGGATGAGATGTTTGATGGCATCACCGACTCAGTGGACATGAGTTTGAGCAAACTGTGAGATAGTTAAGGACAGAGAAGCTTGGAGTGCTGCAATCCATGGGGTCACAGAGTTGGACATGGCTTAGCCACTGAACAACAACATGGGTCCTTTTGACCCAATGCTGTGGTTACTCATGCAATGGGAATAACAATGCTTTCCTCATATGTAATTTGCCTCGTGTAAATTGCAAACAACTTGGCCTATATCAAGTGCTTAATAAAAGTCAGCTTCTTCCTAGGGAAAAGACTGGGAGAACGTGAAAATAGAAACGTAGTCAACAGAACAGAGGCTATGGGATGTGGATGAAAACGTCACTAGCTTTACCCTTCTGCTCAATATAGGACATTTCTAAGGGTCTAATCCCTTCTAGAAATGCTAAAAATAAAAACTAAAATAATTTAAAAAAATTTTTTTAATTGAAGTCTAGGAAAACCTCTGAAGTTTAGAAAAAGAAGACTTTCTTAAGAAACTCATGAAAAGAGAATCACTACTGGCTAGCTGATCTTAGGCAAAATAGTCAACCTCTCCAGATTCAGTTGTTTCACTTGGGCTAGATGACCTAACAGGACCTCTGAGCTCTAACATCCACTGAAACAGACTACTCACGGAAAGAGGGGAAGGGTGAGGTGTTCCAGCATAACTGTGTACCCTTAGGTGCATGGGGCACCTCCTTGGTGGCTCAGACTGTAAAGAATCTGCTTGCAGTGAGGGAGACCTGGGTTTCATCCCCGGGTTGAGAAGATCCACTGGAGGAGAGCAAGGCAACCCACTCCAGGATTCTTGCCTGGAGAATCCCCATGGATAGAGAAGCCTGGCGGGCTACAGTCCATGGGGTCACAAAGAGTCAGACACGACTAAGCGACTAACACTGTGACGTTCTCTCTCTCAGGTGCATGAGGTCAACACATTTGGGAAGGGAAGCTGGGCTGGAGAAATCTATGGCTTTGGGCTCTGGCCATCCAAGCCCACTAACACTTTTAATCCTCCAGCCCAAAGTGTTTTCTTGTAAAGCTGTCAGGAAAGTACATCTCCCTGTAGCTGGCACTGACGCAGCCTTCCAATCTCTCCAAGCCTAGCCGTAAAGTGGGTTTGGGTTCCAAGCTGTGCGTGCGAATATAACACAAATATTTATCCTGCCCATAAAACACTGTGACAAGCTGCCCAGCAGAGCCAGGCCCCCTGGTCTTGTAAGGTGAAGACTGGCTACAGCAGGCAGCTCGCGCCCTGGGGCCCACACTGGGGAGCCCTGTTCCGAACGGACCCAGCTGTGAGGAGCATTTGCTACAGCTGCAAAGAGCAGATTCTATTACAGGGCTGTGGCGTGTGTGTTTCTTGCTGACTCCTTTTCAAAGAGCTAAATCAATATCAGGCCAACCAGGAGATTTCCAGGGATATAAACTGTGGGGCCAGGTGGGCGCAGGGAGGCTTCAGTCCTGTGATCAGCAGAGCGGAGCCCTCCGGAAGGACCCTCATCTGCCCTGGAGTCCGCGCTCACCACGCTGGTGAAAGAAGCAGAAATGTGAGACGGCTCACCCCTACTTGGATTACCACCTCCATGTAACATGGATGCTCAAGAGAGTTCTGGCTCGCGGTGGTTGGCGTGGGATGAGGGAGGTGCTGTGGGTGTGAGTGGTGAAGGATGAGGCAGGGGCTTCCTGGCACACACACCTTGGAGATGACCCTGCCCAGGGCTAGGGGAACGGGCCTGCTCCCTCTTCTCTGACAGGGGCCGCTGCTCAGGGCAGGTTTCTCTACTGCTCGTTGTGGACACCTATCCAGAGGGCGGTCTACTCAGCAGTGATGTGTGTATTGGGGCAGGGGGTGGTGCTGGGGGGGTAAACAGGATCCACCTTACGGAGGTGAACGGGCTCTAGCCATCTTGTCAGGTCTCGGGGACCACCCCCAGGCAACCACCCCCACCCCCTTTAAACCATTCTCCCAAGCTGCCCGAAGCCCCCACCTCTAGCCGTAAACCCAGAGTCTGAGGCAACTCTTCACTCACTGTGAGTTGTCAGATCCTTTTATCGTTCACGTACTCACGCAACAGACTTTTGTGAGGGCCCTCCAAGGGCCGTAATCTCAGAGGCGGTGCCCAGCAGGGAATCTCTGGAGAAGAGGGAGGGCAGAGACGCCCCCAGACCCTGGGTACCTGCAGGGCCAGGAGGCCAGCACCCTTTCCTCACCCTGAGCGACCCCAGTGGGGAGGCCCCCTGTGGGGGGTGGAAGGCAGCTGCGCCCGTGGCAGCCCGGTGAGCTTTCGGCTCTTTGGCTCATTTCAGACGCCTGATTGGTGCTCATCCATGTAACCTGGGGCTCAGACATGGAAGCCGGCAGAGACAGGACCTTGTGGAGGCTGGTGGGGATCCTAGACAGGGGTTCCGACCCTGTGTTCTTGTTCTGAAGGCTCCTCGCCCTCACCCAGTACCCTCGTTGGAGGTTCTGGCACTACACAGGAGGCCTGGAGGGGCCACGTGTCCCTCCCCTATCCAGTCTCTCTGCTCTCAAGGCGGGCGTGGGGGGTGGGCAAGGTGGGGGGTGGGGAGACAGGGGTTAGTTGGGACTGCGGGACCAGGGAGGGGGCTCTCCCAACCCACATGCGCTGGCTTTGCTGCTGGGACGGGTCCGAACCCCTTTGCTCAGGGGAAACAAGGTCACAAACCTCTTGCAGCCAGTGCCCCCTCCCAGGGCAGAGTTTACCAGACTCAATTTGTTATTAATGATGCTCTAAAAGCAGCAAGTTTGTGGCCAGGGGAAATCAATTGGCTAGAAATGTGACAAAAGGGGAAATACTCTACAGCATCTGCATGTCTGAATTATTGATGCTTTCAGTCTGAGGCTTTGAGACAGCAGCACGGAGCCGACACACAGCACAGTGTTCTCTCTTCCCACCCTGCTCCGCGCTCAGAACCCAAGAAAGGTTTGCCCTGAAAAGAGGTGCAATCCCACGGCCAGTGAGGCATCTGGGCCAGGGGAGGGAGGAGTTAGAGGGTGTCCAGTCGCCAGCTCAGGGAGGCCCCCACTCTGGCTTGGGGGAGCCACTCAGATTTGGGGCTCACATCTCTGCAATACCAGAGAGACCCTCTGATGGCTGCTTCCACTGTTCTGATAGACCAGGGCTCCCTGTAGAGCCTGCTTTCTTTCTCAGTTTTTGAGGGGCTTGAAATTTCTAGAGCATCATCTGACCTTTACATGGGAGAAGGAAGGAAAAAAAAATCCTCAGCTACAAACAGAAAACCACACCTTGTTCTTTTTAATCTAGGAAATATTATCTCTTCAATCCCAGCTTTAAGATTCAGAGCCAATGTAAGATACTAATAGTCCCTGAAGGATATATGAATTCGTTTCTGATGTCTGCCGTGCTCCAAAAACCATTTGTCCACAGGCTCCAGGAATGACAAGGTCTCTGGGGGTCACCCCCCACCCCCCTCTCCCTTCTCTGGCTTCTTGAGTTTCTGTTTTCACCAGCTATTGCTGTTGCTCATAGCTCTGTAAATAATCTCATTGCCACGTAAATGCTGACTCCCTCTAAGAGGATCTGGTAAATCCTGATTATGAATTCGTGTCCCTACTTCTAACCGGCTTGCTCACCCCCCTGCCTTGTCCCTGCCGCGTGGAAATGCATGTTAGGAAGCTCAGTTACAGGCTGACAAGTTTAGCAAATGAATGAACACATTTCCTGTCCACAGGGTAGAATTTCACTTGGAAATAGTCCCTGGCCTCGGCCAGGGCATCAGGTCCATGTCCCATTTCAGGACACTTCAAGGGAGCAGAAGGAACAGCTGTTGAGCAGATGAAATGCTACTTGCTGTCAGCACCTTTTCTCAGAGAGCTAACCCTTTCCTTGCCAGGTCACTGCTCTGGGCTGCTGTCAGGCATGATCCTGCAGACTTGCAGTAGCTGGATTTTCACCCTTTTATCAGCAGCAAATACCAAAAGCGTGGACTCCTTTAGGACTTCCGGCTTCACCTCCCATGAAGAGTAGTCACAGACAGCTGTGTGTGCTGGGGTGGGAGGGAGTGTGGGGGCCTGGGGTGTGGGGTGGGGGAACCTGAGAGGTACACAGACCCTGAGAGATGACCCTGGGCAGGAAGCCTGCATGCAGGGGCTAAGGAGGAGCTGGGAGGAGAGGGAGGAGCCACAGTCTCCGCTGGGGAGTTTCCACAAGGGGAAGGGCTCACAGGCTCAGGTGTCAAAGCCAACAGAGGCAGGGCCAGAGAAGTCAGGTCTCCTGGCTGGGGGCCTGCAGGCTCTCCTGAGCTCTGCTATCCTCGTCTGCCAAGTCTGGCTGCTTCTCTGGGCCTTCTGGGAATGCTAAGCCTCTCTCTTTGCCACCTCGGATTTCCTTTATGTGAAGCAAGGAGCAAAAAAGATCCACAAGAACTAGCTGCAGCAAGGTTCTCGAATCTTTTTCAGCTCTGGCTGGCCTCAGTTTCTCCAAGAGGTTCAAGTGCGTGGAGAGAGAGCAGGGTCAATGAAATGCAGCATTTAAATTCCTCCAGGCTGGAGGAATGGAGGAGCCATTCACAAAGCCTGCACAAAGCTGCAGGGCAGCTGCTGGCATCAGAAAGCCATGGAGCCTGCATAAAGCCATGCTTCCATCAGCCGTGACCTTAGCCAGTAAGGCAACTTGCCTGGAGCGTGATCTGCTGGCCCTTTGCTCCCCCCGTGGCTCCTCAAGTCTGTGCTGGCTCCTCGAGTCTGTTTTCAGCACCAAACGCAGCCCCGCACTACTGTTCACCCTGGTGATTTTGGCTAGGGAAGCTGCTACATGACTGGGGCTCAGATGCCCCCAGGGATGCTTGGGCTGCTGTAAACAATACTGCAATTTGCCTGTAAACTGCCAAAGCGGCAGCTTCCCTGACACCCAACATCACGCCTCTCACTGCAGCAGCAATAGTGAAGAGAACACAGCCTCCTAGACAACCACTCACAGGCCGCGCTTGCCACGCCTGGACTAGGATGCTTCCTTAATGGTGGTGCCAGCAGCTGCCCTGTCCGGTGGGGGCCTGGCCCAGCCACACACAAATCCTGCTGGAGGAATCTGCATTAGTGGAAGATTCTGGTCTGACAAGTAGGGGCACAAGCCCACGCTCCATGGAAGCAGAGAGGAGTTCGGGACTCCAGTAGGGCGGTGCAGAGTGGAGGCGGTATTGTTATCGTCTCCAGAAATGGGGAAGGGCTGGGGGCATCATAGTGCAGCCCAAGACTTAAGCCTGCCATGGACTGAACTCCCACCCGCCGGGCTGTCTGTTTCTGTAATGCGACTTTGAACAAGGTTCTTAGCATCTCTGAAAACTCTTTTTCTCACTGTAAAGTGGGAAGAGTAAACCCTACCTCACATACTTGTGAAGATTAAAGATAATGTGTCCACTCCATTATGGATTTTCAATAAATGTTAATTTACCTTTCCGTCCCTCCCAACCCAGTGTGGTGATTCTAAGTGGGGTAACGATACTGAATCGATAGTCTTCCCTCCAATCAGAAACCTTTTACCTGCACTATGCCTTTAAACAACCATTAGGAGTCAACTCACCAACCATCTGCTTGTGCTTGATTGCTGAGTGTTCTATTTTTTGTAGGTGGCTTTTGAGCCTCTGCTTGAACACCTCTAGGGACAGTGATCTCATTAGCTCCCAAGATAGCCCATTATTTTTAGAGAGAGCTGCTGGCTTGAAAGTTCTTCCGATGGTGCTGCAATCACTTACCTGTACTTTTCACCTGTTGGTGTCACTCCCTCCTCTGGAACCACCCGGTCTGCTTCAATTCTGATCCCTCCCCTGCTTGGCACGGAGGGTGTCCCATAGAGAGTACAGACCTTGCCCATGAGAAGTCTCGGGTCAAGATGAGACAGAGACAAGGCTGGGAACTTGTTGCCTGGGCTCTGTGCAATTTTCATGTCTGCAGAGTATGGAGCTGGGGCTCTCTCAGTGCGGTTCAGCTCCCAGCAAGGTTTCCCTATCACAAGGCTCCTTCAGAATCTAGAGGATAGGCAGGTTGGTCCACTTGTACAGAGCTCCTGAGGGTGGCATGGGGGATACAGGGAACCCTAATGCCCTCTCGTGGTGCTGAACTTCCTGCCTGGGGGGTTGTGGGCCCCGGGAGCCGTGGTCACAGGATGGTCTGCCCTGCAGCAGCAGCCTGGCAGGTCCTGCTTCCTCTGTGGTGGTAGGGGTCCCTGTCACCCCTGAGAGTGTGGCCAGCCAGCAGCGCTCAGAATTATTTTATGAAAGTGGAATTTATTTTGCGATGCAATCAGGCCTGTGCTCCAAGCATTGCAGCCAAATGCTTGGCACCCGGGGCCACTCTGCCGTGGGCAGCTGCTTCTCTGAACCCCCTATAAAGGAATGTGCTTGGGTAGGGAGGCCTGGGGCTGGGCAGGGTGGTGTCTGAACCCTGGGAGCCTGGGTTATCTCAAGTATCGAGGCGGGGCCATAGGAGGGCAGTGGGAAGAGAACTCGCTGGAACTGGGAATGCCATCCAGGGCTGAGACAGCTGGTCCTGCAAGAAGGCACAAGGAGGTTGGCAGGGTCCGGGCTAAGATGCAGCATCCATGCACCATGCCCTGTTTTCAGCCAGCCCATCCGAGCGCGGAAGGCCGTGTGGCCGGCTTGAAGGCCCTGAGAACAGCTGGTGTTGGTGACCCTGGAGTGTGGCCAGCTCCGAGGCAGAGCCCCCATGAGCGCCAGGAGACTGTCCCAGCTCAGAGGTGGGCCCGGTTGCTGCTCGGGTTCCCAGACCTCTGCACCTCCTCTAGTATTTCACCAACTCCCACCCCCCGGTGGCTGGCAGGCAGCCCCATGGAAACAGTCTGTTTGATGAGACGTTACCCCTGGAAGCAGCCTCTGCTGTGGAGCCTTCGCCAGCCTCTCTGTGCAGGGGCGGGTACCCTCACGGCCTAGAAACGTCAGTTCTCTTCTACCGGGGCTCCCTCTGCCCCGCCCCCCTTCTATCTTGGGGAATTTGTGTCTGGGTGTGCAAGACGTCTCTTCCTTCTCTCCGAGGTGGGAGTCACTCTGTGTTCCAGGCCTCCGTCTCAGGGCCTTTTGCCCAGAAGTCCCTGAGGAGCCCCCTTGTTCTCGCTCTCTGAGTGGAACAGGGGAGTGTTTTGAGGAATCAAAACTGCTCTTGTCACAAATATATGCCCTTAGGCCCACCAGATGCAGGTGCTGAGATGCCCCAACTTCCAGTCATGTTATTGTTAAGGACGGTTTTTTTTCTCCAGAAAGGCCCTGTCAAAATGCAAATGTTGCTGCTACCCAGAGAGGGTAACACATGAACTTATTACCATTCATTATCGTCTGAGTGCCGTTATCAGCTTCCCAGCTGAGAACAGGGCCCCCGGGAGAAAGAAGGGTGCCAAGCAGGTAAGGCTTGATGCTGGGAAGGGCAGGGAAGGGGTGAGAGAGGAGCCCTGGGCGGGATGGGGGGCCTGGGTGAGTGTGGAATGGCCAGGGGACAGCAAGAGGCAGGTGCTGCCGGTGGCTGCTCCCTGGGGCCCCGGTGTCCCCTGCGTCACCTAATTCTCAGGAGGTGGATAAAGACAGTCCCTTCCAGATTATAAATGGCAATTAAAAAAGCTCTGTGGGTGAGTCGGAAATTATCACATCATTTTGCCACACGTTCTTTTCTTTCTTAACCCTTCTTAAACAAATATAGATTATCTCTATTCCCTGGAGACACCCACGGACAAGAGAGGAAGAAGAGACACAAACTACAGGGCAGGGAAAGGCAGGCCGAGATTAAAGCCCTGCTTGGTAATCCTCAAAGAGCATGGCCCACACATACAGTAGATAAGAGAGGGCTTGCTGCCTTAGGCGATGTTCCTAGCAATTCCCCTTGGGGAAGGCAGCGGAAGCCTCCCTTCTTCCTGGCTCTGACAGTCACACCAAATAGGTGTTTTGTGTTTGTTTATTCTGCGAAGAAAAGCAATGACGGTGCTTTACAGCAGTAACATCCTTCCAAAGAAACCAAGCCCTGTACCCACAGGCCTGCTACAGGGAGGGTGTGGAGGTGGAAAGGGCGGGCTTTCCACCCCAGGGCAGACAGGGGCAGCTTGCCCGTGAGAGTGAGAAGAGCTAGGGGATCTGGGGACAGTTCAGAGGAAGGAAGGAGGAGGGTGGCGGAGAGGCTGAGAGGAGTTTTACAGCAAGAGACCCGGTCATGGTGCCTGGGGGACTGGAGGCTGGTGGCTGGCAGAGGGCTTGACCAGGGCTCCAGTGTGTTCTGGTGTATATTTGAGGGCACAGGAGCTCAGTGACACCCTTCTTTATCTCTGGCAAACTTTCAGTGAAGTCTCTCACACACACACACACACGCACACGCACACACGCACACACGCACACACACACACACACGCACACACACACATACACAGGAGATAGTGTGAGTGAGTGCATGTGTGTTGATTAATCCTGTATGGGGCTGAATCCTATATCTCAGCTGATGTGTCGTAAGAAGGAGGCAGTAGGTGTGGTCAACAGAATGGACACAGACCGAACAGATTCAGAGGGGACACAGCTGTGAGTTAGGGGTGACCCGGAGAACATTAGTCATGTGTGAACTTGATGAAATCTTGGGTGACCTTTGATTTCCGCAGATGGAGCCTAAAACTCTGCTTTCAGGTCCAAGCAGACCCCTGCAAACAAAATGTAGCAGGATAATATTGGGGGATATTGGTTCATATATTTTTCCAGGCATTTCTTGTATCCCCCTCTCTTCCCCCTAGTGGGAGGTAGCAAATTTGGCGGGGAGGGAATAGTGATTAATTCTGAAGGCAAGATTAGTTTTCTGTGTTTCAAAAGCCCAGTCCTCAGAGCAGGGCAGAGAACCAAGGACAAAATCAGGAGATTTGGAGCAATCTGCAGTCAGAGCCAGTGCATCCGCACCCCAGCACTCTGCTGGGCTGGAGGCTGGAGAAGGAGGGTGTTTCCTGGTGAAAGCCCCGGGAAGGACCCGCTCCCCTCCCTGGGGACCCTCCAGGCTGAGTCCAGAGGTGGGCATGGGTAACAGCAGAATCTCCAGATCAGTGTGGGGATCCCAAGGTTAGAGTCCTTGTGTCTCTTCCCAGCGAGAGGAGCGTAGCAATTTCCAGAGTTCTGGGGTGCCTCGCCGGGTACGGGAGCAGGAGGCCCTTCTGTGGCATGTCCAGTCATACGGGGAGGGTCCCCACAACGCAGAATGCATGGCCTGCTGCTCACAGCTGTCGGCAAGTGGCTCAGAAAAGCTTAGGAACATGGAATGGTTCTGTGACTGAGATAAGGAGGATCCAGCAATGACCCATGTGGCCCGAGGGCTGCAGTCCAGTCGGGACAAGGAGTGTGGGTGGAGGCCAAGCACTGAGAATGGAATTGCCGCCTTCCCCCACCCCATGCCAGGGCGCTAGGCAGCCCCTCCCCAGATTAGAGGCAGGCTCCAGTAAAGTGAAAAATGAGAGCCTGGAATTAATGATGTTAATTTCCTGTCAGAGAATGGAAACTCAGAATCAGAAATCATTTTAGCTAGAACAAAAGTAGTTGCATTTTTATATAAATGATTCTGTGATGTGAAGTGTGGTTCCTGCTTACCCACAGCGGTGTTTGGCTTGGGGAGTTTAGGGTCTCAGCCTGGCCTTGGGAGAAGGCTCAGGGATGATATGGTGGCCTGGGGTGGGTATCATAGGGAATGGGGTCTCCCCTGCTCCACTGTTCCCAAGGGGAGGAGGCAGAAGGCAGGCAGGGAGCCGGTTCCTGAGGTTTGCTTCAAAGCAGCCTGCACAGACTTGGAGCAGCCAGAGCCTTCTCTTTCCTCCCCCACAGAAACCTGCCATTTCAACCCCAGAGTCACACGGTCTCTGCAAAAAGGATGAAACTGATACAGGCCAGACGCTGAGATTCTCTTAAGGACACAGCGAGAGCCTGACCGCCCCCAGCCGGGCTGCAGGGGCAGTGACTCAGCGGCAGGAGAATGGCCAAACAAGAACAACGCCGGGGGCGGTCAGAGCCACCCAAGTGTCAGCAGAGAGAAAAACTGTCTGTGAATGATCCCAGAGAGACCCACAGCAGATGCCTCGAGGTCCAGGGCTAAAATCCACCCGGGTGGCTCTGCCTGGCAGGCAGCTGGCCCCACCCATGGGTGGTGGGTGAGGGGACGGTGGAAATCCCAGCTTCCCTGGGTTGCCTGCCCTGAAAATTCACAACAGCGGTCCCTGCCGTGGCTGGCTGCCCACCCATGCTCAGCCTCTCCTCCTGAGTCTCCGAGCTCCAAGGAGATAGGGTTCCCAGGCTTGTACTTAACCTGCTTCTTGTCTCACTGAATTCTTTTTGTACCTTTTCTGTGATGAGCGAGCAGGTGCCATTTATCCAGCAAGAACTGATCAGTTTACAGTCTTAAACTCCTTTTCTTGGTTTCTCTTGCTTTCCTTCGTCCGCATTTGGGTTTCTGAGGTTCACTGCCTCAGCTCAAGGCTGAAGGGAGATACTTCCATAAGATGCTTGCTTCTTGGGGCGATTTATAGGACTCAGGGTGACAAGGGATGGAGTGTTTTAGCATTTGTACCCCAGCTATGCTTTGCACCAGACTAGAAGGGATATGGCCAGGCACCCTCCTCCCCAGAGTTCCCGCCCCCAGAGGTCAAACATTAATCACCTCCTGGAAGCCTGTTGCAGGGTTTGTAATGGAAATGACTCTGTTGTCATGGTAACCCTGGCTGGCCTGGCCAGGGGCTGCTCAAGGCCTGCCTGGCTCTTCTGGGTTTCAGGTTTATTTTACAAGCTGAGTGCCCCAGCCTGGTAGGTCTTACGATCAGCTCCTTGTGATGAGGGGAAGGCTGTGAGTGACCTAGGCCTAAATTAGTCGTTAGTCAACAATGTGATTCTAAATCTGGTTCACCCAGTCCAGGAAGATGAGACCTTTCACTACACCCCTATCACACTGAGCATTGATTGGATGTGTCCATAGACTGGCAGAATTGGGTATTTGAAAAATCCTGGACTTTGGAGCAGACGCACCTGACTCTGTCAGTTAACAGCTGTGTGTCTTTGGGCAAGTTACTGAAACTCTCTGATCTTCAGATCCTCCTACCTCTCTAGTCAGGGATAATAATACCTAGTTCACCGTGCAATCCTTAGACTTCAATAAGATAATCATATAATGTGAGAATGACAAACTTTTCAATACAGGGCCAGACAGTAAATATCTTAGGTTTTACAGGCCGCACGATCTCTGTTGCAACTACTCAATTCTCTTCTTGGAGTTAAGTAAAGGGTGTATCAACAAAACTTCAGAGTCCATCAGCCTCCAGGTGACCCCTTGATGGGTAGTCTGCAAGGAGCACGCATTCAGGGCAGGAGGTGTGTCTGAATGAATGATTCACATCATGGTCGTGCAGAGAAGGGACTCCAGTGAAGGCCAGCCCTGTGGTGACCCAGGCGAGGGCAGGACTGGGAATTTAGGCTGCCACGGGCTCTGCAGGGCCCTGCGTGTCTCTGGGGAGGTGTGCAAGCACTAAGTGACCTGTGTGCTGACCTGTGGTTTGTTACCGCTCTTAACCTCGGCCTTCCTCAAAGAGGTTTGCTGGGAATGAGGGAAGGGTTCGGGGTACCTAAGCTACTCACAGCACTCTGATTTACACAGGCTCCAGGCAGTGGGGTTTTCCTGGCCCCTCTAAGAGTGAAGGGGGTTTGAAGCTGTTTTTAATTTCAATTTGCAGGTTCCAAACAACCAGAAAGATGCTCAGCCTTGTTGAGGGCGGGTGCAGGCCTCAGCCCACCTCCTTGTGAGACAGGAGGCCGGGTCCTCGGGGCCGGGAGGCTGAGGGCTGTGTGCATCTTTCTTTCCAGGGCGCTGGCTCACTGCTGTGGAGCAGAACCCACTTTCAGAGCTCAGGCAGTGACTTTCCAGGCTGGAGACTGATGGGTCAGGCTGTTGGTGTCAGGGCATCATGAGGGAGCTAGAGGTTGGTCTGGTCTAGACAAGTGACCATGTGACCACAAGGAAGATTTCTCCCATTCAGGGCCTCAGTTTACCTCTCTGTAAAATTGGCTCATCCCTGTATCCTGCCCGTCTCTGAGAGGCCCAGGTGTGGGGAGCGAGCTAGCTGCAAGGGCTGTGGGCACAGGCGGTGCACGACTCCCTGAGAGTTCTATTTCCGTGCTTTGTGCTGATGACTCGGTGTTTTCTCCCAACAAGAGCCTAGCAGCTGTTCCTCGCTGCTCACCCCTGTGGCATTCCCATGCAAGGGAGTGTTTCTAGCCTCGCTGACCGCTTCTGGTGCCGTGGGACGCTTTCTTCAGCTCCTAATACCAAAGCCTTACAAGTGTACAGCACTTCACAGTTTACAAAGTAACTTCGGACACCGGATGGGGCTGATTTCATCTCCATAACAACCCTTTGAGGTTGGCTAGGTTGGCAGGTCCAGGTCCCAGTTAGGAATGAGGAATCCCAGGTAGATGGGTTCACCTCGTGCCTGGTCCACGCCACCAGCGGGATCAGGGCTGGGATGGGGCTGGCTCACCTGCCTGTCCAGGGCCACTGCGTCCATGTAACCTCTGCCTCTTCAAAGCTTCTCGGGAAACCTGGTCCCTGTAGAGACAAACACACATGATTGTTCTGCCTTACATCTAGTTTTTCACTGTAACAAAAATATTAAGGAATACTTTGGGGGCTTCCCTGGTGTCTCAGTTGGTGAAGAATCTGTCTGCAATGCAGGAGATTGCCTGCAATACAGGAGACCTGGGTTCAATCCCGGGGTTGGGAAGTTCCCTGGGAGAAGGTAATGGCAGTCCATTCCTGTATTCTTGCCTGGAGAACTCATGGACGGAGGAGCCTGGTGGGCTACAGTCCACTGGGTGGCAAAGAGTCAGACATGACTTTGGGAGGAGTTAAAAGAGAGAGAGAGAGAGGGAAAAAAAAAAGATGAAGCCGGTTTCTATGCTGGGAAGCTGCTTTCTCTCCCCAGAACTGAGCTCCTGTCAGCATGACTGGCTCAAAATAAATTCCATTTTCAAATGTGACTCTTTCCCCCAAGCCTTCCACAAACGCAAGCCAGACAGGTTTGAGGAAGAGCGTGAGCTATTTTTACCACAGTCTGGGGTTCTCCCTATTCATTGCTGGAGGGGTAAAAAAAAGACAGTTGAAAATCCTGAAGAATGTTCTCCGGTTGTGAATTTGCCCCCAGCTGTCTCCCAGCGTCCACACCCAACAGCCTCCCTGCAGTTCGGAGGTGGGGTTGGGGGGGGAGGCGGGGGGTAGGGGGGGAGGGTGGGGAGGGGTGGGGTGGCCCTGAGGTCAGCACTGCTTTCCTCTTTGAGAGGCTTGCTTTGCCCTCCACCTCTGAATGCAAGTAGCAGTAACAAGCTGAGCACCCAGGCTCTCGCTACTCCGGGGCCCTCCAGATCTGGGAAAACCTGGGCACCGCCTCCTGTATCCGGGGGGGTGCAGGAAGGGAGCACTGGCCCCACAGTCATAACTTCTAAAGGGGCCACCCTTGGGGCCTCTGTCTTCTCTAGGTCCTGCTTGAGTGGTGGCCAAGATTGTGAGCCACTGAGATAAAAAATAAAACCGATAGCAGAAAAGAAAAGCCGTAAGGCTGAGCCAAGCCTCCTGACAGCAAAAGGCCCTCTGAAGGAAGCGAGAACCAACACAGAGAAAATCTTTGCAAGCAGTCATTTTCCCCACTTCCTGCCCCCTCCTCTCTCCCCTTCTTCTCCACCCCTTTTTCCCCTCATTTTTGTTTTCTCCTTCTTTTCCCTTAAAGATCCACCTTCATTGCAGAGCAGAGCACCGGTGGTGTAGACACTTAAATGTGTTCTCATCTAGAACCAATGAGGTTTGTGCCATATTTTAACCCTAGGTAGAATTTTGTTAGAATGAACAGTGAACTCCAAGAAACTGTCCAAATAATTTTGTTGTGTTGGAAGTTTTTCTAGCAAATGTTGCTAGGAAATAGGAAAAAAAAAATATGACTGAACATGTTTGAGGTCACAGAGTGTTTTAATTGTAAGGGTATTTTAATATTACAGGAATACCCAAGGTGTGGTGTTGACATTTACTCTGACCCTCAGCACTTCACTTGCCACCCCCACCAGACTCCTTTCAAGTTTCCTGAGATGCCTCCCTTCAGCAGCTGGCCAGGTGTTGCTCACAGCTGTACCATCTGCAGGAAATCATTATCCACTCAGGATTCTCTGAGGACTTCCTGTATGATTAGCACCTGGCTGAGTGCTGTGAAGACACTCCAAAATCTGACAAGATCCCTGCCCTTGTGGTGTTTACAATCTAGATGAAGGACCGGCATCAGTACACAGCCAGCCAAGTTGAATGGAACAGGGCCATACCTAGGGTAAGAGCTATGCTGTGTGGGCTGCAAATGCCATCCTGTCTGTCTGCCTCGTGAACATTCTTCCAGACACAGAGGAGGACTAAGCCAGTCCTCCCCTCTGTCCCTACCCTCCCAATGCCTCACACTTCTTTGCACAAATCCCACCATAGATCGTATCACATTGTGTTGTGTGTTGGTTATTTTCATCTCTGTCTCTATAAAGTGTTTTGAGCTCAAAGGCTCCATCTTGCAAAGTATCTAGTGAAGTCCCGGGCACACAGTCAGGTTTTAAGAAATTTTAAAGATGTTTATTGGATGTATAATGTGAGCTAAGGACTTGCGCGAGGGAACTGCTGGCTGGCTGCCCCTCCACGTGGGATTCCGTAACAGGGCTACACTCACTTCCTTCTGCTGCCAAGGTACATCAGGAAAGGGGATGCTGCAGAGGGCTGGATATGAGAGCCCAGCACACTCAGCTCACAGGGAAGGAAATTAGAATCCTGAGGGTCACTTCTCTGCACACAACTTTGGGATCAGGAAGTCTAGTTTAGAGAAGTCGGAGGTGGAAACCGGCCTCTCTGGCCCCGTCTCTTGGCTGCATCTTTGGGAGGACTGATGTCTGCATTTTAATTCTCTCCAATATGTCATTAACCCTCACCCCCTAGACACCCTTCTCACTGAGACAAGAGCCATGATGAAGGTCGGAAGAGCAGAGACAACTCTCTTTGAGGGTCCTGTCCTTTGCTCAGTGAGAAATGATCTATTAGAGGCTGACAAATCAATAAAGGCAATTTAAGCCCCTTTCTTGGAGTCTGTGTGACTTACAGGAAGGCAATGGTGTAGCGCCTGGGTGGTGCCAGGGGCCCCTTGCTCCTTCCCCTCTCCGCAATTATAGCAAATTTGCCTAATGCACTAAAAGCCAATGAATCATGTCGACTGGTGATGGGACGGGGAAGGCGAGAGGGAAGACGTCGGATGCTGGCAGATGCCCTGCTAACCTTGGTTTTAATTAGGTTTGAGTGAATAACAAACAAAACAATCCTTCATTTGCGACAACCAACCATAGTGAAAAAGAGGTCCCCAGTTGGTTGTTGCAAATGAGCGATATCCTGCGTCTTGTGAGAAGCCAATATGACTTCTTCCCTCTGGAACACATCTCTCGAAAAGGTTGGGGCTCTGCTCAAACATTGGTGTTTTTAGACCCATATTCTCCAAGCTGGGACCCAGGTTAACACCTTGTAAGTATTCTACTTGTTCCTTGCAATGAGGTGGGAATCCTCTGGTGACTGGGTTCATTAGCATTAATCACAAAAAAGGAGTCACAGCATTCCTCTTTCATGCTAAGGATAGAATTTTAGTAGTCTTAAAATTTAATAGAAAACTCTATAAAATAATCGGACTATATTGATCAAAACTGCCAAGGTCAAGAAAGATGAGGGAAGGCTTCAAGGCTATAAAGAGATATCACAACAACTAAATGTAACCTGCAATCCAGGATTTTCTTCAACCATTTAGAGCACTATTAGAATAATGGGAAAATTTGAATAAAATCTGCAAATTAGCTAATAGTATTGTTACAATGCTAATTTCCTAATTTTGATTATTATTGTCCTATGCTACTACAAGAACATGTCCTTAAGTTTAGAAAATACGCACTGATGGGATGAAGGGGCACCGTATCTGCAACTTAAATGGTTCAGAAAAAAAATCTATCCAAAGCAAGTGTGGTAAAACATCACTATGTGTGGAATTCAGATGAATAGTAGATGGGAATTCTTTGGATCAATTCTACATCTGTTCTGTAAGTGTGAAATCCTGACAGAGTATTAATAAAAAGCTTTAAAAATTCCAACTGGTAAAGAGGTTGCTAACTATAGCCAGTGGAAACAAATGTCTTAGTCCTTTTCTCTCCTTTTCCCAAGCCATCCTCTCCATCCAATTCATGGTCAAGTTTGGGGTTTAAATCTCTGAATACACAGGGACTTGTGGGTGATTTCTGTAGGTAAAGAGTTTTCTTACATGGTGAGGTCACGTGAAGAAGTTTGCTCAAGGAACCAATGAAAAATGAAGGGGTTGGGTCAGAAGAGCACCAAGTTCTTTTCCAGCTCCCACATTCTGTAAACTTCTGATTCCATAAAGTGGGAGAAAAAAGAACTTTAATAGTTTGAGGCCTTTAAAACAACTTGAAACAACACCACTGCTTTACTTGTGCTACTGATATTCCCCAGGGCCACATGGCCAAAGAGGCGACCATTCTATCTGCTGCTGTGTGGAGGGCTTCCCTTATTCTGGAAGACAAGCGGATGCTAGTCCCCCACTATCTCAGACAGCCCACCCCAGCTTCTTCTCGCAGGATAATCCCAGCTCAAATTTGCCTACCTAATGCACTTCCTCAGGGTTCCCAGGACCAAGAGGATGAGAATGCACTCTGTTACGATGCAAAGGATTTGTACTCAGTGTATCTCTATAAATATACGGATGCACACATACATTTTCCAATGTAAGTCTCCAAATTTGTAACTCTGGAAAAAAATTTTTAAATGACCTCCATTATAAAGTATCTTTTTAAAACATTTAACGAGCAATAGTCATCAGTTCTGAGTTTCTTTGGACTTAAAGAAATCGTCTGTCAAGAATGGCTGTGGCATCTTTTGTAGGTGCTGGATAAGGTGGCTCATGGCACTTTGGGGAATAACCCCAGGGATTTTTAGCTCGAAGTCACCGACCAGGAACTGATCCTTCTATTTACAGATAGGAAGTAAGAAGTAGATTTTTGGTTTTGAAAGGAGAACTGGCCATGCTGCTGCTGCTGCTGCTGAGTCGCTTCAGTCGTGTCCGACTCTGTGCGACCCCAGAGACGGCAGTCCACCAGGCTCCCCGGTCCCTGGGATTCTCCAGGCAAGAGTACTGAAGTGCGGTGCCATTGCCTTCTCCGAGAACTGGCCATAGAGGATGACAAATGCTCTAATGTACATCTTTTGTTTTTGACTATGTAGCTGATGACAATGGCAGATATTGTTAGTTGACATGCCAAACAACCATTCTTATCTTCTTCTCTATTATCAGAATCTTGGTTTTGCTTGCAAGTAAAAATACTAACCTTCCCACATTGTCCTAAAGCTAGGAGTGCTCATAGTTTGGCAGGTGGATTATAAGAAAAAATTTCAGGGAAGGTTTTTTGTCCAGACTAAAGGATAGACTCAGCCATACTAGACTTTTTCTTGTCTTTAGACCCAGGAAGTACGTGTCTGTGATGCCTGGACTGGAGAAAGCCATTCTTGGAGCCACAAGGATTGGGAACCACCAGTGGTATTGATGCAGTTGGGTCTAGAAGGAACCTGAGCTCTTGGCTCCTTCCTGGGCTGCTGCTGGACATCTCATTATATGGGAAAAATGTACCCCTTGTGCTGGGGTTTTTACTACATGCCCCCGAACGCAACCTCAACAGAGACACCCACCCTCTCCCTCCTCCTTGTGATTTTCCGTGGCTGTGACTCCACACCCAGGGCCACTTACCTGCTCATCAGAGAGTCCCCTTCTCTGCTCTCCAGTGTCTGATTAAGGGATCAGAATACAGCTTAAACAGAACAACTGGGATAAATCAGGACTTTCATACCAAAAAGATAATTTTTTTTTATTATGTGGATTTGGAGTTACAATGGTACAAAGTCTAGAATTGCAGCAACCATGTGGTTGAGATGAGAAGAGAACCTGCTAAGAAAGGAAGCTAACACTTAGAGACATAATTCCCAGCTGAGAGATGAAGGGTCTGGGTTCTTATGACATCTTGAGACCTTATGTCAAACTGTGCCTAAAGCTGGTCCTCACCTTAGACTTCCTCATCATACGAGCCAAACATTTCCTTCTTCCTTAAGCTAGTTAGGTTTTCCTCAAGTCAGTTAGTGCTACAGAAGCCCTAATTGATTCAGAGCTCACTGAGGGTGAGAGCCAGCTGAGGGGAAATTCTTGGCAGTAGCTCTTGGGAACTTGGAAAGGGCCTCCTGGCTGATGACCTGGGGTGTGCTTTGTAGGAACAGCAAGCTTAGTGTAAGGAGAACTTGTGTCTGTGTCATCTTCATCCCAGTTGGACACACATTTTGATCTTCAGGCCCAGCGAGAAGGGTTCTGTCAGCTCTGAAAATGAGACCCATCTTGGAGAAAAAGCGGGGTCTATTGTGTTTGCCTTGGGGGAGGGGAACGCAGGCTAATGGAATGTCCTGTGGTGAGTTATCTGCTCATCTTTCAGGAAATACAATCACCGAGGACAACATCCACTTTCATAAAATTGTCTCTGACACCATCTTAATGCCACAAATTACTGTCAACCAGAGCTGTAAGGAGTTATTTTTAAACTAAATTTACTTGGCAGGCCATAGGGCAGGCTTTCAGAGTATAGTTCATAGATGGTCCTAGAACTGTCCGAGTGAGACACCTGGCCCTTTGTGGATAGTTTTAACCCAGAGGAGATAGGAAGGGCCCAGCCTGGAGCTGTGGAGGGAATGGCAGGGCTCAGGGGACACAGGAAAGGCCCATACCCTGTCCTGTGGACTTAAAATCTTCAGGGACAAGCCTACCTGAGATAGCTGGAGGAAAGGTGAGACCCACAGTCCACGCTGAGGTAAGGCAGGGGGCCCCTCATGTACTGCAGCGTGTCCCTTCTTTTTTTAAACCCTCGCCTTGAGAACAAAATCTACCTCAGAGGTTAACATCATCACTCTTCTGAGACACCATGCCTTCCACTCATTGTCTCCCAGGTCAGCCCTGAGCCCCAGGAATCCACATGTCCCCGAAATGCTGTGACTTGTACCACTGGCCTTTCAGAACAGCAGAAATGGCTGCTAAGGGTGGAGAAGGCTGGGCCCTCCTTCCTGTTCCTCCAGCACAGCTTCTGGATTTAGGCAGAGACCACGCACCCTCTCCAGGGCCTGAATAGGAAAAGCCAGGCTTCCAGAATGATCCACATGGGCTTTCTCCTCCCAACCTAGGTAGGTACTGAGACAGGCTGAGTCCTCAGGCCCTTTGCTGCAATGCTCCCGCCTGGACATACCCCTCCTCAAGCAACAAAATACCAAGAAACTATATGGGGCTAAAAACAATGGCATGCATGGGCGATTGGGACAAATTCTGGACAAAGAATACAGAGACCAAAAAAACCCAACTGCCACTTAAGATCCTGGAGCAAAAACAGGGTCCTGGGAGCAAAAGCAGAGTACTGAGCACGCCCCCTGGACTCAGTACCACCAGTGAAAGTGTTAGTAGCTCAGTTGTGTCTGACTCTTTGCAGCCCCATGGACTGTAGCCCGCCAGGCCCCTCTGTCCATGGGCTTCTCCAGGCAAGAATACTAGAGTGGGTAGCCATTTCCTTCTCCAGGGGATCTTCCCAATCCAGGGATCAAACCTGAGTCTCCTGCATTGCAGGCAGATTCTTTATCTTCTGAGCCACCAGGGAAGCCACCAGAGAGGTGAGGAACCCACCTAAGCCACCTCTCCAATCCTACCCCTGGACACGCACTTACCCTGACCCCATATAAGGAGCAAGCATGCTTCCCCTCCGCGAGCAAGGGGACCTGTTTGTTCTCTGTCCCCCACTTGCTGCAGCAAGGGCCCCAACAAAGCCTCGCCTGATTTGCTTGCCTGAACTCTAGTCAATTCTTTTGGCCGGGGAAGGCCAAGAACCCTGGTTGGTATCAGATACTACATAAAACTGAGGGATGAGAGCTGCAGTACCCTTGCCCCAAACACCTTAGGGACGTGCTGTGGAGCTGCCAACCAGAACCTTCTAAGAGGTCCTATATGGTGAGCGTGGTGGTCCCACTTTATAAATCAGGAGATGGGGCTCAGAGGGAGTGAGACATTCACCCAGGCCATGCGGCCTGCACCACAGCCGGTCTCTGACTCTGAGGTCAGTGTTTCCAGGGTTTTGGACCTCTCCCTCCCTGTCAGCCTGAACTTCCCCAGGAACCCTGTGGCCAGACCGCAGTCAGGCCTTTGGGGGCAGGTGGCAGGGTGGGTGAGCTGACGTTCACTCTCTGGAGTCTCTTGGCACGGATGGCTATGAAGGTGCCTGGGGGGCAGGTGAGACTGTGCTCCCCTCCCCCACTTCTCCACCTTCACTTCAAAAGGGAAAAAAAAAAGAGCTTTAGCGCCTTTATCTCTGACCCAGGTCAGAGATGGAGAAGAACACAAGTGAAACAGTCCTTGTGGTTCTGAAAACCCCTGGCTGCTTTCCTGAGGTTGAGTCATGTCTCTGCTTCAGGAAGGTGTCATTAATTTGGTGCAAGAAATGAACAAACGCAAGTAACAGTGTGGCAGAGAGCTCCCCAAAGGAGTGAGAACTTTCTGGGTTGTATCCACAAGCGTGGGCTGAAAGCAGAGATTGCAGAATTACAGAAAGCGCTGATGGGCCTGGAGCTTGAAAACATTCCTTTGGAGCAATTAAGAGGCAGCTTAGTGCCTCACCGGGCTGTATGTTCTTTGAAGATGCCTGGAGTTGGATCAAGATATTTTTTCCTTCAAATATGGTTTTATAATAAGTGTGTGTGTGTGGGTGAGACCAAGTTGGTCTCAGCCCCTGGGGCAGGTGCCCCAGGGATGTGGATGGAAGTAAGCGGGTGGCACGAAGAAATGAAATAAAAGTTGTCTTTGCAGTTTCTGTCCTGGAGACAGCAGGACACTGCAGGATGAGACGTGGTGGCCTGGAGACGAGCAGCATCTCCCAGAGAGGATTCAGATCCTAGTGTACAGGTTATCTGGGGGGGGCAGGGTGGGGGAGGAAGGGGGTGTGTCCAGGACCTGTCTGCTTCTGAGGGGTGACCCAGGGGAGTCTTTGTGCATAACATTTCTGGGACTTGTGCCTAAGTGCACACAGGAAGCCTGGCCACAGCCAATCAGACCAGGATCTTGTGCTGGAGCCAGAGATGATTGGCCTAGAGACGTTGGCAGGGGGCGGGGTGGGGGTGGGGAGTTGGGTGGGCAGATGTTGGGTCTTGTTTTTAATTTGTCTCTATTGTTTTTAATTTATTTTTGAAAAATAACACCTGTATATATTTAAGATGTACAATGTGATGTTTAATGTACATATACATTGTAAAATGATCACCCCAGTCAAGCTAAGGAACATATCCATCATCTCACAGTTACCATTCTGTGTGTGTGTGTGATGAGAACACTTACATTTTACTCTCTTGGCAAATTTCAAGTATACAGTAGAGTACTGTTACCTATTGGTCACGTTGCTATGTGGTAGATCTCCAGACCACATTCGACCTACTCGACTGAAACTCTGTACTCCGACATCTGCTCATTTCCTCCCGGCTGCCTGCCCCTGGTAACTACCACTCTACTCTCTGTTTCTATGAATTTCACTCTTTTGGGTTCCACATGCAAGTAAGATCATGTAGTATTTGTCTTTCTGTGTCTGGCTTACTTCACTTAGCATAATATCCTCCAATTGACTCATGTAGATGCAATTGGTGGTATTTTGTTCTTTTTGAAAGTTGAATTCCATACATATAGGGCAATTTTTTCATCCCATTCACCCATCAATGTACACCTAGGTTGTGCGGCTGTGTCCCTGTCTAGGCTGTTGTAAACAATTCTGCAAGGAACAGGGTAGTGAAAATCCTGATTTCATTTCCTTTGGTACCTATACGGCAGTGGTACAGCTGGATTATATGGAACATTGGATAATGACAAACCAACCCAGTAGGAACCTCTTTTTTTGCTGGATGTGTTTTAGGAGCACAGAGATTGGACTCTCACCCCAGCTCAGGCTGTGTTCTGGAGGACCCTGACTGATGACAACTCTAGACTTCCTGAGACCACTGCACATCCTAGCATGGATGCCTTGGGCCGCTGAGGGACTATGGAGCTGAAGCAGTGCCTGTTGGTGTCCCAGGGTCCTGGCAAGCAGACTTTTAACTATGCCCCATGTCAGAAGGGAGCAGACTTAGGAGGAGAACAACCCCACACCTCATCAGAAATAGAGGGGAAATGACTTGTCTCTTCTGCATTAGACTCTAACCTACTGACTCAAGGCTCCCACAGGCCACTTTTTTCTCTTGTATCCCCCAACATCCTTCTCTAATGAGTTCCCTTGCCTCCCCTTTTTCTAAATTTGTACAATCCAACAACTGGAGAGGTTTTTATGTCTCCTAAGGGAGCCAGCTCCAATCATTCCTTTCCCTTGGCTGGCTCTGGAAGTCTCCAGAGCCCCAGGTCCCTGGGCAAAACTTCTAGATACCTACCGGCAGACTTCCAGCAGAAACCCACCTGTGGTGCTGTTGGGCTGAGCAGATCTGTCAGTGTGCAAACTTTCGGCAGCGTGGGCCTTACCGAGCAGTCCCATAGACCCTGCTGACCCCAGGTCCATCCTTCTGAGCAGGACCTGCAGGGCAGGGCCAGGGCTGGATGCTGGAGCTGGAGAGACATCCACGGTCAGTGCTCAGCTGCAGCTCCCCACCTCCTACCCCCATCCCAGGGCTTTGAGGCGCGGCGTGCATGCTGACTTCCCCTCATTCAGCAGGCAGAGCTGGCTACTTTCCAAACAGTCTCAGCCCTGGAATCCAGACTTTTCTTCTCCCCTTCCTCTCCTGCACCTCAGAGGACTTTGATCAAAGCGAGAAGAGAGGTTAACAGGTTTCATGGAAGCACAATGGTGCAGAAAGCCTGGGAGACGTAGTTAGCTATCTGTCAGCAATTTAAACCTAGAAGGTTTCCAGAAATGACTGAGCTGGGAAATTGACCCCCAACTTTCTGGCCTTTTGCCAGTTAGAGGGACTATGAAGAATGGAGCCGCAGCCTCTAGTTCAGAGCACACCCTCCAGGTGAATCTGCTCCACTGCTCCAGGGCCTACAGTGAGCACAGCCTTCCTCCCAACATCAAGGATCCTGCAAGGGTTTGCACTTACCTGTCAAGCATGAGACATGCTCAGAGGTTTGTCCAGACCCTGTGTCTGAGCCAGTGGCTTATCACCCTTCCCCTGCCCATGAGCAGAGGGTAGCATGTGCTGTCTGAGCAAATACGAGATAAAGTAAAGGATGCTAGGGAAAGACCTGGGAATCCTTAAGTGGTGAGGAGCATGGGCTGAAAGCCAGACAGATCTGATCCAGTCTTGTCATCTGATGATCTTGGGCAGATTACTAAGCCATGTTGAGTCCCAGCTTCCTTGTTTGTTGAGTAGCAGTAATCTCATCTACCCTTAGGACTCCTGTTGTGCAAAATAAGTGAGCTAGTCCATGTGAAATGCTTAGCAGTTTGCTTGCCACAAACTGGACCTCTAAAAATGTAGCTAGTATTAATTAGTTTTTAAAAGGACCCTGAATTTTAGAATGAGATTTCAAATGCCCAGGAATTTCATTGTAAAGTGTCCACTTACATACTTGAAACATAGGACAATGTGACTCCCCACTTCTCTGAAAGGGACACAGGAAAATGACATCTTTTTGCAACTGGAGGGCCCCAGTTCCACTTTCATCCCACATCCATACTAGAATACCTGCCAGAATCTACTGCCCACATATCAGGAAGTCTTGGGGCCAGAAAAAAATCTTTAGTATTCTCCCCCATATCCTCACAGCTCAGTTGGTAAAGAATCCATCTGCAATACAGGAGACCCCAGTTCAATTCCTGGCTTGGGAAGATCCTCTGGAGAAGGGATGGCTACCCACTCCAGTATTCTTGGGCTTCCCTTGTGGCTTAGCTGGTCAAGAATCCACCTGCAATGTCGGAGACCTGGGTTCGATCCCTGGGTTGGGAAGATTCCCTGGAGAAGGGAAAGGCTACCCACTCCACTATTCTGGCCTGGAGAATTCCATGGACTGTATAGTCTATGGGGTCGCAAATAGTCAGACACAACTGAACAAATTTCATTTTCACTTTCACATCCTCCCAAATAGCTCTTAACCACTTCTACACCATCTTCTCTACTGTCTCTCCTAGTGAATGCAGGCATTCCTAAGAGATATTGCAGTCTTGGTTCCAAACTACTGCAATAAAACAATTATCTCAGCAAATCATACAATTTTTGGTTTCCCAGTGCATATAAAAGTTATGTTTATGCTACACTGTAGTTCGTTAAATACACAATAACATTATGTCTAAAAAACATGTACATGCTTGAATTTAAAAATACTTTATTGCCAAAAATATGCTAACCATTATCTGACACTTCAGTGAGTTGTAGTAATAACATCAAAGATCACTGGTCACAGATCATCATAAAAAAATACTGATTATTAAAAAGTCTTAAATATTGGGAGAACTACTAAAACATAACACAAAGATGGGAAGGGAACAAATGCTTTTGGAAAAATGGCATTAATATACTTGCTTGACTCAGGATTGTCATAAGTGTTCAATTTGTCAGGGACACAACATCTGAAAAGCACAATAAAGCAAGGTATGTATATATTTAAATACATATTTAAATATCTATAAATGTATATATATAAACATAAAATGTAAATGTATATAAATTTAAAATGTAAATGCATATAAATGTAAAATGTATATATATGTAAATGTATATAAATGTAAATGTATATGTATATGTATGTATACACATACATATGTATACAAATACATATATAAATACATACATATACAAGTACATATATATATATAAATATATACATATACAAATGTATATGTATATATAAATGTAAATGTGTGTATATATGTAAATGTATATAAATGTAAAATGTATATATATGTAAATGTATATAAATGTAAAATATAAATGTATATATTTGAATACTTAATGTTGTAATATCCATCCATCCATTCTCCATCCAATGAATAGTATTAATAGTTGATTACCTGCTAAAAACAGGACACACACAACTCTGATACTTGTGAGTCTAGTGAGTAGAGGTAAACACTTAATACATCATAACATTGACATTTAATTACAATTACCATTATTGTATACCCAATTTAACTGGGAATGCCCAGTCTAGATAAAATCAGCTCGTATTCCTAAACCCCTTTCTGCTTTCCCAGGATTCCTAGTGGTGGGGCAGGGCGGGGTATCTTAGGTTCTCACGGTCAGCTTTGGAGCCAAGTACCTGCTTCCTCAGTTCATGGACCACCCAATTCTCTTTTGTGTGCTCTTGTTGTTTTACACTGTATCACCTGGATATAAAACTCATCTTCATCTTCAATTTCCAAGAAAACTCTACTAATACTACAAT
This sequence comes from Bos indicus, assembly GCF_029378745.1. Lineage (NCBI taxonomy): Eukaryota > Metazoa > Chordata > Mammalia > Artiodactyla > Bovidae > Bos > Bos indicus. The sequence continues at coordinate 23,652,539 of NC_091774.1, read as the reverse complement.
AATTTGTTAATGAATATGTAATATACACAGATGTAAATTTTGACATGAAAGACATAAGATATGTAAAGGGGAGTATATAAAAGGAAACAGTTTTGTGTGCTAACAAAGTTAAATTACTATCAGATTAAAGTACACTGTTATAAATACAAGATGTTTTAACAAGCCTCAGGGTAGCCACAAAGCAAAAGCCTATAGTAGATATGCAAAAGAGAAAGAAAAATGAGTCAAAATGTACCATTATAGGAAATCAGCAAATCACAAAAGAAGACAGAAAGCGGGAAAGAAACTTCTTTACGAGAAATCTTACCAGAAAATAATTAACAAAATATCAATAGTAAATCTATATCCATCAATAATTACTTTAAATGTCAATGGACCATATTCTTTAATCAAAAGACATAGAGTGACTGAATGGATTAAAAAACAGACCCAATTGTATACAAGAGACTTCAGCTTTAAGATCATACACAGAAAGAATGTTAAGGGATAGTAAATGATATCCCATGCAAATGGAAGCTAAAAGAAAGCAGATATAGCTATATTTATATGTACTGCTGCTGCTAAGTCGCTTCAGTAGTGTCCGACTCTGTGCGACCCCATAGACGGCAGCCCACCGGCTTCCCCGTCCCTGGGATTCTCCAGGCAAGAACACTGGAGTGGGTTGCCATTTCCTTCTCCAATGCATGAAGGTGAAAAGTGAAAATGAAGTCGCTCAGTCATGTCCGACTCTTAGCGACCCCATGGACTGCAGCCCAGCAGGCTCCTCCGTCCATGGGATGTTCCAGGCAAGAGTACTAGAGTGGGGTGCCATTGCCTTCTCCTATTCATATGTACAAGAGACTTTAAATTAAAAACTGTAAGAAGAGAAAGAGAAGACTATTATATAATGATAAGGGAATCAATTCACCAAATGATATAACATTTATAAATATTTATGTACACAACACAAGAACATTTAAATACAGAAAGCAAATAGTAACAGATATGAAGGGATAAATAGATAGTAATACAGTAATAGGAAGAGACTTTAATATCCTACTTTCAAAAACAGATCATCTGGACAGAAAGTCAATAAGGAAATATTGAACTTAAACTTTATGTTAGGCTAGATGGACCTAACAGATAAACACAGAACATTTCATTCGACAGCAGCAAAACACAAAAGATGGAATGTTCTCCAGGGTAGATGGTATGTTAGGCCATAAAACAAGTCTTAGTAAATTTAAAAAGACAAACCATATCAAGAACCTTTTCTAACCACAACAATATGAAACCAGAAATCAACTACAAGTAGAAAACTGGAAAATTTCACAAATAAGTGAAGGTTAAACAACATTCTCCTGAACAAACAATGTCAAAGAATAAATCAAAAGATAAATAAGTAAGTGTCTCAAGACAAATGCATGTGGAAATACAACATACCATGACATAGAGGAGGCAATAAAATGACTTCTAAGAGTGAAGTTGATAGCAATAAATGCCTACATTAAGAAAAATACTCCCTGATGCTGGGAAAGATTGAAAGGAAAAGGAGAAGGGGGTGGCAGAGAATGAGATGGTTAGATAGCCTCACTGATTCAATGAACATGAATTTGAGGAAACTCCAGGAGATAATGCAGAACCAAGGAGCTTGGTGTGCTATAGTCCACGATGTCATAGGGAGTCAGACATGACTTAGTGACTCAACAACAAAAACAGAAGATCTCACATAAACAACTCAAATGTTTGCCTCAAGGGCCTAAAAAGAACAAACGAAGCCCGAAGTTCATAGAGTGAAGTGAAAGTCTCTCAGTCATTTCCCATGGAATATACAGTCCATTAAGTTTTCCAAGCCAGAATACTGGCGTGGGTAGCCTTTTCCTTCTCCAGGGGATCTTCCCAACCCTGGGATCAAACTCAGGTCTCCCACATTGCAATCAGATTCTTTACCAGGTGAGCCACAAGGGAAGCCCAAGAATACTGGAGTGGGTAGCCTATCCCTTCTCCAGCGGATCTTCCCAACCCAGGGATCCAACCGGGGTCTCCTACATTGCAGGCAGATTCTTTACCAGCTGAGCTACCAGGGAAGCCCTTTTCATAGAAGGAAGCAAATAACAAAGATTGACATAGAAATCAATGAAATAGAGACTAAAAGACAATATTGAAAATTAGTGAAACAGTTTTTTTGTAAACGATAAGAAAAAAAAAGAAAAACTCAAATAAATCATATTAGAAATAAAAGAGGAGGCACAACTGATACCACACAATTAAAAAGGATCAAAGAAACTACTATAAACAATTACATACCAACAAATTGGACAACATAGAAGAAATTTATAAATTCCTAAAAACATATCACCTGCCAAGACTGTGTCATGAAGAAGTGGAAATCTGAATAGACCAATTACTAGTAAGGAGATTGACTCAGAAGTAAAACATTCCCTAACAGAGAAAAGTCCAGGACCAGATGACTTCATTGGTGAATTCAGCCAAATGTTTAAAACAAGAACTAAAGCCAATCCTTCTCAAATTCTTTCAAAAAAGAGAAGAGTAGGGAGTACTTCCAAAATCATTTTATGAGACCAGCATTACCTTGATATTAAAGGACACTACAAGTTAAAGAAAATTACAGACCAATAGTCCTGATAAACATAGATGTAAAAATTTCTCAAAAAAAAAAAAAAAAAAACAAAACCCAAAAAAAACAAAAAACCCACAAACCAAGTTCACTTATACAACAAAATAATGCTACAATGTGACCAAGTGGGATTTATTCTAGGGATGTGAGAACGGTTTAACATCGGCAAATCGATCAATGTGATACACTGCATGAATTGAATGAAAAATAAAAATCATGACTGTCTCAATAGATGCAGAAAATGCACTTGACAAAATTCAACATCTTTCATGATGAAGACTCGTAAGCACACTGCGTATAGAGGGAACATAACTCAACATAAAAAAAGCTATATATGACAAGCCTGCAGCTAACATCATATTTGATAGTGAACATTTGAAAGTTTTTTCACTAAAATCAGGAACAAGACACAAATACCTATTCTCACCACTTTTACTCAATATAATATTGGAAGTCTTAGCCAGAGTGTTTGGGCAAGAAAAATAAGAACATTCAAGTTGGAAAGGAAGAAGTAAGACTGTCACTATTGGAAAACAATATAATACTATATATAGAAAACCCTAAAGACTTCACAAAAACAGTTAGAATTAATAAACAAATTCAGTTAAGTTGAAGGACATAAAGTGAAAGTGAAAGTTGTATTATAGTCCATGGACTTCTCTAGGCCAGAATACTGGAGTGGGTAGCCATTCCCTTCTCCAGGGGATCTTCCCAACCCAGGGATTGAACCCAGGCCTCCCACAGTACAGGTGGATTCTTCACCAACTGAGTTACCAGGAAAGCTCAAAATTGATAACCGAAGGAAGGATACAAAATTGATATACAAAACTCTGTTGCATTTCTATACAAAAATAAACTATCAAAAGAAAAATTATGAAAACAGTCCTTTTATAATTGTACCAAATGGAATAAAATACCTTGGTAAAATAAGCTTAACCAAGGAGGTGAAAGACCTGTGTACTAAAAACTGTAAGACATTTATGAAAGAAATTGAAAAAGACACAGTTAGATGGAAGAAACATTCCACGCTCATGGGTTGGAGAAATAAATATTGTTAAAATGTCTGTGCCACCCAAAGCAACCCACTGATTTAATGCAATCCCTTTAAAAGTGTCAATGGAGCTTTTCACAGAAATAGAAAAAGAATCTAAAATGTGTATGAAACCACAAAGATCTGGTTAGTCGGCCAGAGCAAACTCAACAAAGAACAACAGAACAGGAAACATCACATTTCCTTATCTCCAATTATATTACAAAGCTATAGTAATCAAAACAGTATGGTATGGTCATAAAAACAATGGAGCAAAATAGAGATTCCATAAATAAACTAATGCATAAATGGTCAGTAAAATTTTGACAAAGGAGCCAAAAATATATAATGGGGAAAAGAGAATCTTTTCTATCAATGGGAAAAGTATTGGGAAACTGGATTGCCATATGCAAAAGAATAAAACCAAACTTCTATCTTACATCATACACAAAAAATCAACTCAGAATGGATTAAAGACTCGAATGTAAGACCTGAAACTACAAAACTCCTAGAAGAAAAGTTAGGATGTAAACTCAACATTGGCCTTGACAGTGATTTTTTTAGATGTGACACCAAAATCATAGGCAACAAAAGTAAAAGTAAATAAGTATTGCTACATCAAACCAAGACATTTCTACTCAGCAAAAGGAACAATCAACAAAATGAAAAGGCAGCCTATGAAATGAGAGAAAGTATTTTCAAACTATATACACGATAAGGGGCTAATATCCAAAATATTGAAGTAACTCATACAACTCAATAGCAAAAAAAAAAAAAAAAATTAAAAATAGACAAAGGACCTGAATAGGCATTTTTACAAAGATGACATACAAATAACCAACAGGTATATGAAAACGTACTCAATGTTATTCATGAGGGAGATGCAAATCAAAACCACAATGAGATATCACTTCACACCTGTGAGAATGGTTGTTATCAGAAAAGGTATGAAATAGCATGTGCTGATGAGCATATAGAGAAAAGAGAACTCTTGAATACTGTTGGAATGTAAATTGCTGCCACTACGGAAAACAGTATAAATTTCTTCAAAAAATTAAAAATAGAACTAACATATGATCCTGCAATCTCACTTCTGGGTATTTATCAGAAGGAAATGAAAACAGGATCTCAAAGTGACATCTATACCTCCATGCTCATATTCACCAGGGTCAACAAATGGAAACAACCTAAGTGTTCATTAGTGGATGAATGGATAAAGAATATTACGGAACAGAGAAACAGAGAGAGTAGAGAAGTGGTTTCAGGTATTGGAGGGCAGAAGAAATAAAGAGAGGTGGGTAAAAGGGCTTGAACATTCAGTTGTAAAGATGAACACAGTCTGAAGATCTAATGTATAACATGGTGACTATAACTGATAGTACTGTACTGGGTAACTGAAATTTGCTAAGAGAGCAGACTTAAATGTTCTCACCCACACTAAAAAAAAAGTAATTATGTGAGATAATAAATGTGTTAATTAACTCAGTGGGGAGAGAATCCTTTTTGTAATGTATATATATATCAAATCATTATGATGTATACTTTAAAGATCTTATAATTTTTTTTGTCAATTATACCTCAGTAAAGCTGAATAAAGAAGAAAACTGTGCTTATATAAAAAAAATGTGTGGGTTGTTAGACCTACCTGTGGATTTTGTAGGAAGGAGGTATGAGAGTAGAGGTTTTTATAAAAGCAATCCAAACAGCTGCAAGCTGTACATCAAGCATGGATGTGTGCATGCTCAGTTGCTCCAGTCATGCTCGACTCTTTGGGACCCTATGGTCCTTAGGATTCTTCAGGCAAGAACACTGGAGTGGGTTGCCAGGCCCTCCTCCAGGGGATCTTCCCAACCCAGGGATCAAACTGACATCTCTTATGTCTCCTGCATTGGCAGGCAGATTCTTTACCACTAGTGCCCCCTCTTTCTTTTTTAAAAAATTAATTTATTTATTTTGATTGGAGGATAAGTACTTTACAATTTTGTGATGGTTTTTGCCATTCATCAACATGAATCTCAGACATCTCAGCCCTGGGGACCCTACTCATCCACCCAAGCCCATACCTGACTCAGAGTTGCTCCCAGCCTCTCAGCATCTGTATGACTCCTCCTTGTATTCTTTTCTCCTCTTAGAAAACACACATTTCTCTCATCTCATACGGAACAGTTTTGCTTTTCTCTCTGTGTTGTATAAGTTCCTGAAAATCCCCTGAGGTCCTCTTCTTCTCCCTGAAGCTAATCATAAGGCATGTTTCTAAGCAAAGGACTTTCCACGTTGGAGGTGAAGGCTGCCAGCTGTCAAGTCATTTTTGTCCCAGCCATGCAATGAAAAAGTACAGGTTTCATGTCTGTATCATGGGAGTGGGATGCCTGTCTTAACTTAGAAGCCAAAGAAGTTGAAGGACAAGCCAAAGCAGCCAGACAAGGTGGAAGGGGGACAGAAAACTTGAAGAGCCAGTGTGATGGAGATAAGGATATAAACAGGGGGAAAGATGCAAGTGCATCATCCCTTCCCCAGAAAAATGATCTCATTTTTGAAAAGCCTTTCAGGGAATCTTCTCCACTACTGTTTCCTGTCACTTTTACGCCAATCCCTGGGGCTGCCCAGAAGGACAAGGACATTTGGATAGCATTCCCCGGACCCTTACCCTGATAGCTGAGATTCTCAATGATAATGTTGTCTTTTTTTTTTTAATTCTTAAAAAAATTTTTTTTAGTTTATTTTGTTATTGAAGTATAATTGGTTTACAGAATTTTGCTGTTTTCTGTCAAACCTCAACATGAATCAGCCATAGGTATACATATATCCCCTCCCTTTTGAACCTCCCTCCCATCTCTCTCACCATCCCACCCTTCTAGGTTGATTCAGAGCCCTTGTTTGAGTTTCCTGAGATGTACAGTCCAGCAAATAATGTGCCAGCCATCATCTCCCTTCCTTGTCCCCCACCCCCAAGCCTCTTTTTCCATGGGAAAACTCACAGAACTGAGCTGGCCTCTGATGACTCCTTCCTTCCGCACACTCTGTTCCATCTGGATAGAGCACCTGGGTGGGAGCAGGAGCCGCACTGGATCCACCTGCCTCTGCCGGCGTCCTGGCCACCCCTGCAGGCAGCTTAGGTTGCAGTCAGACTTCTCTGCCTACCAGCTTCCCCATGGCATCTCAACTTTCCTTGTCTCGGAACACCGGGACTGCCCCAGCCTATCCTGAGCCTTTGTGCGCATGAGAGACACCCCGTTAGGGCCCATGCAGAGTTTGGCCAGAGGAGCCTGGGCCAGAGTTCAGTGGCCCCCTGACCAGGCCCCTCTGGGCAGCCTGCAGACTGCACAACTGAGCCAGGCAGCCTACTTACAATCAGCCTGGGAGGGCGGCCAGGAAGTAAGAGCTCAGCCTCACTGGGGTGGAAATTGAGGCTCAGGTTGGCTGAGCTGAATGAGTACCTGTTTCCTGGCCCATGATTTAGGCAGATGCAAACACACCAACCTAGGGGAGAAACCCTGGTTCAGCCTGAGAGGGTGCAAAGAGCCAGACAGATGTCACTCTACTTCTACGCAAATTTTGGCTTCCCGAAGCCTCTGTTTTGTTGTCTACAAAATGGGACCACAAATTATCATTAGACAGAGCCATAAGGGTTAAATGAGAGAATGGATAGAAGCTCCCGGGCCTGAGGCTGGTGGCTCAGAAGCCAGGAGGCCCAGAGGGCTGGTGCGGAGGTTCGATGGAAGGGAGGAGGCCAGAGCTATGCTCAGTGGAGGCTCCTTTTCCTAGTGACTCACAGGCTGGTGACTAGCAAGGCTGGCAGGCAGCACATCTTGGGGGGGAGGAAGCCCCCCCCCAGCTCCACAGAGTCGGCATATTGTGGGGGGGTGGAGGGCAGCCTGGTAGGCACGACACAGCTCCTGAGAAATCTGTTGCAATTTGAGAAATACAGAAAAACAGGAAACACTCTGGGCAAATATCAAAATAAGATTTCCTGTAGTGTGAGGGTCTGGGAACGGGTCCTGGTAGAAAAAGACTGTATCAGAGATGAGTGTGATGTACCCACCTGGGCTCCACCCAGACCCGAAACTCAGCAGGGACAGGGGAAAAGTCAGGTAAGACACTTCCCTACCACACCACCTGGAGAACCACTCCTCGTGAGATAGAAGCCTGACTCCTCCCACCCAGGGACCCTCTCTTGGTCTTTGGAAAAATGGGTGATTTTCTCTAGTCATTCATGTGGCCTCACCGGGGCTAGATCTGTGTCTCTTCATTCATTCATTGAAAGCAGATTCGTGGAACACTTATTCCAGACACTGCACGAAACACTGAGGTTACAAATACAAATAAGATAGCATATCTTCTATTTTTTTTTTTCAATTACTAACATGATATGAAGCGCCAACTCATTGGAAAAGATCCTGATACTGGGAAAGATTGAGGGCAAGAGGAAAACGGGGCAACAGAGGATGAGATGGTTGGATGGCATCACCATCTCAATAGACATGAGTTTGAGCAAGCTCCAGGAGATAGGAGCACAGGGAAGCCTGGTGTGCTGCAGTCCATGAAGGTGCAAAAGTCAGATACAACTTAGCAACTGAACAACAATAATACATATGTGAAAGGTGTATGTGTGTGTACATTTGGTGTCAATCTTTGTGAGTTTATGTACATATGTGGCTGTGTTTGTATATGTGTTTTCATATACGTACCTACGTATGTAGGTCCATATGCATGCAGACTTAAACCCTGAGGGGGTTAGGGGTGCTGACTTGCTGCAGAGTTGCAAATTTGAGTATAACATACGGTTAGGCCTCTGTGTACACAGTTCCTCCATATTCATGGTTCCACAAACACAGATTTGCAGCAGCTATCATGTCATGCTGTATTTTTTTTTAATCTGCATATAAGTGGACCCGTGCGGTTCAATTCCATGTTTTTCAAGGGTCAACTGTATATGTGTGTATATGTTTAAGCCCATATGATTATGTATGTAAGTCTGTGTGGGTAGTTCTAAGTGTTTCTGTGTGCATGCTTTTCTCCAATAACTAAGAAGAAAAGACAAATTCTCTGGGATGGGTGTGAGGTTTATGGGCAGAGAAAGGGGAAGCAATTGTGGGGAGCATTTGATCCAAGGATCTGGGGAGCTGGGAGATCATACTGCTTCTCGTCACCCTCACCTCCTACAACGTAGCTGCTGCTGCTGCTGCTGCTGCTAAGTTGCTTCAGTCGTGTCCGACTCTGGGCGACCCCATAGACGGCAGCCCACCAGGCTCCCCCGTCCCTGGGATTCTCCAGGCAAGAACACTGGAATGGGTTGCCATTTCCTTCTCCAATGGATGAAAGTGAAAAGTGAAAGTGAAGTTACTTAGTCATGTCCGACTCTTCGAGACGCCATGGACTGTAGCCTACCAGGCTCCTCCGTCCATGGGATTTTCCAGGCAAGAGTACTGGAGTGGGGTGCCATTTCCTTCTCTACCTACAAGGTAGACTGAGGACATAAAGAGCCATGTCGACATAAGGGACTGACCACAGGTGAGAGCAGGAAGGAAGCGAGGACCCAGGAAGGCAAGCCTAGAGTCAAGGAATTTGCCCAACCCAAGGGCTAGAACTGGCAAGAGGTTAAACCTGCCAGCAAGGACTGAGGGCTTGGCAGCTCTCAGAGGCCTAGAGGAATTAGAGAGCCTACCTGGTAGGTCAGACAGTGAAGAATCTGCCTGCAATGTGGGAGACCTGGGTTTGATCTCTGGGTCAAGAAGATCCCTTGGAGAAGGGAATGGCTACTCATCCCAGTAGTCTTGCCTGGAGAATTCCATGGACAGAGGAGCCTGGCAGGAGGATTTAGAAGACTAGGAGTGGACCAGAAAGCATCGGATACCCACAAGCCCTGGCCAACGGGCCATGACTCTGTCTCCATCAGAGCACAAGGCCGTGTCTAGACAAAGGCTGTCTCAGGCAGAGAGCCTCACTGAAACCTCCTGCAGCGTGGCCCCATCGCCTGGCTTGGGAACCAGTAAGAAATCAGTGTCTGAATGTAACTTGGCTCTTCCTGCTGCCTCCAGTGGAGGCTGAAACTGTGGCATAGGATATGGAGAAGGGTGGCCGAGGCGCCCCAGAAGGGCCAGAACGGGATTGGGGGAGAGTCAAGACGGGACACCAAGGTCACCTAAAACTCTATGACCTTTGTTTATTATTGTCTTTAGTGTGGTTTGTCACTTGGATGGGCTTCTCTGAAATTTATATTCACCTAATATTGTTTTTATTATGCAGTTAATCACAAGACAGAAAGGGAAAAGGGAGTGTATCTGAATGCTTCTATTTCATTTGCTTAATGGAGCGCTCAGAGTAGGAGAGAGAAAGCTCCCTAATCATTTATTTTAGTAATCAGAGTTATAGTCCAGAGTTTCTGACAGTGACATCCAGCCGTTCCAGGCAGGGAGACTGACGGTCTTTATCTCAGTCCCCATGAATGGAACCAGACATGCCTTCAAAGCCGTGCTGTCTTCTGGGAGTGCAGATAACAGTGTTGATAGGAAGAACAGGGCTGAGGGAAATGGCAGAGGTACACTCTCCAGTCCTCTCAGGGCTTGGAAGAGAATTCAGTCTTACTTTGCCCAGTATCCCAGATTGGTGGTTTGGGGGCTGTGGGAGGAATTTTAGATATTCACTGCCATTTCTTTGGCCTGGAGCTGGATTTCCTTTCACCCCTGGGTTTATGAACTTGAGTCGGCTTCCAGGGTTGCTTGAGTCTGTTCTCAGCACAGGGCTTGCACCCCTGAGATAGGTAGTTTCTTCCTACTTGGCTTGTTTTCTAGGCTGGGAGTCCATGTTTCTTTCCCAAATGAGACATGCATGCATGCTAAGTCACGTTGTGTGCTGTGCTTAGCCGCTCAGTGGTGTCTGACTCTTTGTGATCCCGTGGACTGTAGCCCACCAGGCTCCTCTGTCCATGGGGATTCTCCAGGCAAGAACACTGGAGTGAGTTGTCATGCCCTCCTCCAGGGGATCTTCCCAATCCAGAGATTGAACCCAGGTCTCCCGTACTGCAGGTAGATTCTTTACTGACTGAGCCACCAGGGAAGCCCAAGAATACTGGAGTTGGTAGCCTATCCTTTCTCCAGGGGATCTTCCCCACCCAGAAATCAAACCAGTGTCTTTTGTATTGCAGGTGGATTCTTTACCAGCTGAGCTACCAGGGAAGCCTTTGTGACCCTATGGACTGTAGCCTGCCAGACTCCTCTGTCCATGGGACCCTCCAGGCCAGAATTCTGGAGTGGGTTGCCACGTCCTCCTCCAGGGGATCTTCCCAACCCAGGGATCGAACTCACATCTCTTATGTCTCCTGCATTGGCAGGCAGGTTCTTTACCATGAGCACCACCTGGAAATGTGCTAGTTGATAAGTGCACTGGTTCTGGAGTCAGGCTAATTGGGCTCAGTTCCAATACTGAGCTCCTAGTAGGTGGAGTCTTGGACAAGTTACTGGGAATCTCAGCTGCTGATCCCACAAGGCAGTACCCCCTAGTGATAAAAGGAGTGACCTCCAGAGCAGACCTCCAGCGTGTACTTGCTAAGGTACCTTGACGTGAAGTGAAGTCGCTCAGTCGTGCCCGACTCTTTGCGATCCCATGGACAGTAGCCTGCACCAAGCTCCTCCGTCCATTGGATTTTCTAGGCAAGAGTACTGCAGTGGGTTGCAGTTTCCGTCTCCAGGGAATCTTCCCGACCCAGGGATCGAACCCAGGTCTCCTGCATTGTAGACAGACGTTTTACTGTCTGAGCCACCGGGGAAGTCCAGCGGGTTATTTATCTCCATGTCCCAGTTTTCTCATCCACAAAATGAAAAGTATAAAAGTACTTATCTCATCAGATTATTATGAGGATTGAGTGAATAAATATATACATATACAAACACATACACACCAATACATATAAATAGCTCAGAACAGAGCACTTAGTATTTGATCTTATTTATTTGACTATGTCTGTAAAATGGAGATTAGGGAGGTACCCACGTCGCCTGGTTGTTATGAAGATGCCGTGAGGCGGTGCTTATAAGATGATTTGCTTACTACCTGGCAGACAGTAAGCTCTCCATAAATGCAAGCGGTTATTGCTAATGAAATCAGCCTGGACGCCACCGCTGCCGCCGCTGGGGTGAGGGCCCAGACAGCAAGATGATTCCGGCCAGACGGGCCCACCCACCCATCGTCTCTCCTAACGGGAGGAGGTCTGGGCGGGCTGAGCCTCGCAGAGACACAGCTCAGCTCAGAGGCCGCCAAGCGTCCCCTCTCTTATCGACCCAGGGAGGCGGCAGACCTAGGGGGCCGATTCCTTCATGAAAGAAAGATGCCTGCGCCTCCGAATTCCCGAATTCCCGCCGGGGGCGCAGAAGGAAGAGTGGGCGAACGCGGGCAAGGGGCCTGGCGGAGGAGAAGGCGGGAGTGTGGGGTGGGGCGGGAAGCGGGGAGCTGGCTGGGCTCCTGCGGAGGGAAGCGCGCGCTGTCTGCGCGGCTGCAGCCGCTGGATGTCCACCTGGCGCGCGCAAAGGCATCCTGAGCGTGCCGGCCCCTCCCTAGTCTGGAGAAGACCCCCGTTCAGAAAGGACCCTGGCAGCGCCCAGTGCCAGGCCGAGGGCCCCCTGTAGGTTCTGGGGTTGACAGTCGACTCCCCCCACCCTTTCTGCCAGGCGAGGAGCTTCTAGCTCATTCTTCTGAGGATATCAGCCGAGCAGGCCTGAGTGGACTGGACACAGAAGGGACGAGCATGGACGCTTAAGCCCAGCGGTCCCAGCACAGGGAAGGCGCCAGGGGAGCTCTGTCCTGTGCAGTTGGTATCAGCGAGCGCCCCCCGCCCCCGCCCCCGCCCCCGCAGTCCCAGGCGGGCGTCTCCCCTATCACCCAGGGTCTGTCCTCACCCCACAGGACTTGGCCTGAGAGCAAAGTCACCGCTTCCTGCTCCAAGGACCCATCCCACGTCAAGCTTGTGGTGTGTTATTTAGCAAATGGTAGTAGTAATGAACTGCCACTTAGGCGACAGAAGAAGGAGCCGGACTGTCCTGGATGGTTTCTGTGGCAGGCTCTGCATTCGTACTGGCCTGATTCTACTGCTTATTGACTTGATTTCTAAGACCTCTGTTGCCTCACCTACTAAATGGGGGACATCCCACTGCGAGGGATTATTGTCCTGAGGATAAATGAGATATACACCGGTGAGAGGCACAGCCGTGATGGGCACCTAGATACCCATCAAGGTGGAACTAGCGGCCCCTCTCTGGGGAGTGTGGGTGGCAGTGAGCCCTCCGCTGTCTGCTCCTTCTGGTCTGCCTCAGCTGCACAGCGCTGCTCTGGCTAAGGTCACGCTTTTCCCGAGGAAGCCTTGGAAGCCTCGGCACAGCACACATGCCCCCGAGGTTGGGAGATAAACCCAGAAAGACCCAAGGGCCTGCCAAATCCATAAAAGTTTTAGGGGTGTGGTACTTAGATAGCTTTGTCCAAGTCAAGGACAAATGACTGAATCTCCAACCTCCTATCACAGCCATGGATGTAAAGCACCTGCTGAGTCTCTCTGGGCTCCGGAAGCAGCACATTCCAAACCTGGGGACACTGCTCTACCCCATCAATCAGATGACACGGAGAGCTGCCAGCTTCAAGAGAGGCCCAGGGCAGGAAAGGGCTCTGTGGCTGGTGCCCAGAAGTCTTCTGTGTGGGAGGTATCAGTGATAGGAAAAGATGCCATGTGCAGTTTATGGTGAGTTTAACTCGGGCCCCTGGGGTTTTGGAGTATATGCCTTATGAAAAATGGCTCCTGGTGTGGTGTGAGGTCTGCAGACATGGGATACCTGATCGAGAGATGACAAGGGATGATGTGGCTGAAACTGTGTTTCAGCTTGTCTATCGTCAGGTCAGGCAAGCCCGACAATTATCCACAGTAAGATGGAAGGGGAGAATCCAGGATTGAGGATAAGCAGGGCCAGGGGGCACAAGCAATCTGCGTAAACATCAGCCCAGACCCCCTCAGCTCCCACTGCTGTTGCACCAGGGTCCCTCCCTCAGCTCATACCTGTGACCCCATGGAGGGGAATCTTGTGGGACACGCTAAGGAGGAAAAAGCCTGAGTTGGGTTTGTGCAGGGTACGCTCTGTAGCTAAGCACTAGTGGCCTTATAGGAAAGTCGCCTTTGGCTTCCAGGAAAATGGAGTAGACATTATTTTCCCTATTCCTTCCATTAAGTATAACTAAACACCTGGACAATAGATATAAAACAAACAGGAGAAGTCTCTGAGAGATGGAGAGAAGCAGCAGACCAGGTAGGGGTCTTGGGGTGTGAGGAATAACACGGACATGAGGGAGATAAGTTTCTCTGGGCCTTTCCTTTGCCTTTTATATCCCAGACTTGGAAGTGAAGAAGTTGGGAGCCTGGAATACCAATAAGTACTGACAAGATAGCCCCCCAAAGACTTGCTCTCTCCAGCCAAAGGACCAGGAAAAGGAAAGTCTAACAAGAAAAAAAACATTAGACAGTAGTCTCTCTACTACAGCCAGACATAGGATAAACCGTGGCCCTACCCCCACCCCCACCAGCAAAGGCCGAGTGGGGACCCTGGATTTCCACCCTCGCCAGGCTGTCATTGGGTAGGGGCTCTAATGCCCCTGCTGCATGGCGTCAGAGAAGGTCCAATAGACAGAAAGACATTTTACACCCCCACCCAATCTTACCTCGCTTTAGCAGCAGTGGGGAGCACTTGGGAGCCGTATTTGCATCCCCATCTGACTGTAATAAGGGGCCTCTCTCTCCCCAACTGGGTAATGTCAGAAGAGGTCCACTGGAGAGACCACTCAGAGGTAAGGAGCCCCCACAACCCAGTGATGTTGTGGAGGCCTCCTGGCAGCCTGAACTCTGATCATTCCCCCGCAGAAATGAGGATTTTTATCCATAGGATGTCAGGATACCCCACATCTGGCAGTGGGGTTGCACCAATCCTTCCCCTACCAAAACTGTGTCAGAGGAAGTCCACTAAAACAAGGTTTAAATAAGACCCAAAGTCTCTTCACATGCCCCAAATGTCCAGGTTTAAGTAAAAATAAAAAACATACACATCGGAAAGGAAAAAAAAAAAACCCCTATTTGCAGATAACGTGACTGTTTATACAAAAAATCCCAAGGACTCTCCAAAAACCTCCCAGAACTACTAAATGAGTTCAACAGGGTGCTAATATATAAGAAAATATACAAAGCATAATTTTATTCTATATATTAGTAAATATTTATGTGGACACTAAAATTTAAAAAATACAATTATTTACAACTGCTCAAAAAATGAAATGTTTGAGTACAAATTGAACAAAACGTGCACAGCACTTGTATGCTGAAAAATGTAAAATACAGATGAAATAAAACAAGGAAGATCTAAATAAATGAAGACTCATTCTATGTTCACAGATCGGAAGACTCAATACAGTAGCCGACACAGAAGTGCAACGTAACGGTATCAGCGCAGTTTCTTTTGCGGTCTCTTTCCTTGGCTTGCAGACCTTCTTGCTGTGACCTCACATGATCCTTTCTGTGCAAGTGTATACCTGGTACTTCTTTGTGTGCTCAGATGTCCTTTTCTTGTAAGGACATGAGTCAGAGTAGATTAGGGCCCACCCATATGACCCCACTTGACCTGAATCATCTTTAAGACCCTGTCTGCAAATGCAGTCACACTCTGAGGACTTAGAGTCAGGACTTCAACATACTAATTTGGTGGGTCGAGGGGATAAAATTCAGTCTGTAATAGTCTCTTTTTTATATTTTAGTATTTTTTTCTTTTTTAAACTTTTTATTTTGTTTTGGGATATAGCAGATTAAAAATGTCATGATAATTTCAGGTGAACAATGAAAGGACTCAGCCATACATAAGTGAAAGTGAAGTCACTCTCCGACTCTTTGCGACCCCATGGACTGTAGCCTACCAGGCTTCTCAGTCCATGGGATTTTCCAGGCAAGAGTACTGGAGTGGGGTGCCATTTCCTTCTCCAGGGGATCTTCCTGACCCAGGGATCGAACCCAGGTCTCCCACATTGTAGGCAGACTGCTTTACTCTCTGAGCCACCCCCAAACTCACCTCCCATTCAGGCTGAAGCCTGAATTGAGCAGAGTTCTGTGTGCTATCCAGTAGGTTCTTGTTAGTTATCTGTTTTAAATACAGTAGTGTGTACATGCCCATCCCAGACTCTATAGTCTGTTTAACCGGACATGGGCAGCTCGCTATAGTCTGGCTTTTCCCAGTTCCCCAGCCCACATCTCATCTCTCCCCACTTCATTCCCTATGTCTCACTCACACCCAGACACCTTTGGTTCTTCCAGTGCCTCCTGAGGGTTCTTACCTCCAAGTGTTTGTGTATTTTGTCCCCCCTCTCCAGTACACTCTCCATTCCCCACCATACACACTCTCTACCCGCAGTTCACCAGCCTACCCCTCCTCATCCTTCAGATACCAATTTACATACCCTCTCCCCGCTTCAGTACCTCTTCCCTGATCCCAAGCCTGGACTACCTGCGTTTCTAGGCATCCCCACCCCAGTACCCTCGCCCCTCACATGCTCCGGTAACTGCTGGCTTACCCCTCCATCTCCCCCGCCAGACAGGTCTGTGGAGTCAGAAGTCATCACTGACTCAGCGACTGCTATCCTCCCAGAGCTAACAGAGTGTCTGGCATGTAGTAAATACTCAGTATTTGTTGAGTAACAGACAAGGAATTGGAGCATGGGGTTAAAGGGTTTGTGAGGCTGGCTTTGTGTCCTACTTTCCAGGTCTCCAGCCTCCGTCGCCTGAGGGAAACAAGGTCTTTTCCCCCGGCCATGCCTGAGATGCATGGCTGGGAGTCCTGCACGTCTCTGCAGGGGGCTCTAGATCTGTTTGAGTATCCAACCACAGGCAGCCGTGCAAGGGCACATCTGTTTCACGACTGTTTATGGTATAATGCGAATGCAAATTATGTGATTGTGGGTACCGGGTTTCATCATCTTCAGTAACCTGACTCTGTTTAAAGTGTATTTTGCCTCTTGTTTCACCCTCTGTCTAATCAGCAGGCTCTTCTAGACCTTTGAGGTCCCTACCCAATCTTGCCCATTCACTCTTCATTCTCCCTGAATTACACATGTTTCCCGCTCAATCAGAGGTGTATTTTTCTCTTTCAGTGTCCCAGGACTCTACATGTATATATGTGTTTATGTGTGGTAGGGAGAGGCATTTTCTGAATCCTACGTAAACATCTTAGGCTTTGGGTTGAAACTGCTCTCCACAATGCCATGGACATTTCCTCTGCAGTCTCCATTTGATTTTGCCCCAAACCCTTGTCTCACTAGAGTCCTGTCTGTTTTGAGCCCCCAAAACTCTCATAAATTCATCTGAACTGAGCCTCTGGTTCACAGTGCGGCATGCTCATGTAGCTGGGTTTGGATTTCACCTCCTCTACTGGCCCCTTTTAATCAAGTAACTAAGACTCTCTACACACCACTTTCTTTATATGTAAAGCAGGTTTAAAAATGATGCCTGTCTCCTGAAGCCTAAATGAGGTGGCAAATTGCCTTTTAATAATGTTAGCTTTTCACTGGGTTGAGTCAGCCTTCTTACCTCCTCCCTTTTTTCTTTGAGGTCTAGAGTCATGAGACTCAGGTTTCAGACTCAGCTCTTCCACTTTACTGGCTTTGTGACCTTGGGCAAGTCTCTTAACCTTTCTGATCCTTAATCTTCTAGTGAGTCTGAAAGGTGCAGAGACTCTGTTTTGGAGGGCTATTGTGGAGATAAGAGATCATCTGCTGTGGAAGCTCTTTCTCTACATGGTTGCCATGCAAATAGCATTCAGGTGATGGCACAAGATCCGGGAACTTGCCCATGGTCTCACAACAGCCCCTGTCAGCATCCAGACTGGCTGTGGCATAACAGCTCACGGCTGCCGTGCACATCTGCATACGAAACTCTGGTTCTTTTCCCATCAGCTTCCCTGAGTCTGTTTTTGTGACTCTGCTTCCATTTTTTTCTTACAATATTGATTGCTTAAGAGTCCCCATCCTCCCAACCAATAGGTAGGTGAACACACACACACAAACACACACACACACACAGGATCTGGGGACCTCCATCAGTCTGCACAGACTGGGGGGAGGAGTTGTATGAATCTGGAATCTTGGTTGGACTTATTGTTTCTCAGTGGTTATGTTTGGGCTAGGGTAGCACCAACATCATCATACTTTTATACAAAAATGAAATTTTGGATCTTTGGAATCTGTAGTTTGACTTCTTTATTAAAGAGGGCAGAAATCCAGGATAGAAGGGAAAGTCTGGTCTAAGACCATATGCCTGAGTTTTCACACGTCTGGGTACCTTCCTTAGGTTGGGTTCTTCAGAAGCAGATCCTGGAATAAGGATTCTTTTTAAATGATTTATAAGGAAAGGCTTCCAGGGGGAACTGGAAGGGAGGGAGGGAAGACAGAAAAGCTAACAAGTGTGCAATATCAGGCAGAGTTCATGGACACTGTCATCCACGATCCTGCAGGGAATCTCTGGGATGTGGATGATGTCTCAGAGTTTGTCAGGATCCGAGGCAGGAGGGTTGAGTATCTATACACCCACCAGTCAACGGCTAAGGGTCAGCAAAGAGCGGGGGACAGTGGAGAGAACTAATCTTCCAGGCACTGCCTCTTGGATATCTGCACCTTTGGGCATGTAGCCACCAAGTGGGTTTCCTGGAGAGTCAGGGGTGGAGGCTTGAAGCAGAAATCACAGAAAGCTGGGGAGGGGTGCATGGAAAAGGCAAGACGCTCCCTGGGCGTTTGGTGAGCACTGACAGTATTTCCCTTAGTATTTCATTCCTGTCCTGGGTGTTTTTCTTCCTTTTCCCCATCCTTCTTTGGGAAATAGTTTGTCATTGACTTCTAAATGTGAATAGCCTAAGCCCTAGCAACTCCCAACTGGTTATAAACTCTCTTTCATGTATGATAACACATGCACAAGAGTATTCAGAGCACAATAGCCCAGAATTGGAAGTCAAACCACATAGTACTGTAGATATAAACTACATCAATAGCACCATAAGTATAAATTGTATTCTTATCATGAAATATTGTAGAGAAATAAAAATAAACAGGAGCTTCACACTAATGCATGGATGAACTGCAAGTAAGTGTTGAGTGTAAGAAACTACAACACAAAAGCACATATGATTTTACTTATCTAAAGTTTAAGCAATAGGCAAACCAAAACTACAAAATTTAAAGTTGCTAAGGGGAGGATCATGTTCTATTTCTTGACCTGGGGAGTGTTTACAATAAAGTTTGCTTTGTCATAAAGCATCAAGACACATGTACCTGTTTTGTATACTTTCCTGATTGTGTGGTATGTGTTCCATAACAAAAAAGTTAAAATATCTAGGAAACACTTTTTTAAAAAAAGTTTTAATTCCCTTCCCCCTTCTGCTTTTTTCCCACTTTTTCTATTGTAGAAAACTAAACAATAATGTAAAATTTTACTTCTAACAATTTTTAAGTGTACAATTCAGTGGCATTAAATACATTCATAATGTTGTGCAATTGCTACCACAATCCATTTCCAGAACTTTTTCATCATCCCAAATAGAAGCTCTGTGCCCATTGAGGCATAATTCCATATTCCCTCTCCTTCCAGCCCTGGTGATATCTATTCTGTTTTCTGTCTCTATGAGTTTGCCTGTTCTCTTTACCTCATATAAGTGGAATCCTACAATATTTGTCTTTTTTGCCTTGATTATTTCACGGAGCATATCTTCTAGTTCATTTACATCATAGCATGTATCAGAATTTCATTGCTTTTTATGGCTGAATAATACTCCACTGTATGCACAGACCATATTTTGGTTGTCAGTATTGAGCTGTTTCTACACCTTGGCTATTGTGAATAATGCTGCTATGAACATGGCTGAATGAATAGCTGTTTGGATTCCTGTTTTCAGTTCTTTTGGCTTATGCCTTTGAGTAGAATGGTTGAATCCACTTCTGGTTTTAAGCTAAGGGAATGGGCCGCTTATTTTTGCAAGAATTTTTGCCTGAATTCCAGCCCATGGAAGGCCTGGGTGAGGCAAGGAAGCAACAGATGCTCCCAGTCAGTTACTCAGGACTGAGGAGGAGCATCCTGCAGGAGGCCAGGATTCTTGGGTTTTGTGCCAGTTCCATTCTTCGTGTCCTAGATGCCCCCATTCCTATGGCCAGTGACCCCACTATTAGATGAGCACAATGACTCTCGTTGATGGGAATGAAAATAAAAACAGGTGGGAGATGCCAGACCTGAAAGAGATATCTTGGTGTCAATAAAACACAAGGTGGGGAATGAGATGAAAATCATATTTATACTGTGGCTCAATGGGCTAAGGACAGGGGGAGCCAATCAGGGGAGAAGGGAAAGGGCACAAAGTGTGGGAGGGCGAAGGTGCAGAGGGATGGCAGAGGGCGTATATAAAGAGGGTGGAATCCAAAGAAGTAGAAGAGGATGATGCTTCATCTCTAAGACAAAGGCGGCGTGGGGCTTCCCTGGTGGCCCAGTGGTAAAGCTCCACCTGCCAATGCAGAGACAAGGGTTTGATCCCTGGTCTGGGAAGATCCCACATGCCATGAAGCAACTAAACCCTTGTACCACAGCTACTGAGCCCACGCTCTAGAGCCTGGGAGCCGAAACTGTTGAAGCCTGCACACCCGAGAAGCCACCGCAATGAGAAGCTCGTACACCACAAGAGAAGCACCTGCTCACTGCAGCTAGAAAAAGCCCAAGCACAGCAGTGAAGACCCATCACAGCCAAATCAATAATTTTATTTATTTATTTATTTTTTTGGCCACTGAATTCTGGAAGAAAATAGCAACCTGTGACTCTCAGCAACTGGCATCCCACTTTATGGGGCCTGAAAGCATGGACACGGCCACATTGATAGAAACCAGAGCATTTAAATCAGTGAAACAGAACAGTCCTCAGCCTGGCCCTCCTGAAGCACTTTCCCACCTAATATATTATTGACAAGGCTGACTTTTATCAAGACTTTCTGGCCTGCTGTGAAATAAATGTGTATCGTCCCCTCTTTATCACCCATTACTTCATTAAAATAATTTTCTTAATTTCATTGTTAAAGTGATTAATAGGGCAAGTGTTAAAGGAAATTAATACTCAAAAGAAAAATAACTGTAGCCGAAAAAGAACTCCTTTGAATGGGTCTGGTGGTGAAGTTGGGGATTGGGTAGTTAATGAGCCTTAGAGAGTTAAATATAGAACAGTCCAGGAGATCTGCCAACTGGGAGAGATGGAGGGGTGGAGCAGCAGGGGAGGGTCAAGGGGAGGGGAGAAAGTGGGTCCTCTGTGCCCACTCACAGCGAACTCCTGGCAGGGATGACAGAGTGCTGCCTGCCACCTGCATGCTCCTGGGGACTCAATGCTCAGCTGCTGGCTAGGAGAGATGGAGGGGCCCTTGCCAAGTGTGGACCGTCTCCTCTGAGTTGTATGAGGGGATCAGCATCTTGTCCTTTCTTCTTATGTCCAGCCACCAGGGTCCCCGAGGTCTTTGTGGCTTCTGCTCTGCTGACCAGGCAGCTGGATCCACAGGGCAGACTGAGCAGGTGCCTCAGGGACTGTTCATCCCCAGAGGTGACCTGGGGGTGGGGCATCATGGTTCCCTTTGACAATTTTCTCACTCCTTCATAGGGCTTCCCTGATACTTCAGCTGGTAAAGAATCCACCTGCATTACAGGAAACCCTAGTTCGATTCCTGGGTCGGGAAGATCTGATAGAGAAGGCTGCCGAACCCAGTGTTCTTGGGCTTCCCTGGTAGCTCAGCTGGTAAAGAATCTGCCTGCGATGCAGGAGACCTGGGTTAGATCCCTGGATTGGAAAGATCCCCTGGAGAAGGGAAAGGCTACACTGTCCGGTATTCTGGCCTGGAGAATTCCACGGATTGTATAGTTCATGGGGTCGCAAAGAGTCGGACATGACTGAGTGACTTTCACTTCACTCCTTCATTCACCATTTAATAAACATCTCATGTTTATTAAGCTCCTGGGATGTAGCAGGTTTTACTTTAAAAATTGCGTATTCAGCCACAGAAAGACAAATACTGCATCATTTCTCTTATATGTGGAGTTTTAAAAAGTTGAACTTTTAAAAGTTAGCAGAGTAGAATGGTGGTTGCCCTGGGGCTGGGGGATGAGGGTAATAGGAAGAGGTTGGTCAAAAGGTACCAAGTTTCAGTTAAAAAGGTGAGTAAGTTCTTATGGTCTAAGATACAGCATGGTGACAGTAGTCAGTAATACTCTATCGCATACTGGAAATTTGCTGAGAGTGGATCGTATGTGTTCTCACCACATACACCAAAAGTTACATCTGTGTGAGGTGATGGATATGCTCATTAGCTTGATTGCAGTAGTCATTTCACAATGTATATGTGACATCATTTTGTACTCATAAACATGTACAATTTTTATTAGTCAATTATGTCTCAATAAAGTTAGACATTTTTTTAATTAAAAAAAAAAAGCTGGGCATATACAGATAGAAAGACTTGGCTTTTTTATTCAAAGAGTTTCCAGTCTGGTGGAGACAAAGATACACACAAACAGAAGAGCCACACTGGCATTGTCTGCTCACACTGACTCTCTTGGAAATATATATGTGTGTGTACGTCTCCAGTGTTCAGTTGTTAAAATATATATTTTTTAATTCTGAAAGTTCTCATAGGCTCTCAATCAATGCAACTGTCTCCAAAGACCTCCCTGCGTGTTTTGGCTGATGGGTGCGCCGACAATGCCCTTGGCAGCTGATCGGCGATGCACTCTCTACACTGGGTTTGGCTCTTCTTCCAGCCCTTTATTTTGTGCGCCTGCAAACGGTTGTGATGCTGAATGCTAACCAAGGATGTACCGTAAGGATGGCGGTTCTGCTACAGAGAAACAGGAACATCATCACAGGGTGTGCACGTGTGAGCCCAACTGCTATTCAGAGGACCTGCCAGCAAGTGGGTGAGGAAAGAGAGACTAAAGGGAAGCAGGCAATTAGGGTGTGTAGACGATCTTGGCCAGCATTTTTCGCTATTTACTTATTTGGCTGCACCAGGTATTAGCTGCGGCGGGTGGAATCTTTGGTCTTCGTTGCGGCCTGCGGGTTCTTTAGTTGCAGCGTGCAGGATATACATACATATGTGTGTGTGTATAGTTGCAGTATGTGAACTCTTAACTGGGACATATGAGATCTAGTTCTCTGACCAGGGATTGAAACCCGGGCCCCCTCCATTGGGAGCATGGAGTCATAGCCACTGGATTACCAGAGAAGACCCAACCGTGGCCATTATGAAAGATGTCATAAACATCACTGCAGCCTGGGGGAGTGGCCAATGATTGTATGAGTAAAGCTGGAAGGAGCTCTGGTCCAAGACAGAGGACATGAATTGAATAGAAGAGCCTTGAGTACCTGGGAAGCCTCTGCTCAGAAAGGATGCCAGGGCCCCCTTTAGTGCTGTTCCAGGCATGCCATGCATGGACACTGAGCTCTGGAAGGCTAGAAGTTCGATACCCAGTTCAGCCTCATTTCTGACATCCTCAGATTTTGTGTAACTACTCTGACCACATAGGTTACTAACATATAAAGTCAGCAATATTGGTATTATAGAATATTCCATTAAGTTTAGCTTCTGTTTACATATTTCCTTTGAAATGTGGGGATGGTAATAATAAAATATATGAAAAATATATGAAATAATCAAATATATGAAAAAATCTCTTACTTTTTTTGTTGAAATTCTATCAACTGGTTTAAGAATACATATGTGTTTATTATTGAGAAGTTACAATGGTGCAATAATTCATGAAAGCTGTCAATTTTTTTGTGCAAAAACATTATTTAGAACCTTCAAAGAGTTAAATAAAAAGGAAATTGAAAGTGTATTAGATACAGAGCTTTATGTACTTTCTGAACAAAGAAATATTTGTAAAAATTTAAATAACAACACAAGCTGAATGGAGAGATTAGATTATATCATAATTCTTATCTTTTATAGGATTGTTTTGTATGTTAGCATTTATAGCACTAAACAAAATAACCTTTAAAATTTGTCTTTAGTGTTTCATGTAAATTCCATTTAGACCATGAATCCCTCCTATTTGCAAGGTCTTCACATTTTAAGAGTTTGAATTAAAAATAATATGTCAAAATCAGGATTCTGTGAAGAGAAAAACCTCTAAAATCATTTGCAATAATATCCATGATAAACCATCTTATGTCGAGACATAACAAAATATGCATATGAGATGGGAAAACCCTCTACTGGAAATAACCAAAGCACCCTCTAAATAGCCTGGTATCCTGCCGATCTCAGTTGAAAATGAATATTCATCAGAACCCAGTGTCTGCAGCAGGCTTGTTTTTGAACTACAATGTCAAACTGCTGAAGTTGAAAGGTTTTATGAATACAACTGTAATAATAATTACTTGGGTATTATTTTGGATTTATTTCTGAATTCTGGAAGTTTGTTTTATGATGGTGATATTCAGGCTCTGGCCCATTATAGATTTTAAATTTGGTGTCTGGCCAAAATACGAATGTAGTTGGTGTGCGCCTATCCGGTGTGATGGATGCTCTAACAGATATGATGGCAGGGATGAAGTCCTTCCTGAGTGTCTGAGAGAAACAGGGAAGGCTGCACACAGAAGCTAAAATGAAGGTTGGGCGGGTACATCCAAAGTTTTCCCGGAGTATGAGAAGGAGACGGAGATGTGATCAGGCGTTCCAAGAAGAGGGAACAGTTAAAAAAATGTCTCGGATGCTTTTTGAACATCAGGTACCATTTTGGTATTTTCGACACGTGTTACTTCCTTTCATCCTAACCCAGCAGGATGAAGTAGGTATTCTTTTCTCCTTTTTTGCACAGGAGCAGGCAGAAGCTCAGAGAGGGGACGTGACTGCTCACAGCCTTGCAAGTGATTCCAAACAATCTCCCTGACTCATAGGAATCAGCCTGAAAATGCAACATCCCTATAGCTCCCAAAGCCCCAACTCCACCACTGCCTCAGGTAGGGCGAGGACCTCCCTGGGGCCGGGCTGGGGGTGAGGGCGGGGGGAGCGAGGTGGGTTGAGCCCTGATTCCTTTGAGACCCAGTGCCTTTGGCCTTATTCCTAAACAGTGACCTTATTTTTAACGTCACACCAGAGCCATCCTCCCCAAGGACACCATTTTCTTGTTCCAGACAGGCCAGGGCAGAGGTGTCTCAGGTGCCAAATAGAGCCCTGGCTTCCTCTGTGGCCCAGCAGGTCACCCTGCAAAGCTCTCTTCTAATGGCCTGATTCTCTGTTCAGACGCTTTTCTTTTTTCTTGGGTTTTTCTTTCTTCCCTTTCCTCTCTTCTGGGGAAGGCCTGCCGCCTGGCACAGCTATTGTATTTGGAAATGAGCCTCCTGGGCTGGTGAATAAATTGCATTTTATCCCTCCCTGTCACTTCTGGTTGGAGGAGCACCAGGAGATGAAAGCTGAGACTTCAAAAGCGCTTCTTTTGACATGGGCGGCATTTCTCATTTCTGAGCCCTGCGGGCCCTGCGAAGCTCGGCACCTCGGCGGCACTGGCAGGAGCCGAACCTCCACCATCCCCAGAGGTCTTCTCAGCCTCCTGGGCCAGGCTCCTGGTGGCAACATCTTCACTCAGTCGGCAGAAAGGTCAGGGTTCCATCCTCAGTGGAGCATCACTGGTGGCCGGTGCTTCCATATTTCTTGGCGGGCAAAGCCAGTTTCCTGCCTGGAGTAACCGAGCGGTTGGATTTGCACTGATAATACCAAACCTTATACAGCTGAAAGTCATTCATGTGGGAATCATAGGATTCTGATACAGCCTTGCCCTGAGTGGTAGGTCCCATGTCCCTCCTCCCCTCCTGCTCTTGCCCAGCACTTACCTCCATGCTGCCGGCTGAGGCATAGCTCACCTTAAGACTCATGAGCTGCTCTCTGCATTCACAGACGGGCACGGCTGGAGGATGCAGATGGGGAAAGCCGTCACCTTGGTCAAGCACCCATCACCCATACCCAGGCTCCGAAGGGCAGACCCATCTCCAGCGCCCCTGTTTGGAGGGGCTGAGTGGGCTGGGAGAACTCCCAGGAGTGAGCTGTCTTCTGAATTGAATGACATTCCACAGAACTGCAGAATCTGGCAAAGTCAGGAGCGTCTCTACCTGCAGGCTGGCTTCTATCCGCCTTGAGAACAGTCCGTGCATGATGAGATCCTAGTTAGCTTAACTCGGAGTGTTTCCAGAGTGTAGCAGAGTGTTGCATGCAGAGTGAAAAATATTGTACCTAGAAGCCAATATGTGCAGAGGTCTCAGAGGCCAGATTCTGCTCCATCACTTACCAGCTGAAGATGGGTGGTGTGGAGGCTCTGCCTCCATCTCCGTGTCTATAGAATGGATGTTCCTCATCGCTGTTGTGAAGGTTGAATGGAATCATTTATATAAAGTGCCCAGCCCGATATCTAGCACAGAATGATCAGTAACTGGTAATTTTTATAGCTTTCTGGCTACACACATTTGACAGAGCGTGTGAGTTAATGGAAATAGCACAGACCTTGGTGGGGCAGGGACTGGGCTCAAGTTCCACTTCAGCCCCTCTCAGTAGTTATGGATCCCCGGACACGTGTTAGAAGAATAACCATATGTATATAGCTATGGCTGATTCATGACAGGAAACAATACAGTGCTGTAAAGCAGTTATCCTCCAGTTAAAAATGAATAGAAAAAGATTAACCACCATCACCAGCAACTACCATCAGCAGTTCCCCTCATGTAACAGGTACTTGTCCTAAGGTACCATTTCATTATTGTTTACAAGGGGTTAAGTCACTTGCTCACATTTCTGCTGCTTGAAGAAGCAGAGACAGGATTCAGGTTCATGGGCTTAGTCCATGCTTCCAACCTCTGCCTTGCTTCACCGTGCAATTTCCCCTAAAGGCCCAGAGACTCTGTTTCCTCATTTGTAAAATGGGGATGACAATGCCCACTTCTGAGGTTTAAGATGAGAATTAAAGAAGATGACACAGGAAGGACAGCCCCCAGATAGGAATCTTTCTGCTACTACCAACTTCAGAAGGCAGCATTTAACATGAACAATTCCACTGTGATGTCAGAGACTCTGGGGCTGGGAAGAGATTTTTACAGAATCATCTGACTCCAACCTCCTTCAGCACCAATGTCAGAAGTGAGGCAGCTGCTGGGCTTGGCATGACCCACTGGCTGATTTCTGGGAGAGGCCAGGGCAGACTGTTTCAGAAGATGATGAAGATGTCCAACCAGGATTTGAGGATTATGTTAGGGAACTTTATGGAGCTGAAATACTAGGCCAAGTCCCAAGTTTCCTGCTCTTGTACTCCTTCCCCATTTTGCTCCTGCAAAACGCCTCCTGGTTGGAGAGGACCCAGGCTGCATTTGCAGTGATGCTATCAGCTCTCTGTCACTTGGGGCTATGGCCCCAGCCTGTCCTTCCCTTGCTCCGACTTCATCACAACCCAAAGACTGTGGAGCTGATGTCTCCTGGGACATCTCCTTGGCTGGGTTCTGTACAGGAACCTTTCCTGGGCTGGGGCCATGGCTTCCGTTTCTGATGGAAAGAGAGGCCACTTGGAGAAGAGACCCGAGGGGAGCTGTGGTTCTTTATTGATGGGACGGGAGGCTGGAAACGAGAGTCAGGGAGGGTCCTCCCCTCGTTGCTGGCCCTGACTCCCTTTTGAGTTCCCTGGGGAGGATGAGTAGCCCTGGTCCCCTGAGGTTTGGAAGGGCAGCAGAAGCTGTGTGACATGAAACCCAAAGGCTGCCGGACGTCACCACATATGATAAATTCACAGAGGTAGCAAGAATAAAACCCTGATTACTAATGGCTGTGCAGCTGTGAGAGGTAAAGTTTCCAGAATTGCAATGAGCAGCCTTGTGCTGGAGTTTTATATCATTTGCTTTCAATTCCGTTTACAGTTATTTCTTGTTTTTATATCATGTTTTATTGAAATCCATTTTTTACTTTAATGCTTTGGGTTCAGTCATGGATCTCTTCTCCCCTCCCCATCTCTTGCCTCCTGAGCACGCGAAGGTTCACATTATGCAAACGCCACGGAAAAGAGTTTTGAAGCATCATGGAATTTTTGTGCCTTTCTGGTTTTCTCAGAGATGAGGATTTATTTTTCTGGAAGTGGGCTGGGGATGGAGCTGTGTGATCGGGTATAGTTCAGAACCCACCCACCATGGGCTCTCTTGCTGGGGCGGGGCCCACCCCCTCCCACCCCCTCCCACCCCCTCCCACCCCCTCCCACCTTTGTAACTCTCTGGGGACTCAGTCTGGTCCTGGGCTTACAGTGGGCTGCAGCTGCTTGACCAGCTAATTGACCAATAGACTAGGTGTTTTCCTGCTCTGAACTGCAGGTCCTTCAGGTAGAAAGGAGAAACAAGGCTGTGGTCTCTGAGGCTCCGAGGCAAACCGGAACAGGTCTGGAAACGGAACCCAAACAGGGATCAGATGGTCTTCTCTGGTCCTGAAGCCCCCACCCCAGACCCTCTTGACCTCTTACTTGAGAGGCCGCCAGAGCCTCCCATGAGGCTGCCTGCCTCCTCCAGCTTTTCCAACGAGGAGGATGTCTCCCAAGTGCCACAGTCATGGAGCATCTCCCAGCTCCTAGCCTCTGGGCTCCATCATCCCTGATTCTCTCCATGGGACTCTCCGGACCTGCTCACAGCCCTAGTGACCGGCAGGCCAGGCTCTTCACTGCTCTGGTCCCGGCCAGGTTCAAGGCCAGCTCTGCTCATTTGGCCAGTGGTCCTATCCATACGGAACGGCTTTGATTTCTGGTTTGTCTCTCCAGAAAGCTCTCTTGTCCCACTCTGACTGCTGATGCCCTTCCTAATCTGACTATTTGAACAGCTTCTTCCCTGGTGGCTCAGATGGTAAAGAATCCACTGACAATGCAGGAGACCGGGGTTTGATCCCTGAGTTCGGAAGATCCCCTAGAGGAGGGTATGGCAACCCACTCCAGTATTCTTGCCTGAGAAATCCCATGGACAGAGGAGCCTAGGGGCCTACAGTCCATGGGGTTGCAAAGAGTCGGACATGACTGAGCAGCTGACACTATACTATTTTATCCAAAATCAGACACTTACCACATGGAGGAAGGCTGAAAACTGGGAGAGGAGAAACCAGTGGAAGTGCCTGAGAAACTGATTTGCCTTTTGTGAGCTAGAATTAGGATGGACATTGGGGACTTGGAAGACTTTCTGTTTTTTTCTGTTTGTATTTGTTATAATTATTTTCATCTTGCAAAGGTTTGGTATTTTATAAAGTTCTCTAATCATGTAGAGACAGTTTCTTTATATCTTTGTTTCTCAGTGCCTTGCCTTATCATGTGCTAAATATATTTCACCATTTTATTTACAAAAATAACTGCAGCTATTTAGACACCATCCCCTATGCCTCACATTGATAAAAACTGTGTCCTGAGTGCATTGTCCCTTGATGAAATTTGCATAAGAATTGCTGTAGGTAGAATCTGGCTATGAATCTACAAGGACTGTATTATTTTACACTGTTTGGTCTGCGAAGACAATCAGCTCAGTTACTCTCATTGTGTCTCACTTTCCTCATCCATAAACGGGAGATCATTATAGTACCTAACTTAGAAAGATGTTTAAAAATTAAATGAGTTAATATATTAATACATAGATCAGAACAGTATTTGAAAGTTGCTCAGTCGTGTCCAACTCTTTGTGACCCCATGGACTATACAGTCCACGGAATTCTCCAGGCTAGAATACTGGAGTGGGTAGCCTTTCCCTTCTCCAGGGGATCTTACCAACCCAGGGATCACAGGTCTCCTGCATTGCAGGAGGTGGATTCTTTACCAGCTGAGCCACAATGGAAGCCCAGGAATACTGGAGCAGGTAGCCTATCCCTTCTCCAGTGGATCTTCCTGACTCAGGAATCGAACCAGGGTCTCCTGAGTTGCAGGTGGATTCTTTATCAACTGAGCTATCAGGGAAGCCCCCGAACAGTATTTAACATAAAGTAAATACAATATAAGTAAAAGCTTTTATTATTATTAGTTCTAAATAACAAAAATAAACTCAAGACATCTTAATGTTTTAAAGGATAATTTATTATCATAAGGAAGTTGTACAAATGTCTTGTAGAACCTAAGGGCAGGGGTGGATCTGGTCTTGGTTGGGTGTTGGTGCCAGCTGGGAGACGCGACCTTGTTTACTCTGTGAGTTTCATCTTCTCTGCCTCTTGGTCCTCTAGCAGGAAACACGGCCACCTGTAGCTCGTGGGTTACCCGCCCAGCCATGTGGAGAGAGAGAGCTCGCCTTGTAAACTCCTTGGGGAAACCTCTGATTAGCTTAACCTTTATCCAAACAACTCTCTCCAGGGGAACACGGCAAGACCACGTTGTACAAAGTGGCTGCAGGAGCACTGTGGTAAGGTGTGTGTGCGCGGATGCAGGGGGTGGTCAGCAGGAGAAATAATGAGGTACCAGTCGGCCACCAGTCACACTGAGTCTCTCCCAGGAACAGAGGGCTCTCTCTACTTGTCCTGTATTAGCTCACAGGTAGCATGGTATGCCTCACACACAACCAGTCCTTATTACAGTTTAACCAAGGTCTAGATGCAGACTCAAAAAGCAACGATCATAGCTCTTTGGATTTTCTCATTAAAGTTTGGAATGAGTTATAGTCAGAGAAATGTCCAGAGCTCCCTGGGGCTTGAAACAACGAAACGACTCTTGTTCTTGCTTCTCCTTGTCCACCCCCCACCCTCCACCACATGCCAAGATATTAGCCAGTGGGAACCGCTTCAATGAGGAAAGATTGCATTCAGAACTTTGGAAATGTGCAGTTAGCAACACTCTCTTTGTGCTAAGAGCCAGCAGAGGCCTGTACCGCCCACTCAGCTGGCCGTGACCTCCCTTCTCCTACAATGAAGGGTCTATCAGGCCACAGGCAGTGGAAGTTTTCCTTCGGGCACTGACTGGGTGAGCATCAGCCAGGGGGATCTGTGAGGAGAGGTAACAGAGAAGGAGATGGAAGGGTGCCTGAGCATATATCACACAGAAGAGTGAGATCAGACTCCAGGGAGGAGTGAAGACAGGCCTCCTTCACCCTGGGTCCCAGATCTCCCAGCTTTTCACACTCAGCTCATTCTCACCAACAGAGAAACCCACAGAGTCTGCCAGAACCTATGTTACTTATCTTCAGTCCGTAGGGCAGTGGTTCTCCACCCTGGCTGTGCTGTGGAATCGGCTGGGGGGTTGGTGTGGGGGAGGTTAAAAATCCCAATTCCCAGGCAGCACCCCAAGCCAATATGAATCAGATTCCCTGGGCGATGGACCAGGCATCCTTCAGCATTTTTAAAGCTCCCAGGTGGTTCTAATAAGCAACCAATTTTGAAAACCACTTATTCATTCGATGGTGTGATTTTACCTCTTAGGTAACTTAAGAACCTGTCTCACCAGCCCTACACGCACATGCTCTCATCCCAAACTTCTCACTGCCGAAGTGGATCCTCTCTCGGGTAACTGACAGGCGTGTGAGGATTATTACAGGTTCTGAATTCTTGTTCCTTCCTTTCCAATTTCCTTATCACCATTTCAAGCTCTTTCCTGCCTTTCCTGATGGTTCAGAGCTTGGCTAATCTGCTAACTCCTCTCCTCAGCACCTTCATTTGTGTAGACACTTCATTTGGGCTGCGTTAGCTGGTGCTTATGTTGCTTTATTAAAATATCAGTTATTATAAGCTTCTGAGGGTAGGAAGGAACCATGTGCTCTACTTCCACGCTTTGCATGCCTTCTTAGAGTACCTAGTAAAAGGTTGATTCTCAGTTAACATAGTTGCCTAAAGACAGAGAAAGGAGAATGCCAGCAAGGGTGGTTCAAGCAGAGCCAAGTAGAGACCTTCGAGGGCTATAGGGCAGAGAAGGCGATGGCACCCCACTCCAGTACTCTTGCCTGGAAAATCCCATGGACGGAGGAGCCTGGTAGGCTGCAGTCCATGGGGTCACTAAGAGTCGGGCACAACTGAACGACTTCACTTTCACTTTTCACTTTCATGCAGTGGAGAAGGAAATGGCAACCCACTCCAGTGTTCTTGCCTGGAGAATCCCAGGGACAGGGGAGCCTGGTGGGCTGCCGTCTATGGGGTCGCACAGAGTCGGACACGACTGAGGCAACTTAGCAGCAGCAGCAGCAGCAGCAGCAGGGCTATAGGGCCTCTTCTAGCCCTCTTAATCCAAGCGTGTGGTACACCAGCCAAGGGCAAAGAAAGACCCCTTTCTCTTATATCTGAGAGTGGTTAAGTATTAAAGGAACCTGGAAATGTGTGCTGAGAAGTTCTATGGATGTTGATTATAAGGGGGGAAGCTTAATAATAATAGATGCCACTGATTGAGTACTCAGCTTTGTGTCGGGTTCTCTATACACAATTATTTACGACAGTTGTATTATTTAGATGTTTCTGAACCTCAGGAAGTTTAAGTTATTTGCCCAGGGTAAATGGCAGGGTGCGAAGGACCCATCCAGTTTTAGTAAGCTGACGTCAGGTGGGGAGAAGAGAACCAGACAGACAGCTGGGCTTCTCCCAGTTCCAGTCAATCTTCTCCTTCACACTTAAGGACAGTGGCCTGGGTGAAGGTTTACTTATGGCCCTGGGGTTGTGTGATCACTGTCTTTTTAAGAGGAAGAAAAGTCACATTTGGGGGGGAAACTGAAATCAAAGATAAAATCTATCTTTCTGTACATACTATAATCATTGTGGTCATCATCATTATCGTTTTTCTAGTGAGAACTAATTGGTTGCAAGTAACAGAAGCCAACTCAAGTTGACTTAACTAAAATGAGGGAAACACTGGGCTGGAGGGTCATGATGTGGCAGCCAGAGAAAGGATGTCGCTGAACGCTAGGAAGGGGCTGGGTACCACCAGCTTCCCCTTTCATCCATCTCTGTCTCCCTCTATCTCCCCTGGGACCTGCAGACCTGCTTCCTCTGCTCCCCTGTAAACACTACCCAACATATTACCAGGAACCTTTGGCTTTGCTTGTTACAGTCTTTTACACCTGGAAAGCTTGGTTTCCCTTTTGGCTCCATTTCTAACTTTGTAGAAGAGCCTCCCCCTGGCCCATATTAGGTCATATGCCTCCTGACAGCATCCTTTTTCCCATCATGCTGGTTGGTGGTGTTTTGACCAGCATGCCCGTGTCTCTAGATAGGAAGAAAACGATCAGGGAAAACAGAGAAGATTGTGGATTGGAAAGGTGCCTCAGCAGGGGGTTAAAATAGCAAAAACAGTATTTAATTGATGCAGACACTAGGTTAGGGGTTTTAAATTTTTCTCTAATTCTCACAACAACCATTAAAGGTAGCCATTGTTATTCCCATTTTTCAGAGAAGGCAATTAGAGATTATCAAGCCTTGAAACCCTGATACTGGTAAATTCAAGCACTTTTGATATCTTCTTTGGGAGATGCTGCTGGGCTATATGTCAGCTGTGTTTATTCTTCAGGGTTTGCTCCTAGCAATAAGGTGTACATGTGTGTGTGTGTGTGTGTGTGTGTGTGCGCGCGCATGCATGCACACACATGTGCATTCCCTCTGTGAGTCTGTATGTACTTACTTTTTCCATGGCTGTGTGTGTCCTGTGATTCTGAGAACGCACATTTTTCAGCAGGGTGAGAATGTTCAGATGGAGCCCGCCAGCCTGAGTCAGCCTGGAGCCAGAGGCCTGGCCGGAGTGGACAAAGATGCTCTTTATCCACCAGGAATGCAGTGACCTCACTATGGCTTTCCTCTGCTGGCGGCGGCTTGGGTTAAGCAGGAGAGATTTGGGGTTGGGACTCAATGCTTGGCCCTTTGGGATTCCCTGTCCATGTGCTCCTCTGTTCCCCTTTCTTTCCCCTCATCAGTCAGTGTGGGCGGAGGCCAGGAGCTCTGGTTTCATGGCTGTTAGGCTAATATGGAGCTTAGGTTGGAGCTGAGGTTCCAGCACACTGTGAAGAAGGGACACCCAGGGCAGAAAGGTCGAGGACTCAAGAATGATGAGACCTGGTTTCCACCTGGCTTTCTCTAGGCACCCATGAGATGGCATTCAGATCATGTCACCAATCTAGATTCCAGTATCGTGAGGGATCAGAGGATCCTTTGGGAGGGAATGGTTACCCACTCCAGTATCCTTGCCTGGAGAATCCCATGGATAAAGGAGCCTGGCGGACTATACAGTTCATGGGGTCGCAAAGAATCAGACACAACTGAGTGATTAACACTTTCTCTTCACACTTGGAAAGTTAACCCTCTCATCTACGACTGCTCTAGCCCTTTTCTTCTGTTCTTTAGAGAGAGCCACAGCTTAGAATGAATAAAGCAGGGCCTGGTGGTCTTCCTCAGGCTGGCATAGAGCACGGGTACGTAGCAGGACATCCTGCGTGTCGCTTTAAGCTAGAGATGGAGGGGTGTCAGGAGGCTGTGGATGAGACTAGTTTCTTTAACAAGGAGGGTTAGGAAGTCATGGACTACCTGAGTTACTAACTTTCACCTTTGGGTCCCAGCTTCCTTGGCTATAAAAAGGAACCGCCCAGGTAGATGGTTTCCAAGGTTTTTTTCAGCTTTGCATGCCATAGCTTACTTGGGGAGCCTGAGGACACCCACCCTTTAGAAATCTTTCCCCTGCTTCCATTTATGTTTACTTTGAACACACCCATTTTTTAGTCCACAGCGGTCCAATCGTTATGGCAAGACAAAGAATATTTGTGTTGTGTGTGTGAGAGAGAGGGAGTGGGGTGCTGATTGAGAGAGAGAGAGAGAAAGGCATGGATGGACACTCAGGGAAAAGACAAGAGAATGAATTTTCAAGGCTCCAGGAATCTGTCATGTGTTAATTGGTTCTCACAAACCAAAGCCATCAACTCTTCCACAGAAAACACTCGTCTGG
This sequence comes from Bos indicus, assembly GCF_029378745.1. Classification (NCBI taxonomy): domain Eukaryota; kingdom Metazoa; phylum Chordata; class Mammalia; order Artiodactyla; family Bovidae; genus Bos; species Bos indicus. The sequence goes on along the minus strand of NC_091774.1, from coordinate 23,617,940 downwards.
GTAATAAACTAGAAATGATGGTCTGAATTGTTTAAATCTTTCATATTTTCAGGCCACAATCACCCACATTTGATTCCAGATTCAGATAGATGTTGGCTTAGAGACCAGCAGCGGATCTCTGTGCCAGCGAGGGACACCTGGCCCGGGGGCCAGTGCTCGTGTGGCTCCTTCCCCTGCCGGTGTGAGGCTACTGCCAGGGGCTCCTCATCCGATCCTACTTCATCTGGTAATTTAGCAAGTGGCAGAGCTATTGACGCAGAACCAAAGGTAAATTGCATTTGCAACCGGCATGTATTTGAGGCGTATCTGTCAAGGGCCACTACTTCTTGTGGGAGCAGTTACTATTTGGACACTGCTTTGCATGTATGCATGCTAAGTTGCTTCATTGGTGTCCAGTTCCTTGCGACTACGGACTGTAGCCCTCGGGGCTCCTCTGTCCAAGGGATTCTCCAGGCAAGAATACTGGAGTGGGTTGCCATGCCCTCCTCCAGGGGACCTTCCCCACCCGGGGATCAAACCCATGTCTCCTGCAGCTCTTGAATTGCAGGCAAAAAAATTTTTTTACTGTGGAGCCACCACAGAAGACTGGACACTACTTTGCAAGTGGCACAAAACCTGGTTTATTTCATTGGAACATTTTTCTTATAAATTGTAAATAGTATTTTATTGGGACACTCAAAGGGATTAGTTGAGAAGAACTGAACTCTCACATTTGGAACTAAGCTGCACACAGAGACGAAGCTTTAATACAGCCAATTACAGAGGATGGTCAGATATGATGATCCCGTAGGGCTGGTGTTAACCACCAGTCTCTCTAAGGATGGTGGTGGCAGGAGCTGGGGTGGAGGCAGGGAGGGAGAGCAAGAGGCAGGGAGTGTCTGTGAGCTGGCCTGATGTGGAGCCTCTTCCTTGTCACCTCATTCTGAATCTGTCACCACATCATCTCCTCTGAATCTCAGTCTGGCATCCGCCAGAAAGGCTGTTTTTGGGCCCCAGAGATGATGCCAGATTATGGAGATTTCTCAGGGTCTGTCTGCAGCTTCTCAGTACATGTAAGATAACTGCTTTGGCCAAATAGAATCCATCAATCATACTACTCTTTCACCTTCAATTTTCATTCCTAATTGTTAGTGCACAGACCTCCATGCCACAGGTACCTCAGAAAGGACAAATTCCAAATGCAAAAGTCTTGGGAAAGTCTTAGAATGTCTCTTTTGGTGGTGGGAGGGCTTTCATGACCTCCCAAGGTGTTGCTTAGAATTCTGTGTAATTTAAGAGCTTAACGATGTATAGGAAAGACTTCCCATTTTATTCAAAAGCCCCTTCCTCTAGGCTTATTTTCTTTGTCTCTCTTTGAATCAGCTCCTCTCTTCTCCTTCCCCTCCCATCTCCTCCATCACACACACACACACACACACACACACACACACACACACACCAGCTGCAGCCGCTGAATTAAAAAGCTGCCCCTCATAGCAAATTCCAGTTCACCAAAACTTTATTCTTTATTCGTTCTTAATTTCAATTATGTGAAAGAACTTTCTATGAAATGCTGTGGGACCCTAGCCATTTATAAAGCCAGCTGTCAGGGCAAGACTAATTATAAGTAGGAAACTTAAAATGCTCTTGAGTTTGGTTAGACAGTTACATGGGTGAAGGTTGCATGCTTCTATCTCTTACCTAATTGCTCTTAGAGACCTCCTAGCCTCCCCAGATCAAAGATGTCTAGGTTCGTGAGGCATTGTGGCCCAGGCTGAGTGTACATGAGGCGATGAGAGCTCTTGGCTGCTGTAATCACCCTCCCGTCACATCCACTGGCGCCTGACTCTCCCCACCAGACTGTAACCCACGGTGGCATCTGAGAGGACTCCCATCTCTGTTCCCCATTACCTCGTAGCTGTGACCACAGCTCCCTGACGAGTTATGCCTCTTCAAGAGTTTAATTGATCAATAATTCTGTTTGAAACTAGCAGGTCACTTCAGCAAGTTCATCTTTTCTCCCTGCTAGTGTAACTGTGTTTCAGTTTTCTTCTTTTTCACTAAGGACGATGATGTCCCATGGATGCAGGATGCCAGTGTGGGTTTGGAGGACACGAACATGGCCATGGGTCAGAACCAGAGCGACAGGGTTAAGACAATAGTGGGGGAAGTATCTGGGACATTCCTTGGGAAAAAGAAACATAAAAATTAGATGAGAAAGGAGAGAGGAAATGTGATGAGAAGTTGCACATTAGAAAGAAATTACAGGAAATTATGTTCATGGGTTCATAGAGTTGGATGCCAGCCTTGCCTTACCCCCTCCCCTTATTGTTTTTTATTTTCTCCTCCTCTTTATTGCCATAGCATGGGTGACTAGACGTGCTCATTTACCCAGAATAGTCCTAGTTTGCATCTGTTGTCTTGACATTATCACGAATACAGGAAGTCCCCTACATACAAATTCCCTTCCGAGAGCACATTCATTAGTCCAATGTATTCACAAGCCCTGCAAAGTTAGCCTAGGTGCCCAACTAACATAATCAGCTATAGTACTGTACTGTAATAGGGTTATAAACCTTTTCACACAAATACTACATACCTTAAAAATAAACACACACAAAAAACAAGAAAACGCTTAATCTTACAGTACAGTGTCTTGAAAAGCATAGCAGCACAGTACAACAGCTGGCATACAGGGCTGGCATCATGTTCGCATCTTTGAAAGTTCTCAACTTGAAGGTTCATGTGTGGAGGACTTACTATAAGGCATCCTTTTGTTCTTCTAAGTATCCTGGTTTGGACAATAAATTGCATGGTCACCTTATCGTTGTACCTCCAGACTTTTCCATCTCAAAGCCCTCATTGATCTGTATATGATCTGATTGATCTAAATCCTTCATCATACACCATCACACGTCAAGATCTTCGAGTGTGGCTACCATGACTGCCTTGTTTATTGCTGCATCCTCAGTACTTAGTACAGAGCCAGGCGCACTCTTGGTGCTGAAGATGTTTACTAGATAGATGGATGCTTTGCTTAGCCGCTCAGTCGTGTCCGACTCTGCAACCCCATGGACTGTAGCCAGCCAGGCTCCTCTGTCCATGGAGATTCTCCAGGCAAGAATACTGGAGTGGGTTGCCATGCCCTCCTCCAGAGCATCTTCCTGACTCAGGAATCAAACCAGGGTCTCCTGCATTGCAGGTGGATTCTTTACCAGATAAGCTACCAGGGAAGCCCCAGTAGATGGATAAGTGCCCATAATCCAATTCAGATTCCCAGGGGTTGCTCAGCTAGAAATGCTTCATGGATGGTTCTGAGCAAGATAGAAATCACATAAAGAATAAAGGAAAAGGTTCATCACACGCTGTCCCCACCCCACTGCTAAATAACTTGATTTACCTGCACTGGCAGAGCTCAGTTCCCTGTGTCAGCTGGGTGTGGTTCCCACAGGCAGCCCAGGTCTTTCTCCTCTTGGCAGTCATTGCTTTATCTCAGCTCCCCTGCAGGCTGCCGTCCATGTGAATTACTCCCTGGAAAAGATGCTAATCTAAGAGGCCGGCAGCCCGAGGACAAACGCGCGAGGCACGGCAGCAGGAGCACCAGCGGCAGAGTCTAACTTTGCCATTCAGTAGCTTTGTGTCCTTGGTCAGAGCTCTTGGCCTCTCTGACCTTGCAAGATGAAGATTTCCCTCCAGCTGTCACCTGGAGTCAGTGGTTGTCCTGGGACTCACGGGTAAATAGGAGCCAAAAGCTGTGAGCCAGGATTACAATAACATGTTCTGCTCATGCAGATGCCGTGGAGCGAGTGGCATGGCCTTCGGAATTCTCCATCTCTGCCTCCTCCCCAGTCCAGGGCACGCAGTGCTGAAGCCCCCGAAAAGCCCCCAAAGTTCTGTCTGATGGGACTTCTTACTCAGCAGGGCCTTTCCCAGGCTTCCATTCTTCCTTCAGATTCCTGTTCACCGATCCTAAGGCATTGGCCGTTCTGCTCCATCAAAGACCTGGCAGAGATGGGAAGGATTTAGGGGCGCACGAACCCAGGTGACCACGTGGTGTTACCCAGCCTGGCCCAGAGCAGAGTCACTGGGGGAAAATTCTGAGCTGCAGGTTGAGAAAGAATGCAAAGGATGAATCAGAGGTAGAAGTAAAGCCAAAAACAGGGAGATGGCATCATGAGATCATAATGGGAACTATTTGGTACAGTTTAGAAAGCAGAGGGCAAAACTGGTGAAGGTGGAGAGTGGAGTGGAGGCAGGAGACTCCGAGAGCAATGTGTTCTCATGGGGTTTAGCCACGTGGGAGTCCACACTGCTGAGTAGGACTGGAACATTAATGGATAATAAGGGTTCACATGGTACCGTGGTTGGGGTTCTTTGAAATTAAACAGAGGCTTCCTAGAGATGCCACACCTTCGTTCAGAGCACTAATTCTCAAATGATAAACTCTCAGATGGTGTGGTGAGCCTGGAAAGGGAGATATTTGCAGCCACTAAAATTGGACCGTAAAGCCCCTTGATCTTCCCTTAAAACCAGACTTAGTAAGAGAAGTAGGATCTGGAGGGCGGGGGTTATTGAACATGACAAAAGGTGAAAGGTAAAGCTAGAGACAACAGCTCGAGAGTTGTGAGTGAAGAAGGAGGTCTAACTCTGTGCTTCTAAAACTATCCCTTAGAGCAGAGAAGGGTGCACATGTGCCCTGGGATTCTGGAGGGCAGAACTTGAAGTTATTCCTTAAGAAATCTGAGGTTCTGAAACTGGCGGTCACTGGAGGGGAGAAGACTGAGAGGCTAGGAGAAATAGGTGAAGGGGATTAAGAGGTACAAACTTCCAATTATAACATAAACAACTCACAGGAATACAATGGACAGCACAGGGAATACAGTCAACACCATTGTAACAACTTTGTATGGTGACAGACGGTTACCAGACTTACCATGGTGATCAACCCATGATGTATATAAATGTTGAATCACAATGTTGTTTGCACCTAAAACGAGTTTAATATTGTATGTCAACTATATTTCAATTTATAAACACTTAAGTACATAAACATTTTATTTTATTTTATTTTCATAAACATTTTAAAAAGTAAAGGTTCTTGTGGCACCTGCCCTCTTACCTGGGAGGGGAAGGGCTGCATCTCAGATACTGTGAAACTGAGGACCCTTGATTGGCTGCTGCTTCTTTTTATTTTTTTGTATTGGAGTATAGCCGATTAACAATGTTGTGATAGTTTCGGGTGAAGAGCAAAGGGACTCAGCCATACATACACACGTATCCATCCCCCCACCCCCCCCAAACTCCCCTCTTGGGGGCTGCTTCTGGGGAACCCCTGACTCTGAGAGTGGCTTCCAATGGACCTTGAAACCCACACAGTCCCTGGGAGCTTCCTCAGGAGTCAGCAAAGCCAGGGTGGCACAGAGAACTGCCAGCTCCCTCCCTGCCACCTCTCAATCGTGGCATTTAAGAATCTCCCTGACAGTTTGGCAACACTGTAGGTAAAGGCGGCAGAGCTAATTTGTTAATCTGCCAGAGCCGCATCCAACATCCTTCTGTGCGCTGACACCCGAGTCCTCAGAAGGCACTAGCTCAGCCGTAGCTCGCCTGCTGCAACTAAGCCATGGCGTTCTCTGCATAATTTATCTGTGCATGAAATGGAAGCTTAATAGCATAAGTAAGGCACTAAGCAGAAATTGGTGGTAAATGTCTTCTTTAAGTCTTAAAAATAGACTCTACTTCACTCATAAAGCCCAACTTGGTTGTACTTAATGGCATAAAATGTTTTTCTCTGAAGCTATATCTACTGAGTGACTTTTGATCCCCAATCCGCCCCCCTTTACCCAGCCCTTGCCTGCTGAGATGGTCCATAACCCTCTCCGCCTCCCCAGCCATCTCTTTCCACCTGGCTCTGAGCCCTGCATCCTCACATGACCCCATACCGTCCCCCAGGGGGCGCTCTAGGAGCAGAGGCTGAAGGCACCCAAAGGCCAGGCACAGCCAGGCCTGGAGGTTTTTGGCAATGTGGGTCGCTGAGACCAGCGAGGTTCCAGAGTGAGCGCAGATGGACATTAGCATCCTTCCTGGGTCAGGAGCGGGAGAGCTGGAGGAGTTGGCCTCTATTCCTGCAGAATCAGGAATGCCTCTGATGAGCCGGTTCTCAACAGATCAGCTTTCAGCTGAGCTGCGCCTGCGCACAACTGGGTAGGTGCTGACATGAGTCAGACTCCAGCAGAACTGACCTCTTGCATTGTGAGTTTCATTCCGGTTATCTACTGCTGCACACAAAAAATTAAAATACAGTGACTTGAAACAGTCACGAGTCACATTCCCCCTGACAACAGAACTTTTGAGCCTTTTCATGCTAGAAGAATGCGTGCTTTGTTCTGACCTTAAGTTAGTTATAAAGCGTCCCTGTCTTTACAAGGCACAATGCCTAATTACTGCTAATTCATTCCATTCTCTTTCCTTTTTCCTTAACGGTAGTAGGTGAGGAAAGGCAAGTCAGCCACAGTGAAGTGATCCTTCGAGTCATTGTTTCTTCAGGGCCTGATTCCACCGCAGGACAGTAAGCTCCAGGATGGCAGTGGCTTTGTCTGTTTTGTCCCCTGTTGCTAAGCGGTATGTGGGACCACAGATTCCAGCGTGCGGTAGCACTCACAAGTGGATGGATGAATAAATTCAGCAGCTCTCATATGCCAGGCACTGTGCTGGGTGCCAGGAATCTAGTAAGGAATAAGATACAGTCCCTACCCTCCTGGAGCTCAGATCCCGTCTCTGCGAGTCCATGTATATTTCTTGGGTGTTTCTTCCTCAGACCCTGGATCTAGGCATTGCTCAAAAACGATCCGACCATATGGGGACCATCTCTCTGTACAACAGCCCAGATGGTGGCTTCACTAGGCAGGATTATTTAGGGGTGATCTTCTCCCAACCTCCCTCTTCTCAGCCCTCACTTAATTACCCAGCATGCCTCATAAATAAAGGGGGGAGGGATTGCCTTTGCCTTGTGAGCATAAATGTTTTCTAAATGATATTGTTCCTGCAGCTTCCGAGAGCCTCGTAAACATGCCTGGCCTTGGATTTATAACCCAACGATAATCCCGTTTAGCCAGCTGCAGAGATTCACAGTTCTGACCCCTACTCTGGCACCCCACCCCCCCACCATCACCCCTCGAAGGGGAACTAGGGGTCAAAGGTGAAAAGTCACAGAGCCTCAGGGACTGTGCCTGGGGCCGGCCTCCAGCAGGCTGATGCTCTCAACCAAGATGAGTGTCGCTGCCTCTTCCCGTTACATCTGCCCTCAAAGCAATGGAGCCAGCCTTCCCCCTGGGCAAACCTCCAGGAGTTCTGTGGCAGCAAGACAGACAGGGAGCAAGGGTACCCTGCACAGCCCTGTTGCTCTCCCTCACATGTTCATCCCTGCAAAGCCTCTTTAAAAGAACCCAGCCCACCTGTGTCTCTCCTGGGAGTGCTCGGATCACTGCAGGCATCAGCGGATGGCTCCAGCATTCTTCCAGCTCCTCTTGCCCACCTGATTTGCAGCTTTTCCATGTTCAAGACCCTCCCACACTCATTTTGGCTCCATCATTCAGGTTCTTTACCTTGGTATTGACAGCCTGGTTTGGGACCAGCTCTCCCAGTTGGCTTCAGAACCTCAACTAACGATGACTTCTGTTCTCTGTGATTTTATTTCAGATGTGTGGATGAGAGATCCGGCAGCCCAGAGGCACCCCCTTGTCTGCCGGCCTTCCTGACCGAAGAAGTACCTTGGACCTCAGGGACTGATCACTGTGACACTGAGGCCCTGCTGTCAGCATTTCTGGAACGCACATCCTGTTATCTGTGTGGGCAAATGAGTGTCATCCAAATATATCTGAGCCATACTGCTCCAGCCTCAAGGCCTGGTTTCCTACAGCGCCACATTAAAAAGAAAAACAAATCTAACTCCAAAAGCTGTGAAAAAGCAGTGTAATTTTTTTTTCCCCTTAAGGTTCTTGGAGAGATGGCAAAGGGGAACATATATCACATCACACAGAGGAAAGCATTCTAAAGTCCCTGCTTACTCATCCGTCTCTCTGTGGGCCTACCGTATCCAGCAGCAGACTTGCAATATACAGTTATGCAGGTTGCATACTGCACAACTCGAGGGGGCACCACACACACGTGTAGCTATTATAGATAAGTATTTATTATTGCAGTTTTCTGGCGGATAGTACTAACATGTCTTGAAGAAAACAATGGCTTTTCCATTTTTCTATATAGCAGCTTCTCTAATTCTTCTTTTCCATCTCTCTTCCCTCATCTTCGCCCTTTGCTGGCTCTCCTGCTTTACTACCTCCATTTCTCTCACCCAGCTCTTTGAAGTGCAGTCCATACGCTCCCTGGGCCATCAGTTTAACCTCAGCCTCTTCCAAGGCTTTGCCATCTTCTTTCACCACCATTGCCCATGACCAGGTCTGCAAGGATTCCCCTCTTCAAAATGATATCGCCCCAGGGGTGATGTTGTCTAGAAGAAGATCTAGAAACCCAGAGGAGACAGAAGAAGAAAGCTCACTTCTGCAGCAGGAGGCCTCTGGTCTGCTGTCTGCCACACCTCCAGCCAGTCCTTCCAACCAGGCATATCCAGGGATCTGAAAGGGCTCCATGGAAATGCTCCCAGGGCCTCTCTCTCATGCCTCCCAGCATCTCAGATTATCTCTGCAGAGTGGCTTTCATTTCTTTCTCAGGAACCTAAGTGTCTCCCCTGGCAACTTAAGCCATAGCCTCTGGTTCAGACCCACAGTAGGGAAGGGCTTTCTGCTGGTGCTCCTCAGAATAAAATTTCTACATCAGCCATCTCCTCTTCAGACCATATATCCCAAAGTATGGGTTAGGAGGGGAAAGAGTGACCCTAATAAAACCCCTAACTGGGGGCTGCTCCAAGAGTGGGTCCTGATGCCCATCTGTCCTTTATCTTCTTAGGTCTTGCTTTCAAAATCAGCATATTCTCTCTCTCTCTCTTTCTCTCAGTCCTGCTTGGAACAGTGTCCAGCAGACTCTGATGTCCAGAGAAGAGGCTCCATTGTACCTTTCATCATTTAGCCAGTGCTTCCAGAAGGACCTGCTTCCCCACTCCCCACCACGCTCCTCAGTTCTGCAGATGCTGCCCTGTGCCAGGCACTTGCTTTCTTGCGGATGAGCAGTGGGTTTCCCCAGACCTTTGCCCCCCAGGTCAGCCTCCACTCAGTACAGTTGATTGCTCTTAACTTAAACCGGAGCCCCCCAACACCCCGCCCCATGCAGCGCATTAACCCTTTCAGAGGAGCCAGTTCCAGAGAGAGAATTCCTTTCATTGGAGCTTCCGGAATAATCCCCACATCATGGAAGGCAGCCAAGTTCTCCTGTTTCCCCAAGGGCTCTTGGGGGCTGCCGGTTGACAGGTCCTTGCCTATGGTTCAGACGTGAGTTGGTGAACCCCAGTCTAGAGCCCACAAGGGGGAGAGGGTCTGCTCTCTCTCCCGCATCTCCCCCTTCATTTTCTCTTTGCCCCCATCCCCCCACCTCTCCATCTTCTCCCTAAAAAATGCATCACAGTCTAACTGAATCAATCACCCTCGCTCAACATCCTTCCCAGGTAGTTTCTTTGGAGAACATGGTAAATCTTCCTGTTACTTTCTCATCTGCTAAAACCCAGCAGAGATGAACAGTGGTTCCTGTTAGCACCGTCTACTTGGAATGGGACGGAGGAGCAGAGAGCCGGCAAAGCAAACACAAGTCCTTGTCTTCTGCTTTTGTTTCTGCTGGGATGATCTGGGCTCTGGAACCCGCCCATCCCCTGCCACACACATGCATTTGTCCCAGGGAATTCCTGAACCAGCATTTGAGGCTTCATCCCCTGGGACAGTCAGCGTCCCTAATCACCTGTCACAGCATTTAGAGATGGAATCTTAAGGAGGGTGTCATATGGGTGGGAGAGGCTGGAGGAGGACAGAGGCTGGGACACAGTTAGCTCTAGAGCAGGGAGGTGAGAAAACGCAGGCTGGACCCAAAGCGTCACATGGAAATGTTGAGGGAACTCGGCTCCTGAAGCCTAAACACAGAAGGAAGAGGTGGAAAGGAGGTTGGAGATGATTGTGGGAGGTTGGAGAACTGGCTAATAAGAGGTGGACATTTTATTCTGTGGGTGGTTGGGAGTCTGGTTGCTTGTGGGTGGCCTGACACTCAGGAAGCGGCCAAGCCTGGCTTAGATAGCGTGTCTCCAGCCCCTCTGCCCCATCCCCATTCTAGGCTGGCATCATCCCATTCTTCCTGTTTCTCTTCCACCCCGGCCATCCTATAGCCAGCTGCCAAGGAATCCTTCCTGAGCTCAGTTCCAAATGAGTCATTCATGCTCTCAATGTTGCAACGGCCCTGCACGCTCCCCCACTGCCTATCAGCAGATTCTTTATCTTGACCTAGCCCAGCTTTCCGTGCCCCCCATGCCTTAGTTTTTCTCTCTCATTCTAGCCTTATTTCCACATCATGTAACCTTGGATCCATCCAAACAAAAGCCACCAATTGGCTCACCCTGTGTTCTAATCAGAACTATGATGTCCAAACCATCCCACTTTTCCAGGTCCAGTTCAGAGAACACCTCCGGTAGGAAGTTTCTCTGATTGCTTTCTCCTCTGTGCTCTCATAGCACTTTGCTTCTGCCCCTTCGGTCACTTTCTATCTCGACTTATTATTATTTAGGTGTGCTATTCTATGCTCCCCCAAGGGGCGGGGTCTGCATCTGTGTCCTCCCCTGGGCTGAGTTCAGAGCCTGGACAATCAGTAAATGTCACGTCTCTGTCCCGGATAAAGACTCCTTTATGTCATAGGTTAGTGGACATCGGTGGTCACCTTGGCTTCTGTTCTAAAGATAAATAAATAAATAGGAAAAAGACAGACATGAGATGGATGCTCTGAGAGACAGAAGTAAGAAGAGCTGGGAGTTTATTTCTGGCTTCCCCAGTTGTTTATTATCAGCTGCTCTCAGGTACAGCACACTCTTCACATCCTCACCAACAATTATTGAGGAAGCATTCGACTAATTTCCTCAACTCCAACTGCCTCTAGTACAATCTAATTTTAACATTACTCTCAGCTGTTTTTCAAAGATGCAAATAAGCTGAAATGGCAGGCGGCTGTGTGCCTGCCTGCCTATCTGCCTACCTGTCTGTCTGTCTTTCAGTGGGTAGGCCAGGAGATGCACAGACTTTAGGGGCTGCCACGCTGTCTCTGTTCCCTAAAAGCTGGCCAGACAGAGAATAGTCCACTCCCAGGCTCTAACAGCGGAAGCAACCCAAGTAATGACTTTTATAAACTTCTAAAGTCATCAACCGTTTGTAGATGTCTCCACAGAAAACCAAGAGCCCTGCTGTCTGCCCTGTGTCAAACAGTAAATGGTTTAAATACCCCGATTGCTGGATAGAGAGTAAATGTGATGTGGTAGAAGGTGGATGATGAAAGTGAGAAGTTGGAATGAAGGAAGTAGCTCTGGCCACTGGCAGCAGAAACAGACTTTCCTTGCAAGAAGCCTTAAGGTACAAGGACCACTGAGGAGTCTTCTGGTTCATTCTCTGCACCCTGACAGGGCTCCTGGCCCTTAGGGAAGAAAGCCAGCAGATTTCTTTGTCACCTGCCCCAGGCTTTCTGGGGCATGGTGCCAAGATTCAGGCAAAGATTTTTTTTTTTCCTGTACCTGGATCCTCTTGCTGCAGCTTCAGTCAAATTGTACTTTTTTCTTCTCTCAGAGGAGACAAAGAATTGCTTTTTTTTGCTCAATGTTGCTTTCTATAAAAATAAAACTGGTTAAACAGCGCTACATCAACATCTTCTACTAACTTTGAATAGTGTATATATTTTACAAACAAAGTGTACACAACAAGATACCCCTTTTTGAACAAGATTATATTATACATACTGTGCCTCCCAGCCTGCTAAGTATTTCTTCCACCTACATTGTTTCATTTACTTTTTACAACAATCCCATGATTCAGGTACCTTTGTAATCTCCTTTTTCTCTGTTGAAAGAAAAAAGCGAAGCAACTCTCCAGGGCTTCACAGTCAACGTGGACCCGGGTCTCAGGGTTTCAAAGCCAGCATTTCTACCACGCTAGGCTCTCTCTCATTAAATGCCTTCTAAAGGTTGCTTTGAAATGGGTAGCACCAGCCTCACACCGATAAGTGCCTCTCCCAACCTTGAGAACTCTTCATTCATTGGATAAATACTGCTTGAGCACTACTTACTCTGTCCTAGGCACTGGATGGACACTTAACATCGCAGTTAATTAATTAATCAGTCAAGTGTAATTCTGATAAAAGCTGCACTAGAGCATTCTACCCCCACCCCCCACCCCGCCTACCATCACCCTCTGGTTTCTAGATGCTCTGTCTGCACAAACTCTGCCTTTCTTCCCTGCCCTCTTAATCAAAATCAAAATCACAGCCATTGATTCTTCAGAAACTGCATGAGCCCACCAAGGCGCCCTGAGAGGTAATGACTGACAGCTGAGTGTCTTCGCTTTCCTCTAAGAATTTCTAGAGAGCTTTTTTAAAGAGTGTCAGGTCTCCAAACTAGGGTACATCTAGATATACACGAAGATATTCTAAGAGATCGTGAGCTTGGATGCAGGGAAAGGAGTTAATTGGCACCTCTTCACCACCCAGCACACTCCTTCCTAAAACTGCTCTGCTGAGGAGCAAGCCTCCTGCTGAGATGCCACGCTGTTTCTGCCTTCCCCTTTCCCCTTTCACAATCATGTTTCTCCCATTTTACAAAAGAAAATCAACTTTCTTGCTTGTTCTAAATCTCTCTCTAATGCATGATTTGTGCAAAGGTAAACCACCTCCAGAGCATCAAGAAAAGAGGCAATTCAAAATATCAATATACCAGTCAGGGATTAGTGCAAAAAACAGAAACCGTTCCAAGCAAGAAGGAATTTAGAGCAAGAAGCTAGGTACTTATAAAATCCCCAGGAAGGCTGAAAGTGCAGATTCTAGGCTGGATCCCTTGGGATGATTTCTGGAACAGTAGAGGAACAGTAGTCTGTAGGGATGCTTCTGAGCCACCACTGGATCAATGCTTATCTGGTACAGAAGCCACCTTCACTGCTTGAGCAGCTCTTGCACCCCAGGAAGCTGCATGTGGGCTCCCGAAACTGTGATCTGGGATTAGAGAGTGATGCCAAGGGGTTGCCAATGCCATGACTGTTGCTTGACACACAGAAAGCAGGAGAATAAACACTAGAATGTGCTGGAGACAGATTTCTACCTTTCCGACCAGGGAGACCAGCAGAAGCCTCAGAAAGGCTGCTACTATCTCACTCCCACCTTCCAAGCTCCACACAAGTGCATCAAATGGCAGAAATCAACTGCACCCCCAATCCTACCTGCAGGGGAGCATCAACAATATAGCTGCTAGCTTTCCATCCTCTCCACATAAGAGTGTGAAATGGAGATGAGCTACTCCAAGTACCTGCCGCAGTTGATGTCCACAAAACCCTGAAGCATCATAAACTTTCCGGGTGCTCCCATCCTTCCTTGCCTTATATGTATTTCTGTTAAACATAAGGTACAGCGTGTTGGGAAGTTCTGAATGCAAGGGCTGATGGAGTTTCACTTTGAAAAACCTCACCTCTTCCATCCCCAACTCCCAAGGGGCAAACTCGCAAGCAAAGAGCCATGACAGCATCAGTAGGAAATATGAAGGCAGCTTTATTTCATCCAGGTAACAAATTCATGGCAAGGCGCAACACAGCTTCGAATTAGAACGCTGGAGATTTATGAAAAGCTAGCTGAGAAGTTTCAGTCTCCTAATGAGGCATCCAGTCTGCATGTTCACCAATCTCAATCATGAGAAAGGGCTTGATGAGCGACTCTTACTCACCCACGGCTCATTCGTGTCTCAGTTACACAGTTTGCATGGTCGCAAGGAGAAGGAAAGAAGTCCCCACTCACACCTGACTGCTCGATATTGCACCTTCAAGTCCGAGGGGCATTTATTAGAGGTGTAGTCATGTTCATTCATCATTTGGGCACCATCTTCTCCTCATCATCATCCACTTCTTTGCTCAGTTATTCATTCCTTCCACGAGCTTATGAGATGGAGATTAATTTAATGAAAATATATTGTGGATCTTACTGCAAAAAATGCTCTTCACTTCAATCAGTAATAAATATCCTATGGGAAGCCCTCATCTACTTATCATTCAACCCCTTCTCTGCTTCTGTTATTAATATTGTAACAATAGTCAACAGTCATCCATGGACACAAATTAATTGTACAAAGGAGGTTCATGTTGCTCTTTAAGAGACAATTTGCTAGAATATTCTCCTATTTATTTAATGCTTTCACTAAAAATGTTATATATGTTGTTTTTAATAAATTATATAATATTAATTATTTTAATAGTATTTTAATGTGAAGAAAAATACATTACCATTTAGAGCCTTATGGTCACAGGAATTTTTTAAAATTAGTTTTAATATATATATGATGGGACGATCAATGAGCATTTTTAAGTATAATAGCATGATATCGTTATAGTAAAATTCTGCGGGGAAGTGAAATGGAGTTTGAGGGGAGAAAGGAATACCTGTTAAAGAATTTGAGCTTTTGGTTGCTTCTGCTGTTGGGTTTTTTAGGAAGACGAGGGTACGTATCAACTTGCCATGGTATTTAGTTTCCTTCTGACATGTTTGAAAGAGTTCGGCAGTGATTTCATTATAAAATGGCAATATTTGTAATAACCTGAGAATAACATCTTATGAAACTATTTAAACTTATGGTATAAAAAGTATCAGATGTCAGCCTGAAAATATGCAAGGCAGTACTTGGTTTTTCTCATTTCTTTTCGGGAGCCCACGAGTCAGATGCTTGAGGAGCCCTAGTCTGGAGCCAGTAATGGCCAAACCTGAGGGCTGAACCTGCCTGAAGATGTTTTGAGCACTGTTGCAGGGCAGAGGGAAACACTTTGGACCAGGGGCAGTGTGAGCAGGTGCTGTTTGTCCACGAGGCCTTTTACTTGCAGTGTCTCATTTCAAGGCCTCCCCTAAGGGAGGCATTCATGATGAGTGCAGCTCTGGAGCCACACTGCCTGGATACCAATCCTGGCTCTTAGCGCCTGCCTACCAGATGACCCTGGACACATGCCTTGAACTCTCTGAAAGCTGGTCCCTCATAGTTTCTAGGGAGGACTGGATGCATCTCCCAGGGCTGCCATGAGGACCCAGTGTGATGATTCATGCAAAGTCCTTAGCTTGGCACCAGCCCTGGAAAGGACTCAGTGGACACTTGCTCTTTGTATCCCCCCCTCTATTTCCAGGAAGGAAACTGAGGCCCAGAGGAGCTAAATGCCTTGAGACTTGACCCAGTGATGCCCGCCGCAGGCCCCGTGCTGCCCTCTGCAGAGCTGACGGTGATGGCCAGGCCTGTGGTCACCTGCTGCTGCTGGCCAGCTGCGGCTCTTTCCCCCTGCACCTTCCTGCTTCCCTGGGCTTCTCTCCTTCCCCCTTGCCATGGAGGGAGGTGGCACAGAAGCCCCTGCCAGGCAGGTGTTCTGGGGGAGGGGACACGGGGGAAGCTGGTGTGACTGGGAAGCAAGGGATGAGGACAAAGTGCACAGTGCCCGTCAGTCTGCCCAGTAGATATGCCCATCCACCTGTCAGTTTCAGTTCTTTTGTCAAAATTTGCGAAATACCTGCCTCTGATTTGAAGAACTTTCTTGCCCTTATGGGCATCTGAATATATCCAATCTTAGTACATTGCCAAAGGGGTGAGAAGCAAGGAAATGGTGAGGGGATTGAGGTGTCAGCTTGTCACTTTTTCTCATTTTATTCCAGAGCCCAGGCCCTGCTACCCCGAAACAAATCAGGGGAGAGAGAGACCCACAGACTCTGGAAGCCACTGGCTGATGTCAGTGGATGCTCCACTTCCATCTCTGACTCGCCCTGCGGACGGGGCTTGTCAGAGCCAGGCTGAGGGGAGACCAGGAACAGGAGAGACTCAGCTGCCCCCGGGGCATCTTTGTCCCAGGTCCCCAGACGCCTCAGTCAACAGGGCTCCAACCCTCAATGCTCCTGAACCAAAGTTCTTCAGACCAGCCTCCTGTTTCTCCTGTGCGTTAACACAAGGCCTTAACAATTTTGTTTGCTTGCTGGTTTATCATCAGTATCCCTGGAGGAGGGATGAGTGAGTGAGGGCTAATGAATGCTAAGTCGCTTCAGTTGTGTCTGATTCCTTGTGACCCTATGGACTGTAGCCCACCAGGCTCCTCTGTCCATGGGATTCTGCAGGCAAGAATACTAGAGTGGGTTGCCATGCCCTCCTCCAGGAGATGGTCCCGAACCAGGGATTGAACCCTTGTCTCTGGCTCCTTACCACTAGCGCCACCTGGGAAGCCCAAGAGGAGAGATATGATAATAAATCAGAGGGATACTAATGATAAATCTCAATGTGTCAGGGATCTTGTGTGTTTTGCCACTGTTTAGCGCAGCCTGTAGCATACAGCAGGCACTCCATAAATGCTGAGGTTCACTAACAGATGCCTGCATACTGAAAGGCTTCCACCACCTTCATGGACCTGGCCTGGCCTCTTATTCCCTTGACACCTAAACTGACATGTTCACCATTAATTCACCAAAGATTCAGTGAACTCTGGGTACATGCCAGACACTGTAATAGACATCAGGTAGACAAGGAGCTTGCAGTGCAGGAGAGGGACAGACATTAAATGAGTAAACACATGCTTGCTACATTCACCCTTCTGATGGTCTGTGAAGGAAAAGAAGGGAATACTAAGAGAGAGGAAAAGGGGGATGGTGTCTAATTTAGAATATGGGGCCAGAAAAGACCCGAGAGATGACTCTAGCAAATGGGAAGGGAAGAGGCTCTGCAGGCAGACAGAGCAGTGTGCAGATGCTTGGAGACCGAAGGATATCCTCGTGGTGGCAGCAGAGTAAGCGAGGGAGGGGCACCACTGCCTAAGACTGGAGAGGTGGGAGGGGGCCAGAGGGCACAGAACCCACTGACGCTCTTTGCCAAGGGCGTTTGCCTTTTTTCTCAAGGCTGTGAAAAGCCTTGGAGAGTGTTGAGTGGGAGAGTCACGTGATCCCAGTTGTAGTTTAGAAAGATCTCTGACTGCTGAGTGGAAAGCAGTTGAAAGATGGGCAAGACTGGAGATGCAGAGACTGGTTAGGGAACCCCTGAAGAAGTGCAGGTAAGAGAGAGAACTCTGGTGGCTTTGACGTAATTTCTGCTCCTCTTAGATGTGGACCTCCGGTGACAAGATCATTCCTTCATTCATTCCTTCACAGTTCATTCATTCTCAAACTCATTACTGATAACTTTGTATGGCAGGCGCTGGGAATGCAACCAACAAGACAGGCATGGTCCTTGCCTCCGTGGAGCTCAGGATCTAGTAAGAGAAACAGACTATTAAACCCACACTTCCAGCCTTCCAGCCATCTGAGAGGGGGCCTGTGGCAGTGGAGGGAGGGAGGGAGGGAGATAAGGGGACCTCAGGAGAGGCACCCGGCTGACTTGGGATGTCAGGGACTGTCAGGGTAGGGAGATCTATACCAGGATTATAAACCCCCAGGTACCTGTGCCTGTCTCCTGAAATAACCGAGGGGTCTCCGTGTTTAGCCATCTGATTGCCTGCTGACTACCTCCACCAAGCAGGCCACGAGCAAATCAGCCATAATGTGGCCAAAATCGTCCCCATGCCCAAACCTGTGCCTCCACTGTCATCTTTGACTCAAAGAACGACATTTCCCTCTACACAGTTATCCAAGCCATCAGTCCTGGCAGCCCTCTCTCACCCCTTGCCTCCCATCGCTGCTCACTGAGACCTATTCGTTCAGCTTCCCAGGGGCCTCTTACCTTTCCCTCCTCTCTTGATCCCATGATCATTCATCTGCCGCAGGCACCACCATCTCCTGCCTAGTTGCTGCAACACACCTGCTTCTTTGCCCACCTCCAATCTTCCGAACATCCCCCCATGCATTCAGGGGGCTTTTCAAACATGCACTTCTGCCTGGCTATCTTCTGGCTTCTCCCTCAAGCTTCATTCAGCTCGGTTGTCACTATCTTTGGGGAGACCCCTCTGAGTCCTTCTCTGGTTTGGGCTCCCCCAGCCCACGATGCCCTAACACAGGGTCTTTCCCATTTACGGCCACAGTCACATGTTACTTCATGTGCTGCCTCCCCCATCAGACTCCACCCTTCAGTGGTGAGTGTGGTGGCTTTCTAGCCCACCAATGCTTTGTAAACAACTCCATCCCCTTCGAACAGAAATTTCTGTGAAGGGTCATCTTACAAGGGAGCAGGGATCCCTTAGCTGGAGAATCTGGAGGACTGTCCTGATCTTGTGTGGGTGAGAAGCCCACAGTGGGGGGCCCTCAGCCAGCCTGGGCTCCCCCTTCCCCAGCCTTTCCTTTCCTTCACTTTCCTTCCTCCCCGAGCTGGCTGCTGTGACCACAGATGGCGAAAGGAAACACAATTTATACTTCTTTATTTGGTTTGGAGAGTGCTGTGACAGACAGAAATAAATTCTCTCTCTCCTCACCCCACCCCCAAGTTTCTTCTCCTTTGGTTTGTGAATCTTTGAAGGCAGCTCTCTGAAAGAGGCTGACAGGCAGGTGCTGGAGGCAGGGAGCGAGCTGGAGGGTGTTTTGACTGGGAGGAGAGTGCTAATGCCTCTTCGGCTGCCACCAGCACCATGACAATTACGGTTATGGAGGAGCTTCCATGGTGGAAAAAAAGAGGAGAGAAACCTTCTCCGTATGTGTCAGAGGTGAGAGCAGGGTATGAGAAGGCTGCAGCCTCTCACTGCCTCTGAAGATCTTTAAGGACAAACATAGACAAACAAAGAAGCAAACACACATACACAAAACCAAACCCGGGTCTATCTGGACCTGGGGGGCAGCAAACTGACCTGACGTGGTGACCTGAGGGGTACCATGTTCTTTCTGTTACTCCCCCCGGAACCAATACCTGCAGACCCTTCAGTGGAAACTTCTAGTAACTCAGTATGGTGGCTCTGCTCTGTGCCCCCCGCCCCAGGGTCCCTGTTTCTACCCTTAAAGCTCAGGGAATGCAAGGTGATCCCTGAACTCTGCCCCTGCTTTACCTGAGCCTTTGTCTTCTTTAGATCATGTGCACTTTCGATTTTTCTTTTTTTTAAACTTTCACTTTAACAGAGAAGGGGGAGATACGCTAGAACTGAGAAAGTGCCGAGAGTTAAAAGGTACTGTCAGACCCAACAGCTCTGCTTAACTGCACAGGCCTATCTGAGAACACACAGAGGCAGCAAATGAGAGAGAGAGAGTAGAAATGCAGTAGAGCCCTGAGTCTTTCTGACAGTGAAACCAGAGCTGGGAAATGTCAGCTGGCTTCTGCATGTCTGCCGCAGAGGCAGACAGGAGGGGGGCGAGGGCTCAGCATGAGCAGTGCAGGCCCTTCCATCGGCTCCACCCATCTTTGGGAGGGTTCAGGCTCTCCTGGGAGCCAGGCAGGCAGAGACAGTCTCTGTTGTCGGATTCTGGGAAAGGCAAGTGACACTGTGTTGTGTTCCCTCTCTTCCTAAATACTTAGGTTCTTCTGCCCTTTCATCTGCTTGCACCCCAACACACACACCCCCGACACACACACACACATACACACCCTACTCCTCTGCCCCTGCTTCCCACCCGCCCCCCTACCCGCTGCCGCCCACCGCAGCTTTTGCTGGGCAGCTGTATCAGGCAACTTACATCATATTGGTAACTAACCAAAGGGAAGAAGCTAAAATCAAGCCCCACACCTGGTGGTGTCTCAGTCCCATAAAGGACTCCAATCTTCATAGTCTTTGGCCACCCCAAAATATAACAGAACAATTTATATGTATTTAGTGCTACAACAGTCCTGGCATAAGCACTTTTGAAAGAGGTGACCATTACAGCCATTACCCCTGTAGTGGAGAAAACACAGCCCCACCTGTCAACAGCAAATTGGATTAAAGACTTACTGAGCATGGCCCTGCCCGTCAGAGCAAGACCCAGATTCTCCCACAGCCAGTCCCTTCCATTAGACAGTTCCCACAAGCCTCTTATCCTTAATCATCAGAGGGCAGAGAAAATGGAAACCACAACTATAGAAAACAAACCAAAGTGATCACTTGGATCACAGCCTTGTCTAACTCAATGAAACTATGAGCCATGCCATCTAGGGCCACCCAAGACAGACGGGTCATGATGGAGAGTTCTGACAAAACATGGTCCACTGGAGAAGCAAATGGCAAACAACTTCAGTATTCTTGCCTTGAGAACCCCATGAACAGTATGAAAAGGCAAAAAGATACGACACTGAAAGATGAACCCCCCAGGTCGATAGGTGTCCAATATGCTACTGGAGATGAGTGGAGAAATAACTCCAAAAAGAATGAAGGGATGGAGCCAAAGCAAAAACAATACCCAGCTGTGGATGTGACTGGTAATAGAAGCAAGGTCTGATGTTGTAAAGAACAATATTGCATAGGAACCTGGAATGTTAGGTCCATGAATCAAGGTAAACTGAAAGTGATCAAACAGGAAATGGCAAGAGTGAACAACAACAATTTAGGAATCAGGGAACTAAAATGGACCGGAATGGGCAAATTTAATTCAGATGACCATTATATCTACCACTGTGGGCAAGAATCCCTTAGGAGAAATGGAGTAGCCATCATAGTCAACAAAAGAGTCTGAAATGCAGTACATGGGTATAATCTCAAAAACGACAGAATGATCTCTGTTCTTTTCCAAGGCAAACCATTCAATATCACAGTAATCCAAGTCTATGCCCAACTACTAATACAAAAGAAGCTGAAGCTGAATGGTTTTATGATGACCTACAAGACCTTCTAGAACTAACACCAAAAAAGATGTCCTTTTCATCATAGGAGACTGGAACGCAAAAGTAGGAAGTCAAGAGATCCCTGGAGTAACAGGCAAGTTTGGCCTTGGAGTACAAAATGAAGCAGGGCAAAGGCTAACAGAGTTTTGCAAAGAGAACACACTAATCATGGCAAACATCCTCTTCCAACAACACAGGAGACGACTCTACACATGGAAATCACCAGATGGTCAATATTGAAATCAGACTGATTATATTCTTTGCAGCCGAAGAAGGGGAAGCTCTATACAGTCAGCAAAAACAAGACCAGGAGCTGACTGTGACTCAGATCATGAACGCCTTATTGCAAAATTCAGACTTAAACTGAAGAAAGTAGGGAAAACCACTAGACCATTCAAGTATGACCTAAATCAAATCCCTTACGATTACGTAGTAGAAGTGACAAATAGATTCAAGGGATTAGATCTGATAGATAGAGTGCCTGAAAACTATGGATAGAGGTTTGTAACACTGTACAGGAGACAATGATCAAAACCACCCCCAAGAAGAAGAAATGCAAAAAGGCAAAATGGTTGTTTGAGGAGGACTTACAAACAGCTATGAAAAGAAGAGAACCTAAAGTAAAGGAGAAAAGGAAATAGCTATCTGTCTGAATGCAGAGTTCCAAAGGATAGCAAGGAGAGATAAGAAAGCCTTCCTTGGTGATCAATGCAAAGAAATAGAGGAAAACAAAATTGGAAATACTAGAGATCGTTTCAAGAAAATTAGAGATACCAAGGGAACATTTCACGCAAAGATGGGCACAATAATGGAAGGAAATGGTATGGACCTAACAGAAGCAGAAGATATTAAGAAGAGGTGGAAAAAATACACAGAAGAACTATACAGAAAAGATTTTCATGATCCAGATAACCACGATGGTGTGATCACTCACCTAGAGCCAAACATCCTGGAATGTGAAGTCAAGCGGGCCTTAGGAAGCATCACTATGAACAAAGCTAGTAGAGGTAATGGAATTCCAGTTGAGCTATTTCAAATCCTCAAAGATGATGCTTTAAAATGCTGCACTCAATATGCCAGCAAATTTGGAAAACTCAGAAGTGGCCACAGGACTAGAAAAGGTCAGTTTTCATTCCAATCCCAAAGAAAGGCAATGCCAAAGAATGTTCAAACTACTGCACAATTGCACTCATCTCACATGCTAGCCAAGTAATGCTCAAAATTCTCCAAGTGAGGCTACAACAGTACATGAATCAAAAATTTCCAAATGTTCAAGCTGGATTTAGAAAAGGCAGAGGAACCAGAGATCAAATTGCCAACATCCATTGGATCAAAGAAAAAGCAAGAGAATTCCAGGAAAACATCTATTTCTGCTTCATTGACTACACCAAAGCCTTTGATTGTGTGAATCACAACAAAATGTGGTGGGAATACCAGACCACCTGATCTGCCTCCTAAGAAATCTGTACACAGGTCAAGAAGCAACAGTTAGAACTGGTCATGAAACAATGGACTGGTTCCAAATTGGCAAAGGAGTTCATCAAGGCTGTATATTGTAACCATGCTTCTTTAACATATGCAGAGTACATCATGTGAAATGCTGGGCTGGATGAAGCACAAGCTGGAATCAAGATTGCCGGGAGAAATATCAATAACCTCAGATATGCAGATGACACCACCCTGATGGCAGAAAGTGAAGAGAAACTAAAGAGCCTCTTGATGAAAATCAAAGAGGAGAGTGAAAAAGCTGGCTTAAACTCAACATGCTAAAAACAAAGATCATGGCATCCAGATCCATCACTTCATGGCAAATAGACAGGAAAACGATGGAAACAGTAACAGACTTTATCTTCTTGGGCTCCAAAATCACTGTAGAAGGTGATTGCAGCCATGAAATCAAAAGACACTTGCTCCTTGTAAGAAAAGCTATGACAAACCTATACAGCATATTAATAGGCAGAGACATTGCTTTACCGACAAAGATCTGTCTAGTCAAAGGTATGGCTTTTCCAGTAGTCACATATAGATGTGAGAATTTGACCGTAAAGAAAGCTGAACGCCAAAGAACTGATGATTTTGAACTGTGGTGTTGGAGAGGACTCTTGAGAATCCCTTGGACAGCAAGGAGATCAAATCAGTGAATCCTAAAGGAAATCAGTCCTGAATCTTCATTGGAAGGACTGATGCTGAAGCTGAAGCTCCAATACTTTCACCCCCTGATGTGAAGAGTCCACCCATTTGAAAAGACCCTGATGCTGGGAAAGGTTGAAGGCAGGAGGAGAAGGGGATAACAGAGGATGAGATGGTTTTGGGTGGCATCACCGAATTGATGGACATGAGTTTGAGCAAGCTCTGGGAGTGGGTGATAGACAGGGAGGAAGCCTGGCGTGCTGCAGTCCATGGAGTCGAAAAGAGTCAGACACCACTGAGTGACTGAGCTAAACTGAGGGCTAGGCACTGTGCTGAATACTTTGCAAGACTTACTTTGCATTATCCTCACAACAGCTCTTTGTGATCATTTCAGTTATTAACTTCATTGTGTTTAGATGAAGAGACTGAGGCTAGAAACTAAACAGACAAACAAAGCAAGGTAACCAAAAATCCTGTGTATTGGGTTGGCCAAAATATTCGTTTGAGTTTTTGTTACATCTTGGGGAAAACTTGAACGAACTTTTTGGCCAACCCAGTAGCTACTAAGGGTCATGGCCTCCAAGAAGTCTTCTCTGATTTCCTGTAGCTGGCTTTGATGCCCTTCCTTGGGTTTCTAGTAGGATCTTAGCCCTTTTCACAGATTATAATTGGGAGTTTATATGCTGTAACCCGGGGCTTCCCTGGTGGCTCAGTGGTAAAACATCTGCCTGCACTGCAGGTGATGCTGGAAATGAGGGATAGATCCCCTGGAGGAGGGCATGGCAGCCCACTCCAGTATTCTTGGCTGGAGAATCCCATGCACTGAGGAGCCTGGCAGTTTAGAGCCCATGGTGTCGCAAAGCCTTGGACACAACTGAAGCAACTGAGCATGCGTGCTATAACCAAGCAGGGCCCTATGGAGCCTTCCTGAGACAGAGGCCACCACGTCCTCTGCCTGTCTCTTGCCTGTAGAAAATCTTTAGTCAAATAATACATTTAATCGGAGAAATGAAAAAATTCAGAAACAGAGGAAAACAGTCAAATAAGAGAAAATAATAGTAGTTTATCCAGTAAGTTTCCCTCATGGCTCAGACGGTAAAGAATCCGCCTGCAGTATGGGAGACCAGGCTTTGATCCCTGGGTTGGGAAAGATTCCTTGGAGAAGGGAATGGCTACCCTCTCCAGTATTCTTGCCTGGAGAATTCCATGGAAAGAGAGGCCTGGCATGCTACAGTTCATGGGGTCGCAAAGAGTTGGACACGACTGAGCAACTTTTACTTCACTAGCCAGTAAGCAAAGTCAAGAACTTTTATTTCCTCCTCAAAAGCTATAGATAATATTCTAAGCCATATCCTGCAAGCTGTCTTAATAGATACTGAAACCCCTACCAGGTGGAAGAAGTTAACTATATAATGACCAGACTGTACCCATGGCATAAGCTGCCAAAATTCTGAGAACTGGACATCCCCCCCACCCCCCGGCCAAAAAAAAGGGAAAAAACTGACCCTGGAACTGAAGACCAACTGTACTTAAAACAATCAAGATGATGCTGATCAGACCACTGATGACCAATTTCAAGAGCTGACTGCTGCTCTGTACGTAGCCCCCTTCCTCTGCATATACACCCCTGAAATTCCCCTTTCAAAGTTCCTGCCCCCTGATCAGTTAATCCCCACAGGAACTGACTTTTGGACATGAATCCACCTTCTCCCCAGGTTGCCAGCCTCCTGCATAAAGCAACCCTTTCTTTCCGTCCATTACTTATATCTCTAGTATTGGCTTGTGAGCAGCTAGCAGCCAAACCTGAGTTCAGTAACAATTTCACAACCAGATTCTCACTAATAGAACGTCAGTGGCAGCTACAAGTGTAATGTTTCAGGTCTTTGTGTACCTGTGACTCGGCTTCAACCATGTACATGAAAGCAATGCCCTACAACAGTGGTTTTGAAACTTGGGTGCCATTGGACTGAATGTGTACCCAAGTTCAAGAACTACTGCTTTAGAAGATACTGGACAAACAAGATGGGAGGAACCTGGGTCCCTGGATGACTGTCTGGAGCAGAACCTCTTGCTAGTAAGAACATCTGCCTTGAAGAGTTACATGAGAGAGACATCAACCTCTATCATATTTACCATCACAAGTATCATGGAGAAGATGCTTAACGAATAATAAGGAAAATCTGATAGCACTTGAATGCCTGGAATGTCAACTATTGCTCAGGAAATGCAAACGCAGGCACCAGCAATCACTTGCTTGTAAATACACGAGTGCACGTGTGCATACACACACACAGCTCACATACTTTTCCGCATGACTTTCTCTTCCTAGCCTCTCTTAGAGCAGCACTCAGCTAGAACCACAGCTTTCCTGGCTTCCCACCAGATTCTGATTAATGGGGAACTTCTCCACCCACCTTCTCCCACCCCAAGGCAGGCTAATCTCCAACTTCCTCCTCTTCCTGATCCTATAAAGCAAGTAAAGAAAAATTTCCTGTAGACTCTACCTTTCCTGTTTTCTCTCTTAGAACCTGGCTCGGATTCTGTCTGGTTCTCGATCCACAAGTTTCTTCTTCCAGTTCAGGAGGTGAGGAAATTCCACAGTGCCACTGACTGCAGTGGGGCCTCAGGCACCAGCCTTGATCCCTGGTGTAAAACTCAGGTAGAATCCTGCTCCTTGGCAGTGTGGGGCCACACCAGCTCAGTGGCCTGGCAGTTTAGGAATAGGGCTCCCGGCAGGCAGGGCCCTGAGTATGAGGAGTGCTTAGAGGAATGGCAGCAATTCCTCAGGGACCCAAAGTGCTAGAGCCTGAGTCCAGAACAACGGACAGGGAAGAGCTGAGCTGAGGAACATGTGCACAGGAAGAAAGGTCTTTCTCTGAATACTGGAAAGAAGCTACAGCCCTGCCTGGGAAATCAACACCAGGAGAAGACACCTTAGACATCATACCCTCCATCAATAAGAGATGGTGGACAAAGATGGTGGTCCACATTCCAAAACAGAAATGTCAGTGAAAACCATGTACAGTGGTGCAAGCAACCCTGGAAAAGGTCCCAGCCATGAGATGACTCCAATTGCATGGAACAAAGGATGCTAGAGAGCTCCACTAGGGCTTCTCTGGTGGCTCAGATGGTAAGTAATTTGCCTGCAAAGCAGAAGACCTGGGTTCGATCCCTGGGTTGGGAAGATCCCCTGGAAAAGGGAATGGCTACCCACTCCTCTATTCCATGGACAAAGGAGCCTGGTGGGCTATAGTCCATAGGGTCACAGAGTGACATGACTGAGTAACTAACGCTCACACATAAGCTCCACGAGGGAGACACTTGCACCCAAGCTAAAGTCCCCTCCTGCTCCCTGTGGGGCCTTGGACGGGCCACTGGGCCTCTCTGAACTTCAGTTTCTTTGTCCACAAAATAAGCATGATGGTAATATCTTCCTTACGAACTCTATTATCATGTTAATAAGATAAATTAGATGGTGTACATGAAAGTAAAGGGCAAAATGTAATTGTGATAAATATTCACATGCTCTGATTCTCTCCTGGCTGCAGATGGAATTCAAGTGCTGAGTAGACAGACTTTACTGTAGAAGCTACTCATTAAATATTTACTAGAGCATTGTTGATTTTGTTGTTTTAAAAAAAGGGAGTGAAGTGAACTCAGTGGCTTATTTTCAGAGGGGAATGGAATATCCTCCCAGTCGTAGGAGGATATGGGAGATAGGGTCAGAGGTCCAGACCTGTTGGTTGGCCCACCAGTGTTCTTCAGAGGGCTTCCTATCACTGCTTCAATACAGGTGCTTTGGCGCCTCCATGGACTGAGCGGGAAAGAGGAGAGCAGGGAAGCAAGCCCTGGGAAAGGCCCTGGGCCCCCAGATTCTCTTCCTTATTGTTCTAGATGGATCTGCTATACCTGGCGTCCTTGTCTCAGGACCTGTCCTCCCCACACCTCCTGCATCTGCTCCCCACAGCCCCGAAGGAGGCATGTTCTGCCCTGCGGAGCATCCCCTCCACTGACTGTAGTTGAGTGGTAGACCAGCCCAGGGGTCAGTCTACAGACTGGTCAGAGGCCAACTCAGGAAAATCCCCCTCAGAGATTAATGTCTCAGAGCAACATGGAAAGAAAAGGCAGTGAATGGTGAACACCGAAGCTGAAGGGCCGTGAGGTGCAGAGGCTGGACAAGGGACCACAGTGGCATGGGCGGGCCAGAGTTCTGAGCAAGCAGAAGCCCCAGACTGGTTCATTAGATGGAGCACAGAGCAGGAGAGTCAGGAGGCAGCAGGAAGAGAAGAGGATGGACCTGCCGTGATACAAACTTAGAGAGAGGAGCTGAGCCACCTTGATGACTCTGCTCTAATGCCACTGCTGAGGCCTGAGAACCAGAGCAGGGGTCGAGGGGGACCTTCTAGCCTCAGCCTTCCCGAGGCCTGGCTCACCCTGGGCCTGCTCTGACCAGAGCCTCTTTGTTTAGCTTTTCCAGAGCATCTGGGAGGCCCAGCTTTGTGGCCGGGATCCTCAGTTTCTTATCCCCCATGTGCGTCCTTGTCACAAACCCTCCACTCTTTGTGGAAGCCTGATCGAGGTTCTGCTTCTTGAATCCAAAAGCTGAAGTAACAGGCTGCCTCTGGGAATCTGGAAAAGTGAGTTTCAGAGCCCAGGGTCACTGGTGGGTATCTGTCTTGCCAAGCTAAGGGCTGAGCCCAGCCCCCAGTCCGGAAGAGCCAGCCTTGAATGCCCGAGGCTTCCGTTGCTGGAGTCCGGTCTGAAGTCCTCGCCAGTGAACTTCCAATGAGCACGGTGGTTGGTGTGTGGGCCTGGTCCTTCCACCCACACTGATTAACCAGGGAGGATCCCGCCTGTCCCTTAGTCCTGCCTTGGCATCGGGACTATAATCAACCAAGAATGTCGTGGAGGGTGGGTAGCCTAGAGGTGGAGGCCCAATCTGACATCTTACGCAGTCCCTCCCTCAAAATTTGCAAAGCCTGAAGCAAAGGTACAGAGCGCCCTACCAAGTGCCTTTCTTTTTACACCGCTGACTCCACCCCACACCACTAGGCATCTCCTGTACTTATGCGTGGGTTCCCTGCCAACAGTTCAAGCTCTGTCTGTGTCTACCTCCATCCCCATCAGTAACCATTCTTTGACCAATCTTCAAGCCTAGAGGGGCACACACCCGCGGTGAAGTCCACCCTTGGGAGGATGGACCGCCCCAGAGAAGAGGCCATTATAGGTAGCTGAAAGGCAGTTTCAGGTCTGTTTGGTCTGGGGTTCCAAATACCTTGAATGTTGTCCAGAAGGGGATGCTGGTATAGAGTAAGCACTATTCTCTGCCCATAGCACCCATGGGAGAGCAGATGTTCTTCTGGCTTCTTCCAGGGGTATGGATAAGAACAGCTATCATTGACAGAAAGCTTGCTATGTAGAAGGCACAGTTCTAAGCGTGCTTGTTATATCCACTTACTTGATGGT
Organism: Bos indicus; assembly: GCF_029378745.1. Taxonomy (NCBI): domain Eukaryota; kingdom Metazoa; phylum Chordata; class Mammalia; order Artiodactyla; family Bovidae; genus Bos; species Bos indicus. Next base: position 23,589,487 of record NC_091774.1, on the reverse strand, counting down.
CAAACAACCTTGAAAGTGAAAGGCGCTCAGTTGTGTCTGACTCTTTGCGACCCCATGGACTTTACACAGTCCATGGAATTCTCCAGGCCAGAGTCCTCGAGTGGGTAGCCTTTTCCTTCTCCAGGGGATCTTCCCAACCCAGGAAGTGAACCCAGGTCTCCTGCATTGCAGGCAGATTCTTTACCAGCTGAGCCACGAGGGAAGCTCAAATGAACAACCCTGAGTTATCATTATTCCTATTCCACAGATGAGGAGATGGGAATTGAGACATTAAGTAACTTGCCCAGGAGCACACAGCAAGTAAGTGCGGCAGCAAGGTTCTAACCAGGGCAGCATGACTCCCGGGTCTCTGTTATAACCATCCGGTGACACAGTCTCAGCAGCTGAAGTGGCAGCAGGGCTCCTCGCCCACATCACACACAAGGCCGGGCTCAGTGGAGGCTCATAAACCACTCTCCTCTCATTTCCCTTCCTGTCTGTAGCTCTGAGCATAACATCCCAGCCTCAGCCTTGTCTGCCGAGGAGCCTCGGCAGGCAATTCACAGAAGTGTGGAACAGAGGCTGTCTGGGGAGGGAGTGTCAGGAGGCCTCCCCCATCTCAGACAGAGGAGGGACGCGATCACAGCTAATTCCTGCTCTTCGGTGAGTACCTGCTATGTGCCAGGTATGGGCTTTACCTACATGGTCTCATTTAATCCTCATATGACTGAGAGGCAGCTCTCATCCCCACTTTAAGACATGTAACTAAAGCGTTAAAGGGTCAAGCAACTTTCTGAGTCACTCAGTAGTTGGCTCAAGCAGGATTTAAACCCAGTTCATGGGGCTCTAAGCAAATGGCAGCTGGCAAGTCACAATGCATCACCTCCCCTCTGTTCTGCATGCCTCCTGCCCTTCTTCCCTTTCCTCCACTCGTTTCGGCCCTACACAACATCGCTTACTCATCCCTTCTCTTTTTCTCTGTACCTGGGGGGAGACCCCCTGGGTTGGTCCCTTCCATCTCTGACAGTGTCCGATAGGTGTCCCCGAGTCAGCACGTGTGAAACTGCTATTGGAAGGCTGTGGACACGCGGGAGGCGGGTGTGAGAGCGAGGAGGCGAGAATCCAGCCACCGCGGCAGGGACTTCAGATGGCCACGTTGTTTGCTGACCGCCAGGAGCAGGGATGGAGGTTGGTTGTGGCTCTCTCTGACTCCACCCCCTCCAATAATAAGATAAAACATCTACAGATAAATATTACACTCACATGATTTGCAGCCTCAGTAACACCGAGGCACCCCAAAATACTGACCCAGTGGCAACCTGGAGAGGGCAAGCTGGCCTGGGGCTTGAGGCCAAGGGACCAAGAGAGACCAAGGAATGTTCCCTGCTCCTCTGAGGGCTTTTCTAGGACCCCTGGCCTGTAAGTCTCCAAGAGCGTAGGGGACATTTCCTTACCAGCATATTAGGGAGCAGTGAGCCACCTTGGAGGGCTTCCCTAGTGGCTTAGGGGTAAAGAATCTGCATACAGTGTGGAAGCTGGGGGAGACGTGGGTTCGATCCCTGGGTGGGAAAGATCCCCTAGAGGAGGGCATGGCAACCCACTCCAGTATTCTTGCCTGGAGAATTCCCATGGACGGAGGAGCCTGGCAGGTGACAGTTCATAGGGTTGCCAAGAGTTGGGCACAGCTGAAGCATCTTGGCATGGAGTCACCTTTGAATGTCTGAGCTGAGAGAGACTACTTGCTGCCACCCCTTATTTCACAAAACTTCCACAAAGTCAGAAGCCGCCTGCGGTTCTAAGATCATGGTGATTTGGCGGCCGTAAAAGACAGAGTGGGCTCGCTGCTACAAAGAACACCTTTAACACAATATGGCTGTTCTCCCTTCACTTAGCGATTCTCCAGGGCTTAGCAGAATGCAGCCAGAGAGCTCTGCTCCACACACTCATGCAGGGACCCAGGCTCCTCCTGTCTCCAGCAAGTCAGCACAAGATGGGAAGAGAAGGTGGAGGGTCGCTCGTGGGAGGTTGGGAAGTGCCAAGGCCCGGAAGTGCTGTGCCTTACTCCTCTCCTCACTGACCTGAACTCAGCTCATAGCTACCCTGAACTGCAAGGGAGGCCCAAAGGGAGAGGGGAACTCAACACTGGGGAGCCCAGCCATCCCACTGCTCTCTAGAAAGAGACCTGCCTCTCTTTCTATGACTCTCTCAGGCAGGGATAATCATGAAAATGACAACAGATCATAAAAAAGAGCCAGCATGTTTGAGCGCTTCCCGTATGCCAGACCCTGCACACAGATTGTTTTATTCACCCCTCGTAACCACCTAAGGTCAAGGTACTGGCCTTATTTCTGTGTTAGAGGGAAGGACAGGTTAAGAGAGGTTTAATGGCTCCTCTTGGGTCACACAGCATGTGGGTGGTCCCGCTGGGAGTTGATCCCGGCTCTGTCTGACTCCTGGGGGTGCTCCAGGGCCTGGCGGCTGCTGAGCACACCCAGGCTGAGGAGCCAAAGACAGCCAGGCTGGGTTCCAGACACAGTTGGGCCACTTCACCGTCTTGCTGACAACAGAGGGGCTGGATCACCGTCCTCCGCAGCAGTCTTCTTACCCCACCTCCCGAGCAGGGATGGTGAGGCAGAGAGTGTCCGAATCACCAGGCAACCAGACCGCACATCTGCTGAGCACAATTGCTTTCAAATCAAGCATGCAATAATCTAAAAAAGAGTGGATATGTGTGTAACTCACTCACTTTGCTGTACAGCTGACACAAACACAATTATAAATCAACTATACACCAGTAAAAAAATTTTTTTAAAAAGCACTTGCTCTTTATGCTCTAATTCAGGATGACATTGCATGTTCTCCAGCATATCTTCCTACCCTTTCCCATCAGCTTCCGCCTTCTTTATACCCCCTGCTCTCAAGCTGCCCCCTTCCTGGTGGGCAGCAAGGCCCATGCCCTGAGCCAGGTCCTTCCCCATCATTGGAGGAAGCTGACTTCACAGGTCAGGCTGGGCTGCCCCCAGCTGTGGTCTGGCTGCCTCCCTTTGCATTTCCTCTTGGCTCCAGAGCCCCAGAGCCTGCTAGTTCCTCTGCTGCTGGTCCGAGCGCACTCACCAAGACCACAGACACTGGGGTCAGACAGGCTGGGCTCAAAGCTGGCTCCACCACTTACACGTTAGTTATGACACCTTGGTCAATAAGTGATCTCCCTTGGTTTCTCCGTCTGGTAACTGTTGGTAATAATACCTGCCCCACAGGACTGTGGCAAAGATTAATGACATGATGCAAGTTCTTGGCCCAGTGCCAGGCACACAGGAAGAAGAAAGAGCTCTTAGACATTATTAGTTCTGGGATAAACACAGTCAACTCTTCCCTCATTACTGAGTAAAATGGGGCCACCTTAGCTCAGCTTCTCACCCTTTCTCTGAGGCAGTCTCTGCACCAGACTAGCTCCCACCCCTGAGTGACGCTAAGTCACTGTAAGGGAGCCTGAGGAAGAACTTAGCTAGAGAGGCTGAGTTATCTGTGTGATAGACTGCCTTGTGTTCCAGAAATGGGTCTGCCTGAGTGTTTCAGCCACATGCAGTCAGTGGTGGAACAGCCCGAGGAAGCATGACCTTGGTGCAAAGGTGGCCATGGATTTCAATGCACAATAGCCAGGGCCCTAAATCAGTGACTGAAACACAATTGGTAACAGGTCATTCTCTTGGCCACCACAGAGGGACACAGAGAGAAAGACAGAGGGTGGAAGCTAGGGTGTGCGTGGTGGAGGGGGCTGCGGAATGAATGAATGCAGAGCAAGATGGGACTAAGAAGAGTGAGAATCTAGAAATTGTTGGAAATTACAAATCATAATCTCTTCCATATTTCTTTAAAGATACAAGTTATAGTCTGGGAATTCTTTTGATTATTTTTTGGCCACCGGGGCTATGCTTCCCCCAGGGTGATTGCCTCTGAGACTAGTTCCAGTCCTCACCAAATTATCCTGTAAAATATGTGCCTATGATGCCACAGATGTGGTTCTAAGTACCTTTTAACTATTGGGTGGTTTAATCCTCACAACATACGTTTGATACATGTGTGATGGTCATGATCGTTTTAAGAGATGGTGACTTGGAGGCACAGAGAGATTGAGTAACTCGCCTGGAGTAACAGCCAGGAAGTGGTGGAGGTGGGATTGGAACTCCAGAATCCGGGCTCTTGCCTGATATGTGAGGCTGCTACCTACCCCTGGCTACCTCCATGTCTCCTGTTTCCCTCTTCCCTCTCCTCTCCTCTTCCTTACAGCCTCACCCCTGCAATCCAGTCCTGCAGCCACTCCCCTGTCTGATCCCCAGGTCTCCTGCAAGCTCCTCCAGCACTTAACACAGGCCAGTGGAGGTGGTCACCATATATCTGCTGATTCTGGGTTTGGATTCTCAAGCATTTGTACCCTACACTCCCCAAAATTGCTCAGTTATTTGGGCTAACCTGCTTCCCTGGTGGCTCAGAAGGTAAAGCATCTGCCTGCAATGCTGGAGACCTGGGTTCGATTCCTGGATCAGGAAGATCCCCTGGAGAAGGAAATAGCAACCCACTCCAGTACTCTTGCCTGGAAAATTCCATGGACTGAGGAGCCTGGTAGGCTACAGTCCATGGGGTTGCAAAGAGTCCGACAGGACTGAGGGACTTCACTTTACTCAACATCGGGCTTCCCTTGTGGCTCAGAAGGTAAAGCGTCTGCCTGCAATGCTGGGGACCTGGGTTCGATTCCTGGATCAGGAAGATCCCCTGGAGAAGGAAATGGCAACCCACTCCAGTACTCTTGCCTGAAAAATCCTATGGACAGAGGAGCCTGGTAGACTATGGTCCAAGGGGTCGCAAAGAGTCAGACACGACTAAGCAACTTCACTTTCACTTTCACTCAACATTGGCTCTTAAGTAGGGCTGAGTTTCACTCTGAGTGAGGAGTAAGAACGTCCCCATAGGAGAACACGGCAGAACCTTCAATGTTGCCTACACCAGCATCCCACAGCCTTCTGAAGGTCTAACCACTTCTTGTTATCCCCTCATCATACCCTTTTCCAGCCTCTTAAAGTCTTCAGCCACCTGCCCAAAGTAGAATTAAATGCCACCCATGTACTTGCCTCCCTGGTTGCTGCCAGGCGGGGCCCAAGGCACCTGTGAGCGCCTGCACTTGCCAGGAGTGTCCCCGAGCACAAGACGGTGCGACATGAAATAGCAGAATGAATACACGGTGACAGATTGAGATGCAAGTTTTATATTTTAAAACTTTAAACAGGGAAGAGTTTCATATTTTAGAATCTTTAACAGTACTTCTCCCTGGTTTTTAACAAGGAGTCCCCATTTTTATTTAGCAATGGCCCCCACAAATGATGCAACCAGCCCTGTGTTCACTGCCCAAGAAGTGTCGGAACTCCTCACTGAAAGTCATCTGGCAAGCTTTGAGCTGGGAAGAAGGGTCAGGTCCCACAAAGATAGGGACCTCCAGGAACGCAGCCAAGAGGAGGTGTCCGTGTTCCATCTCCAGTCTTCAAGTCCCCAATCACTAGCCTACCTTGGTGGGCTCTGACAGCACTTGGCCTCCTTCTGTGCTCCCCCAGCCTCTCCTGATTTCTTGCCCCAGCTTGCATCTCTGCCTCTGCTCCATTGACTTTTCTGCCTTTGCCTCCTACTGGGAGTGGCCCTCAGCTCTGTGCCTCAGTCTCTCTTCTCTCTCTTTCCCTAACTGATCACGCCCCCTACTTGGCTCTCACCTACTCCTCTGACAGCAATGACTTCTTAAAGCCACTCTCCACCCATCCTCTTTCATCCCAGCTGCTGTTGTCCACAGCAGCCAATTGAGCAGGTCTTCCTTGGATGCAGGCGCCAGGCATTCCCAGGGCAGACTGTTACCCAGTCTTAATGTGTTCAGAATGGAATCTATTCATCTTCCTCCTCGAGTCATTCTTCCTTCTGATTTTTCTATTTCCAGCCATGATATTCTCATTCTTACAGACATCCAGGACTGAAATCCCCTAGTAGTCTTTTTAAATTTTTTAAATTTAGTTTTTAATTGGTGGAAATAACTTTAAATTTTGTGTTGGTTTCTGCCATACAACAGGCAAATCAGTCATAACTCTCTCTCTCTCTCTCTCTCTCTCTCTCTCTCTGTATATATATATATAAAATCCCCCTTCCCTCCTGAGCCTCCCTCCTCTCCCCCCATATCACCCTTCTAGGTCATCACAGAGCACCAGTCTGGGCTCCTTGTGTTATATCGCAAGTCCCCACTAACTGCCTTACACATGATAGTGTAAATATGTCAATGATACTTTCTCACTCCATCCCATCCTTTACTTCCCCTGCTGTGCCCACAAGTCTGTTCTCTCCTGGTAGTCTTTTACTGTTCTCTTTCCTTCACCCCCAACCTCCAAGAGAGCTCAAATCTTGCCATTCCTTCCTTAAAAATGTCTTGTGTTTGTTTCCTCCCATGAGTTCCTATTTCCAGCAGCATAGTTCGGACCACTGAGACGAGGGTTTCCGAATGGCCTCTCAGCCTTGTATCTCTTTCCCTGACAAGTGTTCATGTACATGGCTCTAGGAATAAGTTTATTAGAAATTGCTTTGCTGATGGAATCATTCTGCTGCTCAAGATTTTTCGGTGAGTCTAGTACTCCTTTCTCATTTACTAGTCACAAGGACTGGTCATGTCGGGTACGATCATGTCTCTCTCCTACTAAAATCTTCATGGCTTTCCATTGCTCAGAATAACCTTCAGTATGACCTGGACACATGCAGACTAACACTCACTTTGCCTGGGTAATTCCTATTAATTCTTCTGAGCTCAGCTTTCTTGCCATAAAGGGTTATAGTACTTCATATTCCTCTTGTGAAACACTTACCGCTATTGTAATTTCACTGTGCAATCAAAGATTTGATTTTACCCTTTCCTACTAGAATGTAAGCCTAAGGGTAAAGACTGAGTTGATCTCATTCAGACAGACCTCTCTCCTTGCCCGACATATAACTGACGTTTAGTAAATATTTGTTGAGTAGATGAATAAGCTACCATTTATTGAGCACCAGGGTGATCTCGGTCAGGTATTTCATCTCATTTCATCCTCACAATACCTACTTGGTATTATCTTCACTTCACAGAAACTGAAAATACCAAAGGTCATAGGTTTTATAGACAAGAAGCTGTTCTGCATCCTAGCTAAACTGGTCTCCACCACTCGCCAAACACACCTTGCACTTTCCTTCCTCTCTGCCTTCCTGGATTTGCCTCCACCTGAAATTTCCCTTCTCCCTTCACCTGCTGAAATTCTTGCCACATTTAAAGCTCCTGCCTTTAAAGCGGCTCCTGCTACCTTCTTGTCTGGTCTTGAATATGTGTAGTAGATTGGAACACAAGCCCTGGAATCAGACAGACTTGGATTTGAGTTCTATTAATAACTACTCTTGGAGAAGGAAATGGCAACCCACTCCAGTACTGTTGCCTGGAAAATCCTGTGGACAAAGGAGCCTGATAGACTACAGTCCATGGGGTCGCAAAGAGTCAGACACGATTGAGCGACTTCACTCACTTCACTCAATAACTACCCTCTACCTCTACTCGCTGGTGACTTTGAGCAGGTTACTTGAGCTCAGTTGTCTCATCTACAATGAAATAATGTTAAATACCTATCTCAGAAGGTTTAAATGAGATAAGGAATCTGGAGAGTTTAACACAGAGCTTGGTTTATAGAGGGGCAACAGCAACATTAACTCTTCTTTTCATCCTCTTCTTTTTTCTCCTTCTTCTTATCCTCTCCTCTTCCTTCTTTTCCAAAATCTGCTCTATTATTCCTATTGCATGGACTCATACTTACCTAGGTGATCTACTCACACCATCCTGGAACTCACCATTTCTCCTTACAACATCCATATCAGTGGCCACTGGCAACGTGTGCCACCCACCATAGTAGAACCCTCGGTGTAGCCCATCTACACATTCTCCCCCTGAATGTTTGCCGGATGATACGAGACAGGATGCACATTTTTCATCCACATCAACTGTGTGAATTCTGTCACACTGGAACCTGATAAAAGGCCCTCAGAGACCCAGATCCCAGAGGCCCCAGATTCCTCAGTAGGAGAACATCTGGTGAAGGTTGAGTATAAAAGGATTTGAGTTTAGATTTCATGATCATAGAGGCCCAGGGGTGTTGCACTATCACTCAGCTTGGCCAGGATTCTCATAACACTTTTGAGCACCTGCTCCATGTCAAATCTCATGTTGGACAATGTAGATACATCACTATCCTTACCTGCGTGCTCGATGATGTAGACCTTATCATCCTCATTTTTGCTCCATCTTGTGGGTGAGAAAGGTTTTTTAGAGGTAGACATTTCCCTCTTGACTTCTTATACATTCAGATCAGATCAGATCAGTCGCTCAGTCGTGTCTGACTCTTTGCGACCCCATGAATCGAAGCACACCAGGCCTCCCTGTCCATCACCAACTCCCGGAGTTCACTCAGACTCATGTCCATCGAGTCAGTGATGCCATCCAGTCATCTCATCCTCTATTGTCCCCTTCTCCTCCTGCCCCCAATCCCTCCCAGCATCAGGGTCTTTTCCAATGGGTCAACTCTTCTCATGAGGTGGCCAAAGTACTGGAGTTTCAGCTTTAGCATCATTCCCTCCAAAGAAATCCCAGGGCTGATCTCCTTCAGAATGGACTGGTTGGATCTCCTTGCAGTCCAAGGGACTCTCAAGAGTCTTCTCCAACACAACAGTTCAAAAGCATCAATTCTTCGGCGCTCAGCCTTCTTCACAGTCCAACTCTCACATCCATACATGACCACTGGAAAAACCATAGCCTTGACTAGACAAACCTTTGTTGGCAAAGTAATGTCTCTGCCTTTGAATATGCTATCTAGGTTGGTCATAACTTTCCTTCCAAGGAGTAAACATCTTTTAATTTCATGGCTGCAGTCACCATCTGCAGTGATTTTGGAGCCCAGAAAAATAAAGTCTGACACTGTTTCCACTGTTTCCCCATCTATTTCCAAGTGATGGGACCAGATGCCATGATCTTCGTTTTCTGAATGTTGAGCTTTAAGCCAACTGTTTCACTCTCCACTTTCACTTTCATCAAGAGGCTTTTTAGTTCCTCTTCACTTTCTGCCATAAGGGTGGTGTCATCTGCATATCTGAGGTTATTGATATTTCTCCCAGCAATCTTGATTCCAGCTTATGTTTCTTCCAGTCCAGAGTTTCTCATGATGTACTCTGCATATAGGTTAAATAAACAGGGTGACAATATACAGCCTTGACGAACTCCTTTTCCTATTTGGAACCAGTCTGTTGTTCCATGTCCAGTTCTAACTGTTGCTTCCTGACCTGCATACAAATTTCTCAAGAGGCAGATCAGGTGGTCTGGTATTCCAATCTCTTTCAGAATTTCCCACAGTTTATTGTGATCCACACAGTCAAAGGCTTTGGCATAGTCAATAAAGCAGAAAAGTTTAAAAAATTAACACCACCAGATACCCTCGAAGAGAATGATGAAAGGTATATACTCCAGTCACCCGAGGCAGAGCCTGGAGGAGGATCCCTGGAGAAGGAAGAAGCTATTTCTTGTGTTTGGGCAAAAGCATCACAGTCATTAAGACGTGAATTTAACATTCACTTCTCTCCATTCCCTAAGCTCTGCTCAGCTCTTTGGTCAACCCTACAAACTCAGGCAGTCCCAGCACTGAACACAGCACTCCATAATGGTCAGCAGGCTATGCAGCTAATTCAGCATGGAAGCTGAGTGCAGTTTTTGGCCATTCAAAGGATTATTATAAGCAGCCAATAAGAAAAAAATTAATAATAAAGAATTATTTCCAACCCCAGAACCTGCTGTGTTGTTTTTGCATATTTCCAAGCACTTAGGATGTCTGAGAGTTGTTATTTAAGGGAATAAATAACATTTTAGACTTTTCCCAGTGAGGGATCAGCTTTGTATAATCCCCTGAAACTGTTCTCAGCATGGATGTCGATGTTAGGGAGCAATCTCTTGGGGAGTCTGAGGGTAGGTGGTGCTGGAGCATGGGCCCCATGGTGGGCAGATCTGGGTTCCCAGGCATCCACTCGGGAGTACTTCCAGAAGCATCATTGGCCCAGACTAGCTGTCTTGGGGCCTACTGCTGGACCAAAATCCACTTCCACACAGAGGGGAACTATTTGGTGTGTTTTTAGTCATTAATGGACTTCCCTGGTGATTCAGACAATAAAGAATTTGCCTGCAATGCAGGAGACCTGGGTCCAATCCCTGGGTTGGGAAGATCCTCTGGAGAAAGGAATGGCTACCCACTCTAGTATTCTTGCCTGGAGAACCCCATGGATAGGGGAGTCTGGTGGGCTACATTCCATGGTGTTGCAAAGAGTCAGATACAACTGAGTGACTAACACTTACTTACTTAGTCATTAATACTACAGAAAGAATTCAACAACTAATTATCTTCCATGAGGGCAAGCTCCTAGAAGCCCCAGAAGCAATAGGAGTTTGGATTGAAACAAGAAATCTGAATGTGCAGTATGGGGAAGAGGGTTGACTTGATGGGCCTAGTTGGGGACTGAATTGGTAGATGGAGAAAAAGGAAGTGGATGGCAGAAGATGGAGATCTGCTGAAATCTCATTTTCCAGACCCTATGATTTACCCTCTAGAATCAGCTTCCTCTCCCAGTGTTCTCTCCTTTTCCATCCCAGCCCAGCCCTGTCTTCCAGCTTCAGTGATTTCCTGTCAGATCCCCCATACCCCTCTCCAGGGAGTATCCTTTCTCCTTAAAATACATGAGAAAATTAAACAATTAAGCATAATGCTAATTATGCTCTGCTTAGGATGGAGGCATATCCCAGGTACCTTTAAGGATCCTCAGGACCACCAGAGGTCTGCTTACGAGAAATCAAGAGGTTTCTTTCCAGGAAGACTTCACTCTAAAGAAAGGAAGATCAAAGGGAGATGACTTTCGGAATCAGAAGAGCAGAATGATTCTGAGTTCAGGCTTGCATCTGCCCTTGGAATCCATCTCCAAGCTCTGGGGTGTGGAAAGTGAAAGTGGACGTCACTCAGCCATGTCCGACTCTTTGCAACCCCATGGACTATAGAGTCCATGGAATTCTCCAGGCCAGAATACTGGAGTGGGTAGCCTTTCCCTTCTCCAGGGGATCTTCCCAACCCAGGGATCAAACCCAGGTCTCCTGAATTGCAGGTGAATTCTTTACCAGCTGAGCTACCAGGGAAGGCCAAGAATACTGGAGTGGGTAGCCTATCCCTTCTCCAGCAGATCTTCCTGGCCCAGGCATCAAACCCAGGTCTCCTGCATTGCAGACAGATTCTTTACCAGCTGAGCTACCAGGGACCCTGTTGTAAAAGAAGAGGTCAGCACTGATACTAATGAAGTATGGAGGTATAGGCAACTGGGAACAAGTTTCTATCACATGGGATGGGGGAACTGTTGCAGCCTTGGGCCAGTGACAGCTGCAGGAGTGGCCTTAAGCCTGAGCAGACACAAATTAACTCCAGGAGCAACTCTATCTGATCCATCTCGGGCGGATGAAGAGGTCCAACTTGTATAAACCTTGTCAGGCTTCTGAGACATTCTCTATGGACTCCCAGAACCATTTTGGAGGTATAAGAATGAGGTTGGAATTCCCACAGAATGAGAAGGTAAAGAAGCAGAGAAATCCTGATGGGTGGCAGAAATCCTGAAGGCTTGCAAGGACATGGCCTGACAAGTTAGGTATCTGACTTCAGAAGTAGAGTAGGCCTTATGGAATCATGGAGCTTCCTCTATCAGAACTAATTCCTTGGATCTATTTGTCACTTCCGCTGTATAATACTTCGGCCACCTGATGTGAAGAGCCGACTCATTAAAAAAGACCCTGATGCTGGGAAACATTGAAGGCAGGAAGAGATGGGGGTGACAGAGGATGAAATGGTTGGATGGCATCATCGACTCAATGAACATGAATTTGGACAAACTCTGGGAGATAGCGAAGGAGAAGGAAGCCTGGTCTGCTGCAATCTATCAGGTCACAAAGAGTCCAGCACAACTGAACGACTGAAAACACAATAATGTTTCGTCTACTCACAGCTCTCTCTTTGTTAAAAGATAATTTTTCTAAGAAAGCTCTAGGCAAAGGCTGTAAAGGAAAAACAGGATATGTTTTCCCTTTACCCTAAAACTTTGCCTAGCAGTTTCCCAATCCAATGTGACACTTTCTTGGCAAAACAGAGAAGAATCAGCTCATGGTATGTATTTTACCAAAAGTTCCAACATTTTGTTTACTATAAATAATTTGCTTCCCAGACAAGGAGTGGTGGAGGTATGTACTCAATCAAAATATATGAAATTCATTAATTTATTGCAGTTTCAGTTATCTCAGTTCCTGAAATAGAGGGGTAGCTTTTAAAAACTCTGAACTAGCTGGTTGTTTTTTGATATAATGAAGATGATGTTGCTTATAAGAGATCAATTTTAAGCTTAGCCTCTGGATCATATTGCCTAATTAGACACTATTAACCTCACCATAAAACTGCACTGTGGCTAGAAAACAAGGAATGAAAAATAAAAGCATTTAGCTTCACCTAGAGAGGCCTTTGGTTTTTCCAGTAGTCATGTATGGATGTGAGAGTTGGACTATAAAGAAAGTTGAGCACCAAAGAATTGATGCTTTTGAACTGTGGTGTTGGAGAAGACTCTTGAGAGTCCCTTGGACTGCAAGGAAATCCAACCTGTCAATCCTAAAGGAAATCAGTCCTGAATATACATTGGAAGGACTGAGGCTGAAGCCGAAACTCCAATACTTTAGCCACCTGATGTGAAGAACCGACTCATTGGAAAAGACCCTGATGCTGGGAAAGATTGAAGGTGGGAGGAGAAGGGGATGACAGAGGATGAGATGGTTGGATGGCATCACCGACTTGATGGACATGAGTTTGAGTAGGCTCTGGGAGTTGGTGATGGACAGGGACGCCTGGCGTGCTGCAGCCCATGGGGTCACAAAGAGTTGGACACCACTGAGCAATTGAACTGAACTGAGCTGAGAGAGGCCTTCCCTCTTCCTACCTTCAGGGATTGCCGCAGCTCAAATTATCTGTGTTGAGGTCAGCACAGTTCTGTTGCCTCTGGGTTCCTTCCCCCACTTTGGGAGGGCACGTCTCGCTTACTATATGTTGAGTGTGTTGAGTCTGTCTGTCTCTCTGTAAGCTGAAGGGAAGGGAGCCAGTCACTGAAAGAATGAATCATTCTGCTCTTGCCACCTATTAATCCTCAACTAGCTCTTAATCCTCCTGCCTTCCAATTTCCTACTGAAATTTCATGGTCACATGTGACTCTGGTGTTCTGTGTCTTCTGTCTTCTGTGCTCCTTGAATGCTTGATTCACCTTCAGTCAGTGATGCCAAAGGATAGCTCGGGGGGCCTTCAGCCTTGTCTCCATCCGTCTCTCCAAACCCACCTCAAATCAAAAAAGGCCCTATTGTTGGACAAAACAGTGGGTATTTTATCCCTGAGATATAAACAGCATCTTTATTCAATGTTACTCCTTTTAATGATGTCTACATACTCTGTAAAATAAAGCAAAACAGGGTTTCATGTAAATGAAACTCCAAAATATGACCCTTGACCCATTTTTAATCAGAGTCCCAACTTTGCGGCAAAGCATCAGTTTTGGCCAATAAATAAACTACTCCCCATTTATGTGGCTGGACGCTTCGGTCGACACAGTGAACTTGCCAACAGAGGTAGGAATACTATGTCATTTTCTTGAAGTATTTTCATTGTGGTTATTGCTGTAATTGTGGAAGAAAAGAAAATAGCACCTTTGTTGACCATTCCACTTCCATTCCCCCATATAATCATTGCAATTCATTTGACATATGCCTTTTCAGCTCACTTGTCATATTGGCCAAACATAATAATAAATAATATTGTTTTGTGTGGTTTTAAAGTTTACCTATATGAGATCATAATGTAAATATCATACCACAGCTTGGTATATTTTCTCTCACTAATATAGTTTGAGGTTGATACAAATAGATGATGCCTTCCATTCCATTTAACTGATCTGATAAAATCCCAGCTTGCTACATTTCATCTCCCCAGCTGCATATTGTTGGTCCATTTAAATAGACTACACTTTTCTCCTATAAAAATGAAACAGAGAGACTTGCGCTTTCAGCAAAAATAAAGTACCACAAACTGGATTACCTTCCTGCCTGAAACAACTAAAAATACTGGAAAACTGTATGAAACAATAATTGTTAAGACACTTAAAGATCAAACAATAAAGAGAGTCATGTCTAAGAGACAGGAAACAAATGAGTTGAGCTCAAAGCCTGCCCCAGTTTATCACCTTGAGAACATTTTTAAGCCACAGCGTGGCAACTAGGCAGAGACCTCTTCAATTTGAAGAGATAAAGCTGAGAGTCTGGGGAGACAAAGATAGCTAGAGTCCACAAGGCAGAGTACAGGAACAAGCTGCACAGAGACAGAACTCTCGAGAGCTACAGAGGGTCTCACTTGAGTCAATAGCAGAGAACTGATCAGAACATGAATGTGAAGAAACCATCAAAGACCAAGGAAAGAACCACACAAAAAGGAAGAGGAGGAAAGGTACCTAGTGCTTGTACATGGCTTGGAATAATACCTGCTCCACTAGCCACACTCATAATTCATAGAGCACTGGACTGGATATTTAGAAGAGTTGTGCTTTAGTAGAGAGGAATAATTATCTTTAAATTAAATTCTGCTTCACTCTTATCTAACAAATCTTAAAATCATTAATCTGTGTCTGAGTATCTTCAGTTCAGTTCAGTTCAGTCACTCAGTCATGTCTGACTCTTTGCGACCCCATGGACTTCAACACACCAGGCTTCCCTGTCCATCACCAACTCCTGAAGCCTACTTGAACTTATGTCTATTGTGTAGGTGATGCCATCCAACCATCTCGTCCTCTGCAATCCCCTTCTCCTCCCACCTTCAATCTTTCCCAGCATCAGGGTCTTTTCAAATGAGTCAGTTCTTTGCATCAGGTGGCTAAAATATTGGAGTTTCAGCTTCAGCCTCAGTCCTTCCAATGAATATTCAGGACTGATTTCCTTTAGGATTGACAGGTTGGATCTCCTTGCAGTCCAAGGGACTCTCAAGAGTCTTCTCCAACACCACAGTTCAAAAACATCAATTTTTCTGTGCTCAGCTTTCTTTATAGTCTAACTCTCACATCCATACATGACTACAGGAAAAACCATAGCTTTGACTAGACAGACCTTTGTTGGCAAAGTAATGTCTCTGCTTTTTAATATTTTGTCTACATTGGTCACAGCTTTTCTTCCAAGGAGCAAACGTCTTTTAATTCCATGGCTGCAGTCACCATCTGCAGTGATTTTTGAGCCTCCCAAAAATAAAGTCTGTCACTGTTTCCATTGTTTCCCCATCTATTTGCCATGAAGTGATGGGACCGGATGCCATGATCTTAGTTTTCTGAATGTTGAGTTTTAAACCAACTTTTTCATTCTCCTCTTTCACTTTCATCAAGAGGCTCTTTAGTTCTTCACTTTCTGCCATGAGAGTGGTGTCATCTGCATATCTGAGGTTATTGATATTTCTCCCAGCAATCTTGATTCCAGCTTGGGCTTCATCCAGCCTGGCATTTTGCATGATGTACTCTGCATATAAGTTAAATAAGCAGGGTGACAATACTCTTTGATGTACTCCTTTTCCTATTTGGAACCAGTCTGTTGTTCCATGTCCAGTTCTAACTGTTGCTTCTTGACCTGCATACAGATTTCTCAGGAGGCAGGTTCAATGGTCTGGTATTCCCATCTGAGTATCTTAATTCATCCAAGATAAAAACATGAAGAATATTTATAAGGATACAAAGATATATAGCACCCAACAAAAGAGAACTCACAATGTCTGGCTTGCAATAAACAATTATCAGGCATGCATATTATATGCCATCTGGAAAGTAGAAATTAAACCAATAACTAGATACCATCATACACCCATCAGAATGGCCAAAATCCAGAACATTGGCAGCACCAAATGCTGGTAAGGTTGTGGAGCAACAGGAATTCTTATTCATTTCTGGTGGGAATGCATACTGGTATAGCATTTTGGAAGACATTTTGCCAGTATCTTACAAACCTAAACATATTCTTACCATATGATTCAGCAATTGTGTTTCTTGATAGTTACCCAAAGAAATTGAAAATGTATGTCCACACAAAAACCTGCACATGGATATGTTTATAGAAGCTTTATTCATAATTGCCAAAACTGGAGAGCTGCCAAGATGTCCTTCAGTATGGATACATCCACACGATGGAATGTTATTTGGCACTAAAAAGAAATAAGCTCTCAAGCCATGAAAAAATGTGAAGGAAACCTAGATGCACATTAACATGTGAAGGAAGACAGTCTGAGAAGACTACATACTATATAATTCAAAAATCATAACATTTTGGAAAAGGCAAAACTATGAAGACAATAAAAAGATCATTGATTGGTTAACAGCCAGGAGAAGAGATAAATAGGTAGAGCTCAGAGATTTTTTGAAGGCAATAAAACCAGTACTCTCTGTGATACCACATGATGGCTGCGTGTCATTATATTTTTGTACAAATCCATGGAATGTATGACATGAAGTGAACTTAATAAGGATAAAACATAAACTTTAGGTGATTATGATGTGTTAACATAGCTTCATCAACTGTACAAATGTTGATAACAATTTATTGTTGATAATGGGGAAGCTATGAATGTGAGATGGCAAGAGGTATGTGGGAAAACTCTATACCTTCTGCTCAATCTCTATGTAAACCTAAAACTACTCTAAAAAAAATAACATCTATTTCTAAAAAATTATCAGGCATAAGAAGAAGTAGGAAAATCTGGCCCGTAATGAGGAAGTAAATCAGTCAATTGAAAGTGAGCCAAGGACTGACATAGATGTTAGAAAGAACAAAGATGTTAAAACAGTATTTATAACTGTATTCCATATGTTCAAAAAGCTAGAATAAAGGGGGAAAAGCTATAGGAAATATTGAATATGTTGAGTAAAAACCCAAATCAAACCCGTATAGATGAGCAGTTCAAGGTATTAAAATGAAAAATACACTGGATGGGCTTAATAGCAGACTAGAAAGGGCAATACAAAAGATCAGTGTACTTGAAGACTGGCAATAAAAAATATCCAAAATAGAGGAAAAGAGACTAAAATATGAAGAGGGCATCAGCGAACAGTGGGACAATTCAAGTAGCCTATTGTACATACAAGTGTGGTCACCAAAGCAGGAGAGTGGGCAGGAAAGTTATTTAAAAAATAATGGCCAAAGTTTTTTTTTTCCAAATTTGATGAAAACTATAAATCACAAATCCAAAAAACTCAATGAAATTCAAGCACAAGAATCATGAAGACAATGAACAAACACACATCATAATCAAGTTGTTCAAAACTTGTGATAAAAAGAGAATCTTAAAAGCAGTCAGAGAAGAAAAGATACATATGTACAAAGGAACAAAAATAAGTATGACTTCAGGTTTCTTGTCAAAAAAAAAATACAAGTGATAAATCTTTGGAGCAATATCTTTGAAACATTGAGAGGGGAATATCTTCTCAATATGAAGCAAAATGAAACACTTTAGTCATTTAAAAGCTGAGAGAATTCATCAACAGCAGAAATGCACTACAAGAAATATTCAAGAACTTCTTTCAGAAAGAAAGAAAATAGTAGCAGAGGAAAATCATATCTACACAAAGGAATGAAGAAAACCAGGAATAGTAAATCCATGCATAAACTTAGAGAATATCTTCCTTTATTATGCAAATTTCTTTAAAAGATAATTGGTAATTTAAACCAAAACAGTAATTATAATGTGTGAAATTTGTAACATCTACAGAGATAAGATATAGAACAAAGATGCACGAAGTCCATCTTTGTGGATAGGGGAGAAATAGAAGTATACTATTGGAAGTTTATCGGAGAAGGAAATGGCAACCCACTCCAGTATTCTTGCCTGGGAAGTCCCACGGACAGAAGAGCCTAACAGGCTATAGTCCATGGGGTTGCAAAGAGTTGGACACAACTGAGTGACTGAGCATGCATGCGTACATTGATAAGTTCTTATACTGTAGGAAAAGGGCTGTACCATCACCTGAAGTTGTACTAAGGTAAGTTAAACTGTGTATAAAAACCCTAAGGCAATCACTATAATAACAAAACAAATAGTTACAACTAAAAAGCCAATAAAAGAGATAAAAATGGAATAATAAAAAATAATTAAATCAAAAGAAGTCTGTAGAAGAGGAAAAAACAGAAGAGATGGGAGAGAGACAAATAGCAAGATGGTAGATTTAAATCTAACCATATGAATAATCACATTAAATAAAGTCTAAATACTCCAATTAAAAGGCAGAGACAGTCAGATTGAATTAAAAAAAAAAGACCCAACACTATGCAGCCTGCTAGAAATTCACTTTATAATGAAAAAAAGAGGTTAAAAATAAAATGAAGGATAAAGTGTATCATGTGAACACTAACAAAAAGGGAGATGAAATGGCTATATAAATGTCAGACAAAGTAAACTTGACTGCAAAGAATATTAACAGAAGTATAAAAAAGTTCCTTTTATAATTATAAATGGATCTATTCATACAGATAACATAATTTTAACATATATGCACCTAATAGCAGAACTTCAGAATACATGAATCAAAAACTGACAAAATTATAGACAAATATACAATTATAATGGGAAATTTTAATACCTCCTCAATAATTTATAGATTAAGTAGACAAAAAATATGTATGTATATAAAAAACTTAATAACATCCAGTTTCCTTTAGCTATAAGTGGCTGAAATCTCCAATTCAAAGTGACAAGTGACAAGCAGTAAAATATTTTTCTTAAGAGGAAGTCCAAGGTAGGGGGATTCAGTGTTTCAAGAACTTAGGTTCTACCATTTTTTTATTCATCTTTAGTGCATCAGTTTTATCCTCAGACCATGGTTACAAGAGAGTTAAAGCAGTTAGGTATCACACGAGACGTATCAACATATAAATGAAGAAGAGATCTCTTCCTATCTCTCTTCCTATGCCTCTCTCTTATAAGAGAAAATCATTCCCAGAAGCCCTCCAGCAGACTTCCTTTCAGTCTCATTGGCCAGAATCCTGTCACATGCTCATGTCTAACCCAGTAATTAATATGGAAATAAGAGCACCGTGATTGGCTTAGGACAATCAGGCCTGGGTCTAAGAATCTAGCAAGGCTCCCCCTTGAAGCATGACTGAATGAAAAGAGTAGGAATGTAAATAAAATCAGGGTTCCCCTTGGGATGGAGGAAGGGGATGACACCGGAAATTAATACAAGCCAGGCAATCAGAAGTAGATGCTACCCCTGATTTCTTCTGGATAAGGAGGTTTCCCAACCTGAGTTCATTCTAAAAAAAAAATCTAGTCATATTTAGAATAGACCAGAAACAGCCATAGGAGTGAAAAATGCATGCTCCAGGAGAACCAATGATCAATATGGGGCTTCCCAGGGACACTGGCTCATCTCCTCCAGGGCCATTTCTCCCACATGCCTCCATGCTGCTGCCTCCATCTCTTTTGCAAAATCTAACTTAATAAAACCAGAAGCAACTAGCTTTAAAACTGCTGTCATGGGAGCTTTGGCTCTTTCCAAATAGCAAGATTAACAGCAACCTCAGGAAACCGCCCCACCAAGGAGCCATTAGCCAAAAGCACTGACAGCTGGAGAGCTGGAGTGAGTCCACCAGGCCAGATCTCTCCAGTTGTGAGGGGGTGGGGCATCGTTGTACACAGTTAGGCTTGTTGACATCATTAAGCCATATTGACCTCAGGAGCGGGGCGGGGGAAGGGGGGAATGCTCTGCTCCCACCCGACAGAGGCATTTTACATGCACAGCCAACCTAAAGGCCAATGGGAAAGGGGGCCAGTAGGAAATAAGCAGAAGACATTGAATTTCAAAGGTCAGTCTTTACTGTTTAAGATTGCTTTAGACCACTTCTGAAAATGTAGTATCGTCAATATCATCATCATCAACTGGGAGCTTGGTAGAAATGCAATTTCTGAGCTACACCCCACATCTATTGAATCAAAATCTCAGGATTAGAGGCCCATAAATCTGTGTCTTAACAAGATCTCCAGGGATTTCTTCAAGTTTAAGAGGCATTGCTTTAGATTTGTGTTGTGCTTGTGGCTTTTCCTAGAGCACTGGACGATCTTAAGAGGGCGGGGCAGTCAGGAGGGAAGAAGGGCAATGGGTAAGGCCCCAGACATCCTCCATTGGAAGAAAATAACCACCTAGATATAAAAAATGGTGGGGGCCTGGACAGATCAGTAACTTACCCTGAATGGGTATTTCTATTAGAGGTATCATCAATCTGTAATAAAATCCAGTGGGTATCAGCAACATAACAAGGGCATTGCAGGGAAGGGCTGTTATGAAGGAAAGGCCATATACTCGGGGCCACTGCCAATGTCTCTCTGACCGCCCACTGTACAACTCTCGAGGAAGCTATGATATTATTAGTGTCCTGGAATCGCACAGTCTGGCAGCCCTGCTGATAAACCCCTGAGATCAAAGCATTTTGATCTAGAAAGGACTGTAAATCTCAATCCCTTCTACTTACAGACCAAAGAAAGTGAATAACTTGACCAAGATCACAAGGTCTTAGAAAGCAGAGCCAAGATCTGAAAATACAAATTTCTATCTCAGGAAGTGAGTCTTTAGAGAAGAATTCAAAAGAGATCAAGAGCTGAATGTTAAAAAATATTGATTTCATTTCAACAACAGTAACAGAAAAACCACAAGAGATGTTTCTAAGAAGATGGTAGAGGTTATGTAAGTTACATTAAATTTAATTACATTAAGTGATTATGTATATACATAAATATATATGTATATACATACATATATAGCTAAATTGTATATGTATAAGTATGTATACTACCAGTCATGTAAGTGAAGAGGCTATCTTGGACATTCCAGCAGATGTTCTGTATTTCCAACTGGAGGCAGATCTGGCACCAAATGGTTGTGATTCTTAATTCCTCTTCTCTCCATAGCTGGTGACATTCATATGAATGTGAGAGCTGGACCATAAAGACAGCTGAGCTCCAAAGAATGAACGCGTTTGAACTGTGGTGTTGGAGAAGACTCTTGAGAGTCCCTTGGACAGCAAGGACATCCAACCAGTCCATCCCAAAGGATATCAGTCCTCAATATTCATTGGAAGGACTGATGCTGAAGCTGAAACTCCAGTACTTTGACCACCTGATGTGACTCATTTGAAAAGACCCTGATGCTGGGAAAGATCAAGGGCAGGAAGGGAAGGGGATGACAGAAGAAAAGATGGTTGTATGGCATCACTGACCCAATGGACATGAGTTTGAGCAAGCTCTGGGAGTTGATGATGGACAGGGAGGCCTGGCGTACTGTAGTTTATGGGGGTCTCAAAGAGTTGGACACGACTGAGAGACTAAACAGCAACAACATTTATGTGAATACTTATATCTTTATATATAGTTATTATAAAATTCATCTTTCTGGAGCCTTCTCTCTTATCAGTGAGTAGAGAGTGGAAATTAATGATGCAAAGAAACATAGGCAGCTGAGGTGTCTATGAAGTTTAGCACAACAGATTTTTAAGATTTATAGGCTTCAGATAAATATTTCCAAGAATCAGGGCTAGCCTTTATGGGCTCTCTGCCTAGTCCAGCAGAACCTAACATGCAGCCCACCTCCTTAAAATGAAATTTTATTCAACCAGTTTTGTCAGGGTGGGTGGAGTACACACTACTGTTTACCTGGTTTTGATACTTTAATAGGATTCACCTGAATTAAGCATATGATAATACCTGAAGGGTTCTTTAACAAATGATTTCATTAAAATCATGAAAGGAATTGTTAAACCTCTAAACCAAATTGCTTATGATAGATGTATGCACACTACCATCTCCGATTCCTCCTCAAAACATTTGTGTGAATAATGGAACAGGGTCTGTCTGCCCCCATCTAAATGCTTCTTATTTCATGCTCTCTACATTCTCTTCCATATATCCCATCCTGTCTGAGCAGCAATGTCTGACTCTGCAGGGATCCTGCTTCTTATTAGAGAAAGTTCTCATCTTTGTGTAAGCCATTTTCAAAGAAGGGCCTTTAAGGACCAGTTGGTATACCTGGAAGATTTGGTTTCTCTACGAAATGATTTATAAAATGCTGGGTGCCGAGTTTATTTGCTAATCCTAGGAACGACTTTTCTTCTCCATTGTAGTCACTGTTTATGCATCTGTATTCCCCTTGGTCTTCATAAGTGTTCCCAGAGGAAGGAAATACCTAAACTTTCTTTGACAAGAAGCATAACTTTCTTTTTAAGTTTCAACCTGGAGACGGCTTCCCATTATGCATTCTGCATAATGCTGTAAACCTCTCCTTGGCAGCAGGAGCTCATTGGCATAACAGTACAGTCACTTCATGCCCAGGATCACGTGTATCACATGCCCGTCACGTACAACTGTTTATAGGAAAGACTAGAAGAACCGACACGAGACAGTACTATTGTAGAATTGTCGGTGAATTTCTCTTTTACCCAAGTTTTGCCTACAAATATTTCTGCTTCTGAGATTTAAATAACGTTAAAAAAATAAATCTGTGCTATTTCCATCAAATTATACCATCTCTAATATTCCTTCTTTGGATTCATTGAGCACGTTTCTCAAAAGAGGAGGTTATGCCTTTCCCACCCACTGAACCCCAAGAACCCAATTTTTGGAGAACATATCCTACCTTCTTTGACCCTCTGGTTTTAGTGAAAACTTATCAAATACAACAGCAGTATGAGTCTGACCACAAGTGCCCCGTGCAGCTTCTGGGTTTGTCTAAGTTGCCATTGTCCTTGCAAAATAGCATGAAGAACTTCAACTTAGGGAATGAAGGGTTTTATTGACAATAAGACAAGAGCTGTGGCTTTGTTGGGGAGGTAGAAAATCCTAGGGGATACCCTCAGCAGATGCCCAGTCTTAGAGCTAAGAAATTCCCATGAGAATTACTTAATTTCACAACATCATCCCTGAACTAGGTCAGAGCTTTGTATTATTTCTCCAATAAAGGATCTTGGATTTCACAAGAATGGTTGTTATGGCCATTTGATCAGCATGCTTGACTCAGCAAACAAGTTTCTATTGAAGTGTCTGGGTGATTTATGGGCGTCCAGGGGAATAACACACAAGCTCTCAGGGGGACTACAAAATCTGTGCTTCTTGTAGGTAACTCCCTCCACCTGCTTTGGCTTTGGAAGCCTTGCTGTGCTTATTATTGTTGTTGTTCAGTCACTAAGTCATGTCTGACTATTTGTGACTCCATGGACTGCAGCATGCCAGGCTTCCCTGTCCTCCACTATCTCCCGAAATTTGCTCAAGTTCTGGTTCATTGAGTTGATGACGCTATCTAATGATATCTTCTTGCTGTGCTAAATCCACTAAAGAGATTATCCAGTCTTGCACCATTGCTGATCATGGTGTATAACTATAGAAAACACTGTTGTGATTGCTCAGTTCACAAGTAAAGACTCTGTGAGATACTTTATTTGCAGGAGCAGCCACAGAGTCTTTATTGGTTCTCTACTACCTCTCTACAACCCTGAGCCTGAGGACCTGCCCAAGCTTGGCCAATCAGATACCTTCCCTGGGATTTTTAAAATTGGATATAAGGGACAAAGGCCACTCTTTGTTGATCCAGGAGGTGACGATTAAGAATTTTCAGTAACTATTTTTTTTTTTAATTTCTTTATCTGAAAAAAGAAGAAAGAAATGGAAACTTGAGATGGAAAAACTCCTAGGGTCATTTAAGTCTCTAATTGCAATGCTTCCTGAGGCCCTTTTCTTTTTCAGTTGTGTAAGACTAAAAATATTTCAGTAATAATCCAAAAAATTGCTGCTGCTGCTGCTGCTGCTAAGTCGCTTCAGTCGTGTGTGACTCTGTGCAACCCCATAGACGGCAGCCCACCAGGCTCAAAATTGCTATTCATGCCTAAAATGGTTTCACTATGGTAACACTATGATAAAGTGTTCTAAAACAAGGACCCTGGGGGAGGCAAACCACTTAGATCTGTCACATAGGAACCCGCAGTCGTCTGTCCTGTCCTTGTGAGGGAGCAGATTTGCTCAAGGGCTACTGGCAAGTGTCATCAGTAACTCTGTTAGAAAAAGTGGAGAGAGAACACCCTAGACTCAGCCTCAATCAGTTTGAAAAAGCAAGTCCTTCCCAACTTTCTGTTCCAAGAATGTCCTGACATCCAGGTACTAGACCTGGAGAAAAGGAACTCTTTTGAGCTTACTAGCAGAATCTTTCTCTTGCACATACCCTTTCTTCCACGCTTCTCTGTGTGTGATCACCAGGGCTGGGATGAGAGTAAAACAAGCCAGGCACTAAATTTAAAGACACACAACTCTCATGGTCTCCTAAATGCCCTAGCCCCCTACCTGCTCACCCTAGTGCTGGCCCTGATGATCACATGTACCTCATTGTGGTTCATGGCACGGAGTGTACACATTCAGAGTGATGAGGTGTAAAAAATTTAGAATCAGAACTAAAAGCCAGAATTTTCATCTTGGCTATTTCACTGGCTCAAGTTAATATCACAAAACTCTGTAAGCTGTCTGGTCATCTGCTGGGGTCCAGCCCTGGCTGATCCATGGTATTCGAAGGGGAGATGGCTTTGGCAAGGATCAGCATACAATAGCTTCAATTAGATATTAATTAGATATATAAAGAGTAATAGAATGTAATTAGATATATAAAAGAGTAATAGAATGAGGATAGCTCAGTAGGAAAATTCAGTGGAGAAAAGAGGCTGAGTAGCTTGGTTTACGTAGGAAACCAATAAAACTTCAAGACAAGAAGCTTGCACCACTTACGTAGGCCGCAGGTGTCCTTCTATTCTCCTGAAGGAGAGGAGACACTGAGGCCTCCCTGGTCGGATCTTAGAAGCCCAGGCAAAATCAGTAAGCATGGCGGGTTCCGCGCTCCAGATGGAGACTCAGCCAGAATTTGAGAGAGAGAGAGACATGGGGAGACCAGTCTTTCGAGGAACTGATCCCAATTCTTTATTTTCCAGAGTCTGTTTTTATACACTGAGATGTTATACAAAAGTCACGCGAGGACAGCAGTCCTTTTATTAAAGTCAGGTGCTTCATACAAATGTATACAGAGGTCTTAGGGGTGTTACATCATCTTCTCCGGGGGGGCATGCTGACAATTTATGACCCTCTCCTTGTGACAGTGGTCAGTCAACACTTATTTCTCCAGGGGTGATTATTCTTAAAACAGACGCCACCCAAATAAAGTTACATTCCTATAGGGTGAGGGTGTAGTGGGTTTTAGTTAAGGAAAGAATTTACTTAGCCTAAGGTCTAACGTGATTTATATCAAAGGATAATACTTATTTCTTCTATTTATTCATTAATGTGTATAAGGGCAGGGGATGTGGAGACTTAGCAGTAAACATTGGCTCAACAAATGAAAAACCCTTCCCCAATACAATTTCTAATCAGCCCATTATATTTATACTAATGGTTTTCTAACTTTTCTAAGGAACCTATTTTTAGACGGTTTAAAGTACCTCGTGCCTCTGACGGTTGGGAGGCTGTGAGCAATCACATGTGGCCGGACAAGCCTGTCAGGCAGGCTAGAGAACCTTCAGAGGAGTTTGTAGGTTGAAACACTCCTGTCACGCCCAGGAATTATTATTAACTGGAGCTCTAAGTTAACTCCTTCTCCAAAAGAAGTGATGGGGGACAGCCCCCCGTAAAGTCAGAGGTGTAGGTGAGAGCACAAAGTAGTAAAGTAGGCAGGCTCTGGTTATGGGGGTAGATGCTCGAGGATTTCCAGGGGGACTCCTGAGGCTCGATCCCGCCTTTGTGTATGTCGAGCCTCCTTCCTCATGACCTTTGCCATGGGCAGAGTGCCTCACGCTGGCCCTCAATAGTCATCCATTTCTAATTGATAAATTAAAGATAACTACCTTTATACACGTTGCATGTGTGCATGCGTGCATGTGTGTGTGCTAAATCACTTCAGTAGTGTCCGACTCTTTGTGACCCCGTGGACTATAGCCAGTTTCCTCTGGCCATGGGATTCTCCAGGCAAGAATAGTGGAGTGGGTTGCTATGCCCTCCTCCAGGGGATCTTCCCAAACTAGGGATTGAACTAGCGTCTCTTGTGTCTCCTGCATTGGCAGGCGGATTCTTTACCAGTAGCACCACCAGGGAAGCTTATACTTAATTAAGCTTAAGCTTATACATAATTCCAAAGAATATGACAAGAATAACATAAAATTGTGTATAGAAAGGTTAAGAGACTGAGCCGAGGTTGGAAGATTCATTTTCTAAAACACTAGGCCTTCTCTCTTGGGTTTGCCTGTGACTCATTACTTATTTCATTAAACAAACATATATTAAGTGCCTACTGTGACAAGACCCCAAGGAAAAATTCAATAACGCATCTAAAGCAGGGGTCCCCAACCTCCAGAATCTAATGCCTGATGATCTGAGGTGGAGTTGATGCAATAATAATAGAAATAAAATACAATAAAGTAATGCAATTGAATCATCCGAAACCATCTCCAACACCCCAGCCTGTGGAACAATTGTCTTCCATGAAATTGGTTCCTGGTGCCAAAAGGTTGGGGACTGCTGTTCTAGAGGAAATGGATGTTGGATAAAATTCGGGTGGACACTGGTACCCATGTATCCCATGCCCAGTGATCCCTGTGGCACAACTGTCTTCCACCCCAGGCTCTGAGCTCGCCCAGATCTCTCAGGTGTGACTTGCTTGTTATTCAAGGTCCACGGGTATCCAGAGACCAATCAGCAGGAGGCCCAGAGTTATACTGGGAGGATGCTCCTGAGGACTGTCTTAGGAGAAAAGGAATCAGTCCCAAGAACAATCACCTACACCCTTGATTTACCTGGAGCCTCCTAGTTCCAGACCCATGAGCCAGAATTAGGTGATGAACAGGTCTAAAGGAGAGCGTTCCCAATGAATATTCTTTATTGCTGTTTTTGGTCTTTCTTGACCTTCAGTGACACAATCTTATATTTCGAAGTCCAGGACAATTGGAAATAAAATGAAATCTCCTATGTTCGTGAGTTTGAGCAAGTTCTGGGAGATGGTGAAGGACTGGGACGCCTGGCGTGCCGCAGTCCATGGGGTCACAAAGAGTCGGACACACCTGAGTGACTGAAAAACAAGAGCAATGTTCAGAGTTCACAGCACCTCTGAACAGTGGCTGGGGGGTGCGGGGTGGATTACGCTGTACATGTAATACCCTGCATCAACTAGCAAGGTAAAAAGTCCCCTGCAAATCTCCTCCTTTGCTGCCCTATCAGTACCAAAAGATGGCACCAATTTAACAAGCACAAGGGTATAAAATCATGTATTGAAATCTCTCACCATGGAAAGCCAAAGATTTTCTAGAGGAATGGAAAAAAAAAAAATCTACCAAGCACTAGGCATTTTTGGAGTCAGTGTTCATGTTTAAATGTTAAACATTTACATTTTACAGTGAAGTGACATTTTTAGAGGGGTTATATTGCCCATTTGCAGCCATTACTCACTTGCTGGCCATGGACTTGGAGCTGGAGCTGGGTGATGAATCAAAGACATCCTTTGTGGCATGTCACTAAGCAACTCCCTCCTCTTCTGTCTTTCGCAGAGCCTGGGCTGGGCACACAGCCTGTGTCATCCACATGGTGGATTTACAGGTCGCAATTTATGCCAGCCAAAGTTTCCTGAGGAAAAGGCAGCTGGAGCTGGGTTTTGGCCATGTCTCAATTACGTGCTGGGAGGAAAACGTGGAGAGAAAGTGGGGATTGGCAGGCATGGGCGAGGTCAGACCTGGCCCTTTGTTACAGGCTTCCAAATCAACTGTCTAGAATGATGCTTTAGTCTACAGAAGACAAATACACAGCAGAGGGTATGACCCTACTGCCACCCAGAACAGATATCTGTAATTGATCATAGTGCTCTTTCTTGCTGAGCCAGACACGGCCTCATATGTGTACTTGATCCACATCCCAAGCAGCCATTTCACCTTGGTCAGCTGGTACAGAGATGACCTTGTTTGGCATCTCTGCCTTGGTTTACTTGCCAAAGTCTGCCTCCGATCTCTGTCTTTTTACAGAAAATGGGAGGCTTCAGGAATCCTCCATAAACAGCTATTTATGATAACAATAATAATAGCTGTGCTTTTTTTAATTGAAGTATAATTGATTTACAGTGTTCTATTGGTTTCTCATGTACAGCAAAGTACATCATTATACATAGATATTCTTTTTCATTATAGGCTTATTACAAAGACAATTAATACAGTTCTCTGGGCTATTGTAGGACCTTGTTGTTTATCTATTTTATATATAGTGATTTCTATCTGCTATTCCCAAACTCTTAATTCGTCCCTCTTTCCCCTTTCCTTTTGGTAATCAAACATTTGCTTTCTATGATTGTGAGTCTGTTGCTGTTCTGTAAATAAGCAAATTTTTTAAATCATATTTTAGATTCTACATATAAGTGATATATTTGCCTTTCTCTGACTTTGATCTCTAGATCCATCCACATTGCTGCAAATGGAATTATTTTTATTCTTTTTTATGGCTGAGTAGTATTCCATTGTATAGACTACAACTTTATCAACTCATTTGCTGATGGTCATTTAGGTTGCTTCCATGTCAAGATCTTTCTCAGCCACATGCCTTTACACCTGCTGTTCATCGTGCCAAGAACTCTTAACTGTTAACAATTACCTGTCCCTTCCTCCATGACCTTCATCTCCCCAACTCTGGCACTTTCATCTGGCCAACTCTCACTCATCATTCATGTTTTAGCTCATCTGCCTCCTACTTCCTTTTGAAAGCTGAGTTATGTGCTTGCTTTGTGTTTTCCTCAGCACCCAGCACTTCCTCCAGGCCAGCATATGCCACACTGTCGGCCTCCTCCACTGGGTTATAAGCCTAGTGGGGATGAGCATGTGTTTGACTTGCATCCCCAACACCTTTCACTGTCTCTGGGTCTGTACTAAAAGACAATTGTATAATGGATGATTGAATTGAATGGATGGATGAACCCATTGTTGAGAAGCAACTGGATTGGCATGCATAGAGAGATTGTACCCACCTCACTTCAATGTCTGGTTAACTGTGATGGACAGATTCCTCCAGGCTGGTGGGAAAATGAGAGCAACCACCACCCCCCACAGGAAGTTCAATAGTGAAATCTAAGGGTGATGAGAAAACATGCCCAGAAAGACTGCTTTATTCAGATGCTGTCCATCAAACAACTTTGGCTATAAAGGAGAGCAAACATGAGCAATTACATCTTAGTTTCATTGCTTATCATAGCCAAAATCTATACCTGATATTGAAAGAAAAGTTCAAAATTTGGCCGTGCCATATTGATTTTTCAAAAGTAGATATGTGTTTACCTATCAAATGAGAATCCTTTCCAGAATCTAAGGACAGGGCTATTAAATATCACCTACTTGCCATAAATTTAATGAGATTTGCCAACTCAAGATCAATGAAGGAAGAAGGGCACTTGGCTGATTTACATAGCTGGGAAGAAGAAGGTGGAATGTGTCTCAGGTGGGTTGGACCCAGAAATTCAATCATCGTAATTCTTTCCTTCTTGAGACTCAGCTTTGCTCTACACATTGCTTCCTCCTTTTCTACTATAGACAGGCTTCTCCCTTGGTCTATATGTCTTCAGAAAACTTTAGTCATTCATCATGCTGACTTGGGAACCCTAGAGGAGAAAGAGAGCTTCCCCATGTATATGAATTCCAAAGGAGGCTGTCACCTGATGCTGCCTGGGTCTCATGCCCCCACCCCTTGACTCAAGCTCTATGGGTGACAGATACTATGAATGCGCAGACCAGTACACAGCTGGGATATAATAAGAAAGATATATTTGGTCTCTGCCTCTGGTTCTTGACACAGAGCTCCTAAAATCCTTGTAATTTCTCAAATTATAGGAATATATTGTGCTTTAATATTTAGTCTTAGTTTCTTGTTTCTTAAACAAGAGATTCCAAGATGCTTGAACTCTTGAAAGTAATAAATGTCTTTTTGTATTAATAAGAAGACTAGTTTCTGGGAGTCTCTAAATAGTTTGTTGCCAGATGAATCAACTATATAATTATAGGGTTGGAACTTTCAGTCACATCCTCAGCTCCAGCCTCCAAGGAGGGTAGAGAGGCTGGAGATTGAGTTCAATCACCAATGAGCAATGATTTAATCAATCATGCTTATATTAATATATTCAGTTCAGTTCAGTCGCTCAGTCGTGTCCAACTCTTTGTGACCCCATGAACCGCAGCACGCCAGGCCTCCCTGTCCATCACCAACTCCCGGAGTCCACCCAAACCCATGTCCATTGCGTCAGTGATGCCATCCAACCATCTCATCCTCTGTCATCCCCTTCTCTACCTGCCCTCAATCTTTCCCAGCATCAGGGTCTTTTCAAATGAGTCAGCTCTCCGCATCAGGAGGCCAAAGTATTGGAGTTTCAGCTTCAACATCAGTCCTTCCAATGAATACACAGGACTAATCTCCTTTAGGATGGACTGGTTGGATCTCCTTGCAGTCCAAGGGACTCTCAAGAGTCTTCTCCAACACAGCTCAAAAGCATGAATTCTGTGCTCAGCTTTCTTAATAGCCCAACTCTCACATCTATACATGACTACTGGAAAAACCATAGCCTTGACTAGATGGACCTTTGTTGGCAAAGTAATGTCTCTGCTTTTGAATATGCTCTCCAAGTTGGTTATAACTTTCCTTCCAAGGAACAAGCGTCCTTTAATTTCAAGGCTACAGTCACCATCTGCAGTGATTTTGGAGCCCAGAAAAATAAAGTCAGCCACTGTTTCCATTGTTTCTCCATCTATTTGCCATGAAGTGATCGGACTGGATGCCATGATCTTCGTTATCTGAATGTTGAGCTTTAAGCCAAATTTTTCACTCTCTTCTTTCACTTTCATCAAGAGGCTTTTTAGTTCCTCTTCACTTCCTGCCATAAGGGTGGTGTCATCTGCATATTTGAGGTTACTGATATTTCTCCCGGCAATCTTGATTCCAGCTTGTGCTTCCTCCAGCCCAGCGTTTCTCATGATGTACTCTCCATATAAGTTAAATAAGCAGGGTGACGATATATAGCCTTGACGTACTCCTTTTCATATTTGGAACCAGTCTATTGTTCCATGTCCAATTCTAACTGTTGCTTCCTGACCTGCATACAGGTTTCTCAAGAGGCAGGTCAGGTGGTCTGATATTCCCATCTCTTTCAAAATTTTCCACAGTTTACTGTGATCTATAAAGCAGAAATAGATGTTCTTCTGAACTCTCTTGGTTTTTCGATGATCCAGAGGATGTTGGCAATTTGATCTCTGGTTCCTCTGCCTCTTCTAAAACCAGCTTGAACATCTGAAAGTACACGGTTCACATATTGCTGAAGCCTGGCTTGGAGAATTTTGAGCATTACTTTACTAGCATGTGAGATGAGTGCAATTGTGCAGTAGTTTGAACATTCTTTGGCATTACCTTTCTTTGGGATTGGAATGAAAACTGACCTTTTTCCAGTCCTGTGGCCACTGCTGAATTTTCCAAATTTTCTGGCCTATTGAGTGCAGCACTTTCACAGCATCATCTTTTAGAACTTGAAATAGCTCAACTGGAATTCCATCACCTCCACTAGCTTTGTTCATAGTGATGCTTCCTAAGGCCCACCTCATTTCACATTCCAGGATGTCCGGCTGTAGGTGAGTATGAGTGATCACATCTTCATGATTATCTGGGTCGTGAAGATCTTTTTTGCACAGTTCTTCTGTGTATTCTTGCCACCCCTTCTTGATATCTTCTGCTTCTTAGGTCCATACCATTTCTGTCCTTTATTTAGCCCATCTTTGCATGAAATGTTCCCTTGTTATCTCTAATTTTCTTGAAGAGATCTCTGGTCTTTCCCATTCTGTTGTTTTCCTCTATTTCTTTGCACTGATTGCTGAGGAAGCCTTTCTTATCTCTCCTTGCTATTCTTTGGAACTCTGCATTCAAATTGGTATACCTTTCCTTTTCTCCTTTGCTTTTCCCTTCTCTTCTTTTCACAGCTATTTGTAAGGCCTCCTCAGACAGCCATTTTGCTTTTTTGCATTTCTTTTTCTTAGGGATGGCCTTGCTCCCTGTCTCCTGTACAATGTCACGAACCTCCATCCATAGTTCATCAGGCACTCTATCTATCAGATCTAGTCCCTTAAATCTATTTCTCACTTCCACTGTATAGTCATAAGGGATTTGATTTAGGTTATACCTGAATGGTCCAGTGGTTTTCCCCACTTTCTTCAATTTAAGTCTGAATTTGGCAGTAAGGAGTTCATGATCTGAGCCACAGTCTGCTCCTGGTCTTGTTTTTGCTGACTGTATAGAGCTTCTCCATCTTTGGCTGCAAAAGATATAATCAGTCTGATTTTGGTGTTGATCATCTGGTGATGTCCATGTGTAGAGTCTTCTCCTGTGTTGTTGGAAAAGGGTGTTTGCCGTGACCAGTGCATTCTCTTGGCAAAACTCTATTAGCCTTTGCCCTGCTTCATTCTGTATTCCAAGGCCAAATTTGCCTGTTACTCCAGGTGTTTCTTGACTTCCTACTTTTGCATTCCAGTCCCCTATAATGAAAAGGATATCTTTTTTGGGTGTTAGTTCTAAAAGGTCTTGTAGGTCTTCATAGAACCATTCAACTTCAGCTTCTTCAGCGTTACTGGTTGGGGCATAGGCTTGGATTACCGTGATATTGAATGATTTGCCTTGGAAACAAACAGAGATCATTCTGTCGTTTTTGAGATTGCATCTAAGTACTGCATTTCGGACTCTTTTGTTGACTATGATGGGTACTCCATTTCTTCTAAGGCATTCCTGCCCACAGTAGTAGATATAATGGTCATCTGAGTTAAATTCACCCATTCCAGTCCATTTTAGTTTGCTGATTCCTAGAATGTCGACGTTCAGTCTTGCCATCTCCTGTTTGACCACTTCTAATTTGCCTTGATTCGTGGACCTAATATTCCAGGTTCCTATGCAATATTGCTCTTTATAGCATTGGACCTTGCTTCTATCACCAGTCCCATCCACAACTGGGTGTTGTTTTTCCTTTGGCTCCATCCCTTCATTCTTTCTGGAGTTATTTCTCCACTGATCTCCAGTAGCATATTGGGCACCTACCGACCTGGGGAGTTCATTTTTCAGTGTCCTGTATTTTTGCCTTTTCATACTGTTCATGGGGTTCTCAAGGGAAGAATACTGAAGTGGTTTGCCATTCCCTTCTCCAGTGGACCACATTCTGTCAGACCTCTCCACCATGACCCTCCTGTCTTGGGTGGCCCCACAGGGCATGGCTTAGTTTCATTGAGTTTGACAAGGCTGTGGTCCGTGTGATCAGATTGGCTAGTTGTCTGTGATTATGGTTTCAGTCTGTCTGCCCTCTGATGCCCTCTCACAACACCTACTGTCTTACTTGGGTTTCTCTTACCTTGGACGTGGGGTATCTCTTCACGGCCGCTCCAGCAAAGCACAGCCACCGCTCCTTACCTTGGACATGGGGTAGCTCCTCTCAGCCGCACTTGAGCACCATTGCTTCCAATATATTGGAACCTCCATAAAACTCCATGGGGTTTGGAGACCTTCCAGGTTGGTGAGTGCATCCATGTGCAGGGTGTGTAGAGCACTGCAAACTTCACGGAGAGAGATGCTCCTGAGCTTGGGACCCTTCTGGACCTTGACCTCTTCATCTGACTGTTTGTATCCTTTATAAGCCAGTAAACACAAGTAAAGGGTTTCCTTGGGTTCTGTGGGCCATGATAGCAAATTACTGAACATGAGGAAGGGATGGTGAGGACCACCAATTTGTAGCCAGGCCAGAAAGAAGTGGGATAACCTGGGGACTCACTACCTGTGACTGGTGTCTGAAGTGGGGAGGCAATCTTTTGGGACTGAGCCCTTAACCTGTGGTGTGTGTGCTCACCCTGGGCACTTAGTGTCAGGATTGAAATGAACTGTGGCATGCCCAGGTGAGGGCCACAGAGAATCAGGTAATTAGTTGATGTGGCAAACCTATACATTTGGTATTAGAAGTGTTGAGAGTAGATGGGAATGTAAATTAGTACAGTCACTGTGGAAAACAGCATGGAGATTTCTCAGGAAACTAAAAATAGATTTACCATGTGACCCAGAAATTTCACTCCTGGGGGTATATCCAAAAATAAAAACAGTAATTTGAAAAGACACATGCATCCCAGTATTCATAGCAACATTAATTACAATTGCCAAGACATGGAAGCAACGTAAGTGTCCATCAACACAAAAACAGATAAAAAGCCGTGATATACACCCGCCCATACACCCACACACAGTGGAATACTACTCAGCCATAAAAAGAATGGGATTTTGCCATTTGCAGTAATGGATGGACTTGGAGGGAATCATGCTAAGTGAAATAAGTCAGATAGAAAGATAAATACTGTATGATACTGCTTATATGTGGAATCTAAAAAAAATATATAACAAACTAGTGAATATAACATAAAAGAAGCAAACTCACAGAGGCAGAGAAGAAACTCGTGGTTATCAGTGGGGGGAGGGGCAGTATAGCAGTTAAGAGTGGGAGGTACAAACCCTGGCTCAAGTGTGTATTGCAAGGGCTTTCCTGGTAAAGAAGCCGTGGTAAAGAATCTGCCTGCAACGCAGGAGATATAGGTTCAATCTCTGGGTCAGGAAGATCCCCTGCAGAAGGAAATGGCAACCCAATCCAGTATTCTTGCCTGGGAAATCCCATGGACAGAGGAGCCTGGAGGTCTACAGTCCATGGGGTTGCAAAGAGTTGGACACAACTTTGCAACTAACAAAAACAACAATATGTATTATACAACATGGAGAATAAAGCCAATATTTTGTAATATCTGTAAAGGGAAAGTAACCTTTAAAAATTACAAAGTTTTTTAAAAAGTAGTGTTGACAGTAGAGAAGCCATTTGGCCTTGTGGTCAGGGGTGGCCAAGGTTCTGTGACTCACCAAAATGACCCAGAAAGGAGCAGGGAGGAATGAGGAAAGGGAGGAAGGGTTGAAGGAAGGAAAAGAGGAAGGGAGGAAGGGAGGGAGGAAGGAAAGGGAAACAGGAATAATCTATTTCTTGATTGTGGTAATAGTTACACAAACACATACATTTATCAAAACTTATCAATAAGTATACTTTAAATACATTTGCGTTTTATTGCATGCAAATTATACTTCAGTAAAGTTGACTTAAAGAAATTAATGCTTCTAGGGGGTCTCTGACTTCCCAGATAGATGTAAGCACCCATGCTCATAGACTTTCCAGTGGTCTCTGTGATTGTTGCAGCATGACACACACTGCTCTGATTATTTGCTTAGCTGTCTGTCTCTCATACTCCTTCGTGAGCCTCTGAAAGGCAAGAACTATGCTCCATTCAACTTTTGTACCCAGAAAATTGGTGCAGTACTCAATATATCATAGCCAATTTAGTTTTAGGTCTGTAAAATGAAAATTTCATGTACAAGATTAGACTATACATAAGTAGCATAAATTAAGGAGATTTTCAAAACCTAGAGCTAGAGTAATTGAAACATCACAACTCACTTCTCCCCATTCCTCCAAGAAATCAACCAACATCTCGAGAATGCTTTAGCTTCCAGAAGCTTTACTCCTTTGATTTGAAGAGTTAAAAAGATTTCAGCTGATAACTGGGTAAGAGGTTCAAAACAGAATTTAGTTCAAGGCAAAAGAGTAGAACCCGAAAGCAAAAGATTAACTGTGTATAAATGAAACTGGAAAGCTTCTTGAAGGAGGCAACGTCTGAGTTGGAATAAAAAAAAAACCAGTTTCTGGAATCTAGAAAAATGGCAGAGATGAACCTATTTGCAGGGCAGGAATACAGACACAGCCGTAGAGAGGAGGCATGTGGATACAGAGGGAGAATGCGAGGGTGGGAGGAATCGAAACAGTAGCTTCGACATGTATACACTACGATGTGTAAAATAGATAACTAGTGGGAAGATGCTGCATAACGCAGCTCGGTGCTCTGTGATCACCTAGAGGTGGGAGGGAGGCTCATGAGGAAGGGGAAGTATGTATACACACAGCTGATTCACTTTGTGGTACAGCAGACTAACACACATTGTAAAGCAATTCCACTCCAATTTTAAAAAACCAAAGCAAACAATGACAACCCCCCCCAAAAAAAAACAGTTTTTGGTGTTTTATCTGAAAGAGGCAACCTATGAGCTAGAATAAAATGCCAGAACAAAGAGGAGAAAAGGGAACTCCAGGTATTGAGACTACAGAGCAAATAAGTAATTCGATTAATTAATTAACTCTAAAATGGCACAGTGTGGAAACTACCAACAGTTTGGTGCTGCTGGAGGGCTGAGTGCAAGGAAGGATGTGAAAGAGGAACAAGGAGAAGTCAGCTTGAGGCACTTGATGAATTCCACGTAGCCGGTGAGAACCTCAGGAAATCCTCAGGGGTACAGCAAAGGGAAGGTGCGTCCAGCTCTCTGGCAGTCTTCCTTTCTGTCTGTCCAGCCGGAGACCTGGACCTGCTTTGGAGAAGAGCCCACGGCCCCCAGGCGCCCTTCCAACCTCAGAGCATCATCCAGAGTCCTCGCTGGTCCTCCAGCTGAGCGCAGCAGGCAGCGATGCTCCAGGCCTCTTTGCGTGGTTATTTTTTTGATCGTATCAGCTTGTCAACTGCCTTGAAATATTTGGAGGGAAAGTCTTTTTGCTGAGTTTTATCATATGTCTATATTGCCAGACTGATTTTCAAGTCTTTTTCTAAAAAAAAAAAAAAAAAAGGAATGTTTTCCCCAAATAAAAAGTATATAAAACCTCAATATACAAAAAAAGATAAGATTGCAGTAGCTTTGTTGAAGCCAGGTGGAGGGGCCTGCAGCTCATTCCCCTCCCTCTGCCCCCTGTAGCATACCGCTTCGCCTTCCTCCCCTACTTTTACAAGGTCCCTCCAGAGGAAACCAGGGCTCTCAGAGGCACAGCTGAAAACCATCAAACAGAGGTGATCCCTAGGACAAAGCGTGTGTGTCTTCTCTGTTCCCAGGACCTGGAGCCTGGGGGATGCTCGGGGTACCCCAAGGACAGTACTAAGAGCATCTGTGGTTTATCTGGCTTCTCAGGCAGCACACTCATATTCAATCTTTGTCCAAGTCCTTCTCCCGTGCTTCCTAAGTGGGAAGGAAATCTTCCTTGCCCATATCTGCTCCTCTCTCCCTGCTTATTGTGATTCCCTCCTCTACTGTAAACAGTCATAGGAACCACTGGGAAGTCTATATGGGAGTGGTACTTAAATCTATCTGGGAAGTCAGAGGCCCCCAGAAGATTTAATTTCTTTAAACCAACTTTACTGAGATATCATTTGCATGTGATAAAATGCAAATTTATTTTAAGCATATGTATTGCTGAGTTTTGATAAATTTATATGCTGAGCACCAAAGAATTGATGCTTCTGAACTGTGGTGTTGGAGAAGACTCTTGAGAGTCCCTTGGACTGCAAGGAGATCCAACCAGTCCATCCTAAAGGAGATTAGTCTTGGGTGTTCATTGGAAGGACTGATGCTGAAGCTGAAACTCCAGTACTTTGGCCACTTGATGCGAAGAACTAACTCATTTGAAAAGACCCTGATATTGGGAAAGATTGAAGGCAGGAGGAGAAGGGGATGACAGAGGATGAAATGGTTGGATGGCATCACTGACTCGATGGACATGAGTTTGAGTAAACTCTGGGAGTTGGTGATGGACAGGGAGGCCTGGCGTGCTGCAGTCCATGGGGTTGCAAAGAGCCAGACATGACTGAGCGACTGCACTGAATGGAACTGATGCGTGTGCGTAACCATTACCACAATCAAGTTCCCTCAAGTCTCACTGTTTTCAGTTTGTGTTATGCTCAAGCCATCTCCCTCACCCCAGCTGTCCTGTCACCCAGCAGGCTTTAGGATTCTCCTTGATCTCTTGTTATTTGAATCATAGCTCAGACCCTCCACTTGATAGCTTGTGTGGTGGGTGTTTTCTCCTCATAATCCTAGTGTAGTGAAGTGGGGTGAGCCTGGAGACTGGAGACATGTTGCCCCATCCCGTGAGCAGGGGAGGTTAGGAGCTCAGCCTCTGGCTCCAGTGGGAAAGATGTCTGCTCCTCCGAGACCTTGCCTTCTTGACTTGAGGCCCCCAAGGATCAGGCGGGAAAGAGTTAACTGAACCACGTGACTATTTGTAAGAGATTTGCTTTTCTCATCTCTTCCTGTATGAAACTCAAATTGAAATTTTATTCCTCCTCTCTAAAGCTCATCATATCTGGATTTATTTTTTCCTTCTTTACACACAATAGCACCATATGTTGGGATAAGTGATACAAGAGTTTAAGTCTTACCCCATGAATTCAGGTGTGCTAGATATTCACACTGTCTTATTCTCTTTAAATCTGAGTTCACTGGACCCCTGCCCTAAACACTGACAGGCAGGAAATTCAGTATTGTTCACTGTCGCTGTTCCTGTCTGGCCTCTGGGGTCTCCCAGGGACTCCCCGGGGTCTCAGGGGTCCTCAGAACCTATTACAGGCTTTGCTTCTGATCCTTAGAAAATCTCTCTGCTCCCTAAATTTGGTACCTGCATTCCTAGAGTCCGCTGGACCCCTCCTTAAGACTCCAGGCTTAATCTCAACTATCTCTCTCCTCTATTACTATATCTTTCTGGCCAAAAAATAACAGTAGAGACTATTTGTTAAAAGGTTCACCAAAGTGAAGGAATATGCTCTTAACTCACTGTTACCCAGTTTACTCATCACAGTGGAGTCAGGCACTCCCAGGTTGGAACTGGAGGCTCAGAGTTCTGTCTGCATCTTCCAGAAGAGGTGGAAACAGAAGTCTGAGGAGAAGAAATGTGCTCAAAGCCATGCTGAGCACCCTGGAGGGCCTGCCTCCCTACGACCACCCACCACATTCACCAGCCTCATTCCGCCCTTTGATTAAAGGCCACATCATCCTCCCTCCTCAACATCCTTCAGTGTCTGGGCATTTCTCTTGCTGTGAATCATTCCAAGATCCCTTTCCCAGGACCCTCGGGGCATTTGGCTCGAAACATGGTGCCTTCCGGCTTCCCAGGTGGCACAGTGGTGAAGAATCCCCCTGCCATTGCAGGAGAGGCAAGAGATGCGGGTTTGATGTCTGGGTCGGGAAGCTCCCCTGGAACAGGAAATGGCACAACCCATTCAAGTACTCGTGCCTGGAATATTCCATGCACAAAGGAGGCAGGCGGGTTACAGCCCAGGGGGTCAAAAAAGAGTCGGACAGGACTAAGGACTGAGCATGCACGCGCGCACACATTGTACTTTCTCTGCTTCTCTGTGCTTTTTCCCTTCTGCTCACGCCCACGTTCCACTGAGTTTCCCTCCAGACCAGCCGCCCACTCACTCCCAGCCTGCGCCATCTGACTATAATGCCGAGCCCTGCTTCTTCTCCAAGACATTTCTCCGCCACCATTCAAGCTGCTCATTCCCTCCTTCAACAAGTGTTTCCAAACTCGCCTGATGGAGCAGACAGCTTGCCCATCCCGGCCAGGCTCCTCTGCAAATGAACACCCAGACCCTAAACTGTAGAGTTTGGGAAACATGTCAAATCACGAATTCTAACCTTCTTGTTTCACAGAAAGGGAAAACAGCTGAAGCGCAGAGAAAGGATCCAGCCAGAGAGGATCAAACAGGAGGAAACCCGCGTCTGCATGCCTACGCCCACCTGGGCGGACTCACTTTTCATTCCGTCGTGTGGTCCAATCTCCACTTCCCCTTGCGGCATGAGCTAAGGAGCCAAGCAGGAGTGCCCCGGGGGATCTGGAGACTATCCAACAAATTGGACACCCCACAGCAGTTCCCCAAGTCGTCAGATATAATTAAATATTAAATTATACCAGTTGCTTCTGGGTGACAGTTCACAGCACGAGGGAAAAAAAAATGCTTCTTAACAAATTCGTCGAAGTTCTAAAATTGGAATTGGTACACAATATCAAACCAATAACATTTCAACTAATCACAGAGACAAAATCAGCACAAATTCTGGATGAAACTGCTATAAGGATTGACACACATATAATTTATTTGACAGGCGTAGACTTTTTAAAAAGAGAAAACCACTATTAAATGTTACCAAAATCACTTTCGATTTGGAGTTTGACAGCCCACTCATCACTTTTGAGGTGCCAGCCATCCAGGGCCCGGGCACTGCCAGCTGCATGCGCTCCCTGGGGCCCTCAAACCTCAGCCCTCCTGCAACCCCTCCTTCCTCTTCCTTGACACTCCTCCCCTTCCACCAAACCAGGCAGAAGGGTGCACTCCCTTCTCCCTACTGAGACTCAGCACTGGATTAAAATAATCAGAGTACCTTACAGGCATCATATCTCTACGCAGCGCTGGACCTCTGGTTAATCCTCACAGCCACACTGTGTGTTCGGTTCTTTTGTTATTTTATAAATGAGGAAACCTAGGCCCACAGTGAACAGGCACTTGCCAAGTTTCCTCACTGAGCAGTGCAAGCCATCTGACTCCAGGGTCTCTGGTTCGGTTCACTTTCCCTAACGCCGGCTCCACGTGGTGGATGGAGGACCACGTGGCACAATGCATGTGACAAGTGTGCATGTACTGGTCCCTCATATACGTCTGTTCCCTTCCTGATGGGTGTCTGTATCAGAATACCTGCATCTCCCTCTCCCACTACACTGCCCTTAATTTCTCTATTAGAGATATACTGCTTTGAGTTTTTAAGGAAAAGGGTTTTAAGGATACCAGAGATTTGCACTTTCAGCATCACTGCTGGATGTTATCAAACATTTTGAAATAATTATCAGCAGTTAATGGCTCTCTTTTGTCCATTCGCTAGTTTCTTCTGGCCACTGTGAACACAAACATAATCTATTTCGTGTGAATAGATGCAGGATTTAGGGTCCAGGAAGATAAATATTTATGCAGGTGGGATTCCATGTACAGGGAGTGGTGACCTTGGTGGTAAGGACCTTGGTTAGCACATCCCCTGTAGGACTCCAAGGATCGCTGGGCCTTGCCAGGGAAAGCCTCTGAACAAAGGAGAAGGTTAGGCCAGATTGGGCTTCCCAGGTGGCTCAGTGATAAAGAATCTGCAATGCAGGACACGCTGAAAACACAGGTTCTATCCCTGGGTTGGGAAGATCCCCTGGAGGAGGAAATAGCAACCCACTCCAGTATTCTTGCCAGGAAAATCCCATAAACAGAGAACTGTAAACCTCCAGGCTCCTGTCCATAGGATCACAAAGAGTCGAGCACAACTGAGCCACTGAGCATGCAGGTCAGATTGAGTCATCATTAAAAATCCACTCATCTACCTTTTCCATGGCCCTGTGTGCACAGGCCCATGGACTCTGGAAGGGAGTTACCCATGACACGACTGTCAGCTTTACCTGGGCTAGTGACCCAACCTCTCCAGGTTTATTCATCTCTAAAACTGGGATGTTAATAATAACACCTACATCACAGGATTATTGTAAAAATGAAATGGAATGATTCTTTAAGCACTTAGCACTGTTTCTGGTATACTGTGCTGTGTCAACACCAGCTCTGGCTATCATGAATAATAACAGGATCCATAGCTGTAATTGTGATGGTAGTAGTTGTAGGAAAGACATGTTCCCATCAAAGCCTACCTCAACCACATCAACAAGAAGCAACAACTCAGATTAATCCTGAGCTGGTGATGGACAGGGAAGCCTGGCGTGCTGCGATTCATGGGGTCGCAAAGAGTCGGACACGACTGAACGACTGATCTGATCTGATCTGATGCTTTTGAGAGAGTTAATTCTTAGATAGGTTGGTAAGAAGTTCAGGGTCCCCCAGGAGGCAAAAGGGGTTTGGGGCTCTTAAGGAGGAGAAAAGGACAAACTTTTTTTCTACATTCCTTTGTCTTCATCTGGAGAAGGAAATGACAACCCACTCCAGTACTCTTGCCACAAAACATCTTTTTCTTTAAGCCCAAAGCTAATGATTACACAAGAAAACAACTCATCTTGCTTAAGTATAGGTTTTTCCTTAAACTCTGTACCAATGATTATATAACAACAATGTATCCTGCTCCAGGACATGTTTCTCCAAAAAAACCTTCTGACTAATCCTG
This sequence comes from Bos indicus, assembly GCF_029378745.1. Classification (NCBI taxonomy): domain Eukaryota; kingdom Metazoa; phylum Chordata; class Mammalia; order Artiodactyla; family Bovidae; genus Bos; species Bos indicus. The sequence continues at coordinate 23,547,215 of NC_091774.1, read as the reverse complement.
TCATTTTACAGTGTATATTGAGGGAGTGGATCTGGTAAGATATTTCTATTGTTAGTTCTAATCCTGTTATCTTAAAATGTAAATTGTGGGAGTGGGTCTAGTAAGACCTTTATAACCTTGAAACATTCTTTTGATTTACTGTAATAACCAACTGAAAAAGTATATAGTTTCCTTGCTAAGACTAGTGAGGGGGCACTCTTCCCCCGCTTCTGATGTCCATATCAGAAACTTTCTCTGTCCTTTTTTACTGTAATAAAAATTGTGTCACATAAGAGCCCTTGATCAAGCCTGGTCCCTGATCCTGAAGCTAAATCCTCTAATTCAGAGATCAGGAATCTGACATGGTTCACAATAAACTATCATGTTCAATTTGAATCAATCTGATATCCAACATCTGCTGGATCATCGAAAAAGCAAGACAGTTCAGAAAAACATCTATTTCTTCTTTTATTGACTATGCCAAAGCCTTTGACTGTGTGGATCACAATAAACTGTGGAAAATTCTGAAAGAGCTGGGAATACCAGACCACCTGACCTGCCTTTTAAGAAATCTGTATGCAGGTCAGGAAGCAACAGTTAGAACTGGACATGGAACAATAGACTGGTTCCAGATTGGGAAAGGAGTACATCAAGGCTGTATATTGTTACCCTGCTTATTTAACTTATATGGAGAGGACATCATGAGGAATGCTGGACTGGAGGAAGCACAAGCTGGAGTCAAGATTGCCAGGAGAAATATCAATAACCTCAGATATGCAAATGACACCACCCTTATGGCAGAAAGTGAAGAGGAACTAAAAAGCCTCTTGAAAGTAAAGGAGGAGTGAAAAAGTTGGCTTAAAACTCAACATTCAGAAAACTAAGATCATGGCATCCGGTCCCATCACTTCATGGCAAATAGATGGGGAAACAGTGGAAATAGTGGCTGACTTTATTTTGGGGGGCTCCAAAATTGCTGCAGATGGTGACTTCAGCCATGAAATTAAAAGACGCTTACTCCTTGGAAGAAAAGTTATGACTGTCACGCGAGTGTATGTTCCTCAGTTCTTTGTCTCCTCACAACAAAGATTTAGAGCGATGGACATTAAAGCCCTTGGCACGTCACAGCTCTTGGGTCTTGGACAAAGCGTGTTATAGCTCTTAGGCAAATCAGTGTTACAGCTCTATTTTATTTAGAAGATAGCAGGAGAATCCATCCTCGAAGCATGAGGGCATGCCAACCCAAAGACTCGAAGAGAAGAGAATGGAGGAACGCGTGGGGGAGGGAGAGAGAGTGAGAGAGGGAGAGAGAAAGAGCGCACACACGTGGGGAGAGAGAGAGAGAGAAAACCCTTTGGCTCCTCCTTTTATGTTTTTTCCTGCACCTGGGCCTGCCCTATGCAAATTGGGCTTAGCCAGGAGTGCTGTTTGTCCTGCCTGAAGTCTTCACTCTGGTCCTCAGACCTTCCTTTGACCTTCCTTTGTTCTATTTTCGTGGGCTTTCCCCTTCCTTGTCTTTTAGCCACCGCCATTTTGGACTCCTTTTCCCTATTCTACCTACCTAACATGAGCAACCTAAACAGCATATTAAAAAGCAGAGACATTACTTTGCCAACAAAGGTCCGTCTAGTCAAGGCTATGGTTTTTCCAGTAGTCATGTATGGATGAGAGTTGGACTATAAAGAAAGCTGGGCACCAAAGAATTGATGCTTCTGAACTGTGGTGTTGGAGAAGACTCTTGAGAGTCCCTTGGACTGCAAGGAGATCCAACCAGTCCATCCTAAAGGAAATCAGTCCTGAATATTCATTGGAAGGATTAATGGTGAAACTGAAACTCCAATACTTTGGCCACCTGATGCGAAGAGCTGACTCATTTGAAAAGACCCTGATTCTAGGAAAGAACTGAAGGTGGAAGGAGAAGGGAACGACAGAGGATGAGATGGTTGGATGGCATCACTGACTTTATGGACATGAGTTTGAGTAAACTCCAGGAGCTGGTGATGGACAGGGAGGCCTGGCGTGCTGCAGTCCATGGGGTCGCAAAGAGTCGGACACGACTGAACAACTCCACTGAACTGAACTGATATACTTTATATTCATAATTTTATCCCAATTTACCTCTCAAAAGAACTTAAGACATTACAAAGAGACATTTAAATTAGAGGTTTAGAAAGTTGGAAACCATGTTGTAAAAGAAAAGAGGAGATATTAGAAGAAATTGGGGTTGCATTTCACTTTCACTTCTGACCTTCCCAGTAGCCAGGACAAAAGGGAAGCCAGATGGGCTCTGACATTTTCATTATCTGATGTTTTGTACGTATCAGTTTAGTGTGAATTCACATTAGCAAAGTTATTTTTCTTAGAATTTGCTACACCGCAGTTGCTACTGACAGAAAGCGATTTCATCAGCTATCTTTGTATTGATTTGTATCTTCTAAGCATAGTTCCTAACTTCAGTAGGTGCTTTACATTTTTTTGAACAATAAAGTCTTGTATATAAATTGCTTAGCCCACAACCTGGTAACTTGATTGGTGTTGGCACAAATCACAAGCAAAATCTGAGTCTTTCTGATCCTCAAAACCTATACTCTATCCTCAAAACTTATACTCGTTTCTAATACTCTAGTATTCTAGTTATCTATTTCTATATTACAAACTGCCAAGCCCTAGTTGCTTCCAGATAACAATTTCATATCTTTGATAGCTCTGTAGGTTACATGGGCTCAGTGGGGCTGCTCTCGCTCAGGATTTTTCTTGAAATTATAGTCAGATATGGCTGGGCTAAAGTTGCATAAAGATTACTTCAGTCTCCTGTGTGGGGTCTGGGTCAGTACAGCTGGAACAGGTGTGGCTTGTCAGGCATCTCTCCCTATATGTAGCCTCTTTGTATGGCTAACTTGGGCTTCCTCACAGCATGGTGACATCAGAACAGACAAAGTGCTTATATATTGCCTGGTTTGTTCCAGAGTGAGCATTCCAAGAGGCCAAACAAGGAACTGTCAGACTTCTGACTTAGTCTTAGAAGACACATAGAAACTCTTCTGTTGCATATTAGTCAAAGCAGTCACAAGTCCACACAGATTCAAGAGATGAAGAATAGCTTGTGTGTCTCAATGGGAGAGGACCTACCTGTTTCTAAGATATAAGTTACAGTAAGCCACACAGTCACATCACTGCAGATGGTGACTGCAGCCATGAAATTAAAAGACGCTTACTCCTTGGAAGGAAAGTTATGACCAACCTAGATAGCATATTCAAAAGCAGAGACATTACTTTGCCAACAAAGGTCCGTCTAGTCAAGGCTATGGTTTTTCCAGTGGTCAGGTATGGATGTGAGAGTTGGACTATAAAGAAAGCTGAGCGCCGAAGAATTGATGCTTTTGAACTGTGGTGTTGGAGAAGACTCTTGAGAGTCCCTTGGACTGCAAGGAGATCCAACCAGTCCATTCTGAAGGAAATCAGCCCTGTGATGATGCTAAAGCTGAAACTCCAGTACTTTGGCCACCTCACGCGAAGAGTTGACTCACTGGAAAAGACTCTGATGCTGGGAGGGATTGGGGGCAGGAGGAGAAGGGGACGACAGAGGATGAGGTGGCTGGATGGCATCACTGACTCGATGGACGTGAGTCTGAGTGAACTCCGGGAGTTGGTGATGGACAGGGAGGCCTGGCGTGCTGCGATTCATGGGGTTGCAAAGAGTCGGACACTTCTGAGCAATTGAACTGAACTGGACTGAAGCCACACAGTACACTGCAAGACAGAATTACAGTAAGCAAGACAGTGCGGGATTGGTGTTAGAAGACATGGGAAATCAATAGAACAGAATACAGAGTCCAGAAATATTAATAAACCCATACATTTACATTTAGTTGATCTTTGACAAAGGTTGAAGGCAAGTACAGTCTTTTCAACAGATGTTATTGGAACAAAGACTATTCTTATAGAAATATATTTATCTTTTATGTTTATATATAAATATTTAAATATTATAAACATATTATATGTTAAGTTTAATTTGAAATGGATCATAGACTTAAATATAAAATCTGTAACTATAAAACTTCTAAAGAAAAACATAGGGGAATATTTTTGTGATCTTGTTCAAAGTAGTTTTCTTAGATAAGACTTGAAATAAATACCATGAAAGAAAAAATGGATAAATCTGACTTTCTCCTTTTGCTAATCGAAGATACCATTAAGATAATGTAAAAGCAAGCCACTGATTGAAAGAAAACATTGTACAGATAGGTAGGCAAATAGATAGAAAGAGTTGTCTTCAGTAAGTACATGAAAGTGTTCAACATCATTGATAGTCAGGGCACACAAATTAAAGCCCCAGTGAAATACCACTGCATACTTACTAGGATGATTAAAATTAAAAGATTGACAGTGTCAGATACTGATAAGGATGTTAAGCCACAGGAAATTTCATGTCTTGTTGTGGGGATATAAAATAGATATAAAATAATTTGATCACATTAGAAAACCTTTTGTAGCTTCTTATGAAGTCAAATATACACCTATATTATGACCCAGAAATTCCACTTTTAGTCATTTATCCAACAGATACAAAAATATGTGCTAAGAAAACACTTGTAGAAAAAAATTAATAGCAATTTTACCCATAATAATTCCAAACTGAGAACAACCCAAATTTCCATCAGTATGAGGATGGATAAACAAATTATGATAGAGTTATACAATGGGATATTGTTTAGCAATAGAAACAAACACATCATATAGAAAAAACACATCAAACACTAATAAAAACACATGAATAGAAACACATATCAAATACAGATAGAAATACACAGATACAAATAGAAATATGGAAAAATAAACATCAAACACAAACGCTCAAAAACATTATGACAAGTGAAAGTAGCCAGACAGAAGAGTACAAGTCAAGTGAAATTCAAGAACACGCAAAATTATATTGATAGAAAAAAAATTTTTTTAAGTTGGGATGAGAGTGAAGAGATTGGCTGACAAGAGATATGAGGGAATGTTCTGGGGTGATGGAAGTATTCTGTATCTTGATTAGGTGGAGATTACATGGGAGTGAACTGTTGTAAAATTTCCCCGGTATTGTAAACTTTAGATTACAGTGTTTTCTTTTTAATTGTATCTCAAAATCTTACCCAAAAGCCAACAAGAAAATAAGAAACTCAAAAGACAGATCAGGCAGGGAAATAGAAAGCATATGGTAAGATAGTAGATTTAAACCCAAATCCAGCAACCGCTATATTACATGTAACTATGCCAGATGCTTCAATTAAGAGACAAAGATTTGTCAGACTGGAATTTTAAAATTCCAACAATTTGCTGTTCATAAAAGAAACATCTAAAATATAAGTTACAGAAAGGTTGAAAGTAAAAGAATGAAAAAATAATCTATGCAAATTTTAACCAAAGAGAAGCTAGTGGAGCTGTATTATTATTAGTTAATGTGAACTTTAAAACTAATGAAATTGCAAAGGAAAAAGAAACCACTTCAATAATGATCAAGGTTTCAATTCACCCGGTATAAAAACAGAAATTCTAAATATATACACACCCGGCTTCAAAATATTTAAAGCAACAGTGAAGAGGATAAACCACATTGGTAAATCACATAGTCAAAAATTTTAACTCACTTCTTTCAGTAGTTGCTTGAAAGCATCCCCCCAAATCAGTAAGAATATGAGACATTCCAACAACTCAAAGTGTAGATTTAACACAAATAAACAGAGTACTATGCCTCAAGCTGAATAATACAAATAATTTTTCAGTCTTTGTGAAACATTTGCAAAACTAATCATACATTGGGCCACAAAAACAAGTTTCAATAAACTTCAAAAGCTGAAACTGAATACATATGTTGACAACATAAGAATTTAGCTAGAAATCAGTTGTTAAAAGATAACAAAGCTTTTATTAAGTATCTTTAAAATATACTTTCAAGTAATTCATAGTTCAAAAATTAAACACTCCAAAATTCAGTTCAGTTCAGTTCAGTTGCTCAGCCGTGTCCTACTCTTTGCGACCCCATGAATCGCAGCACGCCAGACCTGCCTGTCCATCACCAACTCCTGGAGTTTACTCAAACTCATGCCCATCAAGTCAGTGATGCCATCCAACCATCTCATCCCCTGTCTTCCCCTTCTCCTTCTACCCTCAATCTTTCCCAGCATCAGGGTATTTTCCAATGAGTCAGTTCTTTGCATCAGCGGTGACCGAAGTATTAGAGTTTCAGCTTCAGCATCAGACCTTCCAATGAATATTCAGGACTGATTTCTTTTAGGATTTGATGGTTGGATGTCCTTGCAGTCCAGAATATGACATACTAAAACAGAATGCAGCTAAAGCAATATTATAGATAAATTTATATTTTAAATGGATTTATTAGAAATAAGAAATAATTATTTTTTCTAAATCAATGATATAATCAATCATTCCAACAGGTTAGAAACAAACCTCAGTGAATTAAAACCTAAGAAAGTAAAAGGAAGAAAATAACAAAGAAAGATGAGGGCAGAAATTAATGAAATGCCAGCAAACTGAAACAGAGAGGATAAACAGAGCCAAAAGCAGATTCTTGGAAAAGAGCTATAAACTTGATGATAAGTCCTTGACAAAGCTGATTAAGAAACAAGGAGCAGGTATCAATGTTAGGAATAAGGATGACATCCTCATATATTATAAATGGACAAAGTCCTAGGAGAAATGGAACTTAACAACAACAACAAAAAAATGACACAGAAAAAAAGTTGAAGCTATAATTATATAATTACTTAAGATGTTAAAGGAGAAGGCAATGGCACCCCACTCCAATACTCTTGCCTGGAAAATCTCATGGCCAGAGGAGTCTGGAGGACTACAGTCCATGGGTCGCTAAGAGTTGGACACAACTGAGCAACTTCACTTTCACTTTTTATTTTCATGCTTTGGAGAAGGAAATGGCAGCACACTCCAGTATTCTTGCCTGGAGAATCCCAGGGATGGGGGAGCCTGGTGGGCTGCCGTCTATGGGGCCGCACAGAGTCGGACACGACTGAAGCAACTTAGCAGCAGCAGCAGCAGCAGCAAGATATTAAAGAATCAGTTGGAATCTCCAAAGAAGATGTTCCCAGACACAAGTACCTTCACTATAGTGAGCTCTGCTAAATGTGCAAGAAACAAAAAAAGTCAATCTTATTTCATTCTTTCAGAGAATAAAGAAAAGGCAGTAGTTCTCAAGCTATTTTATGATACAAACATAATCTTAATACCAAACTCGACAAGAACATGATGAAAAGAAAAGGTACAGGACAATTGCACTCAGAACACAAAAGCAAAAGTCCTAAACAGATGATTAGCAAATGGAATCAGCAATGCATAAAAGAATAATGTATCATATCAAATTGAATTTATTCCATGAAAGCAAGGTTAGTTTAACATTCAAATTTCAATCAGTCTACTTCACAATAACAGAACAAAAGAGAATATTTGTAGGATCATCTTAATAGATAAAGAAAAAGCAATAAAATCTATTCATCATTCAACATCCAACTCATCCAACATCCATTTATCATTAAAATAAACAAGAATCACTTAGTAAAGTAGGTATAGAACTCATTAGCCTGATGAAGTAAATCTACAACAAGCCTATAACAAAGATCCAATTTAATGATAAAATGTTGAAAACTTTTTGAAACATAGAATGAAAAATTTGAATAACTTTGATGGCAGCCAACAGCAAACTTAGCCAATATGGACTTAAGGTCATAGCCAGAATAGTGAGGCTAGAAAAAAAAAAAAAGGCATAGAAATTAGAAAGGAAGTAGTAAGACTTCTTTATATATCTAGAAAATCAAGAAAGAACCTACAGATTTCTTAGCAAGTTTATGGATACAAGGCCAATATACAAAAATATACAAGGCCAGCTATGCTAAATAGTTGACTTCTATCTAGCAAAAGGAGAAATTTAGAATTTTTTAAAAAAAATGTAAAGATTCCCATTAACAGTATCATTAAAAGAATTAACTCTCTAGGAATTAACCTAATAATAACTGTGTGAGATGTTTATGCAGACAGAAATCTCTGAAATACTGTTGGATGAAATTGTTGTTGTTATTCAGTCACTCAGTTTTGTCCAACTCTTTGCAACCCTGTGGACTGTAGCACACCAGGTTTCCTTGTCCTCACCATCTCATAGGGGATGAAATAAAAGGAGACTTTTAAATAAATAAATAAATGGGAAAGTTATGAATAGAAGCTTCCACATTAAAGATGTCAGTTCTTTCCAAATTTATGTGAAGAATCAGGAGAACCCCAATCAAAATTACAGCTTGTGTGTGTCTTGACAAGCTGATTTTATATAGGAAACAGGAAAGATTAAGACAATTGTAGAAAAAAGAATAAGGTGGAAAGAATTGCTTTGCCATAAATCAAGACTCTTAAAACCACACTAGTTAATAATAGTGAGGAACTGGTATTGATACAAGGGCTAAGAAATAGACCAACAGGGACTTCCCTGGTGGTTTAGTGGTTAAGTATCCACCTTCCAATGCAGGGGACACAGGTCCGATCCCTGGTTGAGGAACTATTATAAGATCTCACCTACCTGCTTCTGAGCCCACATGTTCTACAGGATGTGTGTCACAACTAGAGAGAAGCCTGTACACTGCAATAAAGATTCCACGTGCCATAATAAGACCAGATGTAGCCAAATAAATAAATGTGCTGTGCTTTGTAGCTCAGTCATGTCCTACTCTTTGCAACCCCATGGACTGTAGCCTGCCAGGCTCCTCAGTCCATGGGGATTCTATAGGCAAGATTATTGAAGAGGGTTGCCATGCCCTCCTCCAGGGGATCTTCCCAAGCCAGGGATCAAACCTAACTCTCCTGCATTGCAGGCAGATTCTTTACCATCTAAGCCACTAAATAAACAAATATTTTTATAAAGAAAGAAATAGACCAATGGAATATAATAGCTCTGTGGCCCAAAACCAGACCCACAATTAGAGAGGCACTTCATCTTTGACAAAGTTGCCATGGGAGAAGGGAACAGGATATTTTTTCAAGAAATAATTTCCCATATCAATTGGATTTGGGAAAACATTTTAAACATGACCCTTACTTTACATTGTACATCAATAAATCATTTATTAAGATGATACAAAAGATATACATCTAAGTCTGAAATAAAAAGGTATAAATCTCTTGAAGAAAATATAGAATATTTTCATAACTTTGTGGTAGGAAAAGATATTTTACTAGAACAAGACACAAAAAAGGCATTAAGAATAAAGGGAAAAACGGATGAATTGGATAATATTAAATTAGGAACCTCTGCTCATTAAACCAGTAGAAAGTAAAAAAGCAAGCATATGGAGTTGAAAATTTCACAATACCTGTAACTGGCAAAGGCTTTATAAGCATACGATGAGAGATGTCTTACAAATCAGTAAGGAAAAGATGGACGACCTGAAGAAAAAACAGGAAAGAAGCACTGATAAGAACATCACAAAAAGGATATTCAATAAATACTTGAAGAGAGAGTCAATTTCATTAGTAATCCATGAAATGGAAAAATAAGCAAATCAAAGTACAGTCATGCATAACGCTACTCAGAATGGCGAAAATCAAAGAAATGACTAGAGCAAGTGTTGGCAAAAAAGTAGAGCAAGGGAACCCCACACAGCACCAGTGGGAGTGAAAAATTTTATAATCCTTTGGTAAAACAATTTGGCATATCAACTAGAACTAAACATACTTATAGTCTGTCACCCAGTAATTCCACGGGGGTATGAAGAGATGCGGTCAACAGTGATTATAATATTTTGCTTGTTATAGCCCCAAACTAGAAGCAACCCAAATAACCGTCACTGGTGGTACTTTCATACAAAGGAAATTTATTTTCACTGATACAGCAGTGAAAATAAATGAACTCCATTCATAATACGTACTGCTGCTGCTGCTAAGTCGCTTCAGTCGTGTCCGACTCTGTGTGACCCCACGGACTGCAGCCCACCAGGCTCCCCATCCCTGGGATTCTCCAGGCAAGAACAATGGAGTGGGTTGCCATTTCCTTCTCCAATGCATGAAAGTGAAAAGTGAAAGTAAAGTCGCTCAGTCGTGCCCGACTCTTCGCGACCCCATGGTCTGCAGCCCACCAGGCTCCTCCGTCCTTGAGATTTTCCAGGCAAGAGTACTGAAGTGGGGTGCCATTGCCTTCTCCCATAATACGTACAAATCCCATAAAAGTATTGTTAACTAACAAGCCTGACACAGAAAGTATACCAGTATGACTTCATTTTTTTTACTTTAACAACGATAGTATTAAGAACAGTCTGATTAGGTGATAAAATTTTTTAAATGCAAGTGAGTGATTACCACAAAAATCTAGCTAGTGGTCATGTCTGAGGGGACAGGAGAAAGGAGACTCAAGGTGGCTTCTGGGATGTTATTATATTTTCATTTGGGTGATGGTTTTGTGATGCTTGCTTTGTGATAATTAAGTTGTACCTTTTTTAGTCACTTCCTGAAGTGTGTTACATTCAACAAAAACTAGTATTGAAACAAAAAGGAGTTGGGGTTGGTGGCGACACAAATCCAAGAGACCCCAGGGAGATTGCCTTCTGGGTAGACATTTGTTTTTAGTAGTCAGTCAAAGTGAAAGTCACTCAGTTGTGTCCGGCTCTTGCAACCCCATGGACTGCAGCCCGCAAGGTTCCTCTGTCCATGGGGTTCTCCAGGCAAGAACACTGGAGTGGGTTGCCATTTCCTTCTCCAAAGGTGATCAGCTTAAGTCAGGTTTAAATCCCTTATGAGTTTACTGATGGCATTTTGTTGATACTGATCACCACAATTCTTTCTCTGAACTACTATACTACAATGCCTTGTAATTCTTTTTTTTTTTTTTAAAGGAGGCAGGTGTTTAAAAATGGACTCATTTGTTGGTTTTTTAAGACAATTCCACATAATGTTACCTGTGCGCTAATGATGGAATTCAGCTTGTCACCTCCCCGGCCCCAGGCCACTCTTCAAAGCAAGCTGCTTTATAGAACATAGTGGTAGTCCAGTTGTTTTTGCTCCTTAGAATGTTGTTCTGTTGCTCAGTCATGTCGACTCTGTGATCCCATGGACTGCAGCACACCAGGCTTCCATGCCCTTCACCATTTCCCAGAGTTTTCTTGAACTCATGTCCATTGAATCAGTGATGCCATTCAACCGTCTCATCCTCTGTCATTCCCTTGTCCTCCCAGGAACAGTATTTACACTAAGTGGTGCCCAAATGAACAGAAGGAATATAACATAAACATGTGTCCAGGGTCATGCACCCCAGTTTTCATTTCAGCACTATTTACAATAGCTAGGACATGGAATTAACCTAAATGTCCATCAACAGATGAATGGATAAAGAAGATGTGGTACATACATGCAGTGGAATATTACTCAGCCATAAAAAGGAACCAAGTTGAGTCATTTGTTGAGAGGTAGATGGACATAAAGTCTGTCATACGGAGTGAAGTAAGTCAGAAAGAGGAAAACAAATATTGTATATTAATGTATATATGTGGACTCTAAAAAAATAGTACAGATGAACTTATTTGCAGGGTACGGTAGAGACACAGAGGTAGAGAATGGACGTGTAGACATAATGCAGGAGGGGGTGTGTTGAATTGGGACTGACCTGTACGCACTACCATGTGTGAAATAGCTAGCCAGTAGGAACCCGCTGTACAGCACAGGGCGCTCAGCTCAGTGCTCTGTGATGACCTAGAGGGGTGGGAGGAAGGGAGGAGGGAGATTCAAGAGGGAGGGGATGTATGTATACATATAGCTGATTCCCTTCGTTAGACAACAGAAACTAACACAACATTTCAAAGCAACCACACCTCAATTTTTAAAAGGAAACTGTGCCAGGGTCCACCCAGACAAAAGTGTAGTTTGTCATGGAAATTAGATGTACAACTAGCTGGGTCTGCTTTATTTTAGAGTGGCTGGGCCAGTGATGGGTTAAACACAAAAATGTATTTTGCAAGCAACTGATTGAAAAACCACAATTAGAGATTCAGAGAAGGCACTGATGATTTTGGAAGATGTGGCGGTAGATGAGGCTAATGATTATGGTGGCGTCCTTACAGCCTGGACCCAGAGTTCCATCCGAGGGAGTGTCCTGAGGGCACAGCAACTGGGGAGCTCCGGGAAAGCTGAAGAAGTTGTCTGAAGCCCTTGTGTAGACACTGGGGACATAATGCCTCCTTCTGTCATTGCTGGGGGAGGATGCTGCTGGCAGGAACCAGAGGGATCCTAGGAGGCGTCTGTGCCTGCATGGCTTTCCCAAGGCCCCATGTGTGATGGTTAATTTTATGTGTCAGTGTGACTTGCTATGGGGTGCCAAGATTAAACATTATTCTGGGTGTGCCTGGGAGGATATTTCCAGATTAGATTAGCATTTGAATCAGTGGACTCTATAAAGCAGCATTCCCTCCCCAAAATGAATGCTGCTGCTGCTGCTAAGTCGCTTCAGTCGTGTCCGACTCTGGACATCATCTAATCCTGAATACAGAGACAGAAGAGGGAGGAATTTGCCCCTTTCATCCTGTCTCACAGTTGAGCTGGGACATCTTATCCCTTCTTCTCCAGTCCTTGGATGAGGATTTACGCTACCAGTTCCCCTGGTTCTCAGGACTCTGGGCTCAGACTGAGTTACACTTTCCTAAACCCCAACTTGCAGACTGAAAATCCTGAGAATCCTCAGCCTCCATAAACAAAGGGATCAAATCCTCATTATAAATCACCTTTCCTAAATGTTCTGTTGGTTCTGTCTCTATGAAGAACCCCAACTAAGAACCCCATTTCCAAGATATGCTGATGGCTGGTTGCCAGTTCTCCCTCTCTCTCCTTTCTGGGTTCCTCCCTTCAAACATGCTCCCAGGGAAGCTGTGTTTTCTGTTTAATTAGAACCTGAGTCCAGAGGCCCCACCACCTTGTCACTGGGACTAGACAGATTTCTGGAGTGCTGACTCTAGCTGTGGCTGGGGGCTCAGTTTTGTCTGGGATGGGAGTGGCCTTTGGCACCAGTAAGAGGACTTCTGGATGGAATGAATCCCCCAGTCTGGCCTGGTGAAGAAGATACTGCCTTCAAGGCTCTTCTGACCTGAGTTTAAAGTCAAGTTTGGCCACTTCCTAGCTGTGAGCTATGTCACTTTAGCAAATTACTAGGAATGTGTGAGTTTTCAAAAACATTGCAAAATGTGGATGGACCTAGAGACTGTCATACAGAGTGGAGTAAGTTAGAAAGAAAAAAACACATACTGTATATTAATGCATAAATGTGGAATCTGAGAAAAATGGTAAAGGTAATCTTATTTACAAAGCAGAAATAGAGAAACAGACCTAGAGAACAAATGTATGGATACCAAGTGGGAAAGCAGGGTGGAATGAATTATGAGATTGGGATTGACATATATGCACCATTGACAATATGTATAAAAAAGGTAACTAATAAGAACCTACTGTATAGCAGAAGAAACTCTACTCAGTGCTCTGTGGTGATCTAAATGGGATGGAGATCCAAAGTAGAGGGGATTTATGTACATGCATAGTTGATTCATTTTGCTGTAGAGAAGAAACTAACACAACATTGTAAAGCAACTGATCAGTTCAGTTCAGTCCAGTCACTCAGTTGTGTCCGACTCTTTGCGACCCCATGAACCGCAGCATGCCAGGACTCCCTGTCCATCACCAACTCCTGGAGTCCACCCAAACCCTGGAGTCCACCCAAACCCATGTCCATTGAGTCAGTGATGCCATCCAGCCATCTCGTCCTCTGTCGTCCCCTTCTCCTCCTGCCTTCAATCTTTCCCAGCATCAGGGTCTTTTCCAATGAGTCAACTCTTCATATGAGGTGGCCAAAGGATTGGAGTTTCAGCTTCAACATCAGTCCTTCCAATGAACACCCAGGACTGATCTCCTTTAGGATGGGCTGGTTGGATCTCCTTGCAGTCCAAGGGACTCTCAAGAGTCTTCTCCAACACCACAGTTCAAAAGCATCAATTCTTCTGTGCTCAGCTTTCTTTATAGTCCAACTCTCACATCCATACATGACCACTGGAAAAACCATAGCCTTGACTAGATGGACCTTTGTTGGCAAAGTCATGTCTCTGCTTTTTAATATGCTGTTTAGGTTGGTCATAACTTTCCTTTCAGGGAGCAAGCGTCTTTTAATTTCATGGCTGCCATCATCATCTGCAGTCATTTTGGAGCCCAGAAAAATAAAGTCAGCCACCGTTTCCACTGTTTCACCATCTATTTCCCTTGAAGTGATGGGACCAGATACCACAATCTTAGTTTTCTGAATGTTGAGCTTCAAGCCAACTTTTTCACTGTCCTCTTTCACTTTCATCAAGAGGCTCTTTAGTTCTTCTTCACTTTCTGCCATAAGGGTGGTGTCATCTGCATTTCTGAGGTTATTGATATTTCTCCTGGCAATCTTGATTCCAGCTTGTGCTTCATCCAGCCCAGAATTTCACATGATGTACTCTGAATATATGTTAAATAAGCAGGGTGACAATATACAGCCTTGACGTACTCCCTTCCCTATTCAGAACCAGTCTGTTGTTCCATGTCCAGTTCTAACTGTTGCTTCTTGACCTGCATACAGATTTCTCAGGAGGCAGGTCAGGTGGTCTGTTATTCCCATCTCTTTAAGAATTTTCCACAGTTTTTTGTGATCCACATCATTATTAGTAGTATTATTATCATCACCATCCTCTCACTCATTACCAGGGGATTATTGAGCAATATCTTCATTAGGAAGCACATCGGAGGCAGCCTATGGAGAAAAAGCATTGCCTTCTCCTGTGGAGAGGTGGAAACAAGTCCATTTAAATGGAGGCATGAAACTCCAGCTTCTCCCCACACTGGACATGGTGTCCTGGATCTCTTGACCAGTCCTGAGGCTTGGAGGCGTGATATTGTTTTCTTTCTTGTCTGACAGTCTGCCTGCCCAGGGACAGGAAACAGAGGCTGGATCTCAAGAAGGAGAGAAGGGGCCTTGGCCTTGCACCCTATCATTGGACCTCTGTAGATTCTTCCATGAAAGAAGGTCAAAAAATACATAGGATGGGTACCTTTTAGGACCTTCTCAATGTGCTCATGTTTTCCACTTCTATCTCTAATGTCATTCCATCATGGTCTTAAGAAATGTCAGGTCAATGTATTTCCTCTTAAAAATACATTGTAATTTATAAATCACAGCAGGATCCTCTGTGATCCACCTCCCAGAGTATTGGAAATAAAAGCAAAAATAAACAAATGGGACCTAATTAAACTTAAAAGCTTTTGCACAACAAAGGAAACGATAAGCAAGGTGAAAAGGCAGCCTTCAGAATGGGAGAAAATAATAGCAAATGAAGCAACTGACAAAGAACTAATCTCAAAAATATACAAGCAACTCCTACAGCTCTATTCCAGAAAAATAAATGACCCAATCAAAAAATAGGCCAAAGAACTAAATAGACATTTCTCCAAAGAAGACATACAGATGGCTAACAAACACATGAAAAGATGCTCAACATCACTCATTATCAGAGAAATGCAAATCAAAACCACTATGAGGTACCATTTCACACCAGTCAGAATGGCTGCGATCCAAAAGTCTACAAGCAATAAATGCTGGAGAGGGTGTGGAGAAAAGGGAACTCTCTTACACAGTTGGTGGGAATGCAAACTAGTACAGCCACTATGGAGAACAGTGTGGAGATTCCTTAAAAAACTGGAAATGGAACTGCCTTATGACCCAGCAATCCCACTGCTGGGCATACACACCGAGGAAACCAGAACTGAAAGAGACACGTGTACCCCCAGTGTTCATCGCAGCACTGTTTACAATAGCTGGAATAGACATGGAAGCAACCTAGATGTCCATCAGCAGACGAATGGATAAGAAAGCTGTGGTACATATACACAAAGGAGTATTACTCAGCCATTAAAAAGAATACATTTGAATCAGTTCTAATGAACCTATTAGATGAAACTGGAGCCTATTATATAGGGTGAAGTAAGTCAGAAAGAAAAAACCAATACAGTATACTAACGAATATATATGGAATTTAGAAAGATGGTAACGATAACCCTGTATACGAGACAGCAAAAGAGATATATAGAACAGTCTTTTGGACTCTGTGGGAGGGGGGTGGGGATGATTTGGGAGGATGGCATTGAAACATGTATATTATCATGTGAAACGAATCACCAGTCCAGGTCTGATGCATTAGACAAGGTGCTCCGGGCTGCTGCACTGGGATGACCCTGAGGGATGGGATGGGGAGGGAGGTGGGAGGGGGATGGGGAACACATGTACACCTGTGGCGGATCCATGTCAATGTATGGCAAAACTCCTATAATATTGTAAAGTAATTAGCCTCCAATTAAAATAAATAAATTTATATTAAAAAAATATGTTGTAAAAGTACCAGTTTGGGATAATATGCTTGGAAGGAATGATCATCCTTACTCTCAGCCAAAGGTGAGCATGAGGTGTCGGGGTGAAGAGGCACAAAGTGCTGGGAGGAGAAAAGAAACTGAGCAGATGGAAGAGCCAATGAGACTGGGAGAATTGGGGCAGAAAGGGTGAGGCTGGCAGCTGGGTTCTGCCAGGTAGCACTCACTCACACATCCATTTAGAGTCTGGGATAGACACTGGGGCAAGAGGGTGTGGTCGATTTTCAGCAAAAGTGCCTACCAAGACTCACTCCCACCTTTGCACCCGTGTGCTGCTCTTCCCATCAAGAAGTAGATTCTATGTCCTTTAATCTTGGCTCATCCTAGATTTGCTTGTGACTTGCTTTGACCAACAGAATGTGTCAGAACTTCCAATTCTAGGCCTTAAGAGGCCTAGAAGCTTCTGTTTTCACCCGCCTGGGGTCCAGCCAACACATAATGAAAGTCATGCTAAACCACTGAATGAAGAGGGGCCATATGGAAAGCAAGAATGGTCCAGCCAGGCCCAGCTGCTCCAGCCACCCCAGTTGAAGTACGAGGTGTGAGTGGAGCCACCAGGGATGTTCCAGCCCATCCCAGCTCCCAGCAAAACCAGCTGCACTGGTGACCCTCGCCAACACTGTGTGGAGGAGAACTGCCCAGTGGGAGCCTCGCCAACTCTCAGAATCATAGAGAAATAGTAAATCTTGCTGTTTAAACCACTAAGTTTGTCCAGCTTTTTATGCAGCAATAGATAACCAATACAGAGGCTGACTTACTTGCTTAGAGGCATGAGAGGCATTTCAGTGAACATCACTAATTTGCTGGTTTCAGAATATAATGCTTATTGATCTTTTGTGCTTTTAATAAAACTTATGTTTTAAATATACACTGTGGCCAGCATGCTTGCAAGTGGGAAATTGGTGCCAATAACTGAGACTTACCACATGTTTCAAAGAGGAGCCAAGAAAAGAGCAACATAAACAGTGATGAGAGTGATCAATTATTGAGTGCCCCCCATGGGGTAGGCCCTAAATGAGGTGCTTTATGGTTATTATTTTATTTTATCCTCTAGAGGTAGAAACCGGGAAGCCTGTCATTTTACAGATGAGGAAACTTCAAAGATTATTAAGCAGAAGCATTTGCCCAGGACTAAACCATGTGTGAGGAGCAGAGCCTGTGTTTGAACCTAGAGCTCTAAGTACCTGACCTCCAAACTATACCACCCTTCTTTTTTTAATTAATTTGTTTTTAATCAAAGGATAATAGTTCTACAATATTGTGTTGGCTCCTGCCATACATTAACATGAATCAGCTATAGATATACATACGTCCCCTCCCTCTTGAACCTCCCCCCCACCTCCCACCCCATACATCCCTCTGTGTTGTCACAGAGCCCAGGTTTGAGTTCCCTGAGTCATACAGCAAATTCCCGTTGGCTTTCTTAAACCAAAACATTTCAGCTGTTCTTTGGTTTCAGCTGTTCCTTCTGATTGTGGGCTGGGGGTTGGGAACTCACAGAGATAGCTTTTGGAAAATTACTTTCTCTTTCTGGAAGAGATTACTGGCTCAAGCAGGTTGACATGGAGTCAGGGATGACTGTCTTTGGGGCCATGGAGACATCTCTCATCTGAAGGCCCAGCTTTAAGGAATATGCTCTCTTCCGGGAAGCAGCATATTCAACATCATGCAGTTTGACAGCCTGTCCTCTTCATTTCTAAGAACGGAGCCTCCCCTTCTGAAATCCATGAGTAGCCCCGGGCCACTCAGAGTCCGCGCTCTGTGGAGTTTCTCCTTGTCCTAAAAGGAAAGATTTTCATTTCTGCCCCCTTTTAATCTTGGAAGCCTTCCTGGGCGCGTTTAGCTTTGAGCTCTGTTTTGGAAGAAGTGAGGGAGGCAGTTGGATGAATGCTAAGTAGGACATTTTTAGTTTGAACAGCAACTCTTGAGACACTGCAGTGAAAATCTCAGTGAAGTGGGGAAGGCAGAAATAGTTCATATGCAGGGCAGCAAATTACAATTCAGATCGTTTTGATAGGTTTCAGTGATGAGCCAAAATCAACAGGATAACCTCCCAAATCAACCTGTAAACTTCCAAATGTAGGTACAGATGACCTTTTATACAGTTTTAGGGTGGGGAAGAGTTGTTTTGAAAGCAGTTCATAGGAAGTCTAATTGGGAATTCAGTGAAACATACGTAAACCTGGAATAATCCAACAGTGAGATGCAGCTAGCAAAAGATCTAAAACGAATTCAAGTTGCATAAATACATGTTTATTTTGCCTTAACTTTAGGTTAAGTGTTAGCTGCTAAGTCATGTCCAACTCTGCAACCCCACGGACTGTAGCCGGCCAGGTTCCTCTGTCCACGGAGTTCTCCAGGCAAGAATAGGTTAAGGGAAGCACAAATGACCAAATATGAAGCCTGTGTGGGGTACTTTATGATACTCTTTTAAATGGTCATGAGTTTGGACTTCCCAGGAGAGTACTAGATCACTGGAACCTTGGCCCAAATGTCCTTCATCCCTAATTTGGATTGCTCAGATTCAAGGGCACCTGAGTCATGTCTTAATAGAGTGAAGCTTTAAAAAAAAAAAAAAAACTTTAAAATTAAAAAAAATATTTTTTAAATTTTTAGAAAAAATTAACATTTCCAGGGATACTAATCTCTCACCTTTTGACTGTCTTGACCAGGCCCTGCCCCTAGCATCTCTCCATCTAATTCTCTTCATTCCCCCTTCTTCTCATGGGACAGATTCAGGGCCCAGAACCACTGATTAGCCTGAGAAGACCTGGGCCAGGAGGCCTAGAATAGTCTACTCTCAAATGAGGGCAAACAGTGTCTGTCTCTTTGCCTCTTTTCTTCTGATGCTGTGGGTGGGGTTGGATCTGTCATTTCTCCCACTGGAGGCTAAGAGCTGAGACTCAAGTGTGGGACTGAGAAGACACAGAACCAGGCAGCCTTTGGGGCTGTACCAGTGCTGGCTGAAGGCTGACCCTGGCCTAGGCCTGGCAAAAGGAATCTTCTCTTGCACTGGCCCAGCTCTGCTGAGCTCTGTGCTGGGGTTTGGGGATATGCACCTAAGCGATAATAACTCTCTTCTTTGCTTCATCTATGCCTATAGTTTCTTCTGGAAAAATCCTATGGATGGAATTGTGTCTTCTTCAGGTTTATATGTTGAAGCCTAAACATCCCCATCCCAGATGTGATGATATTTGGAGATGAGACCTTTGGGGTGATTAGATTCAGATGAGGTCAGGAAGGTAGGGTCCTTATAATGAGATTAGTGCATTATATGAAAAGATCTTATAAGATCTCCCTCTCTTTCTCTCCACCCTATCCCCTGCCACTGTGTAAAGAAGTAGAAGGAAATTGGCCATCTGCTGGCTAGAATGAGAGCCTTCACCAGATACTGAATTTGCTGGCATCTTGATTTTAGACTTCCTAGCCTCCAGAACTGTTAATCCACTCAATCTATGGTATTTTTCAGTATGACAGCCTGAGCTAACTAATAAAGAAATCTATTGTATCTCAAAATTTTTTAAAAGATACTTTATTTAAGGGCTTCCCTGGTGGTTCAGTGGTAAAGAATCTGTCTGTCAAACAAGGACATGCAGGTTCGATCAAACCAGGAGATGTGGGTTTGATCCCTGGGACAGGAAGATCCCCTGGAGAAGGAAATGGCAACCCACTCCAGTGTTCTTGCCTAGAGAATCCCATGGACAGAGGAGCCTGGTGGGCTACAATCCATGGGGTCGCAGAGAGTCAGACACATCTTAGCAAATCAACAACAACTTTATTTTAAAAAAGAAAGAGGCCATCCCTGGTAGATCAGTGGTAAAGAGTCCTCCCGACAAGGTAGGAGACACGGGTTTGATCCCTGATCCCAGAAGATCCCATGTGCCATGGGGCAACTAGGCCAATGTGCCACAACTATTGAGCCTGTGCTCTAGAGCCCAGGAGCCGCAGCTACTAAAGCCTGAGCACCCTAGAGGTTGCATTCTGCAACAAGAAAAGCCACCTCAGTCAGAAGCTTGAGCCCTGTGACTAGAGAGTAGCCCCTGCTTGGGGCAACTAGAGAAAAGTCTGTGTGCAGCAATGAAGACCCAGCACAGCCAAAAAAGAGAGAAAGAAACAAGCAAACCAACCACCCTTTGAAGATGTGGATTGACTGAAGGCAGGATTTGGGTATTCTTCTATTGCTGGCCTAATCCGCCGTATTAATGTCATCTCATAGGCTCAACCCATTACTATTATTCCGGACACCGATGGGCTAGAGAATGACCAGAAGGAAACTGTCGGCAGGAGATGGGACTTGAGACCATGGCATATGAGTGATTTAGGGGCTGGGGCTGCTAACCGCTCCTAAGAAAAGAGTTCAGGCTGTAGGGAAATTCCCACACAATGCTATTCCTTAGAGATGAAGGTGAAGGTAGGCTGCTCTCCAGTTTAAAACTGCCTGGAGAAGCAAACTGCCCACCTGAGGCTGGGATGTGTCTAGTAACAACATATTCCAGAGGGAGGAACCGATAAGGAAAGAGTTAGAAGAAAAGAGGCTGTTACAAATCTCACCCTCAAGATCTTAAAACTTGGTCACCAATGAGATGCCCAGTTATCATCTTGGTAAGAAGGGCAGAAACAGATCCGGGATCAGGATGTGTTACAACTTCATCATTTTTGATTTCTTGGTCACCCCTGGTCAAGGAAGCAACATAACTCTTCCTTCCTTCTTTAGCCCTAAGTGTGGGGAAAGTACCTTAAACAGGACAGAAGGAATTTGAGAGATTAGGTTCCCACTTCCTATTGATTGAGTTTGGGGTAAGAGCATGCCAGCTAGGTTGGACAGAGGCCCTCTTGGAGAGGCCTGGGGCCCACAGGGAAGAAGAAATAAACTTCAGTGACCAAGGAATGGGAAAGTGTCACTGGGGTAGAATAATCACTGGGTCAACAGAAAGACCCAGTACCATATTATATGTTTAAAGGGTCCCCCTGAGAAAGTGGTCCCAAGTGGGAGAGTCTAGACTAACAGGTGACGTCACAGGGGGGACTTTTTGGATTCCAGCAGGGCAGGACATTGGGAGGCCCAGATCTGTGCAGGACAGTAACCCTGCCTCCTGAGATGACATGGTCTTTGACCCTGAAGGAGTTGAGGGTCTGAACAGGGTGAGAGTTTGGGGTAGATACTAGAAGCTCTCCAAAGCCTTTCCCAGCAATGAGCTGGGGAAAAAAACACCCCCACTAAAGCCCAACAGCCAGCTTCAGTTCTTGGGAGCAGGCGTGGGAAAGGGACAAGGCACAGCTGTTTAACAATGATTATAAATGCCAGGGAAATAGTCAATGGACTGTGACTGTTTATGATAATCGTTTTCTTTCCAACTCATCTGGAGATGATGTCACCTGCTAATTGGACACTGGCATGTGGCTTGCCTGCCTGTCCTGCTCTGCCTTCCTGGTTTCTGGCTGATCTGAGGGACTCCTCTACAGGAGTTAGGAGCAAAATGGCTCTGATACAGAATGAGGGAAACAATTTCATTTATTCATAAGAGTCCCAGAGTTTTCTCTGCCCTGGGTACTGGGTCTGCAGAGAGGTAAGGAACCCCTGCCTTCAGTTCGTAGACCATGTGCATGATAGACAGCTGGGATTCGGTTATCCGTTTGATAAATGTTTGTTGAGTCTGAGCTCTGTGCCAGGCACCCGAGATTGAGCAAGGACAAGAAAGATGTGGTCTCCACCCTCAAACATTTCAGAACATTCCAGTGGAAGAATCAGACAATTAGCAAGTCACACATAAAGGAGACCATGACTCACGCAAAATGCCATGAAGGAAATTAAAAATGTGAGGGAATGGGGGTAGGGGGGGTCTTCTGTAGAAAGTGTGGTCTGGGAGACTTCTCTGAGGAGAAGACAAGCTTTTCCCCAGAAAAGCTTGAGGAGCCTTCCAAGTGAAGGGTTCAGCTTCCACTGAAGGTGGGAAAAGAGCCTGTTGTGCTAAAGAAGCAGAAATGAACTCAGTGTGCTCAGGTGTGCTGGGCGATGCCATGGGGGTGGTTAGAAGCAGGGCTGAGGAAAGCTCCCACACGGCCTTGGGGGATTTGATCAGTTCAGCTCAAGATTCACATGCCCAGTGTTGGGAGTGTGGTGGTGAGGGTTTTGGAAAGACCAACATCCAGATCAGCTAGGATCCCAGTTGTCAGGACACCTGCCCTCTTGTGAGTCGGGTGGCTCCCTCTCTGTTCCATCTCCTGGCTCTGACCTTCCTTCATGGAAGAACAGGAAGAGGTAGATTCTTGAAGGAGGCAGAGGAGTTAGCAAGGGCCTTTGAAGGAATCAGTGGTGGTTCAGGAGACAGAGAGTGGAAAAAGAGTAGGGGCTTATGGAGATAAGATCCAGGACTCTGGGTCACCTGGTCACATTCTCCTGAAAGTCATTGATGGGGCAATTCTATCTCTGTCTTTCCCCCAATCTCTTGTCCCTCCAACTCCCCAGAAGAGAGACCTGCAGAATTCCTCCATGAAAGTTGCTTTCTTGGAAGACCTTGGTTTTTTCAGAGCCAGTGCTCCTGCAATAACATTTACCACATCAATTCTGGAAAGGAAGAAGCATAGGAAGCTGGTCCAGGCAGAAGGCCGGAAACTTGAGAGCTTCTCTGGTTTAATCTTTTCTTCTCTGTTTTATTTTTAAAAATCCACTTTGCAAAGATATATGGTCTCCAAGTTTCTGAAAAGGGAAGCAGCAAAGAAACTCCTTCTGGTGTGAATGAAAAGAATTACATAAACCACAGCAAATTTAGTATGAAATTACATTGCCAGCCCCAGAGGAGAAAGATGCTTTTCCATCCTGCATTAGCCATGTTCAAGGATCCATTATCCTGAATTCCCAGTCTGCTGCACTGAAAGAGACTCTGCAGTGTGTAGGTCTGGCCCATCTCCTAGGATGGAAGCTGCTAGAACATAAAAATGATTTGCCCTTCCTTAGGGCATTGGCTTTGTACAGAAAATCCTCCTTGGATTAATATTTGTCTCTACTTTTTAAATTGGGACTTGGGCTCATGCTGATTTCTTGGGCTCCATTAAGTCATAATTTTCTTCCACAGTTTCAGGAGTTCCTGAAGTCTTAGGTCCCCTTCTAAGGAGGCTCCCATGAAGCTTCTGAGCTGAAAGGAGTGAGCTCATGCTTCATATATGGGTGTCAAGTCCAAAGTCTGCCAATTTCCAGCTGTGTGATTTGCGGCAAGTTCTTTAATGTCTCCAGGCCTGTTTCTTCATCTATAAAATGATAATGGCAGTATAAACTTGCCCGCTTACCTCAAAGATTTGCTGGGGAGGAAATGTGTTTGTAATGCTCTTGACACAGTACCTGACCCATAGCAATTTTTCAACAAAACTTAACTACTTTTATGGTCATCTCCTCTTTTAGTTTTTCTGGAAACATCATCATTTCCCTCTGAGATGCTGATTTCCTCCAAAGGAAGCTATGTGCCACTCATAACATGCAGCCCAGCTAAAGAGGCTTCATTCATTTCAGTAAACATACCGAACTCCATATGCCTAGTGCTGAAACAGATTCTGTTGATAAAAAGAAAAAGAAGTACCACCCTTGCCCTTTAAGCATTTAATGACATTGAACAAGACAGGCATAAAAACAGTCTTACAGGCTGGAGGAGACCATAGCATGAGTAGACAGAGGGAAGCCCGAAAGTTGGGCTTTCCTGACCACCCTCGGTTCCTGTGAATTTAAGCCAAGACTTAGAAGTAGCCATGGGTCCTCTGCTGAGTTTTATACAGCAGGTCACCACTGACGTGAGAGAGTGACAACTTGACCTTGGGGAGTCCACAGCCCCAGCAGAACTGAAGTGCGGCCCATGTACCAGGGGAGGCGGGGAAACATGGGCTCTGGCCAAGTCTAAAGAGACTAGATCATAAATTGTACAGGCCCAGGCTTGGCTTACAACATCAGTAGGACAAAGACTAGCTGTGAGGGGGAGTGGGTGGCTCTGGAGACCAAATGAACCAGAGAACTCTGAAACTTTTACCGGCACTGCAGGTTTGCGTAAAGCCCCCTTCTTCCTTCCTCATTCTTAGGGGAGGGAAGGAAACGGTACAAGAGACTGGGCATCTTTTGTTCAGGAGACACGTACTTTCCTAAAAGGACTATTGCATTATCAGATGAGCTCAAGTTCTAAACTAGATTGGACTTTTGGTTACTTTTTCCCACATTCCCCCATTCTTTCTGGTAAAGGAGACCAAATTAGTTACAGATAACAGAGCTCATTTTCCCTCACATGTGAGTTATCATGAGAAAATTTTGTGACCTGTTTTCCTCCATATATATGTTCTGTATCTGCACAGCGCTGAGCACCAAAGTGACCCTTGATGAAAACAGCAAGTCCGCATGGTAAAAACAGTCCCATCCACCACTCTGGATAAAGTCAATGTGTACATTTCAATAGAACACAACGCTGGACCCTTGGCCATTCATTCCCCATTCTTGATGCCAGATCCTCTCTACCCTGGGGTGGAGAGAAAGGCAACAGGCCTGTCTGGATCTGGTGCAAGCATCCATCTTGGGCCTGAGAACATAATCTGTTTTAAACCGGTTCCCACTGATGGACCAATTCCATGTCCCCCGGAGGTCCCCACCCTGGCCACACACACATACACACACAAACACAAAGACACACAGCCAGACACACACACAGCTGAGTGGGAGTTTTCAGAGGGGAAGGATTTTGGCTGATTCCATGACAAAGAGGAGGCAGGCATAGGATGAGAAAGAGTAGCCTGTGTAGGCCTCACCTCCTCCCAGGGAGATGCTATGCTGACATGTGTCACCAGAATGGATTGTCCCCTTGGGAAGGGCAGAGGCAGGTGGAAAGAATAGTTCCCGACCCCAGCCAGAGAAAGATTTTATTTCCCATGTGTTTCGTGACTTAAAGATGCTCTTGGGATGTGATGTGGTCTGTGTCTCCTGCCTGGGAAGGTGGGAACTTGGGGCGGGGAGGGTACTGGGGTGTGTGGATGATGTCATGGGGGGAGGAGGGGGAGCACTGTGAGATCACAGACATGTGGGAACTTCCTGGGTGAGAAGTCTGGAGGAGGACGAAAGCGCTCGGGAGCCTATTTCTGGCTTTAATAACAGCCTTGGTGACAACCAACCACATGAGAGGGCTGCTGGCAGGCGGGTCCGCCAGAGAACAGTGGCACCTCCTGCCTGGAACACGGGTTTTCTGTGAGGTCTTGGTGGCCTGTGATGCAGGGGTGGGGTAGGGAATGTGGGATGCGTTCTTAGTCGTGAGAAAGCACAGATGCCTGAGAAAGGATGGAAAGGGGTGGAAAACTGATGCCATGACAGGGCTTCAAAAGAATCCCTGAAATACAGCTGAGGAGGCTGTGTGAGTCAAGGGTAGAGGGTGAGAGCAGAAGCCCCGCCACCTCCTCACTCATGTCCTTGAGGGTTCGCCTCGCCTCTCTGTGCCTCATTTCCTCATCAGTACAATGGGCACAGTAATAGCACCTTCCTCACAGACTGTCAAGATCAAATAAGTTAATACAAACTTGTAAAGAGCTGAGGATGATACTCTGCTTGTATCAAGAAAGGTAAACAATTATTACAATAGAAAGCGCTCTGGAGTAGGAATCAGAAGACTGGTTTTTTTTGTTTTTGTTTTTGTTTTCATTTGTTTGCTTGTTTTAAAAAGCAGCTTTATTTATTTATTTATTATTTTTGGCCATACTGTGCCACATGTGAGATCTTAGTTTCCTGACCAGGTATCGAACCTACACCCCCTGCAGTGAAATCCAAGAATCTTAACTGCTAAACCACCAGGGAAGTCCCCAGAAGTCTGAGTTTTAATGCTGACTCTGCCTGGGACCAAGTGAATGCCTCTTTGGGCCTCAGTTTCTTCATTTGCAACAAGAATATGAGGGACTAGACAAAGTCAACCTTCTCTTCCAGCTCTAATGTCCTAAGATCTTGACACTAAGACCAGGTAGAAGCTCCATGTAGACCTAACACAAGCCTACTTTGCTCCTAATTCTCTGGGACACGTCAGTGTCTGCAAAGCCCACCATTTAGGATGCAGGCTTTTGAGATAATCATGTTTTCAACCCTTTGCTCCCTTCTTCAGATACAATAATGGTTAGGGATGATTGGTGGGCCTTAGGTCAGTAATACATGGGAATGAATTAATTACTCCCAAAATAACTGGTCCCTGGGTAAAGTCACACAGTGTCTCAGAGAGAAGGGAAATGGAGGAAGAATCATGAGTGTAAATTTCTGATACATGATTTTGTCTATGGGGCAGGTTATGTCCTGCCCCATAAGAAAAGATGAAAACAAAAGCAATTGTAGCATGAAGAATCTAGGTTAACTACAAGTAGAAATCCAATTAATAGCATATGAATGGAATCAAAACCTTGAATGGGAAACTGAGGGAGGTTAGGTAGGACCAGGCAATGGACTAGGTTCTTGGGGTTCAGTCAATCGCTGGTCCTGAGTCACCTGGCACCCTCTGGGAGTGTGTGTCTAGGTGTCTCTGGTAGAACCTACCCTTCCTGGGCATCTTGGAAGTGCCTCTGGAGTGAAGATTAACTGGCCTTTTGTACAAAGTGCAGGGAAGGGCAACACTGCTTAATGATTCAGTGGTGTGCTACCTGCTGGGCTCTGTGAACAGGGCTCAGAGGATATTTGAAAGCTTATACAGTCATCAGGCAGAAATTGGAGTGACTCAGATGGCAGCATTCTTGTCATGCAAATCAGAGGCTGGGTATTCGGCAACTGGTCCAGAGAGAGAGACATAAGAGGGGAAAGACTGGGAGGCAAGGGAAGAGAAGGTGGGCCTTCCAGAGGGTTATCACCTGGATGCCCCCACCACACAACTCCAGACCAAGAAAAGAAGCCAGCAGAAGTGGACCATGGAGTCTCTGTTCCAATACCAGGGGTAGAAAGAAATCAAAAGAAATGAGATTCTCTTAAGTATTCTTGGTTTCCTGCAGATGAAAGAAATCCAAGGTGGCCAGATGCACTGGCTCCCCCCTGCAGAGTGTGTGCAGGCCTCCACCCAACTGATGAGGCTCTGTTCCCCACTGAAGACTCTCAAAAGACAGTAAGGGGGAGAAGCATTCACATCACCATTAATGAATGGTGATTTCTTCTTACATTTGTATAATCATTCATTCATTCGTTCCATGTTTATTGAGATCCTACTGGATGCCAGATGCTGGGCCAGGTGCTTAGTCCATAAAGAGAAATTAGACACTGTCCCTGTAGGATATGGCTACAAGAACCAGTTGTCACAATACGGCAGTGTAGAGCAGTTTAACAGACGGAGGCGGTGAGTGCTGGAAAGCACAGACGTGGAGCGCCTAAGTCAGACCTGGGGCTCGGGAGACACCACGCTGATCAGGATCTTGAAGGTGAGTAGAAATAACAAGGTGGGCATGGAAGCTGTGAGAGTCTTTGCGGCATAGAGAACAGAAATGAAGAGGGGTGCGGATGCAGAAGATCACGGTGTAAATAGGAAACTGGACATGCAGGATGCAAGGGGCATGTTGGGAAGTGGAAGCTGGAAAGATCTTGAAGGGCTGTGTGTGCAACATCAGGGAGGAGAAGGGTTTGGGCAGGAGATGGAGAAGTTTCAGGTGCGGTGCAGGTAATGGATGGGAGGGGTAGACTGGATGCCCAGACCCCTTGGGGCACTGTTGCAAACGAGCTAAACCAGGGCAGCGGGAACAGAAAGACTGGGATAGAGACAAGCGGGAGAGCTGTCAAGAGGACCCAGACTCCCAGGAGACGAAGACTGAGAGTCGGGGAGAAAGGAAGGGGGAAGAGTGTTGAGGGAGCGGGGAGGAGACGTGGAGGGACGTCCTCCTGCTTGGCTGGGAAACAGTGCCCGTTAATTCTCAGTCATCGGCTCATAGTCTGGGTCGGAAGAGACTCTCGAGGTGACTTATCTCCCATCTAGTAGAGGCTTCTCCTCTAGAGCCCTATCCCCTGACGCTCAGTCATCAGCGTCCTCCTTCATTCAAGCATTCAGCACAGAATTAGTGTGCACGGACCACATGCCTGGAGGTGTGCCAGGTGTGAAGGCTGGTGGGGAAGAACAGAGAGAGGCTAGAGAAGAACAAGGAATGAAGACATTTGGAGAACAGGACCGACACATGAAGGCTTAGAGAATGAGGCTTATGGACCGCCTTCACACTCATTCCCCGAGAGCAGGGGCGAGAAGGCCGGGTGTTTCTTAGCCATGCCATCCACCACTTCAGTCATTGGATTCAAGCTGCCCCTTGAAAGAATGTGACCTTGGCCAGGCCACGCACCAAGGCCCAAGGGCTGAGGCTGCAGGCTGACTTGGCAACACTCCTAGCAGCTGGGAGATAAGTCCTTTGGTACCAATGGAAGGCCTGGGTGATACATCCCAGGTCCACACAGAGAGCGTGTCTGGGCGCATCCTGAGTGTGTTAATGTGTGCCTCTCAGGATGTGTGTGTACCCTGTGTGTGCGCCTCTGTATCTACCAGTGCATCGGTACGTAGTATGAGCCTCTCTTGGATCAGGGACTGTGACAGCTCTACGAGGGGTTTGGAGTTAAGCCTTGCCCTCTGCCACATGATCGTCCACACTGTTTTAATGCCCCCCTTTCTTCCTATCTCCTGTCCAGTTCAGGGCAATTAGTGAAAAGTTGTGGAGTATAGGATTCGGAGTTGGGGGAGCGGGTGTCTGTGGACCCTCTCCCAAGAATCCATTTCTGTTCTCACTTACTGAGAGGGGGTGAGTGTGGACTGTCCTGTGAGGTTCCCCTGTGCAAATCAGAAAAATGTTATCCTACTAGCAGACCTCATGAGAAGGCAAAGCCAGGCAATAAATTAGACAGAGTCAGCTCCATTGGGCCTCTCTACTGGGCACCCTCAAACTTGTCTTATCTGGATTGTATTTCCTGACCCACAAAAGTTAGAAAGGGACCAAGTCTCTCCAAGGAAATATTTTTGATCTCCAAGACCTGACCCTCCTATCTCATTGTTGTCAGAAATTAGGATAACAGTGCCTGCCATGGGGCCAGGCTCCTGGGGCAGACTCCTGCCCAAAGACCCCTGGAAGTCCTGACTCTCCAAATTCAGGGCAAAGGAGGACCTAAGGATAGTTGTGGAGAGAGCCGATGCAAGTAAGAACGGAGCATCTCCTGAGGTCAGCGCCCACATCTGTCTCCCTCATTAAAGGACCCGCGCTCAGCACTGGGTTTGCACATAGCACACCCAGTGACCAAATGGACGTGGGAAGAGAGGTCGGCAGGGATGAGGTCCACAACCTAACTTTGTAGAGATGAGAAAACCAGGTCATTGAATGCCCTGGACTTTCTGACGTTAGATCTAAGGCAGATTCTGTCAGTGGTTCATCCCAACTTTGTAACTTATGCTTCACCAAATGCTTTCTCAAAGAGCCTGTGACTCACTGTCATAGAAATAACAACTTTCTCTTTCAAAGATTTATACTGTCATGTTATTTTCCACATGTAATTATTGGCTATGGCAGACTAACCCTACTGGGAACAGCACAGGGCAGAGTGATGGGAGGCTTCGTGTCCTTGAATTCTTGAGTGCTGGTGCTGTAGGAACCTTGAGATCATCTCACCCAGTGCCCGCAGCTCACAGCCCAGAGCAGAATTCTGCCCATCACCTTGTTTGATTCAATCCGCAAGAAGAACACTGAGGACATGCCTATATAGGGCATGCCCTCTCCTGTTTATCTCCTGCTGCCAGGCTACTGCACTCTAGCACTTCCTGAAGCTCTTGGGGCACAGTGACTTGCCAAAGATGCCTCAGCTGCTCATTACAGGATCGGGACCAAGGTCCCAGGCTTCTATGGCAGAGCAGTGCCTTCTTAGCCCTGGGAGTCTCTGGTTCTCTCTTTTTATTTTAAGGATTGGCAACTTTTCATGTATTCCTGTTAGAACATAAAAAATATTTAATAACTACTACTATCTACTATTTGGTTTTTTTTCTATTTTTAATTTAAATATGTGTATTTTTAATTTTTACAATGTTGTGCTGGTTTCTGCCATACAACAATGCAAATCAGCCATAATTATACATACGTTACCTCCCTCTCCAGTCTCCCTCCCCTCCTCCATCCCATCCCCCCAGGTCATCACAGAGAGCCAGCCTGGGCTCCCTGTGCTGCACCGCAACTTCTCACCAGCTATTCATCTTACACCTGATACTGTGTATATGTTGATGCTACTCCCTGCATTCGTCCCACTCTCTCCCTCCCCTACTGTGTTCACAAGTCCGTTTTCTACATCTGCCTCTCCATTCCTTTCCTGAAAATAGGTTCATCAATATAATTTTTCTAGATTCCTTAGGACATATGAAGGCACACAATGAACTTACTTGTTATTTTCATGAAGTAACGACCTGCACAAGGCCCCCACACTCCCTTACACACGCATGTGCATACATACACAGGCACATACATGCACACGCACACACATTCTTGCGTGTACACGTGTGCTAGACTCCCGAGAGCATCCCAGTCTTTTTTGTTTTTTGGCTGCGCAGGTCTTCTTTGCTGAGCAGGCTTTCTCTAGTTGCTGCGGGCGGAGGCTACTCTTCATTGCAGCGCACGAGCTTCTCATTGCAGTGGCTTCACAGGCCCAGTGGTTGAGGCACACGGGCTTAGTTGCCTCGCGGCATGTAGGATCTTCCCGGATCAGGGATCAAACCCTTGTCTATTTCATTGGAGATGGACTCTTCACCACTGAGCCACCAGAGAAGCCCCAGTCATTTTTCATTATCATTTTGGATTCTACCTAACTCAATGCCTGGCGTGTTGATGTATCTCAATCAATGCTTATTGAATGAAAGAATGATGAATATTAATGGATGTTTACCTTTCCAGATCCCTGTGGTCTTCACCATAACCTTGATTCAGAGTCCCAATTGGACAAATTGGGGAGGAGAGAGAAGAAACGGAAACATATGTCAGTACTACACCAGGCACTTGAATGTGTACCATCTCAGCTAACCTCATTTTAAAATGAAAAAATCCCAAGTGAACAGACGTCACCCCTCAAAGGAGTGACTGCACCCTCCCGGTGCCCACACAGAAGGGCTTCAAGTACAGCCAGCTTACACTTCTGCATCAATTTCTGCTTCTGCTTATCCCCAGAAGATCTGAAAAAGAAAACAACATCAGAGCTTGTGAAGACCAAAAGCTCAGAATCCTCAGCTTGCCGCCTTCCCCCTTTGTGAGACAGAGAAGCAGGAGAATATTAAGAGGAGTGAGAGCAGGAAGCTAAAAATATCTTCAAAGCTTATGTAAATTCCTCACACAGAGAGGCCTGGCCTTTGGGCTCCAGCTGCTCCCAGGACTGACTTAGATGCCCTTGACATGGAGAACCAGACATTCTTAGAACCTGCCCACCATTTGTAACCTTTAAAATATCTGGCTAATTGTGTTCCATGTTCTTTAAATTTATCACTCTTGGGAGTTGAGCAACAATATGCTAATGAGACCATTGATGAGCTCCAGACACCCCTCCTTCCCCAGCCTCTGGGGAGAACTGTGCGAGGTCAGAGACATCCATCCTTGGAAGAACAGGTGCCTTTGAGAGGGGCTGTACCCCTAACCATTAGCATGTTAATGGGCAGGGAATCAAAAGATCACTCAATTGGCACCCAATGAAGGCATCATTTCAATCAATAGCACAGCTCATAAAAGTCTTCAGCCCCTGACCCTGCATAAAAACAATTCCTAATTGAGAATTAAACAAACTTTTATCTGAAGCAATCCTACACTTCAGCCTTTAAAATAATGCCAAGTTCAGAAGCACATTTGGCTTCATGATTCAGTCTGGCTGGCATGTACACATTTAATGGGTATTTTTCCCTCACAACTGACACTTTCCCTTTCTGGTTCACATAGGAAAATGAGACGGGGGTCACCTCCCTAAAGGTCACAGCTCTAAGTGACTTTGGGAAGGAAGGGAGCTCTAAATGAGCAAATGTTAACCTTAGGTGACCTAAGCAGGGCTGGTCCTGGTTTCCTGTTTGATATCCAACACCTGGGCTTCCCTGGTGGCTCAGTGATAAAGAATCTGCCAGCAATGCAGGAGCCACAGGAGATGCGGGTTCGATCCCTGGGTCAGAAAGATCCCCTGGAGGAGGGCATGGCAACCTACTACAGTATTCTTGCCTGGAGAATCCCTTGGACAGAGGAGCCTGATGGGCTACAGTCCATAGGGTCTCAAAGAGTGGGACATGACTGAAGCGACTTAGCATGCACACACCCAACCAACCCCTGGTAAGTGTAATTCAGCTCTTAGGTACTCAGAGATCCAGCTGCCAGACATGAGACAAGTAACTTTTAATGCACTCATGACATCGTCTTCCTGACTTCAGAGGCCTGGCCATGAACCAGATGTCCAATTACCCTCAGAAAGAGCAGCTCAATATCAACTGCACTAAATTCAAGTCATATTCAGCAGAGGCTATTCAGCATCCAGATGGACATGAGTGAATATCACCATTCAACAGGGCAATTCATTACATTACTTGCAAAGTCCTTCTCTTGCTAGCTCATCCCGGTCAGCCCAGGCATACTGGGTCCTGGCCAGAATCAAGTTTAGCCTGACTATTAAAGTAAAAGCAGGAACTCAAACTTTCCAAGTCAACATCATCTCATCCTTCCATTAGATAGTTAGAATGCTTGAAATTTCTGTTGAAAATCCGGTCAAGCTGACGAACAAATACAAAATGGTTTCTTTAGAGCAATTTTGGTTCTGTCTATGAATGCTGGAGGAGCCTTCTGTTACCTTGCAGAGCTGGGTTGACCCCCTCGGAGGAGATGACATGGGTTTGACTCTCTAACACTCACAACATGGGTTTGACTCTCTAATGCTCACAACTAAACATCCCTTTTGCCTTCTCTTCATCTGGTAGTTCAGTTGTGCGGGGCTCTTCTTCGCTGGTCCCTGCAAGCATTTGCAACTGCAATGCTCACCTCAGTGTCTCTGCGAAGTATGCAGCTGGCATGCTGGGAAGGGCTGTCCAAGGGCTATATCAGCCCTGGCTTCCTACATTCAGACATTGAAGATCTGTTGCCTACTGGATGAATTTCAGTTCAGTTCAGTCACCCAGTCGTGTCCGACTCTTTGCGACCCCATGAATCCCAGCACACCAGGCCTCCCCATCCATCACCAACTCCCGGAGTCCACCCAGACTCACGACCATCGAGTCAGTGATGCCATCCCGCCATCTCATCCTCTGTCGTCCCCTTCTCCTCCTGCCCCCAATCCCTCCCAGCATCAGTCTTTCCCAATGAGTCAACTCTTTGCATGAGGTGGCCAAAGTACTGGAGTTTCAGCTTTAGCATCAGTCCTTCCAAAGCAATCCCAGGGCTGATCTCCTTCAGAATGGACTGGTTGGATCTCCTTGCAGTCCAAGGGACTCTCAAGAGTCTTCTCCAACACCACAGTTCAAAAGCATCAATTCTTCGGCGCTCAGCCTTCTTCACAGTCCAACTCTCACATCCATACATAACCACTGGAAAAACCATAGCCTTGACTAGACGGACCTTTGTTAGCAAAGTAATGTCTCTGCTTTTGAATATGCTGTCTAGGTTGGTCATAACTTTCCTTCCAAGGAGTAAGCATCTTTTAATTTCATGGCTGCAGTCACCATTTGCAGTGATTTTGGAGCCCCCCAAAATAAACTCTGACACTGTTTCCACTGTTTCCCCATCTATTTCCCATTAAGTGATGGGACTGGATGCCGTGATCTTCATTTTCTGAATGCTGAGCTTTAAGCCAACTTTTTCACTCTCCACTTTCACTTTCATCAAGCGGCTTTTTAGTTCTTCTTCACTTTCTGCCATAAGGGTGGTGTCATCTGCATATCTGAGGTTATTGATATTTCTCCCGGCAATCTTGATTCCAGCTTGTGTTTCTTCCAGTCCAGTGTTTCTCATGATGTACTCCGCATATAAGTTAAATAAGCAGGGTGACAATATACAGCCTTGACGTACTCCTTTTCCTATTTGGAACCAGTCTGTTGTTCTGTGTCCAGTTCTAACTGTTGCTTCCTGACCTGCATACAAATTTCTCAAGAGGCAGATTAGGTGGTCTGGTATTCCCATCTCTTTCAGAATTTTCCACAGTTTATTGTGATCCACACAGTCAAAGGCTTTGGCATAGTCAATAAAACAGAAATAGATGTTTTTCTGGAACTCTCTTGCTTTTCCCATGATCCAGCAGATGTTGGCAATTTAATCTCTGGTTCCCCTGCCTTTTCTGAAACCAGCTTGAATATCAGGAAGTTCATGGTTCACATATTGCTGAAGCCTGGCTTGGAGAATTTTGAGCATTACTTTACTAGCGTGTGAGATGAATGCAATTGTGTGGTAGTTTGAGCATTTTTGGCATGGCCTTTCTTTGGGACTGGAATGAAAACTGACCTTTTCCAGTCCTGTGGCCACTGCTGAGTTTTTCAAATTTGCTGGCATATTGAGTGCAGCACTTTCACAGCATCATCTTTCAGGATTTGAAATAGCTCAACTGGAATTCCATCACCTCCACTAGCTTTGTTCATAGTGATGCTTTCTAAGGCCCACTTGACTTCACATTCCAGGATGTCTGGCTCCAGGTCAGTGATCACACCATCGTGATTATCTGGGTCGTGAAGATCTTTTTTGTATAGTTCTTCTGTGTATTCTTGCCATCTCTTCTTAATATCTTCTGCTTCTGTTAGGTCCATACCATTTCTGTCCTTTATCGAGCCCATCTTTGCATGAAATGTTCCCTTGGTATCTCTAATTTTCTTGAAGAGATCTCTAGTCTTTCCCATTCTGTTGTTTTCCTCTATTTCTTTGCATTGATCGCTGAAGAAGGCTTTCTTATCTCTTCTTGCTATTCTTTGGAACTCTGCATTCAGATGCTTATATCTTTCCTTTGCTCCTTTGCTTTTCGCTTCTCTTCTTTTCACAGCTATTTGTAAGGCCTCCCCAGACAGCCATTTTGCTTTTTTGCATTTCTTTTCCACGAGGATGGTCTTGATCCCTGTCTCCTGTACAATGTCATGAACCTCAGTCCATAGTTCACTCTATCTATCAGATCTAGGCCCTTAAATCTATTCCTCACTTCCACTGTATAATCATAAAGGATTTGATTTAGGTCGTACCTGAATGGTATAGTGGTTTTCCCCACTTTCTTCAATTTAAGTCTGAATTTGGCAATAAGGAGTTCATGGTCTGAGCCACAGTCAGCTCCTGGTCTTGTTTTTGCTGACTGTATAGAGCTTCTCCATCTTTGGCTGCAAAGAATATAATCAATCTGATTTCGGTGTTGACTATCTGGTGATGTCCATGTATAGAGTCTTCTCTTGTGTTGTTGGAAGAGGGTGTTTGCTATGACCAGTGCATTTTCTTGGCAAAACTCTATTAGTCTTTGCCCTGCTTCATTCTGTATTCCAAGGCCAAATTTGCCTGTTACTCCAGGTGTTTCTTGACTTCCTACTTTTGCATTCCAGTCCCCTATAATGAAAAGGATGTCTTTTTTGGGTGTTAGTTCTAGAAGGTCTTGTAGGTCTTCATAGAACCGTTCAACTTCAGCTTCTTCAGCATTACGGGTTGGGGCATAGACTTGGATTACTGTGATATTGAATGGTTTGTCTTGGAAACGAACAGAGATCATTCTGTCGTTTTTGAGATTGTATCCAAGTACTGCATTTTGGACTCTCTTGTTGACCATGATGGCTACTCCATTTCTTCTGAGGGATTCCTGCCCGCAGTAGTAGATATAATGGTCATCTGAGTTAAATTCACCCATTCCAGTCCATTTGAGTCCGCTGATTCCTAGAATGTCGACATTCACTCTTGCCATCTCTTGTTTGACCACTTCCAATTTGCCTTGATTCATGGACCTGACATTCCAGGTTCCTATGCAATATTGCTCTTTACAGCATCAGACCTTGCTTCTATCACGAGTCACATCCACAGCTGGGTATTGTTTTTGCTTTGGCTCCATCCCTTCATTCTTTCTGGAGTTATTTCTCCACTGATCTCCAGTAGCATATTGGGCACCTACTGACCTGGGGAGTTCCTCTTTCAGTATCCTATCATTTTGCCTTTTCATACTGTTCATGGGGTTCTCAAGGCAAGAATACTGAAGTGGTTTGCCATTCCCTTCTCCAGTGGGCCACATTCTGTCAGACCTCTCCACCATGACCCGCCCAACTTGGGTGGCCCCATGGACATGGCTTAGTTTCATTGAGTTAGACAAGGCTGTGATCCTAGTATGATTAGATTGACTAGTTTTCTGTGAGTATGGTTTCAGTGTGTCTGCCCTCTGATGCCCTCTTGCAACACCTACCATCTTACTTGGGTTTCTCTTACCTTGGGCGTGGGGTATCTCTTCACGGCTGCTGCAGCAAAGCACAGCCGCTGCTCCTTGCCTTGGATGAGGGCTATCTTCTCACTGCCGCCCTTCCTGACCTTCAACGTGGGATAGCTCCTCTAGGCCCTCCTGCGCCCGCGCAGCCACAGCTCCTTGGACGTGGGGTTGCTCCTCACGGCCGCCGCCCCTGGCCTCAGGCATGGGGGCCGGGGGTAGCTCCTCCTGGCCGCCGCCCCCTGACCTCGGACGCAGGGTAGCTCCTCTCCACCGTTCCTGTGCCAGGTGAATTTAGCCACAGATAAATGAGAGGGTCTCCATCACCCCCCACCCACCCCCCACCCACCCCCACCTCTCTCTGTCTTTCACATACACACACACACACTCACGCTTTACTTCCGGGTGGCCACAGTCCCCACCAAGTCTTCTTGCCACACATACATTTGGTTTTACTCATTTACCTTATCTCTCCGGACATCGACAAAGTTTGCATTTGTAAGAGCCTACCAGAGTACACATTTTAACCCATTAATTTTCACCCCAAAACATGTATATTGCAGGTAGTTCCTTCAGGGCACACGCTAGGATTACAGCTAGT
Source organism: Bos indicus (assembly GCF_029378745.1). NCBI lineage: Eukaryota > Metazoa > Chordata > Mammalia > Artiodactyla > Bovidae > Bos > Bos indicus. The sequence continues at coordinate 23,509,806 of NC_091774.1, read as the reverse complement.
ACACAAATTAATAGCAACATCAGGCCATGGGATTTCTCCCTCTAGCTCAAAGGTGTAGGTAGAGTTGGATAGGGGGGATTCTAGGGTAAGATACAACTCTTACCTTTCTGCCATCCTTTTCTGGCAATATCAACAGTCCCTGGATGCTTGATTCAGCTCTGCATGGTCCCCTCAGGCTGCATGACAGAATATCACGCATCAGATGGCTTAAACTGTAGGAACCTATTTCTCATAGTTCTGGAGGCCACAAGTCCAAGCAAGCTTGAGCTGCCAGAGTTGGTTTCTAAGGAGGCTTTCCTTCCTGGCCAGGAGGTCACCAACTTCATGCTGTATAACCACTGGGCCTTTTCTCTGGTGGAGAGAGAGGAAGTTCTATTGGGTTAGGATTTTCCTCATGATCTTATTTAAACTTAATTGTCTCTTTAAAGGCACTCTCTCTAAATGCCGTCACCATGGAGATTAGGGCTTCAACGTAAGAATTTGTGGGGGACACAATGAAGTTCATGAACAGGACTGACTAGAAAGCCCATGTGCAATGGTTTCTGTTGTGCCAACAGCAAGGATGGTAAATATGTAAATATTGATTATACTGATTAATTTCATTTGTGTCCATTAATATGTTTACATTAATAATATGTATGGGATTCATTTCTATTAATTACTCTAGGGCAGACATTGCTATTCAATAATGATACTCTTTCCTATTGGGCCAAGGTGGGGCCTCAGAAATCTCAACATAATGTTGAGGCAGCAACTACCAACCAACTGAATTTGATACAGGAGATGCAACGCAGTTGACACTTGTATTTCATAGCCCAGCCTTCTCCACCTTGGGGAAGGAACTGGGAACTAGATGAAAATCCAGGAGTGGCTGGCACACATCTGTGTTTTGGAGCTGCGGCTTCCCACGGGTCTTTCCTTCTGGTCAGAACACCCGGCCTACGGGGACTTCTTGACTGACAAAGTCTGCCTGGAAACTCTCTTTCCTTGATTCTGTATCAAGCAACTCATCCTCTCACAGCTTGTCCTCTTTTCCTGCAGAGCTGAGAAGCCCCAGCCATAGCTAATGCCTGGAGTCATCAAACTTGCTTCCTGAGCTGGGGAGGGGCTATTGTCTCAGAAGTTGTTTTTTCTCAGCAGCCACTTAAACACAGTTTGAAAACGCATTTTCTCTACTTTTCTTGGAATTGTATTCTTATCCACTAATCTATGCTGTTCTCACTGAGCTATAGTCCCTGGAGCTAAACATCCCCATCTTCTGTCAGTTGCCTAGCCTTTCTGTATAAGAGGTGAAGGAGTGGATTTGTAAGGGGTAAATAATACCACATTGAATGGAAATGGCTTCACAAAAATAGGATCTAACATTATGAGCTTAGTTTCAACCACAGAACAATATAAAGAATGATATGCGGTTTTTACAAGGTGGGTTTTGAAGATGTTTTTTGTATCACTATTCTTTGAGTTTCTTCTTGAATTAGATACTAGGGAAGCAGATTGTTCTGATAAATGGGGCAATGTGCTTCCCTACCACATAATTCAAGGAGGAACTCCAGGAGTATAAAAACTCACCATGCTTTCCTCCTTTCCTTGGCTGCCAGTAAATGCACATCTTTTTTGTGCAGTGGTCACTATTATTATTAGCTGGAGGTTTCTGATAAATTATTTTCTCCTTTCATTACTGGACCCTCTTGCTCATCCTTAATATGAATGTATCTTCTACATGAGCTGTTTTTTCCTCTTAGGAAGTGAATGGGATACAGTTATTAAATTATACATCAGTAGCTCAATCAGGGACATGTCACCAGGATACTGGGGTTTGACCCGAATTCAACCCACTAGTCATCTATTGATCCCTATTACCAGCTGGTCACCAAGCCCTCCCTACATGTTCTCCAGAAGACATATTGAATCTTTTGAAATGATGAAAAGGTTTAAAGATGGACAAAGGTTGGTCAATAGTTGTCATACACTATTTCAGCACAATAACAAATCTCAAGCCCTCAAATTTATATAACTTAAAACTTGAGAACACCCATGATCTCAACTCCTCCTTCAGTTTCAACCAGATCCATATTTCCAATTATGTCTCAGACAATTCTTTTTGAATATCCCAAAGGCATCACACACCTCATAGGCACAACTGAACTCTATCTTCCTACCCTTTCTTCCTACAGATTTATTTCCTCCATTATAGTCTTGGTTTCAGTCAATTGTATCACTGTTCACTGAGCTTCCTAAGCTAGAAGCCTTGAAGATTTTGTTCCTCACATTCAATCAGACTCCAAATGCTTGACAATAAGCTTTTGAACCTTACCCCTTCCCTGAAGCCCCACTGTTACTGTCTCAGAATAAGACCTGCTTTTCTCTATCCTATACTATTTCAACAACTTCCTAAGCATTCTTTCTGCCATCTGGTCTTATCTTTTACCCTTATACTGCCATCAGCATCCTCTTCCTGATCATTTTCTCCATAAGAACATTTATTGGCCTCTCAGTGCCTATAAAATAAGCACCATATTCCATAAAGAAGTGTGCAAAGTCCATTGCAATCTAGCTCCAAGCTTCTCCAGCCTCACCTCTCACTTTGCATTAAGATTCCTATGCTCCAGTCCTACCAATTTCCTCATCCTTTTTAAACAAGCTAAGCCCTTTCATGACTGTGTCCTCTTGCATTTGTAGTTTCTTCTGCCAAGAATGCTGTTTACATAGCCTACCTTTCTACCTGGAAGTTAACTTTTATTTTTCATGAATTAACTCAATTATCAACAATACTCTAGATACCTACCCTACAATTAGATCTTTCTTGACCTTTCTACCTCCCCTTAGTTGCTTTTTAAAGAGTCTTCCCTAGAAACTACCCAGGCATATTTCAATTATTTGTTAACAGGCTTCTCTTTGGCTCTCACTCTGAGCTAATTCAGGTCAAGAACCGCATTTTTCATAGCTCTAGTTTCAAGTGCCGTAAAGCACAATGTTGATGCTCATTAAATGCTAATAAAGCAAGCACAGAAATCTGAAAGCATAGTAGGTGACAAATAATCTTTTATTATGAGATAATAAAGGATCTCCACTGAACTGTTTTATTAATGCAGGATTCTTTACTCAATGGCCATAGACTCCTTGAGCTATAGAGTAATAAAGAGAAAAGTTGAGGCTATTCTAGCTTATGTTATCTTAGCAACTTTGAGACAACATGATGACTTCTACTTTTTACCATTTCTTTTCAGTATTCCTCCTCTGCCTTCACCATAGCAACCCCATCTTATGATAAGCATATAAGAAGATGGATGAGAGAGAAGCCCAGTTGTGCAATTTTTGTGCCCAATTTGGAGTAGGCATCAGTTTTATCCAATAATAGTGTCTTCTTGTGAGCTTTTTGCATATGGTGGTAAACCTCTCTTGCCCACAAGCACTGAAATTGTTATATATGGGGTGGCCAAAAACTTCGTTCTGTTTTTTTCCATAGGATCTTATAGAAAAATTCAAATGAACTTTTTGGAGATTCCAGAAGACAGAACTTTTCCAAAAGTGGCTGCAGGAGTGCTTCCCATCTCAGTTGCTCTTCTATAGCAGGACCTGGCCTTATTGCCTTCAAGACCTCCTCATTCTCTTCTCCTTGAACCTGATCAGACCTGTGATTGCTTTTCTCAATAGGTATGAAATAGTCTTGAGGAGTTATTGAGAAAAAGTTCAGAACTGGGGAAAAAAAAATATGACCCTTGTTATGGAGTGGTAGGAAGTTTAGCAAAACTGTTTTATGTAATGCAATTATTTTGCAGTGACATGAAAAAACAAAAATAAACCTAATGAACTAGTAGGTGTGGTCAAAGGGATTTCCAAGCAAAATGCTAAAGTACCAACTGAGTTATTTTAGACATGTAAAAGGAAATGGGCTTCCCTGATGGTTCAGTGATAAAGAATCCATCTGCAATGCAGGAGATGCAGGAAATGTGGGTTCCACCCCTGGGTCAGGAAGAACCCCTGAGGAAGGAAATGGCAACCCACTCCAATACTCTTGCTTGGGAAAATCCAATGGATAACCCTAGAGGGCTACAGTCCATGAGGTTGCAAAGAGTTAGACACCACTGAGCACACATGCACACAAAAGGAAACCCTCAATGTTAAAGAAACTTTAAAGGAAATATGAAAGATCCAGGACTTGATCAATTTGAAAATAAAACTAATTATCATATCCATTCTCTCAGAGCAGAAAATGCTCAAACACAAAAATGGCCTCAGGCTGAAGATCAAATCCAGGGTGCTAAGATGAAAACATCTCAGGATAAATACGAAACCAAGGTTGTGACTATAAAACTCTTTTCTAGGATCTTAGATCAAAACCAATGTGTCATGGAAGTTCAAATAGACTAAAGTACTTCTAAGTATCTTAAGGGCATTCCTTGCAAATTCTTCTCTGTTCAACAAATCTAAGTCTCTTACACAGCCTAAGAGACATCCCAAGGAAGAAAAAGGGCTCATCTCAAAAGATATTTGTGTATCTTTTATTTTTCCTCTTTTTGAATGAGAGGACAATAGTGATTATCCTTGTCTCACGTGGATGTGGTGGGAAAGGATGGATAACTTGTGCCTTTAGTTCATAGATTTTAGAAAAAGAAGAACTATACTCAATTGCTCCAGAGAAGCCCCATTGTCATCTGGACTTAATTAAGTTGACAAGATCTTAGACTTTATAATTGACACCACAATGGGATGAAACTTTGCAAGTCTTGGGGGAAGGGGTGACTGAATGCATGTGAAAGTGGATGTGAATTTTGTGACCAAAGGCAGATATGGCAGATTTTGTTTTCCGAAGATGACCACAAACGTATCTCATACCTCACATGGACTTCTGTGATTTGACCTTGCTAATGCTCTCTTAAGAGATGGAGCCTAATTCCCTCCTTTGGATTTAGGTGGGCTTGTGACTGTTTTAGCCAATAGAGTGAAATAGAAATAATGATGTGTGTTTTCCAAGACTAGATCATTAAAGACAATACAGTTTTGACCTTGTTCTCTGGGACACAGTGTTAGAAGTCCAACTACCTGAGGCCGCTGTGAGAGAGCCCAGGCCACAGGGAGAGACCATGTGTAGATATTTTGATTGACAGCCCCAACAAGCTTACAGATGACAGCCAATATCAACTGCTAACTGTGTAAGTGAAGATGTTTCCAGTGACTTCAGCTCCCAGTCCTTAAGCCACATCTAGCCATAGAGACTTCCAAGTCCAGGTGCTGGACATTAAGAATGGTAGATAAGTCAACTCCACAATGCTCTGCAGGAATTCCCAACTCACGTAATTAATAAATATAATTCTAAATGTTAAGGCATTTAGCTTTCAAGTAATATGTTACACAAACAATAGAAACTGGAACATATGGACATGGGCAGTCTCAAAATTTTGTCACTTACAATGTTGCTTAAATATACCCCTTTCCCAGCATCAATAGAACAGAAAAACTGAAAAGGTATATAAACTCCTGACATGAATGAAAAGAAAGGAAATGATTAAATTCTGTAAAAGAATGAGAATGTGGATTATTATTTCTGGATATATATGTATTTATTAGATAAGGAAAATTAGGAAACAGTAAGCTATCCAGAGAGCTAAGAAGAATGAAACATTAATTGACACAGAGTTGACTCCTGAATGCTGGCATCTTGGGTGGTATAATTTTCCTTTAGAGTTTTAGTAGTTTTCCCCAAATTAAAAACTGTCAGAAGAATTTCCACTTCTGGCAAAGATGGAGTAAGAAACACCAGAATTAGCAAAATTAATTCTATACTAATTAAGTCTACAGCTCTGGTGCTGCCTAATAAATCTTAAAAACAAAACTAAAAAGGATCAAAGTATTTCCAACTGAAATTCATCCCAGAAAAAGATCAAATATATTTTTTTAGAATGCATAAATAAACATCCAGCCAGCAATCAACAAGGTACAATTCACAATGTCTGGCATCCAACCAAAAATTAATAGACATTAGAAGAAGTAGGAAAATATGACCCATAATGAGGAAAAAGATCAATCAATTGAAACCAACCCAGAATAGACACAGATGTTAGAATAGCAGAAAAAGACATTAAAACAGTTCTTATAATTTATTTCCATATGTTCAGAAAGTTAAGTAGAGACATGAGAGATATTAAATATACTCAAATAAAACTTCTGCAGATGAAAACTACAATGTCTGAAATAAAAACTGTAGTAGACAGAATTAATGGTGTGTTATAAATTGTGGAAGAAAAGATTAGTAAACATGAAGACATAGAAATAGACACTACTCCAAATTAAACACATAGAGAAAAAATAATTTTCTAAAATGAGCTTGAGACAATTTCAAGTAGTCTACTGTGCATTTAACTGTAGCCCCTGAAGGAGAGAGAAGGAAGAAAAATAATACTTGGAAAAACAATAGCTAAATTTTTTTCCCAACGACTGAAGTGACTTAGCAGCAGCAGCAGCAGTACAAGAGCATAATAAACTCCAAGCACAGCAAACATGAAAACATGTACATAAAGGAAAACTGTGCTCAAATTGTTCAAAATCAATGCTAAAGGGAAGGTTTTTAAAGCAACCTGGAGGTGAGGGTTGGGAGATATCTTACATACAAAGAAACACAGACAAGACAAAATATTTTTCATCATCATCAAAAAAAGTGAGAAGACAGTGAAGTAACATCTTTAAAATAGTGAAAGAAAAAAAAAAGCCACCACCTAGAATTCTATACCCAGTGAAACTACCTTTCAAAACAAAGTTAAAAAATACTTTTTCAGACTTACAAAGCTAGAAGAATGTATCATCAGCAGACTCAGACTCCAGGAAACATTAAAGCAAGTCTGTCAAACAAAAGGAATATACTACCAGATGGAAATCTTGATCCATAAAAAGGAAAAAAAAAAAAGTACTGGAAATGATAACTACATAAGTAAATATAATGATTTCTTTCTAACTTTAAATCTGTTTGGAAGATAATTGACTATTTAAATCAAAGTCATAAGAATGTTTTAAAATTTATAACATGTATAAAAGTGAAATGTATGATAAAATTTGCCCAAAGAATGCAAGAGGAGAAATGTAAGTACCCTAGAACAATGTGAGTTTGAACTGGGAAGGACTACTTGTATGTGAATTCCTTTTCAATAGTACAGGACTACATGATCCAAGTTTGGTTAATTTCACAGATATGGAACCCTGGATATGGAAGAATTATAGATATGAAGGAACTGCATACACAAAGGCCGAAATATAAATTATACATGTATTTTTCACTGTCTATAAGGTTGGTTCCCTACCCCCACATTGTTCAAAGGTCAAATGTATACTACTTTAAAGTTCTTGTTCTATAAGTGTTTTGTTTTATAAAGTCACTTGAAGATAGGTAGACTGTGATTAACCAAAGGTACATATTAAAAAATCTAAGGCAAGCACTAAAATAACAAAACAATAATGACTAATGGCTAATAAGCAAAAAAAAAAAAGATATGTTGCCTGGAAGAAACACATTTTGAGTATACAACACAGAATGCTTAAAAGTAAAGGCATTAAAAAAAAAAAACACTAATCAGCACTAATTATCAATGTTTTGCGCTAATCAAAGGAAAGTTGTTGTCGTTATATCAGTATTAGAAAAAGTAAACATCAGAGCAAAGATATTAACAAGGGTGAAGAAGGTCACTGTGTAATATTAAAAGGATCAGTTCATGGGGAGGATATAATGATCTTAAGTGCTTATCCACATAATAATAGAATTTCAAAATATATGAAGCAAAAACTGATAGAACTGCAAGGACCAATAAACCAATCAATAGCTGTAAACAGAGGTTTTAATATCAACCTTTCAATAAAGCAAGCAAGATCATAGAAGATTTCAACAGCAAAATCAACTAATTTGACCTAATTGATATTTATCAGATCAGATCAGATCAGTCGCTCAGTCGTGTCCGACTCCTTGCGACCCCATAAATTGCAGCACACCAGGCCTCCCTGTCCATCACCAACTCCCGGAGTTCGCTGAGACTCACGTCCATCGAGTCAGTGATGCCATCCAGCCATCTCATCCTCTGTCGTCTCCTTCTCCTCTTGTATTTATAGAACACTGCATTCAACAAGAGAAGAATACACATTCTCTTCAAATGAATACATAAAATGTACCAAAAATGGACCATAATCTGGGTTGTTAAACAAGTCTCAATAAACTTAAAATTCAAAAGGATTCAAATCATACAAAGTATGTTATTGGGCCATAATATAATTAAATTTGAAATCAATTACAGAAAGATCTCTGGGAAAATTCCCAAATATTTGAAAACTATATTTAAATATATACTGAATCAAAAATGAAAATATAAAATTATTTTGAACTGAATGGAAAAGATACACAACTTACTAAAATTTGTGGGACACAGCTAAAGCAGTGCTGCTGCTGCTGCTAAGTCACTTCAGTCGTGTCCAGCTCTGTGCCACCCCATGGACGGCCGCCCGCCAGGCTCCCCCATCCTTGGGATTCTCCAGGCAAGAACACTGGAGTGGGTTGCCATTTCCTTCTCCAATGCATGAAAGTGAAGCCTCTCAGTTATGTCTGACTCCTAGTGACCCCATGGACTGCAGCCCACCAGGCTCCTCCGTCCATGGGATTTTCCAGGCAAGAGTACTGGAGTGGGGTGCCATTGCCTTCTCCGAAAGCAGTACTACTTGGGTGAAATTTATAGAACTCAGCATTAATATTATGAAGAAAGAAAGGGCTCAAGTCAAAGATGACTTCAGCTTTCATCTTAAGAATATAAAAAGAAGAGCAAATTAACCTATAATAATCAGTAAAAGGAAGTAATATCAGAATAGAAATCAATGAATGACAAAACAGGAAAACAGGGAAATAGAGAAAAATCAGTAAAACCTCTAGCCAGACTGATGAGGAAACAAAAGGCAAGAACCAAATTAGTAATATCAGGAGTGAAATAAACAACATCAATACAAATTCTACAGATATGAAGAGATCAATAAGGGAATATTATGAACACCTCTATAACCAATAAATTAAACAACTTAATGTGCAAAACACAATTTTCTTGAGAGACACAAACTATTAAAGTCTCTCAAGAAGAAATGGCCTGAAAAGCCCTATATCTATTAAAGAAATTAAATTTGTAATAAAAAAAAAATCTCAATAAAGAAAAAACACAGACTCAGACATCTTCATCTGTAAATTATACTAAACATTTCCATTAAATAAAGGAGGAAGGAACACTTTCAGTGGTACCCTGATAAAATCAAAGATATTAGGAGAAAAGAAAACAAAGACCAATGTCTCTCATGAACTTAAATGAAAAAATTGTAAATAAGCTAGTATCCAAATCCAACAAGGTATAAAAAAGATAATATGTCATCACCAAGAGAGGTTTATCCCAGGAGTGTAAAGCTGCTTTAACATTTGAAACCATTCACCATATTAACATTTGAAATAATTCACCGTATTAGAGGGCTTCCCAGGGGGCAGTAGTGGTAAAGAATCCACTTGCCAATGCAGGAGATATAGGTAAGAAATAGCATCCTACTCCAGTATTCTTGCCTGGAAAATTCCATGAGCAGAGGAGCCTGGCGGGTTACAGTCCATGGGGCTGGAAAGAGTTGGATACGCTTGAAAGACTGAGCACATGAGCACACCATAGTAAAAAATAAAGAAAACCCTGTATGATCATTTCAATGAAAGTGAAAGTGAAGTCGTGTCTGACTCTTTGCGACCCCATGGACTGTAGCTTACCAGGCTCTTCCATCCATGGGATTTTCCAGGCAAGAATACTGGAGTGGGTTGCCATTCCTTCTCCAGGAGATCTTCCTGATCCAGGGATTGAACCCGGGTTTCATGCATTGTAGACAGACGCTACCATCTGAGCCGTCATGGAAATCAATCATTTCAATAGATGCTCCAACTGACAAAAATCCATCATTTATCCGTGATTAAAAAGAGAAACATGTTCCCAAATAAATTTTTGAGAGTTCAGAAAAAAAATAAAGAGAAACAATTCTTAGTAAGCTGGCAATACAAGAGAGCTTCTTCAATCTATAATGACACTATGAAAAACCAACAACTAACATCATACTTAATGGTAAAAGGCTGAATGCTTACTCTCTTGAGATGAGGAACAAGGCAAGGATATTTGTTTATCATTTCTAGTCAGCACTGTACTGGAAGTTTTTGCTATTGCAATAAGTGAAGAAAAAGGAATAAAAAGCAACCAGATTGAAACAGAGAAGGTGAGAGTATCTTTCTTTTTTTTTGTAGATGACACAATTGTCTATGTAGAAAATATAGCAGAATATGACCCCATAAAAGATATTAAAATTGATTGAAATTGGTTGTTGTTTTTCGATTTCTAAGTCATGCCTGACTCTGCGACTCCATGGGCTACAGTATGCCAGGTTTTCCTGCCCTTCACCATCTCCCAGAGCTTGCTCAAACTCATGTCCATTGAGTCGGTGATGCCATCCAACCATCTCATCCTTTTCCTCCTGCCCTCAATCTTTCCCAGCATCAGGGCCATTTCCAATGAGTCAGCTCTTCGCATCAGGTGGCCAAAGTATGAGGGCTTCAACTTCAGCATCATTCCTTCCAATGAATATTCAGGATTGATTTCCTTTAGGACTGATTGGTTTGATTTCCTTGCAGTCCAAGGGACTCTCAAGAGTCTTCTCCAGCACTGTAATTCAAAACCATCAATTCTTTGGTGCTCAGCCTTCCTTATAGTCCAACTCTCATGTCCATACATAACTAATGGAAAAACCGTAGCTTTGACTAGATGGACCTTTGTTGGCAGAGTGATGTCTCTGCTTTTCAATATGGTGTCTAGGTTTGTCATAACTTTTCTTCCAAGGAGCAAGTGTCTTTTAATTTCGTGGCTACAGTCACCATCTGCAGTGATTTTGGAGACCAAGAAAATAAAATCTGTTGTTGTTTTCCACTTTTTCTCCATCTATTTGTCATGAAGTGATGGGATCAGATGCCATGGTCTTAATTTTTCTTATCCAGCTTTTTCACTTTCCTCTTTCACCTTCATCAAGAGGCTGTTTAGTTCCTCTTTGCTTTCTTCCATTAGAATGGTATCATCTGCACATCTGAAGTGGTTGATATTTCTCCTGGCAATCTTAATTCCAGCTTGTGACTCATCCTGCTCAGCATTTCACATGACGTACTCTGTATAGAAGTGAAATAAGCAGGGTAACAATATACAGCCTTGATGTCCTCCTTTCCCATTTTGAACCAGTCCGTTGATCCATTACCCTGGTTGGCTCAGCATTAAAGAAACTGCTTGCCAATGCAGGAGATGTGGGTTCAATCCCTGGGTCAGGAAGATCCTCTGGAGAAGGGAATAGCTACCCTCTCCAGTATTCTTGCCTGGAGGAATCCATGAACAGAAGAGCCTAGTGGGCTGTAGTCCATGGGGTCACAAAAGAGTTGGACACGACTTAGCGACTAAAAACAGGAAGATTATTTGCAATAGTATAAAAATTTTAAGTACTTAGAAGAAAACTAATAAAAAATATGCAATACCTGCACCTTGAAAACTATAATACACTGTTGAGAGAAATTAAAACCTAACTACACAGATAGATACAGATATCAATAGATGGATACTGGTCAAACAACACATCACTGTTATATTAATTTTCCCCAAACTGACCTATAGATTCATACAATCCTGATGAAATCTAAACAAGTTGGTTCTAAAATTCTTATGGAAATGCAAAAGACCTAGAATAACTAGAACAACTTTGAAAAAGAATCAAAGTGTGGGGACTAACAGTGCCTGATTTCAAGACACGTTGGTATTAGTGGCAAGATAAATAAATCAATGAAAATGAAGAGACAACCCAGAAATAGATATGCATATATATGGACACCTGACTTTTTACAAGATACAAAGACAATTCCGTGGAGAAAAGATAGTCTTTTCAACATAAGGTACTAGAGTAGGGTATATCTATATACCAAAAAAGGGAAAAAAAGAAAAGAAAAGGAAAGAAATTTGATCCACATTTTCTGTTTTAAAGGGCTTCCCTGGTGGCTCAGATGGTAAAGAATCTGCCTGCAATGTGGGAGACCTGGGTTCAATCCCTGGGTTGGGAAGATCCCCTGGAGAAGGGAATGGCCTCCCACTCCAGTATTCTGACCTGGAGAATTCACTCCTGGCCCACATTTTCTACTTTAAATTTGATCCATGCTTCCTATTTTTAAAAAAGTAACTCAAAAAACATCAAAGATCTTGATATAATACCTAAAATTATAGAAGGAATCACAGGTAAAAATATTTTTGACCTTAAGTTATGCAAAGATTTCTTAGACATGACATCAAAGTCATGATCTAAAGTAGAAAAAAACTGATAAATTGAACTTCATCAAAAATTTAGAATTTCTGCTTTTCAATGACACTTTTAGGGACTTCCCTGGTGGTCCAGGGGCTAAGACTCTTTGTTTCCAATGCAGGGGGCCTGGGTTCGATCCCTGGTCAGGGAACTAGATCCCATACGATGCAACTAAGATCCAGCTCAGCCAAATAAATAAATATTTTTTAAAAGCTTTAAAAAAGACACTTTTAAGGGAATAAAAGGACAAATTGTAGACTGGGAGAAGATATTTATAAAACACATATCTAATAAAGGATTTGTATGCAGAATATATAAAGATCTCTCAAAACTAAAAAGAAAATAAATAAATAAATAAATGGCAAAAGAGTTGAATGAGCATTTCATTGAAGAACATATATAGATAGATGTTGACAATGCACATGAAAGTATGCTTCACAGAATGCAGCTTTAGAAAAATGCAAATTAAAACCCAAATGACACGTGCTAGCTACCTACTTGAGAAGGCTGATTATACCAAGCATGAGTGAAGACGTGTGGAAATGTAACATGTAAAACAACAAGGGTATTTGCTGCCATCTGTGGTTCTCCTTCAGGCCCACCCAGAGGTAGGGTGGAGAGAAATCAGTGTGGTCCAATGAGATGAACAGCGATCAGGTTGGAAAACAGTTTGGCGGTTTCTTTAAAAATTAAAGACTTCCATATGACCCAGCTGTTTCATTCCTGGGTATTACCTAATTTAAACAAAAGCGTATGTCCAATACATGTATACGTATGGCTGAGTCCCTTTGCTATTCACCTGAAACAATCACAGCATTGTCAATTGGCTATTCCCCAATGCAAAAGAAATAGCTTTTAAAAAGCATATATCCAGATGCCAGTCCAGGTTCGATGCACGATACTGGATGCTGGGGGCTAGTGCACTGGGACGACCCAGAGGGATGGTATGGGGAGGGAGGAGGGAGGAGGGTTCAGGATGGGGAACACATGTATACCTGTGGCGGATTCATTTTGATATTTGGCAAAACTAATACAATTATGTAAAGTTTAAAAATAAAATAAAATTAAAAAAAAAAAAGAAAAGAAAAAAAAAAAGCATATATCCATACAAAGACTTGTAAATGAATTTTCATAGCAGTTTCATTTATAACAGTCTGGAATTGGAAATAACTCAAATATCCATCAACTTGTGGCTGAATAATCATACCCATATCCCTGCACATTGGACTATTACTCAGCAATGAAAAGGAATGAGTTCTTAACACATACAATAGCATAGATACATCTGAGACTAATCATGCTGAGTGAAAGAAGCCAGACAATAAAAAAGAATACAAAGGTGCACAGAAGTAAATTTTTGGGTGTGATAGATATGTCCATTATCTTGATTTGTGGCTACAATTTCACAGATACAGGTATATATCAAAAGTTATCAAATTATGCACTTTGAATATGTGCAATTTATTGTATATACATATAATATACCTCAACAAAACTGCTTTAAAATGCATAAAAACTGACAAAATATATAATTTGCCCCACTCTGTGGGCCTTAAGGGGGAAAAAAAAGGCCATCTGCAGAATAGAAACACAAGTTTCTTTTTATTAGTTGAAGGAAGATAACAGAAAACCTTGGTCTGTGAAGCTACTGCGGGGAGCAGAGATGGTGCTCAGCGCATCAGGCATGTGGGGGTGATTAATGCTCTCCCCCTCCTCTTCTGCTCCTGTCACTCAACTTAAATGAGGGCTACAGAGTCCCCCGGGAAGAACAACTGGACCCCATCTATGTAGGTGAGGGGTCACCAGACTCGCAGTGCTCTGGGGCTTTGCCAGCAGAAGTGAGAAAGAAGATGGGCTCCATGAGAGAGAAGGCTGTCCCTGAGAGCCAGGACTCCAGGCAGGAGAGGAGCCGGTGGCTCCAGATGCACCTTGCAGCTGTTGTGGGAACCCAGCCCAGGCCGCGGCCGCGGAGCTGCGTGTGCCTCGCAGAGAAAAGGGGCAGTGTGAGGCGACTGAAAGGACCCATTCACAGAAGTCAGTCACACGCCGGGATCCGAGCCACCCAGCTGGGACGCACTATCCATCTGAGTCACAGCACCCTCCCCACGGAGTGTGACAGCCCATGTCCTCACAGACTGCGGTGCCCCCATGGCTTTGAGAGCACTAGGGGCATCTGCTACTGCCTTCTGTGGTTCTCCTTCAGGGCCACCCCAAGGTGGAACAAAGAGAACTCAATCCGGCCCTACGAGATGGACAACCATGACCTGGGGTGTTACAGCAGTGTGAGGGTCTCAAGCAGCCCTGAGCTTCCAGCCATCAGGGCCCTCACTTGAGAATAATGTAGAGAACTAATATCCCCCCTCTACCCTCCTCCCCCCTGCCAAATAAAGCATTATTGCTCAGGGTCACCCAAAGGTGAGCTGCTCTGAGATGGCTGTGACAGACTCACAGCTCTGCAGAGTGAAGTCCCAGGGACCTGGAATAAAATGACATGATGTGGGTGATCAGAACATGGCCTGCCTCTCACCAGCAGGTCAGAGGGCTGGGCCGGCCAGCTTAACAGCAAGTGAGGACCGAGACCAATTCTTGATGCGCTTAAGGCAACCTCTGGAAAATTCTCAGGCACATGTAGGGGCAGGAAACTACAAATCTATCCATGCATTTTATTTTTGCTTTTACTTTTTTAAACTTGTTATTTTGTATAGCTGATTAACGTTAGGATAATTTCAGGTGAATAGCGAAGGGACTCAGCCATCTCAGCCATCAGTTCAGTTCAATTCAGTTCAGTCGCTCAGTCGTGTCCGACTCTTTGCAACCCCATGAATCGCAGCACGCCAGGCCTCCCTGTCCATCACCAACTCCCGGAGTTCACTCAAATTCACGTCCATCGAGTTGGTGATGCCATCCCGCCATCTCATCCTCTGTCGTCCCCTTTTCCTTCTGCCCCCAATCCCTCCCAGCATCAGAGTCTTCCAATGAGTCAACTCTTTGCATGAGGTGGCCAAAGTACTGGAGTTTCAGCTTTAGCATCATTCCTTCCACAAGAACACCCAGGACTGATGATCTTTATAATGGACTTGTTGGATCTCCTTGCAGTCCAAGGGACTCCTGTATACATATATCCATTCTCCCCCAAACTCCCCTCCCATCCAGTCTGCCACATAACACTGAGCAGAGTTCCCTGTGTTATATGGTAGGTCCTTGTTGGTTATCCATTTTAACTATAGCAGCATGTACATGTCCATTCCAAACTCCCTAACTATCCCCTCCCTCAATCGTTCCTGCAGACAACCATAAATTTGTTCTCTTAAGTCTGTGAGTCTGTTTCTGCCCTGTAAATAAGTTTGTTTGTGGCGTGTATTTTTAGATTCCACATATATGGGATATCACACGACATTTCTCCTTTGCTTGTATGCCTTACTTCAGTCAGTATGACAATCTCTGGGTCCATCTATGTTGTTCTCTGCCTTTGGCTAAGATCAAGCGCAGTATCTGTTCTCATCCGTGAATTTTAGATGCAAATATATGGTGACCATTAAATCTAAGTGTTAGTATCAACATGATGCATTTTTACTCATAGGCTAGGAAATAACTGAAATTAACCTAAAGAAGTATGTCAATGAACAGGACTACATTTTCCTCCTATTGTAAAGGGAAAGTTGCTCAGTCGTGTCCCACTTTTTGTGACTCCATAGACTATCCAGTCATGGAATTCTCCAGGCCAGAATACTGGAGTGGGTAGCCTTTCCCTTCTCCAGGGGATCTTCCCAACCCAGGGATCGAACCCAGGTATCCGCAGGCAGACTCTTCACCAGCTGAGCCACCAGTGATATAGGGGAAAGGGATAAACAACTGTAATAACAAAGCCCTCTCAGTATGGTGGTCCCTACTCAGAGACGCATGCCTGGAGATCAGGACTGGTTCAGACTGATCCCCTGCAGTGACAATTCTGCAAAATGGTAAGAACAGACTCCAGATCCTATTATAATGCAATAACCATGAAATCAAAGTCAACAGCACTGTTTAGACAAAAGCAACAGACTACAATTTTACAAATATTTTCACTGTGAGATAATTTTTTTTAATATTTTTCTATTGGATCCTCAGTACTTAAATGACCCAGTACTTCCCAGTGAGTAAAAGATCTACTGTGTGCGGATGTTGGTGACTGAGGGAGCCTGTATCGCTTGGTAACAGAACACAATGAAACAGAATGAAACTTTATCAGAAAGGATTTAGATTAGATTGCAGGAGCCACAGAGTCCTAGAGTTGATGTCCAAGTGACATTTGAAATTCCTTTATGCTCTGGAGTACCTGTCTGTCAGGGACAGAACCATCTCCAGACATCCTGACAGTTCAAAGAAACATGAACAGCAAAAACTGACACTATGACACACTGTTTCCAAGCTGACTCCTTCATCCCTGAGGCTAAATATTTGTGAATATCCATTTGATGTACTAACTAATGAAAACTGAGTCCGTTCTCTCCATAAACAGACTGTTTTGTTAAGAATTCAGATCAGACAGGGCAGAATCTCCTGACTTGCTGATTGCTAATGTATCTTAACAGTGACATACATTCTTACATGTTCCGATTCAGCAAAGTCTCCTTCTCTTAGCTGGAGATGTCGGGTTTGGACGGCATATGTTTAATCTAGCCAAGAGAACATATTTCCTCCCTGAAACATGGCCTTGACAGTGAAGCAAAGTGTGATTAAGTTGTGTCACAAATAGGTGCAGCTCAATCCATCTGGCAAGGGAAGTCTGTGCTGCCTAATTAGAAAATTTAATGATCTGATCTGATCAAACATCCATTTACAGTTTTGATATGTGAAATTACTGAATTAGATGGCTGCAAAAGGGTGTGAGCTGGTGTCCTGACAAAACCCCTGGAGCTGGGA
Source organism: Bos indicus (assembly GCF_029378745.1). NCBI lineage: Eukaryota > Metazoa > Chordata > Mammalia > Artiodactyla > Bovidae > Bos > Bos indicus. Next base: position 23,492,547 of record NC_091774.1, on the reverse strand, counting down.
CTGTGGACCTGGGGATGGTGAGATTGGTACCCATTTAGGTCAGCAACACACTGTCGTAAAGGAATGCCACCCAACTTTCTGAAGATTCTTGGCCGGTAACTTGTGAAACGCTGATCTGATTTGCTTGGAAATTTTTAAAATAATTGGCTCCTGCTGGCTGAGGCCCCATGCCAACACCGCATGGTAATTCATTTGTGACATTCCTAGAAGAGAGAATCTGCTGGAAGAGCTGCAGTAATATGTTTAGGGAGTAATCCTGCCATCCTCTGAACAGGATGCATAAAAGGAAGCAAGCAGCAGGGAGGCCTCTGTGTTTCCAGGGAAGAGATTCTCAATCTAAATGGAAATCATATGACTCTTCCCCTTTTCTTCATTCTCAGCATCCTAGAAAAAACTTGGGGCCATTTTAAGATTGAGTATACAATCCCAGAGATGATGGTTCAGGTCTCCTGGGTTTGGATTGACCTAAATTCTAGAAGGCAGCTCAAATGGTAAAGAATCTGCCTGCAAGGCAGGAGGCATGGGTTCAATCCCTGGGTCAGGAAGATCCCATGGAGAAGAAAATGGCAACCCACTCCAGTATTTTTTCCTGGAGAATTCCATGGACAGAGAAGCCTGGCAGGCTCTGGTCCATGGACCAGGTCCAAGAGTCAGACACTACTGAGTGATTAACTTTCACTTCAAATTCTAGAAACTACGGGGGTGTTCTGCAAAGAAGCCACTTGACTTCAGGCATCATTCTGTAGAAGTCACTTGATTCTTGGGAAGCTTTTCAAGAAACAAAGAAAAGCACCAAGGTAATCCGACTCTTGGAAATAGTAATGGTGGTATTGTATGTAGTTCAGAGCTCGAGTAAGAGAACTCAGAAGAGAGCACACAACAGGTTCCAAGATCATGAGAAAGCAAAGCGTGGAACTAGGATTGATCTCTCAAAATTGTGGAAGAAGAAAGGAAAAGAGGGAGGGAGGAACAAATCATGTTTCAAGGGAAGATTCAAGGGGAGAGGTGCAAAGAAAGGCAAGATCAGAAACTGAAAAACTGGAGAGTCCAAGAGGGAGCAAGGTTGTTCTGGAAAAATATCAAGTCCCAGGACACAGAAAAACATCACCCTCCCTGTTCACCACCAACCCTAAATGGAGATGGAGATCTTCAGGAATTCATATGTCAGGGAATTAATGAATATGAATTCATGATTATGAGTATGTCATATTCATACAAGACACAGTAGAGGCATCTGGAGTTGGATACTGGTCTGGAAACCCTACAATGTAAACAAGGCATTCATGCCAGTTACCCTTGACAATTCACTGCTGGATGCCCATTATCAAATCTCATCTCCTGGATTTTCCCATTAACAAGAATGCAAAAAAGATGGCATCAATAAGTAGTGGTCTGGGAGTAAGAATTTCAAATCTGGGAAATACCAACAAAACAGCCCACTCTAGCAATGTAAAACTAATACAAGGAGAATGGAAAGGATGGTGAATGAGAATCTAGCAAAATCTGGCAAGTATTGAGGGTTGCATGGACTGGCCAGGATCGGCCAGGACCACCCCACTGTAAGGGAATATAAGAAACTCCAACATCAGTTGCTAAGGGTCCAACCTGATGGAACAGGTAATCACAGTGACAATGCTTCTTAGGACAGTTCTTGGGAGAGGTAGTCTTGATGACATGGATTCTGTCTGAGTTAGGATAAAAGTTGGGCTCTCAAAAGTAGAACACAGTGACTAGGGGAAAAGGAATCCCCCCAGAATTGCCACAAAAAGAATAAAATATCTAGGAATAAACCTACCTAAGGAGACAAAAACCTGTATATGGGAAACTATAAGACACTGATGAAAAAAATCAAAGATGGCATAAACAGATGGAGAGATATTCCATGTTCCTGGGTAAGAAGAATCAATATTGTGAAAATGACTATACTACCAAATGCAATCTACAGATTCAATGTGATCTCTATCAAATTACCAGTGACATTTTTCACAGAACCAGAACAAAAAACTTCACAATTCATATGGAAACACAAAAGACCCCGAATAGCCAAAGCAGTCTTGAGAAAGAAGAATGGAGCTGGAGGAATCAACCTTCCTGGCTTCAGATTACACTACAAAGCTACAGTCCTCAAGACAGTATGGTCCTGGCACAAAAACAGAACTATAGACCAATGGAACAAGATAGAGAACCCAGAGATAAACCCATGCACCTATGTGGGTACCTTATTTTTGACAAAGAAAGCATGAATATACAATGGGGCAAAAATAGCCTCTACAATAAGTGGTGCTGGGAAAACTGGACAGCTATGTGCCAAAGAATGAAATTAGAACACTACCCAATGCCATACACAAAGATAAACTCAAAGTGGATTAAAGACCTAAATGTAAAACCAGAAACTATTAAACTCTTAGAGGGAAAACATAGGTAGAACACTCAATGACATAAATCAAAGCAAGATCCTCTATGACCCACCTCCTAGAGTAATGGAAATAAAAACAAAAATAAACAAGTGGGGCCTATTTAAATGTAAAAGCTTTTGCACAGCAAAGGAAACTACAAACAAGGTGAAAAGACAACCCTCAAAATGGGACAAAATAGTAACAAAGGAAACAACTGACAAAGAATTAATTTACAAACTATACAAGCAGCTCATACAACTTAATACCAGAAAGACAAACAACCCGATCAAAAAGTGGGAAAGGGACTTGAAGAGACATTTCTCCAAATAAGACATACAGATGGCTAACAAGCACATGAAAAGATGCTCAGCATCACTCGTTATTCAGTTCAGTAGCTCAGTTATGTCCGACTCTTTGTGACTACATGAAGCACAGCACGCCAGGCCTCCCTGTCCATCACCAACTCCCAGAGTTCACTCAGACTCACGTCCATCGAGTCAGTGATGCCATCCAGCCATCTCATCCTCTGTCATCCCCTTCTCCTCCTGCCCCCAATCCCTCCCAGCATCAGAGTCTTTTCCAATAAGTCAACTTTTCACATGAGGTGGCCAAAGTACTGGAGTTTCAGCTTTAGCATCAGTCCTTCAAAAGAAATCCCAGGGCTGATCTTCAGAATTGACTGGTTGGATCTCCTTGCAGTCCAAAGGACTCTCAAGAGTCTTCTCCAACACCACAGTTCAAAAGCATCAATTCTTCGGTGCTCAGCTTTCTTCATAGTCCAACTCTCACATCCATACATGACCACTGGAAAAACCATAGCCTTGACTAGACGGACCTTTGTTGGCAAAGTAATGTCTGCTTTTCAATATGCTATCTAGCTTGGTCATAACTTTTCTTCAAAGGAGTAAACATCTTAATTTCATGGCTGCAGTCACCATCTGCAATGATTTTGGAGCCCAAAAAAATAAAGTCTGACACTGTTTCCACTGTTTCCCCATCTATTTCCCATGAAGTGATGGGACTGATGCCATGATCTTCATTTTCTGAATGTTGAGCTTTAAGCCAACTTTTTCACTCTCCACTTTCACTTTCATCAAGAGGCTTTTTAGTTCCTCTTCACTTTCTGCCATAAGGGTGGTGTCATCTGCATATCTGAAGTTATTGATATTTCTCCCAGCAATCTTGATTCCAGCTTGTGTTTCTTCCAGTCCAGCGTTTCTCATGATGTACTCCGCATATAAGTTAAATAAGCAGGGTGACAATATACAGCCTTGACGTACTCCTTTTCCTATTTGGAACCAGTCTGTTGTTCCATGTCCAGTTCTAACTGTTGCTTCCTGATCTGCATATAGGTTTCTCAAGAGGCAGGTCAGGTGGTCTGGTATTCCCATCTCTTTCAGAATTTTCTACAGTTTATTGTGATCCACACAGTCAAAGGCTTTGGCCTAGTCAATGAAGCAGAAGTAGATGTTTTTCTGGAACTCTCTTGCTTTTTCAATGATCCAGAGGATGTTGGCAATTTGATCTCTGGTTCCTCTGCCTTTTCTAAAACCAGCTTGAACATCTGGAACATCACTCATTATTAGAGAAAGGCAAATCAAAACCACAATGAGATACTGCCTCACACCAGTCAGAATGGCCATCATCAAAAAGTCTGTAAACAATAAATGCTGGAGAGGGTGTGGAGAAAAGGGGACAGTCTTGCATTGCTGGTGGGAATGTAAACTGATACAACCACTATGGGAGATGGTAGGGAGATTCCTTAAAAAGCTAGGAATAAAACCACCATATGACCCAGAAACACCACTCCTAGGAATATACCCTGAGGAAACCAAAATTGAAAAATACACATGTACCCTAATGTCCATTGCAGCACTATTTACAATAGCTAGAACATGGAAGTAACCTAGATGTCTGTCAACAGATGAATGGATAGAGAAGTTGTGGTACATATACCCAATGGAATACTTTAAGGTTAAGATTAAGTGAAGTTGCTCAGTTGTGTCCAACTCTTTGTGACCTTATAAACTGTAGCCTATCAGGCTCCTCTGTCCATGGGATTTTCCAAGCAAGAGTACTGGAGTGGGTTGCCATTTCCTTCTCCACAATGGAATACTACTCAGCCATAAAAGGGAGTGCATATGAATCAGTTCTAATGAGGTGGACGAACCTAGAGCTTATTATACAGAGTGAAGTAAGTCAGAAAGAGAAATATAAATATTGTATACTGACACATATATATGGAATCTAAAAAGATGGCACTGATGAATTTATTTTCAGGGCAGCAACGGAGAAACAGATATAGAGAACAGACCTATGGACATGGTGGGAGGAGTGGAGGGAGAAGTATGAAGAGAGTAACATAGAAATTTACAATACCATATGTAAAATAGATAGCCAAAGGGAATTTGCTGTATGACTCAGGGAACTCAAACAGGGGCTCTGTGACAGGCTGAAGGGTGGGATGGGGTGGGAGATGGGAGGGAGGTCCAGGAGGGAGGGGACATGGGGGTACCTATGGCTGATTCTTGTTGATATATGACAGAAAACCACAAATCTATAAAGCAATTAACCTTCAATTAAAAATCTTTTTTTTTTTAATGTAGAACACAGTGACTAGGGGAAGAGGAGTACCCCCAAAATTAGGTGACTAGAATTAGGGTCCAGGATTACTGACCTGGGATCAGAGCCAGGTTCTCAGGCAAGGGTCCTTCGAGGAAACTGCCCCCACACACAGTGATGTGGAAAAGAGGAGTTAGAGCTGGTTGCTTAGCTAGTGCTTGAAGCTCTGATAATTCCTTTTTGACACCAGTTGGTCTAAGCTGGAAAATGGAATGCCTCCCCTCACCCCGGGGGAAAGGAGTTCTCAATACAACGTGAAGCCTGGCTCAAGGATTGGATGTGGCAGAACAGGCAGGGGGCAGGTTATTATTGCTGGCAGATGGTTAGTCTGATTCAGCCAAGGAAGCTAATAAGAATCCACACATCAGGAGTCTCCAAATTCCCCCAATTTGGAGATAGCTTCCCATGGAGATCAAGTTGAGATATATAGAAACAGGACCTGTGGTCTAACAGAGATTATTTATTTGTAAATGCAATTGCCTGAGAAGTATTATAAAAGTATAAAAATCAGATCATGTTCAATTATATATTTAATGGATAAAAACATAATGATATGAAATTCATTCTGGCCCAGAACATCTAAGGTATGCAGAGGCAATACCAATAGATCATCAGGGAAAAGAATAGCCTGAAATGTCATTAATTAACCAAAGAACAGATATTTATTGGCCATTATTTTGTGTTAAATAAGAGGATTCCAGAATAAATAAGACATAGTTTCTACACTCAAGGGACTTTTAAACTAATGGCAGGAAGCCAGGGGGCCAGGGAGGAGCTAGCCATATTAAATACTGCAGACTCTGCCTCTGCCCCCTGGACCTTTTGTGCTCAGGCTGGAACAACAGAAGGCCACTCTGCCCATGTGTGCAGCAGGCTCCTGGTGCTGAACAAAGGCCCCAGCCCCTCCCCCAAGAGCAGCCCTCAGCCAGTGACTCTCTGAGGTTGAGATATAAATATCTCAACACCTTTACCCCTCAGGTGGGATAATTCTAAGACATGTGTTTTGTACTCCTTCCAGGAGTTTCCTCATGGACCTAAACTCTTGGTGGTAGCTTGATAACTCATCAGCCTTTATCATATACTTTATACATCAGCCTTACTTGAATCCTTGTCTCAAGCATTTCCCTGGTGGCTCAGACAGTAAAGAATCTGCCTGCAGTACAGGAGACCTAGGTTCGATCTCTGGGTGGGGAAGATCCTCTGGAAAAGGGAATGGCAAACCACTCCAGTATTCTTGCCTGGAGAATTCCATGGACAGAGGAGCCTGGTGGGCTACAGTCCATGGGGTCACAAAGACTGAGTGACTAACGCTTTCACTTCACTTTCACTTCCTTATTTCAAAGTCAGCTTCTGGGAGAATTCCAACCAAGACAAACACCTTTGCTATACTGTATAGCATACCAGACAATTTGCATTCATTATCTCATTCAGTCCTTTTGGGTACTAGATGAAGAAACATATTTCATTTATGCCACTTTACTGCTTAAGGTTTTGCATTAGTTGTCTATCATAGTCAAGACTTAAAAAGAAGAGTACCACAGTGTAGTGGACACAGTTGTGGCAGTCTCCTATCCCTTGATCATCCCCGCAATGGCTATGACCATGCTATCAGCCCCTCCTTTGAGTACCTGCTTCTCACCCATCTCCAAAATGAGTTTTTTAAACAGACTGCCAATTACAGAATCCTGCTTCCAGTGCACGTGGAATGGGCATGTGACTCAAGCTGGACAAATTAGAGGCTTTCCTGGGTATTTAAAAAATTAAAACCAAGAAAAGCCAACTTCTTTCCCTGAAGTGGGGAAGAGATAAAAGGTGGGTGGTCTGGGAGTGTTACTGCCATATCTCCATGTTGCTAAAAAAGTTCGTCTTCAGTGGGGAGGATGGAACCAACATTAAGAAAAAGCAGAGGAAGTTTGAGCAGTCACTTGTCTCTAAAGTCAGACTGACCCCTGCCCTTCACTAGCATTCACTACAGGTCAATGATATTTCTTTCTTAAGCAAAGTCAGATGAAGTTGGGTTCCTGCCACTTGCAATAGAAAGATCCCTGCCTAATGCACACAACATGGGGGAATGGTTTGCTCAGCGTGTATCTTAGTGAGGTTGGGAATAAAATCGTAAATTCTCCAGGATCTCTGGGAAACAGAGCTCTGGATATGGCTTAGTTTCCACAAATTGGAAAAGCTCAAGTGACCCTTTGTTTCAGAACAGAGTCAAACAGGAAAAGAGGCAGGATACAGAGCATCCATTGATTGGGTGCTTGTCAGAGGTAAGGCTTCTCTGTCATTAGCTTCCAACTTTGAAAGACTGCTCCTGATTTGACAATTTTCTGCATTGGGGAGGCAGCTGTCCTGATCACATCAGCAGCTGATTGTTTCTAAAACTTGATTGTTACTCCTTCCAATAATTTTGCAGCACTCAAAGCCCTGTACGAAAACCCTTCCTGCTTATACTGGATAGTGGATTCTGTTACTGGTACCTGAACTCTGATGCGTAGCGCCTAGCCTGCATGGCTCTTCATGGCCCCTTGCTGTCGACTACTTATTCCTTGGGTTTTCCTCCTCCTCTTCTGCCTCCATGTTCCAACCACACTGAATGACTTGGTGTTTCAGCAACCCAGATCCATGTTGTGATGCCTACTGGATAACTTGAAATGGGTGTCTATTACTTGGAAGGGAGTTCTAGACTAGAGGGATTCAGGAATCAGCTACAGAGAATGGTAAATAAAACAGCTGGTACGGATGGACTTTAGGGAGAATGAGTAAGAGAAGATGAGATGGCCAAAAATGAAGTTTCAAGGGATGTCTGCATTTAAAGGGTAGAAAGCCAAAAGGAGCAGTTGAAAGGAGCCCTGGAGGGGGCTAAGAAATGCTGGGGGAGGAGGGGGATGACACTGTCACAGACGCCCAAGAAGAGCAGGATCCATCGCATGCATGTTGCAGAGAGAGCAGTGGTGAATTCAGGAAAAGTGCTCAGCGTGTGGGATGGAGTTCTGATGACATTCTTCATAGGCTGGTGGGAAAAGAAGCTCTAATGTAGGAAGTTAAAGAGTGGGTAGGAAGGGAGCAGAAGTGAAGAATGGAATGAAGGGAGAGTGATGGTGTCATCACAGATTTTACTATTATGAACAGGCACCCTCTGCAAACACTATATACCGCGCTGACCTCAGTCTGGTCCACTTGTGGAGTCCTCACCCTAATAGTTTTAGTCCCTGTGACATGTGTTCCCCCATCTCCCCCACTCAAAAAAACAGGGAAAAAAAGAACAGAAAAGGAAAAAAATTAGTAAGTTAAAAATAATTTAAAATTTTATATATAAAAAATAAAGGCAGAGAAAGAATAAAGTTCAGACCATGTCCAGTTTCACCTCCCATCTCTAGGTTTCCAGTCCCTTTCAGCCCTGCCACTCTCCATCATCACATAAAGACCCCTGGCTCCAAAACACTGCTCACTCTTGGGAAGGTCACAATTACTGCACTGCCTTCTTATATTGGCACCTGAAAGACCTTTCTCCAGTGGGTGGAAGGTCTTCCCTGAACAGGATGATTCCGAGGTCAACTACCTGGAAAAAGCAGGGTTCAGATGGGAATCAGTGCTCAGGGGTGGAGCTTGGGAAGAAACTTCAGTCTCAGCCTCAGACCCACAAGCTCTAATCTTCAGGGTCAGGAGGACTAAGCCTGCACCTGTGCTCAGGGTCAGGAGGACTAACCCTGAACTTGTGCTCTGGGCAGGTGTGAGTCAGAGACGGCCTCTGCTGCATCCTGTAGAGAACCAGATGCTGAAGGTGCATTAGCTGTATCTGGGGGGCAGATGACCTCGCTGTCTTGATTCTGTTTCTCCTTTCTTGGTCCACCGGGGTCAGCCTTGCAGCGAGCTCCAGTGAAGGGTTCTGTGTCAGTTCTCTGGCTGCTAAGAGGTCAGATCAGAAGCCCCTGATCTCAGTGGGATTTCCAGTGCTGAGCTTACCCTGCCTCACTCTTCCTCCAGGCATCCTCCGATGTTACAGCATTTCTCTTCCCAGTGCTGGTTTGATTCTCACCCACTCCCAAGGACCTGTTTGGGGAAAACCATCTCAATCATGCATGCATGAGGGTCAAAGTAAGCCCCACTTATATAGATTCCATGCACTCAACTATCCTTCAGCATGTACGTTGAGCATGTTTTCTGTTTGGAGCATGATAGTAGGCACTGGGACAGAATAGCAGGATGCATCTCCTCCTTCAAGAAGTTTGCAGTCTAGTGATTTCCTAGCTTGTGAGATGAGGAGGAATTATAGTAGCATCATTCCTGCTTCAAAAACCTCCCTCCACAGAGTTGCTTTGAGTGACGGGGATGAGCAGGGCACCTGTGAGAGGAAGCAGTCAGTGGACCATGCCTACTGCTGTCACCTCATTGGAGCCTATGCACGCTGGCTTTGTGGTCATGCAGACATGACCATCCCACCCACGCCTTCCTACCCAGGCTGTGCTGCCAGGGATCACTATGAAACACCATGAAAATGTGTGTAAAAAAATCCCTGAGCCAAACTGAGATTATTCCTGCTGGGGGAGGAGAAACAAGGGATAATAATCCAGAGCAGGATGTTCATACACAGAGGGAACATGAGACAAACGTGTGCACACAGAGGGAACATTTTAATATGTGAGCCCAAAAGGAGGTGATTTACTGAGTGGAAGATCTGAGGCCTGTCGGGGGAATGGGACCAAGGGCTCAAGGAGAATTCAAGGGAAGCTTTGGAGGGAAGGAAGGACACATCTCACCCAGGGATAAGAAAGAAGGGAAGAGAAGGATGATCCTTCTGTGATTAGACTGTGATTAGAAGATCAGAGGAGCTCAGATACAAGGGGGCAGTGGCTCTTACTTCATCGTGACTGTCCAGACTCCAGCAATGTTTCTAGGGAGGGGACTTTCCTTCATGTGCTGAGGTGGCTGAAGCAGCCCTCCTCCCCAAAGAAGAGGCAAAGAGGGGAGAGCCTGCCTTCATCTCAGTCTATTCTACCAGCCCCCAGAAGCCAGGGTATGTCTGTGACTCACATTCAATCAGAAGCTCCCTCAATCTTTCAGTGTGGGTACGATTTGGGAAAGGTGAAGGGGAGGTGTATTAAAATATCTAGTGCTGCATAACAAATTACCCCCAAACCTAGTGGCTTAAAAGAATAAATATTTAATCTCTCTGGTTCTGTTGGTCAAGAATTCACAAGTGGCTTAGCTTCTTGGTTCTGGTTCAGGAGTTCTCATAAGAGTTCCATCAAGATTTTGGCTGGGCCTGAAGTCACCTGAAGGCTTGACCAGGCTCAGGATCCACCTTCAGGATGGCTGACTCACATGACCTCACATTAGCAGGAGGTCACGGTTCTTCACTGGCTGTTGGCAGGAGACCTCAGTTCCTCTCCACTAGGACTTCTCTGTAGGGCGTCTTGAGTGATCTTATGGTAAGATAAGATCTTACGGTAGGGCAGTCGGTTTTCCATAGAACAAGAGAAAACTCTCCTTGGTTTTCTTGAGAGAGAGAAAGGCAAAAGCTACAATGTCTTTTATAACCTATCCTCAGAAGTCACACACTACCATTTCCACCATATCCCACTGGCTATATAGGAAAACCCTATCAGAGCAGCCAGAGCAACCAGCAGGTGAAGGTCTTCAGGGGCCACATTGGAGGTGGCTACCAGTCACTCATGCTCGGCCAGCACAGCGTCTGGCAGTGTGGCAGTGGGGTCAGGGGCAGCAGCCACGGGGACATCTGGCCATATTCCTCCTGCACTCAGCCTCCAGACCCCCTAGAAGTCGTGCTTATTTTCCAAGCTTGCTCCTCCAGCCTCCTGTGGATTCTGTTGGCCTCTCAGTCAGTTGAGTCACTCAGTCATGTCCAACTCTTTGCAACCCCATGGACTGCAGCACACCAGGCTTCCCTGTCCATCACCAAATCCCAGAGTTTGCTCAAACTCATATCCATTGAGTCGGTGATGCCATCCAACCATCTCATCCTCTGTCATCCCCTTCTTCTGCCTTCAATCGTTCCCAACATCAGGGTCTTTTCCAAGGAGTCAGTACTTCACATCAGGTGGCCAAAGTATTGGAGCATCAGCATCAGTCCTTCCAGTGAATATTCAGGACTGATTTCCTTTAGGATTGACTGATTTGATCTCCTTGCAGTCCAAGGGACTCTCAAGAGTCTTCTTCAACACCACAGCTCAAAAGCATCAATTCTTTGGTGCTCAACTTTCTTTATAGAAAGTTTCTTTATAGAAACTCTCACATCCATACATGACTACTGGAAAAACCATAGCTGTGACTAGATGGACCTTTGTTGGCAAAGTAATGTCTCTGCTTTTTAATATGCTGTCTAGATTTGTCATAGCTTTTCTTCCAAGGAGCAAGTGTTTTTTAATTTCACAGCTGCAGTCACCATCTGCAGTGATTTTGGAGCCCAAGAAAATAAATTCTGTCACCGTATCCATTGTTTCCCCATCTATTTGCCATGAATTGATGGGACTGGATGGCATGATCTTCGTTTTCTGAATGTTGAGTTTTAAGCCAAATTTTTCACTCTCTTCTTTCACTTTCATCAGGAGGCTCTTTAGTTCTTCTTTGCTTTCTGCCATAAGGATGATGTCATCTGTGTATCTGAAGTTACTGATATTTCTCCTGGCAATCTTGATTACAGCTTGTGCTTCATCCAGCCTGGCATTCCACGTGATGTACTCTGCATATAAGTTAAATAATCAGGGTGGTAATATACAGCCTTGACATACTCCTTTCCCCGTTTAGAACCAGCTGTTGTTCCATGTGCGATACTAACTGTTGCTTCTTGTCCTGCATACAGATTTCTCAGTATGCAGGTAAGGCGCTCTGGTTTTCCCATTCCCATCTCTTGTAGAATTTTCCACAGTTAGTTGTGATCTATGCAATCAAAGGTTTTAGTGTAATCAATAAAGCAGAAATAGATATTTTTTATGGAATTCTCTTGCTTTTTCTATGATCCAATGGATGTTGGTAATTTGATCTCTGGTTCCTCTACCTTTTCTAGGTCTAACTTGAACAACTGGAAGTTCTCGGTTCACGTACTGTTGAAGCCTATCTTGAAGAATTTTGAGCATTACTTTGTTAGCGTGTGAGATGAGTGCAATTGTGTAGTAGTTTGAACATTCTTTGGCATTGTCTTTCTTTGGGATTGGAATGAAAACTGACTTTTTCCAGTCCTGTGGCCATGGCTGGGTTTTCCAAATTTGCTGGTATATTGAGTGCAGCACTTTCACAGCATCATCTTTTAGGATTTGAAATATCTCAGCTGTAATTCCATCACCTCCATTAGCTTTGTTCATAGTGATGCTTCCTAAAGCCCACTTTGACTTCTTATTCCAGGATGTCTGACTCTAGGTGACTGATCACATCATCGTGGTTTTCTGTGTCATGAAGATCTTTTTTGTATGGTTCTTCTGTGTATTCTTGCTGTCCTCTACATCCTTATAAAGCCCTTGTTTTGCTAAAGACAACAATCTAGTTTCTGTTTCTTGCAATTAAATGGGACATATGATGTTGATCTCCAGGAAGGTATTGGTGAGCTCATGTGATAAGAGGAAGGGAGAAAATAGAACTGAGGTTAAGAGGCTTAGAGAGGGTATACTTTTAAGAAGGATGCCAAGATGAATGGATAAGAAAGCTGTGGTACATATACACAATGGAATATTACTCAGGTGTTAAAAAGAACGAATTTGTGTCAGTTCTAATGAGGTGGATGAAACTGGAGCCTATTATACACAGTGAAGTAAGTCAGAAAGAAAAACATCAATACAGTATATTAATGCATATATACGGAATCTAGAAAGACAGTAATGATGACCCTATATGCAAGACAGCAAAAGAGACACAGCTATAAAGGACAGACTTTTGGACTCTATGGGAGAAAACGAGGGTGGGATGATTTCAGAGAATATGAAACATGTATATTACCATGTGTGAAATAGATCACCAGTCCAAGTTCGATGCATGAAACAGGGCACCAAAGCCTGTGCACTGGGACAGCCTTGAGGGATGGGGTGGGGAGGGAGGTAAGAGAGGGGTTCATGATGGGGGACACATGTACACCCATGGCTGATTCATGTCAATGTATGGCAAAAGCCACTACAATATTGTAAAGTAATTAGCCTCCAACTAAAATAAATAAACTATTTTTTTTTAAAAAAAAGGATGCCAAGTGGGACACAAGTTAGAGTATCCAAGAGAAAAACTGTTTAACAGCCATAAGAACCAACAGGGTTTTATGTAAATCCCAACTGAGAGATCAATGCAGAACAGGTTGTACTTTTTAAATTGAATTTAATAAAACACCCTCTCTTTTTAGTCTAGGTCCCATTGGGTCTTTGAAGGATTATAGGCTATGAAGCTGAGATTAACTCAGAAGTTAGGAGGTTTCATATTTTTATTAACTTATTCATTTTGGACCTCAAGTGCAAAAGATTAAGTAAATCATTCTTACATTTTTCCATTCAAGACTGTTCTCTTATTTTATGTATTATTTATTCTCTTTTATTCACATATTCATCCCCCACTATCACCTCATAGTCAACCACTCTAATGCCGCAACGTGTGTCTATTTGCATTTATTAATGGAAATGGGTATTGTTTTCTATGCAAGCATTTTTAAATTGTGTAAATGTTCATGACAGATCCCATTCTATGTCTTCCTTTTTTTTTTTTTCACGAGCTCTGCTTTTAAGATTCATCTGTGTTGTTCTGTTTACATCTAATCACTGGCTACTAATGGTTGCAGGGCTCCCATGCTGTGTTCACCTCATTTTGCGTCCCCATTCTCCAAGAATGGATGCTCAGGACACACTTACCTCCGGACCATCACCACAAATAACTCTGTTGTGGATATATAGGGCCCCTTTGCAATCTATCCCCAGTGCTGGAATTACTAGGTCAGAGGGTGTGTGTATTCTTAATTTGATGAAGTCATGCCTGATTACTCCAGAATGCCTCCACCAGTTCACTCCCACTGGAGGTTCATGGGGTGAACAGTTTAACTTACAGATTCATGGCAGTGGCTGGCATGCGGGCACAGGAGTAGGCTCTGGGTGTCTCCAACCTAGGTTAAAAGTATCTTTTACTTAGAGTTATACATTAATCTTTTTCTCTCATTAAAACATTTTGTAGGTCCCTCCCAGTCCAGCAGCCACTCCCTAAATAACATTCCATGAGAAGCCTCAGGATAGTATTATAAAGAAAGAGGAAGGAGTTGACAGATACAATCTTTGCCTGCAATTCAGCCATGGCCTCAACTTCCAATGCAGGTGGATACTCATGAGCACTGGAAAGCTATCTAATAAAAGTGAATTCCTGGTGGATCAGACAGTAAAGAATCTATCTGCATGGCAAGAGACCCGAGTTCGATCCCTGGGTCTGGAAGATCCCCTGGAGAAGGAAATGGCTACTCACTCCAGTATTCTTGCCTGGAGAATCCCATGGACAGAGGAGCCTGGCAGGCTATAGTCCACGGGGGTCGCAAAGAGTTGGATACCACTGAGTGACTAACACTTACACTTTCCCTCAACAACTTGACATTGAGTATATTGCTTGAGTATTTCTCTTTGTCCAGCATCACTAAATCAGATGACTACCCAAATTATTTAAGTCCCATATGACATCTTGGGAAAAGTAGAAGCAAAATGATGCAAGAGTCAAAAGGAAAGCAGACCAGCGCAACAGGCTTCATTGCTGAACATAAAGAATGCAGGTTACAGAGGAGTGTGGACTAGCTAATGCTGGAAAACAAAGAAGGTGAATTGGTCAAAGCGGACTGCATTTCAAACCACCATTCCACATAGCAGACAGCCCAAAATAGCTTCTCCAACTGTGATCAACGTTCCATAAAGAATAAGCTAATATTTGTGTGTTATTCACTCAACCGTGTCTGACTCTGCGACCCCATGGACTGTGGCCTGCCAGGCTCCTCTGTCTATGGGATTTCCCAGACAAGAATACTGGAGTGAGTAGCTTTTCCCTTCTGCAGGGGATCTTCCTGATTCAGGGATTGGACCCGGGTCTTCTGTGTTGCAGGCAGATTCTTTACTGTCTGAGCCATGAGGGAAGTTAACATTTAAATGGGGTTTTATAGTTTACAGTAAGCTGTTACAAAATAGTCTTACTTGTTCCCAACAAACTTTGGGAAATTAGAACAGCTGTACCTAAGGTCTCCAATTTACGGATCCTTAGATGATACTACCAGAGGAGGCAATGGCACCCCACTCTAGTACTCTTGCCTGGAAAATCCCATGGATGGAGGAGCCTGGAAGGCTGCAGCCCATGGGGTCGCTGAGGGTCAGACACGACTGAGAGGCTTCACTTTCACTTTTCACTTCCATGTATTGGAGAAGGAAATGGCAACCCACTCCAGTGTTCTTGCCTGGAGAATCCCAGGGACAGGGGAGCCTGGTGGACTGCCATCTATGGGGTCACACAGAGTCAGACTGAAGTGACTTAGCAGCAGCAGCAGATGATACTACAGATCAAAGATTTCAAATGACTTGCCTAAGATCACATCGATAGCCAGTTGTAGAAATGAAAGCCAAATGCAAGCTCCAGGCTGGAGTCTGGAAATGTGATTTATAACAATGCCTTTATTCTAACAAAGTTCTGCTCTTGTAGAGCCCAAGTGGAGTTTAGTATTATAGAATCTGATCCAAGTATCATAGTCATAGTTATAAGAAACATTACAAGCGGGACAACAAATTCCACGTTTCACTTCCAATTTGGGGCGGTGTTTACTGGGGATAAAAGAGAAAGAGAAGATAATCGTTTCTTAAGGAAAACCTACAGTTCCTTTCCTCTCTCACCTGTTTAGTCAATAGACAAGATAATTTCACTGGAGATTTTTAAAGCGGCTCTCCTCTACTCCCCTGTGTAGAGATCAGAACAGGCTGGTGCTCTCCACAGCCCACCGCACACACACATCTCCAGCAGCTCCAGCGGCTCTTCAGGGGTGCAGCCTCCCTGGAGCCCCCATGTTCAGAGAGAGATATTGCAGGGCTTCCAGGCTGGGGATCTGCAGTCCACGCTGAGACCAGGGAGATCAAAAGCACAATGGTTCTAGGATCCCGGGCATTAGTCTGTTACAGGAATAGCTGCCAAAAATTTGTTTGATTGTAGAGACAGAAGAGCCTACCTGCTCCAAAGATATGCAGTATCTTGTCAAAACTCCTCCTGAACCTGGGGAGTAAGTTCAGGTCCAAATCCTGCTGTGATGCTGCTTCATGCACCCCACTTTGGGGACTGAAGGGGAGGCTCCTTCTCATGGTTCCAACCAGCCCAAGGGACTCCAGAGGCTGACCTCTGACCACTCACTGCCCATCTCCCAGCAGGATGCCAAGGGATGAGCTCAGGCATGAGTAATCACTCTCGGGTGTCTTTTCCAGGCTCCTACAGCTTTATTCACGATGAGAAAGAGCTTGCACAAGAGGTGATGCAGGTAAAAGTGAAAAGAAGTAAGAAAGCTTAAATCAGATACAGAATCCTGTCTTGATTAGTGCCACCTCCTTGCCAGTGATGAAGATAGTGGAGTAAGTTGGCCTTCGTGGCTCTAACATTAAGGTTATGTTGCCTCTGGGAGTCCTTTGCCCAGAGGAATACACTACTGACCACCAAGCTTGAAAATTCTGCTGTCCTTTCGCCTAAAGAATATACCTGCCTCCTCTAAATGTGGGGAGTACCTTCCATCCAGAGCCCCTGGACAAGCCCTGGGAACTGCTGTTGAGGAGGGAGTCCCAGTGGGAGGCGGCTGGAGTTCAGGCATCAGGAGGCTGGAGGGCTCCCTGGTGGTGATGCCGGCAGGACAGCAGCTCCCCTTTCTGGTTCAACTTGACTTTCTGTGACTGAGAGGACGAGGAAAAAGAAGGCCCAGTTTATCGGATTTTCAATACTTCTTTGACTCACTTATGACTCTCCATCAGGGACTCTTAAAATGTCAGTCTTTCCCTGCTTCCTGGTTCCCCACTTTCAGATCCTCATCTGAAGTCTTTACTTGAATGACATTGGTGGCAAATGTCTTGATGACTAGGAGTAGTTACTAAGTGACTTTCCTAAACTGTCAAAGGCTGGTCTTGTCAAGTAAACCCTCAGGACATCCAGAACCACCCACTGGGGACTTAGGTAGGGCCTATGGGCTTCTGGAGTGCCTCAGTGGTAAAGAATCTGCCTGCTGATGCAGGAGATACAGGTTGGGAAGATCCATGGGTTGGGAAGATTCCCCTGGAGTAGGAAATGGTAACCCACTCCAGTATTCTTGCCTGGAAAATCCCATGGATAGAGGAGCCTGGTGGGCTACAGTCCATGGGGTCGCAAAGAATCAGACACGACTTAGCGACTAAACAACAGCAACAATTAAATCCTCACATTCTTTCCTGCCTTTTTGCCCCCTCTGGACCCCTATCCTCACTCCCAAATAGAGCAGACTTTCAGGTCAGTGGAGTTGGGAAACATTTGGGTTCAGTGGGGACTGCTGTGGAGTCGAGGCGTCTTGGAAAAGGCTGACTTACTCCAGAAAATCTTTCACAGCCTGGCTCCCGCCCACCCCATGACCTCACTCTCTCGCTTTGGACACACTTGCTTTCTTACGGTTTCCCAAACAGGTTGAGCCTTCGCTGCTCTCAATGCCTTTACACACTATTCACTTTCCCTGTTTGCATGGGGAGGGCACTGGTCTGCTAGGGCTGCCATAGCAAAGTGCCACCGACTGAGTGACTTCAATAACAGTAATGGACTGTCTCACATTGGAGGCTAGAAGTCCAAGATCAAAGCGTCAGCAGCGTTGGTTCCTTCTGAGGATTTTGTTCCAGGCCTCGCTTCAAGCTGTTGGTGGTTTGCTGGCCATCTCTGCTGTTTCTTAGCTTCTAGAAGCATCACCCCGGACTCTGTCTTCCTCACCATGTGGCATTCTACCTGTGTGTGAGTTTCTGTTCAAATTTCCCCCTTTTGTAAAGACACCAGTCATATTGTGTAAAAGGCCCACTCCACTCCGATATAATAATTTCATCTTTACTAATTACATCTACAACCACCCGTTTCCAAGACAGGCCGCATGCTGAGGTGCTAGAGGTGAGGGCTTCAGGATATTGATTTTGAAGGGAGGGAGTTTAACTCAGAGCAACTGGCTCTTTTCTATCCTTCACGTTTGTAGTGGAGGCGCCATATCCCCAGACAAGCTCCTTTATCCTATCTACCCTATCTCCACCCTCAATCCCGGCTTATTGCATGGATCACAACTGTCAGTCTTTGATGGTTTACGCTTTCATTTCTGTTTCACTGAGACGGGAAGCTTTACTAGCGGGGAGGGTAGAGCAGCTTTGTCCTGCTTTCCACTGGACACCCCGCCCCCCAGGGCCCAGCACGCTGAGTGGTTCTGTATCCTGCGTTCTGTGAACCATATTGAAGCCTGGGGTGAAAGCGGAATTCAGTACCGATCTTAACTTTATTTAAATTTTGGATATTTTATTCATAAAGGATTTCTTGCATTCATTTTAATGTTTAAAATATTATATCAAAATAGCATTTACCCTGATGACTGAGTTTTTTGGTGCACCTTATATTTCATGCCAGAAGCAAGTGCCATCTCACCTCATCCGAGCCCTGGCCCTGTGTCTGTATCATTGAAAACGAAGGAAAAAGGAAGCAGGTTCTGAGTCAGCGAGGACTGAATGATTCCTCCCATTGTAAGGCAACAGACAAAAGAGGATCCTCCTCAATAGAAGGAGCTGGCAACAGATTTGAGGGAAATTGAGGCAAGCATTGAGTCCTAAAAGCCCAAGGAGGACACAGAGTCCTTTTCAATTCCTTCTTCCTTATAGCAAAAGGACCCTGATTTAATTCCTGGGTCAAGAAGATCTGCTGGAGAAGGATAGGCTACCCCCTCCAGTATTCTTGGGCATCTCTTGTGGCTCAGCTGGTAAAGAATCCGTCTGCAATGAGGGAGACCTGGGTTCAATCCCTGGGTTGGGAAGATCCCCTGGAGAAGGGAAAGAGTACCCACTCCAGTGATCAGGCCTGGAGAATTCCATGGTTGCAAAGAGTCAGACACGACTAAGCGACTTTCACTTTCATAGCAAAAAAACACTTTTGTCCTGATGGCTGCATTCCCCTCTGGCCTCAAAACTAGTCCAGGGCCCAGTGCAAATGTCACCCAATTTCTGCCCAGCCTCAGCTGCAGAGAGCCATGCAGGAACCCAGGCTCCTGGTGCAGAGGTCTCCCCCACCCCCATTCTCCAAGGAGCTGACACACCAGAGTGGGGCCAGGGCTTCTGACAAACCTGTATCGCTGAGTGGCAGGGATTTCACCAGACACATTTAAGGCATGTTGGGCTTCCAGGTGAGAGGGAAGCTCCCCACACCTTCCTGGGCTCCAGCTCCTCAGGTGGTAACCATGACACTGCCAAATCCTCTCTCCTCAGGCCCTCACCACCCGCGCTGGGCACCTCCTTCCTCCTATCCCTGCACTTGCATCCTCGTCCCTACCTCGCAGCCAGAATGAGACATGGCACCTTGGGGACAAGTTTATTCCTCCAGCTCCCCACAAGAGTCATTTCCACGTTAAACATCTCTCCATAACCCTGCTTCTGGGTGATAGATGACCTGGAAAGGCGAAAAGTGAAGAATGAGATCTCCCCGGTGCTAAGTGGGGCTGCCATGCCAGAGTTGCTGGGAGGAGGGAACTTTGCTCAGTCACTGAAGGACCCAGCCCTGGAGATGGCCTCTCACTTAGCATCAGAGATGCTCACCTAGCAGCCTGGAAAGGAGGCACCCGCCCCAGGCCTGCATGTGGAGCAGCTCAGCAGCCCAGGGAGCCCTGTTTGAGGTACAGTAGCTCTTATTTTAAGAGTCCAGGGCCAGCTTTGTGTCTTTGCCTGTAATCTGAAGTTTCTTGAGCACTTAAGAGCCTGCAGCTGCTTCCCGTGGGGACTGACAATGAGTCGCTCTAGCAGAAGGGTCTCCTTAGAGCCAGGTACCTCTCCCACCTGGAAGGAGTCGGGGATTTGAATTCTCTGAAGCCCACACTGAGAGCTAAAGGGATGAATCATCGTGGTACCCTAGACCTGAACCCAGAGACTTGTTTTCTTTGGAAGATCAGTTTTATTGACTCTAGAAGGATAACCATGCCACGTCCTCTGAGTGCGTTGTTGTGAGGGTTGAATGTGTGATGTACTTGAACGTGCCTAAATCTCTCTGTGAATGCTATGCACGGGCACACACACACATCCAAAGGAGCCAATGGGAACAGTCATACCACAGGAGCCTGGCCACTCTAGAGCCCTATACTCTCATCCTCAACCCCACCTGGAGGGAAGAGGGCATAGGCACTACCGCCACTCTCCTTCTTGTTTCGGGGCTAGATCAGTTTGGGTGCTGTCTTTGAGAGCCAAAGTTCTAGACATCTCTGATTAGGAACCACCTGCCTTTGCTGGGCATCTGCCGTGTTGGAACAAATGCAGCCAGTGGCCTAAACAGAACGAGAAGAGAAATGTTTAATTTTTCTTTTGTCTCTCAACCAACAGCTGACCATATTTTATTTTTTCAGACTCTTGGCCCATTAGGATTCCACTGCCTGACTGGTCAAGAGAAATAAAGGCGAGAGAAAGGCTCGGAGACTCTGGAGCGCCCAGGTTCCAGGAAGAAACAGGGTCAAGGGTCAAGGGGTCAAGACTTGAGACTGAAAGAGACAGATTGGAAGGAGCTCCAGAAACCTCAACCCCCGCTTCCCAGGGAGGCCAAGAGCACCTCTCTGCCAAGTCCACAGGGCACAAGGGAGAGAGAGCACAGAGTCAGGAATCACACAGCACTTTCAGAGTCAACTACTTGGTCTCCTCATCCAATGTTGGAAACCATCCATCATTCACTCATTCATCCAACAAGCAGCTTTTGCTGATCTGATCTCTGCTTGTGGATTTGATAACTGGAAAGGAAGTTCATCATTTCCTATGGCCTGATCTTCAAACAAAAATGAGAGAATTTGGGCTCATCGGTGCTTTCAAAGACTTCCCCTCGAATAGAAATTCCATGAACCCAAGGTCTACGTGTGTTTTTCTCACTGCTGCCTAACTCATAGTTGTCACTCAAAAAATATTTGTGGAATGGATGAATGCATGATTGAACGAAATACCCTAATGTCAGAAGAGAGCAAATTCATATCTCCATGGCTCTAAGCACATGCCCTGAGGACTGAACAGCAAGAAAAAATTGAAAGTCCCAATTGTTTTCTTAACAATTCATGCAAAAATTGTACTTTGCATCAAAATACATCCGTGTTCAATTTTCTACAAAAATGGTGTTTTAGGTGACTCACCAGAGAGCACAATTTGCATGTACCTTATGGTTTAGCCCCAGGCACACTGCCACATGCCCGTGGTGGTACCCAGAGGCGTGCTTTGGGAGACTGTTGCCAGGAGACTTTCTGGTCCCATCCCCGTATCCTGTTGCCCGGATCCTGCATCCTCTTTCTGATGCCATTCCATCCTACATGCTACCATTCCCTCCAGCTCACCCAGCACCTGGATTCTGCTCTCAGGCAAAGCCTCCTAGGTGGCAGCAGGAAGTAGCATTCCTCTTGCCATGCTTTTTCCTTTCATAAAACTCTAGGTGAGGCCATGAATAAGTGGCTCTTTCTGCAGAGGGACTGATAATCTGTCTTTCTTGGCGCTATTACTAAGCTGGCCTGGCAAGTGGACAAGTGTTAAGAGGAGAAAATGGGGCAGTGGCCAGAGGAGGCAGAGAGCTCAGGATAATGGAGTCGAAAGCTATAGAGAGGTCCCCTCCTGGCAGCCGGGGCTATGAATCATGTCAGTCCTGGGGGAGAAAGTCACAACTCACAGCCCTCCCCTTGCAGCTGCTCTGCACGCCTGCCTCTGCCCAGTCTCAACCTGGGCACTTGGACTCTCACTGCACACTGCCACCCACAAGTGTGGAGCAATGTCAAGGTCAGCAAAGGTCCCAATCAATAGCACCAACCTGTGAATGAGCAGCCATTGTTGAACTTACAGTGACCTTAGCACAGTGCTGGGTACTGGGGGCTGGCTCGTGCCCTCAGTCAGCTCACAACCAGCAGTGTCCTCACCCCCAGCTCTGACCTGAACTGACACCCATCAGAATTACTCCTACAGTCTAGGGTACCCTGTTAGACCAGAAGTGGGCTTTTCCAGAGGTTGAACAATCAGTCCTTGTCAGTACGTCGCGTCCATTGTTTACAGAGAAAGTTTATGTTCATTATCTTATTTAGTCCTTAGACTCATCTTGTAAATTTATTTTAGTAATAGAAACTTAAATAAGAAATTCCTCCAAGCTCACAAATCCAGAAAGCGGCAAACTGTGATTCCACCCCAGCATTTCCCAAGAGCAGAGCCCTTTTCCTTTCCTCTACTCCATGCTCGAGAGAGACAAGGTTGACATGGTGAGGGAGAGGGGACTGTGTGTGGAATGGGTCTCAGCTGGGCACGATGTTGCCATGGGTAGAGGTGAGTCACCTTATGACAGTCTGAGGACCCTGGGACCCCCTGGAAAGGGAGAAGAGCTACCAGCTGTGCCTGGGACACATCTGTCCATATTTCTTCCCAGGGCCAAGCCTACTAGAGATATACTTCCCAGATGTGCATAAGGGCCTGGACACTTGGATAGTCATGACATAGAGATTAATCGGGTGGTATTTGTTTCATTTCTTGAAGTGTGTATGAGTGATACTGAGCTTCCACACACCTTCTGGTCCTTGGAAGCCTGTGATCCAGGAGCCGGCCATGTGTTTTCCATGTCTTTGTTTTCTTCTGCTGGGGATGGGCCAAGTGTCTTCCTTAGCTCAACAGCTCTCCACTGTGATTAAGAAGGTGTGTGCCCACTACTCGACACTCTGACAAGGTGGCTGTCTGGTTCAGTGTCCCATTTGCCTCAAGGACAAACTGCTGACCAGAAGAAGCAGTACTGGCCTTTTTCAGGTACAGTGTCTTTATCCATGTTGTGGATGGGATTCCTATTTCCCATCATTTAAACCCTATTTAAATGGGATTCCTGTTTCACATCATTTTAACCCTATCAGATTTCACTCTTGGCTTAGTCGATAAAGAGTCTGCCTGCAACCCGGGGGTCCCAGGTTTGATTCCTGGGTCAGGAAGATCCCCTGGAGAAGGAAATGGCAACCCACTCCAGTATTCTTGCCTGGAGAATTCCATGGACAGAAGAGCCTGGCAGGCTACTGCAGCTACTGTGTCCATGGAGTCACAGAGAGTCGGACACAACTGAGTGACTAACACACGCACACAAACCCTGTTTATGCCTTTTGTTTTATGCTCAGGTCTCTCTTTTGGCTTGGTTTTCCTGGGATTATGGAATTGCTGTCCTCTTGACAAGGAAGGTGCCCTACAGTGCTGTCTGTGTGTGTTAGAGAATAAGAGAGAGAGGGAGACCAGCTACCCTATACCCTCCAACTGAGCTATGAGTTTCCTCTGAGACCCTGGAAATCCCCAAGGTGCCTTCCAGTGAGGTTCTTCAGATACCCAAGATGCAAAGACAATTTCACACACACACACACACCCCATAGTATCTGCACAGTGAGTGTGTGGCCATCCTAGCAGGACTCAGATTGGGTGTGGCATTGATTCTAAACTCCCAACAGCACATCCTTTTCCCCAGCACATCTATCATGGAGAAGACCTGAATTCTGTTTCCCTGACAACCAGACTCCCTCTCTCCCCATATTTTTTAATGCTGTGGTGATAAGGTGTATTTAAACCCAGCAGCCATGTTCCCATGGTGACAGAAGACCCCCAGTAAGTTGCCATGGGAACAGGGGATGGCTTTGAAAGAGGATAAAAGTAATTCAGCTTTGCCAGAGATGACAGTAAAGTTAGAAGCAGAGGCTGGCGAATGTGGCTCAAGAAGGCATCAGGTCATGGGTAATGGTCCAGCTTAGTCTGTGTGAGGCCAGCAGGAGGTCAGCGGGGAAAAGGGGAATGTGACAGCAAGCTTCTGGCTGTGTTTATAAGATGACTCTGGGCAAAGCAATGGGACTGCTGGAATTTAGAGACAAGTTCTGTTCATTTGCTCTGATTTGCTATTTTCTCCTGACTCCCTCCTTCTGAAAGGTTTTTAGGAAACAGAAGAACGGGGTGGGGCAATGGAAATGTGAAGACCAGAAGGATGAGGCCGTGAATTCTCTTTAGTGATTCCATGACATGAAAAAACAGCTTCCTCTGAGGTCTGAGACCTGGTGCTCCTAGAGCCGAGCAGCGTTATTCCTGTTTTGTCTTTCCCCCAACATTTTATTATTTTCAAACATGCAGTAAAGTAGAAAGAATTTTACAGTTAACACATATGTATACCCATCGTCTAGCTTGTACCAGTAACATTTTAATGTATTTGTTCTGTCTGGCACTCTTTCCCTTGACTGATTTTTACACAGCTAGTAGGTGAACTAGGATTCAAACCAGGTTGGTTCCTTGCCAAAGCCTCTTTCCTTTCCATTATACTATGTTTACGGTGACTGGCCATCCCAGTTTGCCCAGGACTGAGAGGGTTCTTGGACACAGAACTATCAGTTTTAACATCAACACAGCCCAGGGGAGCTTAACCCTTTAATCCTTACATAGTCTGTTTTGAGGAATTAAGGGTGTAGTTAAGGGGCAAGAGAACCCAGATAATCAGACATGCAGCAACTTGATGTGTAAATAACTCAAGTAAAGAGAGAGACAAAACCGAGTGGTGGAGAGAATATGGAGGTACTGGAACCCTCACACACTGCGGACGTGAGTGCCAATTTTTACAGCACATTGTTACAGCACTTTAGAATGTGGGGTTTGGAAGTATCTACGAAACATAGACATACACATGTCCAATGACTCAGCATTTCCACTCTGCTGCTGCTGCTGCTGCTAAGTCGCTTCAGTCGTGTCCGACTCTGTGCGACCCCATAGACGGAAGCCCACCAGGCTCCCCTGTCCCTGGGATTCTCCAGGCAAGAACACTGGAGTGGGTTGCCATTTCCTTCTCCAGTGCATGAAAGTAAAAAGTGAAAGTGAAGTCGTTCAGTCGTGTCTGACTCTTAGCGACCCCATGGACTGCAGCCCACCAGGCTCCTCCATCCATGGATTTTCCAGGCAAGAGTACTGGAGAGGGGTGCCCGTGCCTTCTCTGACTCTGGGTGTACCCAAAAACAAAAAGAGAGCATTTGTCCACCAAACAAGAAGAGCAAAACCCCAACATATAAAAGTATGCTCGGAGCAGCTTTAGTCACGTTAGCCCACACTGGAAACAACAGAGGAACAGATGAATTCTGTGTATTCCTACAATAAGCTACACAGCTTTAAAAATAAGAAACCTATTGATGCATGCAGCAACTCGGATGAATCTTCAAAACATAATGCTGAACGAAAAAAAGCCAGGCATGAAAGAGCATATATGGGATGATTTCATTCATATGAAAGTCTAGAAAAGGCACATCTCATCTATAGTGATAGGTGTGAAGTTGGGGTTCTGTCCAGGCAGAGAGAGGGGTGCTGTGGACGGGTGAGGGAGGGCATTGCAGGGCTGATTACATGGTAGGTTCAGAGGAGAGTGTTCACGGAGCTGTACTGGTAAGATTAGTGTACACTTTACTGAGTTCACGTGGCTGTTGTTCGGTCCCCAAGTCATGTCTGACTCTGCATCCCTATGAACTGCAGCACACCAGGGTCCTTGTCCCTCACCATCTCCCGGAGTTTGCCCAAGTGTAGGGCAGCGTAGGTTACAAAATAAAAAAAAAAAAATTTAGGTTAAAAAAGGCAGACATTAGGACTGTAAAAGCAAAATGAAAATGTAAAGGGAGAGAGCAGTAAACACTAGAGCTGAGAGAGAGAGACCTGCAGTGTGGTTGCCAGAAAGCCCAAAGTGGGCTGGAAAACAGGAGAGCACATCACCAAATCACTCTTTCACTCCGGAAATTTGATCTGAGTCTGTCAGTACTAGGAATTTTACATCCCACTACAAAGAGCCAGAGCAAGGAGCCTGAAATAGAAAGGTGTTGTATTTTAAGAGTAGAAAAGTCATCTTCTGTCCTTAAACAGGAAAGAGCAAAAAGATTTTCTCTCCTGTGTGAACTAAGGAGTTATTTTGGAAAGAAAGAG
Organism: Bos indicus; assembly: GCF_029378745.1. Classification (NCBI taxonomy): domain Eukaryota; kingdom Metazoa; phylum Chordata; class Mammalia; order Artiodactyla; family Bovidae; genus Bos; species Bos indicus. The sequence continues at coordinate 23,466,404 of NC_091774.1, read as the reverse complement.
AAAAAAAAAAAAAAAAAAAGACATTCCTTTGGGGCAGATTCTAGGAAAATTAAAATCTGGAAACAAAGGCAGAACTGCTTCCGTCTCTCCCACCCCTGAGGAAACAAGCTAGTCTGGGAAATTTCCGTCCCCCTGGTACAGGAGGCATCTGCTGGGGACAGACGACCTCAGATCTCAGCCTGAGTCACCTCCAGCTCTGTGTGTCTGGAGCCGGCCCCGAGGGGTGGAGTGGGGGGGACCACATCTGTGCCTCCTGGGGGCACATGCCAAGCTTTCCACCCAGCTCTAGGTGCCCTAGAAAGACACGGATAGAAGTTTGGAGGAACATTGCTTAGAGATCTCCTCCCTGGCTGTCTTGCCCCTCAGAAATGAAAGACTGCTTTTGGTAGTCTTGGTTCCTGCAGCACTCATCCCCTTCAGGTAAACCCTTCCCTCCAACAGACAGCTGTGGGGGGGTGGGGGAGTGGGGTGGAACAAGGGCAGGAGTCAGGCAACTGCCTCCTGCCCTCTGGGCCCTTCCATCCCAGATACCTGGGCTGCATCATTTCATTTTGTCTGGGTTAATTTTGCTTTGCTGCCTGATTCTTGCTTCCTGTCTGGGTTCCAAAGCATGTAACTCGAGGATCCCTCCAGAGAGGAACACTAATTGTTAATACCTTTAACATGCCTGCTTCTGACAGTGAGAGCAGGAAAAATGTATATTTTCATATTACATCTATATCCATCTATATATTTTTAACATGTCATTGTGCCACTTTGTCCACGATTGTCATTTTAAGTGGTGGCTTGGCCTCACTCCAGGGCTGGATGCATCAGGGTCATGTGGCCTCTAAGGCAGCTGTAATTTTTATGCTGAGCTCCCAGAATGCGATGGGTTCACTTGGGGAGATTTCGTCACATTACAGAGAGCTGGAGTGAGTGGCTGTCAACCGGAGAGCACAGCTTTTAAAGAAAAGGGAAGTCTTATCCTTTTTCTCTCTGTCTCTTCTCTGGTGAAGAATAAACCTCTGCCTAGGCTGAGGGATTATTGCTAAAGAGACTCAAGAAACACGTGTACAAACACCGTTACCCCTGCAAAGGTTCCTGGGATCTTGGTTTTTTTTCCCTTTTTTAAATTGAAGTATAGTTAATTTACAATGTTGTGTTAGTTTCTGGTATACAGAGAAATGATTCAGTTACGTATGTGTGTGTGTGTGTGTCTGTGTGTGTGTGTTAGTCACTCAGTGGTGTCCTACTCTTTGTGACCCCATGGACTCTAGCTCACCAGGCTCCTCTGTCCATGGAGTTCTCCAGACAAGAACACTGGAGTGGGCTGCCATTCCCTTCTCCAGGGGATTTTTCCAACCCAGGGATCAATTCCAGGTCTTCCACATTGCGGGCAGATTCTTTACTATCTGAGCCACCAGGGAAGCCTATATATATTCTTTTTCAGGTTCTTTTCCATTATAGGTTATTGCGAGATATTGAATATAGCTCCCTGTGCTATAGAGTAGATCCTTGTTGGTTTTCTGTTTTATGTATAATAGTTTGTATCTGTGAATCCCAACCCCCTTATTTATTCCCTCCCTCACTTTCCCCTTTGGTAACCATAAGTTTGATTTCTATGTGTATGGCCTGGGATGCTATTAACTAGAGCTAGAAGGTGAATGGAAATGTAGCCCTGAGTGTTTGCACATCTCGAAGGGGTTTGGGATGGAGGCCAAGCACTGTTTATGGGCCACCGGGACCTGCTGGTGTGTCGGCCCTTCCCGGGTAAACACCTGCACTCCTGCCTGTAAGAAGGAGGCTCCAGAGCTTCATGTGGGAGTTTCAGGGGTCCTCCAAGGTCCTGAGCCTCTCTCTGGGATGAAGAAAATGTACCTAGAAGCAATGAAGAAAGGACATAATGGTTGTCCAGACCATAGAACACCTGGCCTTCAAACTAGGGGCCACAGAAAGCAGAAGTGGGCTTTAAATTCTCCTATAAAGGGGTGTCTGCAGAGCCCCTCTCCTCTCCTGAAGTTTGGGGACTAGGATCCAGCTCCAGTTTTTCCAGGCTCCCATCCTGCTCCTCCCTACAGGCAGGCCTGAAGCTCCCAGCTCCTGGGCAACTCCCAGCTCCTGGTCCCTCAGATCCTCTCCTATGGTTCAACCTCCCTCCTTCCAAGTGGCTGTTTAAAGCCAGAGAAAGAAATGGAGGAAAAAACTTCCTATTAAATATGTGTATTTCTGCCATCCCTTCTGGTGGGATAATCCCTAACAAACCACAGCTGCAGAAGACCAACTGAGCAAGTGACTAAAGGATATAAATATCTAGAATTACTGTATCTCAAATTCAGTCTTCCTGTTGCAGCCCCAAAGAGCCAGATTTAATTTTTAAGAGACTGGAGAGAAGAAGCCTGGACTCCTGGCAAGGCTTTAGATACACAATAAATGAAATAAGGCCTTAGACTGACAGTCAGCAGCATTGCCCTGTGGCTGAAAGTGAATGAAGGTGAATGCATGTGTCTTTGTATGTACGAGCTTGAATGTGGTGTGTACGTGTTTATGTGTGTGTGTGTGTGTGTGTGTGTGTGTGTGTGTGTGTGGTGGTGCTTATGAAGAAGCCATGATGATGAGATTCATCACTTAAAATTCTGATTTCCACAACCCTGATATAGGACATTTGTTTACACAAGAAGGCAGGAAGGGAAATTGAACAATGATTTTTCAAATCCTTCGAGAGCTATTATGTAGCAAATGTCATCCAGCTGTTCCCCACCCCCTGCCCCAGTTTCCCATCTGGTGCTTGTTTTTGGTGGGGCTACAGGACAGGACCACTCACCCTCTTTTGGCTGGCGGAGTCCTGGGCAGTTTGGCATATGGGGTCTGTATAGACTGTCCCCTTGGAGATAGAGTTGGCAGGACCTGGCCTTTCCAAGTGGACTGGAATCTGAGTCTATACCATCTGGGTGGTAGGCTCTGCATAGCAGGTGCCTGGACCCAAGGCCAATAGGAATAGCGCATTGACCCTTGCAGGGCACAGTGCCATGCTGCTTGTGCCAGATACCAGAATCATTCTCTAGATCCCCTGGGAGCAGTTAAGAAAAGATCAAGACTGGTGATTTGGAAGACTTCCCAGTAGGCATCTGGCCTCTAGCCATGGAAACCAAATCAAATCTTGGGCTGGGAGAATATGGTGCATGCATATACAATTCACTCATCTATTCAACTGATATTTACAGACCCCTACTAGGGGCACAATGTCTATTTCAACTTACTGGCTTGGGCTTTATTGTTGCCTATGAGAGTTTGCTCTGTAGTCATAACACAGGGTGGCATAACCTTAAAGGTTATGAGTAATTTCCTCTTCTGCTGGATTTGAAAATCTTCCACTCCTGCTTCCATTTCTTAGCTCCTGTGACAGATCTCTCCACTCTCACATTTGCCTTTACTTTTATTGCGTCAACCAGTAAGCAAGGATGAGGGACTTAGAACCTAGGTGCATGCGGTCAGAAGGTGCATGGGACTGCAGTCGTGTTTCCCGTCCCCCCTGGTTCCAGCACTACCTCTGGCTGGTGATACACCTGGAAAGCTACAATTCTGCTTTTTGGTAACAAAGCTGGAGGCTTGATACGACCTTGGTGCTTAAGAACCAAGAGAGAAATGGCAAGTTTATTTCTCTCCCATGCAATTTGTTTTACTTCCTTGGAGAGTTATATTTATTAGTCATCCTGTGGCCATGCCATGCCAAATCCCATAGAGAGTAGGGGGTCCTGCTCCATGTCACAACTCTTTCCACCATCCCTCCTCCGTACTGTCAGTACACATCCCAGAGATAGAAGGGGATCCTGTCTTTACCTGCTTTCATCATTGCTCTCTCCTCATTTGATTACAGATGTTTGTCAACCTGACTTGTTCCTTTCTGAGTTCCTTGGGGGCTGCTTTGCTCATTGCCAAGGTATAGAACAGTGTTTTTCATTTAAGGGGAGCTCAATATATACTTGTTAAATGAATGAACTGAATGAATGTATTGCAAAGTGATACAATAATAACCTCCTAGTGCTTTTGTTGAAAGGTTAGATATGCAAAAAAAAAAAAAAAAAAGTTACCCTTCCATTCTCCTGGATAAAAAGGAATAACTCTCATTTTTCATTCTGAGTCCTTTCTAAGGAAGGAAGGAAGGCAGATTCATTTGAACCTAATTGGCAAAGTTGCTTTAAACCATTTCACTATAAACCAACCTAAATAGAATGTTTCTGTCTAGGAAACAGAAAGGCCAAGTATATGTCAATGGACTAACCTTTCCCACACTACCTTTGGGACAAGTAGCAGAGAGCCCTGCCAGTGTGATTAAACCACTTTCTCTGGACCTAAGCACATCCCCTACACAAATCCAACTCCATCCATCCCAACATATCATGAAGCACTTAGACTGAGTTTCTGAATTCCTACATTCACATTCTTGTTTGGCTCCCCTACCTTGGCTGTCAGGGACCGTAAAACATTTTCAAGACCCCTAGAGCACGGAAAACGAGATATCCATGGTCTAAAGCAAACAGCCCCAGGCCGGACATATGTGCTTGTAAGACTGTCAAATCCCCTGCCATTTGCTTCTGTCACCTTAATGACTTTCTATTTCTTTCTTTTAAATTGAGTATTGTTGATTTATAATATTAACATTATATTAATTTCAAGTATAAAGTATAGTGTTCTGGTATTTTTACATATTTTACTCTATTATAAATTATTATAAGACTGTAATTCCCTGTGCAGTACACTATATCCTTGTTGCTTATTTATTTTATACATGGTCATTTATATCTCCTAATCCCATACCCCTAATTTGCTCCTGCCCACCTCCCTCTTGCCACTGGTAACTTCTTTATTTTCTACATTTGTGAGTCTATTTTTATTTTGCATATACACCCATTTGTATACTTTTTTCAACTCTACGTATTAGTGATGTCATACAATATGTGTCTTTTTCTGTCTGACTTACTTCACTAAACAAAATGTTCTCTAGATCCATCCACATTGCTGCAAATGGCAGAATTTCATTCTTTTTATGGCCGAGTAATATTTCATTGTATATATCACATCTTATTTATCCATTTGTCTGTTGACGGGCACTTGGGGTGCTTCCATATCTTGACTACTGTAGATAGTGCTAACTTTCTTGTATTCTCTGCACATCTTTCTCAGCTTCATCTCTGAAGGTGATAATACTTACAAATATGCATTGAAAGCTTCCTGTGGACTGTGTTAAGAGCTTCATACAATACTGAACATCACTCTCACCACAAAGTTACGAGACCAGTACAACTGTGATTTCCATCTGACGTGCAAGACAAAGAGACAGAGGAAGGATAAGCCACTTATTCAAGTCACACACCTAGTAGTCAGTTCAGAATCTGAGTTCAAACCCAGGTCTTCCTAACTCTAATGACTACTCTCTGAATCACATACTGTTCTTCAACCATTTGCTCTGATCTTGGAGTAACTCCTCCTATTTCTTGGAATTCAGCTCTGGGATCACCTGCAGGCCTGGTTCATGGAAAGATTATTAAGCATCTCCGTCAGTGATTCTCTAGTACTAGTCTTCTCCCAGTTCCCACACCCCCAACCAGCTCTTCTCTGCATCATGAACGGTGGGATGAATAAATAGCAGCGATGGACAAATAGAAGGAGCCACAAATACTTGCTCAGCTACTTGTTGGTTGCTGGTCTTCTCTTCCCAGGCAGAGAGGCCATGTGGTCCTAGCTCTGGACTTACTACCTTGTCTCCTCGGGGGGGTTACTTGGGGTTCTTCTGATTCTCTGCCTTCTGTTTGATGGGCTCTCACCCACCTACCCAATGCCCTGCCCTGCTTCCCAACACACAGGCACGGCACGCTTCAGCCACTCTCCTCTCTGCCTAAACTGTGTAAGTTTGCAGACGAGAGTCTGGGAGAGTGATCCAAGTGATCCTCCCTTGTGGGGTGTCTCAGTGGTCAGCACTCTCAAGGAGCCCCTTGGAGTGATGACTTTCAGCAAGCACTGCTCTCAGGGAAACAAAGCTGCTTGCAGAGCACTTTCTTTTCCAGGGTGACTGTGGCCAGTGCAGAGAGCACATTTCTCCAGGCCCAGCCCCTCCTAAGGGTACAGAACCTCTCAAGAACCCAACATTTGGGAAACACTCCGCCCCAGTCGCATGCAGAGCCGCACTCCCCAGCGGCCTCTGACAGCCACTTCCACACCGGAGGCAGTGTCAGCCGCTGCCATCCTGGGGCCCTGTTTTCCACTAATGTGCTCATCTTTCATCTGCTTTAGCATTTTGCTTTCCCAAGCCTCTTAATCCCTCATAATTGAATATATTTTATGCTGATGAGCAGTGGTGTTAATCATGCCTCTGGGCCGTGCCTAAAGGGACATTTTATTTCATTCTTTCTTGGGCCTCCTGCCAGCTTGCCCTTTTTTTCTGTCTCGAAGGAATAGGTTCCCTCCCTGAGGTTGCAATGTGAGCTAGAGGTGAGGAAGGACTTTCTGACTGAAAGTCAGAGACCCTGAAACTAAGTGCCCAAAGAGACTTGCCTTAAAGAGAATGGAGACACTCTTTTCCCTTCATTGTCATGCAACCAGCTAAACATTTCATCTTGGATCCTTGGGGACAAATCCAATGATGCATGGATTCTTCTCTAAGGCTAAGAGTGTGAACTCTCCTATCCCAGTTGGTTTCTGTCTGTTCTCAGGAGGGAGACAAAACAAGAGGGGTGAGTGGGGAAGATATGCAACCTGATTGGAATTCATTAGAGCACAGTCAGCTGAGCGTCCCCTGAAGATGAAGGATGGAGCCAATTGCTTGCAGAGCTTCCAGGGGTCCAACTTCTCTGAAGGCTTTCGTGGTGGCCACGCCATTCTGCCAGAAGCATTGTTTCCCTCGACTTCAAAGCTGGGATTTCTTTAAATTAAAAATGCATAAAGCCACAACCTTGTTTTCTTTCAATTTTAGTGCTCACGGAACTAGAAAGGATTGATATGCCAGTAATAGCAGACAAGAGGGAGAAGAATTTATGACCCCAGAAGTGCTGAGGCAAAGCAGCAGAAAGAAGCATTTAAGTCTTTCTATTAAAGTAACTCATATTAAAAAGTAATAGAAGCTGGGGTGGCAGGGGCCTTACTTATTTCATCAGTGATGCCAGCAGTCGGCAATTTGTCATGGCTGGAGAACGGGCAACAACCATCTACCCCATGAATGAGCCAACGCGCTCAGCCTGTCAACGGAAAGCTGAAGCCGATCGCAATCTGGGAACACAGAAATAGACAGTTTAAAGGCGCGTGTGGAGGAGGGAGAAGAGACAGCAGCCTCTCTGATGCTATAGAGCAGGGGGAACTTGGCTTTCGATCTTAGTCTCTTTGGGCTGCTATAACAAGAATACCAGGGACTGGGTGGCTTAAACAGCAAGCGTCCATTGGTCACTGCTCTAGAGACTGGGAGATCCAAGATCTTGGTGCTGGCAGACTCAGTTCATGATGAGAGCCCTCATCCTGGCTTGTAGATGATCACCTTCTCACTGTATCCTCACGTAGAGGAGGAGAGGACGGACAGAGACAGAAATGGAGAGAAAGTTAGCCCTCTTGGGTCTTTTATAAGGGGCTTTCCTGGTGGCTCAATGGTAAAGAATCTTCCTGCCAAGCAGGAGATGGGAGTTTGATCCCTGGGTGGGGAAGATCCCCTACAGAAGGAAATGACAACCTGCTCCATTGTTTTTGCCTTGCCTAGGAAATCCCATGGACAGAGGAGCCTTGCAGGCTACAGTCCATGGGGTCACAGAAGAGCTGGTCACAACTTAGTAACTAAACAAAAACAACAACAAGAGTCCCTCATGGAGACGCCACCCTCATCCTCTGACCTAGTCATCTACAAATACAATAACACCAGGGATTGGGGTTTCAATATATGAATTTGGCAGGGGGTGTGGGGAACACAAACACATAATCCGTAACAATTTCTTTGCTCTCGAAGTGCCGAAGTTCAAAATTAAACAAGAAGGAGAGAATTCATCAGTTAATCTTAGAAAGCTGGAGTTTCTTTCTTTCCAAGTGACAGCTTCTGGAAAGTCTGGACTAGTGGTAGTAGATCTGACTCACTGTGCTTTCACATCCTTCCTTACCAAGGATATGGAGGACTTAGGTGTGAACATTTTGACTTTTCCCTCTTGCTATAAAACCACACCTTTCCCTAGCCCCTCCCCACCTTCCCCAGAGAGTGAGAGAATGAAGCATAAATAGGCACATGTTTCCCTTAGCTTTAATTTGAAAAACAAAAGCAGCAAAAACAAAAACCTCCTTCATTTGATAAATGTGTTCCTTTAGCATCACCTCGTTTCTTCCTTTGTACACAGATGAGTTCCTCAACCCTGTGTGTACAATTTCTGATCCTGTGTCTGGCCCATCCATTCACTTCTCTGATCTCTAAAGTCAAGCATCCATTCTTCTGGAGCTGTTCCTGCCCAGGCCGCCGTGGTTTCCAAGCACCAAGCCCCAAGTCCCTTCAGCATCCTTTAGTGCTGTAGACACTACCTCTGCTTCTTAAAAATCTTTTTTCTCCTCTGCTGATCTCAGAAACAGTATCCTGGTTCTCCTTCACATCTTTGATACAAATGTGCATCTAGGGATAAACATGACCTCCTATTGCCTCATGATAGCTCTTGGATACCCCCCTAGTATAACTATGTATATATATATATACATAACTATGTATATTTATATCAACTAGTATAACAATGAAGATGATGACAACAATGATGACTACTGCTCTTACTACTGTCATTATCTTAGGGACTTTAATATCTACACTGATGACCCAAATCATACTCTGGCCTCTCAGCTCCTTAAGCTCCATATCTCTGCTAATAATGTCCTGCTCCTACTTCAACCTCATTCACATGGCCACACCAAACCTTCAGAACAACAAACCACCTTTGAAACCTCAGCTTCAAGCATCACACTTGCCAATCAGACTCCTGCCTTCCCAAAAGTTTCTTACTCCCTTTCCAGAATTTCTGTGACCTCATTGGAACCTCTAGTTCATTGACCCCAACATGGTTTTTCACACTACATTATTTCCTTATGCCCTCACCAAGAACGTGACAATTGGAATTGACAGAGAGGATATCCGAGACTTTGAATTTTTAAGCGTAGATGACTATTGGATGTATGGAGTGAAGGAGAAGCAGATTCTTCGTATGTGGTTTGGGTGACTGGGCTCAAGAACTGAAACAGGGAATGCATGTTAAGGTAGGAAGGAGTCAATAATGAGTTTAGGTTTGGACAAGTTGAGTCCAGATGTCTGATGGATTCCAGCAGGCAGTGGTTGTACATAAAGGTACAGAGCGAGAGAGTAGTAAGTCATCAAGGGAAGTCAAGTAAGTCATCTTTCAGTTCTATGACAGTAGACTCCTAATTCAACTCCCTGCTTCCAGGCATGCCCCTTCCAATCCACCCTGTATTCTAAAACACAAAATTCATCCTGTCACTGACCTACTTAAGACACTTTACCACCTCCTATTGCCTACAAGTTAAAGTTTGAGATATACTGGACTTTAAAGATCTAGCCTGTGGTACACAGCCATGCCTAATCTTCCAGTTATTCTCCACTTGCTTCCAATTCACTAAATATGAAATATGAGTTCCTGAATTTTATCTCTAGGAAACTCCTATTCATTCTCTAAAACTCAACTCAAATGCCTCTTAGTTTAGCAAGGCAGAATCCCAGTTTCCACCTCTCTTGCTTCCTCCCATCGTCAGTTGTATTTAGATCTTACAGCACTTACCACACAGGTTGTGTAATGCATGCAGACTCGTTCCATTAGACAATGAACTCTCTATGGAAAACAACTTTGCTTTGTTCCTCACTATTCTCACCATGTTCAGCTGAGTGCCTACAACATCATAAAGTCACCATTTGTATTGTGGGACTGAATGAGTAAGCCTTCACCAGTATTTTGGGCCTTGATCCTGCGGTTCTACCTCTGTGGTTTCTTTGCCAGAGAAACAAATGGAAAATCGGTGGTAAAACAATCCTGAAGGATTCTGGGGAAAGGAGAGGAGACCATTATGCGTTTTTGTTTCTTCTCTTAACTTCCTACATGCAAATGCACCTCTAGACTCAATCAGACCCCTAAGAATCTCTACCTTTCCTGCCCATAGAGAGATAAGATGAAGAAAAATTCCTCTTGGATCAAAAATGTTTCCTTGGATATTTGTTGTAATTTCAAGCAACTCAGAAGAGCAACTACTATTTTGTGTAGCCTCTTGGGATACAAATAAGTGTGTGGGAACCCCTGAGACTTATGACTTTGGGGATTTCTCCCCATAGTGCAATTTAACTGTTTTGAAAAAGTATTTTATTGTTAAAGGATGAGAAGGAAGAATGGTTGTAGTCTTGGCTCTGTTCTGTGTAACCCTGAGGGGAATGTTTGCAGTCAATGTGATTAAGGTCATCATTTGTAAATAGATGGGTTTGGAATAAATAATCTCTAACATTTATTTCAAATTAAAAGCTTCTGAGGACTCTAAGCTCCAGTAGGATAAAAGTAGATACTTAAATCCAAATCAATACATACATCCTAAAAAAATCAACAGAAGAGTAAGTTCATTCATAACCCAGCTATGACATAAGCAGTAAGCCAAGATGGCTTGGAAATTAAAATCACTCATAAGTGAGGAAATAAATCAAACCAGCAAAGTCATCTAGAGAATGCATGCCAGAGAAGGGAGAGAAGCAACGGGTGAGAGAGGGGAAGAGGGTGTAGGAACTAGAAAAAGAAAGCATCTCCAGAGTGGAGAAATGTTGAGACAATGTTAGAGACTAATGCTGAGCCCTGGATACTGAGACATCAATTGGAAAAGTCTTGAAGATGCAAGGGGCCAAAGACAGCAGTCTTGAGGAGGGGCTACTTCTGAGTTCTGAAGGAGAGAAAGACTTCCAAGGAGCATCATTTGGAGGCTTCATAGCACTGGGAAAGAAGGAATAGGAGATGGATATTAATAATTCTACAGAAACTAAAGAAAATCACCAACTTAGAAGGCACTCTAACCCCTCTCCTGTCTCAGGCACCATGCAGCAGAGTGGCATTTTATATCTCAACAAGAGGGTGCTCTTGAACTAACAAAATTCAGGTAAGACTGCTCCAAAAATAATTTTGGTAAACCTTCATCCCCATCTTCATACAACTCTTACTGCCAGTCTGGGAAAATAAATATTTCAAAATAAACAGAAAATTACAGAGGATATCCATACAAAGTTACTCCAAAAAGAAAAAAAAAAATGAAATTTAAAAATCTGTCAGTTGGTGAAAATTCACCCTCAAATCCAACCAAGAAGCAGAGGAAAATTATACTGCAACACTTCAATCTGGATTAAATATCCCCAAACAGGCATTTGCACGTATAAAAACAATTCAAATTGAAGATTAAAAACCTGAAAAGAGAAATAGACCAAAACCAGAAAGATGTGAAGCAAGTGTTCATTCAACTTAGAAAACTAATTGAAGAAAAAGACAAAATTATCTTAGAAATAAAAACTAAATTACAAAGGACCCAAGAGAGAATACATTCAGCTAAAAATATAACAAGAAACATTAAAGAAAGACACAAAACAGTCAAGAAAAAAAATGATGAAAAGAAGGTGTTCAAAAAATAATTAGGGAAAACGTGATTACCATAAAAGACAATAAAGATAATCCAATATATGTAACTGGAATCTCTGAGGGAGAGAAAAATAGAACAGAAATAATATTTAAACCTATCATTCAAGAAAACTTTTTAGAAATAAAAGACTAGGATTTGTGTATTGAAATGCCCCAGCATGTACCTGGGAAATTGACTGGAATGTTTGAGTCAGCCATCTCTTAACTCAACTTAACTTTCATTTAACCTTGATATTTGAAGGAAAGATTTGAAGTTAAGCTTCTCAATTTCTTCCAACAATGGAACAGCATTTTTAAAAACTCCAGGACAGAGTGTGAGCAAAGAATTTTATATCCAGCCAAGCCGCCCTTCAAATACCAAAGCTAAAAGAAAAGTTTTAAATATGCAAAGGCTTCCCTGATAGCTCAGTTGGTAAAGAATCTGCCTGTAATGCAAGAGACCCGGGTTGGATTCCTGGGTTGGGAAGGTCCACTGGAGAGGGGTTAGGCTACCCATGCCAGTCCATGGACGGAGGAGCCTGGTAGGCTGCAGTCCATGGGGTCGCGAAGAGTCGGACACAACTGAGCGACTTTACTTTCAGTTTTCACTCTCATGCATTGGAGAAGGAAATGGCAACCCACTCCAGTGTTCTTGCCTGGAGAATCCCAGGGACGGGGGAGCCTGGTGGGCTGCCATCTATGGGGTCACACAGAGTCGGACACGACTGACGTGACTTAGCAGCAGCAGCCAGTATTCTTGGGTTTCCCTTGTGGCTCAGCTGGTAAAGAATTTGCTTGCAATCCGGGAGACTGGGTTTGATCCCTGGGATGGGAAGATCCCCTGGAGAAGGGAAAGGCTACCCACTCCGGTATTCTGGCCTGGAGAATTGCATGGACTATATAGTCCATGGGGTCACAAAGAGTCGGACATGAATGAGCGACTTTCACTTTCAAACATGCAAAAATGGAGGGAAAACTGTATTCAGAAACCCTTTCTGAGGAGTCTACTAGAAGTCAAACTTCAGCTAACTGAGATGAGATGTCTGGGGAACTTCAAGAAAGGAATTCAAGTACTGAGTATGTTTAATTGGTGCTCTAAGACTAAAAACAATGTGGGTTGAAAATAGAAGTATGTGCATTCATGCTAAGTTGCTTTGCCCACCAGGCTCCTCTGTCCATGGGATTCTGCAAGCAAGAATACTGGAGTGGGTAGCCATTCCCCTCTCCAGGTGATCTTCCTGACCCAGGGATCCAACCAGCATCTCTTATGCCTTCTGTAGAGGATTCTTTACCACTAGCGCCACCTGGGAAGCCCCAAGAATAGAAGACCATAATGCAAATGCTAAATGTTCTATAAAAATATATATATATATAATTCAAATTTTTAAAATACTGAGGAAATAAGAGATAAGAAGAAGAATACAGTTACTGATTGCCACATAGGCAGTAGAGAGGAGTCAAAATTTACATTTAAACTTGACAACAAAATAGTATATCCCTAAGTGAGAAAAAAAGGGGCACGGGTACCATACAAAGTATAAACTACTAGAACAACTGTAAAATTTCTTAAATTCTGAGAGAAATACAAAAAGGAAAAAGCGAAGAATAGATAACAGAAGGAAACACAGTAAATACAACATAATGCTTATAGTCAGTTCAGTTCAGTTCAGTCACTCAGTCACGTCCATCTCTTTGAGATCCCATGAATCGCAGCACGCCAGGCCTCCCTGTCCATCACCATCTCCCGGAGTACACTCAGACTCACATCCATCGAGTCAGTGATGCCATCCCGCCATCTCATCCTCTATCGTCCCCTTCTCCTCCTGCCCCCAATCTCTCCCAGCATCAGGGTCTTTTCCAATGAGTCAACTCTTCACATGAGGTGGCCAAAGTACTGGAGTTTCAGCTTTAGCCTCATTCCTTCCAAAGAACACCCAGGATTGATCTCCTTCAGAATGGACTGGTTGGATCTCCTTGCAGTCCAAGGGACTCACAGGAGTCTTCTCCAACACCACAGGTCAAAAGCATCAATTCTTCAGCACTCAGCTTTCTTCACAGTCCAACTCTCATATCCATACATGACCACTGGAAAAACCATAGCCTTGACTAGACAGACCTTTGTTGGCAAAGTAATGTCTCTGCTTTTGAATATGCTATCTAGGTTGGTCATAACTTTTCTTCCAAGGAGTAAGCGTCTTTTAATTTCATGGCTGCAGTCACCATCTGCAATGATTTTGGAGCCCCCAAAAATAAAGTCTAACACTGTTTCCACTGTTTCCCCATCTGTTTCCCATGAAGTGATGGGACCGATGCCATGATCTTCGTTTTCTGAATGTTGACCTTTAAGCCAACTTTTTCACTCTCCACTTTCACTTTCATCAAGAGGCTTTTGAGTTCCTCTTCACTTTCTGCCATAAGGGTGGTGTCATTTGCAAATCTGAGGTTATTGATACTTCTCCCGGCAATCTTGATTCTAGCTTGTGCTTCTTCCAGCCCAGCATTTCTCATGATGTACTCTCCATATAAGTAAATATAACAAAAAGATGGAAAAGTTGGAGCCAAACCTCTGAGTCACGTTAATAAATATAAATGCACTTAATGTATCTATTAAAATAAAGAAATTTTCAGGTTGGCTCCAAGTGCAAAACCCAATTATGTGATGAACACAAAAGACATGTAAAATGAAATGAATCAAAAATGCCAAAAATAAATTGATGGGTAAGTTATAGAGGAAAATGGAAATAATAAGAAAGAAAGGTTCTGATTCTAAAATCAGACAAAGTAAAATTCAGACCAGTAATCTGAATAGCGACTTCAGAGATAGTCCAAGTACACAAGGAAGTTTAGTATTTTATATTATAAAGCTGGACATGACTGAGCAACTGAACTGATACTGAACTGAAATGATGTTTAACTGATGTTTTAAACCACAGAGGAAAAAAATGGACTTTTTAACAAATGGCATTAAAGCAACTGAATCACCTCTCAGAAAATGATAAAATTGGCTTCTTTCCTTACATCATTAGCAGAATAAACTCCAAATGCACAAAAGATCTGAATGTAAGAGATGGAACAATGCAAGTACTAGACACAGGAAAAGCCTTTCTATCTGTCACTGGATATCTAGCAACAATTTTAAAAAATAAACTGATTATTTAGCTACATTTAAAAAATCTTTCCAAAAAAAAAAAATCTTTCCAATGATAAAAAAATATAAGTCTAAAGACAAACAAGAAATTTGGAGAAAAAAATTATGTGTACAGTGATAAAAGCCTAATATCTCTAATACAATAATATTGAGATTATTGTATTAATCTCAATATTTTAATAAAATTATTAAAAGTTGTAAACAAACAGTTCAACAAAAAACATACAATATCTCCTAAAGATATCAAAAGATATTCCACTACTATATGTGAAACAGTTAAATAACAAGGAACCACTATATAGCAGAGGGCAATATATTCAATATCTTGTAATAACCTATAATGGAAAAGATCTGAACAGGAATATATATATATATATACACACACACACATCTGTCTATTCAGGTATGTGTATATGTATAACTGAACCACTTTGCTGAACACTTGAAACTAATATTATAAGCTATATTTCAATCAAAAATAAATTGGGGCTTCCCCAGTAGCTCAGTTGGTAAAGGATCTGCCAGCAATGTAAGAGACCCCAGTTCGATTCCTGGGTTGGGAATATCCCCTGGAGAAGGGACAGGCTACCCACTCCAATATTCTTGGGCTTCCCTGGTGGCTCAGCTGGTAAAGAATCTGCCTGCAATGTGAGAGACCTGGGTTCAATCCCTGGGTTGAGAAGACCCCATGGAGGAGGGCATGGCAACCCACTCCAGCATTCTTGGGTGGTGAATCCCCATGGACAGGAGGAGTCTGGAGGGCTACAGTGCATGAGTTTGCAAAGAGTCGTAAATGACTGACTTCCACTCACACTCAAAAATAAATTTATTCACATACACAAAAATATTAAAAGATGTTCTACTTCATTCTTAATGAAGAAAGGCAAATTAACTGTTTTCTCACATTAAAAAATTAGCAATAATTTCAAAATCTTTACAGCCAGTCTGTTCGCACTTTCGTATGTTATTGGTAGGAATGAAAAAATGGTACAATTCCAATGGAGAGGACTTGGGCAATACCTGATTCAGCTACAAACACTTCTGCCCTCTGGCTTAGCAGTCCCATTTTCAAAAGTAGACTCTAAGGATACCTCTCCAACAATTACATGATAAAAACAACCACAAGCCTTTTCTTTGTTGTACTATTTGCAACAAGAATGATAGGAAATGATCTAAACACTCATCCACAAGAGGCTGATTAAATAAATGACAAACTACACAATAGAGAACTCTATAGCTGTAAGAAGTAAGGAAGGTATCTATGAACAGCTATTGAATGATTGATGTATTGTAAACTAAAAAAAAAAAAAATAGCAAGAGATGCATTAGACTTTTTATAATACACTGAATTTTGTGTAAGAAATAAGGAGAGATAAGAAAAAATATATACTTGCATATATACGCATATTTATATGCTTGTTAATTTTTACAAAATAAAATACAGGAAATTGATCCAGGAAATAATCATTTTAGTTATCTAAACGGGAGTGAGTCAGAATGTAGTAAAAGAACTACAGAGGGGAGGAAGAATTCTGAGTATGATTTTTATATAGTTTTAAGAAGTTAACATTTTATGTATTTTTAAAAATAAGTTAAATCAACAAGGAAGAAAGAAGTGGATTCACATATTCAAAACACAAGCTAAATCAATTAAAAACCTAAAGTTGAATACACTCAAAACAAATAGCCCTAATTGACATCAAAATATTTAAATAACCACATACAAAAAAGTAATTCAAGTGATTTCTGAATGCAATACGTTGGCTGAATAACCTTGAGGAAATATATGCTAAGGACAAATGAAACTGCAACAAAATCTTGAACTTTAGACTGTTGTTGATGGTGTTGATATTGAATTCTGACACTATATTGTTCGTATCATACAAGTAGACAAATCCTACTTGCCAGGGTTCATGATACAAATACAGGATGAGCAAGAGGAAAGGGAGAATCCCGTGGCACTGAAATTGAGTATACAGTATAAATTCATGATTACGCATGCCGTGCCTGCTTAGTCATGTCCGACTCTTTGTGGCCCTGTGGACATAATCCTCTTGGCTCCTCTGTTCATGGGATTCTCCAGACAGAATACTAGAGTGGGTTGCCATTTCCTACACCAGAGTATCTTCTAGATCCAGTGAGGGAACCTGCATTTCCTGCATTAGCAGGGGGATTCTTTACCACCAAGCCACCACCTGGGAAACTGATAATTACATATGTGTATAAATATAGATATATATAGATTTCAACCTAGCTCTGTTTACTGAAATGGCCCAGAAAAAAATACATCTTACTTTCAGTAAGCATAGTCAGTATTATAAGTTGGGTTGTGTCCCCCAGAAAAATATACTGAAGTCCTAACTGCAGATACCTGCAAATGTCATCTAATTTGGAAGGAGGGTTTTGGCAGATGTAGTCATTAAGATGAGAGCTTACTAGATTAGGGTGAACTCCTATATCCATGACTGGTGGCCTTATAAGAAGATAGCCATGTGAAGACATACAGACACACAGAGGGGAGATAGTCCTGTGTAAACAGACATATTAAAGTGTGCATGTGTGCATACTCAGTTGCTCAGTTGTGTCCAACTCTGCGACCCCATGGATGGTAGCCCTGCAAGTTCCTCCTCATATTAAAGCAAGGCAGCCACAAGTCAAGGAACACCAAGGACAGACAGCTGGCAAGCACCAGGAGGTAAGAAGAGGCAGCAAAGGAGTCTTCCTTAGAGCCTGCAAGGAGAGCGTGACTGTAGACACTTTGATATCAGACTTCAAGCCCCCAGAATTAGGAGACATTAAGCTTCTGTTGTTTGTTTCTGTAATATATTGATTTCTTTATTTATGACTGCACTGGATCTTCATTGCTGCTCGAGGGCTTCCTCTGGTTGCAGTGAGTAGGGGCTACTCTACAGTTGCAGTGCCTGGGCTTCTCACTGCGATGCCTTCTCTTGTTGCAGAGAGTAGGTTCTGGGGTGCACAGCCTCAGTAGTTGTGGTGCACCGGCTTAGTTGCCCTGAGCTATGTGGAATCTTCCTGGACCAGGGATCAAACCTGTGTTCCCTGCATTAACAGTAGGATTTTCAACCACTTGATCACCAAGGGAGGCCTAAAATTCTGCTGTTTTAAGCCACAAAGCTTATGATATCTTGCTACAGCAGCCCCAGGAAACTAATATATACAGCAACTAAATCTGGATTCTAAATACCATTGATACACACACACAAAAAATATGTGCTTCTTAAAGAAATACCTGGTTCCAGTGGTCTAGAGCATCTTATTGTGCTGGAGAGCAAGAATGAACTAAAAAACTGATGGGCGTATGACAAAAAGTCATATCATAAATCAAATCCCTTACAATTATACAGTGAAGGTGACAAATAGATTCAAGGGATTAGATCTGATAAACAGAGTGCCTGAAGAACTATGGACGGAGGTTCATGACGATGTACAGAAGGCAGTGATCAAGACTATCCCCAAGAAAAGGAAATGTAAAAAGGCAAAATGGTTGTTGTCTGAGGAGGCCTTGCAAATGGCTGAGGAAAGAAGAGAAGCTAAAGGCAATGGAGAAAAGGGAAGATATAACCATCTGAATGCAGAGTTCCAAAGAATAGCAAGGAGAGATAAGAAAGCCTTCCTCAGTGATCAATGCAAAGAAATAGAGGAAAACAATAGAATGGGAAAGACTAGAGATCTCTTCAAGAAAATTAGAGATACCAAGGGAACATTTCACACAAAGATGGGCTTGATAAAGGACAGAAATGGTATGGACCTAAAAGAAGCAGAAGATATTAAGAAGAGGTGGCAAGAATACACAGAACTATACAAAGAAGATCTTCATGACCCAGATAATCATGATGATGTGATCACTCACCTAGAGCCAGAGATCCTGGAATGTGAAATCAAGTGGGCCTTAGGAAACATCACTACAAAGCTAGTGGAGGTGATGGAATTCCAGTTGAGCTATTTCAAATCCTAAAAGATGATGCTGTGAAAGTGCTGCACTCAATATGCCAGCAAATTTGGAAAACTCAGCAGTGGCCACAGGACTGGAAAAGGTCAGTTTTCATTCCAATTCCAAAGAAAGGCAATGTCAAAGAATGCTCAAACTACCACACAATTGCACTCATCTCACACGCTAGCAAAGTGATGCTCAAAATTCTCCAAGCCAGGCTTCAACAGTATGTGAACTGAAAACTTCTAGATGTTCAAGCTGGATTTAGGAAAGGCAGAGGAATCAGAGATCAAATTGTCAACATTCATTGGATCATAGAAAAACCAAGAGAGTTCCAGAAAAACATCTACTTCTGCTTTATTGACTATGCCAAAGCTTTTGACTGTGTGGATCACAACAAACTGTGGAAAATTCTTCGAGAGATGAGAATATCAGACCACCTATGCCTCCTGATAAATCTGTATGCAGGTCAGGAAGCAACAGTTAAAACGGGACATGGAACAATAGACTGGTTCCAAATCGGGAAAGGAGTACGTCAAGGCTGTATATTGTCACCCTGCTTATTTAACTTATATGCAGAGTACATCACGTGAAATACCGGGCTGGATGAAGCACAAGCTGAAATCAAGACTGCCAGGAGAAATATCAATAACCTCAGATATGCAGATGACACCACCCTTATGGAAGAAAGCAAAGAAGAACTAAAGAGCCTCTTGATGGAAGTGAAATGAGAGTGAAAAAGTTGGCTTAAAACTCAATATTCAGAAAACAAAGATCATGGCATCTGATCCCATCACTTCATGACGAATAGGTGAGGAAACAATGGAAACAGTGAGAGACTTTATTTTCTTGGGCTCCAAAGTCAGTGCAGATGATAACTGCAGCCATGAAATTAAAAGATGCTTGCTCCTCGGAATAAAAGCTTATGACCAACCTAGACAGCATATTAAAAAACAGAAACATTACTTTGCCAACAAAGGTCTAGTCAAAGCTATGGTCTTTCCAGTAGCCATGTATGGATGTGAGAGTTGGACCATAAAAAAAAGCTGAGCACCAAAAAATTGATGGTTTTGAACTATGGTGTTGCACAAGACTCTTAAGAACACTTTGGACTGCAAAGAGATCAAACCAGTCAATCCTAAAGGAAATCAACCCTGAATATTCATTGGAAGGACTGATGCTGAAGCTGAAACTCCAGTACTTTGGCCACCTCATGCGAAGAGTTGACTCATTGGAAAAGACTCTGATGCTGGGAGGGATTGGGGTCAGGAGGAGAAGGGGACGACAGAGGATGAGATAGCTGGATGGCATCACCGACTCAATGGACAGGAGTTTGAGTGAACTCCAGGAGTTGGTGATAGACAGGGAGGCCTGGCGTGCTGTGATTCATGCGGTCACAAGAGTCGGACACAACTGAGCGACAGAACTGAACTGAAATGACATGAGTATATATGCTTATCAAATTCTTGTAACTGCATATTTAAGACTTGGACATTGCACTTTGTGTAAATTGTATTTCAATTTTCAAAAATAACAATGACAGTTACAGAACTTGTTGAACTTAAATTTTTTAAAGTACTTGAGTCCATAAAGATACTAAAAACAAAAGTTGAAGGAAGGAAAGTTCTTTTTAACAGAAGAATGACATCTGGAAAAATGTAGAAAGAATTAAGTGATTAGAAAATCTCCATTTTTCAGCCACAGATGCAATATTTACTTCAGGCAAGGATAATCAATGTAAGTGTTAAATGAATGGTCTTGGAGATCAGGATAGTCAAGGAGTCCCAAGCATCATTCAACAAATCCGGGGAAAGTTGCCTTTGCAATGAAGAAATCTGACAGACATCACCTTAACCAAAAGCTCGAGCCTAACATTGGTAAACAGGGGACAAGTTGACTTGATGAGGCTTGAGATGCAGCCCTGCCTACATTACGCCCGCCAAAACCCACCAGCTTGAATCGAATCATGAGGAAGCATTCAGACAGATCCAAATCATCAGGCATTCTTTAAAGCCATTGCTCCAAATTCTTCAAAAGGTCAGTGTCATAAAAGACCAAAAGACAAAGGGCTACTGTTATAAATTAAATAAGTTTTAAAAGACGTGATAAAGAAAATACAATGCTGAGCCATTGATTGAATACTGGGGAAAAAAAAGCTATAAAAATTATTGTTAGGACAATGGTGGAAATTTGAAAATAGGTTACATATTAGATGAAACTATGGTATCTTTTTTAAACGTCCTGAGTGTAATCATTACAACGTGGCTATGTATTATAGGAGTGTCCTTCTTCTGAAAAGAGAAAGATAAAGAAAGCAAATATGGCAAAAAGTGAAGTGAAGTGAAGTCACTCAGTCGTGTCCGACTCTTTGTGACCCCGTGGACTGTAGCCTGCCAGGCTCCTCTGTCCATGGGATTCTACAGGCAAGAATACTGAGTGGGTTACCATTTCCTTCTCCAGGGGATCTTCCCGACCCAGGGATTGAACCCCGGTCTCCCACATTGGAGGCAGATGCTTTAACCTCTGAGCCACCAGGGAAGCCAAATATGGCCAAAGATACTAACAACTGGCAGATCTATGTGATGAGAATATGGGTGTGGTTTGTATTGGTTTTTCTGATGATTGGTTTAGTATTTTTCCAAATAAAATATTTGGGAAAATATTATTTTTAAAGGAAAAAATCTGTAATTTTTTGCTAAGCTTTTGCAAAATATCTTTTGCATCTGTCACTTGTTTTTTTTTTTTTTTTCACTGCACTGGGTCCTTTTTGCAGAGCGCGGGCTTCTCACTGCAGTATATGGCTTCTCTTGCTGCAGAGTGTGGACTCTAGAGCACACGGGCTCAGTAGTTATGGCACACTGGCTTCTTCAGTTGGGGCACCTGGGCTTAGCTGCCCCACAGCATGTGGAGCATGCTTAGTTCCCCAACCAGGGGACCAGGGATCAAACCAGCATCCCCTGCATTGGAAGGTGGATTCTTAACCAGTGGACCGCCAGGGAAGTTCCTCTGTCACTTTCCTGTATCACTACCCCGACCCTAGCTCCCAGTCTCGTTATATTACAGCCAGGATCACTGGAAATGTTACCTCACAAGACCTTTTCCTCCTCCAAAACAATTTTTCTAAACAGAGCATTTGTGAAGAAACACCTCTGCACAATTTTTTTCCCCAATAGGTCCAAGTTGTCCTGGGGCTAAATACAAAACTCTTTAGTCCAGCAGTTTCATTAGTTCTGAACCTGTGTTTCAAACTGCTGGTCAGACATCTCCACGTGAAAACTGCAGTATTCTCGGATGGAACTCCCCCTCCCAACCTGAATCTCTGCTCTGTCTTCTATTATTTACTGGCGTCTCCATTCCCCACATCACCCAGGCTGGCCCTCTCAAAATCAGCCTAGTTTCCTTCCAGTTCTTCGTACCCTTCATACCCTTACGGTCTGTTGACTTCATGCTCTTGCCAATCTCTCTTACATTAGATCTTTATCATCTCTAAGCTCTAACCTATTACCTGCCTACCACGTGGTCTCCCTGATGCTCCATAATAAATGTTAAATAATTATCTGTTGATGGAGGGCAATGAGGAAGGGAAGACCCTGACTCCAATTATTACCCTTTCCATCCCTTCCTCTTCTCCGCAAACAGGCTGATGATAAATGTCTCTCAGAAACAAGGAACAGCCAAGCAGTTGTTGCCCACAGTCTCAGAGGAGAACAGTGCCACAGAATTCACTCTCTTGTCACCTGGGGCCTTGCACGCGCAGTGTGACCAACGGGACAAGGAGATTAAAAAGCAAAGAAACAGTTCAGTCCTCAGGCCTGTGGCCTAATTCCCATTTCAAAAACCCAGGTGAAACATTCTAGTTCTTTGAAGCGCACAGGCTCTGCCTGCCTCTAAATCATTGCTTGCTGCCGTGTGCCTGGTATTCATGGCGCTTGTGAAGCACAAGCAGGACGGAATTGTGCCCTGTTGGCCCCCCACTCCTGGCCACGGTGGGCAAAGACAGAAGCTCTGAAAATAGTTGGCAAACTGCGGCCTGCAGTTCAAATGTAGTCCACACCGTATTATTTATAGCCTTCTAGCTAAGAATAGCTTTATGTTTGTAAAGAGGTATTAAGAAAAGAATATGGGAAAGAGACCATACATGGCCTGCAAAGCCTAAAATATTCACTATCAGAGTCTTGGCAAGAGAAGTTTACTCTAAAGTAATAGAGGGGCTTCCCTGGTGGTACAGTGGCTAAGACTGCAGGCTCCCAATGCAGGGACCTGGGTTTGATCCCTGGGTGGGGGACTAGATCCCACGTGCTACAACTAAGAGTCTGCATGCCCCAACTAAAGACTCCACATGCCTCAACCAAAGGTCCCTCAGGCTGCAACTCAGACTTGGTGCAGCCAAGTAGATAAATAAATAAATGAATAAAGTCATGAGTTTGAATCCCATCTCTGAGCTTCAATAGCTATGAAACTGCAGACAACTGTTGACTCTCCGTCAGTCCAGTTTTCTCACCTGTCTATGTAGCTGAAACACCCACATTCAGGATATCATAAGAATTAAGTGAGCCAGCACCGGTACTCTACTTCATATAATTCTTGGTACATAAGTACTCCATAAATGTTACTGGTAATTCTAATCGAGAAAAAATTATCAGTTAAAACAACCACGTCTGCCTTTTAAAGAAGAAAACATAATTCATATTAAGGAGGATATAAATCTCTAAAGAGCTCCCTTCCCTGGCTGAGATTAATGGGGGAGGATGAAGGGAAAGATGGAAATTTCAAAGCTTCTGCCAATTATTCCAGGCTGCCAAAGAGGAGACTTGGAACATATAAACCTGCTCTTTAGTAGAGCATATCAGTGAGTCTTTGCATATATAAATGGGGGCTCAGAGCTGAGCAGGGGATGGGGAGGTACTGGTCTATACAGGAGAGAGGAGAATTGAGTTTGAAAGGGGGAAATCAGATCATGATGGCAGGCTGAGCACAGGATAAGATCTCTCCCTTTGCTGAACTCATAGAAATAGTAAACAATGTAAAAATAGTAGAAAAAAATAAGTACATACAAATTCAGGTTCAAAGGCAAGAAACAGAACTAGCAGTAACATGGAAAACAGAAAAATAGCCCCAAAAAGAGGAAGCAGAATTCTTTAGCTTAATCCAGGTACCATGGCAGGAAAATTAGGGTGACATTTCTAGCTTTTAAAAACTAGAAATCTAAAAAGATTCCTGCCAATTGGTTATTGGTATCTCGTAGCTATTGATACTAACGCAGGTCAATAAGCATATCTTAAAAACAAGTCCAAACGTCTACTCTTTGACCAAAATCATGCTTGTATGAATGGGTGAAGAAACGAAGCCATGAAGGAGGTGGTCTTTCAGGACTTCTACTGAGTGGGCACGACAGTACAGAGAAAGAAAGACTGGGAGCCAGGAAGTTGGCACAGTTGGCTTTGAAAAGGTCATTCTACTTTTCAATGATGCTGACCGCCTGGAGGTAGAGGCTAAATAGAAAGTCCACCTAACTGCCCCTCTTTCATACTCAAGATCAGGCAAAAGCATCAGCTGAATGAAATTCTCTGGTCACTGAAAATGGAAAAGAAGGCTCCATGGGGTGCCATAATATGAAATTCCATATGTTTAATGGCAGAGTGTATCAATGGTCACATATGGGTCACATATGGATGTGAGAGTTGGACCATAGAGAAAGCTGAGCACCAAAGAACTGATGCTTTCTAACTGTGGTGCTGGAGAGGACTCTTGAGAGTCGCTTATACAGCAAGGAGATCAAACCATCAATCCTAAAGGAAATCAACCCTGAATATTCATTGGAAGGACTGGTGATGAAGCTGAAGCTCCAATATTCTGGCCACCTGATGCGAAGAACTGACTCATTGGAAAAGACCCTGATGCTGGGAAAGATAGAAGGCAGGAAGATAAAGGGACAGCAGAGGATGAGATGGTTGGATGGCGTCACCAATTCAATGGACATCAGTTTGAGCAAGCTCTGGGAGATGGTGAAGGACAGGGAAGCCTGGCGTGCTGCAGTCCATGGGGTTGCAAAGTCGGACCTGACTGAGCCACTGAACAACAAAAATGGCAGAATGGGCTGCCTTAACAGCAAATAAATAAATTAACCAAAAAGCAACATCAAACCCAGAATAAATCAACATAAATTTTTTTGCCCCAAGCAAAAAATGAAGTGTTCCATATAGTCAACAGGCCAACAGCACCTAGCCTGCTAGTCTCCAGTACCAAAAGAAAATACATCTGCATAACAAGGAGATAGAATTCTTTAGTAATGACCACTGCCTACATGTACTAGGCAGACAAGCATCAGAATGGAGGATAAGACAGTGTGAGTCACAGCACCTGTGTTAAAGATAGTGGCAGGAAGGCGATTTTCCTGATTGTTTCCATCTTAACAGATTTGGATACAGACCCTATCCAATAGGCTTAATATGTTTCCACAGTTGCCTCTGCCAAAGCAGTTTGGTCTTAATGGGAAATATCTCCCTACTGAGGGGGCCAGTGAATGAAGCCATTATCCTAGTCTTGGAGTCATTTAGCAGGAGATGGAGGAAGCAGACAAGTAGGGAACCATGGTAATGACTATATGTAAAGCTCCACACCACCCCACTAGATGAGGCACCAGAGTCCTTATACACTTGTGTAGAAATCTCTCAGGGATGGATAATCCATGGTTTCTTTCATTTTCCAATCAGTTATGTGTATCACATAGAATTACCCGGAACCAAGGGAGAAAGGCTTCCTCATCCATGCAAAAGTCATATCTAACCATAAAGTAAGGGATAGTTAACAACCCCCTGAGGGTACCTCATTCACGGCCAAGGTATACCTCACCACCATCACATGGAAGTGAAAGATATCCATGGAAGGATACCATGACCCAGATATATACCACTTCCACCCAAATATAGTCATCCATGGCATGGCCAAGGTTGTTTGAGTCCAGAAAGGGTATAACTTGAGTAAAATACTAAAAAGTGGGGTGCATGTGGATTTGATGTTTTTCTAAAGTAAATGGGCCTCAGATCAGATCAGATCAGATCAGTTGCTCAGTCATGTCTGACTCTTTGCGACCCCATGAATCGCAGCACGCCAGGCCTCCCTGTCCATCACCAACTCCCGGAGTTCCCTCAGACTCACGTCCATCGAGTCAGTGATGCCATCCCGCCATCTCATCCTCTGTCATCCCCTTTTCCTCCTGCCCCCAATCCCTCCCAGCATCAGAGTCTTTTCCAATGAGTCAACTCTTCGCATGAGGTGGCCAAAGTACTGGAGTTTCGGCTTTAGCATCAGTCCTTCCAAAGCAGTCCCAGGGCTGATCTCCTTCAGAATGGACTGGTTGGATCTCCTTGCAGTCCAAGGGACTCTCAAGAGTCTTCTCCAACACCACAGTTCAAAAGCATCAATTGTTCGGTGCTCAGCCTTCTTCACAGTCCAACTCTCACATCCATACATGACCACTGGAAAAACCATAGCCTTGACTAGACGAACCTTTGTTGGCAAAGTAATGTCTCTGCTTTTGAATATGCTATCTAGGTTGGTCATAACTTTCCTTCCAAGGAGTAAGCATCTTTTAATTTCATGGCTGCAGTCACCACCTGCAGTGATTTTGGAGCCCAGAAAAATAAAGTCTGACACTGTTTCCATTGTTTTCCCATGACCATCATAAAAGGCTCAGTTTTAATGAGAGCTCTCTAAGGAGATAAAAGTTGACTTTCCATAGCAAAGTACCTAAAGACTAATAGCAGGAGTTTGCTTGCATAGAAGTTCAGGACAAACTTTTTCTACAGGGAAGAACCTACCAGAAACTTGAGAAGGCATATGTATCTAACTTATCTGCAAAGGAAGGTGCTTCAGAATAATGTGAAGTCAGGGTAATAAGATACTAAACAGGACTCACTGTACCAGCCTCTGCTGCTGCTGCTAAGTCACTTCAGCCGTGTCTGACTCTGTGTGACCCAATAGATGGCAGCCCACCAGGCTGCCCTGTCCCTGGGATTCTCCAGGCAAGAACACTGGAGTGGGTTGCCATTTCCTTCTCCAATGCATGCATGCATGCTAAGTACCAGCCTCTGCTGCTGCTGCTGCTGCTAAGTCACATCAGTTGTGTCCGACTCTGTGCGACCCCGTAGACGGAAGCCCCCCAGGCTCCTCTGTCCATGGGATTCTCCAGGCAAGAATACTGAAGTGGGTTGCCAGGTACCAGCCTCTACACCAACTCAAAACCTCTTGTTGTGTCCACTTAAAGAGAGCAGGGATGCATGAAACCTGGTGGATGGTTTTGTGTAAGAGTCTGAGATCAGAAATAAAGACGCACTGTCAAACAATAGTATGAGTAGGTGCTGAATCACCTATTTGGAAATGGGATCCTACAATGACACTGTAGCCTATGGTCCTGACAATTCAGGGTCCAGAGAGTGTAGTTGGGACCCTGGACTTTGACTGTGAAGCCATTCCCTGAGAAGCCATCTCTCTGTCACATGGAAGATGAGCTCCTGGTGATCAGCAAATGATCCCTGAATGAGGACACATCAATATGTTATCTCAGGACAATTCCTGGGACAGGGTGGGAGGAGGAAAATGGTCTTGTCACACCATTTGGTGACAGAGGGATGAACAGTGAACCTGTACTGCTGAGATCCCCAAATAGTGGTTGGAGGGGAAAGGAATAGACAGTTCTGGCTAGATCAGTGGCCACATATACCTGGAGTTGACAGCTGTGATTTGTCCATTCATAGTGATGTTATCAGGGAACAAAGACAGGCAGACAAAGCATTATCAATTAACTATCTCCAGAAAACCATGAAGTTCCAAAAGCGACTGCACTTTTTAACTAAACATGCTAGGAACTGAAGGGTGATAATGGTAAGACTTCAAATGAACTTGGTCTGAAGAGGCTCATTCCATTAAATTTTGTGGGGGAAGTAAGAGTCAAAAGTAGCGAATAACTGAAAATCTGATTTTCTGCATATCCCAATCTAGTGATACTGAGGACTCCTCAATCCAAGGGAAGAGGCCTGGTAGCCAAGACATGAAGAAATGCTATGCACTAACATGAGATAGCCTGGAACAACCATAGGATACTTTTAAGATAATATATAAGATAGTTATATTTTCTTAACCAGTTAGAAGAAATCCTGAAAGACCTTAGCAAAGCCAAGCACAACTTGACTACAACCTTTCTGTGTGTCTCGCCATAGAACATCTGTACCAGTATGGGCTAAACAGTTGTGTTTGCCTTTTTTTTTTTTTTTGACAAAAGCTACCATCAGCAGCTCTGGAACAAATCAGGCATAAATCAATAATGATCTTTCCTCATGTCGCACAAAAAGATATGTCACTCATTAGAAGCAAATTTAATACCATAAATGGGAGCAAAACAAACACACAGGATAACATCATAAGCAAAAGTGGTGAGAAAACATCATCATGGGTAGTCAGGATTTACGGGGTTGGTGCTTGCCTGGATGCAAGAAGAACTATAATGTCTCAAGTCTTGAGTTTAAAAGATCTCTTTTAGATTCTGTTCAGTTATATTTCCCAAGCCTGGGGGATGAAGGCAGTTTCGGCAAGCTGCAGCCCCTGAAAAGAGATCACGGTAGAGCCAAGCACACCTTCTCTTGTTCTGTGTTGACCCAGAGCTCCTACTAAGTTCCCGCAAGGTGGCGCTGTGAACCTTATTCTTTGTGCTCCTATTGCGTAGTAAGCCTCAACGATGATGCAAATGATTGGATGTATGAAATTCATAAATATGTCACTGAGGAAGGCAACCCCCAAACATGGCCCCAACGATCCTGGCTCCATGGCCCTTGCTAAGTCCCCTCCCATGCTGGGCTGGGCTATCCTGTATAACCAATAGAATGTTGCAGAAATGGTGGAAGGTGCATGACTTCCAAAACTAGGTCACAAAAGACATTTTCTTTCTTGGGTTATACTTGTTCTGGGTGAAGACAGCTGCAACATCATGATGTTACTCCAGCGTCTCAGTGGAGAAGTTCACGGGGTAATAGACTGGGGGCTCCTGCTATCAGCCAGCACCGACTTGCCAGCAATGTCGACTGCATCTTGACGTGGATGGATCCTCCATCTCAGTTAAATTTTTAGATGCTTGCATCCCCAGCTGACATTTTGATTGCAACCTCATGAGACACCTGGAACCAGAACCATCCAGAAAAGCTGCTTCCAAAATCCTGACCCACACAAACTGTGAGGGATTAAAAAAGAAAGAAAGAAAGATGTTTTAGGATAATTTGCTGCACAACAATAGATAACTAAAACTAGCCTAGATAGAAAGCAAGTTGCTTATGAGATACAGGCAAAACACATATGATGTGTGAAGTATAGATGATGAGTAAGTAAGTAGCTTGTGAGACATATGCAGAATTCATAAGACATGGTGAATATAGATAATAAGTTAGCAACTTGTAACACATGCTACAGATATACAGAATAAACGGAATGTATGATGAACCAAGTGAGTGCGTTTCTTATAGCTAGAAAGTGGAAGAAAGAATACATTATGATATACCCCCTCTGGGTTGGCAGCTTGGTCATGCCTAAATCAGCAAGGCATTGGTTGACATCCATATGGTCACATTTTGGCCCCATGTGCTCAGAGCAAGAAATGCAAGCTATAATTGGCAAGCTATAGCTGTGGCCAAACATACCTGTTCTTGCCCTTGTGATCCTCTTATCAGAGAGCAAATGCATGCTTTGGCCCAGGGGACCTTCTGTGTACTCGGCCTTCTTGCTCATATCTTAATTCCCATCCTATCGGCCGGGAAGGCAGATACAGGTGAAAGAGGGGACATACATGCATTGGGGACATACAGGATTTAGGGAGTATGGTCCTCTCACCAGTCTGACTTGATCCTAAGTGGGTTAGTCCACTCCAGCCCTCTTCCCTTGGTTCTCAATTTGTGTTTTAAATACATTTAAGGAAACAATGTGTTTTGAGCACCTTCCTTTTGTCCACGAGCCTTTCTGTTATGAATCCTCTGAAATAACTTACCCTATGGAGTACTTAGAAGCTATCATTGCAACAAGGTAATCTCCTACATGAGTGGGATCTCACCTGACAGTTCTGAGCCTCAGTTTTCTTATTTTTGAAAAATGGAGGTCAAGCTATATACTGGGAAGTACTGTAAGAATAAATGAGACAATTGTGAGAAGGCACAGCACAGCCAGGCACACAGTAGCTATGTACCAAAAGCAGTTTCTTCTGCCTCTGTGTGACCCTGTACAGTGGCCACATTCAGCTTAGTCATCGTTGAAATGGCTATCATAATACCTACCCCACAGAGGTGGTACAAGGATTAAATAAAAACATTTTTGAGAGCAACAAGCACAGGGCTTGACACACAAGTAGATGGTCAATACGTTTTAAATCTGTTTTCTTTTTGTTACAAACTAAAAAGAAAAATAACAAAAGCTGCCTCAAATATCTGGGAAATCTCTCCACCTCCTCCACCAGCTCAGATTACCTCCCGGACTACACCCCCTGCCCCCCCATTGCTTTGAAGGGTTAGAGCTTTTGTTCCTTTATGGAGACTTACAATTCATCCCCGAGGAAGAAGCCAAATGACTTAAATTCTACCCTAAGACACAAATGACTAACAATAGATCCTTGCACAGAAAGAAAGATTTTATGAGAGGGAGGCGGGAGTAAGAAGACAGGGTTCAGAAGAAGGGCACTCAGAGGTGAGAGACAGAGGAAATCTTCAAGAGGAGAGCCTGGAAGAAGGCCACAACAAAGGCAAACAGAGCTACCAAGGGACCCCTCTCTCAGAGGCAGACACTATTGAGGCAGGGACCCTCAAAAGTCCTTCCCACACACAGTCCCTCCCTTCCCCCCACAGCCCCTCTCTGAGACTTCACCCTCAACAGCTCCTCCCACAGACAGCTCCTACCACACACAGCCCCTCCCTCAGACAGCCCTTCCCACAGACAGCTCTTCCCACACACAGCCCTTCCCACACAGCCCTCCCACACACAGCCACTCCCACACACAGCCCTCCCATCCCCAGCCCCTCCCACACACAGCCACTCCCACACACGGCCCCTCCCACATACAGCCCCTCCCACACAGCCCTCTCATCCCCAGCCCCTCCCATCCCCAGCCCCTCCCACACAGCCCTCCTATACACATCCCCTCCCACATACAGCCCCTCCTACACAGCCCCTCCCACACACAGCCCCTCCCACACACAGCTACTCCCACACAGTCCCTCCCACACACAGCCCCTCCCACACATAGCCCCTCCCACACACAGCCCCTCCCTCAGACAGCCCCTCCCTCAGAACAGCACCCCTCAGACATCCCCTCCCACATACAGCCCCTCTCACACACCCCTCCCACACACAGCTCCTCCCACACAGCCCCTCCTATACCCAGTCCCACCCACACACCCTACCCACACACAGCCCCTCCCAGAAGATGAAGTGCAGATCTCAGGTTGCAGGAATAAACAGGAAAGAAAGAAACTAGCATCCTGTGGAAAGGAGCTGCAATAAGTTGAAATGGCCCGCCTCTTTAGAAAAGACCACCTCCTCCTCTCCTTAGGGCTTCTCCTTGGTCTCCAGATTAGGAAAGAGGATTGTGGGATTTGTGCCTCAGAGGAGAAGCGGCCATTGATTGGGTTTCAAGCTAAACCATCAGAGTCCCAGACCGATCTGGAGCCATGTGGGAGGCAGCAGGGTGCAGAGAAAAGCACGTTAGGCTTGGAGTCCAAAGTTCTGATCGCAGATTTCAGAGTCTCCCTATGTTAGGGCTGTGCCCTGGCCTGAGTCACATATTGTTTCTATCAGAGTCACCAGAGTGAAATAGGGCTCGTCACATACCTGCAGAACAAGTTTATCTGGAAGCTAACTGAGCCAAGCTTCTGGTTCCCTGCTGGTCAGGCCCCCAGTGAGGGCACACTGTTCCTGGAGAAGGGGGAAGCCAGGTTGCCAGCAGAAAGTGTTCATATGTAAACATTTCTGGTAAATTGCCTAAAGAGATCTCAGAAGAAAGAAACCTGAATTTTCCAAAGCTATAGTCATTTCATATTTGAGAGATGAGTTTTGCATCATACTAAATGAATATTCCCTTTTATAGCTAATTTTGGTTTCCTTGGTGGCTCAGACAGTAAAGAATCCTGCCAATGCCGGAGATGGTGGGTTTGACACCTGGGTCAGGAAGATGCTTGGAAAAGGGACTAGCTACCCACTTCAGTATTCTTGCCTGGAGGATTTCATGGGCAGAGGAGCCTGGCAGGCTACAGTCCATAGGGTTACAAAGAGTTGGACTGGACTGAGCAACTGTCACACATAGCTAATTTTATGCTTATTTGTTATTTCTTAAAGCCCCCTCCCTATACGTTGTACCAATTTCAGATCTCATAAAACATGGACCCACCCCTAAATGCCTCAAAATGTTGTTGTGTGGATAAAATAAAATGACCACTAAAAGAGTGATGGACCCAGAAAGCTGGAAATAAATGCTTCTTATCAATAAATCAAATTCTGAGGTCCCTTCTCAACTCTCCTCTACCCAAGTAAGGTGGAGTAGGAGGAGAAAGGCAGTCAAGAGACCTCCCCCCTGGATTCAAGACTGAAGAGTTGGCAGGGAGCCTGCTGCCCTCCAGCCAGGACCCCTCCAGTCAGCCAGGGCCTGATGATGTAGTAGCTTGATTCAGCGGATAAACATCTAGTGCAGCTTGCTAGAGGCCCCCAGCCTCGTATAACTGTTGACACAGAGCAGATTCCCTTTCTCTACACCACTGTTTATATCTTAGCCAAGTGTCCTGCATAAATCTCCCATCCAACCACCAGACTCTCTGGCTGCTACAGAAGTGGCCAACTAGAAAATTGCCTAATAAGGAGTTTGCTGCAGGAACTAGGGGTATCTCCATATGCAAGGCTGACTTGTGGGCACTGACAGAAAACCCCAATAGGAGACTTTGCACGATGGAGGTCAAGAACAGAGTTGGAGGCAGCTTCAGCTTAAAGGAAGGCTCTCAACCAGGAGTCTGGGTGTGTGAAAGATAGGTTCTGTTCAGCTCGGGGTCAGAGAACATACTGAAATCCCAGTTCAACAGCTGTGGGAATAAGTAGGTTCATTTGTAACATTTTTTTTTTTTTGGTTTCCACATATAAGTGATATGTGATACTTGTCTTTTCCAGTAGTCATGCACGGATGTGAGAGTTAAGCCATAAAGAAGGCTGAAGAACTGATGCTTTCAAATTGTGCTGCTGGAGAAGACTCTTGAGAGTCCCTTGGACTGCAAGGAGATCAGACCAGTCAATCCTAAAGGAGATCAACCCTGAATATTCACTGGAAGGACTGATGCTGAAGCTAAAGCATTGGCCACCTGCTGTGAACAACCGAACAACCGACTCATTGGAAAAGACCTTGATGCTGGGAAACACTGAGGGCAGGAGGAGAAAGAGGTAACAGAGGATGAAATGGTTGGATGGCATCAGCAACTCAATGGACATGAGTCTGAGTACACTCTGGGAGATAGTGAAGGCCAGGGAAGCCTGGTGCTGCAGTTCATGGGGTCACAGAGTCAGACACAACTTAGTAACTAACAACAACAATGATGAACTTATTTATAAAACAGAACCAGACTCACAGACTTGGAGAATGAATTTAACCAGGGAGGTAAGATAGGGGGAGGGAGAGATAGATTGGGATTTTGGGATTGACTTGTACACACTGCTATATTTAAAATAGATAACCAAAAAGGACCTACGGTATAGCACAGGGAATTCTGCTCAGTATTCTGTAATAACCTAAATGGGAAAAGAATTTGAAAAAGAATACATACATATATATGTATATTTGAATCACTTTGCATTACACCTGAAACTAACACAACATTGTTAATCAACTATGAAAGTGAAAGTGTTAGTGGCTTAGTCATGTCCGACTCTTTGTGACCCCATGGACTATAGCCCGCCAGGCTCCTCTGCCCATGGAATTCTCCAGGCAAGAATACTGGTGTGGGTAGCCATTCCCTTCTCCAGGGCATCGTTTCGACCCATAGATGGAACCTGGGTCTCCCTCACTGCTGGCAGATTCTTTACCATCTAAGGCAGTACTCCAATGTAAAATAAAAAACAAATTTTAATAATCTTTTTTAAAAGTCCTAGGAAGTATGTAGGCTTGGTTCCGGTTCAAACTCATTCTTCAATAGGGGGTTTTCAGAAGAAAAATAGAACACAACTTTGTAATCGCTTTGTGGTTTCATAAATTAATATTAGGGCTTGGTTCAGAGCTCAGCACAGTTGTGTGGTAAGCTGTGGTTTGGGGCTCATGGTCTGGCTGAGGTCCCTGATTGGAATGCCTGGAGAGCTGTGGCTTAGAAGGAGCAAAGGCACAATCTTCCTCTTGCAGTAGGAGCTCACAGCTGCCTCCAGTTCATCTTGACTCAGCAAGGGGCACCTCAGAAACGACTCCCCGAGCTAATATATACAGGCCTCTATTTCTTTTCTGCCAGAGTCCTGCATAAATAGCCTCATCCAGAGTAGCTGTTATCTTAAATAATAATTAAAAAGAGTAAGAGTCACCCTCAAGGAATGGAGGAGGGGAGAGGGCGTCTTTATATTTAGATATTCTGGACTTGATTATAAATCCTAGAGCTGGGCTGCTCTGTAGGTATCTGGCTTCTCTAGGCAGGCCCTCTCTATTTGATCAACCGACTACTGCCATCTAGTGGATTTGGAGGCCTTTGATGAGCTGCTGCTGCTGCTGCTAAGCCACTTCAGTCGTGTCCAACTCGGTGCGACCCCAGAGACAGCAGCCCACCAGGCTCCCCCGTCCCTGGGATTCTCCAGGCAAGAACACTGGAGTGGGTTGCCATTTCCTTCTCCAATGCATGAAAGTGAAAAGTGAAAGTGAAAGTGAAGTTACTAGCTCCTTAGAAAACAATGCTAGGAATTGATTTTGAGAGAAGCAATGCTTAATTAGGGCAGCAAATCTTAGGGTGGCCTGTAGGTAGGATTACGGCTCAATCACCCTGGAATATCCCTGTGTGTAACTTTTCCTCTTTGACATAGATTAAAAGAGAAAAAAGAAGGGTTTAAATATTCATTGCCTGTGGGTCATCGATATTCTGGAGTTTATTTGGCTACTGAATCAAAACTGCCATTGGGATCCTTACAAAGACTTAGTTAAGGCTGAGGCTGTGGATAGCTTTACTGCTCTGTTCTGAGCTCCCCATGCAGGCTGCAGTGGCCAGATTGGTTGAGGGATGTAGCTATGGTGATGGGAGGAAGCCTTCAGCTAAGAAACAGAAACCCAGATCCCTAGAGCCGTCCTCAGAGAGGGTGTGTCAGTCTGTCCAGGCAGCCCTCAGTTCTCAGCCCCCAGGTGGTGGGTATGCCCCTTACTTGAAGAAGGAAGACAAAAGGAGCCAGCCCTGGATTCCATAACTTCCTTCTTATGGAAGCTTGTGATTACCTAGAGTGGTTGTTCTGAGGACAGAGCAAATCAAAGAACTGCTGATCTGGAGTTTTCAGGGAGCTTAGGAAAGGAATCAGGTTAACTACAGAAGGAATCAGCGAATGAGCACAATCAGTCTTTAAGATGGACAAGAGACTTGGTAGGGACCAAAACATTCGAATCAACACCGCAATCCACAAAGAGCATTTGGTTGAGATCTGTAAAGATTTCTCTCTGTTATTGCAGCTTCATTTCCTCCTAGGTTACAGCCAAGCCCTGTCTTCTCTGTCTACTGAGGCTATGAGGTTTCTGTCCAAAGCTGGGAATGGACCCAAATCACAACGCCCTCCCCAACCCAGGCTTCACTTTTCTCATCCGGAAAATGAAAGTGTGGGTTTGATTACCCCTCAAATATCTTCCAACTGAATCTGAATTCTTCCAATCTAAATTTTCTTTTCTAAGTTTTAATTAGTTGGGTTTCAGTTGAAGTCAGGGCCTGGAGTGGACTGAACTCAGGACCTTTTACTAACACCTGGAAGGTCTCCCAAGGAGTGTTCATCCAGAACAGAAGCCTTTGGGGACTAGAATATGAATTTGAACAACCATTGCAGCAAGTGTTAAAACCATCTTTGTAGACCTGGCCTACTGATAAGACAGCCTACTGTTAATTCATCTTGTAACCTTGATAAGTCATTTATTCACTTAAACTTTGCTTTCTAAATCTAAAAATAATAACCTTCTTTCCTGTTTCCTTCTCAGGATTGGTGCAATCCTGAGATTAGTTCAGCTCAGTTCAGGTGCTCAGTCGTGTCCGACTCTTTGCGACTCCAAGGACTGCAACATGCCAGGCCTCCCTGTCCATCACCAGCTCCTGGAATTTACTCGAACTCATGTCCATTGAGTCAGTGATGCCATCCAACCATCTCATCCTCTGTCATCCTTTGTCCTCCTGCCTTCAATCTTTCCCAGCATCAGGGTCTTTTCAAATGAGTCAGCTCTTCACATCAGGTGGCCAAAGTATTGGAGTTTCAGCTTCAGTATCAGTCCTTCCAATGAACATTCAGGACTGATTTCCTTTAGGATGGACTGGCTGGATCTCCTTGCAGTCCAAGGGACTCTCGAGAGTCTTCTCCAACACCACAGTTCAAAAGCATTAATTCTTTGGTGCTCAGCTTTCTTGGTAGTCCAACTCTCACATCTGTACATGACTACTGGAAAAACCATAGCCTTGACTAGATGGACCTTTGTTGGCAAAGTAACGTCTCTGCTTTTTAATTTGCTGTCTAGGTTGGTCATAACTTTTCTTCCAAGGAGTAAGTGTCTTTTTATTTCATGGCTGCAGTCACCATCTGCAGTGATTCTGGACGCAGTGATTTGGATTTTGCAATCCTGAGATGCGAGAAGCTAAAAATCTCAGTATGGATTTTAAATGCCATTTTTCTGTTTAGGTTGAATTAAATCTATTTAATATTATAAATCTCTTCCAGATGATATCCAGCAAACAAACAGCCAAACAGTACGTGTCTGAAAGATCACAGACTTTGTCTTTGAGGAAAAAAGCAAGGCCAAGTCTGAGAGAAATCAGTCTTTCTAACCAACAGGGAGATGCTGGCCCTCCTTTGAGCCTCTTCCTTCCAATCCTTGGAGCTTCTTTGCCTAAAAGTGGAGCTGGAAGGTGGAGATAGAAGATGGCCTGGAAGCCACTGGCATCTTGCTTTTAGCAGGTGGTGATGGGAGAGCTGGAACTTATGTCTTCACCCAGAAGATCTGATGATGCTTCCTCTCCTCCACAGTAAACCTCTCCAGGAAAGAGCAGAGAACCAAAAAACTGCAATATGTGATTCATAATTGTCAATAACATTTGCGTCATTTTGATGCTCTATTACATTAATTGCTTTCCTCCCTACACTTTATTTTAAGGTGAACATTAATTGATTCCCAAGTGTAATCACAATTATGGTGAGTTATCCCGCTTAATGGAAGATGTGGTTAATAGGTAGGAAGGTGCCACTGCAACTGTTTCTCCTTCCCAGGGGAGAGATGATATATGCTATTATGGGTCTGCTGTAGGCTGAATTTTCCCCAAGAATTCAGAGCTAATGCACAGCTATCCATCACAAAATCCCATTGTTCTATCCAGTTGACCAGACACAACTCCCTTCAACCTAGCCTATTTATCCTTGTCCACTGACTGGCCACTATTCCTTGGAGGAACTCTCCTCTTCCACACCCCTTGTGTTCCAGAGATAAGAGAGATGCTAGCATTTCAGCTCTGAGTTCTGAATCACACATTCTAGTACAGTTAGGATGGGCAAGGTGATGGGCATGTCCACCCAGGGCCAGACCCAGAAAAGACAGTGAAGTAGGCAGAGGAGGAAAACCCTTGTTCATTCATGTACTCCAATGCCTAGCCATGCGCCTGGCACATGATAGTTCTTTACCACATCTTATTTCAAAAGAAGAATTGGCGAATGAAGTTTATCTTCCCTTCCTATGCCCTTTGCCATCCAACTCCTTGTCTGTGAGTTGCTCTGTGATAATTTTTGACTCCCCTCTGCCACCCCACCCATATCCTCTTGAAGAGAGTTTAGCCTCTCTAAACTCCTCACCACCATCTGCCCTGTGTCCTGCTCTATTGGTGCCCTGATAGAGACAGGATCGCACATCAGATGTACTGACTGGTTTGGTAGCTAATGTTGAGATCGTGAACTCTCCCCGGTAATCCTGTAATAGGAACGAACCTTAGCACTCCTCTTTGTGACTACTTCACATTGATCAGACTTCCTTCCCAGCCTCATCTCTGGGCAGCAACCCTCCTGCTGAGCGCTCTGACACCAGTCACGGATACCCTATAATTTAGTCTCTTAATGGTCCGGTGGCATCTTCTGTGTAGAAGCTTCAGGCTACTGGGAAAGGAGAGCTAGAAGACCTGCTTTGAAGCAGCCATGCTTCTGGTATTTGTTTATTTAGGGCCTCTCATGGAGAATTTTTGTGGGAAGCTTATGTTTGTACTCCATGGTGCTGTCAGCCATTGAAAGTGTCCAAAATCCATGCTTTTTCAAGGGGCAGGAAGGTCCTTCTCTCTGTCATCTATCTGATAAGCTCATTCCACAGGTTTCAGCTTAAATGTAAGCTCTTTCCAACCTTGATGCCCTTCCGGCCAGGTGGATCGCAGCTCCCTCCTCTGGGCTCAGAGGTACCCTGCCCACACCTCTACACGGTCCACACAGCGCAGCACCATCACAATTTTGTAACCCAGACCCCTGCTGTCCCACTTCTGAGCCAGACAAACATCTGGCCTCCTACAGACCTCACGCAGCTTGTACTTGCCCAGAGACAGCCAGCAGAGGGGGTGAGTGGAGGCTGGAGTCTAGCTCTCACTCCACCAAGGGGTGCTCCCTGGCCTGGGACTAAACCTACCTGTGTGAAAGGAGCCTTTTCCTTTCTAGAAAGGCTGTTAGTTATTAGCCCTGGCTGAGTCAGCACAGGGGTGCCTCCTTCCCTGCAGAGCCCAGAGACACTGACGAACTCACAGCCACCCTGCTCTGGCTCTGTGAGCTTGATTCTACCAGCAAGACCCTTGGGCATGACCTCAGCTCTTCCACTGTTTTTTCAAAAATAATCAGTCACAGTAAGCATTTTGTGGCTTTTCGGTAGACTTTCCTGAAAGTCTCACAGGGCAGAAGATGGACCATTGTGACTCTCCACAGTCTCACTAATCCACCTGAGCCATTTGGTTCTCCTCACAAATGGTCCACTCCCACCAAAAGCATCACCAGGCCGCCGCCTCCTCCTCCTGGCCCTCCCCCCCCTCGCAGCAGCACGGTTCCTGTCCTGTGCCTTCTTCCTCCCGCATCTCCCCTTCTACTTACACCTGTCTGCTAAGCCACACCTACTCCACCTCTGACCTCAGACTGCAAACTGGCCTCCATCACAGCTCAGCAAACAAGCTGCCAAAATGCACATGTCCCTGTTCTATTATTTCCTCCTGTGCCCCACCACCAACTAATAATGAGTTTTAAAATACCCTTCAGTCATAACTGATGAGTTAATCTACTGATTCGAATGTGGTCTCACTAGATTCAAACTCCAACTTCTTCACATTCTCACTGTGTGACTTTGGGTAAGTCACTTAAGATAGAGGCAGTTATCATGCTACATCAGAGGGCTCAATAACCTTCTCACTTAATAATGAGAATAGAATGAGATGATGCACATAAAGGGCTTGGCGTATAAGTGTTTTATAGATGGTAGGTATTATTATCAATGTATTACTAAGTACTATTATTATTACTAAATATTAGTGGAATGATTACTGAACATGGTACAGTTGCCATATGCATGAAATGATATTAGGTCCCTCCCTATCCTCCAGCCATAATCACCAGCATTAGTACTTAAGTCCCTTCTCATAGAGAATCATGCCAGGTTATGTACTTACACAGGAGACCCAGGAACTGCTTTATCCGAATCATAAACCTGAATCTTGCCCACACACGTCAGTGTAGTCCCAGGATTGAACATTTAAGGATCTGTGGTTGCTGGATCTTCAGCCTAAGGGCCTTGCTGCTCTTAATTGGTTTGGTTTCAAAATAGCTCAGCCCTTCCAGGCATAGGAAGCTTTAGGCTAGGTCCTGATGGACAGTTAATAGATGTGTGTGGGCATGTGTGTATGTAAATGTTTAATGACCTCAGAAGAACTGAGATTCAGAGCTGTGGACGTGTACTTGAAGGATAATGTTACAAGTTGGGGCCCTTCAGCAAGGACCTTGCTCTGAGGTTGCTGTAAAGACAATAGGCACATTTTCAATTCTGTTCAGATCCATAGACTTCTTATTCAGCATCTACTAAGTGCCTAGTGCTGTGTCATACAGTTGGATGGATAACCGTGTGTTGCTACAACAATATTGTATAACAACAAAATACACAACCTGGGATTTCTTTCTCATGCATTACATCTCTTTTCCACACATATGCTGTCATCTGGAGTCAGGTGGTCTAAGATCTGTGGGTCAGCTGGAGACAATGCTTTATATGTTTCTCATCATCTGTGGCCCCCCAAGCTACTCCAGGAATGTTCATCTCATGGTCTTGGCAGAGGGAAAAGCCCAGCCCAACCATGTGAACCTCTGTTTTGTTCATATTTACAAATATTCCATTAGCTAAAGCAGTCACTTGGCTTAAACACCAAATTAAGGATCAAGAAGCTATTCTCCAGCTACTCTGAGGCCAAACAAGTCCCTAATCAAGTCCCCAAATCTATAAAGTAGGAAAATATATCATCACCAATGAGGTGATGGCAGAGTGAATATTTCTGCACCTTAATCCAGTTGACCTCATGCCTCTATTGAGATTCAGTAAAAGAGAGCTTCATCTGAACCCCGGAAGTGAGTACAAGCTTTACAAAAAATAAGAGGCAATTGCATGCTGTGATTTTTGTTTCATTGTTGTTGCCTGATTATCTTTAGTTATATTTAGGACAAGTAAATCAAGGAAAAAGCAGGACAAGTGCTCAGAGCTGGTGTTTTGATCCTTTCTCTGGATCTTTAGAAGCATCTCAATAGCAATACTTAGGTTACAGCTTAAAGTGTTCACACAAGAAGGTGCTTTTTGAAGTTTCAATTTCTCATTGAAAGTGTTTGTTTTATTCTTTACTATATAGAAATCATTCTCTTTGAAGAACTTAATCATGGGTTTTTGGCCTCGGGTTTCTGAAAGTAGAAGCAGAATGCTGTATTGAGGGTTCCTAGTTTCATCAGGCTGTCAATAGCCAGTAATTGGAACAGAGAACTACAAGTCTGGCTTTCCACAAAAAAAGATAAATGGGAAATTCAGAAACAAAATTTCAACATTGAATCCCAGTAAAAGTCCAGACAAGATCACTAGGGAGATGGCTTCTGAACCCTTATTAAATAAATGATGCTCCTATTCTCCAAGACTCCATTCAAAATATCCAAGCCACATTTCCTTTTGGGAAGTCTGTAGATTTCAATAAGAAATTTGTCATTGATTTCTACAATATTTTTGTAGCCCGGCTAGAAATAAGAGCAATATCGTAATAGTTCGGTCACATCTTAGTTGTTTAAAGTGCTATTTAGACAGTGTTGATCAAAGTCACCTTGAAGGTTTGCTTCTGGCAAGGTGCCTCTGGACTCTGTCCTTGGCCTTTCTCTGTCCCACATTTGTATCAATTACTTGAATTAAAAAAAAAAAATCTAGACAGCATGCTAATCAAGTTTGTGGATGATACATTGCTGGGAAGGTCACTAAAACAAATACAAACTCAGAGTCAGAGAAACAGGCTAGAAGTCAAAGAGTACATTCAACAAGGGAAAGGGAAGTCGATCAGTTGTGTCCGACTCTTCGAGACCCCAGGGACATTCAACAAAGATAAGCATAAAACCCCAAATTTAGGCTGTGAAGCAACACAGTTTATGAAAGTCATCTGCCTTGACAGAAGTTTAAGTAGAAAACCTCTGGGGATTTCAGAGGGCTTGGAACTCAGTATGAAGTCAAGCTCAAGGTGATACAACTGTCCAGAGAGCTGAGAAAATTTTAGAAGCCACATTCAGTAGCAATTATGTTCTAAATTAGAGGAAATCATAGTCATACTGGACAGGAAGCTGATTCAGGTACTTCTGCCACCCCACAAATGACCAGAGATAATTTGATGTTTTTTTCTGCACCAGAAATTCTCCTCTTCTCTCATTTTTGTCTAATTTCCCTTCCTGAAGCTCTATCTTTAGCCGTAGAGGACATAACATTTGATTTAGCAAATAAACACTTTGTGCACTCAACAAATATTTTTTAGCACCTATCATATGTAAGCGCTGTATTGAACACCTATTCTAATGCTGAGAGTGGGGGTGAGAACCAAGGTAAATACCAGGAGTCCACAGTATTGGGGAGAAATGCAGAAACACACATTACTATGTAAAAAGCGATAAAATGATGCTGCTTGCAAAGTGCTGTGTTAATGCTGATTTCCCCCCAGGCGAGAAGTATATTCTCCAGCCACAGAAGGCAAACTGTTCTTTTAGAGGGAATCAGCATTGGGGTCATTTCTTCCCTAGGGCCAAGCCCAGAAACTGGCACAGGGTAGATATTTACTAAGTAATTGATGAATGAAAGCCTGGGAAGGAAGACTTCATGTCAGACCTGAGAGCGAGTCCCAGCCCCACCACCTCCCAACAGTGAGACAGTGGACAAGCTGAGGCAACTCACTGAACCTTAGTTTCCTCCTAAGTAAAACAGGAATGATGATCCTCAGCTCCCAGGGTTGATTTGCAGATTTAACGGAATGGGACAGGCTAACAGATTTAAAGAACCTGTAATGCTGGAAGACACTTGGACCCTTATAAGAATGAACTTTAGTATTCATTATCCCTCTAACTCATCGGCCAGCAAGATCATATTTGGATTACTCTAGGCATCGTATTTTAAGACAGGTATTTACAGTCTGTTCAAAGAGACAAAAATGAAGGGAGGTCTAGGAAGCAGGAAAGATGGAAGGGCAAAGGAGGTGAAGATGATTTAAAGGCTTTCCTTGGTGAAGGAGAGAGCCCCAGAAGACAGCAACAAAAGGGGGAGGAAGTGAAGAGGTTTGATTCCAACTTAGGTAGGAAAGAACATTCTGGCAATGACTGATGCTCAGAATACAGTGAGTGGCATCATTAAGCAAGGAGCCCCCCATTGCTGGGCTGTTTAAAGCAGAGTCTGAAGGAATATCTTCCAGGGATGTCCATACTGTCACTTATTTATTCATCTGTGTGCCTTCTATGTGTTCTCACTTAGTCTAGGGAATTTGGGATTAAACAGGAAAAAGCTAACCCCTGGATCTCATCACTCACAAAAAGCAAAGGACTACTTGTATTATTACACTCTAAGCTGATGTGGGAACACAGAGGATTTTGTTGGAGGGATTTTGCATTTGGGGAGGAAGGTGGAATGGGATGACTCCTGAGGTCTCTGGGCTCCATTTAGTCTATGATTCTATGTAAATCATAATCTTTGTCTGCAAAGTGTTTCCTCATCTAATCCATAGACTTTCCTCAAAATTAAACCTTGGGGACCCAGGCCCTCAATGCTGGAATGATAAGACTGTACAAAAGCAATAAAAACAATCCCTGGTACCAGTAGCATGCTGCTGCTGCTGCTGCTAAGTCACTTCAGTCGTGTCCGACTCTGTGTGACCCCATAGACGGCAGCCCACCAGGCTCCCCTATCCCTGAGATTCTCCAGGCAAGAACACTGGAGTGGGTTGCCATTTCCTTCTCCAGTGCATGAAAGTGAAAAGTGAAAGTGAAATCG
Organism: Bos indicus; assembly: GCF_029378745.1. NCBI lineage: Eukaryota > Metazoa > Chordata > Mammalia > Artiodactyla > Bovidae > Bos > Bos indicus. The sequence goes on along the minus strand of NC_091774.1, from coordinate 23,422,920 downwards.
CTCAGTCGTGTCCAACTATTTGCGACCCCATGGACTGCAGCTCCCCTAATCCGCTAGAAGAACTTTTACATCTTTTCTATGTTTTCCATCTTTTCTGATCCAACTTTTTGGATCTTTATAACATCCTCATATCTAACCTGTCCATAAGCTCATGTCTAAATAAGGAAATAGAGCAACAGCAACAATATCTGAGACTTGCCCAGAGTTATCCAGATCATTTCCATCAGGGCTGGGTGAAACTCAGCTCTCCTAAGGCTCGTTTACTGTTCTTGCCAATGGACCATGGTCTATTTAGCTTTCTCCTTTGGTGGGTTTTATCCTGGAAAGTTTCTCCTTTCTTCTGCCTTCTCCCCTCCTCCCTACCGCGTTACTGCCAGCACAGAATCTGGCAGATGAATGACCTGGCTGATCTCCCAAGTTTTCCTCTGAAATGTAGACCCCCAACATCCTTCCCATGTGGAATTCCAAACACAATCACTGCTGTGTCAGAAAACTATTAACTGTTTGAGCAGTAGACCTTGCCACCAGCCCGGAGAATGATAAGCACGAGAAGGGAAGCACCGCACTGCCTTTGTTCAGCTCTAAGGGAAGATGCATGACCTAGTTTGGGTTGGTGATGCTGTTTTTAAAAAATAAAATATAGGGATTCAGAGACCTGTGCTGAGAGCTTGAGCTCTGTGGGGAAACAGCCTTCTCTGAGAGACCAATAAACGTGTGCTGTGGCTTATTTATTTGGTTTTCATTGGAGGTTGAAGCAGCAACCAGTGGGCTGGTCCTGAGGCCAGAACTTCTGCAAATGCGGGGCCATTTAGGATGCTGGTAGCTTCGTTGTCATTTTTTATTCCTTGGAGTGAATCAGTCTGATAGCCTGACAAGGCTGCTGAGAGACAGCGAGAGGCCCTTGTTTTGACAGTTGTCCCATCAGATTGAGTAGCAGGCTGTGTCCTCACAGGCAGGGAGAAGACCGAGGCATGATGTGGGTACCTGAGCAGAGAGCTGCATGATAGTTCAAGTGCGTCCCACTGCCAGGGGGCTGTGTGCCTCTGCAGGCACTGCAGAGCCACTCCCCAGGCTGGTTTGGAATCCTCTGACTTGACCCAGCAGGTAATTTTATGGTTTGCTTCCAAAACACCAGAGGAAAATACAGGAAAATCTCTAGGCTTCCATCCATGAAAGGTCAGCCTTTGTAGGTATTCCCTAAAAGGAATTTCATATGTTTGGCAATGGTAGCATCACTGGAAGATAACCCACAGTCAGATACATGCATATTTAAGTGCACTTCCTAAGCCCCTTCTCTTGCTTTATTTTTTCCATGGTACTTAACATTTGCAGAGTCATGAGTCTGTATACTGTCTGTCTTCCTCGCTAAGGAATCAGCCTCCATGAGGCCAGGGCTTTGTCTCTCCCGGCCGCAGCCCCTTTCCATAAAACAGTGACAGGCGCATAGGTCGTTTTCATTAAATAGCTGTTTTTTCTCTTGTGGCCTGAAGCCCTCGTACTGTTGAAGATTTATTAACTTAGTTTTCAAAAGCTTCAAAGTTATTAAAATGCAAGCATCCTGAGAATAGCACCTTACGTCTTAATAAGAGTTCTCAGCTAATAAATTTTGAGGGTAGGAGACTCTGCCATGGCATTAAGGAACATAGATACTTTCTAGAATCGTGCTCAAGTGGAAAGGATATGGGTCAGAGGGACCTGAAACAGGAGGGGAGAAACAGGGAGAAGACGGTGGGTGAAGCCTCAAAGGTGGCCTCTTGATGGCTTTTCCTGTCGGTCCTGCCTAGGAGTCATGTTTGACTCTCCAGCCTCTCCCAGTCCAGCATCAGCTCCCACACCATGTATCAGTCAGCTCTGGTGCAATGACTTTTTCCCTTTCCTCTCCATTCTCACTATTGACCCCAGAGAGTCAGACCTCATCACCTATCCCCTGATGTCAATGGCCACCAAACCAGTTCACTGCTTCCTGCCTCCCCTATGAGCCATGCAGACACTTCCTGTCTCCCCTATGAGCCATGCAGGCCAGCTTTCTAGAATACCACTTTCATCTTGCTTCCCTGCACTAGCCATTAGGACTGCTTATCAGTATTTCTGCTTCTCCGTTTATTGTCATATGATGGGAACTAGTTCTGCTCAATGAATTGGAAGCGGAAGTGACGGGTATTGCTTCTGGTCTTGAGCACTTCACTGCTAACGTGAGACCCTCCCACATTCTTTCTCTCCAGCACCCTGATCATCAACATTTGAGATTAGCCTGGGTCTCTAGTTGATCAGGATGAGAAGATCTTTTCTGCTAACTCATGATGGACATGAGACAAAAAAGTTGTCTGAGGCCCTGGTAATCGGAGATTGTTTCTTACTGCAGTGTAATGTAGCCTACCTTGACTGATGCCTGCCACCCACACAAGAACCACATCTCTCATTACCTATTATTGCATGTGAGGTAGTTCACAGGCTGTGATTAAACAGACCTGCTTCTAATCCTAGTTTTGCTGCTTACCCTAGGTAAGGACAAGCTACATAACCTCCTAAGTCTCATGTGTTAAATTGAAATAATAATACTTTGGGTTGATGAGACAAAATAACCCGTGGGTAGTGCCTGGCCGGTAGCAACCACCTGACAATATGCCTCGCGTGGGTAAGTTCTCTTTCTCTTCCTCTCCTTTATGCTGACACTTGCATGTTTCTAGCACCTGTCCTTACCTGCCCTCCCCCCGACTCCTCTCTCAGTCCTCTTCCTCACAGTGGAAGCTCATGGTGGGTGTTAGGAACAGTGTTTCTCCAACTCGCATCACCCTCATAGGCTCTGTTAAACTGTCCGTGACTTATCCTTGCCTTAGACCAAGTTAATCAATCTCTAGGCTTGGGACCTGGCCTTGGTTTTTGGAAAAAGCATCTCCAATAGTTCAAACGTGCAGCCAAGATTGAGCACCCTGATCTAGAAGCACACCGTTTGGGTTACAAGTATAGATTTGAAAGCCAGTTGCCTCCCACTGCTTCCTGCCCATGTAACTCAAGGCTGGTTTCTCTGTGCCTCCATTTCCTCATGTAAAAATGAGGGTGAGAATAATAAAGTCTCTGCCACACAGGCTGCCAGTGGGCTAATGGAATAGTGTATAAAACCCTTCCACAGCTCCAGTCTCATGGTCTGTTCTCGAAGAATATGATGGCTCCTTCCTTCTGACCATTTTTATCTCTCCATTGCTCCCTGCCCCTTCTCAGCCTCACCCCTCTCTGAAGCTTTCTCCAGTAACTCCTTCCTGAAACTCCTCTTCTGATTGCACACAGGTGCATACATGCGATTCGGTCTTTAAACACACCACATACAGTCTACTACTCTTCGACATGTTAAGTTTGTCTCCTAAACAAGACCAGAAACTGCTGAAGGACGTGCTGTCGGACCATGCTTCCTCTCCTTCTCCACCCCTAATAAGAACCTGCATAGGGCTGTGCCCGCAGCACCATTTACTGACTGACTGATGACTATTTCATTCAAAGTTGTTCCCAGGGACAGCCATAGCCACTGGCACCAGCACCAGCTTGAATATCTAGTCACATTCTCAGTGCTGACTCCCGCTCCAGAAGAGAGAGATGAAATACTTAAACAGTCAGAGAGCCTAAGAACAGGAGGGCAACCCTTATCTCCCCAAGTCCCTTCAGGGTGGTGACCACACCTAGTCAGAAGGAGGAACTGAATTTTGACTCATATATTCGGTCTGACAAAGGATGCTGCTCCAAAGAAATGGGGTGCTGGGCGGTTTTCATCTCTCATCCCTCCTGATTTCCTGAGGTCTGTTGAAAAACATTTCCCACCAGCCATGAGACTTCCTGACTTTGGCCTGTGTGACCTGGGATCCATCCTTCCCAGCAGGCTGCCTCTAGAAATCACAGCCTGTGGGTACATCCAGGCCACCCTGCTTCATCTCAGAGGCCTTGCAAGTCAGGAAAGGAGTGAGAGTGGAAACTTGTGACAACTCCTGAGGAGTCCAGGCTCTGAGGGCCATAAAACTGGTTTCTGTTATCACCACCCCTTCTCTTCCCAGAGGTCTGCTGTGAGCAGAGACCAATGATTGGGAATTAGTGCCAATGGTTGGGAACTCAAGCCAAGGGAAAGTTACCAGATTCCTATGATTCCTGCTAGTGACCTCATTCCCACCTCATCCACACATCCTCAGGTAGGAAGGGGAAAAGGAAAAACAGAACTGACACTCATCACCTCTGTGTCCCAGCTCAGGTTCTGGGTGCTTTGCCTGCTTTTTCTTCACATCCTTGTCTCTTGTGGATAAGTATTGTCTCAGTTTCGCAGATGAGGAATCAGCCTCAAACAAGTGAAGCCACTTGCCTGGTGAGGGTGAGAGTCAGCACTGGAACCAAGCCTGACACTTATTCATTCATTTATTGACCCTCATACAGGATTTAGAGTTCCTTGTGATGATGGCAATTGATGATACCAGGAATTGAGGTCTAAGGGAGGAATATGGGAAATCTGAAGCTCAAGTAAGTGTGTATGTTTTAAAATTGTCCTAAGGATTTATTTTATTCAGGCATGGTAAGACAGCAGACATGATCCTACCCAAGGTCACATGGAGATGGACTAGGGTCAATCAGAAAGCAAAAGCAGAAGAAGAGCATGGCAGTCCCATCACTTTATGGCAAATAGATGGGGAAACGATGAAAACAGTGAGAGATTTTATTTTCTTGGGCTCCAAAATCACTGCATATGTTGACTGCAGCCATGAAATTAAAAGATGCTTCCTCCTTGGAAGAAAAGCTATGACAAACATAGGGAGTGTGTTAAAAAGCAGAGACATTACTTTGCCAACAAAAGTTTCTATAGTCAAAGCTATGGTTTTTCCAGTAGACATGTACTGATGTGAGAGCTGAACCATAAAGAAGGCTGAGTACTAAAGAATTGATGCTTTCAAAACGTGGTATTGGGGACGACTCTTGACAGTCCCTTGGACAGTAAGGAGTTCAAAACAATCCTAAAGGAAATCAATCCTCAATATTCATTGGAAAGACTGATTCTGGAGCTAAAGCTCCAATACTTTGGCCACCTGATGCGAAGAGCTGACTCATTGGAAAAAACCCTGATGCTGGGAAAGATGCAGGGGGAGAAGAGGATGACAGAGGATGAGATGGTTGGATGGCATAACCGACTCAATGGATATGAGTTTGAGCAAGCTCCAGGAGATGATGATGGACAGGGAAGCCTGGTTTGCTGCAGTCCACGGGTTGCAGAGTCGGACACGACTGAGCGACTGAACAGCAGTAACAACAGGAAGGAACAGGTAAGACAGAGTAAGTACACTGAGTAAGCTTAGGACTGGACAGTTTGGATAATTTCAGTTAACTCTGAGCTAGAGTTAACTAGCTGCCCAACACCTGGCCCTGGGGTGAGTTTGGGCTGGATGAATCCAAGCTTAGTGCATAAGAGTTTGAGAAAAGAGTTGTTTGAGGATGTGGGCACTGGATTGTTTGGCTTGCATATCAGAGGTTCAGTCTAAGGGGAACTGTTGGTGCTCTCTGGGAACTGGCTAGCTAGGCCCTCTTAAATGCCAGAGCCTTAAGAATATAGAAAATGAGAAAATATAGACAATAGAGGCAGTGAACATTGTTGCTGCTGTTTAGTCGCTAAGTTGTGTCTGACTCTTTGTGACTCCATGGACTGTAGCTCACCAGGCTCCATTCTCCATGGAATTTTCCAGCAAGAATACTGGAGTGGGTTGCCAGTCACTTCTCCAGGGGATCTTCCCAACCCATGGATTGAACCCAAGTCTCCTGCTCTGGCAGGCAGATTCTTTTACTGCTGAGCCACCAAGGAATCCCAGTAAATTCCGTAGATGAAGACAACTGGAAGAAATAGAAGGTAATTTAGTCCTACAACTGAAGTCACAAAAAACAAACTTTGCCCATTTGCAAATTAAATCTGCAAATGGCAGCCATGAAGCTCAGGAAATGCCAGCACCTACTCTGTGGTCCATGCAGCAGAAAGGAGGCTGCATCCTTAGGGAAGACCCAAGTTTTGGTTAAGGCCTATGGATAGGAGGAGTCCAGAAATGTAAAGAGTTAGGACTGAGTGATAATTCCAGAGAGAACAGTGGGAAGAGTGGGAAAGAGGTCAGGAGTAGAAGCCAGAACACAGAGGTTGAAGGGATGGCATAAGACAGTAGGTGAGAGGGTTATAGGGGCTGAGGAACAAAGGGTCATGGTTCAATTAATGGCCCTGGATCACAGACTCACAGTCTAAAGTCCCAAGTGGTTCTGTTTTGTTCAGTTGTTCAGTCGTGTCCAATTCTGTGACCCCAAGGACTGTAGCATGCCAAGCTTCCCTGTCCTTCACAATCTCTCAGAGTTTGCTCAAACTCATGTCCATTGAGTCGATGATGCCACCCAACAATCTCATTCTCTGTTGTCCTCTTCTCCTCCTGCCTTCAATTTTTCCCAACATCATGGTCTTTTCCAGTGAGTCAGCTCTTTGCATCAGGTGGCCAAAGTTTTGGAGCTTCAGCATCAGTTCTTCCAGTGAATATTCAGGGTTGATTTCCTTTACAATTGACTGATTTGATCTCCTTGCTGTCCAAGGGACTCAAGAGTCTTCTCCAGCACCACAGTTCAAAGGCATCAGTTCTTTGGCAGACAGCTTTTTTTATTGTCCAGCTCTCACATCTGTACATAACTACTGGAGAAACCATACCTTTGACTATACTGACTTTTGTCAGCAAAGCAATGTCTCTACTTTTTAACACACTGCCTAGGTTTGTCATTGCTTTTCTTCCAAGGAACAAGCGTCTTTTAATTTCATGACTGCAGTCAACATCAACAGTGCTTTTGAAGCACAAGAAAATAGTCTGTCACTGTTTCCATTGTTTCCCCATCTATTTGTCATGAAGTGATGTTACCAGTTGCCATGATCTTCGTTTTTTGAATGTTGAGTTTTAAGCCAGTTTTTTCACTCTTCTCTTTCACCTTCATCAAAAAACGCTTTAATTCCTCTTTGCTTTCTGCCCTTAGTAGTGTCATCTGCATAGCTGAGGTTACTGATATTTCTCCCGACAATCTTGATTCCAGCTTGTGGTTCGTCCAGCCCAACATTTTGCATGATGTACTCTGCATATAAGTTAAATAACCAGGGTGACAATATACAGCCTTGACATACTCCTTTCCCAATTTTGAATTACTCTGTTGTTCCATGTCCAGTTCTAACTGTTGCTTCTTGACCTGCATACAGATTTCTCAGGAGGCAGGTAAAAAGGTGGTCTGGTATTCCCATCTCTTGAATTTCCCACAGTTTGTTGTGATCCACACAGTATACACTATGCTTTGGTGTAGTTAATAAGGCAGAAGTAGATGTTTTTCTGGAACTCTCTTGCTTTTTCTATGATCCAATGGATGTTGGAAATTTGATCTCTGGTTCCTCTGCCTTTTCTAAATCCAGCTTGAACATCTGGAAATTTTCAGTTCACGTACTGTTGAAGCCTAGCTTGAAGAATTTTAAGCATTACTTTGCTAATGTGTGAGGTGAGTGCAATTATGTGGTAGTTTGAACATTCTTTGGCATTGCCTTTCTTTGGGATTGGAATGAAAACTGACTTTTTCCAGTCCTGTGGCCACTGATGAGTTTTGAGTTTTCCAAAATTGCTGGCATATTGAGTGTAGCATTTTCACAGCATCATCTTTTAGGGTTTGAAATAGCTCAACTGGAATTCCATCACCTCCACTAGCTTTGTTCATTGTGATGCTTCCTAAGGCCCACTTGACTTCACACTCCAGGATGTCTGGCTCTAGGTGAGTAATCACACCATCATGGTTATCTGGGTCATTAAGATTTTTTTGTATAGTTCTTCTGTGTATTCTTGCCACCTCTTAATATCTTCTGCTTCTGTTAGGTCCATACCATTTCTGTCCTTTATTGTGCCTACTTTTCCATGAAGTATTCCTTTGGTATCTCTCATTTTCTTGAAGAGATTTCTCATCTTTATCATTCTATTGTTTTCCTCTGCTTCTTGGCATTGTTCACTTAAAAAGGCTTTTTTTATCTCTCATTGCTATTCTCTGGAACTCTGCATTCAAATGGGTATATCTTTCCTTTTCTCCTTTGCCGTTTGCTTCTCTTCTTTTCTCAGTTATTTGAAAGGCCTCCTCAGACAACCATTTTGCCTTTTTGCATTTCTTTTTCTTGGGGAGGGTTTTGATCACCACCTCCTGTACAATGTTATGAACCTCCATTCATAATTCTTCAGGTACTGTCTATCAGATCTAATCCCTTGAATCTATTTGTCACTTCTACTGTATAATCATAAAGAATTATTTAGGTCATATGTGAATGGCTTAGTGGTTTCCCCTACATTCTTCAATTTAAGTCTGAATTTTGCAATAAGGAGTTCATGATCTGAGCCACCATCAGCACCCGATCTTGTTTTGGCTGACTGTGTAGAACTTCTCCATCTTCGGTTACAAAGAATATAATCAATCTGACTTTGGTATTGACCATATGGTGATGTCCATGTGTACAGTAATCTCTTGTGTTGTTGGAAGAGAGTGTTTGCTATGACCAGTGTGTTCTCTTGGCAAAATCCTGTTAGCTTTTGCCCTGATTCATTTTGTACTCTAAGGCCAAACTTAACTGTCACTCCAGGTATCTCTTGACTTTTGCATTCCAGTCCCCTGTGATGACAATGACATCTATTTTTGGTGTTAGCTCTAGAAGGTCTTGTAGGTCTTCACAGAACCATTCACCTTCAGCTTCTTCTCATTAGTGGTTGGGGCAAAGACTTGGATTACTGTGATATTGAAGGTAACCTGATTAAATTAGTAATTTGTAATCAGTACTCATTGGTTTGATAATGTGTAGCTAAGTCCATGATTTCTCTTTTTTATGAGAACTCTGCTCAAGCAGCTGTTGAAAGGATTTCTTGGCCTCTGAATGTCTTACTCCCAGTAGAATTACCAAGCTTGGGTAGCTCAGGGATTTAAGGCATCACTTGTGTACATGGAGAAGGCTGACTTCTCCCCACAGAGACAGGAAAGGATGAGCTGAATCCCAGATGCCTCCTCATAGAGTCTGTGTGGCCCATATGTTTGGGGATGGCATTTGCTTTTGAATCTGTTGCCATGCCTACAGACAAGGTGAGCACTCAAGATAATCAAGATACAGGGGACAGAGGAAGTAGATGGAAGAGGAGCTGATCTGAGATCACTTCTAAGACCTCTAGGCTTGAAAGTCAAGGAGCTCCACCTTGACTGGAGGTGGTCACACCAGGGCATGGAGGGGCTGTCCTCCAACAATTTCCTTTTGTCAGAAGAATCATTCATTACTCAGTTTTCCCATTGTGTCAAGGTGAAGGGCCTGAAGCTTGACCTCCTCATGTGCTTCTGCCCCTCCCTCCCAGAGCTTCATTCTGTCCATGTTCCATGGACCCCTTGCCAGTGCCAAACCCTCCCTCACCCCACAATTCATACTTGCCCCACGTGGCTGCTGCTCAATATGTTTATTCATTCTTTCCTCAAACATGAAGCACCCACCATATATTGTTACCAGGCACTGTACCAGAGGTTGGTGGCCCCTGACTTCCATTCTCCCTACCAGACCTCAATAAATCTAGATTCACCAAGAATTTGCTACATGCAAACACGAGGACCAGGGTAGGTCCCAGGTGTGGTGCAGGAGGAGAAGTGTGATCAATTCAATCCATTATTGGCTGGAGCCGGTAGCCTGTGAAGGACAGCCTGTGAAGGACCCACAGAGGTCCTGCAAGACAAGCTGAGCAGTGGATGGAACAATGCTAAGAGGTATGTTTTTAATTATGAGAGGAGCAGAGTCAAAATCCCTGACTGTTTCGTTTAACTCACTGTTTAATCTTTGGTGAGGTTTTTATTCCTCTGAGAGCTTCAGCTCATCAGGGTGTAAAATGAGAATAATAATCATCCACCCCCAAAATTGTGGTGAAGATCAGATGAAATGATGCTTGTGAAAGTGTTTTATAAACTGTGAAGAAAGATGAAGTTTATTATTTATCTGCAAGTTTTAAAAAACGCATGCCCAAATCTCACCCCTGAAAGATAAGCCCTAGTGGTGAAAATGTTCCTCATCTTATTCAGATCTCAAAACCACAGAAGCTGGCTTCTGAATGTTCTGTAACCATAGTCTTGGAGGAAATACTCCTAATCACACCCTCTTCCATGTTTCTGTCACAAACTTCAGAGAGCCACAAAAGTAAGGGGCATGCATCTACCTCAAATGTTCACACCCTATCAGGGCCTCTGAACCTCATGGAAAACCTCTCTACAGAATACACCTGGTCCCACATAGCAGGGCTGAGTGCCTGTTCAGATAAGCTGCACAGCTGTGCAGCAGCTGATATTTCTCCCATTATGGTGGTGTTAGGGAAGTTGTCAGAAAGGACTTTCTCCCACCATTGAGTAGTAATTGTTTTGCTAATTTGCCTGATGATACATTTATGATGGCTGCTTGCTGATCCTCTTCCACAATCCACCTTTAATGGCCTGTCTGTTAGGAGAGGCCAGTCTTCTCCAATGAGCCAACTTTATTTCATAATGGTTTATTATTGTATTTTGTTCAGGGACTGCCTACAAAATGAGAAAGTGGCCTGCAAAACTCTCTCATCACGGGTGTAATTACTGCCTCAGTGCTTAGAAAGAAAGAAAAACAAATAGTAATCTTTGCTAATTGAAACAGTAAAATATACGCAGTTCAGAACTATTCTGTATAGAATTTGAAGAGGAAAAAAAAATACAAACACACAAAAGTACATGTTCGTACTCAAAATGGAGCACTGCCCCTGAAACTATGAATTATAAATATACAGGACCCTCTCTCCTTTTTCTTGCTTGCTCATCTATCTTCCGCAGTCCCTTGTGTGTGTGTGTGTGTGTGTGTGTGTGTGTGTGTGTGAAGCTCAATGTACTGGTATTAGTTACTTTTCAGATTTTTGGCAGGATTGTTCTATAATTAAATCCATTCCCTTGGGGGAATTTACTTCACTCGTTTGCATTTCTTGTGCTTCTTTTACAGAATGAAATATGAAAGGAAGGGTTTGTTTGCACTTGGTTCTGCAATTATTCCACTCCTTTTCCTTTTCATTTTTTTCCCTCAGGTTCTCCCTGGCCTCTGGCCATAGGCGTAAAACACAAACAAATCAAGGATTCTCAGGACAGGTGTGTGCTGCTTGGGTGAGGGGTGGGAGAGTGGTGGTGTCATCCGTAAAAAGCCAATCGTTGAGTAAGTGAGCAAATCATCGTGCAATTAGTTTCTATTGTAAAGATAGACTAACTGCTGGCCTCTGTTGGTTCTGCCTTCTTAACACGATCAGAAACACTGTGTACAAAAGTAAAGAGAGCAAATGAAGCTGCATGGATAATTTTCTGGCTAATTTGGGAGTCGTGTATTTTAAAAGCATAGACTTGTGATATGTGAAAATATGGAAGCTTTATGATCAAATAATCTTGGGTTCAAACCCTACCTTTATTGTAAGGACATTCCAAAATGCAGCAAGCCTGGGAAAGTCTCTCTCTCTCTCACTGGTTATAGCTAAAACCTGTGAACCAAGTAGGAAAAGCAACTCTCTGAAGACCCTAAAGTAAATCACAAGAAGCAGATTGCAAAGATAAATTAACACTATGAGATGAAAACCATCTGAAGATAAGATGAATATTGCCTTTCCCTTTCCTCTCTCAGCTTTGCCTTGAGCGTGCCCCCACACATGGAGTTGTATCCCACTGGCAGCATGTGAAGCTGAACCCTGAAACACCACTTTCCTGGGACCGGAGAATGTGAAGGGAAAATTGGAGAGGAGAGTGCTAGAGAAGAAAATCTTATAATTCTGTGTATGAACACACACACATCCCAGGACACTCCAAACTGCACATAGATGGGACTGTATAACAAGGATTTTGAGAAAAAGATGAAATATGAATCACCATCCAGAGAAGGTAAGACAAAACTTACAATCTGAGCCTAACTGATCTAAGCTAAAATAGAACAAATAAAAATAAATCAACCCTCTCTAGAGAGTTTTAATCATTATAGAGTATGCACAATATAGCATTTATACTATCCAAGATGCAATCCAAAATTACCTGAGAGACAAAGAAGCAGGAAAATGTGACCTAATCTCAAGGGAAAAGACCTAATATCATCAGACAGTAACCTACAGATGATCCAGATATTGAAATTATCAGTCAGAGGCTTTAAAGTCTTTAAAGCAATTATTAGAATTAACTTGCATGAGGTAAAAGTAAATGCACTTGTAAAAAGATGGAAAGCAAGTTCCCAGAAGAGAAGTAAATATTATAAAAAAAGAACCAAATAAAAAGTATAGAACTGAAAAGTAAAAATTCTGAATTAAAAAAAAAAAATTCACAATGGATGATCTCGATAGAACTTGAAGGTCGATCAATAGAAATTTCTCAACCTGAGAAACAGAAAGAAAATTGAACAAGCAAAAGAACAGAGCATCACAGACTTGTGAGACAATATGAAAAGGTCATTGGTGCTCCATGAGGAGAGGAGAAAGGGTGTTTGAAGAGAAAGTAACTGAAAACTCCCCAAATTTGGTGAAAGACATAGATTTACAGAAGGCAGGAAGCCCTAAAGAAGCCAAACTTCTTCTACAGTCCTCAGAAAGTCCTAAAGAAGACAAACTCATAGAAAATCATGACTAGACACAAAGCAATGAAATTACTGAAAATCAGAAATAAAGAAAAGATACTGAAAGTAGGTATACTAGAATATTATATATAGGAAAACCAATTATTTAAAATATATGATGGATTTCTCATCAGAAACCATGGAGGCCAGAAGACAGTGGAACAGCATTTTAAAGCACTAAAAGGTAAAACTGTCAACTCATAATTTTCAGCAAAAATATTCTTTATAAATGAATGTGAAACAAAGATATTCTCAGATGACAGAAAACTCAGAGAATTCATAACCAGCAGACCTACTATAAAGAACTGTTAAAGGAAGTAAATCTGGAAAAAGATATTTCAAGATACATTTTAAAAATAAAAGAGTATTTTTCTCCTCATAAGTTCTTTAAGGTACTGACAGTTGTCATTGCTGCGTTCAGCCGCTAAGTCACTCCCTACTCTTTGTGACCCCATGAACTGCAGCACACCGGGCTCCCTTATCCTTCACTGCCTCGCAGAGTTTGCTCAGATTCATGTCCACTGAGTGGGTGATGCTGTCTAACCATCTTGTCCTCTACTGCCCCCTTCTCCTTTTGCCGTCAATCTTTCCCAGCATCAAGATCATTTCCAGTGAGTCAGCTCTTCCCATCAGATGGCCAAAGTATGGAGCTTCAGCTTCAGCGTCAAGACTTCCGATGAATATTCAGGGTTGATTTCCTTTAAGATTGACTGGTTTGATCTCCTTGCTGTCCGAGGGACCCTCGAGTCTTCTCCAGCACCACAATTCTAAAGCACCAATTCTTCGGTGCTCAGCCTTCTTTATGGTCCAACTCTCACATCTATACAGGACTACTAGAAAAGTCACGGATTTGACTATACAGATTTTTGTCAGTACAATAGTGTCTCTATTTTTGAATAAGCTGTCTAGGTTTGTCATAGCTTTCCTTCCAAGGAGGAAGGAAATTTCATGGCTGCAGTCACTGTCTGCACGGATTTTGGAGCTCAAGAAAATAAAATCTGCCACTGCTTCTACCTTCCTATTTGCCATGAAGCGATAGGACCAGATGCCATGATCAAGTTGAAAGTGGAAATTATAACATTATTTGATACGATTTTCAATGTATGCAGAGGTGATATATACACAACAATTAAAACATAGAGAGACCTATATGGATCTAGTATTTTTTCATTTTACTTGAAGTGGTAAAATATTAACTCTATAGTATGAATGGTTATGTATGAATTTTGAATATTTAGAGCAACTACTAGAAAATAATACAATGAAAATACAATGAAAAGGCTGATAAAGTGGAATGCTAAAATAATAATGATAATAGTAATCCAAAAGAAATAATTAAAAGTTAATAAGAGAATCAAAAATAGAAGGAACAATAGGAAAAGAACACAGTAAATGTAAATCCAACCATATCAATAATTAAGTGACGTTATCTAAACACAAGTTGAAAGATACAGTCAGGTTGGATCTTATTTTTAATTTACCTTTACTGCTTACTAACTGTAAGACTTTGGAGGGTTGTCATGGAGTCAAGTGAGGCTTTGGACCTATTGCATAGGTCTGGTCCTGTAGTAATCTGATCACCTTGACTCTCTCTAAAAAAAAAAAAAAGACTTTGGGAAACTACTTAATGATTTTTAGTTTCTCTATCAGTTACATTACCTATCATGTCCAAATATCTACAAACTACAATATCAACTGTGTATAGCTATTATGCAGATAAAGTGAGGTGGTGTTAATTAAATGCCTAGTAAATAGTAAGTGCTCAATAAATGACATCATTTGTCTGCTAATGACCATTAACACAGAACACTCAGTTCAGTTCAGTCTCTCAGTCATGTCTGACTCTTTGCGACCCCATGGACTGCAGCACGCCAGGCTTCCCTGTCCATCTCCAACTCTCAGGGTTTACTCAAACTCATATCCATTGAATCAGTGATGCCATCCAGCCATCTCATCCTCTGTCATCCCCTTCTCCTCCTGCCTTCAATCTTCCCCAGCATCAGGATCTTTTCAAAGGAGTCAGTTCTTCGCATCAGGTGGCCAAAGCATTGGAGTTTCAGCCTCACCATCAGTTCTTCCAATAAATATTCAGGACTGATTTCCTTTAGGATGGACTGGTTGGATCTCCTTGCAGTCCAAGGGACTCTCAAGAGTCTTCTCCAACACCACAGTTCAAAAGCATCAATTCTTCAGCACTCAGCTTTCTTTATAGTCCAGCTCTCACATTCATACCTGACTACTGGGAAAACCATGGCTTTGACTAGACCGACCTTTGTTGGCAAAGTAATGTCTCTGCTTTTTAATATGCTGTCTAGGTTGGTCATAGCTTTTCTTCCAAGGAGCAAGTGTCTTTTAATTTCATGGCTGCAGTAACCTTCTGCACTGAATTTGGAGCCCCCAAAATAAAGTCTTTCACTGTTTCCAGTGCTTCTCCATCTATTTGCCATGAAGTGATGGGACCAGATGCCATGATCTTAGTTTTCTGAATGTTGAGTTTTAAGCCAACTTTTTCACTCTCCTCTTTCACTTCAATCAAGAGGCTCTTTAGTTCTTCTTTGCTTTCTGCCATAAGGGTGGTGTCATCTGCACATCTGAGGTTACTGATATTTCTCCTGGCAATCTTGATTCTAGCTTGTACTTCATCCAGCCCAGTGTTTCTCATGATGTACTCTGCATAGAAGTTAAATAAGCAGGGTGACAATATATAGCCTTGGCATACTCCTTTCCCTATTTGGAACAGAACTGTGTTTGAGTGTCTCCTGTGGAGGTATGGGTCAGCAGTGGATTGCTGCAGGGGCTCTGGGTGCAGCAGATTTGGGTATGGCATAAGCCCTCTTGGAGGAGGTCATCATTAACCCTGTGATAGAGCTGCCAGAACTTACACAGGACTAGGAAGCAAACTCTTGGTGGGCACAAACGGAACCTCGTGTGCACCAGGACCCAGGAGAAAGGAACAGTGACTCCACAAGAGACTGACCCAGACTTGCCCATGAGTGTCCAGGAGTCTCCAGTGGAGGCATGGGTAGGCGGTCGCCTGCTGCAGGGCTGGGGGCACTGAGTTTAGCAGTGCATGCATGGGACCTTTTGCAGGAGGTCGCCATTGTCTTCATTACCTCCACCATAGTTTGGCCCCAGGTAAATAACAGGGCTATGGTTTTTCCAGTGGTCATGTATGGATGTGAGAGTTGGACTGTGAAGAAGGCTGAGTGCCGAAGAATTGATGCTTTGAACTGTGGTGTTAGAGAAGACTCTTGAGAGTCCCTTGGACTGCAAGAGATCCAACCAGTCCATTCTGAAGGAAATCAGCCCTGGGATTGCTTTGGAAGGAATGATGTTAAAGCTGAAACTCCAGTACTTTGGCCACCTCATGCAAAGAGTTGACTCATTGGAAAAGACTCTGATGCTGGGAGGGATTGGGGGCAGGAGGAGAAGGGGACGACAGAGGATGAGATGGCTGGATGGCATCACTGACTCGATGGACGTGAGTCTGAGGGAACTCCGGGAGTTGGTGATGGACAGGGAGGCCTGGCGTGCTGCGATTCAAGGGGTTGCAAAGAGTCGGACATGACTGAGCGACTGAGCTGAACTGAACTGAAATAACAGGGAGGGAACACAGCACCACCCATCAACAGAAAATTAGATTAAAGATTTACTGAGCATGGCCCCGCCCACCAGAACAAGACCCAGTTTCCCCCTCAGTCAGTCTCTCCCATCAGGAAGCTTTCATAAGCCTCTTATCCTTCTCCATCAGAGGGCAGACAGACTGAAAACCACCATCATAGAAAACTAACCAATCTAATCACATGGACCACAGCCTTGTCTAACTCAATGAAACTATGAGCCATGCCGTGTAGGGCCACCCAAGATGGACGGGTCATGGTGGAGAGTTTGGACAAAACGTGGTCCACTGGAGAAGGGAATGGCAAACCACTTCAATAGTCTTGCCTTGAGAACCCCATGAACAGTATGAAAAGGCAAAAAGATAGGACACTGAAAGATGAACTCCCCAGGTTGGTAGGTGCCCAATATGCTTCTGAAGATCAGTGGAGAAATAACTCCAGAAAGAATAAAGAGACGGCGCCAAAGCAAAAACAACACCCAGTTGTGGATGTGACTGGTGATGGAAGTAAAGTCCAATGCTGTAAAGAGCAATATTGCATAGGAACCTGGAATGTTAAGGCAAATTGAAAGTGATCAAACAGGAGATGGCAAGGGTGAACATCAACATTTTAGGAATCAGAGAAGTACAATGGACTGGCATGGGTGAATTTAACTCAGATGACCATTATATCTACTACTGTGGACAAGAATCCCTTAGAAGAAATGGAGTAGCCATCATAGTCAACAAAAGAATCCAAAATGCAGTACTGGGATGCAATCTCAAAAACGACAGAATGATATCTGTTTGTTTCCAAGGCAAACCATTCAATATCACAGTAATCCAAGTCTATGCCCCGACCAGTAGCACAGAACACTAACAACTACTAAATTCATGTACAGCCAATCAGGGCCACTGTTCATTTGGCCCTATATTCTTTTGACTTTGAGGAAAGCATTAACAGGATGGTGTGACTGCAAAAGATTATAGATGTATCATCCCCAAAAGCATGGTTTCTTTTCTCTCAACCAGAATCTGACATAAAATTACTGTACACTTTTTCTTATAGCACCACTAGATATTATAATGTTTTTAGCATTATGGATTGGTAAATTTTATAGACTGAGATCCTATTTATACATTTTCCATCAACTCTGAACATTATTTTTTGGAGTAACTCCTTCTACCCTCATTGAAATAATGCCTGCTTGCTGCTAAGTCCCTTCAGTCGTGTCCGACTCTGTGCGACCCCATAAACGGCAGCCCACCAGGCTCCCCTGTCCCTGGGATTCTCCAGGCAAAAATACTGGAGTGGGTTGCCATTTCCTTCTCCAGTGCATGAAAGTGAGAAGTGAAAGTGAAGTTGTTCAGTTGTGTCCGACTCTTCGAGACCCCATGGACTGCAGACTACCAGGCTCCTCCATCCATGGGATTTTCCAGGCAAGAGTACTGGAGTGGAGTGCCATTGCCTTCTCCGAATGCCTGCTTAGTAAAAAGTAATAATCAATTTTGCTTCCCATAAGCATATTTGAATTTAATAATATTGAATATCATAGCAAGGACCCAGGCCTCTCAAGATCTGCCCTTACTAATATATAAAATTAAGACATCTGCTAATGAGCACACATTCTCTACAGGAGGACACAGCAGTGATCCATTCTTCTTCCTGAGAGCGTAGCAGCTGGGATTCCTGCCAGAAAACACAGGGTCATAGGGATCGTCTGTACATTTAAGAAGACAGGGTTGCCCAGGTGCCAGAGAGGGCGTGGACCTTGCGATCCATCAGTGGTTGTCAGATTCCTTCAGTGAATATTGATTGTTCCAGAGGTAAAGATACAAAGTTAATCTCAACAACTATATGTTGAGTGCTACAGGGCACAGATCCAGGGGCCAAGAATGGAGGGATGAAACTGCAGGGTGAGTCAGCGTGACTGCTGCCCTCAGATGGCTGAAGGTCTGCTGAGGAGACAGCTGGCCAATAGACCATTTCAGTCAGATGTCATCATTGCTCCATTCATACCCTATCAGACTTGCTCTCTGAGAGACCTAGATGTCCCAGAGATCAGTCTGGAGAATCCCCATTCTGGAAACTACTGGTTTTACTTCCATCAACATTGTACGCATAGTGGGGAGTTCTGGGAATCGATATTTCCTGGTGGTGTTTGCAGTGTCATTTACCATTTTTGTCGCCTGTCATAGGAGCCATTATAATATTTGCTTAAGTATTTAAATCAAGTCCTTTACTTTAAGCCACTGGTTGCTGTGTGTTAATTAAAGCATATTTGCATACATTAATATCACCCAGCTTCTCTACATTTTAACTGTACTTTTGCATTCAAAACATGACACTTTAATAACAATAGTTGTCAGTGCCTGGGCTCTTATTTATGCCACAATTATAGGTCCTGTTAATTACAGCCCTGGCTGGCTTCTCCAGCTCCTTCTGACAGTCCATGTGAAGCCAAGGCTCAACTCTTAGAGTGTTCATTTCACGGTCTACATCCACAGAGCAGCTCCACTGAGCTGCAAGGGGTTTAAAGATGTCAGGCTCCCTTTATCTGCAGCCCCACTGATGTTCTAGACCTTTGGGAGTCAAGAGGAGCAAATGCGGCTTTTGTATCAGAGACTCTGGGGCGTGGTGGCTTCTGGCTAATGTCTCAGTCGTCACTGAGGATGGGTCTGATGTAAAAGAGGACCAACTTGAACTCTGATCCAGGTTGGAATAGTATCTCAGTAGAATTCTGCAGCTGAAGTAGTCCAAAGAAAGAAAAGGCTTGTAATGGACTATGAAGGCTGTGAGTTGCAGGTGAAGAGGAATTCCCACCACGTGAGAACTGCTGAGTGTCACAGGAGTCTAGGAAGGGGCAGGAATGGAGAGCTGCTGCTTGATGAGGTCAGTGATGGGCTGGCACTGGGCACCACAGAGGGCATGGCCCCCCAGTGAATTCCTGCTCCTACTCCAGGACCTGGTCCAGGTCACCACCTCTCTTGACAAGCGGAGTCTGTCGCTTCCTCCTCTGTGCTCACAAGGGGTCCTGTACCGGGTCTGTTAGGTACTGACCTCTTGTTATTTCTCTCTCTCTCTTCCCAACCATGACTTCCTGAGGGAACGTAGTGTACTTTATCTTCCAGTTGCCTAACACATAGGGGACCCCAATAAACGTTTTCGAGAAAAAATGAATAAGAAATCATAATACCAGACCTCAAGTGTCTGAACTGGAGCCCCAAACCAGGTAAAGGCCCTAGCAGTGGAAAGACCAAGGCCATGGCCACATCTGATGGGGGCAAGCCTGCTCCCTCTAGTGGACGAGTCCCTCAAGACCAGACACTGTCAGGGCAACCGGTGCCCATGACCTTCATGCCCCCACAGCATCACCAAGGAGACTATGCTGAACTCCAACCCCCAACCCCAAGGCCCCTGTGGAAATCAGAATCACAAGTGGTTTGTGGTGTCCCCGAACTGCAGAGACAGCCAGAGAGAGGAGGCCTTTCTAAACCTCAGTGCTTTTCTGACCCCTGCGGTGAAGCCCGAGGAGGGAAAAGTCAGCCAGAGCCTGACATTTCTAAGCACTGAGGCTAGAACAATAAACAGTGAGCTCCACAGGCGGGGAGAGAAGCCTGATTTGCATTTCTAACATTTCTATCCAAACCCTCCCCTGCAGGGACGACCCTGGCGATCCAGGGGTTAAGACTCTGCACTTCCAATGCAGGGGGTGCAGGTTCGATCTCTGGTCAGGGAGCTGAGATACCATATGCCAAGCAGCCAAAAAAAAAGAAAGAAAGAAACAGCAGCAAAAAATAAATGAACCCTCCCCTGCAGGTCCAGCCCACACATGGTGGTTTGTCTCTGTGGGCCCCTGAGCTGTCACTGACCTCTAAGAGCAGAGACAGCTTCCTGGGCCTGACAACAAGGTGAGAGTAAATCCTCTCTGCAGCACAGAGAACAACAGGACACTGCAAGCCAGAAACTGCTTTGACCAAAATGGGGCCCTGAGGGGGCAGGGATTGTAGGGCTGCTGGAGGAGAGAATGTCACTCACGCTTGAGCACTGGACAGGGAGGCTTATCTGTCCCCACTTAGCTGCAACTTTTTAAGCCCTGTCTGTGTACTGGCTTCTCTGCAGCTTGTCTGTCTGCCTGCCCTGTTCACTGCCACAAAAATACACAGAACAGTATTAAGCCCCAAGTTCTTGGATTTTGGAGATAAAAGATGAATTAGATTCTGTCTTAAAAGAGCTTGCCATTTAACTGGAAAAACAAACACCTAATACTTCTATAGAATGGTATATGGTGATTTGGGGGTGTACAAAGTGACACAGAAGAGACAAGGAGCACTAGGCCGAGCCTAAGCATCGGGAAGGCTTCCTGGTAAAGGAGATATTTTCTGAAGTGAGTTCAGAAAATAGTATTCAGATGAAGAGAGATGGAAAAGGTATTCCAGGCAGCACAACCAACATGAGTAAAAGCACAAACGTGTGAAGCCCTGTGATGTGTGCAGAGAGCTAGAGGCAGTGGAGGTGACCACATGCACCTAGCAAGTAGGATAAGGAGAGGTGAGGGTCGGGGGGAGGGCAGCAGGGGTCAGGTCTGGAAGCTTTTGTAGGGTCCTTCAAGCCAAGGTGACTTCCCTGGTGGCTCAGATGGTGAAGCGTCTGCCTACAATGCGGGAGACCCGGGTTTGGACCCTGGATTGGGAAGATCTCCTGGAGAAGGAAATGGCAACCCACTCCAGTATTCTCGCCTGGAAAATCCCATGGACAGAGGAGCCTCTTAGGCTGCAATCCATGGGGTCACAAAGAGTTGGACACGACTGAGCGACTTCACTTTCACTTCAAGCCAAGGTAGGGGCTTCAATTTTCTCCTGTGGGAAAATGGGAAGTCAGGTAGGAAAGAAACATGATCTCTGTTTTTCAGAAAGATCACTCAGATTGTGATGTGGAGAAGGGGTGATCAGAGGACCTCCAGAGGAGCAGGGGCCAGGGAGGAGGTTGTCACTACAATCCGGGAGGGAGTATAGGTGTTGGCAAAGAGTACGGAGCCTACTGGCTGAATCTGAGCAACATGGAGAGGACAGGTTGACCAGACTTGGTCATGAGGCTTTAAGAGGAGGGAGAGGCATTAAGGACCTTGATCATTCAGCTTAATATCAAAATCAATATCATCAAAAAAACAAACAACCCAATTATAAAAATGAGTAGAAGAACTAAATAGATATTTCTCCAGAGAAGACATACAGATGACCAAGTGGCCCACAGAATGATGCTCAACATCACTAATCACCAAGGAAATGCAAATCAAAATTGTAATGAGGTATCACCTCTTTCCAATCAAAACAGCCATCATCAAAAAGTCTACAAATAATAAATGCTGCAATGGTGTGGAGGAAAGGGAACCCTCCTACACAGTTGGTGGGAATGTAAATTGACTCAGCCAGTATGGAAAACTGTACAGAGGTTCCTTAAAAAACTAAAAGTTATTACCATATCATCTAGCAATCCCATTCCTGGGCATATAATCTGGAAAAGATGAAAAGTCTAATTCAAAAAGATACATGAATCCTAATGTTTATAGCAGTACTATTCCTGATAGCCAAGATACGGATACAACCTAAATGTCCATCAACAGATGAATGGATAAAGAAGATGTGGTACATTATACACAATAGAATATTACTCAGTCATAAAAAGAATGAAATATTGCCCTTTGCAGCAACACAGATGGACCTAGAGATTATCATACCAAGTGTAGTAAGTTAGATCAAGACAAATATTATATCACTTATATGTGGAATATAAAAAATAAATGAAATTATTTACAAAACAGGAACAGGCTCACAGACATTGAAAACAAAATTATGCATGGTTCCCAAAGGGCTTCCCAGTTGGTTCAGTGGTAAAGAATCTGCCTGCCAATGCAGGAGCTGCCATCATATGAGGGTTTGATCCTTCAGTCAGGAAGATCCCTTGGAGGAGGAAATGGCAACCCTTGTATCTCCTTGTATTCTTCTCTGGAAAATTCCATGAACAGGGGAGCCTGGTGGGCTACAGTCCAGGGGGTCATAAAGAGTCGAACATGACTAAGCATGCTTGCATGCACCAAAGGGAAAGGGTGGGGAAAGGATAAACTAGGTGAGATTAACAGATATATATCAATATGTATAAAATAGATAAGCAATAAGGATTACTGTATAGCACAGATCAGATCAGATCAGTTGCTCAGTCGTGTCCGACTCTTTGCAACCCCATGAATCGCAGCATGCCAGGCCTCCCTGTCCATCACCAGCTCCCGGAGTTCCCTCAGACTCACGTCCATCGAGTCAGTGATGCCATCCAGCCATCTCATCCTCTGTCGTCCCCTTCTCTTCCTGCCCCTAATCCCTCCCAGCATCAGAGTCTTTTCCAATGAGTCAACTCTTCGCATGAGGTGGCCAAAGTACTGGAATTTCAGCTTTAGCATTATTCCTTCCAAAAAAATCCCAGGGCTGACCTCCTTCAGAATGGACTGGTTGGATCTCCTTGCAGTCCAAGGGACTCTCAAGAGTCTTCTCCAACACCACAGTTCAAAAGTATCAATTCTTTGGCGCTCAGCCTTCTTCACAGTCCAACTCTCACATCCATACATGACCACAGGAAAAACCATAGCCTTGACTAGACGAACCTTTGTTGGCAAAGTAATGTCTCTGCTTTTGAATATGCTATCTAGGTTGGTCATAACTTTCCTTCCAAGGAGTAAGCATCTTTTAATTTCATGGCTGCAGTCACCATCTGTAGTGATTTTGGAGCCCCCCAAAATAAAGTCTGACACTGTTTCCACTGTTTCCCCATCTATTTCCCATGAAGTGATGGGACCGGATGCCATGATCTTCGTTTTCTGAATGTTGAGCTTTAAGCCAACTTTTCCACTCTCCACTTTCACTTTCATCAAGAGGCTTTTGAGTTCCTCTTCACTTTCTGCCATAAGGGTGGTGTCATCTGCATATCTGAGGTTATTGATATTTCTCCCAGCAATCTTGATTCCAGCTTGTGTTTCTTCCAGTCCAGCGTTTCTCATGATGTACTCTGCATATAAGTTAAATAAACAGGGTGACAATATACAGCCTTGACGAACTCCTTTTCCTATTTGGAACCAGTCTGTTGTTCCATGTCCAGTTCTAACTGTTGCTTCCTGACCTGCATACAAATTTCTCAAGAGGCAGATCAGGTGTTCTGGTATTCCCATCAAGGAACTAATATATTCAATATTTTATAGTAACCTAAAGTAGAAAAGAATGTTTCATTTATATATATAAAACATATTGTGTGTGTGTGTGTATATATATATATATATATATTTATGTATATGTAAAACAGAGTCACTTTGCTGTGTACTTGAAACTGACACAGCATTGTAAATCAACTATGAGTGAGTGAGTGAGTGAATGAAAGTCACTCAGTCATGTCCAACTCCTTGCAACCCCATGGACTATACGGTCCATGGAATTCTCCAGGCCAGAATACTGGAGTGGGTAGCTGTTTCCTTCTCCAGGGGATCTTCCCAACCCAGGGATCGAACCCAGGTCTCCCTCATTGCAGGTGGATTCTTTACCAACTGAGCTATCAGGGAAGCCCATAATTCAATTAAAAAAAGAATCACCTTGAAATTTCTGAATCAAAGAGCTCTGGAAAGGGTAGTGCCATTGACTGAGATAATAGTGATAACTGCCGTCATATTAACAGCTTGCCATGTGCCAGACATTATTGTGAGTGCTCTTCATGCAATATTTTGTTTAATGTTCACAACAACTCTATGAAATAGGAATTGTTGTTTTATTTTTATAAGTAAGGCAAGCAAGACACAAAGAGCGTGAAGTAGCTTTCCCAAGGTCACACAGCACCCTCGAGACTGTGAACCATGGGCAGTCGAGCTCTGAAGGATGTGACCCTGACCACTGTGTTGTGTGGCCCCCAGGTCGTGCCACAAGCACCTCCCCAATGTCTGGCAC
The DNA here is from genome assembly GCF_029378745.1 of Bos indicus. NCBI lineage: Eukaryota > Metazoa > Chordata > Mammalia > Artiodactyla > Bovidae > Bos > Bos indicus. The sequence continues at coordinate 23,398,675 of NC_091774.1, read as the reverse complement.
TCAGTCGTGGGAATCTGAGGTACTCCAGCAAATAGTTCATTTAGGAGATTTTGATATAATGAGAAATGTATATTTGTCTCTGTCCTCAGTTCTGGACAAAGAGCTCCTAAACCCTTGTAATTTCCTGAGTGCTAGGGCTACTAGAAACATTTTCTGCTCTAATATTTAGTCTTTGATCCTGGTTCTTGACACAAAGCCCCTAAAATCCTTGTAATTTCCTGAGTGATAGGGACACTGGGAGAATCTTACACAGAGCTCCTAAATCCTTGGAAATTTCCGGGATGATGGGAGCATCTTTTGTTCTAATCAGGTGACACTTGGTGGGCTTCTGGATGGCTTCAGGATGGGTGCTGGTCACCGGAAAAGCCAAGCCAGGATTAGAAGCTTGGAACTTTCAACCCCACCATCATCTTCTGGGAAGCGGGAAGAGCTGAGACTGAGTCAATAATCAATTACACCTGCATAATGAAGCTCCATAAAAATCCCTTAACTATGGGTTTTAGAAAGGTTCCAAGTTGGTGAACTCATCTTCGTGCCAGGAAGGAGTGCACCCCAACTCCATGGGGACAGAAATTCCTACAGTCTAGACCCTTCTAGACTCTGCCCTATGTGACTCTTCATCTTGGGCAAAAGTAAGTAAATGTTTCCGTGAATTTTTTGAGCCATTTCAGCAAATAATCAAAACTAGAGTTGGGGGTGGAGGAGGCGATCATTGTGGGAACTCCTGACTTTGTAGCCAAGTCAGATTAAAGTGTGGGTGCCCTGAGGGCCCACGGCTTGCAACTAGCCTCAGAAGTAGAGGCAGTCTTGTGGGACTGAGTCCTTAGCCTGTAGGGTCTGACATGGACTCCAGGTAGTCAGTGTTAGAACTGAATAAGATTATAGGACACCCAGTTGGTGTCCAGTGAGTTGGAAATTGCTTGGTATGAGGAGAAATGTCCTCCACACATTTGGCATCAGAAGTGTTTAAATAGAGAAACAATTTTCTTTAGATGTGATCTCAGGAAACATCAGTAGGGGAATGGGGAAGTGAGATGGGTAAGGAAGAAAACCAATAGGAATGTGGTGATGTACACCTTACGAGTGTGATACCCGGGCTTAGTCCTGCTAGGATCTCTGGGATCAGCGTACAGCATATGCCTCAGAGACTGAGGGTCAAGGAAGCTGGGGTCTGTGTCTGCTCGCTCCCAGGCACTTCCTGCCAGCTGCCATGGCAGGCAAAGTTCGCTCTGATGGCCAGAGAGAGCCAACGGGTAATGTATCTTAGGCACTGGCAGTAGAAGGCTGGCTGGAATGCAGATGAGGGCCAGGGAGCGTGGGCAGGGCATTGAAAGCACCCTGCTACAAAACCTAGCAAGCACCTTTGAAATGCATAACGCTGTACATAATAGATGACTGCCAGACTTCTAAGCTAAGGAGAGCGGAGAGACCATAAGAGACAACATAAACCAGATATCCCAAGTGTGTAACCAACAGACATCTAGAGCCTCTTTAAAGTAGCATCATAAAACTTGCAGGACTGGAGGAATCTAGATAAAGTTTCTGCTGGGAAAGGCAGGAGCTTGGCGGGGTGGGGGATGGGGTGGGGTGGAAAGGAGAAGGGAAAAAGCCTCTTGGGGCTTTTTTCACTCATTCTTATTCCAAAACCATGAGTGGAGGGATGGCTACCCAACCCAAGCCTGCCAGAGTATCCTCTAAATAAAACCATCACCAACTGCCTGGAAAATCCCATGGACAGAGGAGCCTGGCCAGCTATGGTCCACAGGGTCACAAAGAGTAAGACATGACTGAAGCGACTTCACACACAGTAGCTCATGACTCCACTTGCCCAGAGTCTAGGTATGTGGGATGAGTGGATGCCTCCTCTACATCTCCACAGCCTGTATTCCCATCAGCAACATCTCCTCATGTAACCTCATCTAGAACACTTTGTAGAGCTCGCTCTCGTCTGCAAACCACTACAGTTGTGATTTTCCATTCACTTCTCCAAAGCAGAAAACTAGGCAGTATGGTAGCCCAGGGTCAAGAGAATGACCATGCAGCCAAGCTCCTGAGCTTTGGTGCAGAAGCCATGGGAGAGATGGCAGTAGAGTTTAATGGTATAGTCTTAAATGTAATTAAGGTTTAGAGGATTAGAGGAAGTGCTTTATAACAACATCTGCCCATTAAGAGAAAATGTGCAGATCAAGACTTGGACTCTGTGTTCAGAACCATGCAAAAGTGTCTTCTAAAAAAAGATAACGTTTTTCAAGGTGGCCAGCTAGAGATGGAAAAATCAGAGAGGTGCCCCGTGTAGATACAGAAGTAGGAAGTAAATTTCCTCCAGGCTGTCAGCTTTGTCACCATGCTATCAGCTGAACTGTTTACACAGTTACTCACTGCAGGTACCAGAATTCAAAATTATACCTCTCTCTCCACCCAAAACTTCCAATATTCTTCTACAGAGACAAGGTTCAGCTGGGAATGATCCAGCCAATTCAACGGAATGCACTATATGCAGTTTCTTAAATGGTTACCTTTAAGCATGAAGATATGCATGGGGTCAAGTAAGTAGGGCAGTGAAGTCCAAACTATACAGATCTGTCCAATACCCACGTTTATTGTTTTCTACTATATGCTCCCAGATGAACAATAAGGTATAGGGGTCACCACAGTCTGAGGAGTGACTGAAGATCAGGTGAGAAGGAAAGAGTGGTTGAGAGAAAGGAGTTGATACTAGGGGTGGATTAGAACTTGGGAAGCCTGTGACAAAGGGTGACTCCAGCATGCCCCCTGTTGGGCTCTCTGCCACTACTGGGCAGTTTCCATTACACTTTCCCTTCTTAACTCTCCACAGCCACCAGAGAAGGACTGAGGAGAGTTTGTCTTCAAACACTGATCCTTTGGGATTCTCATATTTGCCTCTTTCTCTTGTCTTTTTCCTCCTTCTCTTTTATGGACTGTTGTGCCTTCCTATAAGTCCTCCTATTAACTCCCAGTACCTCAGAATGTGAATGCATCTGGAGACAGAGCCTATACGGAGCTAACTGAGATTAAATAAGGTCATAAGGACCCTAATCCAATAGGACTGATGTCCTTGGAAGAAAAGACAGCAAGGATGCACATACAGAGAGAAAAGGCCAAGTGAGGACATAGCAGGAAAGCAACCATCTGCAAGACAAGGAGAGAGCCTTCACCAGAAACTAACCCTACTGACCACCTCCATCTTGAACTTCCAGCCACCAGAACTGTGAGAAATAGACTTCGGTTGGTTGAAGCCACCTAGCCCGTGGTATTTTGTTTTGGCAGCAATAGAAAACTAATGCACTCTGCCTGCCCTTCTCTCCTGCCCTCCCCTACCCCAAGATCCCAGCAGCCCAGCATACAAAGTCGGTGGCATCCTCATTTCTTCTTCTCTAAATTGAAGGGCTACAAGACCCTCTCTAAGTCATTTCCAACTCTGGCCTTCCATCCACCTCTAACATGAATTATTCCATTAGAGTGGGAGAGAACTCGACGTGTAAACTGTGAATGACTAAGACGACTCTCTCTCAGCTCACTTAATGGATTCTGCTGACTTTTAAATCACTGCTTAATTGCCTGCACAATTTTATTTTGCATTCACTTCCTATTTACTGAGCCCCTATTAGGAGCCGGGCTGCGGACTTCTCTGTGTCTCTGTCTCCCTAATTCACCCCGAGGTCCAAGTAAAATGCTCTGATAAACTTTTTCCCACACTTTATCTTTCGTTCTCCTTCTCACCTGTGTTCTCTGTGAAGATACAGAGTCAGACATTCTGAATTTGAGACCTAGCTCTGTTGCTTAATATCCAACACATGATTTTAGGCCTGTTGATCTCCTCAAGCCTCACATGCCAAAGGCACGCAGCAAAAATGCAGCAATGCCGCACGCCATCATATACCACTCTCCCTTTCATCCTTAAGGTAGACTCTGATTTTTCTTGGGCATAAATATGCAAGGCTAAAAGACCCAGCCCCTTTGTGGCTAGAAGCAGCACAGTGACTAGTACCTGGCCAATAAGATGGAAATGGGCTTCCCTGGCAGCTCAGCTGGTAAAGAATCTGTCTGTAATGCAGGAGACCCCAGTTTGATTACTGAGTCAGGAAGATCCCCTGGAGAAGGGATAGGCTACCCACTCCAATTTTCTTAGGCTTCCTTGGTGGCCCAGATGGTAAAGAATCTACCTTCAGTGTGGGAAACCTGAGTTCAACCCCTAGATTGGGAAGATCCCCTGGAGGAGGGCATGGCAACCCACTCCAGTAATCCTGCCTGGAGAATCCCCATGGACAGAGGAGCCTGGTGGGCTACAGTCCATGGGGTCACAAAGAGTCAGAGATGACTGAGTGACTCAGCATGCACACAACACAAGATGGAAATAAAAATATTGTGTGCAACTTGTAGAGAAGCTGCTTATAATGAGCCAGTGTGGCTAGGAAATAAGCTCTTTGTCTTTCCACCTTTCTTTCCTTTCTGTTGCCCAGAATGTAGGTGTGATGACTAGATTTTAAGCAGCCATCTTGCACCATGAGGTGTGTGAGAGGACAAAGAAATGCTCTGAGAATAACAAAACAGAAAGGTGGAGGACCTCGGATCCCTGATAACTCTGTTGTTGTTGTTGTTTAGTCTCTAAGTCATGTCTGACTCTTTGCGACCTCATGGACTGCAGCATGCCAGGCTTCCCTATCCTTCAATGTCTCCCAGAGTTTGCTCAAACTCAAGTCCATTGAGTCCGTGATGTGCTCCAACTATCTCATCCTCTGTTGGCCTCTTCTCCTCCTGCCCTCAATCTTTCCCAGCATCAGGGTCCCAACTCTGGAGAACTTCCATACCAGCCCTGGACTATCTTGCTGTCAGCTTCTTTAACCTGAAAGAATAAATCCTTATATGTTCAAATCTGGCCTTTATATGATGAGAAGCCAAAACATTACCTATCAGATACAGAAGATAATGCTAATTTATAGAATTTTTGTCAGGGTGAAATTAGATAATAGATGTAAAAACCTTGGTATATTGTGATATACAGAAAGTGCCTGGTATATCACATAAAATAGATGGAAAACTATGAGGGATGAGAGATGGTTTGTTTTTCCATCTTTCGTCAGAAGCTTATCTCCTAGTCACTTAGCTCCATTGTCCCAGCATCTCCAGAATTCTGCCCGATAACAGTTGCTGTCTTTGTGTTGTATAGTCTTGGTATACTTGTATAGTCTTGTATAGTCATGGTAGTTGACTTTGGTCTACTGATTTCTGCACTTTCTTGGTTCTTTATCACTACTTCTTCTGCACTACGTTTTTGTACCATATCACCCTCCCCCCCAAAGTTGGTGCTCCCCTACCTGACCCCCTAAGTACGTTCTCCCCAAATTTCTCAGAATCAACACACACTGTGCCTTCCTATGAGTTACCGCCACTTCTGGACACTTATCTCCAGGCTGGGTCCTCTTCAAATACATGCCCCTCTCTTTCTGAATTATAGTCTAGCTCCTCTGGCTTGAGCATAGTTGGCCTCCCTCTAATGAACAGTCACTTCTGAGTTTTGCTTTGCTTGTTTGTTTACAAAATCTAGCCCCTTCTCTATAACGGATACCTTTTGCTTTTGTGGAAAAAATACAGGCACGTGGCATCTTTATCCCTGTCTTCTTGCCTTTGCTCAAGGTCTATGGTTATGGTCCCGTCAGGAAGGCACCCCTTCCTCCTGTTCTACCCATACGTTTTGTACTTTTCTTCTTTACATTCTTCTACATTTTAGATATTTCTTCAGACATTTTCAAAATGTCTATATTGTTTACCACTTGCATTTAATAATTTTTTAACGAGGTAGTGTTCATTTTTTAATGTTACACCATTTTTTAAGGCTGGCTCCTGGAGATCTTTGCTGATCCCTGGAGTCCACACCTTCATTTTCCTGGTCCTCACTCCAGGGACAGGAGCTTTTAGCCAATTCTGCTGTAATTGGAGGTTGCCCTGAATTGTCCTCCAGTGTGGGGATGTTCAGGGCACTCATCTCACTATAAAATCCATGTGTGATTTTAGAGTATACCCACAAATTCTCCCTTCAAAAAGTGAAGCCTAATTCTCCTTCCCTTGAATACGTACTGTACTTAATAACTTCCTTCTGATGAACAGAATGCAAGAAGTGATGGCTTGTAACTTCCAAGACTAGGTCATAAAGGCCTAGCAGCTTCTTTTTGCTCTCTCTCTCTCTCTACAGGAAGTAGCTGCCACGACATGAAGACACTCAGGCGATCCAGGGGACAGGCCCGTGTAGTGAGTAACTGAGGCCTCAGGCCAATAACAAGCAAGAAACTGAGGTCTGCCAACAACTCTGAATCATTTACTAGAGAATGGGAAAATTTTCAGAAAACGATTCCCTGATACTAAATTATAAACCTTTTTCCATATAGAAGGCAGATCCTCCAGCCCTAGTCAAGCCTTCAGATAACTGTAGTCCAGCTGACATTTTGACTGCAGCCTCTTGAGAGACCCTGAGCCAGAATGACTTACTTGCCAAAGAGCAAGTAGATTCTTGACCCACAGAAACTGTGTGAGGTTAAGAAAGTGTATATTGCTCTGAGGTGCTGCGTTCTAGGATTGGACCGCAGACACTAATGGGCTCCTTGAGGACCACTTTGGGGCAATCTTTCACAGGGTTGTCTCCTAATAGGTATGTATTAAAGATTTGTCATTTGTCAGTTGTCATTCGTCACTTGCTTTACCCAGGAGGGAGACTGCCTGATGCCCCAGGGCATAGAGAAGTTTGGGGAAAGCTACGTGTGCATGCATGCTCAGTCACTCCAGCAGTGTCTGACTCTTTGTGACCCTGTGGACTGCAGTCTGCCAGGCTCCTCTGTCCATGGGATTCTGCAGGCAAGAATACTAGAGTGGGTTGCCCTGCCTTCCTCCAGGGGGTCTTTTTGACCCAGAGATCGAACCCATGACTCCTGAATTGAAGGAAAATTCTTCACCACTGAGACACCAGAGAAACCCAGGAAAAGCTATCCTTTAGGGCAACAAAGAAATTGGTGAGCTGAGGACATGGAAGGATTTAGCAGTTGGCTAGTTTCCTATGGCTGCTCTAACAGAGTATTGCAAACTTGATGGCTTAAAACAAATTTATTCTTTTACAATTCTGAAGGCCAGAAGTTAAGAATCGGTTTCAGTAAAGCCAAGATGTCAGGTTCCTTCTACAGGTTCTAGGGGAGAAGCCATTTCCTAGCTTTTCAAACTTCTAGAGCTGCATTTCCTGCATTCCTTGGCTCACAATCATTTCCTCCATCTTCAAAGTGAGTAGGAAAGTATTTGCAAACCTTTCTTTGCTACTGTCTTCATGTCATCTTTTCTCTGTAAAGACACTTGACATCTGTCCACTGGGTCGGGAGGGTGGGTGGGGAGGAAGCACAACCTAATAGCTGAAAATTGTGTTTTATTTGGCAGATATACTGAGGATGTAAACCCGGAAGACTGTCTCTCAGATAGCTCTGAGGGACTGCTCCAAAGAGGTAAGTGAGGAACCAGGATATATAGGAGCTTTTGCAAAATAATTCAGGTAGTCAGAACATCAAAAGATTATTGTTAAATAAAGAAAACCAGCCATTGTAAGTTAATGAATTTTCTGTGTGTGGGAAGATGCAAGAGTTTGGGCTCCCTGAAATCACTCCTTTGATATGCGCTTTAACTATCAAAGCTTCCCTGGTGGCTCAGAGGTTAAAGCATCTGCCTGCAATGTGGGAGACCTGGGTTCAGGAAGATCCCCTGGAGAAGGAAATGGCAACCCACTCCAGTATTCTTGCCTGGAGAATCCCATGGACGGAGGAGCCTGGTGGGCTACAGTCCTCCGGGTCGCAAAGAGTCAGACACGACTGAGCAACTTCACTTTCACTTTCACTTTCACTTTTAACTATCTAGAGCCAGTGATCTGTTTTCCTCCTGAATGCCCTCAACATATACAGTCAGGGGTGGTTGGAGTGACTGATGGCTTGATGGTCACAGCATCCTTTGTTGTCTGATATGGCAGGCAACATTCTTTGTCCACACTCTGCCCCACCTGGGTGATCCAGAATATTTGCCCCATCTTAAAATCTATAACTAACTCATATCTGCAAAGTCCCTTTTTACCATACAAAGTGACACTCACCTTCTGGGGATTTGGACCCTTAGGACCATCTGGGGCTCTTCTTCAGCTGACCACAAGCAAAAATATCCTTCTTCTGGTGTCACACAGATTCAAATCTTCTAAGCACCAACTGTATGATGTTGAACAAAACCATTAACTAAGCCTAGGTTTTTCTCATTTCAATAGCGCAGACAGTAAAACGTATTAAATGAATAGGATATGTAAAAGCACCTGGCACTTGATAGCTTCTAAATAAGTGCTGACTTTTCTCTTCCTCCCTTTTACTGAGTATCCAGGAATAATAGCACTGGGTCCTGAGACTTGTAACTAGGTTTGTATGGCATTTACTGTTCACAGGAGTGTTTAATACCTATTATCTCCTTTGACTCGGAGAAGGCAATGGCACCCCACTCCAATACTCTTGCCCGGAAACTCCCATGGACAGAGGAGCCTGGTAGGCTGCAGTCCATGGGGTCGCTAAGAGTTGGACACGACTGAGTGACTTCACTTTCACTTTTCATTTTCATGCATTGGAGAAGGAAATGGCAACCCACTCCAGTGTTCTTGCCTGGAGAATCCCAAGGATGGGGGAGCCTGGTGGGCTGCTGTCTATGGGGTCGCCTAGAGTCGGACACAACTGAATCAACTTAGCAGCAGCAGCAGCAGCATCTCCTTTGACTATCATTCCACTTTACCCAATAAAGAAAACAGAGGCACAAAGGAGTTAAGCGATTTTCCCAAAATCACCCAGCTAGGAAGGGTCAACACTGAGCTTTCTGATATTAAATTCTAAACTTTTTTCTTTGTACCCCAATGCATTTGAGTAGGGCCCGCAAAAATCAGAGAGTTACCCAGCAAACTAAATGAAATGAGAAGAGAAGGACAGCAAAGTAGTCTGTTACCATGAATACTCGGAAAGGATGGTGCATAAAAGCTTGGAGAGTTACTGTATAGCGCAGGGAACTTCGCTCAATGTTATGTGGCCGCCTGGATGGGAAGGAAGCTTGGAGAAGAAGGGACACATGCATACGGGTGGCTGAGTTCCTTCACTGCTCACCTGAAACTATCACAACACTGTTAACTGGCTATACTCCAATGTAAAGTAAAAAGTTTTAATAAAAGCTTGGCGAGGACAGAAAGGAAGAGCAATCATGAGAAGACAGTGTTTTCCGAAGGCTGGCTCTTGGGAAGCTGGAAGATATGACCCACTCTCATTCCTTTGCTCTGACAAAGACCCAGAGGAGCTCTGGTAAGAGTTATCTCAGACCCTCAGTAATAAATAACCTTCAGATGTGGCTGATCTCTGTGGCTTATCTGATGAGACACCATCTGGGGAGTCAAAGGCCAATCCGTGGACAATTCCATGAGTCTGGAGGGAGTGACATGGGATTGCACTGCGGTAGAGCCAGACCTGGAAGGTGGAAGAACTGCTCTACCCCAGGGAGGCTTGGGCTGGATTTGCACCAAGAGAAGAGGGCTGCCTGGAATCCCCTAGGGCAACAATAACAAAATAAAATCAATAACAGAAATGCTTTGCACTCAGCCCTTAACACTGGCAAAGCATCTTAACCTACCTTTTCTCACTTGACTTCACAAAATCCTACTCATTTTACAGAGAAGGAGATGGATATGATGAAAGAGCTATCAATTATGGAGGGTTTAATATGGGCTGATCACAGGACCAGGAGCCTAATAAGTAACATGCAAATATAATCATCTCAAGTTCTCCACGAGGCCAGTATTCTTAGCTGCAAACCCGAGGCTCAGAGAGGTTAAGTGGCTTGCCCAAACCACAGCTCCCGGGAATCAGAATTCAGACAGGACAAAGGGCTTGCTAGCAGAAGATATTAAAGGAGCACATGCCTGGCACCAGTAGACACTCTGAGCAGCACGTGTTATTTGCCGCCAGCAGTGTTCTGAGGAAGGCTTTGGCCGGCCCCTGTCTAAGGATCACTCCTTCACAGGCTTTTTGTTCTGAACTTTGGTGAAGCCATGGCTGGCTTCAGGCCCTTCTCTGTTAAAAAATGCCCATGGGGAAAATGAAGGTATGGGGTTCCTACCCACCATCACACCTCAGTGTAAACCGTTTACCAGAAGGAATACCCCAGAGGAAGCCTAGGAGGGGGCTTTCCTCTCCAACCAGCAAAGAGTTAATAACAGAGACAAGGGAATGGGAGGAGCCAGTTCAGTGCATCACACAGAGTCAGCTCCCTGGTTGTGGTCTGGAGGGCCGCGTGGTGCCATCACGCCCTTGAGGCCACCCCAGCAGTGGGTACCATGGCTACCCCTCTGGTGCGGCTGCACTGCCTTTGGAGCTTAGGACAGATCTCCAGGACAGATCTCCCCATTAGGCCAGTTCAAGTGTGACCAGCAGGGGTCACATCTGAGTGCCTGGAAGCTGAGAGGGGAAGCCTAGTCTCTGAGAGTGTGGCCAGCCTTATGGACACAAGCCTTTGTTTGTTGTTTTATTATTTGTTTTTCTGTGCTGGGTCTTCCTTGGGGCACACGGGACCTTTAGTTGCAGCATGGGAACACTTCGTTGTGGCATGCGGGATCTAGTTCCCTGACCAGGAATCGAACCCAGGCCCCCTGCTTCGGGAGCTTGGAGTCTTAGCCATTTGACCACCAGTGAAGTCCAACACAAACTTTGAACGCTGAGGGCCAAACGCACATCTGGTCAGCACTTAGAGGGAAGGCTGAAGGAGAAGAGGCAGAAAGAGTGCAACAGCCAAGAGGAGGTGAGGCTAGGCTGGGACCAGCACCTGGGGAGCCGAGGAGGCAGGGAACCAGCAGCCTGGACGCACAGAGGCAAGACCAGAATGACCTATATAGGAAACCATGCCTCTGGAGGCTGGTGCCAACGCCACCTTAAATATGTTCTCAGACAACCACTGAGGCAGCTGGGTGCCTGACGTCCTTCTTCTTTTTTTTTTTTTTTTTTTTTTTAATTTTTAAAAGAAAATCCATCCTGAACCCTCCTCCCTCCTCCCTCCCCATACCATCCCTCTGGGTCGTCCCAGTGCACCAGTCCCAAGCATCCAGCATCGTGCATTGAACCTGGACTGGCATCTCGTTTTGACGTCCTTCTTGACTGGGGGCAGAAGGCCTTGCCATTTTCCCTGGGATTCTACCCCAGGGCCCTGCTTCAGTCCTGGGCCAGCGCCCAGACCAGGTGCATCCCAGCTGAAGGGATGGAGGGCATACTTTCCACAGCCACTCAGGTCCTGGCTCTGATCCCTCCCTCTGGAGGAGTTAGCAGACCCTCCTTAGCAGTGAGGAGACCTACCACATGGGGGCCTTGGAATGATACACTTCTGTGGTGTCCCAGAGCCTGATCACCACACACGTGAGAACATACATCTTCCATAAAATATGGAAAATTAAGTCAACCTTCCAAAGGTTTCCTGAGAGCTTAGAGTTGGGGTTTCTGTGGCAGCCAACTTAATTCCTGCTCAGTATCTGCATGTTCTGGAAGCAGGTGGACAGGCCCAGCAAGACATCAGATGGCTCCACGTAGAGAACAGGATTGGAATCCTCTTTGGACATTATTTTCCCCTCTTCCAGCTAATTTCCATTTCAATGTTAAGGAGAGGTCTTTTGTTCCCGTAGGCTGCTCTCCCATTCTATTTAATTTAGAAAAGAAGCCTTTAAAATAGTAAATTGAAAATTATTTTTATGGTCCAGGAAAGGAGCCCCAGCTGTGGGGAGCTGTGAGGACAAGACTAACAGGGAGCAGAGTGCAGTGGCCACACCTGCCTGCAGGCCAGGCCAGGGCACCCCCAGATAAGGGATCCTCAGCCCCAGCAGGGTCCCCGGGTGATGCAGCCAGGAGGGTGGGGCTGAGGGTTGGTGGGGTGCGGGGCACCACTCAGGTGAACCGGAGGGGCTCCCAGATGTAACTGGAGTCAGGACGAGCCCTGAGCTTTGGAGAGCAGACCTGAGGCTCAGGGTCATCCTAAAGATAACTTTCTGCCTTGTTTCTCCAGGGATAGGGGTCGGGGGAAACTCTTGGGCTCCTGCTGCTGGGGGACCCCTGCCTTTCTCAACAAGGAATCCCATTATCCCTTATCCCTGGTCCTTTAACCTGGGCCCCGGAGAGGTCAGTTCAAAGAAAGGAAGTGGAAGATGTGGGCTTTGGGGCAGAGTGAATCAAACCCAGATCCTGCTTACTGGCTTTAATTCATTTAATTAGATTAATTCATTTATTATTTCTTTATGCCTCCCTTTCTTCCTCTGTAAAGTGAGGGTAATGATACCCTCCTCAAAAGGCTTTTGTGAAGGCCAGCAGAGTTTACAAGCGCAAGGAGAACAGCCAGTGGAGGGCCTGTCACATAGCTGCCCAGTACGGGTCCTGTCCACTTCCCTTTCCTCTGAGCAAGGGCCCGGGGGAGGGTGGGGACCCCAGCCACGGAGCATTTGCTGCCTGCCCCAAGGGTGCCTGACGCACTTCAGTTAAGCCTCTCATGTGAGGAGGCACGATCCACAGTGCGACAGGACGGAGGCCCAGCCCCTGAGACAAGTATAATCTGAACAGCAGCCAGATGTCTGCTGGGCTCTCATTTAGCACAGGGCCCATGATGCCAACTGGCCGGGGACAGGGGGCAGGCTGGGGGGAGCATCCATAGCCACCCACGTTTCATAGTGTATCATAAACCACAAAGGACCTTCACCAGACTTCCCTGGCAGACCAGTGGTTGGGACTCTGTGCTTCTAACGTGGGAGGCTTGGTTTCAATTCCTGGTCAGGGAACTAGGATTCCACAAGCTGCACGGCATGGCCAAAATTTTTTTTAAAAAACACCTTCACCTACATCATTAGCATTGGCTTAATACCAGATATGCTGCTGCTGCTGCTGCTAAGTCACTTCAGTCATGTCCGACTCTGTGAGACCCCATAGACGGCAGCCCACCAGGCTCCACCGTCCCTGGGATTCTCCAGGCAAGAACACTGGAGTGGGTTGCCATTTCCTTCTCCAATGCATGAAAGTGAAAAAATAAAGTGAAGTCGCTCAGTCATGTCTGACTCCTAGCGACCCCATGGACTGCAGCCCACCAGGCCCCTCCATCCATGGGATTTTCCAGGCAAGAGTACTGGAGTGGGGTGCCATCGCCTTCTCCGAATACCAGATATAGTACTAAGCAAATAGAGCAGGTATTCTTTTACCTTTCTCATTTTACAGATGAGAAATCCAAGGTTTCAGTGATTTATATAAATCACCTGAGGTCACGAGGCTGAGGAGATACAGAGCTGGGGTTCAAACCCACTTCATATGGTTGCCAGGTCCACACCTGGTCCACCACACCCTGCCAATAAGCATCTTTCTGCCAAAACTGCACCGGAGGCTGAGAAAGAGGGGACAGGACCCCGTCCAAGGTTAACCATGGCCTCTGGGCTGGAAGGGCTGGGCTGGGGGGCCCACCCCTCCAGAGTGGTTTGTTAATTTAGTGCTAGCTTGACCCCTTCCATTAGCTGCTGGACAGAGCTGGGCCCAGGGGAGATGGACAGCAGGGCTTAATGGAAATGGGGAGGCTGGTGATGATATGAACAATCTGAATTATGGTCTCAATTTGCACAGAGCCTGATGGATTTGCAATAATTCCAAACCAGGTCAAGTGTCTGTGCCTCCTCTTTTGCTGATCTCACAGAAAGTGCCTCCATTTGTCAGGCTCCGACTGGCGCTTGCTGGGTAGCTACCCGCCCCTCCCGCCTTTGCTAGCCGTGGCCTCTGCGGCCCTCTCCTCAGCACGCTGAACGGAGGCCACCTCTGCAGCTGGACCCCAAGGGACCGGAGCTGCAACTCTCCAGGCCTCAAGGGCTGGAGAGCTCTGGCCATCCACAGAGACAGACTGCACTCCATCCCGGAACCGCATCCTGTGGCCATTTTGAAGACAAAGGGATAGCATGATTTGGTATCTTGGGGGTTCTCTGTGTGTAGGTGAGATATGGTTATAATTAAAGGAGTCTGGGATAGGGGCAAGTCCTCCTGGCAGTGGGAACTAGGATGACAGAAGCTGGGAGGAGATACCAGAACTTCCTCCAGGCCAAGCCGGGACTAACTGACAAATTCCATCGTGAACAACCTTGAAAGATCTTATGACACCTTCCATCTTCCTGGACTCCTGCAGCAGGGGCCTTTGAACCTGAGGAGGGAGGGTGGAAGGGTTGGGTGGAGGACAGGCAGGGGCTGGCAGGCTTGCTGCTCTTAATCACACATGTCTGGTATGCATGCTAAGTCGCTTCAGTTGTGTCCGACTCTGTGACCCTATAGACTGTAGCCGGCCAGCCTCCTCTGTCCATGGAATTCTCCAGGCAAGAATATTGGAGTGAGTAGCCATTCCTTTCTCCACGGGATCATCCTGATCCAGAGATCAAACCTGGGTCTCTTGCATTGCAGGCAGAGTCTTTACCATGTGAGCTGCCAGGGAAGCCTAAACTCTACTGCAGTTTAAAAATGGTTATTGAGAAAAATTTTATCCTGATGTGCTTTGCTTGGTGACTGTAGGAGAGCCTCCTCCCTTTCTTCTCACAGTAGAGGCTGTGAGGCAGGGTGTGGAGACTGTGAATAAGGAAACCCACTAAAACAGCTCATCTTCTGGGTGACAGAAGGTTAGGAGAGAGAATGGGAAGGACAGAGAGCCAGGCTTGGTGGGACAGAAGGCAGAAAGGCGAAGCACAAGCCGAGCTCTGAGTCCTGGGAAGGCTTGGGGAGACCACAGCCATGCAGGCTCTGGGTACCCACAGGCGAGCTCACCAGAATCACCCTGGGATCCACACACTCCCAAGCTGAGGAAGCCAGGGAAACTGCTTTGTAAAGCACACCTGAGCAGTGGGAAGTGGGCAGTTCTCTCTGAGAGCCGAGGGGCTCTCCTACGGGATCTAGGATGGGAAGTAGCCAAGCCAACTGGAGCATCTGTGTAGGCACTGCGAAAGGCAAGGCTGGGCTGAGGGTGGGCGAGGGCGAGCACAGCAGCTGGTGTGTCGGCCGCTCCGGACTCTCAACCTCATGGGACCAAACAGGAAATACCACCCTCTACTGCTGGAGCACAGTTACGACCGTATAGTCAGCCCCAGGTTCTGTCTGTCCCACCAAACAAGAACTGTGCGTGATGGAGCAGACACAGCTGACATGTTTGTTCACTATGGGAAAAGAACAAGCAGGACCTGGGAAGTCGGGATGGGAAGAGATGATAGGCCTTTGGCGAAGCCTCCGCCCAGCAGAAGTCAAGCACTGGGGCAGGGCAGAGGGATCTGAACGTCTCTGGTTACTTCCTGACAAGAAAAGCTCCGTGAAACCCTTGGAAAGCATTTGTTCCGTGTTTTACAATTTACAAAGGGTTTTCCTTGATGTTTTCCCAGTTAATCACCACCGTAGCCCTTTGAAGTAGATTAAACAGATAATACTTTGCATTTTACAGACGAGCAAATGGAGAGTCAGAGAGGGCAGTGTTTTGCCCAAGGTTACACAACTCCTGAGTGGCAGTGCTGGGCTTTGATCCGTGGGTTCTTCCTTCACAGCCGTTGTTTCTCTATTAAACCATGTAATCTATCCTGCAGTGACTGCTGGACTGGAGGAGGCAAAACAGGTTGTAAAAATAAGAACCCCAATTAGTCACTTTGCTGCTAAGCTGCTAAGTCGCTTCAGTCGTGTCCGACTCTGTATGACCCCATAGACGGCAGCCCACCAGGCTCCGCCATCCCTGGGATTCTCCAGGCAAGAACACTGGAGTGGGTTGCCATTTCCTTCTCCAATGCACGAAAGGGAAAAGTGAAAGTGAAGTCGCTCAGTCGTGCCCGACTCTTAGCAACCTCATGGACTGCAGCCCACCAGGCTCCTCCGTCCATGGGATTTTCCAGGCAAGAGTACTGGAGTGGGATGCCATTGCCTTCTAATCTTCCATGAGAAATAGTTTAAGCAGTTTTAGGGTCACCCACTTCTATCCAATAAAAAAAGAGACTCAGATCTAAAGGTGAGCTGAGATCCATGAAGTATATTGAATGAGCTGGGTACAGTGTGTATCTTTCTGTAATATTCATCCATTCATTCTACAATGTTTCTGAAAGTCAAGCACCGTAGCAGGCAGAGGGGCAGGATGAGAAACACAGAAGATGCAGTTCCTGCTCTCAGAATTTAAATTCTAGTAAAGATTATAGCAAGTGAACAACAAAATAAGCCCTCTGCACTATGCTAAGTGTGATGAAATAAAGAAATAAAGGTACTAAGGTACCTTTAGTAGATAAAGGTATCTACTAAAGGTAGATAATGAGCAGGAAGAGAAGTATTTTCCTTAGATACCTGGCTAAAAAAGAATTCTTTGAGAAGTCTCAGTGGAAAGATGAGAAGAAAGAAGTCTGTGAAGAGACCATGGAGATCATTTGAGGTTCACAGTCTGGGGCAGCTGGCCACTCCAGAGGAGGGAAACTCTGCAAAATGTTTAAATGAAACCAGATTTGCTGGAATGAACAGAATCGAAGTCAGGACAGATTGCATAATGGTTGTCTTAAATAAGGAAAAGAGCTTGCGTTCAGTCTCAGTACAGTGTATTGAAGGGTGTTACACAGGTAGAAGGTGTGATCTATATATTGTATAAAGGTTACATTTGTTGTTGTCTGGGGAATAAAAAGGGTAAAGTTGAAACAAGAAGCCTAATTAGAAGGGGAATTCAATAATCCTACTGGGAAGTCCTCTGTCACCCTCTTCTCCTGCCCTCACTCTTTCCCAGCATCAGGGTCTTTTCCAATGAGTCGGCTGTTTGCATCAGGTTGTCAAATTATTGGAGCTCCAAGTTTATTTGGAGAAAGCAGTGGAAAAAGAGGTAAATGAATGCAAAATGTATATTGGAGGCATTTGACATTCGACAGAATTTGTCACTGGTTAGGGTAAGGAAAGAATCATGAAAGATTTCTAGAATTCTACGTTAGGTAATTGGATGGGTGGCAGTGACATTTCTTGAGATGAGCAGACAGGATGAGAGCAAGTTTGAGTGAAGAGTTTTTTTAGACATACTAACTATGAATTGTCAATGGGACATTTGGGGAATATGGGAAGTAGGGATTTGGTTATGATATCTGTCTAGAGTTCAGATGATAGGGCTGGACTAGAGAGGAAAATCTGATTATATGATAATTACCAGAAGATATGTGGTTTTTTAAAATCATGGGGATGACAACATCCAGAAGGATAATGAAGAAAGGGAAAAGAGGGAATCCATGATCTGGTCTCAAGGAAGTCCAGCACTGAGAATTCTAGCAGAAGAGGAGAATCCAACAAAAGAAACTAAAAGGAGTGGACAGTGGCCTAAGAAGGAAACTGTTGTTGTTCAGTCATGTCTGACTCTTTATGACTCCATGGACTGCAGCAAGCCAGGCTTCCCTGTCCCTCACTCTCTCCCAGAGTTTGCCCAAGTTCATGTCCATTGAATCAGTGATGCCATCCAACCATCTGATCCTCTGTCATCCTCTTCTCCTCCTGCCCTCAATCTTTCCCAGCATCAGGGTCTTTTCCAATGAGTCGGCTGTTCGCATCAGGTTGTCAAATTATTGGAGCTTCAGCTTCACCATCAGTCCTTCCAAAGAGTATTTAGGATTGATTTCCTTTAACATTGACTGGTTTGATCTCCTTGATTTCCAAGGAACTCCAAGTGTCTGCTCCAGCACCACAGTATGAAAGTTTTGGAAGGAAACTAAGAGCTAAAAAGCACATGTACACAGAGAGTTGTATGTTTCAAGAAGGAAGTGTAATCAGTGGCACCAAATTCTCCTGGAAGTTCAAGATGAGGATTAATGTGGTCACATGAAACCCATCAGTAACCGTGAGGAAAGGCGTTTCAGTCATGTGGAAGCAGAAGCCAGATGGGAAAGGGTCAAGTAATAAATATAATGTGTGAGACTAAAACAAGCAACTCCTCCCAGCAAAAGGAAACAAACATAAACCAAAAGACAAACAAACAAAAATCATATTGGTAGGATCAAGAAAAGTCATTCTCATTCTTATGTTTTATAAGTTTGGAACATGTCTTACATGATATGAATGATTTGGTAGAGTGGGAGGAGAAAAATGATGCGATAGAGACAGGGGATAGATAGCCAAATAAATGCAATCTTTGAGAAATAAAGGAAGACAGAACCAAAGTTCCTGAGGAATTGGCCTTTAATAAGGAAGAGATATCTTCTCCATTGTAGTATGAAGGAAGGAGAAAATTATTGCTGATGCAGGTGGATTTTCAGTTTCAGTAGGGAGTTAGCATCCAACAGTTTCTATTTCCTCAAAAAGGCTGAGGTCATCATCAGCTGAGAATGAGTATGGAGTAAGGGAATGAGGAGTTGGGAGAAGAAGGGAAGGCATGAAATGATCATCTTCAGAAATGGAGAGTGAGTTTACCAGAAGGATAGCATAAGACTGCCAGGCAGTAATGAGTACCCAGTAGAAACAGAGCATCATGAATTTAATTAAAAACCAGTTTGCTTTATTGACTGTCTCCATCAAGAGTCAGCTGCTTGGGAGCAGGCACAGAGAAGAAGTGCAGTGTTTAGAAGTCCAATAGAGGAGTTCTGTAAGACAAGCTCAATGGAGGGACGGAAGAGGAAAGGAGTGCAGAGTATCTGTGAAGGAATTATAATGGTGGACCATAGAATCTAGGCTGGACAAGAAAGGATGTGAAGCTAGGCAGGTGCTGATAGAAAATGGAAAATGAATGTGGTCAAAGGATTAGGGGTCTCTACTAAGTCAAAGATTCATGATAGAGGAAGTATCTCGGCAAGAAAAATGGAGTGAGAGGAGGTGGATTGGAAAATGTTTGAAACTGAAATCTGAAGAGGTATGCACATGTGTTCAATCACTTCAGTCACGTCTGACTCTTTGCGACCCTATGGACTATAGTTTCCCAAGCTCCTCTGTCCATGGGATTCTCCAGGCAAGAATACAGGAGTGGGTTTCCATGTCCTCTTCCAGGGGATCTTCCCAACCCAGGGATCGAACCCATGGCTCCTGAGTCTTCTGCATTGCAGGCAAATCTTTACTGGTGAGCCACTGGAGAAGCCCTGAGAAGAGGTATATAGTTTCTGTTAATTGCACTATTATGGTCATAGGAGTGAGGGGTGGGAGGAAGACTAGAAGAATACTGTGGCTGGATGTGAGAAGGTCAAGGAGCAGAGGGGCCAGAGTGTTGAGTGTCTCATCCCTCTGCTGAAGTTTGCTTATGCTTTGTTTAGAAGCAAACAGATGTTTACAAATACATACCTTAAAATGGACCCACCATCTTTCTAAGATGTAAATGCCCCAGTTGGGTTAAAAAGAATGTGGATGATCTATTCCAGTGTTGATCAAGCTTGTCCTTTATGGCTACACAGCTATCAGTGGTGGTGCTCTTTGTGGATCATGAAATATGGACATATTAAACTTAAAATAGCTCAACATAAAATTTTCACACTATCAGACAGCATCTAATGCTAGATTCTAATTTAAATAAGTGGAGGATCTGGTGTCAAAGGCTTATGAGAACGAAATTTAAAGTAGACAAATTTCTATCCACTAACAATGTTTTCCAAATATTGCGAAAAGACCCCCCCATCCCCCATTGCTCATTTTTAGCTTGAAGATGGTGTATACCTGAGGCTCTACGCAAAGTTTCTCCAGGGCCTGGAGAGGAAAAGGAGCGATCCCATGGCCTGGAATGAGGAGCACCCTAAGAAGTTCCCCTCCACCTGAAGATTTAGTGATAAAGGGAGATGGAGCCTGTTTCTCTGGGTCCTCTGAGAAGGGAGTCTGACACAGGGTTCTGGAAAACAACAGGCAGTCCATTTACATGTCTATGCAGATCAAAGAGCTACAGAGGAGAACTTCAGAAAGTCGCCTTAATCTTTACGCCTGGCATGTATCTGTTGATTTTTATTACCCAAATTCTTTTTTTCTATTAGTGGTTTAAAATCCCTTGATGTGAGAGACATGGTGTATATGCTCCTGAAACTGAGGAAATAGATCATCACGGAGGGTCTGGAGAATGACTTTGGTGGGCTAACTTCAATCGTTTATAGCCTATTACTATTCTCCTCGGTCCACTCAAATGGCTTATCTGAGTCAAACACTCTGTAACATGAGGCAATTAAAAATTGAAAAGAAGCCTATTTACTGCATGTGTGGACAAAAGAAAAAGACAGAAAAGGGACCAGTCTTCCAATCCTCCTTGTCTGTTCTGAGCCCCGGGGTACATTTAAGACTTAAGGAACCAGGTTTACAACCGACCTGATAGAAGAGGCTGATGAGAGCCAGAGGAGAAATATGGGATCACAAGCCCTCACTCTGGCAGGAGGGGTCCAACCTCACCCCCAGCACCCAAGGATATGACCAGTACTCAGACTTTCTCTCCATCTGTTCCTCAAATTCCAACTCTTATTTGACTTACAGGGATATTTAATAAACCAAAGCATTCTTCTGTGGAGTCATATGGACTAGAGAAATTTGCTTTCAGTTCATATCTGTGAAGCTACTCTGTGAACCTTGGACTGAAAAATGGCCCTGACGTCTCTCTTTTCCCAAAAGGGGAAATAGCTGCAGTAGAGATTCCTGTGTAGAGAGCGCACAGAATGAAGCTTCTTCACCTTGTTCCTCTTAACCCCCAAGGTAAGATGATCACAACAATAATTAGACTCCTAAAAGAGATGTCCTACTTGAAAAAGAAAAGCCCAAGGTGGAGAATAGGCTGTGGCAGCTGTGAAAGGGATAAAAAGTCAGCTTAACCCTGGAGTCTTCGGGAAGAAAGGATAGCCAGTCTGAATCAGAGCTGCCCTAGCAAGAGGCTTTGTGAAGTTCTCCTGACAATAATGATGATGGTAATTTGTGGAACATGCAAATCTGAGACCCAGGGAAATAGCAGGTAGCAAATTTGAACAGAAATGCCTTTTCCAGTCCCTCTAAAGAGAGGATATTATTGTGATGATTATCATTGCCTAAAGTGCTTCTTGGGGGAACTAAGGCACTTGAGAATCCAAAATTTAAAGAAAGGAATAGAAATGTGGAAAAAGCTTAGAAAGTGACGAGAGTTAAGATAAATGGGGGAGGGGCTCTTCTTCATCTCCCAGTTGATCAGAGTTCTCTGCTACGGTGACCTACAGAAAGCGGTGCAGGGGGTGGGTGGGGGGGGTGGTCACCTTGTCCTTTGCAACTCTATTTCTGGGTTCCTGGCTTCTTGTCTCAGACTCTTATCTCAGCCCTTCTCAGCCCCTCCTCTGAGCTGTTTTCAGTATTCCAGTCCATGATGGACATTAATTGTGTGACTGGTCTTACTACAAGATGAGAATATTATAGTCATGTTCAGGTTATATGGGTTTAGATAGGTTCACATCATAATCTGCTCAGACTGCCAAAGGCTCAGGTTTTAAATTAAAACTCCTACACATTGTAGGGGTGCAAACAAGTATCAGCTTTTTAGAGAGCAGCTTGGCAGTAGATGGACTTCCCTGGTGACTCAAACAGTAAAGAATCTGCCTCCAATGCAGGAGACCTGGGTTCGATCCCTGGGTTAAGAAGATCCCCTGAAGAACAGAAAGGTACCCACTCCAATATTCTTGCCTGGAGAATTCCATGGACAGAGGAGCCTGGAGGGCTACAGTCCATACAGTTACAAAGAGTCGTACACAACTGAGCAACTAACAGTTTCAGCTTGGCAGTAGGTACTAAAAAATTCTCGAAGTGACTGCTTACTCTTGGAACTAGCAAGATGTGTTCTAGGAATTCATCATAAGGGAGTAATCAGGCATGTGCCAAGAGATCTCATAGCAAGGTTTTTCCTCTCAGCAGTGTTAATAATCATTAAAACTTGGAAATAGATTTAATATCTAGAAATAGGGGATTGGTCAAATAAATGGTTCACATTCAAAAATGGAGTGGTAGGCAACCATTAAAAGTAATATCGAAGGGAAATATTTATTAACTTAGAAACTGATTCACTATGTATGCCAATGGACAAAAAGTCAGAAAATGTTGTTTACGAAATATACTGTTTTGATCATCTCTACTTAAATGAATAAAAAAATAAAAGCACTAAGAGTTTAATAGAGTTATTGTTGGGTGGTGAAATTCTGATTGTTTATAGTCTCTGTTCCCTTTTCTGCAGGGAACAAGTATTGGTTTTATAATAAGGAAAAATATCTATCTTAATAAGATTTTCCTTAAAAATTTTAAAAATACATTTTCTAAGATGAATCTCCCTTCCATCCTACCCCCTCACTTCCATTTCCCTTCCCCAGAAGCAACCTTTCTTACTAGTTTCTTGGATAAATTTTCAATGATACTCTGTGCACATATACGCATATGCAGGGGAAGAATTATCTTTCAAAACCAGAGTACATTAAACTTTAACCCAAGGAGTCAGGAAAGGTTGGCTGCTGAGGAAGGAAATGTTGCTCGGGTTACCCTTCAAACACCTCTGACAGGCTGGGGTGGAACCAGAGTGAGGAGACTAAGGAGCTTGCCTCAGGCGCAAAATTGAGGAGAGTCACCAAATCCTCAGTAATCAAATAAAGAATATGCTAATGCAATATTTTAAAAGTCAAAATCAATGCAAGAAATGCAGAAAGAACAAAATAAAGACAGGACCAATATTACGGCTTTCCCCTTTTGCCTCAGGCTCCAATATGGCTCCATCTAGCATGATTCCTGTCAGTGACACAGGAATGAGAGAAAGGAGAGAGAATGTGAGGGGAAGCTGGGAAAGACCACCCACAAGGATTCACTCTGGGACAGATGCTGGGGCTGCCACTTTCTGTCCTGTATTTTAGGGGATAGAACCATCTGTCCCCCTCAGGACAGTTCCCTCTGGATGGAGGCAGCTCCCCTGGCTGTGCTGTGACCTTCCTGCCCCACCCCTCACTCTGCCTTCCCCAGGGAGACACTGAGCTGGTGGGTTGGGAGGAGACCTGCTCCATACAGCCAACCTCTTCCTCTCCTCGTGAGCCATTCCTCCTTGCAGTATGTTTTCATGTGCTAGGCACAAATACCTCACTTTCTCAGAGAATATGCCCTTTGTGTGGAGGGAAGGCCCTGGCAGCCATATTCATACAACATGGCTTCACCTCCTGGTCACTGCCAATTCAGTCACAGAGGAGACTTCACCTCACCAGGTCTCACCACAGTCTCTGTGGACTTTGGAGGTAAGATCTAAAGTGACCAAGTTGGTTTGTGTGAATTAGGAAAAAGGGAGAGCCAGTTCAGTCTGTGTGGCCAGCTAGACCCTTAACAGTGAGTCCAGGAATCTGGAGAACTTTCCATCCACCAAGGAGGATATATAGTGGGTGAAGCTGATCTGCAACAATGCAAACAAGAAGAGAGCTGCAGGGGCAAGAGATGGGTTCCTGGAGATTTCCAGACCCTTCAGAAGCCCAGCTTTGTTTGTGCCTTTGGCGACCATGAGACGCTCCTGTGTACTTGAAATAAACGTTCATTTTCAAAGTTTACCCTAGTTTAGCTTGCTGCCCGATCCTTGCATCTGAAGAGTCCTAATACAATCTCTAGTGTTAACACCATGATTAATCATAACTGCTGTTGTATCATGGCCACAACGCTGTACACTTACCAGTCTGCCAGACTAGTTTTCTGTGTTCCACCATTACGCTTACCACCCACAGAGTTTTCCATCCTCTACTTCTTTTCAGTTACAAATTCACACCTTATGAATTAACTAGGACTCTTTTACATCGATTACTTCCAAGGTGTATTAGTCCCCACAAGCAGCACTG
The DNA here is from genome assembly GCF_029378745.1 of Bos indicus. Taxonomy (NCBI): domain Eukaryota; kingdom Metazoa; phylum Chordata; class Mammalia; order Artiodactyla; family Bovidae; genus Bos; species Bos indicus. Next base: position 23,374,833 of record NC_091774.1, on the reverse strand, counting down.
GCAGTTGCAATAAACAATTCAACTCCCAGCGACTTAACACAATTAAAGTGTATTTCTCATTTATACAAAATCTAGTGTGGATCTTCCTAATTGGAGATCTGTCCTAGGTAGCTCTAGGCCAAAGAGTGCTTCAGAGATCTGGGCTCCTTCCAATATGCAACTCCTCTGTCTTCTAGAGCCCCATACCATTCACTTCCTGCTATGTGGTTGGGTATAGGGTAGGACCACAGAGTATTACCCTGAGTGTGGTATGATAAGAAAGTCTAGAATCGACACACACCATTATACTAATAATCCACCCACCAAAGTCAATCATGTGGATCACCCAGATGCAAAGGGAACTGTGGGATGAGGTATAGTTGTGTGTCCAGGAGGGAGAAGACACAGATTCTCTAGCACAGGGAAAGGGCTAATGTCTAACTCAAAGACAAAATATGCTGGCTCTGGTTCTATGACCCTGGAAAGCTCTTAGCTTCTTATTTTCCTCATCCTGTAAAATTAGCGGGGGATACATCTGCTGTTCAAAGTGTGTTCCTTGGAACCCTAGACCCTACCCTAGAGTGTGTGGTGTGCTGAAGCCAGCTGGTACTGGTTTCTAACATGGATTGCTAAGTTCTATGAAATTTTCTTAGCATGTTGTTAAATAAAGTCATTATTAACATTAAATCACAGATATGATGATGTGTTAGTTGCTCAATCATGTCCAACTCTTTGTGACCCCATGGACTGTAGCCCTCCAGGCTCCCCTGTCCATGGAATTTTCCAGGCAAGAATACTGGAGTGAATTGCCATTCCCTTCTCCAGGAGATCTTCCCGACCCAGGGATCGAACCCAGGTTTCCTGCATTGCAGGAAGATTCTTTACCATCTAAGCCACAGGTATACAAACTTGTAATTACATTTCGAACAAAGGTTATAGATATTCAGAATTTATCACTCAATTATTTTATCATATCATGTTATTATCTTTGTTCTTGAGGTTGTTTACATCATTTTTATGCTTATGGTGAAAATATTACACAATGATGTGCTTCTGAGCAATATTCCCAACTTCACAGCCAGTGATGTCACACTGGTAGCTTAAAATCAGTGGAAGTATTTACTCCATGGAAATCTGAAAATAATACAAATCAGGAGCCCCCAACTCCAGAGGCAGTTGGAATCTACTTACTAGTAATCACTGTCCAAGGCCACAGAGGGTAGGGAACTGGACAAAGCTGTGAAAGAGACACAGGTCAGAACTGCCCAGGGCCTGACCCCTCACACCCACTGCAATCAGAACCAGAGTGATTTTGTTAGTTTTATATTCTGGGCCCCCATGTAAGCTTTTGTTTGATGAAGAGTATCCTACTGCTTTAAAAAAGTCTTTCTAAACTCCTGGCTACAAGATTGATAAGGTCCCTTCTTGTCCATCCATTCTTTCCTTCATGCATTCACTTAACATTTACTGATGCTCAACTCTTACAGTGTAGACAGGGGAACCACTTATTTAAAGTCAATTATGATATTAATGTTCCAACTCTGTTCCCAGGAAAGGGGAAAGAAAGTCGAATTAGCATGCATTGCATGTCTATAGATGTAATCTCAAATCACTCTCATCACACCTACAGAAAAGGAAGAGGAAAACTAAAAAGTAAAGTGACCCAGCCAAGGGATTCACACACACCCACACATATATATAGTGTGTGTACATATATATAAAGATTACTTATTATATATCTAGATATCCATATAGAGAGAGAGATTGCATATATATATATATATATATCTAGAGAGAGAGATTGATTTATCTTAAGGAATTGGCTCACATGACTATGAGGAAGGGCTGCAAAGTCCAAAATCTGCAGGCTGATTGGCCACCTGTAGATAGAGATAAGAGCTAGTGTTACAGCTCAAGTCCAGATTCCTCGGGGCAGCAGTCTGGAAACTCATCCAGGGTTTCTGTGTTGCAGTCTTGGGGCCCAATTGCTTCTAATTCTGTGAACCTCAGTCCTTTTCTTCTTTTTCTGGAAACCTCTTAAGGCTTTCAGCTGATTAGATAAGATCCACCCCCATTACAGGGTCATCTGCTTCATTCACTCAATGTCTACTGATTTTGATGTTAATCACATCTAAAAACTACCTTGACAGTGACATCTATACTTGTATTTGAATAAATAGCTGAACAGCAGAGCCTAGTCAAGTTGATGCATAATATTAACCCTTACTGAGGGGTTTCCACCTCAGAGCCCCTCTGTCTTTTGGCTCTTACAGTGGGTTAAAATGGGATTTCACCCTAAGATTTGGAAGAAGGCGTTTGAGAACAATACCCTTAATTATCATGGACTATAATGGAGTTTTGCAGTATAGTCCAGAATAGGAGCAGGAAATTTTTCACAACAAAGAGAGATGAAATTAAGTTGCTAAACAGAAGAGGGTTGTTGGAAGGAAATTAACCTCTATTAATTGGGACATTAAGAGCAAAAGAAACCATTGCTCCAATGGGTCTTGCTCCTAACCCCTGCCACCACTACGTTGCTCCCAATTCATGGAAGCTGAATTCACCCTTTCCTTCCCACCCACCCCTCTCTAGCCAGCAATCACTGAGGCCACAGTCCACCCTCCCCATAGGCAGAAGGTGGGCCAAAGAGCATAGCTTTCAAGCTGCGGAGTTACCCAAGACTGAAACACCACCAGGAAAAAGAAGTGCCAAATTCACATGGGCTTTGCTTTCTCTGCAGGAAGGGGAAATGTCCCGGGAAAAAGAGGTGGGACACCAGAGGGAGAAAGATTAAAAGAAAATGAGGAGGGGGGAGGAATATCATGGTCGGCGCTGGAAACCCACCCACAGCCCAGGAGTGTCCACATGGAAAATGACGTCAAGAGTTCAGCCACAAAGATTCACCCCAAGTGTGGGGGAGGGAGCCAGGCAACTAGACAAGAGTTACAACACCTGATTCCTGAGAAAAAAATCTGCTAAATCTTTCCCCTAGCCCAGTGAGTGGTACTCTTTAGGAACAACCCAGGAGGGATATTCAAAATAGGTGGCAGAGAGATGATGCCATCCTTTCTTGCTGGCAGAACAGCAGCTTCCCTGGGCAGAGAGAAGTACAACCTACAGCAAACAGCTCAGCTGGAGAGACTACAAACTCTTCACCCAGCTCCCCCTTCCATGGAGGCTGGGGCCAGATCTAGACACAGAGGGACTGAATCAGAAATGCAGCTAGCCGGTGGCCATCACCAAAAGAGCCTCTGGGTCAGTCAGGATCCCAACAGAAAACACGTAGCACACTCAAATCAAGAAGCTTCAGGGAGGGTTTAACAAAAGACGACTTACAAAGCTGTTAGGCAGACCCAGAGGAAAGGGAGAGCGCAGTAACGCAGAGGAATAAGGGAAGGGGCAGTGCCCAGAACCTGGAAGGAATGAGCCAGCAGAGAGGGCTGCCTCGAGATCGGCTCTGGTCAAGGAACATGGCCAAGGCTACCCTGCAGGAGAGAGGCTGGGGGGAAGTCCCCTGACCCTTCTCTCCCCTCTCCCTCCCATCAACCCCCGGGGGCCCCCTATTGGCCAAACTAACAGAAAGCTAGAGAGCAGGAGCACATTGATGCTATCTGTTAGGTTGGCCCCAGGGGATGAGAGCAGAGCAGAGAGCTTGGGCAGGAATCTAGGGGAGCAAACAGAGAGTATCTTACTAGTCACCAACATCCATGAGGCATCCCTCTGGATGCAGTGAGAGGCAACCCGAGCACAACAGCAGGTCACTGGTCCACACTCTTTTCTGCCTCCTGTTGATCTCAAAACCTCCCACATACATAAATAAATGTGCCACCTGCGCACACATACACTTATGCACTCACAAAGAGAAACATACACATACGTGTGCACACATACGTGCAGAGGCACACGCACGTAGGCACACACATACACACAGACACATACACGTGTGCACACGTGCAAAGTCCACATTTGCTCAGTCTGCAGAGGACCCTCCAGCTCAGTCAAGAATTACAGGAGGTAAAACCAATGGAATTTAAATTAGGAGGAAAAAAAAAAAAACCACCAGGAATGATGGGCAGACTTCCCTAATCGTTACTATTTTAAAAAAGCAGACAGTAAATGGCAGAAAAGAGAGGAGCATGCCCGCTAAAAGCAGGGACTCTGACCAAAGGGTTCACTCCATTGTTGGAAACAGAAGGGAAAGAGGCTGAGAAGGGGGATTGGAATGATGGGACCAGAGAAGCTGAACTTCCAAGGGGAGGGCGGGGGCGGTTCTGCCCCTCTCCCTCGTCTGCTCTCCCCACCCCCCACCTTCCCACCTACCTTCCCCATTGTGCTTTCCCTCTCCCACCCCAGGAACTAAGCACAGGCCAGCAGACAAACACACCAGGCCAGGTGGTGGAAGCTGACCTGGGTCCCCACTCTGGCCACTCCACTTTCTAGATGCCTGACCTGGGGTGTACTCCCAGGAGGCAGCTCCAGACTATAGGGTGTCTCTGTGGAGATTAGAAGATGCTCCCTTTGGGAAGGTAAATAAGAGAACATCTTCTGGTTAGACAGAGCACCTCAGGGTTCCCAACTCAGCAAATCGTGCTGAATTTCCACTCCTCACTCACTTTTGTCAATAGGGCACAACTGCCCACCGAACACGGCAGACGGGTGTCACTCCACAGCTGTGCACCTCCTATGTAGGAACTGAAGCACCAGTCCTCTCCATATGTAGGAATAACATCTGCAGAAAAGTCAGACCCAGTGCAAGACACGAGGTGAGGACCAAGGATTTAGAAGTAACTCAAGGTCTGAGGGCACAGCCTCCCCAGGGCAGAGACTGGGAGGAACATGGCATTCTCTGCCATGTTTGAAAGGCCAGCAAAGTCCAAGTTTACTGAAATCTTAAAGGAAGAAGTTGGAGGATTTAGGGATAGCCAGTGATTGAATTCTGAGTTACATCATCATCACCATCATCACCAATTTCTTGGTATAGAAGTGGATCAATTCCCAGCCCTTCTCAGAGTAAAGGCCAGAAGCTTTGGGGTCCCAGCCCTGTCAATTATTAACTGATCTGGGGTGACTCCACTCCCCTCTTCCTTATTCTATAGACATAGGTAAGTTGAGCGCCTTTTTTCACAGACGAACTATAAGAATAAAGTGAAAGAATACGTACGAGAATGCTTTGTGACTCACATAGTATCACAAGGTCTCTTGCAGTTGCTGGATGAGAAAACGCTGTTTTCAATGATCCCCAGACTTTGTTCCTGCCTCTGCCTTGGTCTCCTGCTTAGTTTTTTAGGCACCTCATTGTTGGCTTTGGAAGTGGGTTTCCATTGTCTGTGCCATGAGCTGGTCCAGGAAGAAGGCTTGTGTTCCAGTAGGAAAACTTTAGGGTAGACTTAAGGAAGAACTTCACCGTGCAGCAGGTGAGTAAATGAGAAAGTGGACTTGCTTTCTGGGAGGAAAGAAAGGGTCTTTGAAAGCAGAAGTGAGCCCCTCACCTGCTGAGGAACAGGATTTAGAAGTCTGTTTGGACTGACTCCAGGGACACTCTGAGCCATGGAGATAAGAGCTGTACTTACGTGCCCCTTCTAGGCTCCTCTCCAGGCTCCAGAGGTTAATATTCCCATTTAAATGGAAATTGAGTGCAAAATTATTAGCAATTCTTCAAAAAGAACCAAATTACAAGGGGGCTGTTCTTTGTGCAGTACAAACAGAGCTGCCATGGATGTTCTGCCCCTTAAATATTAAGGTGATTCCCACTGAAGGTCACTCCTCCACCTGCTGAGCAGCTGAACCCCAGGAGATGTTTCATGTGGAACACAGACCGTGTGGAGCCACTAAAAACCCCCTCGGGCCATCAGATCCCAGTGGGCCAAGAAGGAAGGTCAAATGCAGACTCACCAAGAACATCGCAGAGCACGGATTACCCCAGCCTGACCTCACAGGGCAGAGCCTGGCACAGCACGTCAATCCTCACTATTTACAGATCCTGATTTTCAAATGCTCCTACTTGCTAAATGTATTTGTCATCCCCAAATCGATAATCATGGCACATCCTCAACCACTTGCAGACAGGCACGCAGGGAGCAGTGAAAAATCTGAGCGAGCTGAGGGGCACAGGCGATGCTGAGTGTCCTTGTTCAGCTCATTCTATGAACAAGTATTCTTTTCATGGTCTATTTAAGGCCATATTTTTCATATTTCTGTGCTTTTGTGTTCATGCACATGTGTGCATGTGTGTGCATGTGTATGATGTCACTGTTTAAAATGCCATTGAGCCTTGTGCTGTAGTGTCATCTAGGTTCCCACAAGCAAGGAGGCTGAGGGTACCTCACGGAGGAAGTCTCCATGTCAGATGAACTCCATGGAGCATGAGTGATCGAACTGTAGACCATGAGTTTAGCGTTAGTGAATCAACAGTATATATTAAGTAAGGTGGGCTTCCCTGATGGCTCAGCAGATCTGCCTGTCAATGCAGAAACTGCAGGAGATGCAGATTTGATCCCTGGGTCAGGAAGATCCCCTGGAAGAGGCAATGGCAACCCACTCCAGTATTCTTGCCTGGAAAATCCGATGGACAGAGGAGCCTGATGGGCTACAGTCCATGGGGTCGCAAAGAGTCGGACACGACTGAGCACACAAATACAAACAAGGTGTCTTTAGTCAGAAACACGCAGAAAACAAGGGTGTGTGTTGAACGGTTGACGACAAAGTTGTGACCGGAAGCTGGGAAGAAGTTAACTGGGTACTTAACTGGGCACTGCAGCTCATACCTTGCTAGTTCAGCACTGGGGAGACTTTAGAGACCCCGACTCCGCAAACAAGAGTTGACTGTCCTAGGTGTTCATCGATAAGAATTAAAACTTCACAGGGTGGTCTCAGGGTTCAAACGTGGAGAAACTCTTCTCAATAAAAGGTAATGCTTGCCAGTGGATTTAAAAGACTTCCTCACCCAAAAAGACCTTGTTTCTCGGCCCACTTTTCCCCCAGGCTCAGATCTGCACATCTCAGTACAAAGCATGAGACCCAAGGGGATCCACACGGGTTACCTCTTGAAAGCTTGGCCACACAGTCTCCCCCTCATATGCATGGGGACTGATGGAGAACGGGTTCCATGATAGGTAAGTACGGCAGAGTCCTCGCATCTGAGGCTGCAGGGGCCTTCCCAAACCTAAAGAGTAGTGATAGCATCGAACTGTGCAAGAATTCAAACTTCAAAGTACCAGGAAAAGAGAGGGTCACAAAAATCAGACTGCTGGAGGGTAAAGCCCAGCCCTAAGTGAGCAGGGCCCGGAGCCAGGACTGAGCCACGGGAACTCAGGCAGGAGCCAGGGACTGGCCTGTAGGTGGCGAGGGCCTGGGAAGAGGGCGGAGGACCCACAGGAGTGGGAGCCTGCCGTTATGAGCCCTGCACTGAGGGCTGGCAGAGGGGAAGCTCCCGGAAGGGTGGGAAAGAACAGGAGTTGGCCTTTTCAATAAAAGCTACATGCTCGTGTCAATGCCATCAGTAAAGGACAGGGCAATCCAAACCTTCAGAGGAGCCTATGCTTAAGAGGGGGGCAGGCAGAGAAGGAGGGAAGCTTGCCAGCTTTCATCTCCCTGACCAGTTTGCTCTCCTACCACGCACAGTACCTCCATCTTTAAATGAGTCCCATGTTAATTGGACCCAACATCCTTAAAAGACCATTTAACAACTGTTTTTATTGATCAAGATTCCCCTTTGAGAGCAGGGGTCTTACCCTTCACCTCCAAAGGGTTTATCAAATAAGTTCATGGAATACTACTCTTGAGAAAAGTTTTCTTCCTTTACCACATTTTTGGAGATTGTGGTCCAGGAAATGGCCCAACTGCCCTCTTTCAGGGTCTGGCAGCAGGGCCCACGGAACTGGGGGAGCTGGGGGTGGGCCCAGTTGCTCACTCAAAAAGCCCCATCAACATTGGCTTCTAGATTCATCCACACACATTGTCAGGCACAGTGTCAGCTATTAACTCCAGACAAGGGCACATTAGGATGAGACTTAAGGCCTGAGAAGTAGACATGTGAATGTCATAATGACTGTGTCCTTTCTCAACCAGGACAGTCATTATCCAGATCCTTCAGTTGCTCACCTGCTAATCAGAATCACGGGGCCTTGGGCCCAGGATTCAGCTTCTGGGAGCATCTGGATGGCTGGTGGTTTGGAGTTCAAACATTCTCAGCATCAGTCTGATATTCCTTGAGGTCCTTTTTGCCAGGCTCTCAGCAGGGAAGCTCTGCCCCAGGAAGTTCCTGGGAAGTGTCTCTCAGGGAGTTCTTGCCTATCTACTGAGGATTAGAGATCACTTCTGCGATGATGGCATTTCCACAGAGAGGTCCAGGAGTGGGAAAGCTAATGGGAGGCATAAATATGCTTGGATTTTTTTTTTTTTAAGAAAAAATATTCCACTGTCATTCCTACAAAAAACCTATTTGAGGTAAAATCAGGAGTTAGGACCATTGGAGAGAGAGTCCAGAAGACTCAGCTTGTAATGGATCTGTGGGCAGAGAAGGGACGACAGACTGCCTCTCCTTGCCCTTTTCCATTCTGTCCTCCTGCTTCCCCTCCCCGTCCTCCCTGTGCTCATCCTGCTCATCTTTCTCCTCCTTCCTCTGCCCTTCCCTTCCTTCTCCTCCTTCTCTCCCTTCCTTCTTCTCCTGTCTCCCTTCCTCTTCTCCTCTGCTTCCACTTCCTTCTCTTCCTCCTCTTCCTTCTCCTTCTACTACTTCTTTTTCCTCTTCTTTTCACCCTCTCTCTGTAGTTTGCAGGAATTAAAGTACAAAAAAAACCTGGCTGCACTCAGCTGGTTGCCTGCCTCCTGCGGCCTGTCTTCTCTCCCTCGATGCTGGATCATGAGGCTGCAGTCACCTTTTGAGAACCCTGGTGACACCCTCTCCAATTTAGGGAAATCGTGCTGGTTCTACCTTTCACTTTAAAGCTTTCCTATTTTCACGGAGTCCCCTATTTTCTGCCCTGATCCTTGTATCTGGATTGGTCATCTCTTCCCAGCTCCTTCGGATTCACGGCTTGGCTGGGTGACCTTGGTTCTGACTTCAGTTCCTTTCTTGTTGGATCTTCTTGAGTCCCTTTCCCTCATCTCTACTCTACCTGAGTCCAGGGCTGTCCAGGACAGGCATCAAGGTATGTGGTGGCCTTGTTGTTCAGTTGCTAAGTCATGTCCTGCCGGGTTTCCCTGCCCTTCACCATCTCCTGGAGTTTGCTCAAACTCAGGCCCATTGAGTCAATGATGCCATCCAACAATCTTATCCTCTGTCCTCATACCCCTTCTCCTCCTGCCTTCAATTTTCCCCAGCATCAAGGTCTTTTCCAATGAGTCAGCTCTTCGAATCAGGTGGCCAAAGTATTGAAATTCAGCATCAGTCCTTCCAATGAATATTCAGGGTTGATTTCCTTTAGGATTGACTGGTTTGATCTCCTTGCAGTCCAAGGGACTCTCAAGAGTCTTCTCTGACACCACAGTTTCAAAGCATCAATTCTTTGACGTTAAGCCTTCTTTATGGTCCAACTCTCACGTCGTACAGGACTACTGGAAGAATCATACCTTTGACTATACCAATCTTTGTTAGCAAAGTGATTTTTCTCTGCTTTTTAATATGCTGTCTAGGTTTGTCACAGCTTTTCTTCCAAGGAGCAAGTATCTTTTAATTTCATGGCTGCAGTCATCATCCGCAGTGATTTTGTCACTGTTTATGCTTTTTCTCCATCTATTTTTTATGAAATGATGAGAATGGACACCATAATCTTAGTTTTTACAATGTTGAGTGTTAAGCCAGCTTTTTCTCTCTCCTCTTTCACCTTCAAGAGGCTCTTTAGTTCCTTTTCACTGTCCACCATTAGAGTAGCCTTGAGAAAGCCCAAATGTGAAGATGGCCCGAATGCTCCAATTTTGTAAGTCTGGTTGGAAACACAGAAGATGGGTACTGGGGCTGGGAGAGAAAGGTTGGCCAGGCTCATGTTTTGAGCCCAGAATTAATGTTTTAAAATGAGTCAATGCAATGGTCATCAGTCTACACGGCATGGGCTAGGGAAAAGGGGTAAAAGGAGACGGAGAAGGGAAGTCACATGAGCAGGACTGGAGAAGTAGTTTGGGGTTTAGAGTGTCAGAGGCAGCCATGGGGACTGAGACAGCTGGGGAGGAGAATAGAGGACTTCAGAGAAGGATTACCATGGGTTGAGATGGGTCTCTCTTAACGTTCCTTATGAGATCTAAGTCAAGATGTAAATGATTATTTGGTGATTCAGTTCAGTTCAGTTCAGTTGCTCAGTCATGTCCGACTCTTTGCGACCCCATGGACTGCAGCACGCTAGGCCTCCCTGTCCATCACCAACTCCCGGAGTTTACTCAAACTCATGTCCATGAGGTGGCCAAAGTATTGGAGTTTCAGGTTCAGCATCAGTCCTTCCAATGAACACCCAGGACTAATCTCCTTTAGAATGGATTGGTTGGATCTCCTTGCAGTCCAAGGGACCCTCAAGAGTCTTCTCCAACACCACAGTTCAAAAGCATCAATTCTTTGGCGCTCAGCTTTCTTCACAGTCCAACTCTCACATCCATACATGACCACTGGAAAAACCATAGCCTTGACTAGACAAACCTTTGTTGGCAAAGTAATGTCTCTGCTTTTTAATTTGGTGATTAGGGTGCCCATCTCTAAATGCAACTCTGTATGGAAAGTATTCCTCACAAGACCATGGCTTTTTTTTTCAGGTTGTATTGAACAGAATTGAAACCTCTCAACACAGTTAACCAGATCTTACACAGCCTTAACTCTCCAGAGTCACCTGTCACCATTGTTATGGTTACAGTTTACATCCAGCCAGATTTCAAGTTGGCTCCCTAGATGGCTCAGTGGGTAAAGAATCTGCCTGCAATGCAGGAGGTGTGGGTTTGATCCCTGGGTCAGGAAGATCCCCTTGAGGAGGGCATGGCAACCCACTCCAGTCTTCTTGCCTAGAGAATCCCATGGGGAGAGAAGCCTGGTGGGCTACAGTCCATGGGGTCACAAAGTCAGACACAACTGAAGCAACTGAGCAGATGCAGCTTATTTCAGCTCCTTTAATAGGTCAAGCTTTTTCTCCCTGGATCTGAAATCATCTTCTCCCTGCCAGTTCCTACTCAAGCTTAGGTGCCACTTCTAAGCTCCCCGGATGCAGTTCTAGGTCTCCCTTTGTCTGCCATACCTCCCTGCACCTCTCCAACATAGCTTTCTCAGATTACATCATACTTGCGGGTTGCCTTCTCCGCTTGATCATCAGCACCATAAGAGCAGGGATTGTCTGTCTTGCTCATCACTCCTCTGTGGTTAGTAGAGGCAGATGCATGTGTGTGCATGCATACTCAGACATACCTGACTGCTACTTCATGAACTTCAGGACCCTCCGTCCATGGAATTTTCTAGGCAAGAATATTGGAGTGGGTTGCCGTTTCCTTCTCCAGGGGATCCTTCTGACCCAGGGATTGAACCCGCATCTCTTGGGTCTTCTGCATTGGCCACCACACCACCTGGGAAGCCCCCGATGCATAATAAATGCTCAATAGATATCTAGTGAATGAAGTACTCCAATGCAAAGCTTCTTCCAAGATATTTCACTAACTCTAATGTTCATGCTGAGTCACTTCAGTTGTGTCTGACTCTTTTTGACCTGTGGACTTAGTCTGCCAGGCTCCTCTGTCCATGGGGATTCTCCAGGCAAGAATACTGAAGTGGGTTGCCATGCCCTCCTCCAAGTGATCTTCACAACCCAGGGACCGAACCTGCATCCCTTATATTTCCTGTGTTGGCAGGCAGATTCTTACCACTGGTGCCACCCAGGAAGCCCGTGCTAACTCTTGACATTCTGCAATCCCCCACCCCTGTTGCCACTTCTGTCTCTTTCCTGACAGTTTTCAGTCTCTAGAGTGTAGAGCTCACCCACCTCCTTCTGTTGGAACAGCAAGGATGGAAAAACACCAGACTGCTGGCTGTCACCCTGGGGTCTCCATCAGACCGAGCAGCCTCAGTGAAATGAGGGGGCGGTGCCTCGCGGCAGTATCTTTCAGCAGAAATGACGTCACTAGTCATATCTCCGGAACTGCCTCTGCCTAGACTAGAGGCAGAAGTTAGCTTCAAAGAGGACTTTTTTTTCCTTTTTCAGGATTTCCTTTCTCAGGCTGGATCTTTCTTCAGTTCCCTAAATTCTTGCTGTGCCTAAGATAGGATTTATTCGTTCATCTGAATAAACAAACATGTATGGAGCGCTTACTGCATGCTGAGCCCTTTGTCTCGAGTAATTTTCAGTCTCCCAGGGGAGGCAACTGCCTAGAGACACATTTAGAAAACATGTGGAATGTAGGGGATTCAGAGGAAGACGCCTAATACAACTGGAGGGCATACCTCCAGCCTCCTGGGACTTCTCTGGGTAATCCTCAATTTATTCTTTCCCAATCAAGCCTCTTCTCTCCATTCATTTCCCTTTTGGTGATTCCTTGTGGACACCTGGGCCCTCCCACCCACCAGTTTCCTTGCTCTCCTCTAAATAGTAAGAGCTTCCAACATGTCACAAAGTCCTTCTGGAAGGTATTGCCTTCCGTCTCAGCTCCTCTATGACCCGGTCTTCCTTTGCTCACAAGTGAGTGACTTAGTTCAGCTCCAGATTTAAGCTTCTGAGGAGGATGACAAGTTGTGTGACCTAGGAAGGGGGGCTGCTACCCTGTGACTTCATCTTCTATTTGTATGCAAGACCTAGCACAGATATCTCTACAGCAGTTTTTCTAATCTTGACTTGAACTGCACCCTAGAAGAGAGGAGGACACTCCAAGGCTCATGTTTGAGGTGTCAAAATACTTTCTAGAGGGAGATCCCGGAGAGGGAGTTGGCTGCATGGACTTTGAGGTCAGGCGGCTGAGCTGCAAGTCCCAGCTCCATTGCTGAGTGGCTCGCCATTGGCTGAGCTACTGATCCTCTTTAAGCCTAAGTTTCCTCAACTGTAGAGTAGGAATAGTAATACTTCATCCTTCCTGGCTGTTGCTATGAGGATTAACTGAGATAATTTATGTAAAGCCCTCTGTACAGTACCCAACACACAGCATCAGTAAATACCAGCTTTAGTCTCAGAAGCTTCTTTCAGGTGTTAGGCAGCACCGTCCCCAGGCAAGACTCTACAGGAGCCACATCTTGATGGGAGAGCCAGGAAGAAGATATTTTTAAATGAGATGACATTGATGGAAGCAATCCCACTTTGGGACTCCATGTGTGTCTTCCTCCTTTGATTTCTTGTAGGTGAGTCTTAGATGGTGGCCCAGCATTTTACACGAAACAGCTGGAGGGGAGACATGCTTTAGAAAGCCTGCTATTTCAGCTTAGCAACCCAAGGTTGAAGGACAAGGACCATCCAGAGTGAGCAGCTGTGAATCCCACCATCTGTCCTTGGAGACAACCCGGAAAGCCCCTGGACATTGTCACTGCAACCTCTTGCCCTCCCACCACTGCCACCAGGAACTTAAGCTTCCTACTTACAACTTGGTCCTAGAGGTCTCACCCCCTCTGTGTGCTACTCCCCACTCCTGGCCTGCTGCCCCCAAAACATGGTCAGTACATTGACCCCCTCCAGCAGCGCCCTTGAGTAACACAGAAACTTCTATGTCACAAAAATGCGGCTATACACCTTACACGGGGTTACAGAGGGGAGACACGTGGGCAGTTGTCCAAGTTTCTGGCTGCCCAGCACGTTTTGCACACTCTTCTTACATTTGAGGAATTTCCCACCTTATGGATTCTGCCTCCCAAGAGTTAGAAACTGGAGCAGTCACTTCCCCAGCCTCCTCTGTAGCCAAGACACAGCAGGTGACTGAGGGGCAGCAGGGATGGCCAAGGTCACATTCCTGGGCCAGATGCGGTGTTGACATGAGGCAGCAGTGACGGTGATAAGCAGCTTCCTGGCAGTGAGGCGAACTGCAGCTCACAGTTGGCAGCAGCAGCGGTAACAGCAGTTTGCTCAGTAGGCCAATTCTACAGCCTATAATGGAACATTTATTCTGGAAGTATAGCCTCAGGCCTGGCTCTCCAGTCTCCACTGAGTCTGTGAGACACCCAATATCCTTGGACCGAACCTTTACTGCTTAATCAGCCAGAATCAGCTGCTGCTGCCTGCAATGAAGAGCTTTGATTCCTACAGGTGAGGATTACGGTGACACATGGTGACAGTTAGAAGCTGAGTTTTACTGAGATCTCTTAATAAATCTGTTCAAGTCCTTTAAATTCCTTATGCCTTGGCCTTGCCCCAAAGGGGAAAAGAACTCAGATTCACATGGTTTCTAGGCAAGAAGAGTAGGCTGTGGTCCTACACTGCAATCTGAGAAGGAATGAACAGCATCAGAGCATTTGTCAAAGCAGCTTCTTCCACAGCAGGGGTCTGTCTGGGTTGGGATGATGGCAGATGTTGGCTCCAGGGGCCACAGCTATAGGCTGAGACCTTAGACCTCCCCCAGGAAGCTAACACACATCAAGCCGAGGGACCAGAGTCACACCTGGGTCCAGACCTGGAGGGGTCTGAGATTCCAGGCGGAGGAGAGGCAAGAAGAGCCAAAGGAAAGACAGCAGAGTTCGGGCCAGTGCAGCGGGATGTGTGTGTGATTCTTTGTCTGCATCTCCTCCTGGCCAGAGCTTGGGAGCTGCCAATACTTGAGACCCTAAAGGGTCCTGGCACTGCTAACAGAAATGCTGGCGGGGTGCCTGGTTGAGGATAAACAAATTAACCTTCCCAGACTCCTAGGGAGCTGAAGAAGAAAGGCATGGCAGGCCCTGGGAGCCATGCTGGGATGTGTCTACAAGCTCCCTGCTAAGGGCCTTCCTGTTTCCTGCGGACCCTCTGATCAGGGCAATTGTCTCGGGGAGAGCTGGCCTCCAGGCTTAAGGACAGAGGGCAGAAGAAGACATGGGGAAGCTGAAATGTGAGCTGTGGGTTTGGAAGCCTCTGAACCATCTCTCCCAGGCAACTGCCTGGCTGCTGTGCAAAAAGAATCAAAGCCAAGCCAAGAGAGGGAGAAGGATGAGAGCCCTGATGGCAGAGTGTGAGACCACATACCCTCTGTGCCGGATCTACTCTGGTTTGGGGATTTGAGAAGAGTTCTTCGCTGCTCAAGCTAGTTTTATTGTTGTTTAGTCGCTCAGTCGTGTCCAACTCTTTGTGACGCTATGGACTGCAGAACGCCAGTCTTCCCTGTCCTTCACTACCTCCCAGAGTTTGCTCAAACTCATGTCCATTTAGTCAGTCATGCCATCCAACCATCTCATCCTCTGTCACCCCCCTTCACCTCCTGCCTTCAATCTTTCCCAGCATCAGGGTCTTTTCCAGTGAGTCAGTTCTTCACATCAGGTGGCCAAAGTATTGGAGCTTCAGCTTTAGCATCAGTCCTTCCAATGAATATTCAGGGTTGATTTCCTTTAGGGTTGACAAGCTAGTTTAACAGTCTTATATGGATGCCTCTGATCAGGCATCCATATAGTTGAGCCATCATTTTATGGAAATTGAGCCATGGTGCTTCTTCTGACTAGAGAGGCATCTCTTGTTTATGCTTTAACTATGAGCCCCTCAAACCAGAGCCAACACAATCCAAATACACAAAAATATCAGCCTAAAGTCAGTGTGTTTTAACCTCTTCGAGAAATTGCACCATGAAGCCTGCAGAAGACTCTGGTCTTTAATTCCACGTAGATATAGCCAGAGAAAGGATCCAGGCCGCTTCCTCCCTTTTGGCCCTTGCCCGTGATGCTGGAAATCCCAGATTGCCAGGCTTATCTCAGAAGATGCAGAAAACTGACTGACTGCCCCTCCCAAGTTCAGCACTTCAGGAGTCAAATAGAATGAGGGCCCCACCATTGAAATTTGCTGGCCCCCTGTCACCTCGGACCAGACATTTCCAGGGCTCAGCTCCAAGCCCAGGCCACACTCCCTGCATTCTTTCCTTGGGATCCTGGCACAGAGCTCCAGGCTTCAGCCCAGCAACAACCACGGCTTTGTTATCTGGGAGCATGGAAATTTCCCTCCCTGGGAGCATAAATCATTTGACTCATTAAGACACAGACCCCCACAGTGCTGTGTCCTCCTCCATGGTCGTTAAACCCCTGGAGGGTCTCCTCTGACTGCCCGCAGCCGTGCAGGGTCAGAAGGGGGTCATCCAGTCCAGCTTCCTCCCCAGGACCCACCCTCTGCAACCCCAACAGCTCCTGGCCTCGTAAAGGAGTCACTTCTTAAGAGGCAGCTCTCCCACCGCTGGCTTTTCAGTTGTTAGGAGGTTCTTTCTCCTATTGAGCTAAAATTGATCTCCCTTTCACCCCATTCATTTCTTACCTCATCAAAGAAGCGACTCATTCTCATATCTATAGGGCAGCCCTGAATTTATATGAAAATAGATTTTTTTTTCCTTAAAAGAATTTTCCTCCAACTAAACAACCACTTTCCCCTTCTATTCCTTTTGGTTATTAGACCCAGAGCCATTCTATTCACTCTTGCCAGGATACTTTTCAGTATATACGCATCAGACCTTGTTGTCACATCAGAACCAAGACCTACTCCTGGTAAGATATTTAAAAATTAAGATCCCCATTAGTTAAACACAATTTTATCCTTCTCCATATCCCTCATTGCCAGAACTCTAGAATTTTGAATAATTGGTGAGGCAGAAATGGCTAATTGCCTCCAGATATTTTCCCCCCCTTCTTTATCTAAACAGAACCAGCCCAGGTAAAATATTTCAATTCCAATCATCCATTGCAGCTGTATCACAATGAAATTAATTTCTAACCAAAGAGATATAAGCAGAAATGTGTAAGAAATTTCTTAGGAGCCTGCTTAAGAGTGAGAGGGCAAATTCTCCTTCTTTGCCTTCTTCTCCATTTTGTTTCTGGAACTCAGAAGTAATGCCTGGAGCTCTGGCAGTCATCTTGGACCATGAGGATCAAAATCTCATTCTGGAGCAATAAGATAGAAGGAGCCTCGGCTCCTGACAACACCACAGAGCTGCCACAGCAGCTCAGGACTGCCCAACTCCAGACTCATTTTATGCAAGAAATAGACTTCTCTCTTGTTTAATAATAAACTTCTCTCTTGCTAAATATTTGAGGATTTTCTTAAATATGCATTCAAACTTAATCCTCAACTTACCACCTTAAAATTACTATAATGGGTTATATATTTACACCAAGGGGCCTCTCAACTAGATAATTTGGAGAAGAGGAATCTTAAGCTCTCATCATAAATTCTTTTATTTTTAAAATTTTGTCTTTTTCTTTTTTAACACTTTGCTGAACACTCAGGGGTAACATAAAGAGATTAGAACCAGAAAAACTTTAAACCTGATGTTTTCATTTCCTAGAGCTGTGGTAACAAGGTACCATAAACTTGGTGGCCTGGAACAACAGAAATTTATTCTCTCACAGTTCCAGAGTCCAGAAGACTGAAATCCGTGTCCTATGGTTGAAATGGTGTCAGCAGGAACTTTCTTGCTCCCTCCAGAGGCTCTGGGGAGCAGTCTCCTCCTGGCCTCCTGCAGCTTCTGGTGGCCCCAGCATTCCTTGGCTGTGGCCAACATCACTCACATCTCTTCCTCTGTGTCAAATCTCTCTCTGCCTTTCTCTTATAAAGATATATATGATTGCATCTCCAGCTCACACAGATAATCCAGGGTAATCAATTCATCTCAAGATCCTTAATTACATATGCAAATGTAATTTTTGCCTTATCAAGTAACATCCTCAGGTTCCAGGGCTTAGGATGTGGGTATCTTTGGAACCATCATTTTAGCTTTCCCCATGTGTCTCCTCTCGAGTTTAAGGCCTATGACCCCAGTGATGCCTCACAGCAACGGCTCTTTCCCAGCCATTAGTCTGCTGCATGGCACCCCACTTCAGTACTCTTGCCTGGAAAATCCCATGGACAGAGGAGCCTGGTAGGCTCCAGCCCATGGGGTTGCTAAGAGTCGGGCACGACTGAGCGACTTCACTTTCACTTTTCACTTTCATGCATTGGAGACGGAAATGACAACCCACTCCAGTGTTCTTCCCTGGAGAATCCCAGGGACAGAGGAGCCTAGTGGGCTGCTGTCTATGGGGTCGAACAGAGTCGGACACGACTGAAGCGACTTAGCAGCAGCAGCAGCATGCTGCTGAAACAAGCTCACCCTCCTGCACAGAATCCTGGAGCATGTATCCCATAGCCAGGGTGTAAGTTGCCAAGTCCTTCAGGCCCAGAGAGAGGAATCTATCTCCCATGCTTGCCTCTGCTCCCTGGCTTCACACTCTACTGTTAAGTCAAAAGCTCCCCCACCCCACCATCATCTCCTCTACTAGGATTGGCCTCATCCTTGGATTATTGACAGTGAGATTGCCCAAAGCGATACGGTCTCATCCTAAAAGTAAACCAATCACCTTGGAACACAGTGCTGATAGACTCACATATTCATTTATTCAAAGAAAATGTAGGCAGTTCAGTGACACATCAGTCCATATCAGTCAGACTGGATATGCAACAATGTAGGTTTGAGCTGAGTTTGTAACCTCTTGGTTTCCTCATCTGCAAAACAGAGATAAGAAGGATAATAATGCCCACCTTATAGGGTTGTTGTAAGGATTGTTTTTAATGTCGGTGAAGCATGTAGCACCAGTCTGGCTCCCAGGAAAAGCTTGCAAAATGGAGGTGATGCCTCATTCATTCCTTTTTCCGTCTAGTCACTGACTGGACCACCTACCAATATTGAAGCTGCAGTCACGACCCAGCCAGTCTTGCTCTGCAGGAGCTCAGATCCCCAGGTCTGGGTTCCACACAATTCACCTACAAGGGCCCCACCACAGATTTAAACAAAGTCATGGGGGAGGAAGCCATTTGCTCTTGAGATGCTCACCTTGTCACTTTCTCAAAACAGGGCAGCGCAGAAAAATCTACAAATGTGCCTTTGTGTGCTAGGCCCCACAATGCACTAGATTGTCCTGGAGCTGCTAGAAGGGACCCCCAGCCTTCATAGGATGGACCCCAGGCCACGGCCTAGTGCACTGACCCTCTGCTTATTGTTCATACAAGGGAAGGAGCCCCCAGTTTAGGAATTCTGTGAAAGTGAAAGTTAGCCATACAGTCGTGTCTGACTCTTTGCGACCCCATGAACTGTAGCTCACCAGGCTCCGTCCTTGGAATTCTCCAGGCCAGGGTACTGGAGTGTGTTGTCATTTCCTTTTCCATTAGGAATTTTAGTTAAATGCTAAAAATTGGAGGTAAATTAATTAAGATATAACTTAAAGAACACCAGCCTTCCCTCATCAACAGTTCCTAAGACAGGATAGGCAGCATTAATTGTTGCAATTAATTAGGCATTAAACTGATAATGGGTACAGCTGCTAACAATTAACAGCTAATTATGTCAAGCACTTTAACCATTTCACAAAAGAAATGGAAATTGGAGGGAAGGGAGAGGGAGCTGAAAAGAGAGAAAGCAGTTACCTTGTAAACAAATGAGATGCAGTTAGCTCCAAATGCAGCTGGATCCTGCTGTAGAAATGACAGAAAAAGTTAATACCAGCCCTGTCCCCAGTGAGGCAGAGCTGCATGGAAGCCACACGTGAGTCTGAATTTGAACTGAAAAGACCCAAATCGAATTCATTTGAATAGTGAGCAGAGCTGGCACGTGCCAAGCTGCCACCTCAGTGTGTGCATCAGTACTTGCCCTATATCAACCATGTAATCCTCTCAATACTTTATGGTAGTTATGGATGAAAAAACTGAGACCTTGAGAGGTGAAGTGACTTGCCCAAAGTCATGCATTTCTAACCATTAGAGTCTGGATTCCCACCCAGGCACGTTGGCTCCAGGGAATACCCTCCTCCCCAAAAATGAACCTCTTCAATTTGCTGAGGATCTTCCCTGGTGGCTCAGTCCGTAAAGAATCTGCCTGCAATGCAGGAGACTTGGGTTTGATCCCTGGATCAGGAAGACCCCCTGGAGAAGGGCATGGCAACCCCCTCCAGTGTTCTTGCCTCAGAAGTCCCGTGAACAGAGGAGCCTGGCGGGCTACAGTCCATGGGGTCGCAAGCATCAGACATTCCTAGTCCACCACCATCCGTTTGCTGAACTCTTAGTCAAACCCAGAGAGCCATGTTTTATTGAACCATGAGCTCAACCAGTTAATTTTCAGACAAAAGAAAAAGCACATAGTAAGCAGATCAAACAGGAATTGAGCATATTTGAAGTGATAAAGTTGACAGAAATTTACAAATTCAAATCATGTCCAACCCAAGCCAGTATTTCATTTGTGCTCTTAAATGTAACCAGCTCTCTCCCTTTTCTCCATGGAAGCTGTTATCCTGCTGGGATTGGCCAAGCAGCTCCTTGAAGAACCAAAACTCTTCTTTCACAATGAATTTTTGCAGTAAATGTCAGTGGTTGGTTTTTACTCCGGGCTTTTGTTTCCAACTAGCTTTATCTTGCCTGGAAAATCCCATGGACGGAGGAGTCTGGTAGGCTGCAGTCCATGGGGTCGCTAGGAGTCGGACACGATTGAGGGACTTCCCTTTCACTTTTCACTTTCATGCATTGGAGAAGGAAATGGCAACCCACTCCAGTGTTCTTGCCTGGAGAATCCCAGGGACGGCTGAGCCTGGTGGGCTGCCGTCTATGGGGTCGCACAGAGTCGGACATGACTGAAGCGACTTAGCAGCAGCAGCTTTATCTTTATCCTCTCATGGAAGAGGAAATGGAGGGGAATAGAAGGATCAGGCCAAGCTAGCCACCCACCCATACACACATACATATACATGTATAAACACACATACATACACGTACATTTATTTACTTTTTTTTACTGTACATTGGCATATAGTTGATTAACAGTGTTGTTTTAGTTTCATGTATAAAGCAAAGTGAAATAGTTATATATACGCATGTATCTATTTTTCAAATTCCTTTCTTATTCAGGCTGTTACATAATATTGAGCAGAGTTCCCTGTGCCATACAGTAGGTCTTTGTTGGTTATCCACTTTAAATATAGCAGCTCCACACCTTATTTCGAGGATTTACTTAAAGAGGGAGCTTCCCAGGTGGTCCTAGTGGTAAAGAACCCACTTACCAAAGCAGGAGATAAAACAGACATGAGTTCAATCCCTAGGTTGGGAAGATCCCCTGGAGGAAGGCATGGCAATTCACTCCAGTATTCTTGCCTGGAGAATCCCATGGACAGAGGAGCCTGGCTGGGTACCGTCCATAGGGTCACAAAGAGTCAGACACAACAGAGGCGACTTAGCATGCACGCATACACTTAAAGAGCAGAGTTGCAACAGAAAAGGGCCAAGTCTCCTTCTCCTTTATTAAAGCCAAGAGAGACAAGCTGCCTTATCTGGTGTCTCACAGGGTGGCAGATAAAGTCGGAACTGAAAACTTACAATCCTGTCGGTACTTAAATTTACATTTGCATAAGAGTCACCTGCAGGACTTGTTGAAACAGATTCCCGTGTTTCTTCCCTGGAGATTCCGATTCAGTAGATTAGGGTGAGGCCCAAGAAACTGCATTCCCGATAAGCATCCAGATGCCGATCAGTTGGTCCACAGACCACACTTGGAGAACCACTGCTCTATCCTATCCCATTTCTGGCCACTAGTCCTTATCCCAAGCCATCAAACCACACCAAGGCCTATTATCTGTCCCTAAAGTGGGATCAGGCTGGCCCAGTAGGCACAAGAGTTTGTGCTGGTCTCATTGATTTGGAAGTTCAAGTTGTAGTACTTGGTAGTACTTGGGGTCAAGTTTAACCAGAACCTGTTTTTGAGCAGAATGCAGGAAAGGGGGCCAAACAGGCCTCCTGTCCCCATACCCCTACCCCACCTCCTGACCATGTAGCTTGAGAGTGAGAGTTTTCTGTTTGCTGGGAATGAAAGGAAACATGCCACATTAGAGCAATGCCAGAAGGACTTCAGAGGCCCAGGTGCCCCTGCTCTTGCTGATCCCACCCTTGTCTCCCTCACCAGAACCCCCAAGGGGGCTTGAGAGCTGCCTTCTCTCTCCCTAAGGCAAGTCCTTTGAGCCCACTATTATCCCCTGGGGCCTCTTCTGGTTCTCCCCAACGTATCATCTTTCTGGAGTTGGGATTAGGGGCTACCAGAGCCCCAAGACTAAAACCAGAGCTATGGGGACTGCCTCCAAGTCCAGGAGTGATCTTTCCAGAACACAGTGTGGGCAGGAGGCTGGAAGCCTGTGGAGTATATCATCACTTTGTTCTGGCTGCTTTCAGGTTGCACTCTGGGGCTATGGCAGATGAGTTCACCCAAAAACACAGGCACAACTGAGGTAAGATCACCAGTCTTCTGTACCCACAGGCTCCCCTTTTTTTAGAATTTACACCCTCCCCCTTAAAGGGGCTCATAGCTCGTCTTGGTATAGTAAACGGAAATGGAAACTGTTAGTTGCTCAGTCCTGTCTGACTCTTTGAGACCCCCATGAGCTATAGCCTGCCAGGCTCCTCTGGTCGTGGGATTTCCCAGGCAGGAATATTGGAGTGGGTGGCCGTTTCTTTCTCCAGCGGATCTTCCCGACCCAGGGATCGAACCCAGGTCTCCTGCATGGCAGGAAGATTCTTTACCTTCTGAACCACCAGGGAAGACTAAAGTTTATGATAAATGGGAGTTTCTGATAAAACTCTAACAATGGATATTGTGGACTTCATGTGTGATCTTTGGGAGGGTTACTTTAAAAGATCAGAAGTGTGAAAAGAAGAAGAAGCAGAAGATCAGAAGTGTACTTCCACATACTATCGGTTAGAAGTAGACATTGTTCCCTTCTCTCTGAAGGGAAACATAACAAAGCATTTAAAAGACCTTTAAATGTGTGATTCTCCTGCTAGGAATTTACTCTAAGAACATAATTGGACAAAGTCTCAAAGATGACTGTGCAAGGACATTCATTCAAGCATTATTTATAACATCAAAAAGTGTAAACAACTTAAATGCATGAATAAAAGTAGGAGTTTAGGGCTTCCCTGATAGCTCAGTTGGTAAAGAATCTGCCTACAAGGCAGGAGACCCCAGTTTGATTCCTGGGTCAGGAAGATCTGCTAGAGAAGGGATAAGCTACCCACTCCAGTATTCTTGGGCTTCCCTTGTGGCTCAGCTGGTAAAGAATCGGCCTGCAATGCAGGAGACCTGGGTTAGATCCCTGGGTTGGGAGGAGACCCTGGAGAAGGGAAAGGCTACCCACTCCAGTATTCTGGCCTGGAGAATTCCATGAACTGTATAGTCCATGGGGTCGAAAAGAGTCAGACACAACTGAGCGACTTCCACACTCACTTTGGTTAAATGAACCATAGGAAATACACTTTCTGAAATATAATGCAACTGATAACAATGATGTTGTAGAAGAAATGCTTATAAACACAAGGAAATGCTCATCATAATAATGCTGAATTATAAAATACAGCCTATAGAACAGGGTATGTATTGAATATTGCTTCCCTTGTAGCTCATTTGGTAAAGAATCCGCCTGCAATGTGAGAGACCTGGGTTCGATCCCTGGGTTGGGAAGATCCCTTGGAGAAGGGAAAGGCTACCCACTCCAGTAATTTTTTTTTTAATTGTATGTGACTCTGTGTATTTGTGTGTGTGATCTATGGAGAGAATGTATGGTCTATGAAGGAAGACTATGATCTATAGTCAAGCTATGTTTTTTGCAGTTGTCATTTATGGATGTGAGAGTTGGACCATAAAGAAGGCTGAGTGCCGAAGAATTGATGCTTTCAAACTTTGGTGCTAGAGAAGACTCTTAAGAGTCTTAAGATCTTAAGACCTAAGATCTTAAGACTCTTAAGATCTCCTTGCTCTCTAAGGGACTCTTAAGACTCTTAAGAGTCCCTTGGAGAGCAAGAAGATCAAACCAGTCAATCCTAAAGGAAATCAACCCTGGATTTTCACTGGAAGGACTGATGCTGAAGCTGAAGCTCCAATACTTTGGCCATCTGATGCGAAGAGCCCACTCATTGGAAAAGACCTTGATGCTGAGAAAGATTAAGGGCAGGATGAGATGGTTGGTTAGTATCACCGACTCAATGGACATGAGTTTGAGCAAACTCCTGGAGATAGTGAAGGATAGAGGAGCCTGGCATGCTACAGTCCATGGGGTCGCAAAGAGTCATACACATCTTAGCAATTAAACAACCACAACAATGGAGGGGAAAAAAACACAAAAAGGAGTGTACCACCAAGCTATAGTGGTTATCTTTACATGATGAGTAAACAGGAAATACCCAGATTTTCTTTTGTATTTTTCAGACTCTGTTGAAAATGCAACACCAACAAAAAAAAAAATCATAGAATCAATAAAATAATTACTAATGAAGTAATTTCAGGTGACTTGAATGGGTTATGATAAATATTTCAGGGTAGAATCTTTCTATTGTTTCTGAAACCTATTCCCATGTAATAAACTTAGAAGAATAATTGTAAATACACAAATGAATTTTTTAATCTGCAAGCACAGGCCAATGTGCTAGTGTAAGTATAAGAAAATGCATCTTCAGTACATAATGTACATATTCATTGGTCCCCACACCCCTTCCATCCCCCACTCAGGCAACAAAGATTTTTTTTTTCTTCTCTGTAATGTCTGCTAGCAGCCAAACACAGGCACTGCTAATGAATATTAATTGACCTAACATCTTGTGGTGATGAAACTGTGCACATTTCCCTGTCTCATTTGGTTGCTAGGGAACCATGTGAGACAGCCACGGGGCCCTGGGACCTAAACCTGTTAAGTGCAAGGCAGAGTTAAATGTGGAATACTCTGCCTGACTATTTGTGTATGCCAACAACAGTGTGTGTGTGTATGTAGCACTGTTAAAGAAACAAGAAACAAATAAATATCAATAGGCAGTCTGGCAGTGGGCTGGCCAACTACCGGAGATGGGGGTAGACTCTTGACATACTGCAGCCCCCTCCTCAGGGGTCTCCTGGAAACTTCCCTGCTTCTTGAGTCTCCTTCCTAGCAATCCCCTGTCTCCTCTGTTCCTCTCTCAGCATTCTTCATGGTCTAGCGTGAAACCACGAGGTTGGTGCTGGAGGCAACACCTGGGCAGGAGATGGAGAGAGTGTGATAGTTGAATGTAATTATCCTGAAATTGTTGGCATCATTTCTCACCATCCCAGGGATCATATCAGATGCAAACAAGCTGCTGAGTGAACCTGGCCTGCCTACAACTTTCCTTCTGCACCTGCCTTTGGCTCCTCTTCTTTCTTCGTCCCTCTCTTACCTTCTGCCCACTTACCTAGTCTTTACTCCTTACTCTTTTCGCCTTATCAGTGTTGGCCCCTGATCTGGCCACTTCATGGCCTGGGTTTCTGGAAGACAAGCCTCACAGAGCCTCACTCACTCCTTAACTCCCCTACTTCTTTCTCTTTTCTTCCTCTAGTCTTATCCTTAGAAGCCCTTACTTTGCACCAATTTTCCTGACTGTTCTTTTCCTTTTGACTAGACACCGTCCCTAGAAAATAAAGAAGTCTTTGTGCTTGGGTCTCTTCCTGTGATATCCTTGTAAGCGTGTCAAAGACTTTCTCTGTCTTGGTTGGCAGGCTCCCTAAAGGGAGGGCTGGGCTCCAGGCTAGACATCTGCAGGCTTGGCTGGGAAACAGGAGGGTGAATTCTAGTCCCTTGGAAGATGAAGGGAGTGAGGCTGGGGATGGTGAGGACTCTCATTTGGGTTTCACCTGGTTTTAACTCAAGTCCTTGAAATCAAATACAACCACGAGCGTTAATTTCCTTCCAAAGACTGTTGTGCCGTCTATATAAATTCATTGTTATTGAAAATATATCCATATAAAAATCATGTCCTTTCTTTTTATTTCCATCATTTATTCATTTCACAAACATTTACTGATCACTTATTTTCTGTCCAGAAATTTCGTTGGGCCCTGCGTGGATTCAATGTTGAATCCACACAAACACAGTCCGTGTTGTTGTGGAGCTTAAAGAATTATGAGAAAGCAAAAAGGCAATCAAATACGCTCACATATGAATATTAAATCACAGCTATGGTAAGTGTGATAAGGAGAGGCATGTGGAATATCGGGGAGGACCGCTCACGTCATCCTGGGGAACCAAGGAAGGGCCTGGGGACCAGGGAAGGGCCTGAGGACACTGACTCCATTTCTTGAGAAATACTAACCTCACAATCACCCCCTCCCTGACCTCAGCAACATGATATACATGTGTCTTCCTCCTGGGTGGAGAGGAGATTGTGAGGCTGAAAAGAGGCTCTTGCCTCTACTAAATCCAAGAGAAAAATGAACTCACTTGTTTTTTTCTTTCCTTCTCTCTCTTCTGTAGTTGAAAATGTTGAATTCACACAAAGATTCTAAAGGAAACTCCATGTCATGAAACCCACAGGCCACTTTCCATTGCATGGGTCCTGGTGGCTGCAGGCTTCTCTATTGGTAAAGAGCATGTGGAGCTGAGGTGGGGGTGGGGGTGTCCAAGATTAGAGAAGCCAAGACAGCAAAGGGTTCTGTCCCAAAAGGAGAAGGGAAGAGAGGCATCCTGAGCGAGGAGGGAAGATTCCAGAGTGAGAACTTGGGGAGAGAAACAGAGATGGCGAAACCGACAAGAGGCCCAATACTGGGGCCAACAGGGGAGACCAGGGAGAGACATCGGAGGAGAACTTGGGCACAGAGCAGCTGCCGCCTCTTCTAGTTTCTACTCTGAGATCTTAAGTACAATCTACATTTCCCAAGTACCTTGTGGGGCAAACTGTGAGGAAAAATTGAGTCTGCTTTAAAGTTTGTTGGGAAAAACAGAGGCTGCCCCCTGCTGCAGCTGGACTTCCTCAGAACTGGAAGTGATCCAAAGAGGATCCAGGCTTTCAACAGGAATCCTCTCTCCTACTTCTCCAGACAGACATCTGGCTTCTATCTGAACACAAAGTGACCGAGAAATCACCCTTTGCTAAGGCAGCAGTTCTAATGCTGTTGTTGTTGTTCAGTCACTAAGTCAGGTCTGACTCTTTGCACACCAGGCTTCCCCGTCCTTCACTATCTCCTGGAGTTTGCTCAAACTCATGTCCATTGAGTTGATGATGCCATCCAATCATCTAGTCCTCTGTCACCCCTTTCTCCTCTTGCCTTCAATCTTTCCCAGCATCAAGGTCTTTTCCAATGAGCTGGCTCTTTGCATCAGGCGGTCAAAATATTGGAGTTTCAGCATCAATCCTTCCAATGAATATTCAAGGTTGATTTCCTTTAGGATTGACTGGTTTGATCTCCTTGCAGTCCAAAGGACTCTCAAGAGTCTTCTCCAGCCCCACAGTTCAAAAGCATCAATTCCTTGGTGCTCAGCCTTCTTTATGGTCCAGCTCTCACATTTGTACATGACTACTGGCAAAACCATAGCTTTGACTATAGGGACTTTTGTCAGCAAATTGATATCTCTGGTTTTGAAAACACTGTTTAGGCTGTCATAGCTTTTCTTCCAAGGAGAAAGCATATCTAATGCTGACGATGTTTTTTCTCAGAGTGAGAGCCAATGACATTGGCTATGACATTCATTGATTAGAATATTTTATCACCTATGACATGCCTGCACCATGGTCTTCACTGGGAGGTTACATAGACTAGATTGTCTCCTCATCATGTAAGAGCCCACTAGATCCATAGACATCCTCTCAAGCATATCACTGTCCTCATTCATCCATGTATGCATTCCCTCTTCAAGTGCCTCTGCAGACCTGCTCTGGGATATGCAATAACTGGGTCCTGGCAAGACAGCTGTAAAGAAAGTCAGCCTTGCCCTCAGCAGCCCAGAGTTTCCTGTGGGAGACAGAGTACATGGACAATGTCAACACAGAGAGGTTAGAAACAGACAAGGGCCCCTCCTTCTAGGATATACCATGAATTCACTAAAGTGAAGTTAGTTGTATTTTTATGAAGTTATTTTTTGATGTACAAGGTTCCAGCTGTAGCTTTTCCACTGTGGCAGTGTTCCAGAGGGGATCATTGTAAATGCAAGCAAGCTGGAAGGAGGAGGGCCAAGCTGGTGGACAGATTCTGCCATCTAGATCCAGTCACCGCAAACACAGCTGGTCAGAGGCAGTCCCTTGAGTTGTTACCTGAAGAGATTAACTCTCTAAAGAGGAGCTGGGGGAAGGGAGGGGACATAGCTCCCTGGCCCTCTGACCAAGACAATAAGCATGATGGTATCTCCCCAGTCTATGTCCTGAGCTGCCTGGCCCCTCAGAACCCCTAATTCTTACAACAGAAGCATCCCAGCAGGCTCCACGGAGCAGAACATAATAGCTGGAGTTTTCTGTGCTGAAGACACTTTGGGATCTGAATTGGTTCTCTCTCAGCTCTGCCTCAGGAATGTGGGGCACAAGCTTCTTGGCTGGCCAGGATGCAGGACCGGGAGTCAGAAAAATAAGAAATGCTTTGAAACTGATTTTGGTTAGACACAGGTTTATGAAACTATTACCAAGTGGATCAAGCCTCCTTCAGCTTGTCCCTCTGCCAGGGTTCTGCGGGGCCAATGCCTCCAGCCTCATGGAGGAGGCACCTGGTGTTGGAGGTGGGTAAAAGTGCCAAGCCTGGACCAATCTGGCTATCAGCAGAGACCCACTGCCCAGGGAAGCTAGACCACTGCCCCAAAGCACTGCTGTCCTTTGCTGTCTTAGAAGCTGGAGTATAGGATAACAAAATACTCAAACATTTATGCTGATTCCAATATTTGTTTTGGCTTTGGGAATCAGCCATTAACCATAGCGTCCTGGGGCCCAAAGTGGTTTTGAGATAGCATCTTGTCTTTACCTCCTTATGGAGCCATCTTAAACAGGGGAGGATCTGTCCCCCACTAGCATAAAATACAAATGTGGGGAGATAAAACAGTGCAGCCACTCTGCAAAACAGCTTGGCAGTTCCTCACAGTGATAAACATAGAGTTTTGACCCATCCATTACACTCCTAGATAACTACCCAAGAGAAATGAAAACATATGTCCGCAGAAAACTTTATATGTGAATATTCAAAGCAGCATTACTCATAAGAGCCCCAAATGGAAACAACCCAAATATCCTCATCTGATGAATGGATAAACAAAATGTGGTATATCTAGCTAAATAATGGAATATTATCCATCAATAATAGGAGTGAAATGCTGTTACATGCTACAACCTAGATGAACCTTGGAAACATTATGCTAAGCAAAAGAAACCACTCACAAAAGGGGCCGTGTAGTGTCTGAGTTCATTTATGTGAAATAAATGTCTAGAATAGGCAAATCTGTAAAGGAAAAAAACAGATCGGTGGTTGCCTGTGGCTGGGAGGCAGAGAGAGTGGGGGCAGGGCATTGAGTAAATGCAAATAAGTGTTCTTTGGTGGGGGTGATAACATATTCTAAAATTGGATTATGGTAATGATTGTACAACTCTGTAAACTAAAAACCATTGAACTGTGCACTTTAAACAGGCTTACTTTATGATATGTAAATTATACATCAAGAAAACTGTAGAAGAAGGAGGAAGGGGAGGGAGAAGAGAGGAGGAAGAAAGGAAGAACAAGGGGAGAATTTTAAAGCACAGAGTACAGCCCTCTGATGGCAGGAGCAATACACTCTAGTCCCCAGATTGTGCAAGCCTGTGTGTGTGTGTGTGTGTGTGTGTGTGTGTGTGTGTACTGCCCAGGTTAAGTCAGGAACACTCCTAATAGAGCAGGCTGTTATTCTGGTGGCCAGTAAGCCACCCTCCTTGTCTTCACACCCTCTTTGTATAGCTCCCTCCCACAAGAACTCTGGGCTCGGTTATTGACTTGCTTTGATCAATTGGACATGAGCAAGCATGACTCAAATCATTGCTTGCACCTGAGGCTTATCCTCTTGGAATGCTCTCCCTTGGACCCCTGAGCCACTCTGACAAGAGGTCCAGCAACACAGAAAGACCGCCTGGAAAGAGAGAGAAAGCCCCAGCCAGCCCCCAACCACTCCAGTCACCCCAGCTGAGAGGAGAAAGCCATGGAGTAAAGAATTCATCCTGGGTGGTCCAGCCCCAAAAGTCATTCATGGAGCCAAAGAACCACCCAGCAAAACCCAGCCCCAAGTGCAGACTCACGAAAAATAAAGCATTGTTATTGTGTAGGCTATTAAGTGTTGCAGTGGCTTGTTATGCAATAAACGTACCTGCCAGCCTCCACTCTGTCACTCAGTGATTTGCTGGTGGACTCCACGTGGATGCCCTTGAATCCTATGATGGATCTAAGGAGAAGCACAATTTTAATGTGTGTGCAACGTGCCATTTGTCATGTTGTTTAGTGCAATTTAACACAATATTTGTCTGATTGGCATATCAGTTCCTTCACATCACTGAGAACTGGCTGTACCGGGATTCTGTGCTTGGCAATGAGAAGATTGATTATGGTTATTATACTAATGGCTGGAAAAATGAATTTCATCAGGAAGGTTGTTTTGAATCAGCAGCGACGGGTCTTGTATGTTTACTCATGAAGCAGCATGTACCACACACTGAGTGCCAATCCTAGAGGACCCTGGGCTGGGCATGCTGGAGCTGACAAGACACACCCGCAAAGAGGGATGACGTGCCACCAAAAGACAGAAACACTCTTTTAAACCCATTCTCTTGAGTATTATCACTTTTCCCATTGATTGGATCATCTTAACAAGCAGAGTGCTTTGGAAAAAAATTTCCTCTACCTCCACTGCTGGCTGGATCTACCCTCAGAAAACGACACGGGTAGGAACTTCCAGAAACGTGACTTTCCTAACAGCCCCAAGGCATCTGTTTGCCTGTCCTGTAATTGCTGCAGCGAATGTGTCTGTTTTGAAAATATTAGCAGTACACATGCTTTCTTGTGTAATAAAACATTTTGACAGTTAAGAATGCCAAATAAAGAGTTCAGTCTGGAGTCTGTTTGAAAGGTGGGAATTTAGATGGACATTTAAAAAGATAAACCTGGAAAATCTAGGGCTAAAAATAATGTTTACTCTCCCTAGCAGGTTCTTGTCACCCAATTCAATTAATTGCCTTATTTCCCACTTTATCTCATCACAGTTACAGTTTTGTACCTGAAGGCTCAGGGTCTCGGTAGAAGGGAGGTCATCTTTGTGTTAAACCAAACGAAAAGTTTGTTTCAAATTCCGGACAGCAGTCAGAGGAACTGTGGGTCCTCCCTGGACCAGCTTCTCCATGGCCTCATTAGACTTCCCAAGACCTCCCTAGACCTTCACCACTGAACAGAGAAAATGAGATTTGCCGGATCGTTCTCAGCAGCGGTGGCCGAGCTCTCACGATAACACAGCATTAATGAAATTCACCTTCCAAGCCCTTTAATTGCTTCTAGTAGCACTTCACTTACAATCACTGTTCTTCTGTCCCCACTGCAATTTTCTTGTTTTGAAAAATAATAGTGTGACAGATGCTTCTATTAGAAGACGTAGGACTGGCCGCACTCCTTTGCACCCGATGGATCAGCCCTACCTGAAAACGCTCACCCAGCAGTGACCAACAAATGGAAAGGACATAGCTGCTGAGAGGGAGTCTCTGTAATTGAGCTGCATAATGAGAGGAAACAGAGGAAGAGCTTCTATTAATAATGACACAGTAATTGGAGGTCACCCAGAAAGAGCCCTGCGACACTCAGTGTTCACATTAGCTTTGCACAAAAACCATTGTAGATCTTTCTAAAGGACTAATGTGGGCAAGAGCGAGGTTGTTTATCATATGTATCCAGTACCAGCAGAATGTTCTTCCACCATAGGGTGAATTGGGCCAGCATAAAGCACTTCACTGTGAAAGAAAATTTTTTGATGGAGTCAGGGAGTAATTAATGCAAGGTCCAATTGTGCACCATGAACTCTAGAGCCATTTTTTAGGCATTTTCTTCTATACAAAGTATGTGCAAGTGGTTCCCTCCTAAGGAACAGGGACCATTATACCCAAGCCAGGGATGGAACCGGCAGGCCCTAGGAAGGTGGGGCAATGGCACCCCACTCCAGTACTCTTGCCTGGAAAATCCCATGGACAGAGGAGCCTGGTAGGCTGCAGTCCATGGGGTCGCTAAGAGTCGGACATGACTGACCGACTTCACTTTCACTTTTCACTTTCATTGGAGAAGGAAATGGCAACCCACTCCAGTGTTCTTGCCTGGAGAGTCCCGGGGACGGGGGAGCCTGGTGGGCTGCCGTCTATGGGGTCGCACAGAGTCGGACATGACTGAAGCGACTTAGAAGCAGCAGCAGCAGGAAGGTGGGGGGCAGGTGGCAGAGTCTAGGAAGACTGTCCAATTGGATATCCAGGTCTCATCAATTTCATTTGAAAAAATAATCCTCAGCGCTTTCCCTCTGCCCACCCCTATCCCCTGGGCTGAACTGAGGGAAATTCATTATTGTTTAATGAGTCAATATCAAATTCTAATAAAAAGATAATTTTTTAAATCCCATTGTGTGGACGGCTCATTATCACATCCAGATAACTCT
Source organism: Bos indicus (assembly GCF_029378745.1). Taxonomy (NCBI): domain Eukaryota; kingdom Metazoa; phylum Chordata; class Mammalia; order Artiodactyla; family Bovidae; genus Bos; species Bos indicus. The sequence continues at coordinate 23,342,354 of NC_091774.1, read as the reverse complement.
TGAGTATATTAAAATTGTTCATTGCCATAAATTACAGTGGTATCAAAATAGATTTCCTTTGCAAAAGAACTTCCATTAATATGATTGATATAACCATCCCAAAATGAGATTTGCATAGGGATAATGTGGAGGTGATGTTATTAACACCTCGTCTAGGTCAGATTTTTAGGCTCCTTTAAGCATCCAGGGTAAGAAGACACCCTTCCAACTTAGGGTGCGGCTGCAGGTGGGACTCTGAGCATGGCGGGCTTGCTCTCAAAACTTCGTAGCTCCATTTCTATCACCAGTTTCCTTCCCTGTGTGCCTACCCGAACTCCATAAATTAGAGACACAAGATGGTTTTCACTCACTATCACCTTCACAAAGGAAAACTGAAATTCAGACGTAGCCACACACAACATTGCAAGGAGCTAAAGGTCAAGGGCTGTGTCTCCTGTGCCCCTGGTTCCAGCTGTAGCCTTGGGCATGGTACGTCCTAGCAAACCTTCTAAAATGAGTTAGGTGAATAAGTGAAAATATAAGATCTTACGTTGTTGTCTTTTCCTCCAAGGGTCATAAGCAACGCTGTCCCAGGTAATTTTCTGTAATAATGGAAATATTCCCTCTCTTAGTTACGAGTGTGATTAAGAAACTGAATTTTTAATCACATTTAATTTTAACTTTAATTAATTTAAATTTAAATAGTTATTATATGTGGCTCATGGCCACCATAGTAGACTTTCAGGTCTAGAAGCAATTTTTTAATCAAACACAAAACACACAGACACAAAGAGCCTCAGAGACATCACACACAGACACACACACACAGACACACACACACACACAAACACACACACACACTCACACATACCTCTCAAGGATGAACATTACTTCTCAGAGCATAAGAAGGAAAAGAAACCTTACCAACTACTCCATAATGTGCAAGGCCATCTCAACCCACGATGGAATTAATAACCTACATCACTATGCAGATCAGTATTCATTTAATTCCTCTCCCCCAGTCCCCAAACTCCTTTCCAATTGTACCCCTTTGGGACACTGAGAATAAAAATGGGCCTATTACTGAACCTCCCCCTCCTTAATGACTGTTCTTTAGCTACATAAAGACCTGCTGATGGTTTGAAATCACCACTTACGAGGGCTTGATTAAGGGAGTTCTTAAACAAGGTACCATTCTTTTTCTCATTCTGGGAGAAGAATTGGAGGGGGAAGATTGTTCCTCCAGGGACTGTGGTTCCACCAGTAATCCCCACCAGCCTCTCCCTTTCTAGAGCTTTCGCTAGCATAAACTGGTGGGATTACTCTCGCCTCTGCTATCTTCATGGATCTGATTCCAATCTCTGTTCCTCATAAGCTGCAACCTGTCACAGCTGGGGTCAAATTCACACTATCCATGCAGACTAAATGGGGAAAGGAATATGAAATGTCTGGTCAATGTGCCTACTTCTCTCTCTCCTTCTTTGATTAGTAGACCTTCTTCAAAAGAAATCTGCATCCTCCATATGCACTGATGTTGGGAAGTTGAGAGGCATTTTCCATAAAACTCGTGCAGGAAGCCACAGCCCCATGCTGGCGCGAGGAGGACTCACTGAACACCCAGATGCTGGCAACTATCCGAATGGCTGACATTTTCCCTAAAACCCGGATATCACCAGCGGAGGAAGCATGGGCTGGGAGGAGTTGTGTGTGGTTTGCTCTGATCACAGTGGTGAAAGCCTTACAGGGTGGAGTGGGAGCTACACAGACTTCTAGGCCCAGCACAGTCAGATAGAAAGGTTTTCAGCGTCTGTCTCCACACAGGCAGGCCTCTGGTCCTGAAATAAGCTCGGGGCTTGATTCTCCAACTTGAATCATAGCCGAGGGAGCCTTTTAAGATTTTTCTCATCTCAGGGCGGCTCTCTGTAGAGACCTGTTTGATCAATAATAAAGCAGCCATCCAGACACTGGCTGAGCACAAAATGGAGTTTGATTTTCAGACAGATGCCAACGAGGAGGACGGTTCCTGGGGGCCCTCTGCTTTCTGCAGATTCAGGGCTGAGCTCTGGATGTGACGACACCTCAGATAAGTCCCCTGACAGCATCATGAGTGACTGTGACAATGGAAATGCCTGGGCTGCCCGCTGGTGGTTTCTCAGCTGCTATAGTGATGAGAGTCTCTGTCCTCCCTGTCTGCAGGGTTGGGGGGCCGGGGAAGGAGCTGAGGGGCAGAGTTGGACAAGGCAGGGCTCGGTGGCACCCCTTTGCCATCTCCTATTATCCCCCCTACCCTACCTCATCCTCCCTATTGCTAACCCAAGAGAATATGTGTTAAAAATTTGCATTTCAATGCATATGAAAACGACATAACAAAAAACGCCAGACTGTTCTTTCTCCTTTTTTAAATGCTTGCTGATTTATTTGACAAATGTTTACTGAGCTTACTCAACGCCAGAATCTATATTAAACCCGGGGTTACAAAAGGAAGTCAGACATCAAAACAACTCTTTGCAGTGAGTGTTAAAATAGGTACCAGGCGATCAAGTGTGATCTTGAGAGCCAGACAGAGGTGGGTGTGAAAGCCCCATCCCCAGGGCACCAGTCTCCAGGCTCCCAGTCCTATCCCACGGGCCATTCTCTTTTGTATTTGTTGCTGGTTCCTTGCCATCTTCCCCACTCTTAAGAGAAGGGGCCCCTGCCTACAACCTTCTCGTTCCCATCTATACTCAGTCCTCAGATAATCTCTGAAGTCCTTGGATATTATCTCTATGTTATGACTCTCATTTGTTCCTTGAGGTCTAAGAGATTGATTTCTCAAGCCCTGACCTGTTTTCAAAACTCCAGACTCAAATATCCAACCGCCTACGTGCCATCTCCTCTTGTCTCCTGTCTGCTAGAGATCTCACCCTGTACGGCTCCCAACCTGAATCCCGTCTTCCCTGACTAAGCCTGCTGCTCCCAGTCTTCCCGTCTCAGCTGATGGCAGCTGCATGCTTCTGATTGCTCAGGCCGAGACCCTTGGAGTCATCCTTGACTCCTGCCCTCTCCCGCACCCCATATCCAATCCATCAGCAAATCCTTTTAGCTCTGCCCCCAAGGCTTATTTGTCACTGCTACAGCCCTGGCCTAAGGCCCCACCGTCTCTTCCCCAGATTACTATAATAACTTTGAAACTGGGCTCTCTGCTTCCAGGTCTGCCTGCCCACTCTATTCTCAGTAAGTGTCCAGACTTATCCTTTTAAAACCTAGACAGATAACATCACTGCTCTGCTCCAAGACCTCCAGTGGCTTCCCATCAATCTGAGGAACTGACCCTGGGCCTTCACTTCTGCAGCCTACTCCAGGCATGTTGTCTTCCTGCCTCCTGCAAGAACAGGCAGTGGAGGGTCCTCTCCTGCCACAGGGTCTTCTCTCCCCCCCAGGTATCTTCAGAGCTCTCACCTTCACCGTATTCTCGTCTCCAACAGATGTCAGTGAGGTCCTCCCCTCACCACCCTCTAAAATAGCACCTCCCCACGTGCTCTCTGTGGGCTTCCCTGGTGGCTCAGTTGGTAAAGAATCCACCTGAAATGCAGGAGACTGTCTGCAATACAGGAGACCTCGGTTCAATCCCTGGAGAAGGAAATGGCAACCCTCTCCAGTATTCTTGCCTGGGAAATCCCATGGACAGAGGAGCCTGGTGGGCTACCGTCCGTGGGGTCGCAGGAGTCGGATGCGACTTAGTGACTAAACCAACCACCATCACCATGTGCTCTCTGCAACCTCACCTGCCTCATTTTGCTTCACAGCAGTATCTCCCATGGCACGGGTAGATGGGCTTCTTATTTGTTCATTGCCTTTTTTGCCTCACTAGTATCCACTCCATAACATCAGATTTTTCTTTTGTTACCCCAGACTGTACTTCCGGAGCCCGTAAGAGTGCTACCACATAGCAGAAGTTCAGTAGAGGTGTTTTGCATAGATGAACAAGTAAAATAACTTTAATTATAATGGAGGAGAATCTAAGGTGCCCAAGTGCCTGCCCAGCCCAGGGTCCACATCTGAGCAAAGGAGCCACAAACAGGTCCTTCCACCTTGGTTACCATGTTTCAGATCACGTGACTCTGTGACCCTGGCCACTGTTGATGGAAGCAGTGATCTGCAGTGCTGGGGAGGGGTACTCCTGCCTCTCCCCACTGTAGCCCCTCCTCGCCTGCCTCTCTGCTCCCTGTTCCCCAGAGAGCTGACATGTCTGAAGTAAGATGACGCTGCCCAACAGAAATACCATGGGAGCCATATATGTAATTTTAAGTTATCTAGAGACCACATTTTTGAAGTGGAAAAAAAAAACAGGTAACTTTAATTTTAATGATTTATTTTATCCAATATATGTAAAATATTTTCATTTAAGCAAATAAGCAATAGATGAAAGATAAATAAGGTACTTTAACATTCTTTTGTACTAAGTCTTCAAAATCAGGTTCGTATTATACACTTACGGAACACCTCACTTCAGACTTGCCATGTTTTCAAATGTTCAGTGGCCACGTGTGGCTAGTGGCTTCCACGTTAGACAGTGAAGCTCTAAGGGGGTCTCATCTGAAGTGGCTAACTGTGCCTTCACGGTCAGGATCAAGGTCTTTTCTTCTGCTTCCTTTCTTCCAGCTACTTGGTCCCATAAGTGGGTCTGGCTTCTCAGATGATATTGGATATTTCCAACCTGGCAGGGCCGTGCCCTTGAGTCAGTCCTGGCCTTCCTCCTCCATCCTGAAAAGACCAGGTGGACAGACTCAGGGCGAGGAAGCTGGAAGCCTCACTGGACATCCCCAGCTTCAGCCATATTTTCCAAGGCAATTTTCACCATCCTGTGGTAGATAAGGTAATGCTTTATACAAACAGTGCTTTGTTTTCCATTTGGCTCTTTTTCTTTTGGGTATCTTCCCTTTCTGAAACTGCTGAGTGGAGAAAGAATGAATGGTAGGAATCAGACCCCCAAATCCCATGTGCAGGACCAAACAGGTTTCTGACTCAGAACACAACATAACTTGGCAGGAAGATAATGACCAAAGAAGGTTTGATCCTGTGTGATGGTTCAACTCACCCAGGGGTCCTCTGAGATAGGCTGCAGGAAGGCAGGAGCAGAGAAACTCCCGATGGAAAGTAGAGAGCAGGATCCATGGGATGTAAAGTTATGAATGAAGAGCAGCCCTAAAGGGTAGAGAAGCTGAGTAGAGGGAGGGCCATCCTAATCTTTGAAGGAATAAGCTGTTAAAGAGAAAGCAGAAGCTGAACCACAGGGCAAGGAGAAACAGCTGGAGTGGCTGTTTCTTCTGGACATTTCAGGCCCGCAGGAAGCCTGCCTGCTGTATTTTCTGTGGTTCCGCGTCTGCTTCTGTGTCCTGCAACGTGTCACCATCAGCTGGGGCACCCTGAATGCACTTCTATCATCTAGAAAGGCTTACTCCTCCTCTCCCCTGCCACCCAGATGGCTAAAGGTCTGCTGATTGGACAAACTTGTGTCTGGCTCCTGTATTCCTTGATCTTCTTCTCTCTCGGAGCTCCCCAGCTATTCAGAGAAACAGCCTTCCAGAGACCCATCCTCTCCTTGTCTTCAAACTTACTGGACATGCTAATACCAAGGGTGGACACTTACTTTCAGGCTGGGTTACCCCCACATACACATGGAGGGGTGGCTATAGGAGCAGAAAGCCCAGTTCTGGCTCTGGTCTGGCAAGATGGTGCCATGCTGCCTTCCTCACAGGCTTCTCAGACTCCACGCTGCCATGTAGTACCCTTTAGAGTCAGTTAACTGGCAACACTTGGCTCCTTTCTTTGCAAATCTCTTTATGAAACACTTGTTAAACAGTTGTGGTTCAAAGGTCTCTGCAGGGTGCCATCCCTGGAGGAGGGCGTTGCAACCCACTGTAATATTCTTGCCTGGAGAATCCAGTGGACAAAGGATCCCAGTGGGCTATAGTCCATAGGGTCACAAAGAGTTGGACAAGACTGAGTGACTTAGCATGAATGCACATATCACGCAGGATGCCATTAAAAGATGGGTGGGTTAGTGTATGTGGATGTGGTTCTTTGCCCTTGGGAGCTTGAAATCATATTTTGAAGGCAAAATAAGAAAAATTTACCTGTGGAAGATGAGATTGCATAATTCCCCACGGTTTAGACTTTGGTCTCTGAAAGCCTCTGTTGCCTGTATTAATGTTCTTCTTAACACCGTAATTGCTGCCAATTGGAGTACACTCTGTATTGCCAACACTTTCCTTGTGGATAATCTGTGCTAGGCCACCCTTTAAAGTTCTCTCTGCTATTATCATCGCCTCCTCTACTTAATTAATTTCTTTGTTTAATGTCCATGCAATATTATCATCATGTTTTGTTTTATTCCAGAATGCAGCCTGAAATCCAGCAAGAGCTGGAGACTGAACAAAACACCTAATTACCTTTAAACAGTTTTCAGTTCACTCTTCAGCACCTGCAGCCCTCTTTTACCTCGTGTTTTTGTCACCATCACCCCAGTACTCATCTCTGGCAAAAGAAGGATCTGAACAGGAATCAGACAACTCCTCTGGTTCCCACGTGGCTGGAGTGAGAGCGACGCTGTCTGCTCTCTGTGCTGGAGGCGAAGGGAATCAGGAACAATTGAGGAGTGCCGGTGCAGGTTTGCCAAGGAAAACCTAGACATTGGCCTACCCCAGGTCGCGTATTCACAAGCTGGTTTTGTTCTTTAGATATTTTTCAAATGTTAATATAAAATTGTAAAACATCAAAAATTAAAACTGCTTTCATGATTCTCTGTATTTTGGATTTTCATCCTTCGGTTTCTACCTCCACCCTGTATCACTGTCATTAATGGATGGTTATAATATGCTCTAAAACACTGTTGCCCTTTGTTTGTAGCAAAGAGCCCTTACCTGGGAGCAAGTGATATGCCAGGGAATTGCCTAGTTTTTCAAAGTGCATAGTAAAAGTCTTCTAAATAATCTATACCCAGTTCATTTCAGTGCTTTTTTTGTTGTTAAAAAATTACTATCCACCTCTCAGTTATTTTTGGAGAATATAGAGAAGTGACAGGAATTCTGAAATCAGTGAACAATAGCCATGCTGCTAAAGACTCAATCTGGTGGCCAACACAACAATCATGACAATAATAATAATGATTCTGTCTATTAGGAATTGTGTTCAGCTGCTAGAAACAGAGATCAGACCACAGTGCCTTGAACACATATGAGTTCACCCATGTAACAGAATTGTGGAGGCTGGTATGGTGCCTCCCTGATCATCAAAATCACAGAAGTCTTTCATCTCTCTACTCAACCATTTTTATTTCATGGCTTCCGTTTTTAAGGTTCCAGTACATCTACTGGTATTCCAGCCATCAAGTCCACATTTCAGATAGGAAGGAGAAGGAAGAGGGGAAAGGAGGGAAAAGGCACATGCCGCAGTGCATCCCATCCTTAAGGGGATATTCCAAATCTATTGTTTTATTTCTTTCCTCCACAAAATCATTTTGCATCCCATCAACCTTATATAAAGATTGAAATTTCTAGTATGTTCATCTTAACCAGAACGTTCCCTGCAGTCATGTTGTTTTTGCCATCGTTTGTTGTCAAATACACAATATCCTTGCAGATACAAAGATATGAAGGCCTGAGTATGGCAGTTTTTGGAAGGCAGACCTGACATGCTCAATCAATTAAACGTTTTGAGTACCCTCCATGTGCAAGGTAAAGGACTAGGAGCTGAGAAGATTATAAAGAAGATAATATGTGCCTTCCTTCACAACACACCAAACAAAATGTTAAAGAATGAATGAACATATATCTGGTTAACTGTTAAACTTGTGTTACCACAAAATGATGGAGGGATTCAAAAGAAGGAAAGGTCATATTGAGCTTTGGTAATTTGGTAGCCTATACAAAGCTGGGGGACGATGTTATCCTGAGAGAAGATAAGAGGTGGAGTTTACTCATAAAAGATAAGTTGTTGTTCAGTGGCTAAGTCATGTCAAACTCTTTGCTAACCCATGGACTGCAGCATGCCATGCTTCCCTGTCCTTCACCGTCTCCTGGAGTTTGCTCAGACTTATGTCCATTGAGATGATGATGCCATCCAAACCTCTCATCTTGTCACCCTTTCTCCTCCTCCCCTCAATCTCTCCCAGCATCAGGGTCTTTTCCAGTGAGGTGGCTATTCACATCAGGTGGCCAAAGTATTGGAGCTTCAGCTTCAGCATCAGTCCTTCCAGTGAATACTCAGGGTTGATTTCCTTAGGATTGACTGGTTTGATCTCTTTGCTGTCCAAGGGACTCTCAAGAGTTTTCTCCAGCACCACAGTTTAAAAGCATCAATTCTTCAGTGCTCAACCTTCTTTATGGTCCAACTCTCACATCCATACTTGACTATTGGTAAAACCAGAGCTTTGACTATACAGACCTTGGTCAGCAAAGTGATGTCTCCGCTTTTTAATACACTGTCTAGGTTGTTCACAGCTTTTCTTCCAAGGAACAAGCATCTTTTAACTTCATGGTTGCAGTCACCATCCACAGTGACTTAGAAGCCCCCCAAAATAAAGTCTGTCACTGTTTCCATTGTTTCCCCATCTATTTGCCATGAAGTGAGAAGACTGGATGCCATGACCTTCGTTTTTTGAATATTAAGTACTAAGCTAGCTGTTTCACTCTCCTTTTTCACCTTCATCAAGAGGCTCTTCAGTTCCTTTTCACTTCCTGCCGTTAGGCTGGTGTCATCTGCATATCTGAAGCTGTTGCTATTTCTCCCAGCAATCTTGATTCCAGCTTGTGCTTCATCCAGCCCAGCAGTCACATGATGTACTCTGCATATAAGTTAAATAAACACGGTGACAATATACAGCCTTGACATACTCCTTTGTCAATTTTTGAACCAGTTCATTGTTCCGTGTCCGGTTCTAACTGTGGCTTCTTGACCTGCATACAGGTTTCTCAGGAGGCAGGTAAGGTGGTCTAGTATTCCCACCTCTTTAAGAATTTTCCACAGCTTGCTGTGATCCACACAGTCAAAGGCTTTAGCATGACCAATGAAGCAGAAGTTTTCCTGGAATTCTCTTGCTTTATCTATGATCCAGAGGATGTTGACAATTTGAATTTTGGTTCCTCTGCCTTTTCTAAATCCAGCATATACATCTGGAAGTTCTTGGTTTATATAATGTTGAAGCCTAGCTTGAAGGATTTTGAGTATTACCTTGCTAGCATGTGAAATGAGCTCAATTGTATGGTAGTTTGAACATTTTTTGGCATTGTCTTTCTTTGGGATTGGGATGAAAACTGATCTTTTCCAGTCCTGTGGCCACTGCTGTTTTCCAAATTTGCTGGCATATTGAGTGCAACACTTTAACAGCATCATCTTTAGGATATGAAATAGCTCAGCAGGAATTACATCACCTCCAATAGCTTTGTTCCTAGTGATGCTTCCTAAGGCCCACTTAACTTCACAGTCCAGGATGTCTGGCTCTAGGTGAGTGATTGCATCATCATGGTTATCTGAGTCATTTAGACATTTTTGTAAAGTTCTTCTGTGTATGCTTGCCAGCTCTTAATATCTTCTGCTTCTCTTAGTTCCATACCATTTCTGTCCTTTATTGTGCCCATCATTGCATGAAATGTTCCCTTAGTATCCCTAATTTCTTGAAGAGATCTCTAGTCTTTCCCATTCTATTGTTTTCCTCTGTTTCTTTGCATTGTTCAGTGAGAAGGCTTTCTTGTCTCTCCTTGTTTTTCTTTGGAACTCTGCATTCAGATGGATATATCTTTCCTTTTCTTCTTTGCCTTTCACTTCTCTTCTTTTCTCAGCTATTTGTAAGGCCTCCCCAGACTACCATGTTGCCTTTTTATATTTCTTTTTCTTTAGGATGGCTTTGATCACTGTCTCCTGTATAATGTTACAAACCTCCATCCATAGTTCTTTAGGCACTCTGCCTATCAGACCTAATCTCTCAAATCCATTTGTCACTTCCACTGTATAATCATAAGGGTTTTGATTTAGGTCATACTTAAATGTTCTAGTGGTTTTCCCTACTATCTTCAATTTAAGTCAGAATTTGGCAATAAGGAGTTCATGATCTGAGCCTCAGTCTGCTCCTGGTCTTGTTTTTGCTGACTGTATAGAGCTTCTCCATCTTCAGCTGCAAAAATATAATCAATCTGATTTTGGTATTGACCATCTGGTGATGTCCATGTATAGAGTCATCTCTTGTGTTATTGGAAGAGGATGTTGTCTATGTCCAGTGTGTTCTCTGTTAGCCTTTGCCCTGCTTCACTTTGTACTCCAAGGACAAATTTGCCTGTTATTCCAGGTATCTCTTGATGTCCTACTTTTGCATTCCAGTCTCCTATGATGAAATGGACATTTATTTTTGGTGTTAGCTCTAGAAGATCTGGTAGGTCTTGATAGAACATTCAACTTCAGCTTCTTTTGCATTAGTGGTTGGGGCACAGACTTGGATTATTTTGATTTTGAATGATTTGCCTTGAAAATGAACTGAGATCATTCTGTCATTTTTGAGACTGCACTCACGTACCGCACTTCAGAATCTTTTGTTGACTTAAGAGGCTTACTCCATTTCTTCTAAAGGATTCTTGCCCACAGTAGTAGATATGATGGTCATCTGAATTAAATTCACCATTCCTATCCATTTTAGTTCCCTGATTCCTAAAATGTCAATGTTCACTCTTGCAATCTCCTGTATGACCACTTCCAGTTTATCTTGATTCCTAGACCTAAGATGCCAGGTTCCTATGTAATACTGTTCTTTATAGCATCTCCCAGTGTTTGCTCAAATTCATGTCCATTGATTTCATTAAAAGATAAGATTAATGATAAAAAGAAAAGAGATGGAGCTGATTGATAAGAGGTGGTTCAGTTCAGTTCAGTTGCTCAGTTGTATCTGACTCTTTGTGACCCCATGGACTGCAACACACCAGGCCCCCCTGTCCATCACCAACTCCTGGAGTTTACTCAAACTCATGTCCATTGAGTCAGTGATGCCATCCAACCATCTTATTCTCTGTCATCCCCTTCTCCTGCCTTCAATCTTTCCCAGCATCAGGGTCTTTTCAAATGAGTCAGCTCTTTGCATGACTTTGCAAAGTATTGGAGTTTCAGCTTCAACATCAGTCCTTCCAATGAACGTTCAGGACTGATTTCCTTTAGGACTGATAAGAGGTGGAGTGACAATTAATGATAGGAGGGGTAGAAGTCTGGGTATTTGAATGGTCTGAAATCTGAAGAAGTGAGACCCAGAAAATAAAGATCATCAATTTTAAAATTTAATCTGGTACAATCACACTATAGTAACTGGTAGGTTTATTGATACAAACAAGGACAAAAAGGAAGCATATGTGGATTTAAATCTGAGAAGTGAAGATGGGAGACTTAAGATTCTGATAATAGCAAACCATATCATTAGAATTCTCCTGCAATGCAGGAGACCCAGGTTCGATTCCTGGGTCTGGAAGATCCCCTGGAGAAGGAAATGACAACCCACTCCAGTATTCTTGCCTGGAAAATCCCCATGGACAGAGAAGCCTGGTGGGCTACAGTCCATGGGGTCGCAAGTGTTAGAGACTAAACCACCACCACCATGATACTGAGTATCTGAGAAATATATAAGAACATCTTCTTGAAACACCAAAGAGCTTAAAAAAAAAAAAAAAAAAAAGGATAAAATTACTGCTCCAGGATTGGGGGAAATGGTAGAACCCCTGGGAGATGAACTGGCATTTAAGGTTGCTTTTCCCTTTGGGATGTTTGCTAACTCCAGAAGGGATGACGTATAAGTTGATAAGTGCCTCTGACACTCTTGTGGGGTGGAGGGGTGGGGGGGAACAATGTTACTAGTCCAGAGGTCAGCACAGAACAAGTTCTGATGAATTCTCTTGGGTTGGAACAGAAGAATATAGACCTTCCTAGGTACTTTAAATAATTTCAGACCCTAAAATTGAATTGAGATGATCTCAAATTGTTAGTACACCCAAGTACCTAGCAGAAATGAAAATAAATCTTCTTTGGAAAGAGATAACATTTTCAACCTCCATGTATTCCTACAAGCAATTTTGCAAAACAATATCCAGCACACAGTTAAAAATAACTAGCCACATGAAGAAGTAAGACTGCATGGACAACACTACCAAAGCAATAGAATCAGGCCCATAGCGGCTACAATATATAAGTTTTATCACACTTAGACTGCTAAGCAACTGTGCTTCTTATGTTCAAGAATATAGAAGAGAAGACGAAAAATTTTAACAAAGAACTAGAAACTTTAAAATGGAATTTCTGGGACAAAATACTATAATAATTGAAAGTTACAATCCAATCCAACTGAAAGTTAAATAGCATATTAGCAAAGATGAAAGGATAATTCATGAAGAAAACTTTCAGAAAGAAAAAGGAAACAAAGGAATGAAAAATACAAGGGAAAGAGTAAGAGATATAGAAGATACAATGAGAAGGTCTAATATGAATTTAATTAAAGTCCCAAAAGGAGAAGAGATGGAAAACAGAATAAAAGCAGAGGTTGGCTAATAATTTTCCAAAACTGATAAAAGATACCATGTCATGGATTTAAGAATTCACATTAAGGATAAATGAAAATACATTCACAAGTAGGCATACAGTTCATAAACTTCAGAAAATTAAACACACACAAAAATATCTTAATACCAGCCAGAGAAAATATCAGGTGGATTCCAAAGGACCCCTTACTCTTAATATCTAAAGAATATCTATCAGTCAATTAAAATTAAAAAGACAAAGAACCCAACAGAATAAAGGACAGGAAATTTGAACAGGCACTTCATAAAATAGGATATCCAAAGGGCATAAACGTACAAAAACACGTTCAACTTTACTAATAACAAGAAAATATAAATTAAAATTATAATGATAGTCCATAACACACTCACCAAAATGGCTTCTAGGTAGACAATATAAAGTGTTGATGAAGATGAGGAACAAAGGAAATTCTCATACCCTTATGGTAAAACAGCTTTCAAAAACTAATTGTTAGTGCCTACTGAACAAACATATATTCTATGACTCAGTAATTTCAGGCATAAGTATTGAGAAACACATATAAGAAAATTTATAGCAGCGCTATTTTAATAGCCCCAAACTGGAAACTACACAAATGCCTATGGATAGCAGGATGGATAAAGACTGTGGTTTATTCACATAGTAAAGCAATCTGCAGCTATTTTGAAAAGAAAAAGCTTTACTAAAAATAAACTCACTACAGCTACATGCAATAAAATAAATGAGTCTCAAACAATGTTGAGAGAAATAGACATAAAAGAATGCATAATTTATTATATACCTTTCAAAAAGCATGCAAAACTAATGTTTAAGAGTGTGTACTTATAACTTGGTTACTCTCTCAGTCATGTTCAACGCTTTGTGATCCCATGGACTGTAGCCCACCAGGCTCCTCTGTCCATGAAATTCTCCAGGCAAGAATGTTGGAGTGGGTAGCCATTCCCTTCCCCAGGGGATCTTCCTGACCCAGGGATCGAATCCAGGTCTCATGTACTGCAGGTGGATTTTTTACCACTGAGCCACCTGGGAATGTACAAGTGTAGTAACATAATGATTTTCATAAAAGTCAAGGGAATAGTATCTTTGAGGGTGAAGAAAGGTAGTGATTAGGGGGTACTTCTGAGGTGCTAAACACATTTCCACATTTTTTAACTCAGGTATTGTCCTACAGGTCCTCATTTTGTGATAAATAATTAATCTGGACACTTTTGTTCATTTTTCTATGTTAAATTTCACAGCAGAAAGAGTGTGCAATTTATAGTTATAAGAAAGTCTGACTCTATAACTTTCTTATAACTATTAAAGTCAGACTTTCTTATAACTATTAAATATGGCACACTTACTAGTGTCAGGCACTATGGTAAGCACTTTACATAAACAACTTCATATAATCATCCTAATGATCCTGAGAAGTACATTTCACCTCTGTTCCTCTGGGAGCCTTAATTCCCCTAACTGAAAGATGGGAGTATTATCCCACCTCAAGAGATTATTGTCGGAATTGAATGAGATATATGCAAAGAGTCAAAGTGTCTAACACATAGGAAGTGCTACTTAAAGATTAGCTATTATTTCATCAGAGAGCTCAGACTCACTGAAATCAAATAGCTTGCACAAATCCACACAGATAATAAGACAGAAACTATAATTTGAGCCAATGTGAGTCACAGCTGGTTCCCTTTCCTCTTCACCAGGATAGCGCATCCCCCAAATGCTCTGTATGTTTTGTGTCAGACACCAGAGCCATTCTGGAGAAGGGAATGGTAACCCACTCCAGTATTCTTGCCTGGAGAATCCCATGGACAGAGGAGCTTGGCAGGCTACAATCCATGGGGTCGCAAAGAGTGGGACATGACTGAGCAACTAATACCCTTCTCCAGAGCCATTCAGTTGTAGAACAGGAGAGATGAGACTCCAGCTGGCCTCAGCCTGCCCCTTCCTCTGGGAGAACAGTGGGATTTGTTCTCTATGTGAACTGACATCACGTATTCACCTTCCTTTTTTTTTTTTTTTAAGGAGTGGTTGTCCCCATTTGTATCCCAAGCTAACTTAATGAAGGAAATACTTTTTGGGTGTGGGCATCCAGAGATGATGGGCTCTGTAACTGTGCCTTCCATAGGAGGATGGTCACAGTCAGTCCTGAGAGTCCTCTGCAGCCCTTCCACGCAATCCTTGTGGGCTCAGAACCACTATAATGGCATTAAGCATCTGCAGATGGACACCCTGGCAGAACCCAAGGCTGGTTGCTTAGCATATGTCAGAGGACTGAGTTGCTAGAACTGAGACATGTGACTGATGGAATGGAGAAAGGAGAGAAACCAGGGCAGGTGGACAAGGAGAATGAATATTTCATCTTTAGTTTTCCCCTTTCTTCTTTCATGTCTATTTTTGCCATCTCTCATTTGAAAGAAATTATGTTCTTTAAGCTGGTCATAGCTAGCTTTTCTTCTCTCCTCCATTTACTCTTAACTTAATGGTTGCTATTGTTGTTTACTCACTAAGTCAAGTCCAAATCTTTTGCAAGCCCATGGACTGTAGCCCACCAGGCTTCTCTGTCCATGGGATTTCCCAGGCAAGAATACTGGAGTTGGTTGTCATTTCTTCTCCAGGGGATCTTCCCGACCCTGGGATTGAACCCGTGTCTCCTGCATTGGCAGACAGATTCTTTACCACTGAGTCACCAGGGAAGCCCCACTCTTAACCTAACCCCACATACTAAATCAACCAAGAAGCTATAATATTTTACAGTTTGTGTGTGTTAATTATCTTCCCTGGTGGCTCAAATGGTAAAGCATCTGCCTACAATGTGGGAGACCCAGGTTCAATCCCTGGGTTGGGAAGATCCTCTGGAGAAGGAAATGGCAACCCACTCCAGTAGTCTTGCCTGGAGTACTGGAGTACTCTTGTGTGTTAATTGCTCAGTCATGTCTGACTCTGTGACCCATGGGCTATAGCCCACCAGGCTCATGTGTCCATGGAATTCTTCTGGCAAGAATTCTGGAGTGGGTGGCCATTCTCTTCTCCAGGGGTTCTTCACAACCCAGGGATCAAACCCAGGTGTCCTGCTTTGTAGGCAGATTCTTTACTGTCTGAACCACCAGGGAAGCCTATTTTACAGTTTAAAAAGAGCTTTTCTGTGTATGAATTCTCATAAAAACTGTGTTGGAGACTTCCTGCTTAAGCTCTGACATGTAAAAAGCTTGAAAGTTGTCACACCTTTGCAATAAGAAAACGCTGAACAAATGAAAAACCAGTGCCTTTTGGACCCATTAGAGGAACACATTTCTGCAGTTCCATTGGGCATTATCTTTAGACTCGTAACCCTGGAAATGTGATGGGGAAGAGAAAAGCACAACAAACACACAAAACATTGGTTTCTATCTGACACCTGCTATCTATTCAGAGGGTTCATATCTGATCAGAATTAATGTGACAGATGGAGCCAAATGAATAGTGACTGTTACCTTCCTGAAATTATTTCAGGATATTCTGTATCTTCAGCCATATATTAGGAAGACTAAAATGGGAAACACACACATACAGAGTGTAATCATTTATGAAGAAAAGATAACTTAGTGAAGTCATGACTACAAATCTAGCAGACCTAAAACACTAGGCCAAGACGGTTTCTCTGAAGAAGTCTATGAAACATTCAAGAACAAAATAATACCAATTCTCTACAACCTTTTCCAGAAAATGAAAGCAAAAGGAATATTTCCTAACTTATTCTACTAGGATAGCATTACCCCAATATTCAGTCCAGTTCAGTTTAGTTCAGTTCAGTCGTTCAGTCGTGTCCGACTCTTTGTGACCCCATGAATCGCAGCACGCCAGGCCTCCCTGTCCGTCACCAACTCCAGGAGTTCCCTCAGACTCACGTCCATCAAGTTAGTGATGCCATCCAGCCATCTCATCCTCTGTCATCCCCTTCTCCTCCTGCCCCCAATCCCTCCCAGCATCAGAGTCTTTTCCAGTGAGTCAACTCTTCGCATGAGGTGGCCAAAGTACTGGAGTTTCAGCTTTAGCATCATTCCTTCCAAAGCAATCCCAGGGCTGATATCCTTCAGAATGGACTAGTTGGATCTCCTTGCAGTCCAAGGGACTCTCAAGAGTCTTCTCCAACACCACAGTTCAAAAGCATCAATTGTTCGGTGCTCAGCCTTCTTCACAGTTCAACTTTCACATCCATACATGACCACAGGAAAAACCATAGCCTTGACTAGACGGACCTTTGTTGGCAAACTAATGTCTTTGCTTTTCAATATGCTCTCTAGGTTGGTCATAATTTTCCTTCCAAGGAGTAGGTGTCTTTTAATTTCATGGCTGCACTCACCATCTGCAGTGATTTTGGAGCCCCCAAAAAATAAAGTCTGACACTGTTTCCACTGTTTCCCCATCTATTTCCCATGAAGTGATGGGACCGGACGCCATGATCTTCATTTTCTGAATGTTGAGCTTTAAGCCAACTTTTTCACTCTCCACTTTCACTTTCACCAAGAAGCCAGTTAAAGATACTACAAGAAAGGAAGCTTATGACCAATACCTCTGATGAACATAGACACAAAAATCCTCAACAAAATATTAGCAAATCAAGTCCAACAATTAATAAAAACAATTACATATCATGACCCAGTGGGATTTATTTCACATATGCAAGGTTCAGCACTCAAAAACCAATGTAACCTACCATATTAGTAAGCTGAAGAAAAAAAATCATATGATCCCATCAATTGATGCAGGAAAGCATTTGACAAAATCCAACACCCAATCATGAAAAATCTCTCAGTAAACTAGGAATTGAAAGGAGCTTCCTCAGCTTTATAAGTGAAAGTGAAGAACAGCTATAAAAACCTACAACTACCACCAAACTTAATGGCAAAAAAACTGAACACTTTTCCTCTAAAATTAGTAAAAGGGAAAGATGTCCTCTCTCGTCATTCCTGTTCAACTTCATTTTGGAAATCTTAACTAATGCAATAAGAAAACAAAAAATACAGAGATGTGAAAGAAAAAAGAACTGTGTTTCTTCACAGGTAACAGGGTAGTATATGTATAAAACCCAAAAATCTATCCCCCAAAATCTAACAAATAACAAGTACAGTATGGTCTCAGGACACAAGTTCAAGGTACAAAAATCAAATGCTTTCTGTTATACTAGCAATGAGCAATTGGTTTAATTTTTTTTTAAATACCATTTACAATAGCACTTAAAAATGAAGTGCTTAGGTATAAATCTAACAAAATTGGCATAGGATCCTTATGTGGAAGATACAAAACATTGATATTCCATGTTGATTAAAAGACTAATATTAAGATTTCAGTTCTTTCTAACTTGATCTCTAGATTTAATGCAATCCCAATCAAAATCCCAGCAAACTGCTTTGTAAATACTAACAGGCTGTTTGTAAAGCTTATGTGGTGTTATGGACTGAATTGAAAAAACATTGTTAGTTGCTCAGTCATGTCTGACTCTTTGTCACCCCATGGTTTGTAGCCTACCAGGCTCCTCAGTCCATGGAATACTGGACAAGAATACTGGAGTGGATAGCCATTCCTTTCTCCAGGGGATCTTCCTGACCTAGGAATCAAACTTGAGTCTCTTACATTGCAGGCAGATTCTTTACCATCTGAGCCACCAGGGACTGAATTGTGTCCCCCTCAAAATTCATATGTTGAAGTCCCCTCCCCTCACTGTCCCTCTATTTAGAGACAGGGCTTCTGTGCAAGTAGTTAAGGTTAAATGAGGTCATCAGAGTAGGGTCCTAGTTGATAGGATAGGTGTCTTTATAAGAAGAGACAGCAGGTCGTGCTCTCTTCTACCATATGAGGACACAGTGAGAAGGAGGCGGTCTATAAACCAAGAAGAGAGCTCTCACCAGAGCCCAGCCATGCTGGCACACTGAGCTCAGACTTCCAGCCTCCAGAACTGTGCAAAAATAAATTCCTGTTGTTTAAGCCACCCAGTTTATGGCATTTTATTATGGCAGCACAAACAGACTAATTCCTATGGAAAAGCAAAAAAAACCTAGAGTATCCAAAACAATCCTGAAGAACAATAAAGTTGGACGACGCACACTACCTGATTTTAAGACTTGCTACAAATCTACAATAATCAACACAGCATGATATTGATGAAAGAACAGACATAAAGATCAATGGAACAGAAACAAGAGTCCAGATAGGTCCACACAAATATTGTCAACTGAGTTTTTTTTTTTTTTAATAAAGGTACAAAAGAATTCAATGGAGAAAGAAGTCTTTTCAATATACAGCAAAATATGAACCCAGACACAGACCTAAAAACCTTACCCAAAAATTAATTTGAAATGAATCATAGACCTAAATGTAAAATGCAAAACTATAAAACTTCCAAAAGAAACATGGGATAAAATCTACATGATATTGGGCTTGATGATGAATTTTTAGATACAATATGAAAAGCACAATCTCTGAAAGAAAAACACTGATATTGGTCTCTCTTAAAGTAAGAAAAGGCCTGCTCAAAAAAAAAAAAAAAAAAAAAAAACACAACTTCTGCTGTGTAAAAGACACTGTTAAGAGAATAGAAAAACAAACCACAGACAAAGAAAATTTTTGCAAAACATACATCAGATAAATGACTTCTATTCAAACTACACAAAGAACTCTTCAAATTCAACAATAAGTAGACAAACAATCCAACTAAAACTAAAACAAAAGCCTAAGTGGCTAAAGCTGGAACTACTTAAGCAATAAAATAAATCATGTATTATTGGATTAAAACTTAAAGTATAAAATAAATATCTATGAGTTCATACTGACATAAATAAATGGGGGGAAGAAAAAAAATCCTTAGCACAGAAGAATTCCAAATAATTTATGTAGATACTCTGCCCTCAGGGAGATGGACCATCAGCCTCCCCCACCCCACCCTTAAGTGTGGGCGGTCTATAGTGCATAGTAACTTCTTTCTGAAGTGTTCAGTATGGAAAGAGGTCAAGGGGCATAAAGTAACTTGTTTCTACAGAAGTAACATCAGCCTGGTGATCAGAGTCACCATCAACAATGACAAGTCTTCATGATAGTGTTAGGGAAGCACATTGATTGAAACCGCCCACCCTGGCCAGGCACCATTTAACCCACCATAGTAACCCCACCATAGTAACCATTTGCATGAGTTGTTTTATGACAGGAGATCCTGATAACGAATATGGAACTAATAAGCCACCCCCAACCGGAAGAGTTCGGGAAAGATCTGAAGGGGACACTGTGTGTCCGTCCACTTCCCAGAATCCCTCTCGCTAGCATCCATCTTGGCTGAGTGATGCGTGCGCCACCAGGAAAGACTCTGAATTAGAATGATTGGCCAAAGGCCACCCGGAAACTAATCCCATCCCCATAAAACCCGAGACTGCAAGCCACGCAGCAGAGCAGTTCTCCTGAGTTCCCTTACCCTACTGCTCTCCACGCGGGTGCCCTTTCCCAATAAAATCTCTTGCTTTGTCAGCACACGTGTCTCCTCAGACAATTCATTTCCAAGTGTTAGACAAGAGCCCAGTGTTGGGCCCTGGAAGGGGTCCTCCTTCCTGCAACAATAGTACCTCTCCTGACTTGATGTGATGAAAATGATACTTCACTTCTGTAACCTTCCTCCCAAAAACCCATCACCCCAGCCAATTTGTGAGTAAACATGAAACAAATCCTAACTGAGAGACATTCTACAGAATACCTGACCCATATTCATCAAAACTTTAAAGGTCATCAAAAACAAAGTTTGAGAAGTTGTCACAGCCAAATGAATGCAATACAGAGTCAGAAAGACTTTAGATAAAGACTAAAGAAATCTAAAGCAAATGTGGATAATGATTAATAATATTGCACCAATATCAGTTCAACTCCGGGAGTTGGTGATGGACAGGGAGGTCTGGTGTGCTGCAATTCATGGGGTCGCAAAGAGTTGGACACGACTGAGCGACTGAACTGAGCTGAACTGAACTGAATTATGACAAAGGGATCATATAATGTAAGATGCAATAATAGGAGAAACTGGATTCCTATAGTCTATGTGGGAACAGTGCTGTCTAAGCAACTTTTCCATGAATCTTAATCTATTGTAATATGAAAGGTATATTGCAAAAAAAAAAAAAAACTGACTTTTAAAAAAAAATTATTTTCCCCATTTTAAGATTAGGAAACTGAGGCTCTGAAAATTTGAATGAGCCATCCAAGGTCCCAAGGCTACAGGCTGGCCCAGGAAGCCAGGTCTGTTGGATTCTAGATTCTATGGTTTTCTTTTCCCGTGGGCTATTAAAGTTCAGTTTTCTTCTGCAACCGTGGCAAAAATAAAACGACGAGGTGCGGAATTCAAAATGAAGGAAAATAAAGCAACATTGCAGATAACAGTAAAAGATAGTACAGGGGTTTTGAAAGTTATCTAAAAATTCTCAGTTCCAGGCGGTAAGGTGGCTCTGCCCCAGAGGTGGCTGGTCAGCTCCACTAGGGTGACCTCCACCAACACACACACACATACACACACACACACAGCATTGCAGCCTCTGCCTCCTGCGGGGAGCAGGGGAGCTCCATTCACCCCCAAAGGGCAGCCCCCTTTATCCTCCCCAAGCAGCAGCGGCAAACGCTGGGGTGCCTTTAAATCTCTGCACTGATGATGGCTCTGTAATTGTGTCTGACCAAGGTAGCTTGTCAGAGCCTTTCTGATTTGCTCACCATTTATTTCTTTAAATTAAAAAAAATGCTCCCTCCTTTGCTAGTTCGCTCTTTCGTATTTATCCAGGTTGTCCGTGAATGAAAGCGATTCATGCTCTCATGTGCTGTACCAGCTTCCCTGGGTACCTCCTAGGGCCTTAACCTGCTGGGCCTGAAAGCCGGGTTCCAGGACGGCGTCTGCCCTGAGGGCCATTGGATGCTCCCCACAGCAGCGGTTGCTGCCCTGGGCAGGGACAGGACACGCCTGTGACTAGACTGCTTCTGGGCTTTCTCTGAGAAGTTGAAGTGGGTGTGCTGGTCCCTCGCACCTCCTCCCAAGGTGACCCTGCATGGACACCTGCCCTCGTTTTTTTCGCTGCTGTCTGCGATGCTGGCCATTCCTCCTTTTCTGCCTGAAAGACACCTGCCTCCCCTTCAAAGCCAAGTTCTCAGGTCCTCTCTGGGCAGCCTTCACCCTCTGGCCTCCTCGTGGCTTCCCTCCTCTGTGCTCCCACACCCCAGGTTTCTTCCATGAACAGTTGTGTAACCCAAGTTTCTACCACAACCGCTCAGCAGCCTTCTCTGACGCATTTCCCATCTGCCCCAAGTAAGATCAGAGCCTTGAACTTATTCCCAGCCAGTGTCTGTGTATCTAAATGGCAGATGGCTGAGAGGGTAAAGCGTCAGCCTAAAATGCGGGAGGCCCAGGTTCGATCCTTGGGTCGGGAAGATCCCCTGGAGAAGGGCATGGCAACCCACTCCAGTATTCTTGCCTGGAGAATCCCAGGGATGGGGGAGCCTGGTGGGCTACAGCCCACAGGGTCACAGAGTGGGACACGACTGAGCGACTTCACTTTCAGTGTCTGTGTGTTTGTGTGTGTGAGGGTGTGGGTCGCCAGCACTGACTTCTGGTGTCTTCCGTCTTCCCCCTGCTCCAGCTCACGATGGCTCCTCTTGCTGCACTACCCACCACGGCCACCCCTCCTCTGTGAAGCTGCCAAAGCCAGGTGTCTATCCACACATCTCTGGTCCAGCCTGTTGCCTCCCACTTCAGGCCAGGCCACGTGGAGGCAGGTCAGGATTCTGAGGACGGCACACCGGCACACGGGGGACCTTCACTTCCCCAGGTGGCTCTGTGTGGAGCTGGGACACAGAGACCGAAAGCCTTGTGCTGGCAGAACGCTGAAGGCCAAAGTCTAGACGAAGTCCATCCAAAAGGGCCAGGGACGGGAGACAAGGCCCGAGGGAAAGGGTCAGCGAGGGGTGTGGTAGAAATGGGCCAATTTAGCCTAAATTTATGAAGCACACACTTTGGGGCCTTCTCACTTGCCCAGGCCCCTTCCCAGGCTCTGCTCCTGATTTTGTATCCAGAGTTTGATATTTTTTTTTTTCTAAAGAAGGTCCCAAATTTCATAAGCTTCAGGTTCCACAAAACCTGAATCTGTTCCAGGCAGAGAAAGTAGAAAGACTGAAGATGCAGAATAGTGGAGAAAAGGGTGGACTACAGACCAGACCAGCTCCAGATGTAGAGTGAAGATGCCTACAACAGGGCATCATGAATCAGTGAGTTCACTTGAAAAGCCTGGATCAGAATGATGAACCTAGATGTACCTGAAGGCGGCTGAATCCATGGCCCAGGGCACTGCCGTTTCTGGGCTCCAGGGGCCACCCTGAGTGAGGAAAATATGATAACTCCCTTTTGTGCTACTGCGTGAGTCAGGGCTGGAGTTAGCCCATGTGTTATCATTAGCCCATCTCAGTAGGAACTGGGAAAAGGCACTCCTTCCTGACACATGTAGCCCCTCACCAAGGTGCCTTTGGCAAGTGGAGCTCAGTCTGGATTTCAGCCCTGTCTTGCTCCCTCAGCTGAGTCCCCCTGTGTAGTAAACAACCTACCTAACTGCTGGGCAACCTGACTCAACACGGGTCACAAAGCAGGGCTGAGTTAAGCATCCATGTCCCAGAGATTTTAGCCAATGAATTCTTCCAGTGCCTACTCCTTCACTGGTGGAGTTCCCTCACCCCCTCACTTGGAACTCCTGCGTAAGTCCATGTGAGCTAAATCAGAGGACAACTGGGATAAAGCACAACGCTGATGGCAGCAGATAGACAGACAGCAGGGCAAATCCCATTTATGCCATTTACTGCTTGGTTAGCCTGGGGCAAGTCCTTCATCTCCTTGAACTGCTGTTTCTATCTGTGAAATGAAGCCCATAATGCATTCCTCTGAGAGTTGTGAAGAGAATGAAATGAGATGATACTGATGTATCTAAAGTGTCTGGTCCATAACAGGAAGTCAGCTAATAGTAGCTATAATTGTTGAGTGATAGACACTTAAAATGACCCCCCTGTCCCCCGCCCAGGATCAAGTTGTCATACCTCAACTCTTGTGTCCCAGTGAGTCCCCCAGCCTCATCAATGCTGTGTACAAAAAGATCCCTAAGGGTTTGCTTAGCATGTCCTCCAAAACCGTCTAGACAAACCGAGACACCTACAAAATGTCCTAGTTACTTGCAGAGCGTCTATCTCCTGTTAGACTGTGTCCCTCAGTGACAGGAAATGGTCTTATTGATCTTTTGTCACTGAGTGCACCTGATCATTAGCAGCTGTCGAGTTAAAAAATGGCCATCAGACTCTGATGTCAACTGCCTCCTCATGTGAGGTGGTCCTTTTGAGCTGCTTCATTTTTTCAAGTTCCTTCTCCAGTGAAAAGACAAGCAAGCCCTTATGAAAAGGAGGATACCACTTTAATCCCCACAATCATGCCTGCTTTTATTTATATAAACCTATCAGACTTAGATTCTTTACAGAGAACAAATTTCAATTAAGAAAAGCCTGAAGAGTTTGAAAGTTGGTTCATAAACGTTTAAAAATCTAGTAAACAGATTATAGATTTTTGTACAGTTAAACCCTGCTAGACATGTCCATGTCTGTTGGCTCTAATGACAATGTTAATAGACATTTATAAAATATTTTCCAGCTTTCCATATGCCAACCACAGTGCTAACTTAGTCCTCATGACCACACTATGAGAAGGAGCCCATTGTTTTATAGATGAGAAACTGAGTCATGGGAAGGTTATATGTGTCCAAGGTCACACAGCTGAGAAATGGTGGAGCTGGGATGGGAATCCAGCAATTTGGAGCCAGACACCTTGCTGGTTCCTCCTTCACTCTGCCACCTCCAAGTAGGGGTTCATAGGTCAAAGCTGCTGGCACAGATGTCTGACCATCCACTAAATCAGACTTCAGAAACATCTCCTGAAGTCACAAGAAACAAGGTAAAAATTAGACAAGAGGGAAATGATTATTGTTTGCAAATATTATGATTATATATCTGAAAACTAAAGAGAATCAACTAAAAAAGTATCCCCAAGCAATAAGACTGAAATAACTTTGCAAGATCAATATTTAAAAAATCAATAGCTTTTCTAGAAGCAACAGCCAATCACAAGATTTAATGAAAGAAAAGATACTATTTAGAATTGTAATCCAAAAGAAAAAATACCTAGTAAAAATTTTAAAGCAATCTTTAAGATCCACATGAAGTAAACTTTAAGATATATCTAGATAGCATGAAATAACTATCTAATGAAAAATAAAGATTTAGATAAATAGAAAGATGTTCCCTTTTCTTGGATAGAAAGACTTCTTACAAAGTTGTCCATTTTCCTGCTTTGATCTATAAATTTAACATGATCAATAGACAAGAAAACAATTAGGGTGGGGCAGAGGAAGGACAGGATTCTAAAATTCATATCAAAAAATAAAAATGCAAGAAAAGCCATGATATGTATGATAAAGAAAAGTATGGGGGGAAGTATGAGCCATAACAGATATTAAAATATACACTCATAGTAATTAAAATAGTCTTCTGCTGGCTCAGAAATTAATAATCAGATGAATGGAAGCAAATACAAAAATCAGGAGTAAGCACAAACATATGCAAATATTTGTTTTATTTGGAGATAGTTTTTCAACGCAACAGGAAAAATACACATTATTCAGTAACTGGTTTGGAATAACTGGCTAGGCCATCCATTTCTTCATACCAAAATTAATTCCAGATGGATAAAATATTTAAAAGTAAAAACTGCAAGAGAACTATGTAATTTTTCAGATTATAAACCATAAGAACAAATTACGTAATTCTGTAGAAAGGACTTCTTTAAGCAAAACATTAAATCCAGGATGCAAAAAAGTGAATAAACCTGTCTATAGATTATTCAAAATGTTTTCATGACCAAAAAACTCATAAACAAAGTCAAAAACCAAGAAATGAAAAAATACTGCAAAAACATGATAAAGAATTCATTTCCATCATATGTATAAAGAGTTTTACATTTATCAATTGGAAAAAGCCAAAAACCCCAATAGAAACAAATTTTTGTTAAAAACATCATTACAGAAAAAAAAATACAATTGTCTTTTAACCATGTGAAAGGATCCATGACACTGAGAGGAAATGCAAACTAAAATCACAATGAGATCTTATTTGCTCGTTTATTAGATAGGCATAGAGCAATAGTTTGATAACACACTGATTAGAGAAACAGTCACTCTAATGCATTACTGTTGGGAGTTCCAAACAGTACATCATGGTAGGAGGACAACTTGGCAGTATGTAATAGAATTTTAAATTCCAGTTCTAAAAATGGATCTGATAGGATACACAAGCCTATTTACGGCAGTACTACTTATAGTAGCAATAGAAAGAATATCTAAATGTACATCAGTGAGAAACTGATTATATAAACTCTAGTACATCCATACAACAGACTATGATATAGCCATTCAAAAGAACAGACAAACCTATATGTACTATCTATAACAATCTCAAAATGTTAAGCACAAAAGGCGAAATGCAGAACACTTTGTATAAGTCTACAATTTGTGGGGTTTTTTAAGTTGATTGTGTCAGTATATATTTATACATACAGTAAATACAAATTGGGTGGCAATCATTTGTATAATAGGTCACAAAATCAATCTAGTGGGTTGTAACCAGTGTTCTTTAATGCTTGCATTTTTCATTTGGGGATTTTTATGTTTTATTTAAATGATGAAATCATATTTGGCATTAACTTTATCATGTATTTCTTTATCATATATGGTAAAGGTAAAAATTGTTTTGTATAACTTTGTTACAGTCACATAACTGTATAGTGGGTTGTGATGATAAATATACATCTTATTTTAGGTTATAGAGAAAAAAATGTTCAAAATGCATTAGCACCCATTTTCTCTGGAAAGATAAGCAACCAATTGGTAAATGGCCTTTGGGGAGACTGATATTGGGGCCTGTGGGGCCAGAAGTAGGAAGAATGACTTTGTGCACATATCCCTGTACTATTTTTTATTGCTTATTCAATTTCTTTATTACAAAAAGAAATAATGAAATTTAAAAAATAGATGTTTTAAAATTATGGGGTTTTTTTTTTTTTTTTTGTAGTAAAGAAAGGACTTACTTATACTTCATTTGAGTGCATGCCAGGAAAGACAGAACTTCTGAGCCTCACTGTTTTTCCCTTCTCTTTTGACCCATACTTTTACCCCAGACTGCAGAAACATTTCTCTCCATATTTACCAAAACACACATTTTACTCAGAATTATACCAGCATTGATATATTTCCTTCCAGAGAGCAAGTCTTTTCAGTTATGAACTTCTCTGAGTTGATTTAAATTCTGTTTGCGACCCCATGGACTGTAGCCTGCCAGGCTCCTCCATCCATGGGATTTTCCAGGCAAGAGTACTGGAGTGGGGTGCCATTGCCTTCTCTGGTTTTATATACAGCCACCCTTAAATCATTTCCATCTTCCCATAGCTGTTTCCTTTTAACAAGATTAATTTTTATCAGAATTATTCTCCGTGTATGTTTTAAAACAAATATTGGGTTCATCAATCAAATTTATCCATACCAAATAATGATTAGTTATTATTTGTGCCATTAGGAAGTTTCTTTGCCATCATGTTGAACAAGCGCCGTTTTCCTGAATCCAACTTTGCATTCCTAAAATGTACCATATGGATCCCTACCAATAAAACGTGTAATTTTAGTTGCTGTCAGTTTTATTTTGTGTTGATCACTTCAACCACAAATATTCATTATGATTTGGCAAAAACGTTTTATAGCTAATCTATGAGAAAACTGTAAGCAATCTTCTTCAGATATTCCAGGCTTTCTCTGTAGGCCAAGATTGGTCTGTTATATTTTGAAGCCAATTCTTTGACGTCCTTCTGAACACTTTGACCAATGTATACTATTTCTCTAACCCACTGAAAAAGTCCAAAGCAAACTGGTATCACACAATGGTATCGACAACTCTGAATTTGATTGATGATGTCGAAAGTTATTGTGTGACACTGAGCAAAGTACCTTTACTCTGGGGTTACAGGAGCGGAAGAAAAATATACTGAGCAGGCACTGTGCTAGGGGCGTGGGTTGTAAATATGAAAAGACCAACCCCTTTCCTTCAAAAAAATTTGTCTTATGGGCAGTTCAGATACTCCAAGAGATAAAGATACTGTATATAGCTATATATAATGAATAAAGGCTAATGGCGATGTGCGGTGGATATCATAAAGGAATTTTGTACTTTTGGGCCCTAAGAATAGGAATGAATTTTTCACAATGAGCTGACGGCATTTGAAACACTGAGACCTGTCCTGTTGAGAGGTTTGCTCTGACTCACAGGACCTGATAGCTTAGTTGGTAAAGAATCCGCCCGCAATGCGGGAGACCTAGATTCGATCCCTGGGTTGGGAAGATCCCCTGGAAAAGGGAAAGGCTACTCGCTCCAGTATTCTGGCCTTGGAGAATTCCATGGATAGTCCATGGGGTCGCAAAGAGTCAGACACGTCTGAGCGGCTTTCATTTTCACTACTTTGACTTTCAGAGGACCAGGTGAGCTGGGATGGGGTCAGGCAAACAGAGAGTGGAGAGGGAGTGAAGACTTTAAAGCCAGGATCCAGAGAGTCCTGCGTAGATAAAATGATGTTTCCTTCCATCTCCAGCAACTCCCCTACATACGAATGAGTTCTGTTTCGAGAGTGCATTCGTTCAGTCCAGTTTGTTGGTAAGTCCCACAGAGTTAGCCTAGGTACCCAAGTAACACAACCAGCTGGATAGTACTGCACTGTAATAGGTTGAGAATACTTTTCATACAAACAACATATAAAAACAAATGCAAAGATAAAACACTTTTATTTTTTTAAGATTTATGTATTTTTGGCTGTGCTGAGTCTTCATTGCTGCACACGGGCTTTCTCTGGTTGCCGTGAGCAGGGGCTGCTCTCCAGTTGCAGTGCATGGGCTTATTGCGGTGGCTTCTTTTCTTACGGAGCACAAGATCTGGGTGGTCAGGCTTCATTAGTGGTAGCACGTGGGCTCAGCAGTTGTAGCACGTGGGCTCTAGGGCACGGGGGCTTCAGCAGTTGGAGCAATCAGGCTCAGTAACTGGCACAAGGACTTAGTTGCTCCACGGCATGTAGGATCTTTCTCGAAAGTGAAAGCAAGTGAGGTCGCTCAGTCATGTCCGACTCTTTGCGACCCCATGGACTATAGCCCACCAGGCTCTTCTGTGGGCTTCTATTCTTGCCTGGGATTTTCCAGGCAAGAATACTGGAGTGGGTTGCCATTTCCTTCTCCAGGACATCTTCCTGACTCAGGGATTGAACCCAGGTCTCCTGCATTGTAGGCAGACACTTTACCGTCTGAGCCACTAGGGAAGTCCGGGATCAAAGCTGTGTCCCCTGCATTGCAAGGCAGATTCTTAATCACTATACCACCAGGAAAGCCCAAGAAGACATCTTTAATCTTACAACACAGGACCTTGAAAAAGTACAGTAGTATAGTACAACTGCTGTCGTAAGGGGCTGGCATTGGAGTGAACACTTTACTATCCCCATCCATGCCCTTGTTCCCTTCTTCCATCAGGGCTTAGGAGTGGAGCTCTAGAGCACCACTCAGCAGAGGCTCATGGAGCTGACCTCCCAAGAGGAAGCTGACCATCTGCCCTGCGTCTGGACGACAGCATGCCCTCATGAAAACCTGATTTAAATTCCACAATTGTTCTCCCTTCCTCCAGGGCAACTTTGGTTGGCTTGGCTCTTAAACCATCTTTTAAATAATGAATTTATGACCTTGGCAAATATTAATGCTAATCACAGCATTCATTCCAGGGTTTATTTAAATGCATAGTTCTGGACTTTGGTCAAAATGTGCTTTCGTCTGCAAAGTCACTCTATTAATTTTCTTCATTGGACAGAATGTTTGACAAGATAGTAATTGTTTTAGCAGCCCGTTCCCTGCTCAGAAACAGACTGAAATGCCCACCGCTGAGGCTTATAGACGGCAGGCCTCCACTTCTCAGAATTTCCTTGGCTGGACCTACTGTGGAGCACAGGGAACTCTGTTCAACATTATCTAGCAGCCTGGATGGGAGGGGAGTCTGGGGGAGAATGGATACACATATATGTATGGCTGAGTCCCTTGCTGTTTACCTGAAACTATCATGACATTGTTAATCAGTTATGCCCCCAACATAGAATAAAAAGTTAAAAAAAAAAAATTTCCTTGGCTGCCTGTGCCTTGCTACCCAATACAAACGAGGAAGCACAGTGGCCCAGCAAGGTGGGAGAGCTCCCAGGAAGCCTCCTCACCCGTGCTTTCTCTCAGGCCTGACTCAAGGCCACCCTGCCCAGCAGTAGAGGCGCTACAGGGCCAGAGAAAACCCACACCTCAGGCTCCCAGTGGTCACAAAGCCTGAGTCCCCACTGCAGGAGACACCTGAAGAAGGAAGCCTGAGGAAGCAAACAGCACTCTGCAAAGGAGCTGATTGTAGGCAAGAATTAATGCTTTGGAACATAGTATTATTGGATTGATTTTAAATAGATGTTTCACTTCTCTTTAGTGATGAGCTGTGGGCTCTAACAGGAGCTGAAAGAAATCAAAAAAAGAAAAGAGAAGAAATAGGAAACAAAAATCTTCCTTAGGTTATTGCTCAAGAAGGATCTTTAAAATTCTGTTTCGAATTGCTGGGTCTCTGACAGCACAATTGTGATAAGCTGATGAATGTCTGTTTATGCCAAAACATAGAACATATGGATGGTTATTTAGAGGACAAATGCATTTTGACAGATATCTAATTTCATTCCACTGATAGGATGTATTTTGTCAGACTCTTCATCTCATTGGAGACACAATCGTTTTTGGTTTCCAGTCCCTTGCCATGGTGAAAACGCATTTGTCAGGCCCTCCAGCCCCAAGACAGGATGAAAATATTGCCATCACAAGTCTGCTTAAAACCAAGGAAAATCGTAAACATCTCCCATTACCCACTCATACAAGAAATATTACCAAGTAAATATCTTTGTGCACCCAACTGGGTAGTAGAAAGAATTATTCAAAAGTCTTCAGTATAGATTGTTGGCAAACACCAGCCACTCATGACATATTGAGAACTTCCCAGGTGGTGCTAGTGGTAAAGAACCCACCCGCCAATGCAGGAGACATAAGAGACTCGGGTTCCATCTTTGGGTCGGGAACATCCCCTGGAGGAGAGCACAGCAACCCACTCCAGTATTCTTGCCTGGAGAATCCCTGGACAGAGGAGCCTGGCAGGCTACAGTCCATAGACTCGCAGAGAGTCAGACATGACTGAAGCAACTTAGCATGCACGCACATGTGACATATTGTATTACATAACAGCATTTTTAAAAAGGAGTTTAACTCCCTCAGTGCTTGATGGGCAAAATAAGGAGAACCAAGGTGGTCCTGGGAAAGTTCTATTCTATCTTTGTGTTTCGGCTCCAGAGCTACCTAGTCTAGGAAGCCTTTTCTGACTCACCAAACAGACTTAAGCTTTCCTCTGTATGTTCTCATTGTCCTTACCCAGGTCTCCACTAGACATTCTTCTCACTCTGCATTTTAATTTTTCTGGTAGAGAAACTCCAGTACTTTGGCCACCTCATGCGAAGAGTTGAGTCATTGGAAAAGACTCTGACGCTGGGAGGGATTGGGGGCAGGAAGAGAAGGGGACGACAGAGGATGAGATGGCTGGATGGCATCACTGACTCAATGGACGTGAGTCTGAGTGAACTCTGGGAGTTGGTGATGGACAGG
This sequence comes from Bos indicus, assembly GCF_029378745.1. Taxonomy (NCBI): domain Eukaryota; kingdom Metazoa; phylum Chordata; class Mammalia; order Artiodactyla; family Bovidae; genus Bos; species Bos indicus. The sequence continues at coordinate 23,311,005 of NC_091774.1, read as the reverse complement.
GAGGCCTGGCGTGCTGCGATTCATGGGGTCGCAAAAAGTCGGACATAACTGAGCGACTGAACTGAACTGAACCCGACTTTTCATTTTTGTTTCCTCAGTGTCCAGAGGAGCAGCACACGGTAGGAATTCATGAGTATTTGTTGAATGAAAAAATAAATGATTATCTCTCTCATAGCATTTATCACCTGAAATAACTAATCCACCTACTATTTCCCCCACCAGATCATAAATTCCTTGAGCATGAGGACTAGCTTATTCATATTCATTTCCTCAGCTATGAGCACAGTGTCTGGCATATTGTAGGTACTCAATAAATATGTTGACTGGATAGGTGGATGGATAGATGGATGACCATTTGAAGCCTCTGGATGTTTCTAAAAGTCACCCGCTACATATGTACCTTTTTTCTCAGTATTTAGACTTTCCATTTTGAATTTTGAAGTTCATTTTCCAAGGATAGATGGCATCCATTTTTAAAATATGTTTCCTGAGTTCTTTGGAAACAATTGAGGCATGCTTAAAAGAAATTTAGAGAAGATAGCTTGCATGTCTTTTGTTAGAGCCTATTAGATGTCTCCCATATATGTATTTTCCCATTCTTCCTTAGTAATGAAACCTCTAAATTTTAGCTCTGCCGAAGGTGCCTGGAATAATATCATTTTCCACTCTCCCCATAAGTCTGATCATATGACTGAATTTTGCCAATGGGATTTAAGTGGAATGGTCGTACACAACTCCTTAGAGGAAAGGGAAGATGGTCTTCTCATCTTCCTCTTACTAGAGTACAGATAAGATGGCTGGATCTCAGGCAACTATGTTGAACCATGAGTTGAAAACACCTGCTGAGGACATGAAGGCCGCAGATATCAGCCTAGGTTCCTGACCACTTTGTGACCTGCCCAGTGAGCCCCGGACTCTCTATCTCAAGATTTCTTTTACATGAGAGAAACTGTCAATTTTCTATTGCTTGCAGCCTAACTAATCGAACAAATACAGGCTTCCTGCCAGACACAACATGAAAAATATAAAAAATCTTCTATTAAATCAAATTGAATAGAATTGAGTTGGATTGAATTAAATTGAACTGAGCTCACCGGGTATATGAAAGTCATGTCCTTTTAAATGAGAGAAACTTTACTGGAAGCTCAAGGTAAGAGATGTTTGAACTTGACAGCACATCCCTAAGAGTGACTAACCTCATACCCCTTCCCACTCTGCTTTGGGTAGGCTTTCCACCTGAATCTCATTTCATCCTTAAAGGAGGGAAGACAAACAACTCTATGGCTACTTGTAAGATACACTCTTAGCTTCCACTAGACATAGTCCCAATCTGGAACTGTGGATCAACCAACAACCTCCCTTTAATTGTAGAAATCCCACGGAGAGGAGGGTTTTCATTTGGGGTTAAACGTTCCCACTCCCAGTCTATAACTATGAAACATCTTTCTTCAAATAGGCCAGAGCTCAATTTCCATCTCCATTTAGAGCACTTTGACTGTGGTCATTTTTCTGATAATGTCCAGGAATTTCATGGCTTTTTAAGCAAGATGAGGTTGAATGGCTGGATTTACAGTGGGTGAAATGCTGGCAGAAGAAACTTCAATTTAGCAACTGTTATCATGGACTACAAATTGAGGACTCCTCGGAAGAGTGATGCTATTGAAAACAGTTATTACTCAATGTTAATAAAAAAATTATAGATCTAATAAAAGTTAATGGGGAAGTATCATAAGCCATAAAAACTGCAGTCAAAGCAAAGAATGCTGGGTTGGGGGAGAAGATTCCATTATAACTCTGTATTGTCTGTGAGCCAGGATGGCCATGTCCATAACACTTCTGAGTGCAAATGGTTACACAAATCAAATTAAGTTGTGGAATACTTAGTAATGGGATCATCTCCTTTTGTAAAAATAGAAAGAGCAAATGCAAAATTGCCAGTAAACCTATTTCATTAACTAGATGTGAGATCTTGGTCCATGTTCAGCTACTTTTAGTAAATATCAGTAAACTTCTTGCTTAGGAAATCTTTATGCGTTTCCCAGCTGGACCGAGATTTTGGTTGGCTTCTCTAATCAGCATTGTCATCTCTAAACAGAATGGCTAGGTCCTTAGGAAGTTAAGCTTCATGCAGCATCCAGGATCCCTATTGAGACACGGGAAATCAGAAAAAGCAAAAACCTTGCCTCCGTCCCTTCTGCTGCCATGCTAGTCAGGCCACCATCGTTTTCCTGCTGGGCCCCTCCAGCCTTGTAACCGATTTTCCTATTCCTACTCTGGCTTTCTTACACCATTCACTCAGAGGCACTCCCCACATGGCAGTCAGAGTGATCCTTTCAATTTTCAATTAAATTTTTATCACTCTTCTGTTTAAAATCCTTGGGAGACTTCCTTTGGTTCTTAGGATAAAAACCAAAATTGTTTCAAGGCTCAAAAGGCTTTCCAAAGTTTGAGTCCCACCCATTTTTGGGCCTCATTATGAGTCACAGCCCCCCCAAAAAACACCCAGCCACATAGACAAGAGTACACCCCTGCACACTCAGTTCTAAGAGTCTACAGCTTCTCCAACTCACCCACTGTCTGTTGAGATTATCTGTGCTCATCTTTAATTTTATTTCCTCAGAAAGGGTTTCCTGCTTCCAGATGAGACTAGCTTCTGCTGATGCATGCTCATAAGGTACTCCATGATTGTCCCTTTTGTAAAATTCAGCATACTGAATCATCTGTACAGTGTTGGTCTTCCCTACTCAACTTTAAGCCTCTTGATGGTAGGCTCAGTGCCTGTCTTATTTCCTACTTTCCCCCAGCACCTAGTACAATGCATGATAATTAGAGACACTGAAGTCCTTGCTAATTATCTGAATGAATAAATACAAGGATGAACTGTCCCTCAAATGCAGAAACACTGTGCTCATGTCACTGATTAGGGAGGTCAACCTAGAGATTGAGAACCTAAATCAAAAAGCTACTGAGCACTTGGAGGGGAGAGAAACGTAGGGGCAGGCACTGAATGCAGGTGCTTCTGGTGGTGACAGAGACTTTTCAGCAGCCTTGTATTGCCTCCAAAGCTCAGAAGTGAATCTGGCCAGGAAATTCCTTTCACCATCTTCTAGAAAGTGTCCTCTGGAGAAGGAAATGGCAACCCACTCCAGTGTTCTTGCCTAGAGAATCCCGTGGACAGAGGAGCCTGGTGGGCTGCTGTCCATGGGGTCGCACAGAGTCAGACAAGACTGAAGCGACTTAGCATGCATGCATGCACTGGAGAAGGAAATGGCAACCCACTCCAGTGTTCTTGCCTGGAGAATCCCAGGGACGGGGGAGCCTGGTGGGCTGCTGTCTATGGGGTCACACAGAGTTGGACACGACTGAAGTGACTTAGTAGCAGCAGCAGCAAAAAGTGTCCTCAGAGTGCTGGAGATGGGAAACCATCATTGTGAAACCATCCGAGTAAAGATCAGTTCAGGCAAAAATCATCAATAGGATGCTAAAACTAGGGGGAAATTCTGATGCTTGCATGGACTTAAAATGTTTTCCCACAAATTTTTATTAGTTGTAAATGATAAAACAGTAACTATACAATAGCAAAACTGAACAACACTTTGAGCAGTTGATGGAAATTAAGAAGTGCTTGACTGACACTGTATGAGCACAGGTGTGACACCCTGAGAAGGACACCGTTGAAGGACTGCTCTGGCCTGGAATGCATAGCCCAAATCTGACGATTAGAAAGTATAAAATAAATCCAGCATGAGAAACATCCTTTAACAAAAGGAGTGGGGATGGTTCTATATTCAAAAATGTCACTGTTACAAAAGACAAAGAAAGACTGTGGAAATGTTCCAGATTAAGGGAGACTAAAGAAACAAGACAATAAAATGTAATACATTATGCTAGATTTGATCCTGCCTGCACTAGAGGGGAAAAAAAAAGGTCCTGAAGGTCATTATTGGGTTAGGTGATAAAACTGGAAGACAGACAATGAATTCGATAAAGGTATTGTGTTAATATTAAATTACTGAAGTTGGTAAGTATCCTGTGCACCTATAGGAGAAAGAGAAAGCAAATGCTCCTATTTGGGGCAGAAACACACTAAAATATTTCAGGGTAACAGGTCATGATATATCCAGCTAATTATCATATGGTTAAGAAAAAAATATTATATATACACATACATACACACACACAGCAAGAGATGACAAATAATAAAATAGATTAAGTGTTAAAAGTAGAGGAATTTGAGTGTATTTGGTACTGTTTTTTATTCTTGTAACATTTCTGCAAGTTTGAAATTATTTCCAAATTTTAAAAAATTTAAGAGGCCTTTAGGCTGTAACCTACCTCCCCGCCACCCCACTCCTTCAAGAAAAGCCTCTGGCCACCAAAAAGAAGAAGCAAAGTCCTGGCTCTCTTAATTCCAAATCCAGTTGAGGCACAAGAACCTTTGAATCTTTGATGTGGAACAGGAAAGTACACTCACACACTCACACACAAAACTCTCTTCTTGACTTAAAACTCTTGAGGGTCTCCAGAAACCAACTCAGGAAACTTAGCATGCAAAGCACCACCACAGAACCGCAGGCTGCCTAAGAAGGTCTGGTTGCTTAGCAACCCAGACTCATACTGGACAAGACAAAGCCCACCCTCTGAGTCTCCAGGTTGGTGCATTCTGGAAAGAAAGCCTCTGCTAGCAAGCTCAGGTGAGACTCCAGCCAAAACTGAGTCTAGGTCTTGAGCCTCGTATAATAACCTCCTTGGCTCTGAGTGCTTGAGCCAGGCACTAGGCCTGGGGATCTAGGAACTCAGCCTAGTGAACTGTGAAGTGAGTAGACTTTCAATAGAGTCACTTCAGTGCTCTGAGCCTTTTTCATTATAGGAAGCAGTTGGGATAGATCAGTGGTTTTCAAAACTGGCTCATTAGGATAACCTAATGGACTAGCAACCAACCCATTCTGCTGCGAATGAGATCAGAATTTGGGGGATGGAGCCTAGGTAGTAGTATTTTTTTTTATACATATCTTCAGATAATTCAAATGTACAGGCAATGTTAGGTCCAAGACATCTCCTTTAGAGCTAACTACCTGGTACGTATATGGGTGTCTTGATTTCCAGTCTCTTCTTCCCTCTTTTCCCTTTAAATGGAGTCCCTTAACTCCCACACTTTAGGCTCAGCTCTGCCCAACCTATAGGACTATCCTTGACTGAGCCCAGGTCCCTCCATCTAAGCTCAGTCATCTTTGTTGCTGGCCCAGACACTATGCAGCTCTTTACTTCTCAAGGCTCAGACCTATCTGTGCCTGCCAAGAACCATGAAGAGGCTGGGATTTTACAATACTTGCAAGGTAAGAAGTTAGCCTGCTGCATTTTCATGCATGACAGAAGACCATGTTCCTGGGTCAAGGACAAAGGACAGTTGATTACTTACAGCAATAACAGTGCATCATTTTTGTGTCAGTTTCCCGAGCCCCAGTATCCATAGGGCACAAAGAAGGCAAGATGATATCTACACACAAAGTAGACTGTATTATAGGATAGGAAGCCTGAGTTTAGGAAAGCCAGTTTTTATAATGGACAATAAGCATGCATGCCCTTTGCTCCAACAAGAGACACAATTTCTCTCTTCCAAGCTGTTCACTATACAAACAGCCTTGAAAAGATAGCCCAGTGCTCTGCCTATAGGAAGTGCAGATATGTAAGAGACCATGGAGATTTGGCTTCACAGATGGCACTAGTCGTAAAGAACACGCCTGCCAATGCAGGAGACACAAGCAACGTGGGTTTGATTCCGGAGTGGGGGAAGATCCCCTGGAGGAGGATATGGAAACCCACTCCAGTATTCTTGCCTGGAAAATCCCATCGACAGAAGAGCCTGGCAGGCTACAGTCCATGGGGTCGCAAAGAGTTGAACACAACTGAAGTGACTTAGCCTCCCATCAGCACCCCAGTTCTAACACCCTGGGCAGGAGCCTCTGACTCTTATGTTTAGGATCAGGGTTGCTGGCCTGCCCTTGCCCTTGTTAGATCTCTCAGAGCTGATGTCCTACCCTCAAACCCTAGTTCTGCCACTGAGACCTGCTTCCCCACTGCCAACTACCTATAGCCACCCACCTGAATTGCCCATCACTATGATCCCCCAAGAAAAGAGGGTAATCCAAACTTTCCTTCCAGGAAAATGGATCCTCAAGGCTCTGACCCACGGTGGGAACCCTCTGAGCTGGGACACAACATGAGAATGGGGCAGAGCTGGCCTGAGGTTGCCGAGCAAAGAATCACGGAAGATAGGAGAGCAACACCTAAACCAAAGGGAGGGTTGAAAACTACTCACAAGATCTGAATTAGTAGCTCTGAGAGCTATCACGCCCTCCTGGAGGGCTTGTTAAAACACAGATGCTAGGCTCTGCCCCAAACATCCCTGATTGATAGGTCTAAGGTGAGGCCAACAAAGATGCAACTCTGACAAGTAACCAGGTGTTGCTAATGCAGCCCTGGTCTAGACCAGTTCAAAGCACCTCAACTGAGAAAGCAACCCAGATTAAGGGCAATGGGATGCCAAGTGGAGGCAGGAAGAGGAGAGGTTTAGGAGAACCTGAAGGATGTTCTTTAGGCCTGCCGCTGCTGCTGCTGCTAAGTTGCTTCAGTCGTGTCTGACTCTGTGCGACCCCATAGATGGCAGCCCACCAGGCTCCCCCATCCCTGGGATTCTCTAGGCAAGAACTCTGGAGTGGGTTGCCATTTCCTTCTCCAATGCATGAAAGTGAAAAGTGAAAGTGAAGTCGCTCAGTCGTGTCCGACTCTTCGAGACCCCATGGACCACAGCCCACCAGGCTCCTCCATCCGTGGGATTTTCCAGGCAAGAGGACTGGAGTGGGGTTCCACTGCCTTCTCAGTTTAGGCCTGCAATCCAGTTTTTATAAAAACTCCCTCAGCCTTGCCCTTGCCCCCTCAGACTTGGACCCCAGTGCGTACCCCTGCTTGACTTGCCACACCCCAGGGTGTGCAGAGCTCCTCCATTCTGGACAGAGGTACTGAAAAGGGCCTTTCTCAGTAGCAGAGTGGAGAAATAGCTCCCTCCACCTTCTCGGGCATCCTGAACTCCAGCCCGCCCCACAGGGCTCCCCACGGATGGGGTGAGAGCAACAAGGTGAGGCATAGCCGATAGGCCTACAGGCCTTATCAGCCGGGCATCAGAGAGCTCCTCTCCCCAGGCAGTTTCCCTCAGGCAGACACAGGGCAAGGTTGAGCCTAAAGACTGAGTGTGCTCCCGAGGCCCTCCTAACCCTGTTTCCCAAAGTCACGTCAGGAACAGCAGGCTGGTACCAGCAGCACTCCGGAATCTCAGATGATGTTGCCATGGTAACACTAGGGTCACTGCTTAGCAACAGGCCAGAGCTGCAGGAAGTTGCTAAGGTATTTTCATGTGTATTCAAGCAAATGGATGTTTAGCTCAATCTTGAGTGTAAATACACTGTGGGGGGAAAAGAGAAAACATACACACACAAACCACCTACCGATGTGCAGAGTTGCATGTCTGCTGATACCCGAGGCCTGGAGAATACGCCTTCTCTCTGGGGGAGACAGCCAGGTAGACTATGAATGACCCAATGAAGCACGTCCTCTCTTACAACATGGGTCCACCTGACTTCCCACTCACTGAGGCTTAAAAATCCACTACCACCTAATTTCCAATATGGTCTCCAAATCTTTCTCCTTAATGGTTTTTGAGAAGCCATGTAGAGTAAGAATTACATGTGTGAACTCTAAAGTCAGGCCACCTGGGTCTGAAATCTGTGGTTGTGAAAATTAAGGTAATGCATGTAAGAGTACAGAAGGGTGCCTAGCATCCAGCAAGTACTCAACAAAGGTTACCTATTACTGCTAAAATAATAATGATTACTTCCCCACCACACACCACACACACGCCAGCTCCAAGCTGTGTTCCGGTCCCTGAATAAACTCCCACATCCGGGTCCTTGCTTATACTGGCCCTGGCCACCTGGGATAGCTCCCCCTTCCTCTCCACCCACCAGTCTCACGTGCATTTGACCTGAGAGCAGGTCCTGTCATATTCCTTCCTGAAAACCCCCTGACCACCCCAGGCCACGGTCGCCGGCTCCACCTTGACCACATCCCAACTGCATGGTGTTCACTGTTTCTTCGGCCTCATCTTTTAGGTGTTTGCATCTGGCTTTCTGGACCAGAGTGTAACCTCCCTCCATCGAGACGCTTCTTGTGCATCCACCCAGATCCTCTCAGCCTCACCTGTCTCAGGCCCTCTGCCACTGTCCCACCTCCAGCGTCACCACAGCGATCAGCGCTGCACGAACTCCACCCAGCTTCTGGCTCCTGGGGCCACTTTGCTCAGCAAAGGAGACACACAATGGAAGCATGACTTGGGGTTTGCTGGTCTTACTATGTTCCCCGCCATCCAGGAGGAGCAGCCTAAAGGCACAGCAGAATGAACAAAGGTACCAGCTCAGTGACAATACTCCAAAGGGCTAGGGCACTACTGCACCAGCATCCTGTACGGTGGCACGTCCCCAGCAGCCATGGTGTAGAGTCTGGGAACCAGGGAGTGGGTGGAGGACTTGCCTTCTCCCCACACCTCTCTCCTCAACTTGCAGAGTCTATGCTCTGTCTGCAAACTAGCCTCTGCCAGGTAAGAGTGCTGGTTGTCAGAGAGGACTCTCTTCTGCCATTCAGAGTGCCACTGGCCCTGAAGCTGAGACTATAACTTTGTGCTTTGATGCTCCCCATGCCAGTGGGTTTTCCAGGTGGCACGAGTGATGAAGAAGCTGCCTGCCAATGCAGGAGACGCAGGAGACGCAGGAGATCCCTGAGTCAGGAAGATCCGCTGGAGTAGAAAATAACAATCCACTCCAGTATTCTTGCCTGGAGAACCTCATGGACAGAGGAGCCTGGAGGGCTACAGTCCACAGGGTCACAAAGAGTCGTACATGACTGAAGCAACTTAGCACATGCCAGTGGACAGACGGACAAAGGCAGGATTTGCTGTACTAGCAGGATTAATAACCCTGATCCCCAGAAAGAGCTAAGTTGTTGCTACACAATGGGTGCAGAGAGGATTAACTACTAGAACCCAGGGCATTTATGGGGCTTTTCTAGGTGCAGCGAAAACTATAAAAGCGTAACTGCAGGAACCTCAAGGTATTAAGGGCAAGGCAACTAAGGGCAATTAAGGGATAAATATGGTTTTTGTTGCTCGGCTTGCCCAGGGACCAGCAGCTGTAGGACCTGAGAATGCGTTGGCTCTGCAGGAGCCCAGGCGCCTCCCCAGACCTGTGAGTCAGATGCTGCATCCTAACACGCATTTTAATTCACACGAACCTGCAAGTAGAGAAGCCTACGAGGGATCCCACTAGGGAGGCAACCTAGAACTTTTAGCTGAAGGCAAGAGAAATCTAGAATGAGTATCGCAGGGGGTGGGGGTGGGGGGTGAATATTAATTACGTCCTCAAACCAGCGGCCGCGGGAACTGCAGATTCTTTGGTTTATTCTCTTTGCACGGAGAGTGGCTGGTTTCAGATTCGATGGAGGATTGGTGACTGATCGAATTTGTATTTCCTCCTCAGGGAAAAAGTGAGGGGTATCCTGTTCTCCCAGAAATAGAGGTTCATGCCCTAGTGTGGGGGCTGGGAGAGCACTGAGGGCTGAGTGGCATTGGTCTGAATCGCGTGGCCGTCTCCCAGATGCCCCCTCAGATCCGATCAGCTCCACATGTCTCAGGACACTTGCCCATGTGCTCCATGCCAGCTGTTGACTGTGTGTGGATCCACCCACCAGCACTCAGCTGCCTTTCCCAGACCACCCCCTTCCCCTACTGTGTGGCATGACCCGGCTTCTATGCTGGCCCCGGAAAAACCGTGTCCTGCAAACTAGTTAATTCCTCAGGGCAAAGTCTGGTGAAAGGGAATAAAAGCTGGAAAGCACCCTTTCTCCATGCCCATCTTCCCTTCCACAAACTGACCTGAAGATTTAGCGGCTCCGATGGTCTCTCTGAAGATGGTGTCAGAGACTGGGCAGATACCAGTGCTTTGTATAAAGCCATGGCCAGCCTGGTAACATACCCTCGTGTTTCGTCTTCTTCCTTCGCTGCCTGGCTCTCCCTTTCTCCTTCACTCCCACTTCCTTGGGTTTTTAACCCTCCAATAAAATGTTAGCAGGCTTTTGCCTCAGGCTCTGCTTTCTAGGGTTCCTAAGCTATGAGGCTTTTAAGGGCAAAGATCATGTTTAATCCTTCCATCTCTCTCAGCACATTGCCCAGGGTGAGAACTAAATATTTAATGCCAGGAGAGACCTAGAAGAGGACAGGAAAGACTGACAAAGATATGGGACATTTGCATTTTGTAGAGTTTGTAAGGAATGTCAACATCAGTAGTTAATGGATTCAGGGAATCTGAGGACCATGCTGGGAAGTTTGTTGTTTTGCCCGGCTTTGGTTTAATACCATCTTGTAAGAAAAAAAAAAAAAAAATCCAACATTCACCAACTCTGAAACCACATATGCATTTGTTTTCCAAATATCATACTCATGACAATGGTGTAATTTTTCCTCTGTCTGGTCCAGTCTCCTGGCAAGTATCTGGCACAGTTTGAGCCATGGCTTGTCAGCTAACGGTGATGGCAAAATTCTCATCAGGAACTTGTTTTTCCCTTTCTTCAAGTTTCCACTACTAACAGGTGATGGCAACTTTCAAGTGAACTGCTTTCCTAGGTTCTATTTTAGAACATGCTGGACCAGCCCCAGGCTCTGGCCTCTGACTTCTTCATGCCAAGTCCTGATCCCGCAGGGGCTACCTAATGTCCATTGTCTTGTGGTCCTGGACTCTCAGCTGACCCAGCTGTAGTCCACGCATCAGCCAAAGGAAATGGGCCAGGGTCAGTGGCTGTTGTTGTTACTAAAGCCCTCCCCCTCCCAGCCCGAGACACAGGGCTGGTAAGCAGGAAACCCCCTAAGGAGAGGGCAGCCACTATGACCCTGATGCTTGTTATTATGCTGTTCTTTACTGGAAGGCTTCTGCCTGAAACTAGGGTTTATTTCATATGCCAGGAGCCTCCAAGATAAAGTAGAATTATGTAACTAAGGCCCTTGACCTGAAAAAATTAAAAAATACAATAAAATAGCTAACATGTGCTAGGGTTTGCTGTGTTTCAGACCTTGTGTTAAGTGCTTTTCATCTTTATTTCATTTAATCCTAATTTAAGGGCTAGATACCATTCTTATCCCAAGTTAATACTTAAGCCACCTGATACAAAGAGCTGACTCATTGAATAAGACCATCATGCTGGCAAAGATTAAAGGCAAAAGGAGAAGGGGGCGGCAGAGGATGAGATGGTTGGATAGCATCACCAACTCATTGGCCATGAATTTGAGCAGACTCCAGGAGAGAGTGGAGGACAGAGGAGCCTGGAGTGCTGCAGTCCATGGAGTCGCAAAGAGTCGGACATGACTTAGCTACTGAACAACAGAAACAACCATTATTATTTCAAGTTCACAAATGAGGAAAGTGTGGCTCAGAAAAGTTTAAAAACTTGTCTAACCTACAGAGTGGGAAAACATATTTATAAATATGTATCTGATAATGGACTTGTATCTAGAGTATATAAACTCGTTACAGCTCAGTAGCTTAAAAGACAACTCAATTTAAAAATAGGCAAAGGATCTTTTTCCAAAGAAGATATAAAAATGGCCAATGAAATGGCACATGAAAAGATGTTCAATGTCATTTGTCATAAAAGAAATGCAAAGTAAAACCCAGATAAGATGCCACTTCAAACCCATTAGAGTGGCTATGATCAAAAAGATAAATATAAGAGTATGTAAGGATGTGGAAAAAATAGAACGCTTCAGCATTGCTGGTGGAAATATGAAATGGTACAGTTTCTTTGGAAAGCAGTCTGGCAGTTTCACAGTAAGGTAAATATAGATTTAGCATATGACCCAGCAATCCCACTCCTAGGTATAAACCCAAGGAAAATGAAAACATATGTCCACACAAAACCTTCTACATGAATGTTCATAGCAGCATTATTCATAATATTCAGAAAGTAGAAACAATTCAAATGTCTATCAACTGATGAATGGATAAAAACTTGCCCCAAGTCACACAAGGGCTTCCCCGGTGGCTCAGGTGGTAAAGAATCTGCCTGAGATGCAGGAGACCCAGGTTTGATCTCTGGGTTAGGAAGATCCCCTGAAGAAGGGAATGACTACCCACTCTAATGTTCAAGGTGCAGAATTCCAAGAATAGAGAAGCCTGGCAGGCTACAGTCTATGGGGTTGCAAAGAGTCAGACACAACTGAGCAACTAACACTTTCACTTCACTTTCAAGTCACACAACCTCTTCTTCTGAGTAAATGAAAATTAGACAGGACCTTGATTGTCTATTGCCACAAGTATGATAATAGAGAAATGAAGAGTAGTTGGTAGGGTGGGGGGAATAAGCTTAAGGTGGTAAATAAGAAGGTACTCCTGGAGCATAAAGACACTCTCCCTGTATTTCCAAACAATTCATATGGGCCTGGCATGCTGTAGTTCATGGGGTTGCAAAGAGTTAGACATGACTTAGAGACTGATCAACAACACATATGGGAAATTATTTAAGGATCTAAGAGGAGAATCCTAATGACAATATCATCTCCAGGTGGAAGTCAAATCATCAGGCACTACAGCCACACCCCAGTGGTACACTCAGGAAACTCAGGATGAGGAAACACAGAATACTGGCCCCAGATAGCTGAGGTGCACATCAAGGGAATGATTTCAGTGAGCCCTGACCCTTGCATCTTCTCATACACAGAAAAGCACTAAATTCCTTGAGATTTCTGGTTTTCTTTAATTGACAGTAATCCCTGATGTTCTGACTACCTGGTCTTAGTTCCAAAAATTCCTGCATATCCTGGCTCCCCACACCCACCCTTCCCTCTTCAGAGCAGTCTCTCAGAGTTATCAGAGATGCTGTATCCCAGGTGTAAGTCCTCGGTACGTCCACCGAATGAAACAAAACCCTCAACTCTTAGGTTGTGCTTTTTTTTTCCCGAGTCAACAGTTTTGGCAGCTATGATATGACTGGAACTCTCCATCATCTGATCTGAGCAGGTAAAAAGCAGGTTGTGTGGGTGAGGGAACATCATACCGGAAAACATGTGTCTTATGACCTGCAGGAATGTAGTATGTACATTTCAGGGAGTGTCTGGGCTTCCTGTAACCCCAAGGCCTGATCCACTGCAAATATTCAACAACTGCTTAATAAGTTTAATTGTATTTTATCTGTGTAGGGGGCTTCCCAGGTGGCTTAGTGGTAAAGAATCCACCTGCCAATGCAGGAGACACAAGAGACCCCAGTTTGATCCCTGGGTCAGGAAGATCCCCTGGAGTAGGAAATGGCAACCCACTCCAGTATTCTTGCCTGTAAAATTCCATGGACAGAGGAGCCTGATGGGCTACAGTCCAGGGGGTTGCAGAGAGTGGGACATGAGTGAGCACAGCACACGTACGCCTGTGCTGGGGTCAAGCAATCTCTTGGGAACCCATGCCCAGCACTGTCGTAGAACCTAACAATGCTTTGCACATAATGAATATTCAGTAAATATTGGTGAAAGGAATGGATGGTTAAGTGAATAAGTACTTTTGAGTCTGGGGGACAGGCTAGTGTATATTTGTGAGACATATGAGTGAGAAAAATGAGGTACCAAGTTTAACTTCTCAGGGAAGAAATAAGGTAATTGACCATACTTTGGCCCCAAAATAGTCTCCTCCTCATCCACCATCACCACCCCGAATGAGGCAGAACGTTTGGAATGGGGTTTTAAAGAGTTGCCCATTTTATGATTGGTAATTTGGTAACGTAGAAATTTCTATCTAGAAGTACCTTAGAGATCCTTGAGCTCTTGAAGAAAAAGAAATCTGAAAGAAGAGCTATCATTTTGTGGGAGTGTGACAAGTGGCTGTGTAATTTCTGAGGATAAGCTGAGCCCAGGCAGGGAGTTCACGCATCAACAGCAGTGCCTATAAAATCCAAGTTTAGGAAACTGACACCGTGTCTGTCACACATTATTTGAACTGATTACTGGTTCTGGATAATTCACTCCCCTCCCTGCCAAAGTGTGGCTATATGACCATGGTTTTGCTGGAAGGCATTACAAAGGTAAAAAGAAACCTTCCCGAAATGGCCAATGAAGAATGTGCAAATTTCACTGAGGTGAAGGGCCGGCAGAGACAGAAAGACCCAACCCCATCCCCACAGATGCCCAAGGGAAATATTCCCAGGCCAGAACTTCAGAAACCTATTCACCTACAGCAAGCACCAGGATGATAAGGGCAAAACTGCTCCCCAAGGAGAACCACGTCCTTGGGCAGAGCAGTGGGGTGAATTAATTTCTAATAATGAGGCTGTAAGCTACAGTGTGTGTCTACAAAATAGGCGTATTCATGAAGAGTAAATATGTCAACTAATTCAAGAGGCATGCTAAATCTCTATTGTTTTCTGAAGTTCAGGTTTCCTGGCTCTATAAAATGTGACGCACGCCTTCAATGTGTGCAGCAGGATCTGTGTGATTGCAGAATGCCACATTAAACTCAGAGCTCCTGGGCTAATGAGGGTAAGTCCATTTTGCAGTAATGAATTGTTGGTAATAGCCCATCATGGAACAGATGTCTCATCTGTCATTGAACCGAGACTCCGACCCTCCAGATACTCAGAGAGCGTGTGGAGGCAACACAGCCTGGGGAGGGATCCTCATCTCTGGACTCCAGAGTGGAGCCAACCCGATGAGAAGAATTAGTTGGTGCTGGTGCCTACGCAGTGTGATTGGAGGCCTCCCAAATCCTCCCTAACTCAAAATATGTCCCCACCCGCCTGCCACAGGGCTTAAAAAATCCTCCTTTGCATTGTCTATTAAAATGTAAATATGTCACCTGGAAGAAGCAACACATTAAATTAGCATCCATTATCATTCATTTTTACATTAGGGAGAGTTGGGCCCTGCAGGGATGGAGGAGGACAGGGAGTCATCACTGAAGGGTGATGTAGAAGGTCCTTTAGCAGGTGTCAGGACCAGGGACAGGGCCAGGCTGGGCCCACAGGACATGCCAGGCAGCCAACCCTTGCTCCACCTACCCTACTGATATTGTGGGCATTTTATGTATACATTTCCCCGATTATGTAAGCAACTCAAAGGAGGGGACAGAACTTATCTTCATAAACTGCCAGAACCTGGCACATAAAATTTAGAAAACATTTATCTCTCCAATAAATATTTATTGATAAGTGAATTTTATCCTCATAACACCCTAAGGAAATCAGAGGAGGTATTATTACCATTTTGTAGATGAGGAAATTGTCTCATGGAGGCCCAAGCACATGGGATTGAGGAGAAGCAAGCTCTGGATACACAGAGAGGCAAAGAATACACATTTCATCTAAGGAGAGGAGGACGCATAGGAGAGGCTGTTCAGCTGCTAAGTCATGTCCGACTCTTTGCGACCCCAGGAAGCACTCCAGGCTTCCCTGCCCATCACTCTTTCCTGGAGTTTGCTCAAATTCATGTCCATTGAGTTGGTGATGCTAACCAACCATCTCATTCTCTGTCGCCCCCTTCTCTCCTGCCCTCAGTCTTTCCCAGCATCAGGGTCTTTTCCAATGAATCGGCTCTTTACATCAGGTGGCCAAAGTCTTGGAGCTTCAGCATCAGTCCCTCCAATGAATTTTCAGGGTTGATTTCCTTTGGGATTGACTGGTTTGACCTCCTTGCACTCCAAAGGAGTCTTCTGAAACACCACAATTCAAAAGTATCAATCTTCAGTGCTTAGCCTTCTTTATGGTCCAACTATCATATCCACACATGACTACTGGAAAAACCATAGCTTTGAATATGTAGACCTTTGTTGGCAAAGTAATGTCTCTGCTTTTTAATGTGATGTCTAGGTTTGTCATAGAGGGGAATAAACTATGACCAAAGTTTGGGTGCCTTTGAACATCGATCTGAGAGTTTTAAGTGTTATTCTGGGAAGCTTGGAAAGCTTGTTTAGGGATTGGGAATGCAAGAACCAGAAGACAGTGAAATATGCCAAGTGATATTTTAGAAAGATGATTGGCATGTAGGAAAATAGGAGGAGTTAGAGACTCAGGAAACTAAAAACTAGTAAAGGGATTCTTTGTATGAAGAGGCCACACATTTGGGAGACTTTCTGACAAGAAGCTGAGCAGCCTTAGTGACTGATGAATGAGAAGATGTGAAAGATAAGAGCAAGCAGAGACACTGACTAGATTTCAAACCCACTCAACTAAATCACGAAGGAAATGGCAACCCACTCCAGTACTCTTGCCTAGAGAATTCTGTGGATGGAGGAGCCTGGTGGGCTGCTGTCTATGGGGTCGCACAGAGTCAGACATGACTGAAGCGACTTAGCATGCATGCATGCATTGGAGAAGGAAATGGCAACCCACTCCAGTGTTCTTGCCTGGAGAATCCCAGGGACAGAGGAGCCTGGTGGGCTGCCATCTATGGGGTTGCACAGAGTCAGATATGACTGAAGCTACTTAGCAGCAGCAGCAGCAACTGAATCAACAGCCATGGGAAATCCAGATAAGAAGCATGCTTTTGACCAAAGATGGTCAATTCCACTGTAACCATCTTGAAAGATTTGGGTGATACCACTTTCTTCGAAGTTTCATTGGCTGAAAGTGAAAATGTTAGTCACTCAGTCGTGACCAACTCTTTGCAACCTTGATTCATGGAACTAACATTCCAGGTTCCTATGCAATACTGTTCTTTACAGCTTCAGACTTGACTTTCACCACCAGACACATTCACAACTGGGCATTGTATCCACTTTGACTCAGCCTCTTCATTCCTTCTGGAGCTATTTCTCCACTCTTCTCCAGTAGCACATTGGGCACCTACCAGCCTGGGGAGTTCATCTTTCAGTGTCATATCTTTTTGCCTTTTCATACTGTTCACGAGGTTCTCAAGGCAAGAATGCTGAAGTGGTTTTCCACCTTCTCCAGTGGACCACGTTTTGTCAGAACTCTCCACCATGACCTGGGTGGCCCTAAACAGCATGGCTCATAGTTTCATTGGGTTAGACAAGGCTGTGGTCCATGTGATCCGTTTGGTTAGTTTCCTGTGATTGTGGTTTTCATTCCATCTGCCCTCTGATGGATGAGGATAAGAGGCTTGTAGAAACTTCCCGATGGGAGGAACTGGCTGTGGGGAAAACTGAGTTTTACTCTGGTGGGCGGGGCCATGCTCAGTAAATCTTTAATCCAATTTTCTGTTGGTGGGTGGGGCTGTGCTCCCCTATTATGGTAGGGATAATGGCGCCAAGGGCAACCTCTTTCAAAAGCACTTATGCCAGCATGCTGTGGCTCCCAGGACTGTTGCAGTCAGTGCCCCTGACACCGCGACAGGCCACTGTCAACCCGCGCCACCACCAGTGACTCCCAAACATTCACAGGCAAATCTGGCTCAGTCTCTTGTGGGGTCCCTGGGCCTTTCTCCTGGGTCCTGGTGCACACAAGGTTTTGTTTGTGCCCTCCAAGAGTCTGTCTCCCCAGTCCTGTGGAAGATTGGTAATCGAATCCCACTGGCCTTCCAAGTCAAATTCTCTGGGGCTTCTCAGTCCCTTTGCCAGATCTCCAGGTTGGGAAATCTGTTTTGAGCCCTTTGCAACAGTAGGAGAACTTCTTTGGGATAATTTTTCTCCAGTTTGTGGGTCATCTGCTTGGTAGTTCTATAGTGGAACTAATGGTGACATCCTCCCAGAGGACTTACGTCACACTCTGCCTCCCAGGACTGCTGTGGCCAGAGCCCCTGTCCCCACGGCAGGTCACTGCTGACCCGTGCCTCTGCAGGAGACACTCAGACATGGAAAGGCAGGTCTGGCCCATTCTCTTGTGGACTCTTTGTGACCCCATGGACTGTAGCCTGCCAGGCTCCTCTGTCCATGGAATTCTCTAGGCAAGAATACTGAAGCGGGTTGCCATTCCCTTCTCCAGGGGATCTTTCCCAACCAGGGATCAATCCCAGGTCTCCTACATTGCAGACAGATTCTTTATCATCTGAGTCATTAGGGAAACCCAAACATGTTGAGAAAGGAGACAAAGAAACACCCAAGTAAAGATGTCCAGGGACATTTGGTGTCAAAAATATCAGAGATTTAGTGGAAGCTAAATAAGTTTAGATGTAATCTCTGAGAAAGGAGAATACGAGTCAAAGTCAGAACCTCCCCCAGCGGAGGAGACAGAGTTGGATAGTGTAGTGACACCTGAAGCCAGATGAGACCGTTCCAGAAGGCGGGAGCGACAGTGCTGCCGGAAGGCAGGGGCGGTGACGGGAAGTGCTGCTGGCCTTTAGGAACTGGCTCTCTCTGGTTCTCTTCAAGAAGACAGTTCAGCAGTGGAAAGGGCAGGAAATTTAAATGGCTTAGTGGGCAGCAAGGAGAGGGAGCCCTGAGGAGGATAGAGAGAATTTTATCAACTGTGGCAGAGACAGCAGAGCTGGAGGCTGTTTATCTCCTTTCAGCTTAGGGAGAGCTAAGCCTGTGTTTTATGTGGAGAGGAAGAAGCCAGTGCAGAAATTGAAATATGAAAGGCAGAGTGGGAGACACTGGTGGAGGCAAGATGTGGGAGCTGCAGGAGGAGACTGGGGGGAGTGGGGGTGGGGTGGGGTGGGGAGAGGGGTTGAGAGGAGGAGGAGGTGGGCATCCAGCCTGAAGGAAGGGCAAGGAACAAGCAGGGAGGTAAGTCCAAGAGATCATTTTACAGGAAAAAACAGAAAAATAAGTTCCCCAAGTTCAGTCTGGCAAAAAAGAAAGTAGACTTCCCAGGGAATGAGAGAGGGTCCCAGATGGCACAGGACTGGACTCATATGTTGCCAAGATTCGCCCACAGTAGAAAGTGAAGTCGCTTAGTTATGTCTGACTCTTTGGGACCCCATGGACTGTAGCCTACAACGCTCCTCCATCCATGGGATTTTCCAGGCAAGAGTACTGGAGTGGGTTGCCGTTTCCTTCTCCAGAGGATCTTCCCAACCCAGGGATTAAACCTGGGTCTCCCGCATCGTAGGCAGATGCTTTACCATCTGAGCTACCAGGGAAGTCAGAGTAGAAGAGGAGTCAAATCATTTCTAAAGTTAGAATCTCATGTATATATTGCTAACTGTTCAAACAATAAAGTCAGCACCTAGAATTACAAGGTCATGAACACCAAGTGCAAGGGAGGTCCTGAGACATCACCTGATTCGGCCCTCTTGAAGCTGTGCCCTTCAGACTGGGACTTGAACCCACAGTCTTTTAATTGAGCTCACACAGCTGGTGTCCGGACTTAACGAGGCGCCGGCTCTTGGTATCTCATCACAGAAAGAATTCAGTGAGAGATAAAGTGATAGTTAAGAAGTATATTTATTTAGAGAAATACACTGGCAGAAAGAGAGTGGGCCATTTCAGAAGGCATGAGTCTTCAAAATATGGGGTAATTTATTTTTACGGACTGGATGATTTCATAGGTTAATGAGTAGGAGAATTATTCCAACTATTTCGGGGAAGGGGAAGGGATTTCCAGGAATTGGACCACCACCCAAAATTTATTCTAGCTAGTATTACATTTCTGAGTATTTGTATAAGTGCTTAAGTTCATTTAAGTCAATTAAATAGAGCTCTTTTATGAACTTATTTTGGTAATACCATATATTTACAAGACGTATAGATACATAAACACAGAAATAAATACAGAGGCCTCACAGTTCCCATGAGTCAAGTATAACAATGTAAAACCCATCATTTACATTCTCACTTCACTAACCAAAAAAACAAGGCACAGGGAGGTGACATAAATTAACCAAGATCACACAACTAGTTAAGACTAAACCTGGACTGGAATCTAGGACTCCTAACTCCTGCTCAAGTGTAATTTCCACCAAATAGCAGTTCTGTGTGCTGGATTTCCTGGAATAATTCCAGTCATACACAATTTATTCCTGTAACGATGTTAATCATATTAAACATATAACAACACGTGATTTCATTTGGGTAACTTCAAATGGGTTTTCACATTAAAATTTTGAAAAAAGCAATAAGTCAGGAAAAGCAAGTCTTTTGTCAGATAACGTTTCCCAATTTTTGGCTCTGCAGTTATAGCCACTACAATTACACGGCAGAGTTATTACAAGCATAGCCCTGGAGTTGCAGAGGCCCTGCTGGGACTCCAGGTAGGCCCACCACTTACTACTTGGGTGACATTGAATGAGACGATTGACCTCCACTGGGACACAGCCTCAGCCCACCCAAGGTGGCAAGGAAGGCAGGCAGACAGCAGCAATCAACCATGCTGTCATCATTGGCCTTAGCATGGGAGAAAAGTGGGGAGTGAAACCCAGAAAGGGATGCAGGCAAAGCTGCGACTAATAACATTTTCCCTCTGGAATAATCCCTGTGTTTCAGCCAGAGATGATTTGGAGGCTTTTTTGAGAGGCAGACCTGAAGAGAAAATGTAATTACTTTTTCCTGCACTTGAATTTCAAGGCGGTGTCCTCTCAGAATAAAAAAAGGCAATTGAGGGGTGGACGGGAGGCGGCAGGGAGAGAAGTGAAGGATGGAGAAGGATCATTCATGCTGAAGCCTGTGACATTTCACCAAAGTGACTCCTTTTGGGAGCAGCTGGTACAAATGTCATTCTGCTAAGAGAGTAGGAAACAAGAGAGAGCAGTAGAATCTGCAGGAAATAGCATGATCCATTCCTCCTCTCTCTAACTGCTCCCCTCCCCACAGACCTTGCCTCTCTGGGGGAGAAGTCAGAGCCAGGCCCTGAGCTGAGGCCACTGGCCTTGAGCTGGCTGCAGACATCTCGTAGCTTTCACTGCACTCACAATGAAGTGCATGTCCAACCACAGGAGAGTTGCCCCCACAGCAGAGCCCTGGGGGGTCTCTGTCCAGAGAAAGCACAGCTCTGAGCCCCACTTCTCCCGCATAGCCCAGTGGGCCAGGGGAGACGGTGTCATGTAGTCACTTTCACCAGAGCATCCCAGGAGAAGTGCAGCTGTTGATGACTAGATGCTGAGTGTGAGTGTCTAGAGCTGGCAATCATAGGGTTCCTGGAATCGATCAATCATCTAGGGGCATGAAAGAAGGAAGGAGAAGAAAAGAGCTAAGCCAACCCAGGATTGAATGCAGCCTTGCCACTTACCAAGTGACCTTAGCAAATTAGTTAACCTCTGTACCTCAGTTTCCTCATCTGATAAAAGGAGAAAATACAGGGAGACCCTGGTTTGATCCCTGGGTCGGGAAGATCCCCTGCAGAAGGAAATGGCTACCCACTCCAGTATTCTTGCCTGGAGAATCCCATGGACAGAGGAGCTTGGTGGGCTACAGTTCACGGGATTGCAAAGAGTCAGATATGACTGAGTGACTGACACTTTCACAGTCCATGAGGATGCTGGGAAGATGAAGTATATGCGTGTCAAAAGCACCTAGGTAAGCAAGTGCTCAACAGATGGCCTTACATACACATCTGGATTATTAAGGAAGCATAAAATTCATGCACATGGACAATAAAAGCACAGGTCCCTGGGAGAGGTCTCAAAGTCATCATGCAGGAGGATGGACATTCATAAAACTCAACAAGGCGTGATGAGACTGTTCTTTCAGGCTACTGATGTTCCCAGACAGTTGCTCCGTATCTCTAGAGATATGTAGATATCGACATATATCTCTGAAGAGACCTTCAGAACTAATGGATTCTTCTGGAGCCTGAGATATTTGATGCACTGGCAAAACCACTTATTAAAAATTTCTTTTTGCTCTATTTTTAAGTTACAACACATGATTTATGCCTCCGTGTACTTGCCAAAAATATTTGCTGCAACTCTGTACTGATGTGAAATCTACATGGTACCATGATATTTGGTGCACAGAATCAAGATTGCCGGGAGAAATATCAATAGCCTCAGATATGCAGATAACACCACCCTTATGGCAGAAAGTGAAGAGGAACTCAAAAGCCTCTTGATGAAAGTAAAAGTGGAGAGTGAAAAAGTTGGCTTAAAGCTCAACATTCAGAAAACGAAGATCATGGCATCCGGTCCCATCACTTCATGGCAAATAGATGGGAAAACAGTGAAAACAGTGTCAGACTTTATTTTTCTGGGCTCCAAAATCACTGCAGATGGTGACTGCAGCCATGAAATTAAAAGACGCTTACTCCTTGGAAGGAAAGTTATGACCAACCTAGATAGCATATTCAAAAGCAGAGACATTACTTTGCCAACAAAGTCCATCTAGTCAAGGCTATGGTTTTTCCTGTGGTCATGTATAGATGTGAGAGTTGGACTGTGAAGAAGGCTGAGCGCCAAAGAATTGATGCTTTTGAACTGTGGTGTTGGAGAAGATTCTTGAGAGTCCCTTGGACTGCAAGGAGATCCAACCAGTCCATTCTGAAGGAGATCAGCCCTGGGATTTCCTTGGAGGGAATGATGCTGAAGCTGAAACTCCAGTACTTTGGCCACCTCATGCAAAGTTGGGAGGGATTGTGAGCAAGAGGAGAAGGGGACGACAGAGGATGAGATGGCTGGATGGCATCACTGGCTCGATGGACGTGAGTCTCAGTGAATTCCGGGAATTGGTGATGGACAGGGAGGCCTGGCGTGCTGCGATTCATGGGGTTGCGAAAAGTTGGACACAACTGAGCAACTGAACTGAACTGAACTGAAGTAGATACTTGGGCTTCCCTGGTAGCTCAGCTGGTACAGAATCCCCTGCAATGCAGGAGACCCCGGTTCAATTCCAGGGTTGGGAAGATCCCTTGGAGAAGGGAACAGCAACCCACTCCAGTATTCTTGCCTGGAGAATCCCCACGGACAGAGGAGCCTGGCAGGCTACAGTCCATGGGGTTGTAAAGAGTCAAACACAACTGAGCGACTAAACACAACACAGCAAGTAGACACTTGGGATTTCCTGGTGGCTCAGTGGTAAAGAATCCGCCTGCCAATGCAGGAGATGTAGGTTCAGTCCATGGGTCAGGAAGATACCCTGGAGAAAGGAAATGACAATCCACTCCAATATTCTTGCCTGGGAAACCCCATGGACAAAGGAGCCTGGCGGGCTATGGTCCATGGGATCACAAAAGAGTTGGACATGACTGAGCGACAAAACAACAAACAGCAGAGTAGACACTTAATACTGAGTGGGTTCTTGATGCCCTTGTCAGGGGGGATCTGAATGTGCTTTTTAAATACTGGTCTGGGAGGGTCCCACCGGGTCCCACCCCTTCTGGAAACTGGTTGTGTCCAGTACAAACCAAGGCCTTGAAACAAAGATATAGGGCTGGTTCCTATGAGAACTCTAGCTGATAAATTCAAAGACAAACCTTTGGAAAAGACTGAGCTTAGATCAAGTTTTCACCAAACATCAACAAAAAAGTCACAAGCAAGAGAAAGTCAGATGGAGAGAAAACTCAGTGAACATGCTGGAAATGAGAGTTTCTTTGTTCTAGCAAATACAGATGATTCATATAGTTCTGATTTAAGAGTGGAGAAGAAAACTTGCTCAAACAACTAAGATTCTCTCTTTGATTTTCAGAAAGTAGTCATTCGTTGAATCTCACCTGTCAGAGGCTCCCCACTAATATGAAATGATACACAACACGTAGGCTCTATCTCCCAGCAGAACAAGATTCAAATCCTAGCCCTAAGACTTTCTGTGTACACTTGAATGAGTTGCTTAACCTTCCTGAACCAAGTGTTTCTCATCTGCAAATGAAAATAATAAATGGCCAGAAGCTCCAAAGCTATGTTCACATTCCAAAAGGATTTAAATTACAACAGGAAAATTTAGGGTGGATCAAAAGATACTTCTTACTCAAGGCTCCAATGATTGGGCTTTGTTTGATATCTGTTTTTTTTTTTTTTTTTTATGTGTTTTGGTTTTTAATAAGGAGCTCTATTTTTTAAAGGAAGATCTTTTAGTTTCAGTTAAATGTATCTTTGAGAAGTAAGCTCTTGGGACCTTAAGACAATAACCAAGGTTTCCTAATTGAAACTAAAATACCTCGGAGGCAATAAGCTGGCAACTGAGAGCTTTCTAACACCTGAAGTTCCTCAACAATGGAATGCATTCTCTCCTTATAATTTCTTGTGGCTCCTCTAGGCATCTTCAGGGATGCTGAGAGATGTAAAGAAGGATTCCCTGATTTCAAGGAAGCTTGACTACAGGGTTCTTATCTATACTTTTGTTCACTTTTAATACTTAGAAAAGCACATCCCTGAGTGGCCAAGGAATCACCCACTGCACACAGAAAGCTGGGAAGAGGGAACCCAGCTATGTTTTCCTGCAAATTAGGTGCTGTGACAACTTGGGTGCTGAAACATACAGATACAGTATCTGTGCTTAATTAACCACTTGGAGAAAGCAAATGCTAATAATTGATTGAAGCATGAATGAGGCATTGGAAAAATATCCAGCAGAGCTCTGCCTGCCAGTTTTCCCTTTGAGGCAATGATTAGCATTCCACAGCTCCCCAAAGAAACTTCTACAGAAAGTCTCAGCTCCCAGGAGGCACTGCCCTTGACCATGAGGAGGGAAACAGATAAGGGTGTAGTTCTTTGTTGCTCTAATTATCCACAGGTGATAACCCTGAGCTTCTCTGGGTTGTGAAGGCTGAACGTATCACAGCAGGCAGGCTTCCCTGACCTGTTTACCAAAGAAGCAACAAGGCTAGGTAGGAGCTGTGAGTGGGTCCAGACCAGAGTGGCAAGGGACAAGCTGTCCTTCCACTGGGGGGTTTTGATCCATCAGACCCAACCTTGCTCAAAGTATCTGTGGCAAAGCAGGAGGCTTTATGGGGCCTCTGGAAGCCCAACAGGAGGATCACAGCACAGACCTCCGGGACATGGGAACAAGGACATGCCCTCCTTGCTGACATCTCTTCTCCTTCTGAGAAGCCATTCCTGGCTTGTTACTTGGCATCTGCAAAGACTAAACAGTCAACCAGGAAATAGCAAGCAACCATATGGCCTGAGTTGCCCATCATGAACTGGTGGGTATTTGATCCTCCAAATCAATAAAGTTGATCAAAACAGCATTCTATCACCAAAAGGCAGAAGCACATTCAAGAAGCTGGAATCAGTGAGACAGCTGGAGCCCCAAATGAGAAGAGACTACTGCTGGAGACACCGGTGAAGGTCACTGTAACCACTCAAGCCCAGAATCTCCGGGCAATATAGTCCTTTTATCGCTGGCAAGTTATCTAGGACCAACACTCCTCATATTAAAAAATAGAGAAGAGCTTCTTAGCTGCGGGCAGTTTTTCTCCGCAAGTCTGAGGACATTTTTGAGTGTCACGACTAGGGGGCGCTATAGGCACCTAGTGGGTAGTGGCCAGGGATGCTGTTAAAAGCCTACAGAACCCCCTGCAGCTTAATGAAGAATTGTCAGACCCAAAATGTCAAAAGTGGCAAGGCTGAGGAACATTGTTATAGAGGAAAGGAAGAAGAGAAGATAAAGGAAATCAGTGATTACTGAGTCGTGTCTGACTCTTTCTGAGCGACTAAGCACAGTGCAGTGATTATCATATATTTGACAAAAAATATGCACAGATATAAACTTTCTCATTTCTATAATTCATGACAAGGTCATAGTTGATATTTTTTTCTACTGTGCATCCATATTTCTTCAGTGTATATCTTCTTATTCCTGGACATACAGATTGTGCTTCCCTTAGAACTTCAAAGGAGTTTTATAGCCAGAAAGAGTTTGAGTCCCTGCTGTTGTAGTTATAATACTTATATCTCCCTCCTCTTGCCCCAGACCCCAACTCAGGGGACACCAGGCCTGGGATGCTCACAAGAATGCTTCTTCTCCCTCCGTCCAATCTGATCTAGAGATTCCAGAGGGGCATATTTTTGGCTCAAGGTCTTTTCACCCATACAAAAAATAAGCAGATTTTTACATGTGACTGTATTCCTACTCCATGTCTATGAATTCAGTATTAGAATAACTTCTTGCATTCATTAAATCTATAAATATTTATTGAACACCTACAATGTGTGAGATACTATGCCAGTGGATGTTACAATGATAAAGAGACCAACTTTCTACCCATCTTCACAGGGCTCAGGGACTATGGGTCTATACTCACCATGATCATTTTGTAGGCATGTTAAAATGGGAGGCCAGAAGAACTCAGATCTCATCTAATTCTTTTCCTGGGGAATCTGTAGTTCCCTCGGGTCATCTCCTGCCCTGGGCCTAACCTGCCCAGAACCTATGGGCTGCGAGAAGCATTGTGCACCATCCCATTGTCTTGAGGCGCTGCCTTCTACAACTTTTCCACATCTTTACCTGGATTATGTGTTGTCTTCCTATTCCCTGCTAACTGGGGACTCCACAGAATCTACTGGGAAAGGGCCAAATGCACACACTTAAAATGGAAACAAAAATGCCAACATCCTTCAAGAAGCCAGAACACCCCTGCTATAACTTGGAGAAGGTCTAACCTAATATTCCTCTGTTGTCACTACAGGTGCAACAACTCTTCTTTTGAGGGGCCTTGGACTGTTGCCACCGCAAGCTTCCAGCATGCATCAAGGCTGAGTGCACTGCTGGCCTTCAGTGTGTTTGGAATATCTAGTGGCTCGTAGGGGCAACCTGCCAGAAGCCCTACCCCATGAGGGTCCGAGGAGCCCCCTGGGTCAGAGGAGACCCCTGGGAAAGGATAGCAGGGGGATAGGGAAGAGCTCACTGTAAAGGGGAGACATCTATGGGGTGGGGAGCGCTTACACTTGCTCATTGGTTCAACTTCCACTGCCTTGCCCTCTGATCCCTGAGGTAGAGCCACCTGGTTACCACCCATTAGGGTTCCAGCACCCACAGTTCTTCCCCAGCAGTTAATGTCGCGATGTGGCACCCTGCCTTTCACATTCTCTCAGAACACTCGACTCTATCCCCTTGTGGTTAGGGTGTACTCAAAATTCTGGAGTTTTCTACTTTTCTCATGTTCATGTATT
Organism: Bos indicus; assembly: GCF_029378745.1. Lineage (NCBI taxonomy): Eukaryota > Metazoa > Chordata > Mammalia > Artiodactyla > Bovidae > Bos > Bos indicus. Next base: position 23,283,995 of record NC_091774.1, on the reverse strand, counting down.
TATTATTTATTCAGGACATTTTATTAAGCATTTGTAGTAGACACTCTTTTAGGCACTGGGGCCACTGGAAGTCTAACTTCATAGAGAAAACAGTGACAGAAAAGAAACAAATGAACAGAGATACAAATACACTCAGGACAAGTAAGGAATAGACAGTGATGCGGACAGGCAGCCGGGTTACACAGAGGCCAGGACTGTCTCAGGTTCTTGTTGGACTGAGTGAGAATTACAGCATGTCTGTAGGCCAGGAGAAAAGAACTAATCAATCATACAAGAGAGAAGGAATAAAGGAGAACACAGCACCCTTGGGTGGGCAAGAGAGAAGGGGGTCTACCCTATAGTTGGAAGTGTCAACCTTCCATCAAGCAGGGACTTCTCATCCTTACTACAGGAGGGAGGCAGAGCGTGAGGCTCCACGCAGGGCTGAGTTCAGGTTTCTCAGAAGCAAGTGGGTTCGTGAATTTAGTGCTGGAAAGATAACACTTCTCCTCTAATTTCTTCTACTATTTCCTTGGAAAAATGAAAGGTGGGTTTTGTCAGTGAACAAGATAGAGAAGAGTTTTTAGACATTAAAGAAAGAGTGAGCAAGAGGCAGAAAGAATCTTACAGACTCAAAGAGTAAATTCTTAAGACCACGTAGCAAGAGCACCAGCAGGAGCTGAGGAGCCACTTGAGCTTAGCGGTGTCCATTTCATGCACGCTGGTTTTCAGCCCCTCTTCACCAGGCACAGGCAGGGGGACCTGGCCTGGCTTGGGTTGAAGAGTGTTGATGTAAAGAGGGGGTGATGTGCAAGGGAGTTTGAGATGCCTCCAAGTCCTGGGAGTTGAGCCCAGGTCCTCCAACCCGCCACCCTCACAGCAAGTTCCCTCAGGACTTTTTAAATTTCCTGTCTAACGACCTCAGTGGAGGGCCAGTCAGAGAAGCTCTTATTACACTGAACGTCAAAAGGGAAGGGGTTGGGGTCGAGGTCTCTTTTCCCTGGAAGCTCCTCAACTCTTAATGCACCCACAGCTTTCCCAGGGGACAGATCTGCCCACCAGGGAGGATAAGAAAGGGCGAACACTGCCAAGTCACAAAGGCTGGGTTACCCCCCAGCCCCGAGCAGATGGGGGACCCAAGTAACCAAGAGCCGCTCTGTGGCCTCTTCCTCTTCCCACCCACCCTGTCTGAGACACTGCGCTGGGCTGGGGGCACTGCGCTAGCAGGCGGAAGCATGAACTCATGAAAAGCAAACAGCCCATTTGTTCCCCCATCTGGTAGAACTCACAGAAACCTGGGTTGCACTCTTCATTTCAACCGCATTCAACAAAACAACCCAGGCATTCTGCAATTTAACAAAAATGACTTGGGCCTTGGCTTAAAGACATTACTACTCGTGTGCAGAAAAGAATCAGAACTGGTGCAAAGACAGATAAGGCTTGGTTTTGGCAGAGGAGATTAAACAGACATGGAGGTCAGGGGACAACCACATAAAGCATTTCTTGCATGTGTGTGATTGATAGGCTGGTCCCTGAAACATCACCTGCATCAGAGTTGGCTCTGGGCTCCCTGCTCTTCGCTCTGCATTCACTTCAACCCGGAACCTGGCAGTCAGTGCCCTCAGGCCATCCCTGCTGTTGGGGGACCACACTTACCAGCCAGCCCCCTCTGCTCCCCTCCCCCGCCCTAATCAAAACCCACCTCCATTTCTTCCAAGCACTCATAGGAGACTAGTGCTAACTTGATAAATTAATGTAAACTAATGCCAATTATGGGTCTGTTGCCCTTCCCAGACAACAGTTACATTTTTTAAAGTGGCATTGGTTCCTCAAATCTAAGGGAATGGGTTTTGTAGGAATGACGCAGAAGGTCCCATCTGCTCCTTCTGATCATCAGGGACCTCATGGATCAGATTTCTATCTAAAACCAGGAGATATCTATCTTAAGAAAAATATACTTACAATGCATTTGGCTATTGCTTGTATTACTCTACCATGTGCAAATGAAGAGTCTTCTGTGCAATCAAAATAAATCTATGAAGGTGGCTTGCCTAGTTTCCTCTTCTGCACCAGGCAATGTAAGCTCCCTGAGGACATAAGAAGAGCGAAGAGGAGGCAGCTGCCCACTGCTGTCACAGGAAACCTCTGTCTTAGATTGGCAGCCCTGTGCAGCCCACTACCAGGACCTTCTGTGCTGCCCTGGGTACCAAGCAGGAGGGTGTCACCTGAAGCCTGCTGCAGTTGCCTCTGTGCTCCTGGGAGAAACAGAGGGGAGACCAGGCACCAGAGAACCCAGATACAGAAAGAAGTTCTGGCCTGTACCATGTAGGTCCCACCTCACAAGGAATCAGTGGGTCTATGTGAGTCTGTGCATCAAGGAATTCACCTTGTTGACATCAAGGTCTATCACGAGAAGCCCTAAGCCTGGTATAGGCTGGTAGCCAAGTCACAAACAACAGCTTACCCCGTTTCTCTCTGCTTTCTGGCCTGTGGATGAAAAAAAATCCAGCGCTTTGCTTTTCCAGGCCCTCACCAACTGCCCTCCCAACCCAGAAAGGAGAGAGGCTGAGCCCTGCTACTCCAGAGGAAGCAGACATGAGGCAAAGGCCAGGTTACTGCCATGGATAGCCTGACAACCCAGACTGAGCAGCAGGCAGGGAGGCACTGTTCATGTAATGAGTGTCCACCACAGCTCACAGGAACCTCATGGCCTTCATAAACACTCACCCATTCATCCACCCATCATGCGGTCACTGGCTATGTTTTTTGTTAGAGGAACCAGCAGGCAGCCCAGCCCCAAAAGACAACTGATGACCCCCAGGAGAGGTGGGACACACAAGTCCTCCACGGATGTGTCCCCTCCTCACCTGTGAGCTGGGATGTGGTGTTACTATAAGTAAGGTGTTTGTCTTTGGGATTAAGGCAGAGCCCAGCCTTTGAGGACAAAGTAAGTATTTGCTATTTGGTTCCCACCCAGTGGTGGGAGCCAGAGGCCCATCACTGTCCCCACCCCTAGGCCAGTTGCCTTGTTCCTTCTGCAAATACAATGTTCCCTGAGTTTAATCTTCCGCTAAATGTCTTCATGCTTCTGGAACTTCAATTACAGCCCTCTCTGCTCTCAGGCAGACGCTGCCATTGTGCAAATGCAGTTTAAATCATTACACACATTTTATTCCCCCTGAGTTTTCTCAAGCTGGTACTGTCTCCCCGTCTTGACTATTTTTCAAGGGCCCCTTTCTGTTTGGCTTGCCTTCCTTCCTTTCCAAATCAGCCTGGCACACCAAGGTTCCTGCCAGCGTATGGCTCCTCTGAGGTCTCCTCTCCCTGCACTCTTGTCTCAAGGATTCTCTCTGGTTTCTGGTTTCCACCTCCCAGTTCTTAGATGCTGACACCTGCTTAGAATCCCTGCCTGTCCTGCTTTCTGCTGCTCCCTAGGATTCAATGTATCAAATCCTTCCCTGATCCTCAAGCCATCCATTCTGTGAAATGTGGACACATACCCACATTCCATGGCTGCCTCATCCTGGTGCAAAACCCAGACATTTGTGTTTCTTGGTTCTGGATTCTGGGCTGAAGTTCTGGCATTCAGGGATGGTAGGCTATCAGCCATTATTTTCTTGGCCTCCAAAATCACTGCGGATGGTGACTGTATCCATGAATCAAAAGATGCTTGTTCCTTGGAAGAAAAGCTATGACAAACCCAGTCAGCATGTTAAAAAGCAGAGACATCACTTTGCCAACAAAGATCCATATAGTCAAAGCTATGGTTTTTTCCAGTAGTCATGTATGGATGTGAGAGTTGGAGCATAAAGAAAGCTGAGCACCAAAGAATTAATGTTTTTGAACTGTGTTGCTGGAGAAGACTCTCAAGAGTCCCTTGGACTGCAAGGAGATCAAACCAGTAAATCCTAAAAGAAATCAATCCTGAATATTCATTGGAAGGACTGATGCTGAAGCTGAAACTCCAATACTTTGGCCACTTGATGCAAAGAGCCAATTCATTGGAAAAGACCCCAATGCTGGGAAAGATTGAGGGCAGGAGGAGAAGGGGACAACAGAAGATGAGATGGATGGATGGCATCAATGACTCAAAGGATATGAGTTTGAGCAAACTCCAGGGGATAGTAAAGGAGAGGGAAGCCTAGTGTGCTGCAGTCCATAGGGTTGTAAAGAGTCAGACATGATTTAGCAACTGAACAACAATTATTTTTTTTAGGGTGCCAGTGTACATGATATGGTGTTTTTAACTTCAAATTCCACCTGTTTGTATGCTGGTACATAGGAAAGCAACTGACTTTTGTATGTTAATTTTGTATCCTGCAACCTTGTAATTTTATATTTAGAGACAAATGAAGGAAGATCTAGGTTAGGACTTCCAACCAGGCAATATTTTAAATACTTTAAACATCTTTCTTCCCTGTTTCCTTATTCCCTTTCTCTCTTTCTTTAAATCTAACAGGAAGTGAGAATAATTTATCATAAAAAGAGAATACTATTTACTCAGATCTTTCTACAGTTGAAAAAAAAGCTATGTTAAGACAACACAGTGCTGGGGAAGGAAGCTTGAGGTGGGAGTTTGGAGTTTCAATTCCTGGTCTGCGTTCCACAAGGACTCACAGGAAAGACATGTCACAATGATGGGGGCAACATTCACCCTTGAATTACCTCTTCTTTGTAAAGTTTGTTGATTCCACTGCCTCAAAGATAAGAGGAAATGGAGAAGAGCCACTAGGAATGTGAGGCAGCGTGGTGGGGGGTCAGTTCTTCCCTCCTGGAGCTATAGATTTAATGCAATCCCAATCAAAATCCCAGCAAGTTATTTTGGTTCTAAAGTTTATATGGAGAGGAAAATGACTTAAAACAGCCAACAAAATATTGAGGGAAAAGGACAAAGTTGGAGGACTAACACTACCCAACTTCAAGATTTACTATAAAGCTACAGTAATCAAGCCAGTGTAGCACTGGCAAACGAATAGAACATAGATCAAGAAAACAGAAAAGAAAACTCAAAAATAGACCCCCATTAATATATTCAACTGATCTTTAACAAAGCAGCAAAGACAATGCAGGCTTTGTATTTAGCCTTTTCAACGAATGCTGCTGGAACGACTGAATATCCACATACAAAAATATAAATCTAGACACAAACCTTATACTGTTCACAAAAATTAACTCAAATCAGACTATTGACCTAGATGTAAAATGCAAAACTATAAAACTCCTAGAAGATAACATAAAAGAAAACCTAGATGACCTTGGGTATGTCAATAACTCTAGATAAAACACCAAAGGCAGTACTCAAATCAGACTATTGACCTAGATGTAAAATGCAAAACTATAAAACTCCTAGAAGATAACATAAAAGAAAACCTAGATGACCTTGGGTATGTCAATAACTCTAGATAAAACACCAAAGGCAGTGACGGTCCAACACCATGATCCATAAAATAAATAACTGATAAGCTGGGCTACATTCAAGTTAAACTTCTGCTCTACAAAAGACAACGTCAAGAGAATGAGATGATAAGCCACAGACTGGGAGAAAATATTTGCAAAAGACACATCTTACAAAGGACACATTCAAAGTATGCAAAGAATTTTAAAACTCAATACAAGAAACAACTTCATTTAAAAATGGACCAAAGACTTCGTCCAAGAAGATATTCAGATGACAAATAAATACATGAAAAGATGCTCCATAACACATGTCATCATGGGGATACAAAACACCACTGGACACCTATTAGAATGGCCAAAATCCAGAACACTGACAACACCAAATGCTGGTGAGGGTGTGGAGCCACAGGAAGTTTCATCCATTGCCAGTGAGAATACACCATGAGACAGCCACACTGGAAGGCAGTTTGACAGTTTCTCACAAAACCAAATATACCCTTACCATATGAGCCAGTAATCACACTCTTTGGTATTTACCCAAAGGAGTTGAAAACCATATGTCCATACAAAAACTTGCTCATGGATGTTTATAGCAGCCTTATTAATAATGCCCCAAACTTGGAAGCAACTGAGATGTTCCTTCCGTGGGTGAATGTATTAAAAACTGTATCACATCCAGACAATGGAATATTATTCAGCACAAAAAAGAAATGAACTATCAAGCCATGAAAAGACATAGTAAAGTATTAAATGTATATTACTGGGTGAAAGAAGCCCATCTGAAAAGGCTACATATGGTATGATTCCAACTACATGACATTCTAGAAAAGGCAAAAGTACAAAGAAAGTTAAACACACACACACACACACACACACACACAGTGATTGCCAGAGGTTAAGGGAGAACGAGGGAGGAAGTAGTGTAACACAGAGGATTTTTAGGGGTGAAAGTGATCTATATGATACTATAGTCGTGGATGCACACCATCATACATTTGTCCAAACCCATACGGTGTGAAACACCAAGAGTGAACCCTGGTGTAAACCATGGTCTTTGGTTGATGATGGTGTGTAAATGTAGGTTCACCAATCACAACAAATGTACCACTCTGGGGGAGGCAGGAGTGAGGACAGAGAGTATATGAGGCATTTCTGTACCAATCCCCTCAAATTTGTGGTAAACTAAAACTTCTCTAAAATTCAGTCCATTCAATATTTTTTAAAAGATATACAACTAAGTTAAGAATGGGGAAAGTTATTTGCCGACTACTGAAGTCTACTAATGACAAATCTAAATAACTGCTCTAAATATTATTGCAAATTAAATGCAACTGTCAAATAATTTTTGAAAGAGAAGATACAATGTAAAAATAAAAATATTTTATAGCTAATATTCTGTATCATAAAACTCCAGTTTAATTAAAACAGATGGAAAAGTAGGGAGGGAAGGGGAAAATAGAATTGTGATGGCAGAAAAAATGTAAAATGTCTGTCAAATTTTTTATCCTACATGTATATAGTCAAAAATGTTATTTTGTTTGCTATTTTTATCCTCAAAATATGCATATTGACTTCTATTTGTGAGTTTATGATGGGCTAAAAATTTGGAGCAACACTCCTGCTAGAAGCAACAGAAAAATTCCGGAAAGGTATTTATTAAGGGTCTTTCAAAGCAGAGGAGTTCTGACAGCATACCAAGGAGTTGCTAGACCAAAGTGTAAGGGACTGGAAAGAACCAGGCATTGTCTGTCTCTGCAAACTTGAATTCCACCTTTGACAGCAAACTTCAGTGCCTTAGCTAGACAAAAGGGGCAGGTGTAACTGCAACATTTATCCATACATAAAGCTGGGATTCCTAAAAGGCTGCAACTTCACAAGAAGGGTTAATTAGTAGAAGTCAACCTCCCTCTCTGTCCCAACCGCTCACAATTCCCATCCCAAACTGTCAGTAGGAAGGGTGTTCGGGTCCTGGTCAGAAGATAGAGGGGAAAGTGAAAACAAAAACTTATCTGAGAAGTTACAAATCAGAGCAGCTCTTGAGCAAATTTGTAGCTGAAATTCACATAAATTGGTTGGGGGGAAAAAACACCTCAGGGCATGAATTTAAAATGGTTTTAGATCGGTAGTTCCCCTAGGTATGCCACAGAAGTAAAAATAAATCCTCTCTAAATAATGCACTTTCATATTATGCTTCAAACAATCTCTAAAATTAATATTTATGAGGGCAATGACATTCATACAGCCAAAAATTATAAAACAGATAAAAGGAGTGAAAACCAACAGACAACAAAAAGCAGAGACAGAGCCCCTCAAATTTAGACACTGGGATTATCAAGCTAGATTAAAATTAAATTATCCTTACTGTATTTAAGAAATAAAAGCCTGGTTTTTAAATATCTCATCCCAGTCAGAATGGCCATCACCAATAAATCTACAAACAATAAATGGTGGAGAGAGTGTGTAGAAAAGGGAACCCTCCTGCACTATTGCTGGGAATGTAAATTGATATAGCCTTTACTGCAATACAGGACACCCAGCTTCGATCCCTTGGTTGGGAAGATCCCCTGGAGAAGGGAACGGCAACCCACTCCAGTATTCCTGCCTGGAGAATTCCTTGGACAGACCTGGGGGTGACAAAGAGTCAGACATGACTGAGTGACTAACACCTTCACTCTCTATGGAGAACAATATGGAGGTTCCTTAAAAAAACCGAAAACCCCAGCACGCCCACTACGAGGCATAAACCCTGAGAAAATCACGATTTAAAAAGACACATGAGCCCCAGTGTTCACCACAGCACTATTTACAATAGACAGGACATGGAAGCAATCTAACTGTGCACTGATGAATGGATAAAGAAGATGTGGTAGGTATATGTGCAATGGAATGTTACTCAGCCGTAAAAAGGGATGATATTGGGTGATTTGTAGAGACATGGATGGACCTACAGTCTGTCATACAGAGTGAAATAAGTAGATAAAGAAAAACAAATATCATGTATTAATGTATATATGTGGAATCTAGAAAAATGGTACAATGCACCTATTTGCAGGGCAGGAATAGAGACATTGGCTTCCCTGGTAGCTCAGTGGTAAAGAACCCTCTTGCTAATGCAGGAGATGCAAGTTCAATCCTTGGGTCAGGAAGATCCCCTGGAGAAGGGAATGGCAACCCACTCCAGTATTCTTATCTGGGAAATCCCATGGACCTAGGAGTCCAGGACGCTACAGTCCATGGAGTCACAAAAGAGTCTGACAACTAAACTAAGACTGAGCAGCTAAACAACAACGATAGAGAAACAGATGCAGAGGATGGACGGGTGGACACGATGGGGAGGGGACGAGCTGGGAGACTGGGAGTGACATATGTGTACTGCCATACATAAAACAGATAGCCAGTGGGAACCTACTGTATGACTTGGATGGGGTGGGGTGGGGCATCTAAAGAGGGAGGGTATATGTGTATTCATGTGGCTGATTCACTTCACTGTACAGCAGAAACTGACACAACATTGGAAAGCAACTCTATCCCAATAAATAAATATTATCTACAAGAAGTCTCAGCAAGGAAGCTATAAAATATAGCACATACATTTTAAAGTAAAAAGGATGTCTAGGAACTTCTTAGAATAAAAACAGTGGATGAATATAACAGTTGACTGCTGCTGCTGCTGCTGCTAAGTCGCTTCAGTCGTGTCTGACTCCGTGCGACCCCATAGATGGCAGCCCACCAGACTTCCCCATCCCTGGGATTCTCCAAGCAAGAACACTGGAGTGGGTTGCCATTTCCTTCTCCAATGCATGAGAGTGAAAAGTGAAAGTGAAGTCACTCAGTCGTGTCCGACTCTTTGCGACCCCAAGGACTTCAGCCTACCAGGCTCCTCCGTCCATGGGATTTTCCAGGCTAGAGTACTAGAGTGGACAGTCATAGCTAAATAGAGAATTGGTGAACTAGATAGAGCAGAAGAAATAATTCAAAATATGAAACAAAATTTCCTGAAGAAAAGGGAGAGAGAATAGAAGAGTCTCAATATTTGAAAGGATGATGGCTAAGAATTTTTCAGAATTAATGAAAGACACCAATACACAGATTTAAGGAGCCAAACAGACATTGAAAAGGATGAATAAAAAGAAATCCATACCTAGTCTCAACATAGATAACTTGAGGAACACGAGAGAAAAAAGAAAATGTTTTTAATCATAAAAGATGAATTACTTCAAAGGAACAAAAGTCACTCTGATAATCAACTTTTCAAAAGCAACAAAAGCACTCAAAAGTCAAAATAGAATCTTCACTGTATTGAAGGGAAGAAAATGCCAAGAAATTTCTTCTTGGCAAAAAAAGAAAAAGAAATGAGGCCACCATCACTCTGATACCAAAACCATACAAAGACATCACAAAAAAATAAAATCATAGGCAAATATCACTTCTGAACATAGATGAAAAATCCTCAACAAAATTCTAGCAAACAGAATCCAACAACACACTAAGAGAATCATACACCATGATCAAGTTTTATTTACCCGAGGAGCAAGGATTTTTCAATATACACAAAACAATCAATGTGATATACCATATTAACAAATTAAAAGATAAAATCATATGATAATTTCAATAGGTGCAGAAAAAGCTTTTAATAAAATTCAGCACCCATTTATGATAATAACTCTCCAGAAAATCAGCATAGAAGGAACCAACCTCAACATAATAAAGGCCATATACAATAAACCCATGGCAAACATTATTCTCAATGATGCAAAACTGAAAGCATTTCCCCTAAGATTAGGAAAAAGACAAAGATGCCTACTCTCACCACTATTATTTAACATAGTTTTGAAAGTCCTAGCCATGGCAATCAGAAAAGAAAAATAAATAAAAAGAATCCAGATTGGAAAAGAAGTAGTAAAACTCCCACTATTTGCAGATGACATGATGCTCTACACAGAAAGCCTAAAGATACAATCAGAAAGTTACTAGAGCTAATCAATGAAAATAGTAAAGTCACAGGATACAAAATCAATACACAGAAATCTCTTGTATTCCTATACACTAACAATGAAAAATTAGAGAAATTAAGGAATCAATCCTATTCATCATTGCAACAAAAAGAATAAAATACTTAGGAATAAACCTACCTAAGGAGACAAAAGAGCTGTATACAGAAAACTTTTTGGGGTGTTAATTCTAGAAGGTCTTGTAGGTCTTCCTAGAACCGTTCAACTTCAGCTTCTTCAGCATTACTGGTCAGGGCATAGGCTTGGGTTACTGTGATTGAATGGTTTGCCTTGGAAATGAACAGAGATCATTCTGTCATTTTTGAGACTGCATCCAAGTACTGCATTTCAGACTCTCTTGTTGACCATGATGGCTACTCCATTTCTTCTGAGGGATTCCTGCCCACAGTAGTAGATATAATGGTCATCTGAGTTAAATTCACCCATTCCAGTCCATTTTAGTTCGCTGATTCCTAAAATGTCAATGTTCACTCTTGCCATCTCCTGTTTGATCACTTCCAATTTGCTTTGATTCATGAACCAAACCTTCCAGGTTCCTATGCAATATAGCTCTTTACAGCATTGGACCTTGCTTCCAATCACCAGTCACATCCACAACTGGGTGTTGTTTTGCTTTGGCTCCATCCCTTCATTCTTTCTGGAGCTATTTCTCCACTGATCTCCAGTAGCATATGGGGCATCTACCGACCTGGGGAATTCATCTTTCAGTGTCCTATCTTTTTGCCTTTTCATACTGTTCATGGGGTTTTCAAGGCAGGAATACTGAAGTGGTTTGCCATTCCCTTCTCCAGTGGACCACGTTTTGTCCGAACTCTCCACCATGACCTGTCCATCTTGGGTGACCCAACACGGCATGGCTCATAGTTTCACTGAGTTAGACAAGGCTGTGGTCCATGTGATTAGATTGGTTAGTTTTCTGTGATGGTGGTTTTCAGTCTGTCTGCCCTCTGATGGAGAAGGATAAGAGGCTTATGAAAGCTCCCTAATGAGATAGACTGATGGAGGGGGGATACTGGGTCTTGTTCTGATGGGCGGGGCCTTGCTTAGTATATCTTTAATCCGATTTTCTGTTGATGGGTGGAGCTGTGTTCCCTCCCTGCTATTTACCTGGGGCCAAACTATGGTGGAGGTAATGAAGATAATGGTGACTTCCCTCAAAAGATCCCAGGCATGTACTGCTACAGTCCATGGCCCCAACCCTGAAGCAGGCCACCACTGACCCATGCCTTCACCGGAGACTCCCAGACACCCACAGGCAAGTCTCCTGTGGGGTCACTGTTCCTTTCCCCTGGGTCCTGCTGCACAAGGTCCTGTTGTGCCCTCTAAGAGTCTATTTCCCATCCTGTATAAGTTATGGCAGCTCTGTAGTGGGGTGAATGGTGACCTCCTCCAAATGGACTTCTGCCATACCCACATCCAGAGCCCCTGTCCCTGCAGTAGACCACTGCCGACCCGTACCTCCACAGGAGATGCTCAAACACAGTTCTGTCCCAGTCTCTCTGGGGTCCCTGGGTCCTGGTGAGCACAAGGTTTGCTTGAGCCCTCTCAGCATCTCTGGCAAGAACCGGGTTTGATTCTAAACATGAATTCACCACTCCCACCGTCTTTCTGGGGCTTCTCCTTTGCCCTTGGACGTGGGGTATCTCCTCACAGCCACTCCAGTGCCTACCGTTTTACTGGGGTTTTTCTGACCTTGGACGTGGGGTATCTCTACATGGCCAGTCCAGAGAAGCACAGCCACCGCTCCTGACCTTGGACATGGGGTATCTCTTCTCGGCTGCTCCAGCGAAGTGCAGGCACTGCTCCTGACCTTGGACGTGGGGTATTTCCTCTCAACCACTCCAGCACCATGCAGCCATCGCTCGCAGCTCCAGCACTGCACCAGGAAAGATGTCCTTTTCATTATAGGGGACTGGAATGCAAAAGTAGGAAGTCCAGAAACACCTGGAGTAACAGGCAAATTTGGCCTTGGAGTACAGAATGAAGGAGGGCAAGGGATAATAGAGTTCTGCCAAGAGAACACACTGGTCATAACAAACACCCTCGTCCAACAACACAAGAGAAGACTCTACACATGGACATCACCATGGCAGAAAGTGAAGAGGAACTAAATAGCCTTTTGATGAATGTGAAAGAGGAGAGTGAAAAAGATGGCTTAAAACTCAAAATTCAAAAAACGAAGATCATGGCATCCAGTCCCATCACTTCATGGCAAATACATGGGGAAACAATGGAAGCAGTGACAGATATTATTTTCTTGGGCTCCAAAATTACTGCAGATGGTGACTGCAGTCATGAAATTAAAAGATGCTTGCTCCTTGAAAGAAAAGGTATGATAAAACTAGACAGCATGTTAAAATGTAGAGACATTATTTTGCCTTCAAAAGTTTGTATAGTCAAAGCTATGGTTTTTCCAGTAGTCATGTATGGATGTGAGAGTTGGGCCAAAAAGAAGGCTGAGCACTGAAGCATTGATGCTTTAGAACTGTGGCGTTGGAGAAAGCTCTTGAGAGTCCCTTGGACTGCAAGGAGATCAAACCACTCAATCCTAAAGGAAACCAATGCTGAGGCTGAAGCTCTAATACTTCGGCCACTTGATGCGAACAACCAACTCATTGGAAAAGCCACTGATGCTGGGAAAGCTTGAAGGCAGGAGGAGAAATGGGTGACAGAGAATGAATGGTTGGATACCATCACTGACTTGATGTACATGAGTTTGAGCAAGCTCTGGGAAATGGTGAAGGACAGGAAAGGCTGGCATTCTGCAGTCTATGGGGTTGCAAAGAGTCAGACGCGACTGAGTGACAGAACAACATACGATGTTTGTTTTTCTATTTCTGACTTACTTTATTCTGTATGATAGGCTCTGGGTCCAGGTACCTCACTAGAACTAACGTGAATTCATCCTTTTTATGGCTGAGTAATATTTCATTGTGTGTGTGTAGTGGGTTGCCATTTCCTTCTCCAGGAGACCTTCCCGACCCAGGGATTGAACCTAGGTCTCCCGCATTGCAGGCAGACTCTTTACCATCTGAGTCACAAAGGAAGTCCCTATATATATGTATATGTATCAGTTCAGGTCAGTTCAGTCACTCAGTCATGTCCGACTCTTTGCAACCCCATGAATTGCAGCACGCCAGGCCTCCCTGTCCATCACCAACTCCCAGAGTTCACTCAAACTCATGTGCATCAAGTCAGTGATGCCATCCAGCCATCTCATCTTCTGTCGTCCCCTTCTCCTCCTGTCCCCAGTCCCTCCCAGCATCAGGGTCTTTTCCAATAAGTCAACTCTTCACATGAGGTGGCCAAAGTTTCAGCTTTACCATCAGTCCTTCCAAAGAACACCCAGGACTGATCTCCTTTAAAATGGACTGGTTGGATGTCCTTGCAGTCCAAGGGACTCTCAAGAGTCTTCTCCAACACCACAGTTCAAAAGCATCAATTCTTCAGCACTCAGCTTTCTTCACAGTCCAACCCTCACATCCATACATGAACACTGGAAAAACCATAGCTTTAACTATACAGACGTTTGTTAGCAAAGTAATGTCTCTGCTTTTTATTATGCTGTCTAGGTTGGTCATAACTTTCCTTCCAAGGAGTGTCTTTTAATTTCTTGGTTGCAGTCACCATCTGCAGTGATTTTGGAGCCCAGAAAAATAAAGTCTGACACTGTTTCCACTGTTTCCCCATCTATTTGCCATGAAGTGATGGGACCAGATGCCATGATATTCATTTTCTGAATGTTGAGCTTTAAGCCAACTTTTTCACTCTCCTCTTTCACTTTCATCAAGAGGCTCTTTAGTTCTTCACTTTCTGCCATAAGGGTGGTGTCATCTGCATATCTGAGGTTACTGATATTTCTCCTGGCAATCTTGATTCCAGCTTGTGCTTCCTCCAGTCCAGCATTTCTCATGATGTACTCTGCACATGAGTTGAATAAGCACGGTGACAATATACAGCCTTGACATACTCCTTTTCCTATTTGGAACTAGTCTATTGTTCCATGTCCAGTTCTAACTGTTGCTTCCTGACCTGCATACAGATTTCTCAAGAGGCAGATCAGGTGGTCTGGTATTCCCATCTCTTTCAGAATTTTCCACAGTCTATTGTGATCCACACAGACAAAGGCTTTGGCATAGTCAACAAAGCAGAAATAGATGTTTTATTTGGAAGTCTCTTGCTTTTTCCAACAGATGTTGGCAATTTGATCTCTGGTTCCTCTGCCTTTTCTAAAACCAGATTGAACATCTGGAATTTCATGGTTCGTGTATTGTTGAAGCCTGGCTTGGAGAATTTTGAGCATTACTTTGCTAATGTGTGAGATGAGTGCAATTGTGCAGTAGTTTGAGCATTCTTTGGCATTGCCTTTCTTTGGGATCGGAATGAAAACTGACCTTTTCCAGTCCTGTGGCCACTGCTGAATTTTCCAAAATTGCTGGCATATTGAGCGCAGCACTTCAATAGCATCATCTTTTAGGATTTGAAATAGCTCAACTGGAATCCCATCACCTCCACTAACTTTGTTCATAGTGATGATTCCTAAGGCCCACTTGACTTCACATTCCAGGGTGTCTGGTTCTTGGTGAGTGATCACATCATTGTGATTATCTGGGTCGTGAAGATCTTTTTTGTACAGTTCTTCTGTGTATTCCTGCCACCTCACCTCTTCTTAATATCTTCTGCTTCTGTTAGGTCCATACCATTTCTGCCCTTTTTTGAGTCCATCTTTGCGTGAAATGTTTCTTTGATATCTCTAATTTTCTTGAAGAGATCTCTAGTCTTTCCCGTTTTATTCTTTTCCTCTATTTCTTTGCATTGTTCACTGAGGAAGGCTTTCTTATCTCTCCTTGCTGTTCTTTGGAACGCTGCATTCAAATAGGTATATCTTTCCTTTTCTCCTTTGTCTTTTGCTTTTCTTCTTTTCTCAGCTATTTGTAAGGCCTTCTCAGACAACCATTTTGCATTTCTTTTTCTTGAAAATAGTACTGATGAATATATTTGTAGGGCAGCAATAGAGACGCAGACATAGAGAACAGACTTGTTGACACAGTGGGGGAAGGAAAGGGTGGGATGAATTGAAAGAGTAGCATTGAAACATATACACTAACATATGTAAAATAGAGAGCCAGTGGGAATTTGCTGTATGACACAGGGATTTCAACCCAGTGCTCTGTGGTGGGAAGGGGTGGGAGGTAAGAGGGAGGTTCACAAGGGAGGGGACCTGACTCACCCATATGTATGACTCATACATATGTATATGTATACATATACATATATCTATAGATGAGTCATGTTGTTATATGGCAGAAACCTACACAACATTGTAAAGTAATTATCCTCCAATTAAAAATAAATAATTTTTTAAGAAAGAAAAATATCTTTCAGAAAGGAAGATGAAATAAAGACATTTCAGACCAATAGGAACTGAGAATTCACCATGAGCAGGCCTTAATCGAAGGAAATTCACAAGATATACCTCAGGCAGAAAGTAATCTCAGATAGAAAGACTGAGATTGAAGAAGAAATGAACTTAGGACATAGAGAACTCGGGAGTATCTATATATTGACTATATAAAACAAAGTGTTAAATGCCTCAAGGGATAAAAAGTAAAGAGTTAAAATATGGAACAATAATAACAGGGAGCTGGTAAAAAGGTTAAGGTTCTGATACTATCAGAAGGAAATGAAAGATATCCATTAACTTCAAACTCTGATAAATTAAGTACACATACAGTAATTTCTCAGATAACCACCAAGTGAATAGAAACGGAGTAAATATTTCCAAACTGGCTGAAAGAAAAATTAAAGTTACTTAAAAAAAAAACAAAACTCCATATATCCAAACAAATGCAAGAAAGGAGAGTAAAAGAAACAGGTCAAACCAATAAAAACCACTAAATAAGGTGGTAGATTAAAATGCAAACATAATGGAAATTTCATTAAATATAAATGGACTGAATGTTCCAAATTAAAAACAAATAATCCAAAAAGCAGGGGAAAAAATTGTCTTCAACAGGAGACTCGATAAACAAATTGTGGTAAGTTCACACAAAGGAATGCTACTTTGATAAAATGGAGTGAACTAGTGATACCTGGAATACTGGTTATAAACCTCAGAAGCATCCCTTTTTTGTTGTTGTTGGCGGGGAGGCGAGTTGGGTCTGAGTTGTGGCATGTGAACTCTTAGTCAAAGCATGTGGGATCTAGTTCCCTGACCAGGGATTAAACTCAACCCCCCCCTGCATTGAGATCATGGTGTCTTAGCCACTGAACCACCAGGGAAGTCCCAGAAACATCACTTTGAGTGAGAGACTCCAAGCACATCAAGATACATACTATATTTTCCATTTATGTGATGTACAAGAAACCAGAAAATGGTTACCTGGCCATAATGATGCAAATCAAACTGAAAGGGGTGCCAGGAAATTTGGGGAGTAATTCAGATGTTCTATATCCTGTCTTGGGTGCTGGTCATAAGGGTAGATATAATTGACAAATGATATTAAACTTCACATAAGGCCTATGCATTTTTCATATATACATTACATTCTGGAGAGGAGATCAAGATGGTGAAATAGAAGACATGGAAATCAGCCTCTCCTACCATGATATCAAAAATGCATTTACATATAGAACAACTTTCACTGAAAACTGTCAGACTGCAGTACAATCGAGGGCTGTAAGAAAGATCCACATGGAGTCAGATGCGAAGGGAAGAGAAGTGATAACGTGATCATATCTGGACTTGTGCTTCTAGGAGGAGATTCATGAAAAAAAAAAAAGATGAAAGTGAAGTCGCTCAGTCGTGTCTGACTCTTTGCAACCACATGGACTGTAGCCTACCAGGGTCCTCTATCCATGGGATTTTCCAGGCAACAGTACTGGAGTGGGTTGCCATTTCCTTCTCCAGGGGATCTTCCCAACCCAGGGATAGAACCCAGGTCTCCCGCATTGCAGGCAGACGCTTTGCCATCTGAGCCAACTCATGAAAAGGGAGATTATGTGGTAGGGGGGAGATGAGCAGTTGGGACCACTCACTGGGAGCCCTGGCCATGAGGTCTTACACAGAGAAGATGAGCCCCCTTGGGGCTGTAGGAAGCCTATACTTCACTCCTGAGGAAGGCAGGCAGACTTGCTCCCAAAGCACCGTGGAGAGGGCAGACTGAAAATTGCTTGGGTGGCAAGCCGGGTTAGACCACCCCAGTATGTGCCATAGCCTGAACCTAGTGAATGGTCCAGCCCAGCTTGCTTCAAAAAGCAGCTCCACACTGGGGAGAGGACTTGTCTGTGAGATACAGAGGTAGCTCAGATCAGGTGGCATCTGAGCAAAGTGAGGGCAGCCATTACTGGTGCTCACACATACAGTACATCAGAAACATCCCTGACCTCTGTCTGAGGCTGAACCACCACAGCTCACACCAGTCACTAGTAGTGAAATCGAATTTGTAACGAAAAGACTCCCAGGAAACAAAAGTCCAGGACCAGACGGCTTTACAGGGGAATTTTAGCAAGTACATTAAAAAAAAAAAACAAAAAACAAAAAACCCTAATACTTATCCTTCTCAAATTATTCCAAAAAATTGAAGAGGAGGAAATATTCTATAAGGTCACCATCACCCTGATACCAAAACCAGACAGACACTATGAACAACAAAAAAGAGAAAATTAAAGACCAATATCTCTAGTGAATATAGATGCAAAAATTTATACAAAATTTAGCAAAAAATAAGAACGTCACTATATCATTCTTGCAAGAAGCATATCAAAACCATAAGGATATATAAAAGTGAAAGTCACTCAGTTGTGCCCAACTGTTTGTGACGCCATGGACTATAGTCCATGGAATTCTCCAGGTCAGAATACTGGAATGGGTAGCCTTTCCCTTCTCCAGGGGATCTTCCCAATCCAGGGATTGAACTCAGGTCTCCTGCATTGCAGGCAGATTCTTTACCAGCCAAGCCACCAGGAAAGCCCAAGAATACAGGAGTGGGTAGCCTATCCCTTCTCCAGAGGATCTTCCTGACCCAGGAATCAAACAGGGGTCTCCTGCGTTGCAGGCGGATTCTTTATCAACTGAGCTATCAGGGAAGCCCAAGGATATAGAAAGGTTGAAAGCAAAAGATAGCATTTACATAGTTATTTACTTAATAATTATACAATACTCAACATATATTTTATGTCTTTTCTTTGCTATCATAATAAAAACTTTTTTAAGGTACATATTTAAATGATTTTAGTACTTAAAGGTAACCAGTGACATAATTTAAAATAGGACATATTTCCAAATCACTGAAGAACACAAAAGCATATAAAACATATTCCATGCAGCTTAAGATAGAAAACAAAGAAAAAGCAAAGAGGCATAAAAATATAAAGCATAAAATAGATGGCAAATATAAAAATCAATCAATCAATCAATCATGAAATAAAGGTAAGGAGTTTAACTACCCTATTAAAATGAAAACATTCTCCAACTGTGCCACAAATTCAAATCCTACTACATGCTTCTTATAAGAAATAGACATATAGCAAAAGAGAAAAAAATGGTGTGAAATAAAAGAATGAGTAAAGATTTTTCAGGCGAGTACAAGACAAGGCAGCACAGAAATGACAATATTAAATTCTGAAAAGGTTTTATTCCAAGCAAAAAGCATTCAACAAAATATGAAATGTCATTTTCTATTTATAAAAATTATAATCCACAATTAAAACATAATAGTCAAATTTTTATATATCAAATAATTCAACATCAAGCTATAAAAAGCAAAAATTGTTGGAAGAAAAATCGATAAACACCATAATTTTGAATACCTAAACATCAGCTATTTCTTGATAGATATGGAAAATAAAAAAATGAGTAAAGACATACAGGATTTAAATAATAAAATTAATAGAAGGGAATTAATAGAAATACATCAAACGATGTGCCTGTCAGTCACCAAATACACCTTTCTTTCATGTGCCTGTGAAACATTTACAAAGTTGATACTGAGCTACAAAGAAATCTTCAACAAGTTCCTAAATTTATGCCTTGTTTTATAAGCAACATTCTCTAACAACATAATAAAACTGGGAATTAATAACAAAAATGTTTAGGCAAGAAAACTTAGCAACTTAAAAACAATTTCCTATATTAAATATCTCAAAGAAAGAAAATTAAAAGTAAATAATCAGATATACACAGATTTATGTATAAAGTGTTATTTATATTAATGGAATATTTGAATTAACTTTAAAACTGATCAACAGAGGTATAGTGAAAAAAATGTTATGGTACTTCTATTAAGCATGATAGGAAGTTTTTCCAAGAATTTTAATGGCATAAGAAAGATCATATGATGTTAATGGTTAAAGAATGGTATTGAATATTATATATATTATATACTATAATTATTTTAGATAACGTCAATTATATATACATAGGTATATGACACATGCTATGAGCTGAATGTGTCCTTAAAAAATCATATCTGAAAGACCTGAACCCCAGTGTGGCTATATTTGGAGAGGGGGTCTCTAAGAAAGCAATTAAGATTAAATGAGGTTATAAGAGTGGGGCTCAGATCCAGCAGGATCTGTTCCTCATGAGAAGAGACACCAGAAAGCTCACTCTTTGTCTCTCCATCCCCCCCACCTTCTGTGCACAGGCAGGCAGGGACCAAAGAGAGACCCCGTCAGGACAGAGAGAAGGTTACCATCTGACAGTTCTTTCCAACCCTACTGGCATCTTGCACTTAAGCTTCCAGCCTCCAGAGCTGTGAAAAAACAAATTACTGTAAGTTTTTAAGCTGCTCAATGTGCAAGATTCTGTTATACAGCCCAAGAAGAATGAGGCAACAACACCAACCAGTCAAAGCCTAGAGGAAACAGAGCAAAAACATGACCCATTAGAAAAGTAGAATTACTTTTCTTAATGCTTTGTTGTTATGTGTAACTTTTATAATTAGAGTAGCGGGTGAATGTTATACTTCATAAAATTATAAAAATGCTATAATTTCTAACGAAAGAAAGAAAAAATATTGTACTAAGAAAAGGCTGAATCTGCCATCTTATCACCGGCACACACTGCTGGGAAAAACTGCTTTGGGGCAGTTTACACAGGACAAGGAAAAATTATATGGCAGCTGGAGGCTCGAGAACTTGGAACAAGATGATAGAGGAGATTCTTCTGCTCTCCTTTGCAGGAAAATATTTTTAAGTTTTTAAGGAGAGAGAGCGCTGCCAGGTGTTTTCATTCAATTTTCTCATTTAAACCCTGTAACATCTCTGCTACTAGAAAGACTATGATAGCCATTCTACAGGTTAGGAAGTGAGTCTCAGAAGTTTGGGCAATAACAGAGCTGGTACACACACTGGTCCTGTGCTGCTGGATGTATATTCCTCCTGTGTCAATCTACCTGAAAATGTTTCTGGCTCAGAAGCAGCTTTGGAATTTCCTACTCAATGTTGGGGGGAAGGCTAAGATTTGACATAGAGTTTCCATACCATGGTAAATATTTCATTGGGCTTCTGTCTCAGTACTGTGTAAAATGTGTACTCTTATGAAAGATTTGTTTCTGACCAATATTTGAAGAACACAGGTAATCCTCTGACTCCAAAATTCAGAGGTATCTTGTCATTTAGAAACCAGTCCAGACAGAAACCAGACTTTACTGTAGTGATTATTTTGTATAGTATAAAAATAATGAATCACTATATGGATACCTGAAAGTAATAAAATATTGTAGGTCGATTATACTTAAGTTTAAAAAAAACAACAAACCAACAGGCAGTGTAGACATACCCTCAATACACAACTCCTGGCCCCACTGCCTACCTGCTGTGTGACCTTGAACAGATTCAAAATCTCTGAACGTCAATTTGCTCATCTATACATAGAGTCAGTGATAAGTATTTTAAAACATTCTAGTGAGGATTATAGGTATTATGCATAGTTCCTAGCACAGGGCAAGCCCTTAGTAAAAGAAGCTCTATTTTCCCTTATACAGTATTTAGAGAGAACATTTCCATTTACAAACCATTTCACACAGATTATCTAACCAAAGCCTCCAAATCCCAATTCACAAATGATGAAATTGGGGTTTCAACAAATAATAGTCTATTGAGTACATATGCTGTGTGTGCCCAGTCGTGTCTGACTCTTTGCGACCCCATGGACTAAAGCCTTCCAGGCGCCTCTGTCCATGGGATTTTCCAGGCAAGAATACTAGAGTGGGTTACCATTTTCTCCTCCAGGGGATCTTCCCAACCCAGGGATCGAACCCAAGCATCCTGCACTGGCAGGCGGATTCTTTACCAATGAGCCACCTGGGAAGCCCATTGCGTATCTATAGCCCACACTTTCTCTACCCATACTTCCATCTATTGCCACAGGATGTTTCTGTGTTTTAGCTATTGTTAATAATGCTGCCTGGAGAAGGAAATGGCAACCACTCCAGTGTTTTCGCCTGGAGAATCCCAAGGACAGAGAATCCTGGTGGACTGCAGTCCATGGGGTTGCAGAGAGTCCGACACCACTGAGAGACTAAGCACAGCACAAATAATGCTGCAGTGAACATGAGGGGCAGATATCTTTTTGAGACAGCGATGTTGTTTCCTTCAGATAAATACTCAGAATTCGGATTGCTGGATCATATGGCAGTTCCATTTTTAATTTTCTGAGGCTTCTCCCTACTGTTTCCACTGTGACCACACCCATTTCCATTCCCATCAATGCGTGCAGTGTCATCTTGACTCTTCTTTAGATTTTGATGCTGGTTCCACTGAGCCTCATTGCAGCACCTGGCATGGCGGCACTTGCTTCAACAACATAAGCGCGCATCACCCAGAAGAGGTACATCAAGACTCTCCTCTTCTAATTGGAGTTTTCTGAACTGACACTTCAGCTCTGGCAGATGACAACTGATCTAACACAAGCTCAGCTAATTAGACACATTTCATCTTTGAAGAAAAGCTTCTCCCTGACTCCATCCACTGCCTTCCTGCATCACTTGTGTCTGGGTCCTGTCTGAGTCCCTTCAAAGAAGCTGGAGACAGTGTGGTACAGAGTGGTGGCTCCCCCAACTGGCTGACTATCAACTGGTTCTCCTTCCAAAAAATACAACACCCCAAGCCCCCTCCTCAAAGGTATGATTTACCAGGTCTGAAATGGGACCAGGGACATGAAAATTTTTAAGTTCAAAATCTAGACTCACTATACATCTATTAGAATGGTTAAAATAAAAAAAAGACTGACCATACCAAGTGTGGGGGGATATGGAGCAACTGGAACTAACACACACTGCTGATGAGAATGTAAAAGTTAAGCATTTATGCATTTGTACACCAGTCATTTCACTCCTAGATATTTACCCCAGAAAAGTGAAAATGAAAGTACAAAAAGTTATACATGAACGTACATAGCAGCTTTACTTGAAATGGCTCAAACCTGAAAACAAGCTAACTATCCATCAACAGGTGAATGATTGAATGAATTGTGGTACAGCCACACAAGGTACTGCCCCTCAGCAATAAAAAAGAAGCAACAACATGGACGAACCTCAAAATGGTTACACTGAATGAAAAAAGCCAGACCTCTTCCTGCACCAAAAAAGATTATATGCTATAGCGGGAATCTCTGACCCCAGTCTGGTCCCTGGTCAGTTAGGAACTGGGCCACATATCAGGAGGGGAGCAGTGGTTGAGCAAGGGAAACTTCATCTGCCACTCCCCATCACTCACATTACTGCCTGAATCATCCCCCCACCTCAAAACTGGTCCCTGGTGCCAAAAATGTTGGAGACCACTGTACTATAGTATCCTATTTATAGGCAATGCTAGAGAATGCCAGCTGATCTATAGTGACATAAAGAAGATTATTGTTTGCCTAGGAAGAGAATAAGGAGGTTAAGGAGGTCAACTGGAAGGAATTACCAAGGGGCATAATCAAACTTTGGGGGGTGAAAATTATGTTCATTGTCTTGATTGTGGTGATGGGTTCATAGGTATATATATATATATATATATATATATATATATATATATATATATACACATAAGTATATACTGCTACTGCTAAGTCACTTCAGTCTTGTCCGACTCTGTGCAACATAGACGGCAGCCCACCAGGCTCCCCTGTCCCTGGGATTCTCCAGGCAAGAACACTGGAGTGGGTTGCCATTTCCTTCTCCAATGCATGAAAGTGAAAAGTGAAAGTGAAGTTGCTCAGTCGTGTCTGACTCTTAGCGACCCCATGGACTGCAGCCTACCAGGCTCCTCCATCCATGGGATTTTCCAGGCAAGAATATTGTATATGTCATGTCAAAATTTATCAAATTGTATACTTTAAATATGTGCAGTTTATTACACCTCAATAAAAAAAAATCTAATTGGTCTGGCAGGGAGCAATCAGCCTGATCTTAATGAGAAGCCATGGGATTCAAGTTCCTGATCCCATACACCCGTCCATACACCACTCCCACCACCTGCCAGGTGGCCCCAGGCCCATACGTATGCTTGGCATGCATGCTTAACCTCTCAGTCACGTCTGACTCTTTGAGACGTCATATAGCCTACAGCCCGCTGGGCTCCTCTGTCCATGGCAATCTCCAGGCAAGAATACTGGAGTGGGTTGCCATTTCCTTCTTCGGGGACCTTCCTGACCCAAGAATCAAACCCATGCCTCTTAAGTCTGCTGCGTTGGCAGACGGATTCCTTATGACTGCACCATCTGGAAGCCCCATAGTACACTTTAAGTGCACCTATTTGCCTTCAGATCACCCCCAGATTAATTCCTTAGACAAAGATCTAAAATAAACATGGACTTGAAAATAAATTTATACTAAGTATTTTTATTTTGGATATTTCTGTAAACTCCTTTCACAGATGGCTGGTAACCAAGGACTCTGGCAAAAAGACGGTTGCTGTTGCACCCACAAGCACAGTGCAGAGCTGGGTTCCCTGGTAGAGAGGCATGCTGCAGAGCGGACCAGATAGAAATGAACATAACACAATCCTGCCCCAGAGGTGCTGTGTCATAGTGGCTCAGAGCTTGGACTCAGTATTCTTTTTATTTTTGCATTTTATTATTTTTTCACACCAAAGACATTTTGTATTAGGGTACAGTTGATTAACAATATTGTGACAGTTTCAGGCAAACAACGAAGGGACTCAGCCATACATATACATGGATCCATTTGCCCCCGTACCCCCATCCCACCCAGGCTGGTATTAAGCAGAGTTCTATGTGCTCTACAATAGGTCTTTGTTGGTTATCTATTTAAAATATAGCAGCATGTATATTTATGGCATTCCCAAAGTCCCTTAACTATCCCTTCCCTCCAGCTTCTGACAGCTAAATCAACAGCTTGGCAGAAGTAAGAAAAACACTACTTGAAATAACTAAATTCCTTACATTTCAAATAATGAGATTACATCACATGGACAGACAGAGATTGGCATGAAAACCTCAATTAGAGTGGTGGGTTCTTCACTGGCAGAGTAGGAACGTCATCCTACAGAGGACAGCCTGTTGCCCAGTTCAGGAAGTGTAAACAGGGAAACCTCCCAGTAAGACTATAGGGCAAAGTACAGCTCAGGTGTCGGTATGGCAGAAGGAAGTGACAGACGATAGTCCTGAAAAGGACCTTGAATTTTTCAATAGGAGAGTGGAAAATAATCAGATATACATTTTAGAAAAATAAACCTAGAAGATGGATTGGATTTGGGATGAGACTGAGACCCAGCAGATAATTCGGGGGCTTTTGCAATCATCCAAGACAGGGCTGATGAAACACTGACCCTCCGGGAGGAAAAATTAATCATGTGGAAGGAAAAAAACAACTTAATTCAGTTAGTGTCTCTGGATTCCTTGTAAAGAACAAATAAAAAGTTGAATTCATCTACTAATTTAGTTAAGAACAAGTAACAAATTGTATGCAATAAATACAGAGATGTTTTGAATACACTTCATGTTGGGAAAGGCAGGCTCACGCATATCTACTTTTGACCCCCATTCAGCTGCCTAAGAATGGGCCGTGGGCCTGGAATACTTCCCTAAAAAATAAAGAGCCCTCGCAACTTGTTCTGAACCTCTCACCTTGTGTGGGATAATCTTCCTGTTTCAGACTCAGTGTGTATTCCTTTGTTCTGCTTGAGTGTGTGTGTCAAATGGCACCTGGCCAACCCCACTGCTCTCTCCGCCGGTGGGAAGGGGACAGGGCCCTTCTGCTGCAGTACAAGAAGGGTACGTAAGGGCCAGCTGTGCTGCACTGGCCTCTGAGAGGGGCCTGCTGGCCACTGCAGACTGACGCCCAAGACAGGTGCGGCTCTTGTTCCGTTTCTTCTCCGTGGGAGTAAAGCATTGTTGCATCTAGTATTTGCTGGCATTCCTGATACCAAGAACGTGTTCAAATGTCTGAAAGAAAGTGAAAGTGTCAGTCGCTCAGTCATGTCCCACTCTTTGTGACCCCATGCCCTGTAGTTGGCCAGGCTCCTCTGTCCCTGAGTTCTCCAGGCAAAAATACTGGAGTGGGTTGCCATTCCCTTCTCCAGGGCTCAGATGTCTACTCTTAATGAAAGATAACAGATGCCATTGCTCATTGCTTAAAGTCAGTATTATCACCAGTTAGGGAAGAAAGATGAAGAAGAAGAAGAGCACTCAGCTGCTGCCACAGGGCAGATGAAAGATGAAGAATTAAACCAAAACATTGAGATTAAGAATGGAGAGAAGGATACAGGTTTGAAAACTGTTTAGAAAATAAATCTGATGAACTGGATGATATATTAAATAAGGAATATATATTTGTGTCAGTCAGTATCTTCTATGCCAGCTTCCCCTACGAAGGGTAACACATCATTTGGAGGATGGACTTAAGTGGTCATAGTTCTTATCAGATTAACGGGCTTCTCCTTTTACAGGTGCTTGGAGTAGGGTGAGCACCTGAGATGAGGGAAGCCTTTCAATCGGCTGATAAGGACCCTGCAGTGTGGCCAAGTGTGAGAAGACCAGCTGGGCCAATCTGATTCCTGATCCCAGGAATCTGAAACATTGAACATAGAGAAAAACAGGCTGTGAACAGTAAGACCAGAGGCTCAAATAAGATCAAGTAGAGGTTACATGAAGGAGGAAGTAGAGTTAGAACCATGAGAGATCATGCCAAGCCAAAGTCATGAGAACAGTCTATGATGGAGAGAAAAGATACATGATGGAAGAAAAGAATAAGGAAATTAACCTTCAGAGGTGAATACAGGAGAGATGTTGAAATCACACTTGCCAGAAAGTTCTATAAGCTGCAGATCTTGAGATTTCGAGACCTACCTTGGGTCCATTTGCACTTCTTATGAAGCCTGACTTATTACCATTAGAGTCCACCTCCATTTCTGGCCAAATAAGCTCCCATTACTTGAGACTAAACATGTCTCTGTTCCTTGCTAACCAAAGACATAACTATAATAAGTAGGGTAAGAAGAAAGGAGTCAAGATTGTCCCCCAGGTTTCCAGCTTGAGTGAACAGGTAAATGTTGGTGTCATTCACTGAAATAAAAAATTCAAGAACAGGAACATGGTTCGGAAGGAAAATGGTATATTAATCCTTGGTCATCTTAAATTTGAAATGACTGTGGGCCTTTCAGGTATGCTAGACAAACTCTAGCAGAGTTTGTCATAGAGCTGAAATCTGGGGATAGGAGTCAGGGAGGTATGAGTGAGAGATGAGGATTTCATGCTCATCAGTATATGATCAGTAACTATAAAGCAACAAGCATAGAAGAGATCTACCAGGGCAAGCATATACAGTGAGAAATGCATAGGGCTTGTGTTGAGACCTGGTTCGGTTCAGTTCAGTCGCTCAGTCATGTCCCACTCTTTGTGACCCCATAGACTGCAGCACACCAAGCTTTCCTGTCCATCACCAACTCCTGGAGCTTGCTAAAACTCATGTGCACGGAGTCAATGATGCCATCCAACCATCTCATCCTCTGTCATCCCCTTCTCCTCCTGCCTTCAATCTTTCCCAGCATTCAGGTCTTTTCCAATGAGTCAGTTCTTCACATCAGGTGGCCAAAGTATTGGAGCTTCAGCTTCAGCATCATCCAATGAATATTCAGGACTGATTTCCTTTAGATTGACTAGCTGGATCTCCTTGCTGTCCAAGGGACTCTCAAGAGTCTTCTTCAACACCACAGTTTAAAAGCATCAATTCTTTGGTGCTCAGCTTTCTTTATAGTCCAACTCTCACATCCATATATGACTACTGGAAAAACCATAGCTTTGACTAGACAGACCACTGTTGGTGAAATAATGTCTCTGCTTTTTAATATGCTGTCTAGGTTGGTCATAGTTTTTCTTCCAAGGAGCAAACGTCTTTTAATTTCATGGCTGTAGTCATCATCTGCAGTGATTTGGAATCCAAGAAAATATAGTCTGTCACTGTTTTCATTGTTTCCCCATTTATTTGCCATGAAGGGATGGGACTGGATGCTATGATCTTAGTTTTTTGAATGTTGAGTTTTAAGCCAACTTTTTCACTCTCCTCTTTCACTTTCATCAAGAGGCTCTTTAGTTCTTCTTTGCTTTCTGCCACAAGGGTGCTGTCATCTGTATGAGACCTGAGGGATCACCATATTCCAGTGGCTGATGGAGGAAAGGGGAACTCCAAATGAGTCACAGGAGGATTGGCCAGAGATACATGCAGGACAATGGGAAAATAGCACATAGAGGCTAAAAGGGTAGATTCAAGGAGGTTGCAAACTGAAATGTTAAATGCAACAAGGAAATTAGACAAGAACCAAAGAGAATCCACCAGGCCTAGAAATTAGAAAACTAAAGCAAAAGTACTTGCAATTAAGATGGGAGGATAAAAGATTACAATAAATCACATCAAGTATGGGACCTCACGTCAAAGTTGCACAGGAAGGGCTTGTGATCAGATAAAGGTATTTTAATAGAATTTCCCTATGTACTCCAGACTTAGGAGGGAAATGTGTGTATATGTGTGTGTTTCAAAGAAAGATAAAATAATTAACATTTTAAAGGTCAAAATATGTACAAAAACAAAGTGGAAAGTACAGTGGGCTAGAGTCATGAGACCCACTGTACCCTCACAGCAACAGGACAAGAAAAGGGTTCTGAGGGTTGGGATGTTTATACTGTTAAAGAATATGAACAAAAGGTGCCTAAAAGATGGCAAAGGACTGGAGCCTGTACCCCTGCATGAAGCCCAGACGTAGGATTGTGTTCCCACTGAAAAATGGAAGCTTCGATGGCAATTAAAATGAGCTGCTTTTTCAAGTAGTATGGTAATGAGAAAAAAAGTTTGCAAATTAAAGGGTAGAAACAGCTACTCCAACTGTCAGTTAAATAAGACTGTTCGAACACATAAATTTATCTCTTCTCCTTCCTAATACCCCAATAAAATGAGAATAAAGAATTAAAAATGCTATAAACCCACAAGGACAAAGAGAATAGAAGATGAGAGATGACACCAGATGATGAATGATATAGAAAAGGAGAAAAGCATTAATAGACCTGAGACAGTGGAATACCAAGTGTATACAGAAGAGGATGCCAGTGTTAAGCCATGGTGCTAAACACCCGAAAGTCTCTATGCTCTGTAGCACTAAGAGCTATGGAAGGTAGCAATAAGGCTTGGAGCTGGGAAAGATGGACTAAATGGAAGTGAGAAAAGGAGACCGCCAATACTCTTCCCCCATATTACAGAGCCAAGAAACAACTCTTCCCCACAACAGGATGAGACATCTGATTCATTCTGTGGTAAAACTAAGCCAAAGGAGTTCCATACTCAAGGAGACCATGCTAACAATGGTCTAAGAATGGAAAACAGATGCCTAACTAAAATCAAGATTTGGTGAAAATGAGATTCCCAGTTTCTTTTCCTTGCTTTATTCCAAGATATATTCCTAAAAGAACAAATTTCAGACAGGAAACTGGTGGGTTCTTCGTTGGGGAAACTGCCCAGAAGAACAGAACTATAGATACTGACTGACTTTAAGAGCTTCAAATGAAAGAGCAGGGTCCTTGCTTGACCACCCCACACTGAGGCACACCAGTCAACAAGCACCACCTACAACCAAGCCCTCCTAAGTGACTCACTCTCAGAAAGGAAGGGTCAACCAAGTGTATCAAGACCTTTGAAGAAATCCTCCAGGATGAAAAAGGAGACCAAAAGAAGAAAAAAAAAAAAAAGCAGGGTTGGGGGGATGGAGACAACCAATACAAGAGAAGAAAATTTTTTAAATTGCAATATTCTCATAGAAATAAGAGGAGATTATGTTCATGATACAAGAACAGGCAAAAATAGGTTGCTATAAAAAGGAATGGAGAAAAATAAAAAGGTCTAAAATTTTTCAGTTAATATAGTAACTGAAGTAAGAGAGTATCAATGGAAAGATTGAAAGATAAAATTGAGGATTTGTCCAAAAATATAGAAGCTGAGTGCCGAAGAATTGATGCTTTTGAGCTGTGGTGTTGGAGAAGACTCTTGAGAGTCCCTTGGACTGCAAGGAGATCCAACCAGTCCATCCTAAAGGAAATCAGTCTTGAATATTCATTGGAAGGACTGATTTTGAAGCTGAAACTCCAATACTTTGGTCACCTGACTCATTTGAAAAGGCCCTGATGCTGAGAAAGATTGAGGACAGGAGGAGAAGGGGATGACAGAGGATGAGATAGTTGGATGGCATCACTGACACAATAGACATGAGTTTGAATAAGCTCCAGGAGTTGGTGATGGACAGGGAGGCCTGGTGTGCTGCAGTCCATGGGGTTGCAAAGAGTCAACATGACTGAGCAACTGAACTGAACTGAACTGATAGAACCAAGAGACAAAGAAAAAATTTCAGGAAAGGTAAGATCAGTCCAGGAAGTTCAACAACAAAATATTCAAAAATAGAGAACAGAAAAGCAGAGAAGATAAAGCTATTTTTAAAAAATAATATTTTAAAACTTCCCAAAATAAAGGATAGAAGTTTCTAGATCAAAAAGTCACAACTTGTGTCTAGTAAAGTTGTCAAAAACAATGCTAATTCACACAAGTTTTGAAATCTTAGACGATCAAGGCTAAAAGAAAAGCTCTCAAAAAGCTACATGGCGCGGGGGTGTGGGTGGTAAATATTCTATCTAAAATCAGTTTCACAGGAGGTTAGAATGCAACAGAACATTGTCTTCATAAATCAGAGGGGAAATTATTTCAGTCTAGAACCTGTATTCAGACAAATTATCAATCAGGTATGCAATAAACAGTAGAGTAAAGATAATTGTAGAAAGCATGGTTTTAAAAATCTATTTTCTGTGCACTGTTTCTTTTCCATCAAAAAGAGGAAGCAAATCAAGAAAAGGAACACACAACATATAAGAAGCAGAGGAGCCTGCACAAGAGGGAGGCAAGAGAGTAGAGGACATCTGCCCAGCAGAGGGTGAGGGCAGCTGGTGCAGAGCAGGGCAAGAGAGGAGGAGCTCAAGGGAAGGACAAGAAAGAGCAGGCGCTGATTACCTACTGCATTTCACTGCCTGGAATGGATTTCGCAACGTTTGGGAATGTTTATATAGTCTCGGGGATATGTAGTATAGACAACCAAGTAAACAGAAGCACAATTAGACACTTTTCAATATAAATCGTTTTCAAGAATAAAATACTAAAAAGCAAGTCATACATGTAGGATGTGATAAATTTCAGAAAAACTACCTATCATTCATTAATATGTGTAAATGAAGGTTAAAGCATCAAAAATGAACTGGAAGAATAAAGAATTTCATTGTTTGTTTTGCCTCTGAGTAAAGAATAAAGAAAATAGGGTTGAGGATCAAGGACAGAATTTCCACTTGATCTGTGTGTCTTCTGTATTTCAATAATTATGAGAGGTGGTAGAGTATACTGGTTATTAATTCATATCCTGTAGCTCCACTCACTAGTTATATGACCTTGAGCATAATACTTAGCCATTGTTAAATATTATGAGTTAATGTATTACTCATTAGCCTCATTTACACAACAGTGTCATTCATTATACTAAAATCATAGAATTGTTGCGAGGATTAAATTATTCAGTATATGTGAAAACATTTAGAATAATACCTCCTGCAAGGGAAATATATTTACAGTGTATTTAACATAATTGCTTGGAAAAAGATTTGAAGTGAATCATTAATGTTCATTTCTACTGTATACATAGGAATTTTTAATATTGGCTATATTTCTGGGTTTTTTTTTTTTACTCAAATATTTTTAAAACACATAGAATTTATCTAAAAGGAGAAAGCATAAGTATTTTACATACACACACACCCCCCAAAAGTAATAAAGTATTGTTCTAAAAGTTTAGATGAGAACTTCCACTTTCAGCTAGGATGTAACAACTGGGTCTAGGTTTACCCTTCAATCTAAAACGACTAGAAAGTTGGACCAACTATATAAAAGCAATGGTTTGCAGACATGGGACCACAAGCAACAGGGGACAGTGCTCCTTTAGATAAGAGAAACAAATGGAGTGAACACTATGATTTTCCCAGATCATTGCCTAGAGGTGGTTTCCAGGACACAGAGCAGGGAAGAGAAATCCAAACAGAGCACACATTCTCTTGGAGATAAGAAAGTGAGACAGGAGTTCAGGGAGATCAGCACAGCTTGAATTTACATGAAAGAACTATCAAAAAAAAGTAATTGCACAGAGAGTGCACCAGAAATATATCCATGGGGGTTCTCATATTTTCGGTTGAATAGTAATCCATACATGCATGACCTGAAACTCTACAAGGAAATAAGTAGACCAAACAATTTTGGAGCTCACATTGTCTTAGGAGTAATTCATATTATCACCAAAGGGAGTGGAGTGATCTCACAATACATGAGACATCAGGAGGAGCATTCAGCAAGGTGTCACCTTTGTAGTAAGGCTCACTAACCCTATACTAAAGGCTGCTCTGAACCCACTCTCAGAAAGCATAAAGGTAAACCTTAGAAGGGTTGCTGCTGCTGCTGCTAAGTCCCTTCAGTCGTGTCCAACTCTGTGCGACCCCATAGACGGCAGCCCATCAGGCTCCCCTGTCCCTGGGATTCTCCAGGCAAGAACACTGGAGTGGGTTGCCATTTCCTTCTCCAATGCATGAAAGTGAAAAGTGAAAGTGAAGTCGCTCAGTCGTGTCCGACCCTCAGTGACCCCATGGACTGCAGCCTTCCAGGCTCCTCCGTCCATGGGATTTTCCAGGCAAGAGTACTGGAGTGGGGTGCCATTGCCTTCTCCATAGAAGGGTTGAGTTAATTGCAAATAACTATGTATAGTTATAACAAAGTAAAGTTCAACACTTTCTAAAGAAATATAACAGAACCCAACAGTGAACAGCACAAAATTCATGAGGTCTGACATCCCATCTAAAATTGCCAAGAATACAGAGAAGCAGGAAAATGTAGTCTATAACTAAGAGAAAATTTGGTCATTAGAAATGGACCAAAAAATTATAGAATTGACATAACCAGCAAAAAGAATACCAGAATAAGCTAGTATAAATATACTCCATATGTGAAAGAATGTAGAGGAAAACATAAATATGGTGAGGAAACAAATGGAAAACATACAAAGACCCATCTAGAACTTTTACAGACAAAAAATACAATAGCTGAAATGCAAATTTCCCTGGATCAGATTAATAGCGAATTAGAGACTACAGGAAAAATGACCAAAATGAAGCATGGAAGGCAAAGGGGAAACTGAGCAGAGTGAGTACCCAAGAAATAAATGGCAAGCAGTCTAAAATTTAAGTCTTAGAAATAAAGAAGCGAGAAAGATAGAAAAACTATTTGAAGAAATAATAGCTAAAATATTTCTATGACTGATAACAATGATAAACCCACAGATCTAAGAAATTCAAAAAAGCTCAAAAAGAATAAACATATAAAGAACCACACCAAAGCACAAAATAATTAAACTTCTGAGCCAGGGATAAAGGGAAAATCTTAAAAGTAGAGAGAAAAAAATAACTATATACAGTAAAAGAAAAATAATGATACTTACAGACTTCTCATCAGAAACTATGTGAACCAGAAAAAAATGGAATGATACCATTTTTTTTTTTTGCTTGTATTTTTTTTTTTATGATAGGCATTAAAATACATGATAAGAAGCACAGTAGAATCCTTTTGGTATCATATAGCCAGTTCTGGGCATTAACTAAACATAATAATAATAACAAAACAGAAAAAATTTTAATGATAGCAACATAAATATATGTGTAGTCGATAATTACATATTTATTCATAAAATATTTGGCCCACTATGGATCCACTGACACAAACTCTACATCAGTATTTTTTTCTGATCTAGGTTTATTGAGATATTATTGACAGACAGCAATATATAAGAATATATATGTTTAAGATGTACTTAAATATAGTGATTTGACTTCTATATATCATGGAAAGATTACCATAGTAAGTTTAGTGAACAGCCATCATTTTATACAGATATAACATCAAATAAATAGAAAAAAATATTTTTCTTTGTGATTAGAACGGTTAGGACTTACACTGTTAACAACTTTCATACATAATGTACAGTAATTTTAATAACTGTATCATATTGTACATATTACATCCCTAGTACTTATTTTGGAGAAGGCAGTGGCACCCCACTCCAGTACTCTTGCCTGGAAAATCCCATGGATGGTGGAGCCTGGTAGGCTGCAGTCCATGGGGTCGCTAAGAGTCAGACACAATGAGTGACTTCACTTTCACTTTTCACTTTCATGCACTGGAGAAGGAAATGGCAACACACTCCAGTGTTCTTGCCTGGAGAATCCCAGGGACAGGGGAGCCTGGTGGGCTGCCGTCTATGGGGTCGCACAGAGTCAGACACGACTGAAGTGACTTAGCAGCAGCCACAGCAGCAGTACTTTTTATCTTATAACTGGAAATTCTGCCTTTTGACTAGCTACATCAAGCATAATAATGTTTGCATTGTAGGGATCCTACAGGATAAGAGAGACAAAAATGGGCAGAGAACATATTTGAAGTGATAATAGCTGAAAGCATCTCTAACTTAGGGAAGGAAACAGATAAACAGATGTAGGAAGCACAGCAAGTCCCAGCGGGGTCAATCAAAAGAGGACCACACCAAAATACATTGTGTTAAACACTGTAGTTAAAATGACAAAATTTAAGATAGGGAATACTCATTAAAAGCATCAAAGGAAAAGCAACAACTTACATACACAAGAACTCTCATAAGGACATCAGTTGACTTTTCAGCAGAAAATCTGCAGGCCAGAAGGGAGTAATACAATATATTTTACATGATGAACCTAGATGTCCATTGGCAGATGAATGGATAAGGAAGTTGTGGTACATATACACAATGAAATGTTACTTAGCTATAAAAAGGAAGGCATTCAAGTCTGTTTTAATGAGGTGGATGAAACTGGAGCCTATTATACAGAGTGAAGTAAGTCAGAAAGAGAAACACCAATATAGTATATTAATGCATATATATGGAATTTTAAAAGATGGTAACAACAATCCTATATGCAGGGTAGCAAAAGAGACACAGATGCAAAGAACAGATTTTTGTGCTATGTGGGAGAAGGTGAGGATGGGATGCTTTGAGAGAATATGAAACATGTATATTACCATATGTAATATAACCAGGGCAAATTGATGCATGAAGCAGGGCACTCAAAGCTGATGCTCTGGGACAACCCAGAGAGATGGGGTGGGAAGGGAGGTGGGGGGCTTCAGGATGGGGGGCACATGTGCACCCGTGGTTGACTCATGTCAATGTATGGCAAAAACCACCGCAATATTGTAAAGTAATTATCCTCCAATTAAAATTAATTAATTAACTTAAAAAATGATGAAGGGGAAAAACCTACAACCAAGAAATTTCTACCCATCAAGGCTTTCCTTAAGATTTGAAGGACAGATCAAAAGGTTTACAGAGAAGCAAAAGCTAAAAGAATTACAAAAGCTAAAAGCACCACAAACCCAGTTTTATAAGAAATGTTAAAGATATTTCTCTAAGCAGGAAAAAAAAGGTCCCGACTAGAAATAGGAAAATTGTGAAAGGAATAATCTCATTGGTAAAGGAAAATATATAATAAAAGTAGATCGATCACATTTAAAGCTAATAGGAAGGTTAAAAGACAAAAGTAGTAAAATCGTCTATATACACAATAAGTAGTTAAGGGATACACAAAAGAATTAAAATATGATGCCACAAAGAGTAAACATGGTGGGCAGGCAAAAGCACAGGGTTCTTAAAATGCTTTCAAACTTAAGAGATCAGCAACTTTGAACATCACACATATATAGAGATTGCTATATAGAAGCCTCATGTAACCACAAATCAAAAGTCTATAATAGATACACAAAAATAGATAAAAGAATACAAACACAATACTAAAGACAGACATAAAACCACAAGGGAAGAGAGCAAAAGGAGAAGCAAAGAACAAAAAAGAACCACAAGACAATTGACAAAATGCAATAAGTACATAAATATCAATTATCACCTTAAATGTAAAGGGACTAAATGTCGCTATCAAAAGACTTACATGGAAGAATAGATACAAAAACAAGACACATATATGCTGCCGACATGATACTCACTTCAGAGCTAAAAACACAAATAGACTGAAAGTGAGGGCATGGAGAAAGTTATTCCATGCAAGTGAAAATCAAAAGAAAGTTGGGGTAGAAATATTTAAATCAGACAAAATACTTTAAACAAAGATGGTAATAAGAAACACAGAAGGAAATTAGTCAATGATCAAAGGATTAATCCAAGAAAAAGATATAACAATTGTAAATAAAGACACAACAAACATAGAAGCACCTAAATATATAAGGCAAACATTAACAGGCATAAGGGAGAAACTGACATTAACATAATAACAGTAGGGGACTTTAACACCCCACTTACATAAATAGGCAGAAGCAGAAAATCCAAACAGAAAGCTAATTAAGAAAACACTGGCCTTAAATGACCAATTAGATCAGATGGACTTACTAGATCTATAATATTCCATCCAAAAGCAGAATACACATTGTTTTCAAGTCCACATGAAACATTTTCCAGGATAGATCACAAAACAAATCTTGGCAAATTGAAGAAAACAGAAACTATATCAAACATCTTTTCCAACCAGAATTCTATTTCTATGTCTAAAAATCAACTATGAGGGAAAAAATATGCAAAAAAAAAATTACAAACACATGGAAGCTAAATGAAATGCTACTAAACAACCAGTGGATCACTGAAGAAATCAAAGAGGAAAATGTAAAATACCAGGAAAAAAGTGAAAATGAAAACATAACAACCAAAATCCATCTTAGAACAGCTAAATCAGTCCAAGAGGAAATGTATAGTAATACAAACCTACCTCAAGAAACAAATAAAAAGTCTCAAATAAACTTATCTTATACTTAAAGAACTAGAAAAAGAAGAGCAAACAAACCCAAAGTTAGTAAAAGGGAAGAGATCATAAAGATCAAAGCCGACATAAGTGAAATAGAGATTAAAATTATAGAAAAGGTCAATGGAATTAAGAGATAATTATTTGAAAAGATTAGAAAAATCTAAACACACATAAACTTTTAGCCTGACATGTCAAGAAAAAAAAAAAAAAAAGAGAGAGAGAGAGAGTGGACCCAAATCAATAAAATCAGAAATTAAAAAGGAGAAGTTATAAATGATACCACAGAAATACACAGGATTATAAGAGATTACTACAAATATGCAACTAAAATGAACAAATTCCTCGAAATGTTCACTCTTTCAAGACTGAATGAGAAAGAAACGGAAAATATGAAGAGAAAAGTATCAGTAATGAATTGAATCAGTAATTTTAAAAACTCCCAACAAACAAAAGTTCAGGACCAGATGACTTCACAGGTGAATTCTACCAAACATCCAAAGAAGAGATAATACCTATCCTTCTCAAACTATTCCAAAATTGCAGCAGAATCAACACCTCCAAACTCATTCTACGAGGCCAGCATCATCCTGATACCAAAACAAGACAAAGGTATCACAAAAAAGAAAATTACAGGCCAATATTACTGATAAACATAGATGCAAAAATTGCCAACAAAATACTAGCAAACTGAATTCAATAATACATTAAAAGGATCATACATCATGGTCAAATGGAATTTCCCCAGGTATGCAAGAAGAGTTCGATATCCACAAATCAATCAACTTGATACACTACATTAAAAAATTGAAGCATAAACATCACATGATCATCTTAGTAGATGCATAAAAAGCATTTGATAAAATTAAATATTTATTTATGATAAAAATTCTCAACAAAGTATGTATAAAGGGAATATACTTCAACATAATGAAAGCCATATACGACAAGCCCACAGATAACATCATACTCAGTGGTGTAAAGCTAAAAGCACTTTCTCTAAGATCAGGAACAAGACAAGAATGCCCTATCTTTCCATTTTTACTCAACACAGTATTGGAAATCCTAGCCAGAGAAATATGACAAGAAAAATAAATAAAAGGAATCCAAATTGGAAAGAAAGAAGCGAAACTCACTGTTTGCAGATGATATACACTATA
Source organism: Bos indicus (assembly GCF_029378745.1). Taxonomy (NCBI): domain Eukaryota; kingdom Metazoa; phylum Chordata; class Mammalia; order Artiodactyla; family Bovidae; genus Bos; species Bos indicus. The sequence continues at coordinate 23,246,046 of NC_091774.1, read as the reverse complement.
CATAGAAAATCCTAAAAGCCACCAGAAAATGACTAGAACTCACCAGTGAATTCAGTAAAGTTGTATGATGCAAAATTAATACACAGAAATCTTTTGCATGTCTATATACTTTAACAATGAACCATCAAAAAGAAATTAAGAAAGCAATCCCATTCGCAATTACATCACAAAGAGTAAAATAACTGCAAACAAAGTAACTAAGGAAGTTAAAGATATGAACTCAGAAAACTATAAGACACTGATGAGAGAGACTGAAGATGACACAGTGGAAAGATATAGCATGCTCATGGATTGAGTATTACTACTGATAATGACCATAGTACCCAAGGCGATAATAAGATTCAGGGAAATTCCATCAAAACACCAGTGGCGTGTATTTTTAGAACTAGAAAAAATAACTCTAAATATTTCATGGAAATACAAAATACCTCCAAATAGCCAAAAAAAAAAAAAAGAAAGAGTAAAACAGAAGGTATCACACTTCCTAGTTTCAAACTATGTTAAAAAGCTACAGTAATAAAATAGTATGGCACTGGCAAAAAAAGAAGACCCACAGATAAACAGATCTGAAAAGAAATGAAGAAATGAACCCACACTTTTATAGGCAATTAATCTATGAAAATTAATAGGCATTAAATCTATGATGGATGAATTTAACTCAGATGACCATTATATCTACTACTGTGGGCAGGAATCCCTCAGAAGAAATGGAGTAGCCATCATGGTCAACAAGAGAGTCCAAAATGCAGTACTTGGATGCAATCTCAAAAATGACAGAATGATCTCTGTTCGTTTCCAAGGCAAACCATTCGATATCACAGTAATCCAAGTCTATGCTCCAACCAGTAATGCTGAAGACTCTGAAGTTGAATGGTTCTATAAAGACCTACAAGACCTTTTAGAACTAACACCCAAAAAAGATGTCCTTTTCATTATAGGGGACTGGAATGCAAAAGTAGGAAGTCAAGAAACACCTGGAGTAACAGGCAAATTTGGCCTTGGAATATAGAATGAAGCAGGGCAAAGACTAATAGAGTTTTGCCAAGAAAATGCACTGGTCATAACGAACACCCTCTTCCAACAACACAAGAGAAGACTCTATACATGGACATCACCAGATGGTCAACACCAAAATCAGATTGATTATATTCTTTGCAGCCAAAGATGGAGAAGCTCTATACAGTCAGCAAAAACAAGACCAGGAGCTGACTGTGGCTCAGACCATGAACTCCTTATTGCCAAATTCAGACTGAAATTGAAGAAAGTAGGGAAAACCACTAGACCATTCAGGGATGACCTAAATCAAATCCTTTATGATTATACAGTGGAAGAGAAATAGATTTAAGGGCCTAGATCTGATAGATAGAGTGCCTGATGAACTATAGAATGAGGTTCATGACATTGTACAGGAGACAGGGATCAAGACCATCCCCATGGAAAAGAAATGCAAAAAAGCAAAATGGCTGTCTGGGGAGGCCTTACAAATATAGCTGTGAAAAGAAGAGAAGCAAAAAGCAAAGGAGAAAAGGAAAGATATAAGCATCTGAATGCAGAGTTCCAAAGAATAGCAAGAAGAGATAAGAAAGCCTTCTTCACTGATCAGTGCAAAGAAATAGAGGAAAACAACAGAATGGGAAAGAGTAGAGATCTCTTCAAGAAAATAAGAGATACCAAAGGAACATTTCATGCAAAGATGGGCTCGATAAAGGACAGAAATGGTATGGACCTAACAGAAGCAGAAGATATTAAGAAGAGATGGCAAGAATACACAGAAGAACTGTACAAAAAAGATCTTCATGACCCAGATAATCACGATGGTGTGATCACTCACCTAGAGCCAGACATCCTGGAATGTGAAGTCAAGTGGGCCTTAGAAAGCATCACTATGAACAAAGCTAGTGGAGGCAATGGAATTCCAGTTGAGCTATTTCAAATCCTGAAAGATGATGCTGTGAAAGTGCTGCACTCAATATGCCACCAAATTTGGAAAACTCAACAGTGGCCAGAGGACTGGAAAACGTCAGTTATCATTCTGATCCCAAAGAAAGGCAATGCCAAAGAATGCTTAAACTACTGAACAATTGCACTTATCTCACACAATGGTACCCCACTCCAGTACTTTTGCCTAGAAAACCCCATGGACGGAGGGGCCTGGTAGGCTGCAGTCCATGGGGTCACTAGGGTCGGACACGACTGAGCGACTTCACTTTCACTTTTTACTTTCTTGCATTGGAGAAGGAAATGGCAACCCACTCCAGTGTTGCCTGGAGAATCCCAGGGACAGGGAAGCCTGGTGGGCTGCCATCTATGGGGTCGCACAGAGTCAGACATGACTGAAGTGTCTTAGCAGCAGCAGCAGCAGCACACGCTAGTAAAGTAATGCTCAAAATTCTCCAAGCCAGGTTTCAGCAATATGTGAACCGTGAACTTCCTGATGTTCAAGCTGGTTTTAGAAAAGGCAGAAGAACCAGAGATCAAACTGCCAACATCCGCTGGATCATGGAAAAAGCAAGAGAGTTCCAGAAAAACATCTATTTCTGCTTTACTGGCTATGCCAAAGCCTTTGACTGTGTGGATCATAATAAACTGTGGAAAATTCTGAAAGAGATGGGAATACCAGACCACCTGATCTGCCTCTTGAGAAATTTGTATGCAGGTCAGGAAGCAACAGTTGGAACTGGACATGGAACAACAGACTGGTTCCAAATAGGAAAAGGAGTAAGTACATCAAGGCTGTATATTGTCACCCTGTTTATTTAACCTATATGCAGAGTACATCATGAGAAACACTGGACTGGAAGAAACACAAGCTGGAATCAAGATTTCTGGGAGAAATATCAATAACCTCAGATATGCAGATGACACCACCCTTATGGCAGAAAGTGAAGAGGAACTAAAAAGCCTCTTGATGAAAGTGAAAGAGGAGAGTGAAAAAGTTGGCTTAAAGCTCAACATTCAGAAAATGAAGATCATGGCATCTGGTCCCATCACTTCATGGGAAATAGATGGGGAAACAGTGGAAACAGTGTCAGACTTTATTTTTCTGGGCTCCAAAATCACTGCAGATGGTGACTGCAGCCATGAAATTAAAAGACGCTTACTCCTTGGAAGGAAAGTTATGACCAACCTAGATAGCATATTCAAAAGCAGAGACGTTACTTTGCTAACAAAGGTTCGTCTAGTCAAGGCTATGGTTTTCCTGTGGTCATGTATAGATGTGAGAGTTGGACTGTGAAGAAGGCTGAGCACTGAAGAATTGATGCTTTTGAACTGTGGTGTTGGAGAAGACTCTTGAGAGTCCCTTGGACTGCAAGGACATCCAACCAGTCCATTCTGAAGGAGATCAGCCCTGAGATTTCTTTGGAAGGAATGATGCTGAAGCTGAAATTCCAGTACTTTGGCCACCTCATGTGAAGAGTTGACTCATTGGAAAAGACTCTGATGCTGGGAGGGATTGGGGGCAGGAGGAGAAGGGGACGACAGAGGATGAGATGGCTGGATGGCATCACTGACTCGATGGACGTGAGTCTCAGTGAACTCCGGGAGTTGGTGATGGACAGGGAGGCCTGGCGTGCTGCGATTCATGGGGTTGCAAAGAGTCAGACATGACTGAGCGACTGATCTGATCTGATCTGATCTGAATCTATGATAAAGAATGCAAGAATAGACAATGGTGAAGAGACAGCTTCATCAATAATGATGTTAGGAAAACTGGAGAACTACATGCAAAAAAAAAAAAACTAAACTGGACTACTTTCTCACACCACATACAAAAATAAACTCAAAATAAATTAAAGACTTAATGTAAGACCTGATACCATAAAACTTCTAGAAAAAAAGAAAAAACATAGGCAGCACACTCTTTGACATCTTAGCAATATTTTTTATGTTTGCTCAGGCAAGGGAAACATACACCAAAAAACGTTACTACATCGAACTGAAAAACTTTTGTGCAGTGAAAACTATTGACAACATGAAAACGTCATCCACTGAACAGATGATACTCATGGCTCAGACAGTAAAAAACCTGCCTGCAATGCAGGAGGCCCAGGTTTGACCCCTGTGTTGGGAAGCTCCCTTATAGAAGGGAATGGCAACCCACTCCAGTATTCTTGCCTGGAGAATCCCATGGACAGAGCAGTCCGGTGGGTGGGCTACAGTCCATGGGGTTGCAAAGAGTCAGACACGATTGAGTGACTAACACACACACACACACACACACATATGATAAGGGGTTACTATCCAAATTATGCACAGAACTCATTCAACTTAACATAAAAAAAAAATCTCCATTTAAATATGGGCAGAGGACCCAAATAGACCTTTTTCCAGAGAAGACACACAGATGGCCAATAGGCACATGAAAAGAAGCTCAACAGCAACGTCTCTAATCATCAGAGAAATGCAGACCAAAACTCAATGACACATCACCTCACATCTATCTAAATGGCTATTATCAAAAAGACAACAAATAACAAGCATTGGGGAGGATGTGGAGAAAAGGAACCCTCATTCACTGTTGCCAGGGATGTAAATTGGTGAAGCCACTATGGAAAACAGTATGGAGATTCCTCAAAAAATTAAAAGTAGAATTACCATGTGATCCAGCAACTCCACTTCTGGGTATTTATCTGAAGAAACCAAAAACACTAATTAGAAAAGGTATATACACCCTGTGTTGAGCTTCCCAGATGGTGCTAGTGGTAAAGAACCTGCCTTCCAATGGAGGAGATGTAAAAGACAGGGGTTTGATCCCTGGGTTGGGAAGATCCCCTGGAGAAGGAACTGGATAGAGGAACTCCAGTATTCTTGAGTGGAGAATCCCATGGATAGAGGAACCTGGAGGGCTACAGTCTGTGGGATCACAAAAAGTCAGACACGACTGAAGAGACTAAGCACACAGGCATGTTGATAGCATTGTTATTTACAGTAGACAAGATATGAAAGCAACCTAAGTGTTCACCAATACATGAAGGGATAAAGAAAATGTTGCATATCTTAACAATGGAATAGAACTCAACCATAAAAAGAATGAAATCTTGCCAATTGGCAAAAGGCACAAACTTCTCGATATAAGATAAAAAAGTACTAGGGATGTAATAGGTACAACATGATAAATTTAATTAACACTGCTATACATTATATGTGAAAGTTGTTAAGAGAGTAAATTCTAAGAGTTCTAATTACAAGGAAAATTTTTTTATTTAACATTGTATCTATATGAAATGATAGATTTTCACTAAACCTATCTTGTTAATCTTGATGTATGCAAGTCAAATCATTATATTTATGTACACCTTAAACTTATATATTGCTGTATAGTAATTATATCTCAATAAATCAGGGGGAAAAAATCAACAAACAACCATTAATTGCATTATACATTAACAATAAACAGTCTAAAAAGGAAATTAATAAAACAATTCCATTTATAATAACATTAAAGGTATAAAATACTTAGGAATAAACTTGACTGAGGAAGTGAAATAACTGTACCCTGAAAACTATGAAACATCCCTAAAAGAAATTAAAGACCCCAAATAAATTAGAAAGATATCCCACATTCCTGAATTAGAAGATTTAATATTGTATAAACATCAGTATGACCCAAAGTGACTTACACATTCAATGCAATCCCTATCAAAATCCCAATGGCATATTTAACAGAAATAAAAAATCCTTCCTAATATTCATATAGAATCTTGAGGACCCTTAATAGCAAAACAAATCTGAAAAAGGAGAATTCCATTGAATAGCTCATACTTCCTAATTTCAAACTTCTTACAAATCTATAGCAATTGAAATAGTAGAGCAAAACCATAAAGACAGATAGATCAATTGAATAAATAGAGAGTCCAGAAATAAAACTTTCTGTATATCGTCTACTGATATTTGAAAAGGGTTCCAAGATCATTCAATAATCATTCAATACTTTTCAAGAAATAGTATGGGGAAAAAGTATCTATCCACATGTAAAAGAATAAAGTTAGATTCTTATACCATATTCAAAAGTTAACTCAAAATAGATTCTAAAAACTTAAATGTAAGAGCTAAAACTATAAAACTCTTAGAAGGAAACACAGGTGAAGCTTCATGACGTTAGAATTGGCAATGATTTCTTGAATATAACACCAAAAGCATAAGCATAAAAAGTTAGATAAATCGCACTACATCAAAAAATAAAACTCCTGTGCATCAAAGAATACAATCAGCAGAATTAAAGGCAACTACAGAATGGGGGAAAATATTTTCAAATCATACATTTGATAAAGGGTTAGTATCCAGAATATACAAAGAACTCCTACAACCCAACCCAACCAAACCCTCCAAACACACAGTTAAAAATGGGGAAGGACTTGAAGAGATATTTCTTCAAAGATGATTTACAAATGACCAATAGACACATGAAAAGAGGCTCAGTGGTACTAATAAATAGGAAAACGAAAATCAAAATGACAATGAGATACTCCTCACACTCATTAAAATGGCTACTATTGAAAATAATAACAAATGTTGGTGAGGATGTGGTGAATGTAGAATGGTGTGCGCCATTGGTGAACATATTAAATGATGTAGCCCCGGAAGAAAACAGTATGGCAGTTCCTAAAAAATTAAAAATAGAGCTACCATATGATTCAGCAATTCTATTTCTAGCTATAGTCAAAAGAATTGAAACAAGGTCTCAAAGAGATACTTGTATACTCATATTTAACACAGCATTATTTGCAGCAACGAAAAGGTGGGAGCAACCCAAGTATCCATCAAGAGATGAATGGATAAACAAAATGCAGTACATACACACAATAGAATATTATTCAGCCTTTAAAAAGAAGGAAATTCTGACACATGTTACAACATGTATGAAATTCAAGAACATTGTGCTAAGTGAAAAAAGACAATCACAAAAAGAAAAATACTGAATGAGTTGACATATAAAATCTTTAAAATAATTAAACTCATAAAGACAGAAAGTAAAATAGTGGTTTCCAGAGGTTGGGGAAGGGGAAAATAGGGAGTTGTTTAATTCAAGAGTTCTGGAAGTTGTTTGCACAACAACAAGAATGTACTTTCTATTGAATTCTATACTTAAAAATGGTTCAGTTCAGTCACTCAGTCGTGTTCGACTCTTTGCGACCCCATGAATTGCAACACACCAGGCCTCCCTGTCCATTACCAACTCCCAGAGTTTACCCAAACTCATGTCCATTGAGTTGGTGATGCCATCCAACCATCTCATCCTCTGCCGTCCCCTTCTCCTCCTGCCCTCAATCTTTCCCAGCATCAGGGTCTTTTCAAATGAGTCAGCTCTTCCCATCAGGTGGCCAAAGTATTGAAGTTTCAGCTTCAACATCAGTCCTTCCAATGAGCACCGAGGACTGATCCTCTTTAGGATGGACTGGTTGGATCTCCTTGCAGTCCAAGGAACTCTCAAGAGTCTTTTCCAACACCACAGTTCAAAAGCATCCATTCTTCTGAACTCAGCTTTCTTTATAGTTAAGATGGTAAAATTTTGTGTACAGTACCATAATTAAAATAGTTAAAAGCATAAATAAAGGAACAGGAAAAATGATCCCCCAAATACGATCTGAGATCAAAGATGTAACTGGAAGCAAATGATTGATTAAATAAATAAATATTGTTCCCATTCAGTTCAGTTCTACCTGCAGTGCAGGAGACCCAGGTTCGATCCCTGGTTTGGGAAGATCCCCTGGAGAAGGAAATGGCAATCCACTCCGGTATCCTTGCCTGGAAAATGTCATGGACAGAGGAGCCTGGTGGGCTGCAGTCCATGGGGTCGCAAAGAGTCGGGCACGACTGAGTAACTAACACTTAACACACTTATCTGTTCAGTTCAGTCGCTCAGTCATGTCCAACTCCTTGCGACCCCATGAATTGCAGCATGCCAGGCCTCTCTGTTCCCATTAAATACAAACAAATATTGTCTCTAGAAAATAATGTCAAGAGTTTATAGGTTTTTTCATATAAGTTCAGAATTAAAACTTTTGCTGAAATGTCACCTAAAAAAGTTTTTAAGGCAAAAACATTAGGATGAGAGGAAAGATTTTGGACAATAACTAAAGGGATATATTGGAGTCAAGGGAAGGTTTGTAGTTTTTGGTTTGGGAACATTGCTTTTGGCTGGGGAGGAGGCAAGGCTGTTCATTTCTTTGCTGTGGAGAAATAATGAGAAGAAAGGAAGAGATTGAAAATATAGGAAAGAGGCAGAATGCAGAAGGAAAACTGAGAATATCATTGAAGAAGAACTTTCACAAGCCTTATAAATCAAGGCTCTTAATAAGGAATATTTAAGATGCTAATATGAAGAGACAGAACCCTCCATTCTCTCAAGCTAAACTCATTGTTAGCAAGGACAGTTTTTCCTAGGGAAGAAAGCTGTGGCCATGCCCAAGTGTCCTTGAGCAGTATGTCTGCTTGCAGCTTTCTAGCGTCCAAAACAGTCCATTGCTCTCAGAGAACTCCTGCCTCTGATTTAACACCTCTTCATCTGGATAATTCTGACCCTAATATGAACTGAGAGCCACCATGACCAATTTATCCCTCCAGAAATTGTCCTCTGACCCTTGACAGTGACCATGCTCTGCCCACGTAAGTGCGTATACTTATAATTTTGGTAATGTGGCATCAACCAGTTGGCCTGCCTCAGCATAATTCACATTTTTTGTCCCATTCGAGCATCACTGTGGACTTGTGGTCTTTCATAAACTTAACATGTTATAATTATCAGTCATAATTTTCTTTCTGAAGCTCACATGATTACAATTTAGTCCACCTCAGGTTCTCATGCCCCAAGCACAGAATCAACTGTTCTCCAAGAAAACTTGGACTTTCTTTGTGGAATGAAAGGAGAGACCTAAATGTACCTACTACAGAAGTTTGTTGTTTCAGATGAGTACATGAGGGCTTTCCTGGTGGCTCAGACAGTAAAGAATCTGCCTACAACGCAAGAGATGCAGGTTTGACCCTTGGGTCAGGAAGATCCTCTGGAGAAGGGAATAGCTAGCTACCCACTGTTCTTGCCTGGAGAGTCCCAGGGACGGCGGAACCTGGTGGGCTGCCATCTATGGGGTCACACAGAGTCGGACACGACTGAAGCAACTTAGCAGCAGCAGCAGCCAGTATTCTTGCCTGGAGAATTTCATGAACAGAGGAGCCTGGTGGACTACAGTCTGTGGGGTCACAAAGAGTCGGACACGACTGAGCAACTAACACACACACACACACACACACACACGAGTACATGAGGTGGTCTGTTGACAAAAAAGAAATTATCTTTGTTTTTAAAAAGTGGAGGTTCATGTTGAAATTTTCAATTTGCCTCTACTGTTACTAATTTTTAATCTTGCTCTAAATCTCATGTACCATGCTATATACTCTTCTAACAAATCATTTGTCCAAATTATAATCTTGCCTTCAAAATTTAAAATTCCCCTTTCTTTTCTTTTTTGACCTCTGGCTCCAGTACAAGAATTAACTTCAAAATGCCCAGGTCGATGTGGTACCCATCATCAATCCATTCAAGCACCCACTATCTCCAAGGAAAATGCCTTCCCAATCTCCCTCCGGAGAACCACCAAAATCTACACAGGCTTAAGATACCTGGTATCTCAGTGTGAATTCTAAACTCATCATCCATGAGGACACAGTCCCATCTGGGAGACAAAGCTGAGACCATACCCAAGTGTTCCTGAACAATATCTCGGTAGTAAGTACCAATAACAAAGTGGTTATTGTTATCACAATAACCAGAACACAGGCAAACCCCCACTTCACAGGTTTTGTATAAAAATCTCTTGAAACTCTTCATGATCGCTAGAGTCATTATTTAATTTATATCATAGGTAACTTTGGTGTTTTATTTTTAATTGAGGATAACTGCTTTACAATACTGTGTGGTTCCTGCCATATAACAACAGGAATCAGCCACAAGTATACATATGCCCCCTCCCTCTTGAACCTCCCCCCATGGCCCCTCACCCCATCCCACAGCTCTAGGCTGTCACAGAGCACCAGGCTGAGCTCCCTGTGCTATACAGCAACTTCCCTCTAGCATCTATTTTCCATATGGTAGTGTATATGTTTCTACCACTACAATCCTACTCTCTCAGTTCGTCCCACCCTCTCCTTCCCTCACCGTGTCCAGTCTGTTCTCTATGTCTGCATCTCTGTTCTGGCCTGATTCATTCTGTTCATCTGGTACTGATGAATATAGGTTCATCAGTACCTTTTTTTTTTTAGATCCAATATATATGCATTGCTGCTGCTGCTGCTGCTGCTAAGTCACTTCAGTCGTGTCCGACTCTGTGCGACCCCATAGACGGCAGCCCACCAAGGCTCCCCTGTCCCTGGGATTCTCCAGGCAAGAACGCTGGAGCGGGTTGCCATTTCCTTCTCCAATGCATGAAAGTGAAAAGTGAAAGTGAAATCTCTCAGTCGTGTCCGACTCTTCGTGACCCCATGGACTGCAGCCTACCAGGCTCCTCTGTCCATGGGATTTTCCAGGCAAGAGTACTGGAGTGGGGTGCCATCGCCTTCTCCATATATATGCATTAATATACAATATTTGTTTTTCTCTTTTTGACTTACTTCACTCTGTATAATAGATTCTAGGTTCATCCACCTCACCAGAACTGACTTAAATTCTTTCATTTTTATGACTGAGCAATATCCCATTGCATATATGTACCACAACTTCTTTATCCATTCATCTGTTGATGGACCTCTAGGTTGCTGGTAGCTTTAGTGTTATCTATAATTTCCTTTGGATAAGCTGATATTGTTTTTGCCCTGTGCCAGCCTAACTTTTCAAAATCTAATTACTAACAGAAAATGCAACAAAAAATAAAATTAAGAATTATAAGTGATTTTTCATACTCTTTCCAGAAGTCAAAAAGGAGCACTTTTTGTAAAGCCTTTAAAATTCATGCCATATTGGCTGGGCTCCTCAAGAACAAACTCAAACAACAAAAGATATTTAAGGTGAATACATTACAATCCCTTATGTTCACATTGCATTCTCAAAACATTTGACGCTGACTCCAGAAACAATCAAAATAAGTCTTAGACATTTGATATTTGCAGCATAAACCCTGAATCCTTACCTGGACTAAAGATTTCTATGAATTTAGTTTGCATTTGATGATAACTGCTCAACCACAAGAGAAAGGAAATGTAGTTACTTTCTTTAGGGTCATTTCATGAGTAGGATTCAGTTAGATCTACAAGTGTGAGAGACTATTTTGCCAAAAATTCAAATCCAGTTGATCAAGTATTAAACTACCTTTGCCTTGAGCTCACTATTTATCTTTACAGAAAATCACTGATTTGATCCCTGGAAACTTTTTATTTAGGAAAAACTACCTCCTTAGAGGCTAATAATGGGTTTTCCCATTTTGCATGTCCAAGTGGCTCTAGATAAGAATATTTTCTTGGTCTTATGTTTTGTGCATTTAAGCAAGAGAGCACCATGATTTGTTACTTCTACTAGGAACCACCAATCTCTCAGAGGGGAAGAGGTCAGACGACCCAAGCTGACTTTCAACCTACCTTTGGGCAGACTCAGTCAGCCTCCCCTTGTGGGGTTCAACTTTCCAAGCAGTTATCTAAGCCAACAATGTCCCTTTTCTCACATCTTCTCTTTCAGAAGTTGAAGAATGTGGTTTCTTCACTATGTCCTATCTGAGTCCTCCAACACCTATCTCTGCCTTTTTCAGTTCAGCTCAGCCCATCTGGTGCATGATGTGAATGTGCTATAGGACAGATAAAAACTTCCTTGGATACTCTGTGATTCTTACCAAGTGCAGAAGTTGCAGAAACCACGGCTTAGGCCAAGATCCTAAAGCGACCCAAATAAAATGGAAGAAGGCGTGACCTTCCCCAAACCACTCGTCCTAGAGATTAATTGCTTTTTAATAATTGCCCAGGCTTGTGGCCATCTCCTCCTATTTTGCTTGATCAGTTTCATTCCAAAATAGGCATCTTTTGCTAAAAACCAAATTTTAGCCAAAGATATTCAGCACTTTTGTTGAACTATCTCGAGGCTGTTTCAATCTGGTATTTTTTTTTTTTTTTTAATAATGACAGCCACAATTTATTGAGGTTTTACTCAAGTTTGCAACTCACAGTTGTAAGCACTTTACAGTATTTTTCCTATCATTTAATCTTCACAATCAGTTGCCAGGTAGGCACACTTATCCCCACTCCACCTTTGAGGACTGAGACCCAAGGATGGGAGGCACCTCCCTTAAAGTGGCAGACCTTGGATTTGAATACATGCAGCTCTGGAATCCAAGCCCTCCGCTCCCACTTCACAACACAGCACCATCTTCACCAGCACCATACTTAGCATTAACACAGAACCTTGAAACAGCCCACACATTCTTTTATGGAATCTCATCTTCACAGCTGGTATTTTTTAATCTGGTATTTTTTAATATCCTGCTTAAAAGTCACCTTTCTGAAGAATAAAGTTATTTCTGAGACCCTATCCTCTGAAATTCATTTTTAAAACCTCATTTGGCTTGCACAAAACAGTGAAAGCCAAGGTCACAGTTCTCAAACGATTCTTCTGTAAAAACAAAGATTAATTCCCATATGTTGAAGTAATAACATAACACTAGCTCTTCAGTTTTCTCTTTGAAGTCAGCCTCTCTGTCTTCAGCTGGTCCTGCAGCTCTCATGCAATGGCCTTCTCTAAAACATTCTCAGAGCCCCATTTTTCCTTCGCTTTCCTGAAACTCATTCCAAAATCTAGTAACACTGCCAGAGCGAGGGTAGGTGGGTAGGGGCAGGCTGTTGGTTCCAAATACACTTCTGGCACCTACTGCAACTTTTTAAAAGAACTGCAGATGAGCAAGACGAAAACACTGTCAGATTAGAGCATCAATCTCTTTAGCCAAGGATCCAGAAGCTTATCAAAAGAGGATGTGCACGGAGCCGCCATTTGAGCAGACGCAGCACATCTCGGCTTCATTTTCTTTGCCCTCCAGAGCTCTTAATGGGCAGTGACATTAAACACAGGTCTTATCAGATCTGACAAGCTCATTTCTTGCATGCTCTTAGCTACGGCGCTATCTTGTACAGACACCTTTGCTTGTTATTAAGCTATTGTATCTCAGTTTCACATCCAGCCTTTTGTACCCTAAGTTGTAATGGGGCAGGGACTCTGCAAACCACTTCTCTGCTTTGCCAGCAAGTGCCCTGTTAGGCTTGACCAATAAGGGGAGCTAGAGAGACTATGGAAATATTAGAGGAGGGAAACTAGTCCTTTCCATTTCCTTAGCCCTATGAGGATGCCTCACTCAGGCATCCACATGAACAGCAGAAGTCGGTTCCATTTTCCAGCTTCTTTCCACACTCCTCATTGTACCCCTCAGAGATACCAGCGCCATCCAGGCAGAGCCCCTCCTCTGAAGGTCTGAGTCCCAACAATGTGGGATCCTCCTCAGAGCTGCTGGGTTCTGATAACCCCAATCACTTCCCTGTGTTCCCCTAACCCTAGGAGGGCAGCTGCTTCCTGTAGTCACTACCTCTGTTTTCCCTGTTGCTTTTTCAGTCCGCTTATCCATTCTATTTAATCCCCCAATTGATTAAACTGATCAATTCTGAGAGTTGGACTATAAAGAAAGCTGAGCACCAAAGAACTGATGCTTTTGAACTGTGGTGTTGGAGAAGACTCTTGAGAGTCCCTTGGACTGCAAGGAGGTCCAACCAGTCCATCCTAAAGGAGATCAGTCCTGGGTGTTCATTGGAAGGAATGATGCTGAAGCTGAAATTACAATACTTTGGCCACCTGATGCGAAGAGTTAACTCATTGGAAAAGACCCTAATGATGGGAAAGATTGAGGGCAGAAGGAGAATGGGATGACAGAGGATGAGATGGTTGGATGGCATCATCAACTCGATGGACATGGGTTTGGGTGGACTCTGGGAGTTGGTGATGGACAGGGAGGCCTGATGTGCTGTGGTTCATGGGGTCACAAAGAGTCGGACACAACTGAGCGACTGAACTGATTGATCTAATCTGTCAAATCCCTATTTCCAATTCTCCCTATAGAAATAACTAGTATAGTTTCTACTTCACCATCTAGACTCTGACTGTCATGAAAGTACAGCCTTTCATTGATTTTAAAACTTAACACTTTCAAACATTATGCCATTTACCATTTCATAGACTTAACTGGGAATCAGTGAAGGAGGAAACAAGAAATTGTTTCCAATCATCCCAGGCCAGCGGTGCTAGACCTTGATCATTGGTAATGAAATAACTGATCACACACAGGTAGAAAGTGTTCAACTGCCAGAGAACTTAAAACCCCTACACAACCATGCTTTGTACCTTTCTTGGAGGGATACCTTCCTTGACCTTTTCTCTGGCACACATACTTCTATTTGTCCCCACCATCCCCTCCTTGCCAACCTCAGAACCAGGTAAATTTGTGAAGTCTGGAGTTAACAACCACCCAGCGGGTGTATGTCTTCTGATGGAAATGAAATGAAATGCAGCATTTCTTAAAAAGCCAATTATTTCCAACCTGTTTCATTAGAGTCAAACATGCTAAATGAGCATGTAACATATTGACTTTTGTGCCCTGTGGCATCTGGGGCCATAAATGTCCTGCTTGTCATAACACTCATCTCCATAGTGCCTGCAAAACAGGACCCTCCCCAGGAGAGCTCACATCGCTCATTCGTAACTCAGGATGGCAAGGAGACAGACTGCCTAATGTAACAGAGGTGATCTCCCCTGCACTTCTGCACACAGGGCTGGACCTGCTGCACCCACCCACCTCACTACAAGTGAGGAAGCCTCTCCACCTGTGTCTGAACAGATGGCAGACCATACAATGCCATTCTCCAAGAGACAGGAATAAGGCTGCCAAGGAATTGTCCCAGGCAGGGAGACAGCGAGGTGAGCCCTGACGAAGCCCACTGGAAATACTTAAGCTTGGAATCAGAACAACCTGAATTTGAATCTTGGCTCTTACACTTATTCAGTACAAGACTTTGGACAAGTTACTTAACAACTCTGAGCCTCAGTTTCCTCCCTTGGAAAAGGGAACTGATAATGCCTATTACACAGCTGTTGTAATGATTAAATGATATAATATACATAGAGCTGCTTATATGGTGCCCTGCTGCTGCTGCTGCTAAGTCGTTTCAGTCGTGTCCGACTCTGTGCGACCCCATAGACAGCCTCCTACCAGGCTCCTCTGTCCCTGGGATTCTCCAGGCAAGAACACTGGAGTGTGTTGCCATTTCCCTCTCCAATGCACGAAAGTGAAAAGTGAAAGTGAAGTCGTTCAGTCGTGTCCGACTCTTAGCGACCCCATGGACTGCAGCCCACCAGGCTCCTCCATCCATGGGAGTTTCCAGGCAAGAGTACTGGAGTGTGGTGCCATTGCCTTCTCCGGGGATTTTGGACTGCCGAGGGAGTCGTTCTTTCAGTGCTTCCTTTCATCACCTTTGCTATAGGTATAATGATAAGCACAAAGCAGAAAAATTAACTTCTTGAGTTCTTTAAAATGATCTGGAAGAGGCACATGTCTTACCCTTCTCTTCACCACCTTCCCATTGCTTCCGGCACAGCTCCTAGAAACAGGTGGGAATGCGTTTCCTAAGCTCCTCCTATAATACATTCTTCATTCCTGACAAGGTTTCTCTCTTTCCCACTGTCTACTGGAGAAATACTAATGACTCTACTTCTGATAATCAGCAAGAGCAGAGGCTCAGCTTTCTCCAGATCCAGCCAGGAAAACCCCAGGTATTCATCAGAGGTGCATGCAAAACTCTCAACTCGCCCCCTGCACCTTTACACAGGTGTGGTATCTGGGGTTCGCCAGGGAAACTGCATAATTACTTATAAAGAGTACCTTCTGATTGTTCCTTTCTCTGCCAGTGCAATCTCTCCTAATAACGTAACCCAACTGAATGCTTCCTAATTCTGTCAGAATGCATTTAATTATCACTGCTTCTTCTGTTGGTGAGCTGTCAGTGAAGTTTTTGATTTGTGATGGAAGTAGGGGAGTCATAAAGTATTTTGGTGACAGCTCCTTGATTAGGCAGCATTGCAGCAAAACAAGTTGTCACAATAAAACTGATTAATCAAGTTGTCAGAGTAAAACAAATTAATGCCACAAAAACTTTGCTAGAAATTACCTCCATATCTTAGGGTATTTGACTGATGGATTCCTTCAGTTAGCAGAAAACTTCCATCTTGTGAGCACATCCAAGTCTGCACTTGGGATCTGAGTTGGGCCAGCCTCCCTGTAGCAGAGAGGCAACTGAAAACCAAGAGACATATCTGGAGAATACAGTCATGGACTTGATTTTCAGAGATATTTTCTTCCTGCCTAACTACTTGGGAGACTATTAATACCAAAATATAATCTAAAGCTATAAAGTTTCAATGCAAAATAAGTACAAAGGCCATTGGTAAAACCAGTGGGTCTGAATTTCATTTATTAAAATATTTAATCAGTCCTCTGGCTGGAAGGACACTCTGAATTTTGTCTTCTATATCTCTCTGACTCAAAGAAAGACTTTGCCCATAATGGAGACGTAAGTCACAGGACCTGTCTACCACAGTTCATTAACACAGATGGTGCTACATGGCTATACAGAGCCCCCTCCTCTCACAACTAGAGACTGGACCAGGAGTGGGTATGACCACTGATTCTGCTATAAAATGATGACCTGGATCAATCGCATTCCATCCTTCAAGACTTTAACCAGGATATAGAATGGGCTGGTTAACCAGGGGATCTGAAGGTGAAAAATCATCCTAACGTAATGCAGCATCACTAAGTGTCACAGCAATCCAAAGTTATAAGTAAGCAAAAGCTTTTACGTAGAGAAAAGATACAGGGCAGGGCAGGAAGAAGTCAGTGGGGTAGCAAAAAGGGAAAGAGGCAGTAGCCCATAAAAGAGTTAGAGCCAACACCAATCACTTGAGCAGCCTCCATTCCAGGAGTATCTCCAGGTTCAATTCCAGTTTGTAGTCTCAGAATAAAAACCCTTCCACTTGAGAAAATGGGGTGGCTCTCTTTCTCACAAACACTACAACAAAGGAAAGGGGACCATAAGAGAGTGAGTGATGTTCAAACTATTAAGAACAGATCACTGAGTATGCCATACGAGAGTATATTGACTATGTATCACACCATAACATGTCAACTGGTGCCAGTCTATGGGAGTTCTACTACAGTGCCAGGCATTGCAAATTACCTCTGCACTGGGAGAAAAGGTTAAAACACAAAACATTGCCTCTGGGGCATTCCCACTAGAAGCTGATAACTGTACCTGACGAGGGTTGATATTTGATGCAGCAAAACCATCAGTGGGCTCCTTTCTTTGAAGGCATTGGGCACAATATTTCTTTCTCTGATAAACCATCACCTTAAGGAGACCTTGGCCACACCACCTTTGAGGGCAGAGACCCCCATCTTGGAAGGGAGAAATGATAAAGTGGAAAGAAATAAAGGTATTGTGACCAGGTCTAACCCCAAATAATATCCTAGGATTATAAAAAAAACTTTGTCCTTTCATCTTCCAAAGGAATAAAGGGCCAATACCTACACAGATACGTGCTCACACATTTATGGCACAAATTATTTTAAAATGAAACATGATGTAAGAATATATTTGAGTTCAAAAAGTTGAATTATCAAATATCAGATATCCCAATCATTCTGAGCAATGTACTCCTAAAAAATAATGAAGCAATGAGGTTTTAATGCTCTAGAGAATACATGTGCTGTGCTTACTTGCTCAGTCGTATCCAGCTCTTTGCAACACCATGGACTGTAACCCGCCAAGGCTTCTCTATCCATGGGGATTCTCCAGGTAAGAATACTGGAGTGGGTTGCCATGCCCTCCTCCAGAGGATCTTCCCAACCCAGCAATCAAACCCAGGTCTCCCACATTGCAGGATGATTCTTCACTGGCTGAGCCATCAGGAAAGCCCAGGGAATACATATGTTTCATCTATTCCACTACTGCTGTGCAAGTCAACACAAAGACCACAGAACACCGGAAGTAAATCTGGCAACTGGAAGGTACAAGGTCAACTCACAGTTAGTTTCCAAGTTAGAGCAAACGTGCTACCTCCTTTAGAGACGTGATGGGGCCATGGGGTGCAGGATCAGAGTTGAGGGAAGTTTAGAATAATTCCAGTCTGCACAGTTCTTTACAGTTCGTAATCCTGTCTCACCCACATCAGCTCATTTTGACCCTCCTCGGTACAACCCCAAGATTTAGATCCTGTTATTACTCTCATTATCTCCATTTTATAGTGAAGAAAACAGGCTTGTAGAGATCAAAAAGACTTGCTGTTCGGGAAAGGCATCCTTTGTGGCAGCCATACCCTTCCAAACTACATGTGGCAGGATACTTTTCAAAGCCCGGTCTGGTTATGTATGATCTGGCTAGGATCCCAAGCAACAGGCACAGCTGGCATCAGGACCACAGCCTGGCAACTCTGGCAGTCTCTAAGCCCACCCTGGGTGACTGCTCCTGCCTGCCTGGAAAGTCACGACCACTGAAGCCCATCCACCAAACTCTATCCCTGCCATATTCAGCTTCTGGCTAAAATGCAGCCTGGTCCCCCATTCTCGTTCCTTCCCACCCTCACCCTTCCTTCCGCTGCTGCCCTCCTGCCAAATCCAGTCCTCTGAGCCCAGTGGAACCCTCATTAAAACACCCCCTCTGCCCCCTAGCTTTAATGGCATCTGAATTTGTGTCTTTCGAGATGACTTCCGCAGCTAGGAAGCAACGGCCCACTTTTCAATGCACTGTTTTCTAAACATGACCTGTTGTTTCGGATCTTCTTGGCTTTGGTTTTTTTGTTCTGTTTTGTTTTGTTTTTCTGTATCGGAATATAGTTGCTTTACAGCAACGTGAATCAGCTATATGTGTACATACATCTCTCTTTTTTGGCTTTTCTCCCTATTTAGGTCACCACAGAGCGCTGAGTAGAGTTCCCTGTGCTAGATTCTCATTAGTATCTACTTTATACATAGTGCTTAGCCGCTCAGTCGTGTCCGACTCTTTGCAACCCCATGGACTGAAGTCCGCCAAGCTCCTCTGTCCGTGGGGATTCTCCAGGCAAGAATACTGGAGTGGGTAGCCTTTCCCTTCTCCAGGGGATCTTCCCAACCCAGGGATCGAACTCAGGTCTCCCATATGACAGGGGGGTTCTTTACCATCTGAGCCACCACCCTGTTAACATAAAACCCCAACGTTCAAGATTTGGGGAAAGGATGAGTGTGTCATGGGAGAAAACCAGAAGCCGAACTTCAGAAGGCAGACTAGCAAAGGAAGGATTTCCAAAGAGAAGTTCCACGGCTTCCTTCCAATCTAACTTGAGCCCCAAGTATACATAGCAGTGTATGTCAATTACACATAGTGGTGTGTGTCAACCCCCGTCTCCCCATTCATCCCACCCTCCCCTTCGCTCACACTGTTCCCTCTGCCTGACATGCTCTTTTTGCCACTCTGTGCCACCCTCATTCCTGACCCCTATCTTCCTCTCAAGCACTAACTCATCTTCATGTCTCTTCTCTGGGTATCCGCTTCTGACCACTTCCTTCTATCATAGCTCTGCTCTGTGCAAGGTTTTGCAGTGTTCTGCTAGTTATAAATCACTCCTTTCTTTTGCTACCATCTAGTTACTTTCTTTTCTTTATTAGTTTATCTTTTTTATTTTTTTATTAATCTAGTTTATCTTTTTATCAAAGGCTAACATGTACATGGTATAAAGAGGAAATAATTCTATAAGGCTTCACCACACTCTGCATTTCACTTCCCACTCCCAAGAGGTGATCACTTTCAACCCTCTTACCTGATTTTCTCTTCAATTTATTCCTGTGTCACTAAATAACCTGCTGGCAAGGCTACTTTTAAAAACTTTTAGATTCTGTTGACTCATCTGGAAGATGAAGATGTAACTTCCTCCTCTTGGTCCCACCAGGTATATGCACACTTCCCACTCCTGTGCCTATTCTCTATCCCTGTAGAGCCAGAAGGTAAGTTTGGTTAGGTCGACATTTAGTTTCTGCATCACTGTGATTGCCTGTATGTTCTTCACAGCGAAGCCATTTGTACACTATTATTGTTTTTCCATTCCTGCATATTTTGCTTCCCTGGGCTATTTAGTTTCCAAGACTAAATAATGGTCTTGCTGGTTTTCTATGTCCTTCTCACTGATTTACCCTCAAGTTCTCCTCCAATTATATGAATTTCTTCTCAATGCATTCAAACACATTAGGTGTTCTGTTAACTTTCTGGTTTTGGAGAAATCTCCCTGACTGCAACTTGAACTTGTTCTCCATGCCTGCTACACAGCTGTCATCTTGGACCCTCTTCTCACCACTATGCTGGGTATTTCCTTCACCTCTGCTTTGTGTTAGAGCCTGTTTCTTAAACCCCATGCCTTTGTTTTCTTTAGATTACTTCCTCATCTTGGTAAGTGCATCCTTTAGTTGCTTCGTAGGCAAGAGTGTGCACAGGAAATAAATTTTTTTGAGATCTTGAATCTCTGAAAATATCTTTGTCCTACCTTCCTATTTATTGATTCTTTGAGTATAGAATTCTTGGTTGGAAATTATTTGCCTCTCAGATTTCATAAGTATTACTCCATTGTCTTTTAGCTTCAGGTGTGGCTGTCCTTGATGTCCTAAAATTTTACAGTGCTGTGCCCTGGTGTAGCTCCATTTGCATTCAGTATGCTGATTCTGGACATCCAAGTCACTCATTTTGAGGAATTTTTACTGAGCCTTTTTTTTTCAGTGATTCTTTGTTTCCCACCTGACTTATTCCTTCCAGAGTTCCCATTACTCAAGTTCAGATCTCTTGGAGGTCTTTCGCTTTGCTTTCCTCTTTCCCACATCTGCCTTTTTCCTCTGCTCCAAGGAGATTCTTGCCTGGAGAATTCCATGGACAGGGGAGCCTGGTGGGCTAGAGTCCATGGGATCTCAAAGAGTCAGATACGACTAAGTGAATAACAATTTCAAGAAGATTTACCCAATTTATCATCATTCACTCATTCTCTTAACAAACTTCTGTAGAGTGTCTACTGTTTACAAAGTAAAATTCAAGATGCTGGACATGTTGCTGTGAAAAACAAACAAACAAAAAAACTTCGATTTTGGATCATACAGTCTTTGGACCCAACTACTGAGCTTTTGGTTTCTGCTGCCAAATTTTAAATTTCCAAGAGCTGTTTGTGATCTCTGAGTGTTCCTTCTTTACAGCATCCTATTCTGGGGTTTGGCTGCACTGTATTCTCTTATCATCTTTTATCTCTTTGAGCATTTTGATAGATTTCTTTGAAGTTTTTTTTTGCTTCTTACATATTTGCCATTTCCTCAAAGTTTCCTTTGTTTGTTTGTTTTGGTTTGTGTCTTTCATGTTAGGTGCTTTCCTCAAATACTTGTATCTGTTTATATTTAAAAGTGGCAAGTTTCAGCATCACTAATCATCAAAGAAATGCAAATCAAAACTACAATGAGATAACACCTCACACCTGTCAGAATGGCTATCATCAAAAAGATAAGAAACAAGTGTGGGCGAGGAGGTAGCGAAAAGGCAACCTTTGTGCGCTGTTGGTGGGAGTGTAAGTTGGTGCAGCCACCGTGGAAAATAGTATGGAGGTTCCTCAAAAAATTGAAACGAGAACTGCCATCGTGTAGTGAAGTGAAAGTCACTCAGTCGTGTACGACTCTTTGTGACCCCATGGACTGTAGCTCACCAGGCTCCTCTGTCCATGGAATTCTCCAGGCAAGAATACAGGAGTGGGTAGCCATTCCCTTCTCCAGGGGATCTTCCCAACCCAGGGATCGAACCCAGGTCTCCTGCATTGCAGGTGGATTCTTTACCATCTGAGCCACCAGGGAAGCCTAAGAATACTGGAGTTGGTAGACTAGCCCTTCTCCAAAACCCAGGAATCAAATTGAAGTCTCCTGCATTGCAGGTAGATTCTTTACCAGCTGAGCTACCAGGAAAGCCCCAGAACTACCATATGATTCAACAATTCTGTTTCTTGGTATTTATCTGAAGACCAAAAAAAAAAAAACATTAATTAGAAAATATATATGCACCGCTATGTTCATTGCAGCATTATTTACAATAGCCAAGACATGGGAACAACCTAAGTATCCAATCACTGATGAATGGATAAAGAAAATGTGGTGTGCTTACACGTGTATAAATATATGAATATTATTCAGCCATAAAAAGGAAGAAGTCTTGCCGTTTGCACAATATAGATGAAACTTCGGGGCATTATTCTAAGTTAAATAAGTCAGACAGAGAAACAAATACTGTTCAAGCTCATTTATTGTGGAATCTTAAAAGCAATAATAATCAGCTCATGTATACACAGATCAGTGGTTGCCAGAGGCAGGAGGTGGGGTGTAGCTGCTGCTGCTATGTGCTCAGTTGTGTTCGACTCTGTGACTCCACGGACTGTAGGCCACCAGGCTCCTCTGTCCATGGGATTTCCCAGGCAAGAAGACTAGAGAAAATTGCCATTTCCTTCTCCAGGGGATCTTTCTGACCCAGGGATCAAACCCAGTCTTTTGCATCTTCTGCATTGGCAGGCAGATTCTTTACTCCTGAACCCCCTGGGAAGCCTGGGTGGGGTGTAGGGGGTGGGAAAAAAGAAGAGGCTCAAAAGTTACAGACTTTCAGCTATAAAGTAAGTAAGTCACAGGGGGGTGTAGTGTATAGCATGGTGACTGCAGTTAATACATGGTGAATGAAGTTAACAAATGTCTTGCATATCTGAAACTTGCTAAGAGAGTAGATCTTCCAAGTTCTCATCATAAGAAAAAAAAGTTGTAACTATGTATGGTGACTGATGGTAACAAGACTTACTGTGGTGGTCATTTTGCAATATATACAAGTATTGAATCATTATGTTGTACATCTGAAGCTAATATAATGTTATATCTTAATTATACGTCAATTTAAAAAAAAAGACGGCCTGCTAAAACTGATTGGAAGCTCTTTGTGTATGGCTTGGGCCCACTGACATTGTAGATCTGGCTCTACTATTCTTGCAGAAACTCTGAAATTAATTCCTGTAGGTCTTTCCTTTTGGACTGGTCAGATTTCCCAGAAAAATCTTAGGACCATTCAATTATATTAACTTTTACCTAATCCCCTATTTCAGTACAGTAATCTCAACTTTAACTGCCCTCGGTCCTTGGTACAGAGACTCCCTGTTTTACCTTACATACAATGAAGATGGACATCCTTCTGGTTGCACAGGTAATATAGTAATGGCGATGATAATGATAGTACTAGTTATCTATTGCTGCATAACAACTTACCCCCAAAATTAGCAACTTAAAACAACAAGCATTATCTCCGAGCTTCTGTGAGTCAAGACACATGCCTCCACCCTCAGATCTCTCACGAGGTTCTAACAAGAAGTCAGCTGATGCCAGTCCTATCTGAAGTTTCAATTAGGGGAAGATCCTGGCAGTGCCCTGGATTTTATCTTCACTTGAAGGTATTTCTTAATTTTAGCACTGTTTGCCATCTGGAGAGGCTGAGAAATTCATCAATGCCTGGCTCTGTTTTGTTTATCAGTATTTCCCTCAATATATCTCTGTCCTCTTGCATTTCACTATAAGCAACAAGGAAGCAGCAGGCAGCACCTTCAGCCCCGTACTTTGAAATCTCCTTACCTAGATGACTCAGTTCACTGGGCCCATTTTTTACTTTTTACTTTCCACATCGCTGTAGGCAATAATATCAAGTGTCTGCCACGACATCTCAAAGACCTCCCTTCCCCAAACTTCCATAAAATGTTTCTTATTTCCCTTTGAGACCTCACTGGCAGCATCATCAAAGTTCAGATTTCTACATCTGTTCAACTTAACTTAGGTTTTCGCAGATATACACATCAGAAAATCTTCCCAGGCCTCATCCACTGGCCAATTAGAAATCTACTCCATATTTTTAGGTATTTGTTACAGCATCAGCTCTCAGGTGGGACCAAAACCTCTATTAGATAGCTATTGCTGTATAACAAAGTATCCCAAACTTAGCAGCTTAAAGCATTTATTATCTTATCATTCCTATGGGTCTAAAATCCAGACACAGCTTGGCTGGGTGCCTGTACCTCAGGGTCTCCCTCAAGGCTGCCGGCAAGGAGCCAGCTGAGCAGAGAATCCACTTCCAGGCTTTTGCACATCCTGCTAGCAGCATGCAAGTCCTCACGGACTTTGACACTGAAGACCTCAGTTCTTTGCTTGCTGTCAGTTTGGAGCTTCCCTCAGTTCTCTGCCATATGGGCCTTTCCATAGGGCAGCTCACAACATGGCAATTGGTTTTCCCTGGAGAAAATGAGTAAGAGAGTGAGAGAGGGAAGCCCATGGCTGATCAGTCTTTTTCATAACCTAAGCTAAGAAGTGACACCATCACTGTTCCAAAATTTTGTTGGTTAGTTATGAGACGCTATCTCCAGTCCACACTCAAGGGAACAGGATTACATAAGAACATAGATACCAAGTGATAGAAATCTTTGGAGGTCATCTTGGAGACTGTCTACCACAATACTATAACTGAATATAATATAATTATCACCAATAAAAGCAAGACATGAGCCAAGGCATTGAGAAGTCACACAATAACAGAAACACAGAACAGAGAGAGGAAAGGTCTTCTCTTTAGAGTGAGCAAAAGTCGCTCAGTCGTGTCTGACTTTTTGTGACCCCATGGACTATACAGTCCATGGAATTCTTCAGGCCAGAATACTGGAGTGGGTAGCCTTTCCCTTCTCCAGAGGATCTTCCCAACCCAGGGATCAAACAAGGGTCTCCTGCATTGCAGGCAGATTCTTTACCAGCTGAGCTACCAGGGAAGTCCCTTCCCTTTAGGGTGGTTTTTGCCAATTTCACATTGTGGTTTTGCAGTATTCACTGACACACTGGCTGCTTTGTTGGTTGGTAATGCAAACTTCCCAAGATCTCTAAAATCTAATTATGGTTGTTATGCAACAATTTTCACAATATTAAACTTATGTGAGTCAAGTATTATATAACTAGGGGTACTATTAAGATCTGGAGAAGAGAAATATACACTGAGAAGTGTAATCATCATACTCATGAAATTCACAGCATAGAAGGAACCTCAGCTTCCTGGGGTGACACTGATAATTCCTGCCATAACTTGTCCAGCTTTCCTGCTTGCCTCCCTCTACTTCACACCGACATCAGTTCATAGGATTCGTCACTGATTGGCATCTAAGCTATTTACCCATTCACTGGTCAACCACAAAGCACTAATTGAGCTCCTGCTGTATGCTAGGCCTGCACTAGGCACTTAAGAGAATTAGTCATGGCCCCCATCCTTCAGAAGCACACAGTCTGAAGGGGTAGGTGAACATATACAAACCTTTGGGCTGGGTGGATGGGTCCAAAACAATATTCCAGGTGGTGGTCATAGCAAGGGTACAGCAGAACCAAAACTTGTTTCTTGGTTTAAAGTTATGTCCAGTATAAGGACGTGGAGGAGAAAATTCATGGCTCACATGTCTGTTTGTCTTCAAAAATCCCATAGAGATGTTTCTCTGCCTAGGAGCATCAGAAGACCATAAGTAGAAAGTTCAGGGAAAACTTTCTCACTCAGACTTGTCTAAAAAAAAAGCAGGTTGCCATGGAAACCACTCTATTTATTTATTCTATTTATTCTCTTTTATCTGTTCCAATCATGGCCTCTCACTTTCTCCACTAAGCCTCGCTCCTTCTCTTTCATTCTTAGAACCTTGACTGTGCCACTCCTTTTGCCTACAGCACTCCTTCAACCCAATCTTCCTTCATCTTCCTAGCTCCCGCTTCCCTCTCAGCTCAGCTTGAATACTACTTTCTTTGGAAATGCCTTCTGTAAGCACCACCACCCACAGAGCAGAGCGCTCCCCATTAGCCTCAGAGTTGTCCCTGCTCTAACATTCTTCATCACTATTCAGTGTCTGCCTCTCCATATTGCTGGACTGTAAGCTCCTTAAGGGCCACCAAGGCTGTTATTTGTCATCTTCCCAGAACCTAGCAGAGGACATGGCATATGAGAATGTGCAGTTGAATGGATGAATGGAAAGTGAACAGAGCATTCTCTCTCCCTGCAAGAGGCTAAATAGCCAGTGGATGGGAGTGGCATAGAGAAGATTCTGGACAAGGCAACAGGGTTGGGGCTTTCAGGTGGACGACATGAACTTTTTACTCCCTTCCAACTCTACAGTTTTAGGATATATCAAAGGATAAAGCAATAACAACCTCATTCTTCCTCTATCTGCTCCTTCAAGTACATAATAAAGTCTAATAATTGCAAATCAACCCCCAAACAAGACCAAGTACAAAGGAAATGATCTTTTATTAAAGATAGATTTGAAGGGTCAAATGTAACTATTGGTTTCTTTCTTCACTGCTGCTCTTCAAAGGTAAATAAAGCATCTGATGGAGTAGGAGAACCTCTTAGAGTCCAAGTTCTGAGCTGAATTCTGACTCACCCTTTAGTGCCTGAGCCTCCCTACTGGCCGCACTTACAGGATGGTTGTTCATACATGATTTGGCTGCTGGCCAACCTTGACAACTCAGTGAACACTATGAAACTTCCCCCTAAATGCACATAGACACACATATTTAGAAAGTTGCTCTCTATTCATCTCCCTTGAGATCATACAGACCTTGGGTTGAGACGCCCGGCCTAGCATGAAGCAGTTACCAAGGTTTTATGTTCTTGAGAACATAGGTCACCAAAAGCACTGCTTCCCTTTCCTTCTCAAATCCTCGGGGTGACAGCAACCAATGCAGATCTGACAGCCACAAGCTTCACCAGCCACTGGCAGACACTGAACAATCTGGAAAGTCCAGATTACAAACTCCTTGAGCTCTGGGTCTAGGTGTTCAGTGTGGGATCTCAAGTGAAAACACACCAAGAGGGAACGACCCATGGTGAGTTCAAAGAAAGACAGACGTGGATGAGGAAAGACAGGATACAGAGACAGCCTGAAGAAGATACCAATGATACCCAGAGAAAGAAGTGCATCCTGGGAACCAGGGGCCAGGATGGGAGCTTGGTTGCCTCGGGCATGGCCTCCCCACAGTGGCCCCCCAGCGTGTGCACAGCGGCCATGAGAAGAGGCGAGGCTGGACACTGAAAAACTGTTTAACTTGTTAGCACGTTAATCAGTAAGAACCAGCGTAACATTTGTGCTTTGCATCCACAGAAGACAAACTGAAGAAAACTATTTCTCCAGCCTTAAATATTTTCTCCCTGGAGCCAACCTCCTTCAAAATCCACAGCGATATGGTGAGTGGGGAGATGAAGCACTTGGCTATGCTATACTTAGCTCTGACTCAAAGACCAGCTCTTCAAGCTCTTCGCTTGCTCCTTCTCTCCAGCTGGTTTCAAGAGCAGCAAAAGGCTCCAATTAAATAGCCAAGAATTTGCAGTCTCCTGTTGAGGCTTCTGATGTTTCTTATCCTGGAGCCTAGAAGAGTGGTTGGGAAGAGGAGGACAGCAGCTCTAGGGTCAGAGGTCAAGTTCAATCCCCCTCCACCCCTCCCTCCCAGAACAGATAACCCTCAGACCACCCTACCCTGGCCAATACCAGGGTGATCCTGCCCTGACTTCACCTCGGGGCTTCTGAAGGCTTCTCTGACCCCCGCAGGCCAGGGAGGTGGGAAATGCAGCAACAGTGGTTAAGAGTATCAGTCAGACCCAGTTTTGAACCCCAGTCCGCCTCTTACCACCCCCTTATCTCCAGTTACTTAGCTTCTCTAAGTTCCAGCTTTGTTATCTGTAAAATGATCTGAATAATACCTGCCACCTAGGGTTGATGTATTACATGTGACAATGCAGGGAATGCATTTAGCATAATACGTGTTGCATGGTAGCAATTCAGCAAACATCAACCACTATGATTAAACCTTCCTCTCTCTCCAGCTCCAGCAAAACACTGAATTAAGCCTGCATACTGAGAAGGGGATGACAGAGGATGAGATGATTGGATGGCATCATCGACTCAATGGACATGAGTTTGAGCAAACTCCAGGAGATGGTGAAGGATGGGGAAGCTGGGTGTGCTGCAGTCTGTGGGGTTGCAAAGAGTCGGACACAACTGAGTGACTGAACAACAATGACAAAGCCTCTATGCTGGCACTTAACCACACTGGGTTGGTTGAAATGGGCTCATTTCACCACTCCTCAGAAAAAAGCTTACTCCAACTCCAGCACCTGTCTTACCATGGGCACTCCATAAGTGTTTGACACATAGTAAAGTTAAGAGCTAGAAAGGAAGGACTTCCCTGATGATCCAGTGGTTACGAATCCACCTTCCAATGAAGGGGACATGGGTTCAGTCACTGGTCAGGGAACAAGCCACAGGGCAACAAAGCCTGTGTGCCACAGCTACTGAGCCTGTGTGCTCTGGAGCCCACACCACAACTGGAGAGAAGCTCTCGGGCCGTGTAGGGAAAGAGCAAATTAACCAAGATGGTAGTGGTCAGGCTCTCTCGTCCCACATTGTGTAAATACATGGTTATGTAACAGCTGAGACCACATAGCACCTTGCATGCACGCATACACACACTTGCCCCGGCCCCTCTTGTTCTGTAAACATTTATAATCTCCACCTGAAAAAGCTCTTGCTCCAAGGCTGTGCCCCCTGGTCAACCACAAGAGGAGAATACAGCATGTCTGCTGCTGCCACAGCCGCTGTCCAGTCAGGAAAAAATAAACATGCCTGTAGTTCCTACAGCTCCTTGAGTTTTCGCAATTCCAGCTTCCCCACTCATACCCTACCTACCCTGGTTCAGCGAACAGTGAGATACAGCAAGACAGGCCACAAGAAAGATACTCGTGCAGCAACAGCCAAATAAGGAAGTAAATAAGTAAATATTTTAAAACTAATAATAGTAATATTTTTTTAAAGCTATAAAGGAAAAAGTCACAATATCTCTGGCCACTAAAGTCCCACACCAGGCAATCCTCAGACACTGGCTGGGTGTCCCACAATTTAACTCAGTCTGACACTACCTGGAGACAATATCAGATTCCACCGGTTAAGGATTCATTCCTACAAGACCCCCCACACACACCCCACTTTAAGCCCTAATCACAAGTCATCTATGCTTTTTGACAGGCTGGCTATAAATCACGGCTTCCCTTGACTCCTTCCTGGGGTTCAACTGATTTTCTAGAGCAGCTTCTAGAACTCCAGAAAACAGTATACTTACTAGATCACCATTTTTTTTATAAAAGGATGTAACTCAGGAACAGCCAGATAGAAGTGTAGGGCAAAGTATAGGGGAGGGGCACAGAGCCTCTATGTCCTCTCCAGGTGCACCACCTCCTGGCACTTCCACTTGTTCACCAACCCAGAAGCTCTCTGAATCCCATGAATCCCATAATTTAGGTGGTTTGTGTGTTTTTTTTTTGGCCACCTCTTGCTGCATGTGGGATCTTAGTTCCCAGACCAGAGAATGAACCCATGCCCCCTGCTTTGGGAATGTGGATTCTTAACCACTAGACCACCAGAAAGTCCCTCCATATTTTAGAGATTTTTATGGAGGCTTCACTGGGTAGGTGTGGTTGATTAAATCATTGTCCATTGACAACCGATTCCACCTCCAGCCCCTCTCTCCCGCTCCCCAGAGACTGGGAGATGGTCTGGTAGGGCTGAAAGTTCCAGGCCGCTAATCACTTGGTTGGTTCCCTGGCAAGCAGTTTCCATCCTGTGATATCCAAGGGCCATTAAAAAATTACCCCATAACATACACTCAGGTGTGATTGAAGGGGGGCCTGTTATGAATAACAAAAGACTCTTTTTCATTTACAACTCATCACCGAGGAAATAATACTTGGCTCTGGGCCAAGACCAGGAACAAGGCACGTCTTATCATAAATCACGTTACAGGAACACACTACACATAGGGTCAGCTCACATCTTCCTATCAATATGGACGCAGAAGAGAGCTGTGGAACCTACTCAGGCTTCTGGAATTTTCTCTGTAATATGCTGCTCTTTCTGGTTTGTTCTCTCTGACTTGCCTATTCAACCCCTTGCCCTTTAAACTAAATGAGTCATGTGGGGAAGGGACCCCTGCCTCCACTTAAGGTCTGTGAACTTGGTGAAACCTTCAGTCATCAGCTGAGGCAGAATTAACATTCGTTAATTCAAGCCAGCGGTCCTGGGCCCTCATCTGCATGGGTTATAACATACCCTGTGTTGTCTTCAAGGTAGAAACGGCCCTAAGAACCATTCAACCGGCTCCAGGAAACAGCTAAATGGCAGGTCAAATTGCCCATAACTTTGACGAGGAGGACGGCTGGATGATTCCGGCGCCTCTCTGGGGAGAAATGAAATTCAGAATCCACACGTCAAGAAAAGGAATCATTAAAAAAAAAAAAAAAAAATCCCTGATGCAGAATTTACATCCTGCCATAAAACAGGGAAGGACTCAGGGGAAGGACTCAGGATGCAGAGGGATCCTTCTGTTAGCAGCGCGCGTTTGTCAGAAAAACACCTCCCTCGCCCTCGGCTGGACCAGACTGTTTGCTTTCAGACGATTCCTGTCAGGCCCAGACAACCCAGACATTTGCAATTATAGCATATCAATTTGTTTTTAAGTTATCAGGTTGCCGGGAAGAGTCGACTCCCTGCCGGAAAGAGGCTGCGCGGTGCTTCGGGGCGGGAGCCCCGCGACGCGCTGCGACCACCCACCCGCCCAAACGCTAAGGGCTTAGGCACCTGGGCCTGCAGCCCACGCTGGGTCCCACCCAGGGCCAGCTCAGGTGCCGCCCCTAGCTCACTCCAGGAGCTCCGGGCCTGCGAATGCCCCACCCGGCTGGCCCAGAAGGTGCACAGTTGCCAGAGGCGTCCTCCTCAAACCCAAGCGTCCTTCCGGGCGTTTCCCGTCCCTTGCTGTGTGTCTTTGCACTCACACAGGGTTGAGATGCGTGGGGGAGGCTATCTAAGGAGTGGGCTTCCCGGGCTTGCCCGGGTGTAGTCCCCCCTTCCTCCTCATCCGCACGGGAAGGCCACTGTCAAGTCGGCTCATACACGTGGACGGGGGTCCTCACCCAGAGGATGAACGTGGCCTCCGTTCCATCACAGAGGCAAGCTCCCTTTGGATGGAGGGCTCCAGAGAGCACCGTGATAAGAGTCAGAGAACTGGCAAGGAGGCTTTACCCCTCGCACCACATGGTGGGCGGTGAGGACAAGCCTCACCTTTCACGGTTTTCTTAGCTGTCGCTCCCTCCCCAGCCCTCTCTCCACCTCACCAGTGTCCTGCCTCTCCTCTAAGGATTCTCCTCCACAGAGAAACGGCGGCCCCGCCCTGAACGCGTTCTTGTGCGAGTCTCTGATAGGGGCTGAGGTCGGCAAAGTCCTGTGAGCTTCTCCCTCGGTGGGGGGCTGAGGGGTGGTCAGAGCAGCTGTTGTCTCTTGGGTGGAGGGAGCGACACTAAGGACTCCCTCCCCCCGAGCCAGCTACAGCCAGCCTCCTCTTGATTTTCTGAGGGGCAGACACACCTCGCTCACAAGAACTTGTTTTCTTGGCAAAACTAATACAATTATGTAAAGTTTAAAAATAAAATAAAATTAGAGAAAAAAAAAAAAAAACAAGAACTTGTTTTCTTTCGAAACTCATATATTCATTTTAGCTCTGGGACTTACACACTGTTCCTTATGAAGCAATTATCCTGGCCTTTCTATGACAAAGAATCCTTTCTCTCCTTCCTGAGCCAGCTTGTGACAAAGGGCCCCCAAATGTCCCTGGGCTTCCCTGGTGGCTCAGATGGTAAAGAATCTGCCTGCAATACAGGAGACCCAGGTTTGATCCCTGGATTGGGAAGATCCCCTGGAGGAGGGCATGGCAACCCACTCCAGTATTCTTGCCTGGAGAATTCCATAAACAGAGGAGCCTGGCAGGCTACAGTTCATGGGGTCACAAAGAGTTGGACACGACTGAGTGACTAACACGAACACACAAATACCCCTGCCTGAGCTCTCTAGGACAATGGAGCCAGGCCCCCATATCATGATTGGGGATGAGGGTAAGGACCATTTCAGTTCATTCTGCAGCTCGTACAAACTGAGGCATCTCCAACATCCCTACATCATGTAATCCCCTTTTGCAGAGTCCTGCTGCTCCCCTGTCAGCTCAGAAGCCAAAGCATCTCCAGAACCTTGGAAAGAAGCAGCCTTTCCAAGGAGGGTGGGAAGGATGGTAGCTGACAATACCCAGAAACACCTCTGGTGCCAGGTCACGTGGATTTCCAGACCAGAAAGCCCACCAGGTCATCAGACAGAGCTCAGATCACCAGACAGACCCCAGTGAATGCCTGGGAATTTCAGAGATCTGAGAGGTTATTATTCCTTACCAATCAACTGCTGCACCTTCATTTTGGTTTTAATTTTTGAGATGCTGAGGCCTCCACAATTATACATAGTCTAGTGCTCGACATCTTCAGAGAAAAATTCTCTCACTGTTCCCCATACTCTGAAAATCCGCTTTCTCCCTTCATTTTTTCATTAAGCCTGTAGAAAATAACAATACTAAAATAATTTACTTTGCTTCTCACTCACCTCACCCTCTGAAACCCGGGTTGCATGCTCACAACTCAAACATCTGCTGCTGAAGTCTCCAGGGACCTCATGTCATGAAATCCAATGTCCGTCATGATATTGGCTCCTCCTGGTTTTCCTCTGCTGCTCTGGCTGCCTGTTATCATAGGGTGACCATGTAAGTTTCATCTAATCCAGGGCCCTTGAGAAAGTGAAAGGGACAGAGTAAACTGTCATGTGGACACAACAGGCATAAAGCAGAACTAACCACTGGCAAACCAGGACATATGGTCATGCTTTTCATGAGTCTCTTTGCTGGCTTCTCTTTCTCGGCTTATCCTTAAAAGGCAATTGTCTCTCAGGACACGGTCCTTAAATCCTCCTCTTTTCCTTCTGCACACATCTCTCAAGCAATCTCTTTCATTACCAAAACTTCCAATATCATTTAAATGCTAATGATTTTCAAGTCTCTGTATCTCGAGTTGTGGTAGGCAGCCTCAAAGAAGGCACCGATGGCCACTGAGTCCAGTATTCACACCCTGTGCAGTCCTCTCCATCGGTGTATCAAGGTCAGTCTGTGTGACCATTAGGATGTGGTAAGTTAAGGTGTGTGATTCTGAGGATAGATCAACAAAGACACTGCCATTTCTGCCCTGCTTTCTTAGATCGTTTGCTCTGAGGGATCGTTTGCTCTTAGATCATTTGCTCTCAGTTCTCAGGTTGTGAAGCCACTCAAACCTCCACCTATGGATAGCTCCACATAATGAGAATTTCTGACCTCTTGTCAACAGCACCAACTTGACAGCCATCTTGAACCACATCCTCCAGCCTAAGTTGAAACTCCGTATAACCACACCCCTGAGCAGCATCTTGCCTGCCACCCAGTGAGAAATCTCCAAGCTGTGGCACTGCTCAATTCTTCATTCATGGGAACTGAAATAATAAATATTTATTATTATTCAAGCCATCAAACTGAGGGCAATTTACCATAAGCAACAGGTGGTGGTGGTGTTATTGTTCAGTCGCCACGTCATGTCCGACTCTTTGTGACCCCATGAACTGCAGCATGCCAGGCTTCCCTGTCCATCACTATCTCCCTGAGTTTGCTTAAACTCGGGTCCATTGAGTCAGTGATGCCATCCAACCATCTCATCCTCTGTCACCCTCTTCTCCTCTTGCCCTCAATCTTTCCCAGCATCAGGGTCTTTTCCAATGAGTTGACTCTCTGTATCAGGTGGCCGAAGTATTGAAGTTTCAGCATCAGTCCTTCCAATGAATATTCAGGACTGATTTCCTTTATGACTGACTGGTTTGATCTCCTTGAAGTCCAAGGGACTCTCAAGAGTCTTCTCCAACACCACAGTTTGAAAGCATCAGTTCTTTGGTGCTCAGCCTTCTTTATGGTCCAACTCTCAACAAATAAATAACTCTTCTTTCTCTTGAGCCTTGTATCCACATGCCTAGATGTCTTGGCTCTGTTCTCTAATATCCCAAAGACAATTCAAATTTAGCACTCCTGAACTACACACATTTTCCCTCCACCACCTTCTTCCCAAATCCACTTCTGCACCTGCTCCCCATCTCACTGAATGGTGGTGGCATCTTCACAGTTAATGAAGCCAAAAACCCAAATGTCATCCTTGCCTCCTGTCTCTCCTTCCATGTATTATCCATCATCAGTTCTGATAATTGATTCTTCCTTCTAAGTAAATATCTCTTAATCCATGTACCTCTCTCCAGCTACTTCAATTCAGACCATCATCATCTCTCTTCTGAGTTACCACAACAGCTTCCTTAGCGGACTCCTTGTTTGTTTTTACCTTCTTCAACTCAAGTTCTTTTTATAAGAAAACATTTCAACCATGTCACATGTCAACCCCTATTTAAAACCCTGCTCTGGCATCACCATGCCCTTGGAATAAAACCCAAGCCACCATCACAGCTCACAGAGCCCTATGAAATGTCCAGCCCCCAGCCTCCCGCTTTGCCATCCCACCTGGGCATGCCTTTCCTTACACATTCTCTTCTTCTACCTGGAACCAATACCATTTCCCTCCAGACTTATAGCTGTCACCAGACTGACTCTTACTCATCCTCCAGATTTCAGCCTGAAAGTCACTTCTTCCAGAAGCCCTCCCTGAACAATGCTGACCACATTAGGTCTGATTGCAGGCTAGTTCTCCAGGAAGCGGACCCGGAGACAGGGGTGAACATGCAGGAGGTCTATTAGAGGATGCTCTCCCAATCAACACCTGTGGGAGAGAAGGGAGCAGAAATGGACCAAGGGAGATGCTGAGCTCATCTGATCTCACAGGGATTCTGCTACTCAGATGACCCTTCAGAACTGTCCCAAGTTGGGGCAAGGGGTTGGGCTTTCATACACACAATCCATCAGTCATTGGATGTGGCTGCCCTGAGAAGAAGCATTATCTTGGACCAGACGGCTCTCCCCAAAGATAGGCACCTCCACAGGGCACCCATGGCTGAAGGCCCTCCCAGCTCCCAGCAGCTGAGGGGGTACGTCCTTGGTCTCTATTTTGGACTCTCCCAGGAGCCTCTGCTGTTTCTTCCTGTACCCTGTACTCACTCACACAGCCCTGCATATTGCCTGACTCCATTCTCTGCCTTCTTAGCACAGTTCACACCTTTTTCAACTCTCCAGCCCAGCACCTAACACTATCTGACATACAGTAAGTGCTTAATAAAATACTGTTGAATTTGAAGAACAGGGAACAAAATTTGTTTCCGGGCCCCTGGAAACACTCCTTCCCTGAGCTGCCACCTCAGCTTCCACCTGAGGCACGATCAGGTGGCCCTCCTAAGGTGGGTCTTTGCCCAAAACAGACGGTAGAACCAGCCCTGAGCCCTGGAGGAAGAAGCCTGGGCACCGTCCCCCCTGCTGGGTCAAGCCATCTGCCCCTGGAAACACAAAGCTGGAATTAACAAGTCTGATGCAGTCAGATGCCCCAGAGGGATATTTTTTTTCCTTCTCATTTTATTCTCACTTATTAAATTTTAAACAGCCCTTGAAGACTCCAGCCTAACACGGAAATCAAACACAACAAAATAATGTGTTTGTTTCTTATTAGTATGACAGCAGACAGCATTGCTCCAGCCAAGCTGTGAGGTGTGGCAGAGAAATCAACCGTCTTCCTCGTGTCCCCAGTGGGCCCAGCATTCCACACAGTGGTCAAGACCCCAGCTCCTAGGAACCCCAGCTGCCTGCATACAGATTCACCTGCAGGCTGCTGCCAGGACAGGCCAAGAGCCTTCGGGTAGCTTCCGCTGCCTGGGGAAGCCCAGTGTGGGGAGGGGAAGGTGAGGAGGTTGTGCCCCAAAATAGCTCACTACAGCCTGGGTTCTCCAGCATTAGCTTTATGCTCTGCAGCCTTGATCATTGGGAAGGGTCTTCAAGAACTTCCTGTGAAATGGACATGGTGCCCCTAGAGGAGAGTCACGTGCATCCCCAGGCCTGTCCTGGAGTCACTTATACTCCTGCCTCCATCGTCTCAGCCCTCAGCTGGGCCCTGCCACTGGACAAGAGACGTTCCATAGCAACTTGCTATTTATTTATTTTGGCTGGGTCTTTGTTGCTACATGGGCTTCTCTCTTGTTGCGGTGAGTAGGAGCTACTCCCTAGTTACAGTGCACCAGCTTCTCATTGCGGTGCCTTCTCTTGTTGCAGAGCACGGACTCTAGGTGTGGGCTCCAGGCACATGGGTTTAGTTGCTCCACAGAAGATGGGTCTTCCTGGACCAGGGATCAAACCCGTGTCCCCTGCAGGTGAATTTTTAACCACTGGACCACCAGGAAAACCTTTGGATCCAGGAACATCTTGAGATAATACGAGAGCAATTTACGTACATCAGTGGCAGATAAAGTGGGCTTAAATTGGATGATCATATAACTTACCCAAATTAGGACACTTTTGAAAGCAAAGGAGCGTGCCATTAATCATTAAGCCAACAATGATACAAATATTGAATCATTATGTTCTACACCTGAAACTAATAAAATGTTTGTCAATTATACCTCAATTTTTAAAGAAATCCATTAAGCCAAGACATGAGGAAATTGTGACTGTGTCTAGTTTTAACTCTCCCGTCCCACACCTGAGCTTTCAACCTTTCCCTAACCCTCCCTCCAAGCCTCACACACCTTGAGCCTCACCCGGAGGGCAAGGGGTGAGGATAGAGTAGCCGGATGAAGTGCAGGTCAGGACTAGATGTGGTCCAGAGAAGGGACGAGGCCCAAACAGAGGAGGTGCATGCTTCCCGGGAATTTCAAAGGGCATTTCATGTGAAATCTGGTGCAACACAATAATCAAGGCACAGGCTTCTGTGTGTATGTCCCCTCTGTGACCCCATAGTGCCAGAACAAGGCAGTTTTGTGGAGAGGAAGGTTCTGAGAAGAGCAGTGGGAGGAAAACCCTAATCAAGCGCCCTCTCATTCCAGTTTGCCCTGAGCAGGACCCACCCTCTGTTCCAGGGATGCAGCAGCTCTTCCCTCCAGGCTTCTGTTTGCTGATCACACTGGACCTCAGGAGGTTTGGGTCTTCACAGGAGTAGAGACCAGAGGCTACTGGTCCACTAACCACCAGAAGCCCAACCAGCCAGGGGTCATTGTAGGGAGACTGGATGCTGAGCCCTGAATTCTGAAGTTGTGTGCGTGTGTGCTGATGCATGTGTGCTGGTGCATGTGCGCTGATGTGTATGTGCTGGTGTGTCTGTGCTGGTCTGTGTGTGCTGGTGTGTATATGTGCTGGTCTGTGTGTGCTGGTGTTTGTGCCAGTGTGTGTGCTGGTGTATGTGTGCTGGTGTTTGTGCCAGTGTGTGTGCTGGTGTATGTGTGCTGGTGTGTGTATGTGCTGGTCTGTGTGTGCTGATGTATATGCTGGTGTATGTGTGCTGGTGTGTGTGCTGGTGTTTGTGCTAGTGCATGTGCTGATGTTTATGCTAGTGTGTGTGCTGGTGTATCTATGCTGGGGTTTGTGCTGGTGTTTGTGTGCTGGTGTGTGTTCTGTTGTGAGTGCTGGTATGTGTGTGCTGGTATGTATATGTGCTGGTCTGTGTGTGCTGATGTATATGCTGGTGTGTGTTCTGTTGTGTGTGCTGGTGTATGTGTGCTGGTGTGTGTGCTGGTGTTTGTGCTGGTGTTTGTGTGCTGGTGTATGTGTGTTGGTGTGTGTGTTGGTGTGTGTGCGTGCCAGTGTATATGTGTTGGTGTGTGTGCTGGTGTTTGTGTGTTGGTATGTGTGCTGGTGTGTGTGCATGCCAGTGTGTGTGTGTTGGTGTGTGTGCTGGTGTGTGTGTGTGCTGGTGTATGTGTGCTGGTGTTTGTGTGTGTTTGTGTGTGTGTGCTGGTGTGTGTGTGTGTGTGTGCATGCCAGTGTGTGTGTGTTGGTGTGTGCGGGCCGGTGTGTGTGTGTTGGTGTGTGTGTGCTGGTGTGTGTGTGTTGGTGTGTGTGTGCCGGTGTGTGTGTGTTGGTGTGTGTGTGCCGGTGTGTGTGTGTTGGTGTGTGTGCTGGTGTGTGTGTGTTGGTGTGTGTGTGCCGGTGTGTGTGTGTTGGTGTGTGTGCTGGTGTGTGTGTGTTGGTGTGTGTGTGCTGGTGTGTGTGTGCTGGTGTGTGTGTGTTGGTGTGTGTGTTTGTGTGTGTGCTGGTGTATGTGTGTTGGTGTGTGTGTTGGTGTGTGTGTGCCGGTGTGTGTGTGTTGGTGTGTGTGCTG
This sequence comes from Bos indicus, assembly GCF_029378745.1. Classification (NCBI taxonomy): domain Eukaryota; kingdom Metazoa; phylum Chordata; class Mammalia; order Artiodactyla; family Bovidae; genus Bos; species Bos indicus. The sequence continues at coordinate 23,207,727 of NC_091774.1, read as the reverse complement.
GTGTGTGTGCATGCCAGTGTGTGTGTGTTGGTGTGTGTGCTGGTGTGTGTGTGTGCTGGTGTTTGTGTGTGTGTGTGTGTGTGTGTGTGTGTGTGTGCTGGTGTGTGTATGTGTGTGTGTGTGTGCATGCCAGTGTGTGTGTGTTGGTGTGTGCATGCCAGTGTGTGTGTGTTGGTGTGTGTGTGCTGGTGTGTGTGTGTTGGTGTGTGTGTGCCGGTGTGTGTGTGTTGGTGTGTGTGCTGGTGTGTGTGTGTTGGTGTGTGTGTGTTGGTGTGTGTATGCCGGTGTGTGTGTGTTGGTGTGTGTGCTGGTGCACGTGTGCTTGCTTACCTTTGTGCTGACACGGCACTGTGTCTTCCCCACGGCCCGGGGTGTCAGAGTTTCCTCTCTGTGCTTGCAGGGATAGGGAGAAGCAAAAACTTCAACAGGACACCTTCCTCTCTCCCCGTCACAGCCTCAGAGGAAGGAACCTTCCTGAAACCCCTCCTCTGCTACCTGCTGAGTGGATATTTGTGTAAAGCCCTGAGGCTGAGAAGATGGCCCACAGAGCCCCACAAGCAACATCCAGGCGTAACCAGCTGATCGAGAAATTCTTCCAGTGGCGGTGGACAGAATAGATATTTGAAAAGTGGGCTGATAGTCAATAGACTTCTGGAAGTCTCCACCATGCAGATGACTACCTGGGTGTGGTGACTCAATGCAGCTGAGGTCGACCACCGTAAGGTCCTGCCCAGATACCCAGGCTCCAGGACTGACAGCTTCACTGGCCGCCAGTCCAATAAGAAACATCCGGTGATGCGGGCAGAGGCCCTGGGTGGCTCTCCCCTCAGGGAAGCTGAACTGAAGATTCATATGACTCATGGCGGACAGGAAAGACTGAGGAGCCAGCCAGGCCAGGGAAGTCACAGAACTGAAACCAGCCCTCCGATGTCAGCCCCCAACGCCCTGCTGGCCCACCTCCCCCCAAGATCCAGCACAAAAGGCAGCCTGCTGTGTCAGAAAGAGCAACAGAAGAACAAGGAACAAGAAGAAGCCCGCTGGGGGCAAAAGTTACCCCAGGCCCTGAACACAAGGGCCGATGGGCCCTGCTGACACCAGTTGAGAAAATTGCCACCAAACTCTACCTCATCACTAAGAACCCAAGGGAGCCTTTGCCACCACGTCACAGGAGCGGCCACGTGATGCGTCTGCATTCAGGCTGCATGTGGATGGCCAAGTGGGAGGGTTCACAGTGGTACAGGGGGTGGTGGAGACCTCCGTGTGGAGGGGAGCAGAGATGTATTACATGAGGTGTATCGGCCGGGCAGCGAGACTGGCTGCTTCCTCGGTACATAAGCCAGCTGGTCCTGAAGGCTGTTCCTACTGAGAAGCTCTCAATAGCATCTTGAGCAAGGCAACCCTTCTGGGATCAATGCCTGGCCTGGGCTGGGAAGAGAATGGATGGGGCATGTGTCTGCAGGGATGTAGGTGCTAGAATAATTGTTCAAAATACACCTGTACATCTTGTCTCCTCATGTAGCTCTGCTTACCTTTAAAATTCTCCTACTTCCCTTTCAGAATCTCTCTGGTGTCTCCTCACTGAATCCACAGAATTCTAGCCAGAAGGAAGAAGGGGGTGGGCACCTGGATCCAAGCCCCCACTCACCTCTGCTAGCTTTTCCCATTAATCTCCCACCCTCTTTCCTGCCTGGACAGCCAGACTGGAGAAACCTGTATCTCCTGCCATCTCCTGAATTAGATCACATTCTGAGGCCAAGACTTGCCAGGTCTAATGAAGTGGCAGCAGCTCGGTACTAAGAAGGCAAGAGCCTCATTTCCCCCTACATGCAGGAACCTAGTTAATTTCACAGTGCTCCTGATCAGGTTTCACCCCACTTTCCCAAATATGCCTCACCGAGTGTCTACACAAGTCAGTGAAACGGCAGCTTAGACAATAACCACTCTCATGTTTACAATATAATATAATTAATTGTTCAAAACACCTCTGCTTTTCCTTCCAACTTGGTTCAATATTTACAAAGTACCCACGCAATTTGTGGGGAGCATTGTGCTGGGTGCACAGGGAGTGAAAAATGATGAAACTCAAGGCTGCCCTCGGGCTGTTTTTAGGAGATGACCAGGGATGAACGCAAAGGCTAATAAACGAATGGGCCAAAGAGACCCAAAAACAAAGAGCCAGAGGGGTTGAGGGGGGACAGATGGGCCTGTTGGTGTCAGGAAAGTTTCAAGAGAGGGGCCCCAAAGGACAGAGCGAGTCTACAGCCCTCAGTAGCTGAGGGAAAGAAACAGTGCAACCGAGTGAAGGGAACTTGTCCTCTGAGATCAGCAAAACCCGAGATCTAACCCCAGTCATACCGCTCACCTGCTGAGCAATTCTGGCCAAGTTATTTAACCTCTTGGTGCCTTGCCTTCATCTCTAAACTGAGAATAATGACTCCAGCTTCACAGAATAGTGACGAGGATTAGATCAACTAACATTCATAATGAGCCCTGTGTGGCACACAAAAGCGCTCCATGAATATTAACTTATTAATTCCAAATATTGCACTAAGTCATCTCAGCACTAGCCCCACATGGTCCTTCTGAGCTGCTTGCAGGCTGGGAAGAGGCAGGATGGGGCAGGGCGGGTCAGTGGAGCAGAGTTCACAGCTGACTTTCTAGTCCAGGCAGTGTTTCCACGTGGAGAACAAATAGCTTTCACTCATTGTCACCCCAGCATTCTCCTTCCAGGAGCGAATATTACAGAGTTTAAAAGCACACTCAAATCAACATCCAAAACAGAAAAGGCCTATGCACATACACGTACACACACACACACACACACACACACACACACACACACACGCTCCTCTTTGTAAGAAACGTTTCCATGGAGATGAAACAGAGAAACAACACAGACGCAGAAGAGCCACTGAAACGGCTATAATTAATTTAAAGAATTAGAAACAATTAAAATTTGTATTAAAGCAAGTTCATTTGAACAAGGCGTAAATCAGGTGAGGAGATCACATCGACCATGCACAAAATAAAGCGTTGCTTTGGGGTGTTGGAACAGGCACCTTCAAAGGAGGGAGATAAATTAGTCACAGCATTCAAGAACAATAAAATGTGTAAACTAATTTATCTAATGTTTCTGAAGACAAGGCAATTCTCCCAATAATTCCACTTCCTCTAGTACCTTTCTGCCAGGTTAAAAAAAATAAAATCCAAGTGAGGATGGAAAATTATCCCTTATCAAGTGAGTGGATCCATGTTTCTTTGTCAGATACTGTGGTCACGGGTCACTGAGCAGAGAAGGGGACAGAAAGGACCGGCACTGTGGAGCGCCTGCTGTATGCCAGCCGCTCTCCCGGCATTTGTCTCATGACCCCCGCAAGCTCCACAAGGAAGGTATGAGTGCCGTTCCTACCAACAGGGACCCAGGTAGATTCCTAACTGACTGAAGGCCTCACTGCAACTTGGTAGTAGAGTAAGCGTTGACCTCATAGCTCTCTAGATTCCAAAGTCCGTGCTCTTGCCATCACATCACATCTTCCTGAAGGAAGAAACCAAAATGGTGCGCTCGGGACAACGGCAACAGGCACTGTTTTTGAGCACCTGCAGTACGCCAGGTCCTGAGCACCACAAATGTCATTTCACAAACATCGTTCGACTTGATCCTCACGAAGACCCTTCATTTCACAGAGAAGGAAACTACAGCATTCACCAAGTCCAACTTGCCCAAGACAATACAACCAATGACAAGCAAAACAGATTCACCCCCAGATCTGCTTAACGCTTTAACACCCTGCTCCCTACATTTGCTCCCCGTGCGTTAACTCCTATAGCACTTACCATTGCTACCACATGCCACAAACTGCTCCGGACTGGGGAGCCCTTGGCGGTGGCTGGATAGTCCACTGTTCCATCTAGACAACTGAGAAGAGCAGAGAAAACTTTTCTGAAGAGGCAGATTTCAAGGTGGATCTTGCCTGGGACAAGTGAGGTTTGAACAGGCAGAGCCCCTTCCTGTTCCCGAGACCTTAGAGCTGAGGTTGGAGGACCCCAAGATGAGGGCAAACACAAGGGATGTTTGCATGAGATAACCTGAAGCCCTGAGGGCTAGATGGAGAAGCAGGCCCGCTTGTCCAGGGAAGACAGGTCTGTGGCCGGGAGAGTGGCACCCAGGGTCACATCCTACGATGAAGTGAGGACATATGTGGAAGAAGAAGTCAAAGGTCAACAGCAGCAAGTCAGATGTGGGACAGAACCAGGAACAAGCAGAGAAGTAAAGAAAGCTAAGGCTGCCATGAAGGGGCAGGCAGGAGGAGCCAGCAGAAGCTCTCGTGTGCCAGCTAGCCATTGGCCAGGACTCTGCAGTACAGACATCCACATTGTTGCAATACTGAAGTGTGTCATACCAGTTATATTTCATTACTCCCAACCTCACGAGGGCTCCCATCACCTTGGCCACACCACTCCACCTCTGAGACCCCCTAGAGCCCCCTACACTTCAACAACTACCCTGCCGACATCTCCAATGCCCCAGCATTGGCACAACTTGCCAGCCTGGGCCACTAGTGGGTAAGTATTTTTGCATATCACCCCTTGCACTAAGATAAGGACTTATGAGAGTGACACGCTGAATCCTGACCACAACCACGAGATGGATCGTATGATCTCAATTTTACCAACACAGAGCTTGGGGGATTAAGCCACAGCATAAGAGCAGTGGCCGTGGGAGAGAAGGGCTAAGAAGCTGGCATGAGCTGAGAGGGGAGCCAAGAAAATGAATGGCTGGCATCTGATCTCTCACGGCTCAAGAAGCTGAACTTGGATTTATTTCCTTTGGGGAGAAATTCCATGAGTCACAGGGAAAATTCTAGACCATAAAATGCCTATGAAGAGGCTATCTAACTTGGTGCTTAATTAGCCCACTCCCTAGATACATTAAATACAGACAGCCACGTTCAAGAGGTAGATTTACTGATCAGATGAAAACTCAGATGAATAATGAAGGTTCCAGTCGCACCTACAGCAGCCTCCTGCCCGTGATTCCAGGAGGGAAGTAAGGGGTAATAAATAGCTTCCACCCCTCCTGACAGGAAAGACAAAAGGCCTGGCAGGGCAACTTGTGTCTCCAGAAATATTTCTTCCTCTCTGGGATTCATTAGAGCACACCAACGTGGTGCAAAAGCAAAGTGTATATCAAGTTATGATTTCCCAGAGAATGATTTCCTTTGCCTTGATAAACTACAGCTAAATGTCCAGACCACTCACCACAGAACAGTCTGAGCTGGGAGAAGTGGAAGCAGAAAAGAAGCCAGCCAGAGCTCAAGTTGAGGGGCGAGGGGTAGAAGGTGGAGCTGGGGAGGCAGGAGGAAGGGGGCAAGGACTCATCCACACATGGGATATGCCAGGCACTGTTTTTCATGCCTGTTTCCAATCTAGTGGGCAAGGCAACAATGTAAACAAATATAATCTCAGGCCATAAGTAGGTAGAGCTAGTGCAAAAGTCCTGAGGCCCAAATGCTCTTGCTGTGTTTAAGAAGCAGCAAGAAAGTCATCGCGGCTACAGTGGAGCATGTAAGGGGAAGAACGGGTGAGAGAGTGTTTAGGGCTGAACCTGTAAAGCTTCCCAGGCTGTAGAAAACAGTTTTGATTTCATCCAGAGTATAATGGCGAGGTTGAAGCTTTTAGAAGGTTTTAAGTTGGATAGTGACATAACCTGATTTATGTTTTTAAATCTCTCTCATGCTGGGTGGAAGGTGGATCATAATAGGCCTAGAAGAGACATCAGTTAGAGATTTTGCAATGTACATGATATCTGTTGAGGAATTATCATGTCATATGTTATCATGTATTAACTCATGTAATAATCTCCACATCACAGCTAAGGAACCAAGGCATGGAGAGGTTAGCAAGCAATGGAGCCAGGTTCTGAACCTAGGTCCCCTGTTCCTAACCTGCCGTGGGACACAGTCTCTCTGTAGCAATCTAGGTGAGAGATCATGGTGGCCAGGACTGTGATGACAACCTATAGAAGGGGTGAGAAATGGCTGGATCCCAGTTATATTTTGAAACTAGTACTGACAAGATTATCATCTTAATTAGATGAGACAAACAAAGAAAGACAGTTGGAGACCCTTGCTTCGAAAGTGCTGATACCAAAGTTCTAGTAAAAATAAACCACAGTCTCTAACTAACTGGTTCATAAAACTGAAGTTTCAACAGAAAGATTCAGAAACACAGATTCTAACACCTCACTTCACAGGTACTAGAGGAGGCAGTTCAGAGGGGGGCCCAGAAACCTGCATTTTTAAACCACTTCCCAGGTGACCTTGAGGGAGTGGGTTCCTGGGCTGGCATTGCGAGGCCCTGCACTTGGCTTTGACTCTAACTCTCAGGACGTGAGTGCTCAGAGCCCCTGGGAGGAGACAGTACCATACTTGCTGCAGATGAGGACCTCCAGGCCTGAGAGGGAAGAGCCTGACCCAGTTAATAAGGGGCAGCCCTGGGGACAGAGTCTACATCTTTTGATGCCTTGGTCACAGCTGTGTCCACTACCCCAGACCGACTAACCCCAATACCACTACCTGCTTTCCCTTATTACCCCTCATGCAGGACAAACCCTGGACCCTGAATGACCTCTAAGATCACGGGAAGAGCACCATACTCAGGTCAGTGGATGGAGGTTCTGCCACCTGCCAGCCAGGAAGGTCACTTAGGTCTCTGCACTCCCATTTTTCTCATTTGTAAACTCAGGACATTGAGTTCTCCTGCTATTGCTGTTGGATTCAGTAAAATAATGCTTGTGAAACACTTAGCAAGACCTTAATGTTAGTGGCTCTTTGGCGTTTTATTCATCTAGATCTCCTGGTTCCTAATAAAATGTATTTCTCCTACGGCATTTCCATTAGGATTTTGAAGCCTTTGCTTTTCCAAGATCAAATGCAGGCACTTTAGGAGGAAAGAGTGGCTCTATCAGTTACAGCCCGCCTGCTCAGTCGCTAAGTCATGTCCAACTGTCTGGGACCCCATGGCCAGTCTCCTTGGTCCACGGGATTTTCCAGGCAAGAATACTGGAGTAGGTTGCCATTTCCTCCTCCTGGGATCTTTCTGCCCCAGGGGTCAAACCTGTGTCTCTTGCATCTCTTCCAATGGCAGACGGATTCTTTACCACTGAACCACATGGGTTACAGAAGGGCATGAGAGGCCTGGGGGCTGGGTAACAGGAGGAGGGCACAGGGGGGTAGTGAGAAGCAGGGGAGGAACCTCATGGCACACACACCAGCCCCACCACAGGACACGGAGGATCACAGCGCGTCTCCAGCCAAGTGTCAAGTGCTCGGTGCCCACGTGGTGGCTGTCAAGTTCCAGACCAAGGGTCATCAAAAGTCCTTCTGTAAAGGACCAGATAAACATCTTGAGCCTTTTAGCCACACACACATTCTATTGCATATTCTTATTCTTCTTATTTTTTTTTTACAACCCTTTAAACATGTGAAATCCATTCTTAGCTGATAGGTTGTACAAAAACAGGGCCCAGGCCAGATTTGGCTTGCAACTCACAGTTTTCCTGCCATAGACCTCAACTCACCGAGGGCAGGACCATGCCTGCTGTGTGCACTGCTGGGTCCTCTGGTACCTTGAATACAGCAGCACTCAATAAATCATAGTCTTAGGGTTGGATTTAACTGAGGTAGTACAGGCAGCATTTATTATCCCCATTTGACATATGACAAAAGTGAAATCAGAAAGTCAAAGTGACTTATCCAAGGCCACACAGCTAGATACAGACCCAAGCCACATCACCGCCAGCCCACGCATGGCTGTTTCTTTCAGGTCACATTTCTGTAATGTGATGACACCTGTTTCATTGCTTCACTGGCTGTCACTCTGATCCCCAGTTGGTCTATCTCCCTCTGCCCTTGAATTTGATCTCAGGGTCACAGATGCCCACTGCAGCCGCGGGGGGAAGGCAGGGAGGAGGGGTCCTGCACTTTCTAGGTGACACCCAGCAAAGGTGTTTGTGATGAAGAGCCCATGTCACGCTCCTCTCCCTCCACCCAGGATCTCTCCGGAAATGAGTGCTTTTCGTAAGATTAGAGACAATGCGTCTCTCTTCTCCTTTTCAGGCTAAAAGCATCTGCCTCCCTCACAAAGAAGGTAGTGAACCAGTTATAATTACACACCATACACTGGGGAGCGTGAAAGTGACATTTAGCAACACTTAAGCCTCAGACATGTGGTGGTTGCAATAAACATTATGTAACTGCTGCAGCATCGATCCCAACAATTAATGCCAAAGAGCGGGGATGAAATGGTAGTTCTCCAAGAAACTGCCACAACCTGAGAGTAAAGCAGAACCCAAAATCTCTCCTGAAGACAGCTCCCCCACCTCCAAATGTTAAAACCGTCTCTCTTTTTCTGGTAATGTTTTCTGTCCCAACAATTTTCAACACAATTTTCCCAGGGTCCAAGGGACCGGAAAGCAAACAGGCAGACAGGGACCAGGAGTTTGTCTGGTGGACTGGTCTGCTTCCCAGGGCCCTCTGGTCTATCTAATCCATGAAATTAGTGAACTTGGGGAACTGCAAGGTCAGTGCAACTGGGTCACAGAAACCAAGGAGCAGGCCTCAGGAGACAGCCTGGGGAGGGTACGTGTCTGTCTTAACTGTAGGCAGGGCAGTCACGAGAGGGGTTATGATGAAAAGCAGTAGAGAAATTTTTGCATCTTGGAAAGAAGCAGAGAGACTGGGAGAGAATGAGAGTGGCTGAACTGTAGCAGTGGGGATGTGGAGAAGCCGACAGATCCAAGAAGTCTTTAAGAGGCGAACTTCACAGGACCTAGTGAGAGATAGGATGTAGTAATAGCACGGTTAAGGCTGATTCCAAGGTTCTGACTTTGGTAACTGGGAGGCTGGTGGTGGAGAAGGAAATGGCAACTCATTCCCGTATACTTGCTTGGAGAATCCTATGGATCAAAGAGGCTGGTGGGCTACAGTCCATGGGGTCACAAAGAGTCGGACACGACTTAGCAACTAAACAACAGCAACAATGATGATGGGTTGGTGATACTGGAAAGAGGGTTGGAGGAAAAAAATGTGTCAGAGTGTTGGGAACATTAATTATAAGGATGAGTCAGATAAAAGGGGAAAGTGGAAATATGACTCAGAAGAAATGCTGTGGTGAAGATACAGATATGTGAGTCACATACATCTAGCAAGTGACTGGTCAGAGCTGAGTGAGCTTCCTGGGGAGAAGAAATAGAGTAGTAGAAAAGAAGATTGGGCTAAACAACAAGGTCCTGCTATAGAACACAGGGAACTATATTTAGGATCCTGTGATAAACCATAATGGAAATGAATACCCAAAAACGTCTATAGAATATAACGGAGCCACAGTGCTGTACAGCAGAGATTGGCACAACATTGTAAATCAATTATATTTCAGTTTTTAAACAAAAAATAAAAAGAAAAGAAGACTGGGGACCCACTGGTTAAGGGGTGAGACAGAAAGGGGCTCCAACAATGGAGACAGAAGAAGAAACAAGCAGAGAAGGCAAAGGAGAAACAAAGAAGGAGGAGTGGATGGTCTTAGAGACCAAGGAAGAGGAGTCTTGGGATAAAAGGTACACAGCCCTGTCTGATGCTGAAGCAAGGAGAAGTGAGAGTCATTCATTCATTCGTTCCACAAAGATTTACTGAACAGCTACACTATGACTGGCACCCTTCCAGGTACTGAGAGAGAGCTGTAAAGCGAATATAACAGGCAAAACTCCCCACCCAAATGGAAATTTCATACAGGATGAAGAGAGAAAGCTGAGCAAACAAATAAGTATATGGTACATATACATATAAAATTAAGTGTATGTATTGGATTGAATAGTGATCCCCAAGAAGATACATCCAAGTCCTGACCCTTGGCACTATGAATGTGATTTTATTTGGAAATGGGTTATTTGCAGATGTAATTCAATTAAGAAACTCAAGATGAAATCATCCTGGATTTAAGTTGAGCCATAAATTCAATGACTGCTGTCCTTATAAGAAAAAGCAAAGGGCGATTTGAGACAGACCCACGAGGGAAAATACCACGTGAAGACAGAGGTAGAGACGGGAGTGATGCGTCTAATGAGAGAGTCTTGGAACGGATCCACTTCTGTGTCTTCAAATCTCTCTCTCCACAGAAGGACACAAGTCATTGGATTTAGGGTCCACCCTAGTCTAATATGCTCTCATCTTCACTTGCTTACAGCTGCAATGTCCCTATTTCCCAGCAGGGTCACATTTGTAGGAACTGGGTTGAGGGATTTAAACATATATTTTGGAAGGTTACAATTCAACCCACAGAAAAATACCATGTAATCATCTTAATAAGTGCAGAAAAAGCACTTGAAAAAGCACCCACTCATGGTGAAAACTCAGCAAACTAGAAATAGAAGCGGTTTTTCTCAGCCTGACAAAGGACAATTGCAGAAAACCTCCAGATAATATTATACTTAATGGTAAAACTCTGAATGCTTTCTCCCTCAGATGGGAACAAAGCAAGGATGTCCACTCTCACTTCTCCTCATCAGCACACTGGAAGTCCCAGCTGGTGGGATGAATGGATGAATGAATGCAAATTGGAAATGAAGTACAAACTCTATTTATACACAACCTGAGTGTCTAGGTAGAAAATCATATAGAATCTACAAAAACAACAAAAAACTAGTTAGAATCCATGTAAGTGATTTCCCCAAAGTCTCACAATATACAAAAGGCAATTGTATTCATATTGACTTGCGATGAATAATTAGAAATGGGAATTTGCAAAAATATTATTTATAGTAGCACCCCAAAACCATGCAACACTGAAGTATAAGACTAACAAAATATGCACAAGATCAGTATGCCATGAACTAGAAAGCACTGATGAAAGAAATAAAAAATATATATAAATAAATGAAAGCTATATTGTTCATGGATTTGAAGGCTTGGGGTTTTTAAGATACCAATTTTTCCTGGAGTGAGCTACAGATTCAACACATTTCAATCAAAATCTCTGCAGGAATTTTTGTGGGAATCGATCCTTTGATTCAAAAATGTTCATAGAAAGACAAAGGAACTAGAATAGACAAAACAACTCTGATGAACAAAATTTGAGAAATCACATTACCTGACTTCAGGACTTAGGATAAAACCATGGTAATCACAACAGTGTGGTTTAGGAGAACAGAATACACAAGAGTGGTGTGCTGGAGTCATGGCAGCTCATGGGAGCCACCTATTAAATTTTCGAGAGTTTTACAAGTTGGTTGGTGTCAAATTGGCTGCTTGAAACTGTCTATTGTGAGAATATTTAAGAAATAAACATCAGCAAGCACTACAAACTAGAACTCCTCCAGCCCACCCCTGCTCTTCTCCCCAAAGCCGGTTCTTAAATGTTTAGCAGCAGTCTTCTACATGTAGATCAAGGGAACAGAGCATTTAGAAATTGATGTACATATATCTGGGCAAAAATTTCAAAGGCAATTCAATTCACTGTCCCACACTGGAACAACTAGAAACCCATAAGCAAAAGAAGAAAAAAAAATAGAACCTCTATCCATTTCTCATATCATATAACAGAAATTAACTCAAGATGGAACACAGACCTAGATGCAAAAACTGTAAAACTATTACTTGAAAGCATGGGATGAAATCTTTATGAACTTGGACTAGGCAAATATTTACTAGCCCTGACACCATTTTGAGAAAATAAACTTCACCAAAATTAAGAACTTCTGCTTTTCATAAGACACCATTACAAAAATAAAAAGACAAGCTATGGTCAGGGAGAAAATATTTATAAATCACATACTTGATAAAAGACTTGACATGGAATACATAAAGGATTCTCAAAACTCAATAATAAAAAAGCAAACAGTCCAGTTTTTTTCATTGGTAAAATAATTGAACAGATGCTTTCAATGGGCAAAAGAATTGTGGCAGTAAGTACGTGAACATTAACCACTAGGGAAATACAAATTAAAACCACAACAAGGACTTCCCTGATGGTGCAGTGGGTAAGAATCTACCTGCCAATGCAGGGGACATGGGTTTGATCCCTGGTCTGAGAAGATGCCACATACCTCAGAGCAACTAAGCCCATGTGCCACAAGTACTGGGTCCAAGCCACAGCTACTGAGGCCTGCGTGCCTAAAGCCCGTGCTCTGCAACAAGAGAAGCCACTGCCGTTAGAAGCCCACACTCCACAAGGAAGAGAAGCCCCTGATCGCTGCAACTAGAGAGAGCTGAGCAAAGCAAGGAAGACACAGAGCAGCCAAGAACCAATCAGTAAATAATTGTTTTATTGAAAAGACCACAATGAGATAACACTATGCATCTAGTAGAATGGCTAAAATGATCTTTGTAATTGGTAATACAAAGTGCTGGTGAGGACATAGAGCAACTGGAACTCTCTTTCATTGCTGGAGGGGATTCAGAATAAGCACAGTCCCTTCCATAGTCCCTTTGGAAGTTTAAAGATTTCTTATGAAGTGAAACATACTTCTATCACATCCCTCCCAGGTGTCTGCCCAAGTAAACTGGAAACCTACATGCACCAAATAATCTGAATCTGTATGTGAATTTTTAGAGCAACTTCATTTCTATTTTCCCCAAATTGGAAAATACTAAATATCCCTCAACTGGGGAATAGATAAACAGCATAAAATATCTATACAACTGATCCTAATCCTAATCAGTCTCAAAAAGGAAATAATTGCTGATATACACAACATGAATGAATTACAAATACATGTGCCAAGTGAAAAAAGCCAGACTCAAAGGCTACACAGTACATTGTTCTATTTATATGACATTCTGAAAAGGCAAGGTACAGAGACAGAAACGAATCAGTGGTTATCAGAGCTGAGAGTAAGGGAAGAGGTAGACACAGAAAAATTATTTGGAGTGATAGAACTGTTCTCTATTGCACTGATGGTTAAACCACTGGATGCATTTGTCAAGACATGCAGAATTGTATACTAATGTAGGTAAATTTTGCTGTATATACATTATTTCTCAATAGAAAAAAATAGGAAAGGATCACTTTTGTCTTTGGGGTTCAGAATAGACTGAAGGGGCAAGACTGGAAGCAGGGAGGCCCCTGGGTGAGAGTGACAGGGCTTAGACTGAAAGTGCCCAGAATCTAGCAGTACATAGGCCATCAGAGACCCTGGTGGACACAGCTTCAGTGAAGGCACAGAGGGAGAGGCAGGCTGCAAGGGTGAGGAACGGAGGTGAGCATGTGCAGACAGCCCTGGGTCCTGGATCACAAACGACTCTTTCCAGACACCTACCTGAGAACAAACTAGTGGTTACCTGTGGGGAGAGGGTTAGGGGAAGGGGAAGCTAGGGAAGGAGACTAAGAGGCCCAAACTACTGGGTATAAAATAAATAAAGTATCAGAATGTAATATACAGCACAGGGACTGTAATTAATATTTTATAACAACGTTCAATGGAGTATAATCTATAAAAATATCAAATCACTACATTGTATATCTGACACTAATATGACACTGTCAGTCAACTATTCGGTAAGTCTTTTACGTATGAAATTTCAAGTTGTGAGCTTTCAAAGATGCAAACATGCATTTGCATGTCCAACCATGTAAGGTCTGTTCACGTGTCTGACATACATTGTCACATGCATGAATCCTCTACGAGTGTTTGTGCTTTTGTGTACTTTATACAGTACTATGCAACACCATATAGAGTACAATAGTACAATATTTCTGTTTCAAGCCCAGAATGTCCAGAAGCAAACACAAAAGTACCAGTGATGTTGCTGGTACAGCACTACCCAGATGGCACTGGATCATTTTTCCAAGAAGGTAGACAGAATTGAACCCAATCAGGAAGCAGAGCCTGCGCCATCAAAGTCAGGCCTGTGGACACTGCAGCTCGCCCTCCATCTCCTGTTGCTGACGATCCATCATCTCTTACCATCTCCCACCTCCTCTCCCTCCTCCAGTCAGGAACGCTTCCTGCCTGTTCACTCGATGCCAGCCCCTGTATGCCAGCTGTTATACTGTATTCCTGTGCTTTTCGAGGTATTGCACTGTAAGATTTTAAATGTTTCACTTTTTGTGTTTTTTTTATATATTATTTGTATGAATGTAAACCTAATACAGTATAGTGCTTATAGCCAATTGTGTTAGTTGGATACCTAGGCTAACTTTGTTAGACTTAACAAACAAATTGGACTTACAGACACACTCTCTGAATGGAACTTGTTAGTATATAAAGGACTTGTTATATTTCCACCCATCAATCAATCAACCAATAAGTAGATAAATAAACTTCTTGGACCTTTCCTACAGAATGAGCCCTCACATGGAGAAAAGCCTAGGCCTCTGGTGACCAACCATTCCATTTTGCCTGGGACTTTCTCAATTTTGACAAAGAAGGTCCTGCATCTAGAGAAACCACCCCATTCCTTCCCAGCTATACCAGGACATCTGATCACGTAAACCTGGTCCCCGACCTGCCCCAACTGAAGAGCTGTGCTCAGTTCAAGGCCCCGTGGTTCTTCCCTGCGGTAGAGCTGGCGTCCCTGCCTTCCACCCTGTCAAACTTCCGAGCTCCTCTCTGACACCACTCATCCAGGAGAAGGAGCAGGAAGGCTTGAGAGCAGAGCCACCCTCTGCTTTTCATGGCCCTTCGTTCAGCCATTGCATGAAGGCTCTTGGTCAGATGACTCAATAGCAAGAAGATATAAAAGAGGGATTTAGTCTCTCCCCTGCCTGAAGTTAGGAGCAGAGAACTTGGAACACACCTTGGCTCTCACTTCTGAAATGCCTCTCTTGAAACACACTCTTTGAGACGCTCTGCTTTGGTCTAGTCCATCACGATGTCTCCACAGCTGCGGACCTGAAAAGCATTCCCTCCTTCGCGTCTGGGCTTTGGTTGCCATCCCACTCACTCGCCTTGCGGATGTGTGTTTCTGCAACCCCGTAGTGCCCAAGGAGTCACGTGCCTTCCTCACACACGCCAGGGGAGGGATCTAGAGTCATGCTTGCAGGACCCGCACCTTGACATTAGACACGACCCGGTTTGAATCCCAGCTTTGTCACTTACCAGCACCCTGACCTTTGGTACCTTGCTCCTCCCATGTCCAGGTATTCCCTCTGTAAGGTGGGTATAATGAATTCCTCCTCAATGGATCACTGTGAGAAAGAAATTCAATGAGACCATGTATGAAGAGGGGGGAAAATCATCGTAACACTTGGAACAGAACAAGCGACAAATAAATGCAGCTCTTGGTCTTATAAAACGTTTCCAAATGCTCAAAAATAGGAAAGTGGTTAATACGTTAGGCTACATCATGATTTATTATTTATAGAATACTATATAACGAAGCCATAAAAAATAATGTTCTGAAGAATAGTTAATGGCACAGAAAAATATTCACAGTATAATTTTTTAAGAGAAAAAAATTCAAGCAATAAAACTCAGGCCTCAATTCTGTTCTGTAAAAAAAGTGTGAGTGTGTGTATTGTACATGTGTATATGGGGGGGAGAAAGAAATATGGAAAATGTTCACTGCTTTTTTTCTTTGCTAATGCTTTATATTCCTCTGTATTTTCAAATTTTCTCTGATGAACATGTATTACTCTCATAACAATAAGTGTTATTTTTAAAATTCAGTCATCAATTTTTTCATTCAAAAAATATTTTTCTAGTATACTCTATGTGCCAAGCAATACTCTAAACTCTGGGGATACTGTGATTAAAAAGTCAACAGGCAGGTTTTTCTCAAGGCACCACCTCGCTTTGCATTTAATTCTCCTTAATTGTTTTATGCACTAGTTTTGTCTCCACAAATAAATTAACTCCTTGAGGGAAGAAACCTTGTAATCCTCTTCTCTGTGGCCCTCCAATGCCACACTCCATACACACAGGAAGAACTCAACAGTGCATTTCATTTCAGTACTTGGGATTGATTGAAAAGTGGCCAAGTTTCCTAAAACCAGTTATTATGGGAGGATAAGAAGGGTTGCCTTCTTACTGGGGGCTATCTTTCCCTTTCTTCCCTTGTCCTGGGTGTGAAGGGGTAGAATATTCATGGCTGTCAGTGGGTTCTCCAGGAAGCAGAGGACTCTTACAGATGGCCTAGCTTGATGTCAGGGGAGCTTCTCTTTCTCCAGCCTCCAAAAGACACAGCCAACCTCCCCTTTTCCCATATTTAAGCAACTTGAGAGCTTAAATCATGTCCTCTTAGATCAGGACTTCATTGTTGTTTTTATAACAGGGGTCCCTTGGACAGTTTCATGAAGTTTGTGGACCTTTCTTAGAATACAGGTTTTCAATGTGCAAAATAAATATGCAAGGTTACCAAAAAAAAGAAAAAAAAAACTGCTGCTGCTGCTGCTAAGTCGCTTCAGTCATGTCCGACTCTGTGTGACCCCATAGACGGCAGCCCACCAGGCTCCTCTGTCCCTGGAATTCTCCAGGCAAGAACACTGGAGTGGGTTGCCATTTCCTTCTCCAGTGCATGCATGGATGCTAAGTCACTTGTAAATATACCAAAATGCAATTGTTTTTAAATATATTCATTATATAGTGATAAATTTGATACTCTGTATGACATTAAAAATGAAACATTACATTTGAAATACAGTCGAGGTAAACCTTATTTTTTAATTATTTCTTTATTTTGGGTGGTGCTGGGTCTTGGTTGCTGCAGGCTTTTCTCGAGTTGTGGAGAGTAGGGGCTGGTGCACAGGCTTCTCACTGCACTGGCTTCTCTGGTTGTGGAGCACGGGCTCTAGGGTGCACAGGCTTCAGCTGTTGTGGCACACGGGCTCTGTGGTTTCGGTTCCCGGGCTCTAGGACACAGGCTCAATAGTTGGTCACACGGGCTTAGTTGCTCTGAGGTATATGGGATCTCCCAGGATCGGGGATTGAACCTGTGTCTCCTGCATTAGCAGGTGGATTCTTTACCACTGAGCCACCAAGGAAGTTCAAATTTTAATTTTTAAAGACATACCCATATGAACACTTTTTGCTTACCTAGAATAAGAACATAAGATGGTAGACTGGTCTTTGGCAAAATAAACACACATCCTGTCGAACTCCAACTGATTTTTTTATGGTTACAAAGTTGAAAATCCAATCCTCAAAGATACAGTGTTGAAAATGAAATTAAAGCTTGTCAGGAACTTCACAGAGTAGAGATAATTGTCTCCCAGAGATCAGGATAACTCTTTAAGGCTTCTCAGTGAAACTTTAGTTATAGCGGTTATTTTGGTCCTAAGATCAATGAATTCATCTTTGGCTAGCTCAACATTGTTGATTCAGTTTATATCAGAAAGAAAAAGAATGTGACTCTAGGGTTCAATTTTGCTACCATCAAGACAGAAATAACTTTTGCAAGAGTTCTAAAGTGTTTCCAGGTGTTTATAGATTACTCTTTTCAAATAAATTGACAGCATATTGTAACTCAACTCCACGGAGGTTAAAGCACTTCCCCCAACATTTGAAAGTTTGAAAGACGTTAGCCTCATATCAGCCAAGAAAGCTCGTAATGTTTTCAGAAGCATTCATAATAATGATATCAAGGCCTTGAATTGAAAGAGTCATTTCATTCATATGGTTAAAAACATCTGCCAGGTAAGCCAACCAACGCACAGACAAAATTCTTTCAAAGTGTTCCCAGAATGGATTTTCTTTTTCTTTTAGAATAAGTAAAACTTTCCTCTTGAATTCAATGGGCTTCTCTGTGATAGAGAAGCTCATTATTTTCTGCTATGGTTTCTTGATAAAACCTGTAAGAATACTGATTCAGAGACTGACTTTTGATAAAGTTGATGGCTTTTTATGGCTGTCAACAAAACTTCCCTCAGGATTTTGGGAAAAACCAGAATATGTCTATTAAATGCAGCAAGCGATAACAATATAAGGTGCTCCCTTTTCCACTAACGTAGATGCACAACTAATCATCACAGGAGGTCCCATGCAAAGATCAATAGATTTTCTGTCCAGTTGAGTTTGTTTGAAAAAAAAAAAAGAAGCTACACACACCATCTCCAAAATGTCAGTGGTCTTTGTAATTTCCAAGTCACTCACAGAACAAGAATTCTTTTTCGATGTGGGTCATCGTGAACAAAAGAAGCAGGTAGCTGTATTGTAAGATGCTAATAGTTCCCTCCAGTGATTCGTGGAGGAGAATGACAAAGCTGCCAATTCCTCCGTCACCCACTTCAAAATACTCCACCAGTTCTCCACGGAAACACCTCCCTTGACCCGAAGAGCCACTTCCAGTCCATTCTGCGTTCCCAGCTTTTGTGATTTCAGGTTTCCCCAGTCACGTGAGGCTTTTGTTTAGCACTTGGTAAGCAACTTCAAGAACTCTTCTGGAAAAGGTTTCCAGGAAATGGCAAATCCACATTTTGAAGTATCTATCCTGTGCTGTGCTTAGTCGCTCAATCATATCGGACTCTTTACAACCTCATGGACTGTAGCCCACCAGGTTCCTCTGTCCATGGCATGTCCCAGGCAAGAACACTAGAGTGGGTTGCCATGCCCTCCTCCAGGGGATCTTCCCAACCCAGGGATTGAACCCAGGTCTCCCACATGGAAGGTGGATTCTTTACTGTCTGAGCCACCAGGGAAGCCCTTGAAGTATCCTACCTTTTTGAAATTGAGGTTCTTCATTCACATACACACAAAAATACCTTCATTTTATTTAGATGCATGTTTTAGATGGGCAGACATGATATATTCTTTCAGTCTTCCTGACTTCAAAATTCCTTTTGCAATAATTTCTCCACAAAAGTAAAGAAATCATTGTGATCTTGTGTCCTTTTGCTTAATTTATGTAAATGAAACCAGGTACATAGTTTTCATAGACCTTCATTTCTTTGCCAGCTCGAGATAAATTGAGTCCATAAAAAAATAATAAAGTTAAAATATTTTTGTTCCAGTGACATTTTTTGAAATATAATGTTTTCTTTGTGGTTCCTAAGTGATTTGTTTGATAAATCTACCTAGAAGTGAATTATTTGTATGTTAATTAAGTAAAGTATAAAACATTCATTACATTTTATGACAAGGAAGGAAGGCAGGTTTTATGATTAGTCAGTGTTTGTACTAGTAACATCTTTTCACCTTTGTGTGGACCAGGGCTGACACCGGCTGCTCAGGAGTCCTGATCTCCCTGGAATTTAGCTACTGCTTCATGTGAAATAATGGTTCTCATTTCTCATATTGTCAATGTTTCCCACAAATGTATTTTTAATGTGTGACATTTTCACAAAATAATGATACAAGGACAACATGCATATATATACTATGCAGATAGGACTTTACTTCACAACACAGAGAGAATGTGCAAATGGAGAACAAAAAAGAAAAAGAAAGGACTATGCTACTCGGAGAGCTTACTACACTGCCATGATCTGCGTCACTTGCAATCTGTTAGCAATCAGAAGCTGCTTTAAGTATCACACTTTGACAGTCAGTGCAGCCACCAGACATGTTTGAACTCGTCTATGTCACCAAAAGTTGCATTCCCAAACAAGAGGAAAAAACTCATGTTAAAGGGACTCAGATTTGCAAAAACTTCAGCAAACCATGAAAACGATTCAACTCCTATGCACTGATCCACAAACAATATGGTTAAGGACTATTGGACTGCCTTGGGTCACCCCCATGAGAATGTGAATTCACGGCCCAGAGGCCGCCCGCCCCATACACAGAGCTGCCAGACAACAGAGGTCACACTGGAGGAGAATTTGTCAAGAAGGATCCCAGGCTTCCAACAGTGACTAATAGCTCCTATAATTTTAATACAGTGATCGGCGTGAATGACATTGCCAGATGTCTACCACAATTGTGATATCATATGAAAATATTTGTGATTTCTATTAATAACAAAAATCACAGGTCATGCTAATACTGCCAGTCTGTTGCCACACTTGTCATTGAAAGAAATGCTACATTTCAGATAAAGGATAGTAAAAATGAAACTGTAATTTCTGTCTACCCAAGAAGGCCCTCTGACTTCAATTCCACAGACCCTGTGGGCCCATCGATCCAGTTAAGAACTTCTGTTTTCTATGGACCATAGTGGTCCAAGAGGGTGGTTTCCAAGTTTCAGATAAGAAATCTGAAAAAAGAGCAAATTTTGATAATGCTAAGTTTATTAAATGTAAAATTTTTTTCTTTGATTTAGAATGTTCTTTTGATGAAATGATAAAGACAGCAGGTGGTAATTGTTTAAATGTCTTTACAAGGTAAAAATTAAAAGTGGACGATCCTATTACCAGTTCCCACATGTGCTCAATGTACTACCTGTGCTCAGTCGCTCAGTCATATCCGACTTTTTATGACCCCAGGGTCTGTAGCCCACCAGGTTCCTCTGTCCATGGAATTTTCCAAGCCAGAATACTGGAGTGGGTTGCCATTTCCTCCTCCACGAGATCTTCTCAACACAAGTATCTCCTGTGGCTCCTGCATTAGCAGGTGGATTCTTTACCGCTGTGCCACCTGGGAAGCCAGTTCCCACATCCACTCCCCTAATGATGTATTTGTTGGTCTAAGAAATGCAAAAGCTGGGTCTCATTTGTCCACGACCTCATGACAAACCCAATAAGCCCGAATATCTCTTCCCCTGAACAGAACCCCAGATTAGTCCACTTTTCCAATCCTCACCCCACTTCTCAGCTCTGAGCAAAACCCTGAACCATCTAAGGGGTCAGAGAAAACCCATTGTCTGAGCAAAGATTGATTTACTTGGTGGAAACATGACTCAGTCTGGCCAGTTGGGCCTGACAAGGATGTGGCTGTGACTGGGTGTCTGGTGTCTAGAAATGCCAAGGTGATCTGCCTCCACAAGGGAAGGCAGCTTGGGAGCCTTCCTCAGCAGAGGGAAGAGAAGAGAAATTGGCCCCTTGCTGGCATTGCAGGCCTGATCCCACCGTCCGGGAGACATACCACCGCTACACTTTCTGCTATGTGACATGGTTCCTAATTGTCCACGACCTTTGAGTTGGGGGATTTGTCTAACTTGCAGGTGAAGTCATCCTAACTGACCCAGCTAGACACTTTGGGAAGCTTTAGGAATGAGCATTACCCCTTAAAAACAAGTTGCCTCACCAGGGTCCAAAATGAGCCTGCCCATCCCTATCTCTGCACGTTGTCTTACCTGCAGCCCTAACTCTAGCCATCCTCTCCCTTGTCTTGCTGATTTGACCTCCTAAAAAGCCCCCCTAAAGTTTCCTATTCTTTCCATGTCCACTGCCAACTCTAGCCCAGCGACTGCTACCTCTTGTACAATCTACAAGATTGGTGAGCACCATTAGGGAACAAAAATATACTTATGAAAGACAAAGTTTACATATTTAATTTATAGGTATCATATAAAAAAGCATACTCTGCACATAATATAGTAGTGTGAATAAAATTTCACCATGCTTTCCAAATAATTTCAAATTAGTCAGCTATTTGATTAAAGAAATGGAATATTAATAAATTATTGCAAGTGGTACAGAAATTAAAAAAAAAAAGGACTGGTGGGCATAGCCCATCAACTGGGTTTCCTGTTCCTACTGGGGCCTCTTCCATACAGCAGCGAGTGATTTTGTTTTCATGCTCCTCAGTTCACATTACTTTCTTGTTTAAAACCTTACAGTGATTTTCTGTTGCACTTAGAATACAGTGCAAACTATTTAAATTACCTATGAAGTCCAATAGAACTCTCCATACCTCCCGCCTGGCTCCCTTACCTCTGCCCTCTCAGCTTCAGTCACACGGGCCCTCCCACACTTCCCCTCCCGTTCATCAACCTCCAGAGTCCTGATCACAGGCACGGCAGCTTTGTGTGTAAGCCCTAAGCCCCCAAATGTGATGTTGTTAGCAGGCGGGGCCTTTGAGTGGTGATTAGGTTTAAATGAGTTCATGAGAGTGGGGCTTCCCTGGTGGCTCAGATGGTAAAAAAATCTGCTCGCCAAGCCAGAGACCTGGATTCGATCCCTGGGTGGGGAAGATCCCCTGGAGTAAGGGAATGGCAACGCACTCCAGTATTCTTGCCTGGAGAATTCCAAGGACAGCGGAGCCTGGCGGGCTACAGTCCATGGAATCACAAAAAGTCGGACAGGACTGAGTGACTAACACTTCTTTTCTTTTTTATGAGAGTAGGGTCCTTATGATGAGATTAGTGCCCTAATAAGAGGAAGAGACTAGAACTCACTCACTCTTTCTCTTTTTCCCCCTCTCTCCCTCCCTCCCTCCCTCTCTGCTGTACAAAGACATAGCAAGAAGGCAGCCATCTGTAAAGCAGGGAGACAGACCTCACCAGACATCAATCCTTCTGGCACCTTGATCTTTGATTTCTCAGCCTCCAAACTGAGAAACAAATGTTGGTGGTTTAAGTCATCCTGTCTGTGGGATTTTGTGCAGCAGCAAAAATGGGCTGAGACAACTCATCAAGAGTATCGGCTAAAGAATCAGAGACCAGCCTTCATTACAGTTCTGCCGCTGACTGGTGCGCTTCCCTGAGCTGCGTACACGACGTCTCTAAGCTTCCATTCCCCATTTGTAAAATGGGATAGCAAGAGTCTAAACTACATGGAGTTGCCATGAGGATTCAGTGAGATAATATATGTAAGGCTTTTAGCTTTTCATAACATTCAGCAACAAGGACCTTTATTTTTGTTTGACTTGCTGTCACAGAACTGAAACAGAGCCTCAGAAATTACATAATAAACAATCTGATTTAACAGATAAGGAAACATGCTCCAAGGAGGCTCCAACGGCAGAACCTTCAGGAGCCAAGCTGATGATTTCCCCAGGAGCCATTTGCAGTGTACCCTGGCTCTCTGCTCAGACAGCTCAAGGCTCTCTCAGGGCTGAGAAAAAAGTATGAAGGAGGAGCAGACAAGGGCTTCTTCCGTTCAGGCCCAAGGGGGATTGGGCTATGGAGTGAATGTGGAAAGGACCAGATGAGTGCTTCTCTGCCCCAAGAGAATATCCATTCCCCCAAGAGCATGAAAACACACAGCCCAGGAGAATGTCCTAATTAATACAGAACCATCTGTCTTTTTTTGCAGAGGGGGCGAGGGGAGGGCTTCCCTGGTGGCTCAGACAATAAAGAATCTGCCTGCAATGCAGGAGACCCTAGTTCCATCCCTGGGTCAGGAAGATTCCCTGGAGAAGGGAATAGCTACCCACTCCAGTATTCTTGCCTAGACAATCCCATGGACAGAGGAACCTGGCCAGCTACAGTCCATGGGGTCACAGAGAGTCAGACATGACTGAGAGATTAACACTTCACTTCACTTTTCATCTTTTTTACTGGGCTTTCCTGGGAAGAACATCCAGGCTATTTATTGGGCTTTCTTTGAAAACTGGGACCAACAGAGATTAATTTCTTGCTAATGGCATCCTCATCCTGCTGATACCCAAAGGACAATCTGTGTGGATGCAATTCAGAAACAGCCTCACACACATACACTTAAACAAAATCTAGGTTCCTGGCTGCCTGCCTGAGCAGCTTATTGACAACAACGGGGAAGAAGAGAGAGTAGGAGACAGACAGACAGAGAAGAACCTATACGAGGTCCATGTGCCCAGGGAGGCAACACAGTCAGTCACTTCTATAGGGCATCCTTGCTCTGGAGAAAAGATTTAAGGAAACAGCCAAGCAGACTTAAGGAAAAATTCCAAGCCTACTGACTGAAATCTGCTGTATTTTCTTTCTTTTGAAGAACACATCACTTCTGCACGAGGCAATCAGCTTCTGCCTTATGTAAACAGAAGCAGAAAAAGCTTTCAAGAGACAGGTTAAGTTTAGCACAGAGGCCTGGCTCTATCACACACTGCCCACATCTCCTTCCCTGTTGTCCTTGTGATGAGACATGTCAGACTCCTCCAGACTGAAGGCCCCTCTGTTCCTCACTGATAATGACAATCTCCGTGATAAGATGCAGCGGCTCCCAGGATGCACCGCGCTCTCTGCAAAAACCGCTCACTCTGCCTGCCGCCCCCTCCCCTGGCCTCTTATCCACCTCTTCCACCACTGTTTGCCTGCAAGATTGCCTTACAACACCAGCCCCTGCTGGAAGCCTAATCCGCTGTCCCCAGGAGGCTTAAAGAACTTCCTCCAGTGGGTTCCAGTGGCTCCTTGTTCCCTGTTGTGACAATGATCGCACTGCTGTAACTCCTGCACATTCTTCCCCACATTGTTATGTTCTGATGGGTCAGGGCACCCACTCCTATTATGATAATAATGATTATGCTGCTCATATGTTTCAATTCTGAAACACTATTTTTTCACATTTGAATGTTTCTAAAAGTGGGACATTTTGCAATAATGTGTACATTTAGTGTGGTTGTGTTTCTGATTTTTTTTTTTTTTTTGGCTTCTGAAAAGCTGTTATTATGTTGAGAGTGCATTTTAAAATCAAAGAAATAATAGTACTTATTCAGATGTCCCACTTCCCCTCTCCACTATGAACTACAAGGAGCAGGACCTGTGTTCTGCTCATTTGGGTCCCCACCCCTTCACAGAGAGCTGGGAGTACTGCTCAATAAATGTTGGAGGGACGTGGGAAATGACAGAGGGAGGAAGGAAGAAAACAAGGAAGGGAAATCTCTTCCACTGCAATTTAGAAATTGCTATCACACTTGCTCTGATTTAGTTTGATTTCCCATCAGAAGGCACCAGGCTTTCTCCTCTAGAGATCTGCCTTAGAGTTTCCTACCTCCTGCTGTCTGGGCACTCCTGTCTGTTACAGACCCTCAGCACACCACAAGGGTAATCAGCCATGTGGGGCAGGCGCTATGAAGGGAGAAACTGATCAGGGTGAAACTCACAAATTCAGGGTCATCCTTCAATTCAGCTTCACCAGGCAGGAGACTTCTGTCAACTCTGCATCCCACACGACCTCCATTACATCTCCATGCCTTGTCTGGCCCATCCAACGGGTCCACCGAATGGGTCAAGCTCTGGCCTTTTGCTTACCTTTCCTGCCTTATTTCCCAAGACTGCAGTCAGCTGAGTTTCTCATTTTCCCCAACTCGGCCTTGCCAGTGACTTCTTCCCTGGCCTCCAGTTATCCCGTGACCTCTTTGATCTCTGTCCTCCCAGACCTCACTGTCCTCTGAATAGCTCCTGCTGCCTGAACTAGAACAGTCTGCACTACTGGTTTTTCTATAGTTGGTGTTTTACAGTATTTCCCACAGCAGGGCACATAAGAGCAGCTAGGCACCTAATTAACCTCAAACGCAGGATGGAAACAAACAATACACTGAGCAGATGTGGCAGGCTCCTCCTCCTTTTAACACTCCTTGGTCCACACTTTCCTATACTCCCAACCCAAACAAATCCCTCTCTCTGAGGCCCCTGGTCCACTGAGAATTATGCCCTTGTCCCTGATTTTTCCAGGTATTTTATTGGAGACGCACATCGACCACACTCCAAGCGACCCCTAGAATCCTGGGCACCAACAGACATGTCTCTGAACTGACATCTCTCCTTCTTGGCTGCTGCATCTCTCTCACAGGTCTGTCTCTGTTCCTCTCAGATAACCACCTTTCTGGGCTCCTCAGTGATGCTAAAGTCAAGGAGGCTTTAGAGGTGGGACAAGGGGCAGCCAAATGACGTTGTTGGTTTATGTGAGATTCACAGCCAGCTGACTCTCTTAGGTTCTGTGGATATGAGCTGCTGTCAGATCAGGGATTTCATCCTTGACATGAAACTGATTTTGTAAACCTGAGGTGTGTCATTTACATTTGTCCCTCTTAAATTTCATCATGTTTAGCCTAATCCTTCTGGCTGGTGGTGGTCATTCTGAGGCTTCATTCTGCCTTTCAATTCCTCAGCAGAGTGGAAACAAAGGGTACCGCGGCTTTAGGGTGACCTCCACGGAGAAATTAACAGCATGTCTGTATCAGGGCTTTATCTCACTTCTTAGCCCTGGGATACCACTGGACCTAGCCAGCTGCAGCCTTTTAGGGCTCGTTTTTATAAAAATGGGACCTACCCGGTAATTACCATCTTATCCCGGCCCACCTCTACCCTTGGGCTCCTCCCACAGTCTCAGTAAATGGAACTGTCATCGCCCCACCAGGCGGCCAAGACAGGAAAGGCACTCCTAATTCCACTTTCCCCTCCAGCCCCCACACGAAATCATTCCTTAGTCTCACCAACTGATGCTACCTCCTAAATAGACAAAAGTTGCTGAACCACCGCTGCCTCGGACACCTCAGCCCACCTTTGTGTATTCTTCTCCCTCCTTCATCCATTTAACTTCCACATTTCAGGCCTCAGCTTAAACCTCACTCACTCCAGGAAGATTTCCTATCTCATCGATTAGACTAGGGGCTCCAGTCACCAATGCGTTCTCTCTTTTATCACCCGAATTCACTGCATGCTGTTGGCCGTGCTTGTCCTGCCAGGTACATCCAGGTTCTATGACAATGGGGAAGCTGTCTATTTTGTTCATCATCGTGTTTCCAGCATATTGTTGTTGTTCAGTCACTAAGTCAAGTCCAACTCCTTGAGACCCCATGGACTGCAGCATGCCAGGCTTCCCTGTCCTTCACTGTCTCCCAGAGTTTGCTCAAGCTCATGTCCATTGAGTTGATGATGCTGTCCAACCATCTCGTCCTCTGTCACCCTCTTCTCCTCCTGCCCTCAATCTTTCCCAGCATCAGGGTCTTTTCTAATGAATCGACTCTTTGCATCAGGTGGCCAAATATTAGAGTTTAAGCTTCAGCATCAGTCCTTCCAATGAATATTCAGGGTTGATTTCCTTTAGGACTGACTGGTTTCATCTCCTTGCAGTCCAAGGGACTCTCAAGAGTCTTCTCCAACACCACAGTTCAGTTCAGTTCAGTGGCTCAGTCGTGTCCAACTCTTTGCAACTCCATAGATCACAACACGCCAGGCCTCCCTGTCCATCACCAACTCCCGGAGTTTACTCAAACTCACGTCCATAGAGTCAGTGATGCCATCCAACCATCTCATCCTCTGTCGTCCCCTTCTCCTCCCGCCTTCAATCTTTCCCAGCATCATAGAGTTTTCAAATGAGTCAGTTCTTCACATCAGATGGCCAAAGTATTGGACTTTCAGCTTCAGCATCAGTCCTTCCAATGAATATTCAGGACTGGTTTCCTTTAGGATGGACTGGTTGGATCTCCTTGCAGTCCAAGGGACTCTCAAGAGTCTTCTCCAACACCACAGTTCAAAAGCATCAACTCTTCAGTGCTCAGCTTTCTTTATAGTACAACTCTCACATCCATACATGACCACTGGAAAAACCATAGCTTTGATTATAGAAACCTTCGTCAGCAAAATAGTATATCTGCTTCTTAACATGCTGTCTAGGTTTGTCACAGCTTTCTTTCCAAGGAGTAAAGCATCTTTTAACTTCACTGCTGCAGTCACCATCTGCAGTGATTTTGGAGCCCAAGAATATAGCAGATACTCAATAAGTACTAGATACACAACAAATATTTCTTGAATTATTAACCTTTGTAGGGCAAGTTTTAAATCATTGGCAAGTGGTTTTGCTCATAGCCAATGAAACATCTTGGAGTGAACATCTTGGAGTGAAAGGAAGGATACACCTTTGGCTTCTGATGAATAGTGGGAGTCAGCATCACTTAATTACCCTGAGCCTCAGTTTTCTCATCAGAAAACTGAGGATAAAATTTCATCATGTGGCCTTGTCACAATTCTCAATGAAAATTATGTATATGAATGTATTCCCAAACTAAAAGTTATGGTTCAGGTACAAATACTGTGGACATCTAAGGAGCAGTGGCTGCGAGGGTGCAGGAGGGCCAAGAGGAGCTACACCACGTTCAAGGTCAGGAGGGGCAGCAGTGAGGAGATACCCCTCGTCCAAGGTAAAAAGCAACGGCTGTGCTTTGCTGGAGCAGCCGTGAAGAGATAACCCACGTCCAAGGTAAGAGAAACCCAAATAAGACGGTAGGTGTTGCAAGAGAGCATCAGAGGACAGACACACTGCAACCATACTCACAGAAAACTAGTCAATCTAATCACACTAAGACCACAGCCTTGTCTAACTCAATGAAACTAAGCCATGTCCATGGGGCCACCCAAGATGGGCGGGTCATGGTGGAGAGGTCTGACAGAATGTGGTCCACTGGAGAAGGGAATGGCAAACCACTTCAGTATTCTTGCCTTGAGAACCCCATGAACCATATCAAAAGGCAAAATGATAGGATACTGAAAGAGGAACTCCCCAGGTCGGTAGGTGCCCAATATGCTACAGGAGATCAGTGGAGAAATAACTCCAGAAAGAATGAAGGGATGGAGCCAAAGCATAAACAATACCCAGTTGTGGATGTGACTGGTGATAGAAGCAAGGTCCGATGTTGTAAAGAGCAATATTGCATAGGAACCTGGAATGTTAGGTCCATGAATCAAGGCAAATTGGAAGTGGTCAAACAGGAGACGGCAAGAGTGAACATCGACATTCTAGGAATCAGCGAACTAAAATGGACTGGAATGGGTGAATTTAACTCAGATGACCATTATATCTACTATTGTGGGCAGGAATCCCTCAGAAGAAATGGAATAGCTATCATGGTCAACAAAAGAGTCCAAAATGCAGTACTTGGATGCAATCTCAAAAACAACAGAATGATCTCTGTTCGTTTCCAACGCAAACCATTCAATATCACAGTAATCCAAGTCTTTGCCCCAACCAGTAACGCTGAAGAAGCTGAAGTTGAACGGTTCTATGAAGACCTACAAGACCTTTTAGAACTAACACCCAAAAAAGATGTCCTTTTCATTATAGGGGACTAGAATGCAAAAGTAGGAAGTCAAGAAACACCTGGAATAACAGGCAAATTTGGCCTTGGAATATGGAATGAAGCAGGGCAAAGGCTAATAGAGTTTTGCCAAGAGAACACACTGGTCATAGCAAACACCCTCTTCCAACAACACAAGAGAAGACTGTACATATGGACATCACCAGATGGTCAACACCGAAATCAGATTGATTATATTCTTTGCAGCCAAAGATGGAGAAGCTCTATACAGTCAACAAAAACAAGACCGGGAGCTGACTGTGGCTCAGATCCTTATTGCCAAATTCAGACTGAAATTGAAGAAAGTAGGGAAAACCACTAGACCATTCAAGTTTGATTAAATCAAATCCCTTATGATTATACAGTGGAAGTGAGAAATAGATTTAAGGGCCTAGATCTGATAGATAGAGTGCCTGATGAACTATGGACTGAGGTTCGTGACATTGTACAGGAGACAGGGATCAAGACCATCCCCATGGAAAAGAAATGCAAAAAAAGCAAAATGGCTGTCTGGGGAGGCCTTACAAATAGCTGTGAAAAGAAGAGAAGTGCAAAGCAAAGGAGAAAAGGAAAGATATAAACATCTGAATGCAGAGTTCCAAAGAATAGCAAGAGATAAGAAAGCCTTCCTCAGCGATCAATGCAAAGAAATAGAGGAAAACAACAGAATGGGAAAGATTAGAGATCTCTTCAAGAAAATCAGAGATACCAAAGGAACATTCCATGCAAAGATGGGCTCGATAAAGGACAGAAATGGTATGGACCTAACAGAAGCAGAAGATATTAAGAAGAGGTGGCAAGAATACACAGAAGAACTGTACAAAAAAGATCTTCACAACCAAGATAATCACAATGGTGTGATCACTCACCTAGAGCCAGACATCCTGGAATGTGAAGTTAAGTGGGCCTTAGAAAGCATCACTACGAACAAAGCTAGTGGAGGTGATGGAATTCCAGTGGAGCTATTTCAAATCCTGAAAGATGATGCTGTGAAAGTGCTGCACTCATTATGCCACCAAATTTCGAAAACTCAGCAGTGGCCACAGGACTGGAAAAGGTCTGTTTTCATTCCAATCCCAAAGAAAGGCAATGCCAAAGAATGCTCAAACTACTGCACAATTGCACTCATCTCACACACTAGTAAAGTCATGCTCAAAATTCTCCAAGCCAGGCTTCAGCAATACATGAACCGTAAACTTCCAGATGTTCAAGCTGGTTTTAGAAAAGGCAGAGGAACCAGAGATCAAATTGCCAACATCTGCTGGATCATCAAAAAAGCAAGAGAGTTCCAGAAAAACATCTATTTCTGCTGTATTGACTATGCCAAAGCTTTTGACTGTGTGGATCACAATAAACTGTGGAAAATTCTGAAAGAGATGGGAATACCAGACCACCTGACCTGCCTCTTGAGAAATTTGTATGCAGGTCAGGAAGCAACAGTTGGAACTGGACATGGAACAACAGACTGGTTCCAAATAGGAAAAGGAGTACGTCGAGGCTGTATATTGTCACCCTGTTTATTTAACTTACATGCAGAGTACATCATGAGAAACTCTGGGCTGGAAGGAGCACAAGCTGGAATCAAGATTTCCGGGAGAAATATCAATAAACTCAGATATGCAGATGACACCACCCTTATGGCAGAAAGTGAAGAGGAACTAAAGAGCCTCTTGATGAAAGTGAAAGAGGAGAGTGAAAAAGTTGGCTTAAAGCTCAACATTCAGAAAATGAAGATCATGGCATCTGGTCCCATCACTTCATGGGAAATAGATGGGGAAACAGTGGACACAGTGTCAGACTTTATTTTTCTGGGCTCCAAAATCACTGCAGATGTTGATTGCAGCCATGAAGTTAAAAGAAGCTTACTCCTTGGAAGGAAAGTTATGACCAACCTAGATAGCATATTCAAAAGCAGAGACATTACTTTGCCAACAAAGGTTCATCTAGTCAAGGCTATGGTTTTTCCAGTGGTCATGTATGGATGTGAAGTTGAACTGTGAAGAAAGCTGAGCACCGAAGAATTGATGCTTTTGAACTGTGGTGTTGGAGAATACTCTTGAGAGTACCTTGGACTGCAAGGAGATCCAACCAGTCCATTCTAAAGGAGATCAGTCCTGGGTGTTCTTTGGAAGGAATGATGCTAAAGCTGAACTCCAGAACTTTGGCCACCTCATGCGAAGAGTTGACTCATTGGAAAAGACTCTGATGCTGGGAGGGATTGGGGGCAAGAGAAGAAGGGGATGACAGAGGATGAGATGGCTGGATGGCATCACTGACTTGATGGACGTGAGTTTGAGTGAACTCCGGGAGTTGGTGATGGACAGGGAGGCCTGGCGTGCTGCAGTTCATGGGGTCGCAAAGAGTCAGACACGACTGAGCAACTGAGCTGAACTGATAATTGTGGACGTTGCATCCCTCTAGGAGTGGCCCCATCCTACCTTCAGAGGTTGTACCAGACACTCCCATGGGCTCAAACTTGAGCACCAGTTCTCATTAGTTTGGATCCAGTACCAAGGCCAGCAGGTCCTTTTTTCTCCCTTCTCAACCTTGTCTGTGCTCCGCATTCTCCTACACTCCTGGGCCATTTCCAGAAGCTTTCATAATCAGCACTTCCATTGCGCTCTCTTGGTGAAGGGTTTAATGATCCTGAAGGCCCTAGAAATACATTGAATTAAAACACAAAATGGATGGCATTGTGCATTTTAGTGAAACAGCAATTAGGAGCAGCAGTCACCATGTACTCAGGAGGGCAAGAGAGCCGAGGAGAAAAGGAATAAAGTGACCTCATAAAGACACTTAATTTCATTACCACCAGACACAGTTTCCCATTATTGCTCTTGGTGTTTAATGGTTTTATGATTCTGTCTATTGATGCTTAGCTAGTTCATTAACTGTGCTGCTAAAAATACAATTATCTCCAACAAAACCTTCATCACTAATAAAAGGGAGGGGGAAAAAGACCTCCATCATTATAAGAAAGCAGTGGGGTGGACATACTTGAGTAGTATGTAACTCCTTGGCCCCAAAGTTTTCATGGATCCTGAGACTATAACCACACAAGTTTCATGTAACCAGTTTTAAAATGTAATCAAACAACTGCCCTATTATTTAGCCGGCTCCAACTAACCATTGTACTGATGACAATTGGCCTTGTCACTGTCAGATGACACTGGCTTTGACTGAGTCATCTGAGTTGACCCATCACAGTGCTGGTGACAAATGAGATCTATGAAGATCTGCTTAAGTGTTCATTCATCCAGTAGGTGATTACTAAGCCCCTGCTGCTAAGTCACTTCAGTCGTGTCCGACTCTGTGCAACTCCATAGACAGCAGCCCACCAGGCTCCCCTGTCCCTGGGATTCTCCAGGCAAGAACACTGGAGTGGGTTGCCATTTCCTTCTCCAATGCATGAAAGTGAAAAGTGAAAGGGAAGTTGCTCAATCGTGTCTGGCTCCTAGTGACCCCATGGACTGCAGCCTACCAGGCTCCTCCGTCCATGGGATTTTCCAGGCAAAAGTATTGGAGTGGGGTGACATTGCCTTCTCCTACTAAGCCCCTACTGGAAGCCAAGCTCCAGTTATGCAAACAGTGATACATAACACAGACAGGGTCCTGTTTTCTGACATTCTGACAGTCTAGTAGATGATGTGTGAATGTCGAGATCAGAGGAAGGAGAATTCCAGTAATTGAACTAGGACTCAAAGTGGACCTCAGCTCCAGATACGGAGTGGGGGAGGAGAAAGTGGGTGTCAACAGGGCAGAAGGTGAGCACGGCTTTCCATCTCATTTAGCATAGAGCCATTACAGTGTCCTCCCAGGCCCTGCAGAGTGTGTCCTTGAGAGTCACCTCTTTATCTCTCTTCCCAGCCTACAAGGGGTGAGAGGGGAAACCAGTGCAAATAACCCAGATCTGCAGTCCAGAGGGGACCAGGGCCTAATAGAAACTTGTGTAAAGGTTTTTAGATGTCCTGCTTGTTCCAAGGGGTCTCTTTTTTTCTTTGGAACCCAAACTGCCTTTGTCAGGCTATCTCCGGGGCTTCATTTCCTATCACCACTGTCCCTCAGTATCCACAGGGGGTTGGTTTCAGGATCCCCTGCAGATACCAAAATCCAAGGATGTTTCAGGCTCCTATCCTGCCAAATGGCAGTACAGTCTGCCTTCCGTATCTGTGGGTTCTAAATCCGCAGTTGGTTGAACTCCTGGATGCAAATATCGGGGGCCCACCGCGCCTCTCCCCTTGTACACTCTGCTCTGGCCCCAGCGGCTTTGCACCTTCTCTGCGTGTCTGCCTATAATCTTCTTCCTCCAGATAGTGTCAGGGCTCAATCCCTCACTCTTTCAGTGAAACACCACTTCTCAGTGAAACATTTCCTGCCCACCCACCCACTCTCACCACTCCCTACCCGGTTCCCTGTTTTATTTTTCTCTGTAACTCTTACCACCATCTGTGATACTGTTATTTTCTTGATATGTTTGCTGTCTATTTCTCCCAACTAAAATATGGGTTCTTAGGGGGCGAGGACTTTCTGTTTTGTTCACTCCTGATTCCCCAGCACTACAGCAGTGTCTGGCTTGTAGAAGGTACTCAATAAATACTTGTTAGCTGCCTGACTGTACTTATTATTTATCTATGGTCTCTCAGCCCCAAGGCCACCCTCTGTATACCGCTCTGTAAGGCCTGTGCTCCTTTGCCAGCTGACTTCCTCAGAAGTCTTCTCAGTGAAAAGATGCTGGGGGAAACAGAAGGCAAGAGAAAGGCAGAGCCCACTGTTCTTCCTCCACCTCTCTCAGCCTTCTCTCTTTTCTCCTTCCCCTGGTGATGCCACTGTGTTATTTCCATCATCCCAACTCCAGCTGAAATAGCCCCTCTTCCATAGTTGGGGCTCCTGAGGCTGTGACCCCTCTTCTGTACTCCCAGATCCTGGTAACACCCCTCCTCCTCCCTTTTGTTCCCAAGCCCCAGCTGTGGTAGCTTCTTGCAGCAGGTAATAAGCTCTGGGGTGGGACTTCCCTGGTGGTCCAGTGGCTAAGATGTCGTACTCACAACACAGGGGGCCCAGGTTTGAAAACTGGTCAGGGAATTAGATCTCACATGCCACAACTAAAGATCCTGCCACTAAGACCCAGCACAGCCAGGTAGAAAGACAAA
Organism: Bos indicus; assembly: GCF_029378745.1. NCBI lineage: Eukaryota > Metazoa > Chordata > Mammalia > Artiodactyla > Bovidae > Bos > Bos indicus. The sequence goes on along the minus strand of NC_091774.1, from coordinate 23,173,776 downwards.
AATAAATATTTAGAAAAACTCAATTAAAAAAATAAATTCTTGGGTGCTTCATGATCACCCTTATGCAGCCCCAGACTTCCGACACCTGCACATTCCAAATCCTGTGTTAAATCCTCTCTGTTTGATATACCTAGTGTGGATTCTATTTTCCTGACAAAATCCTGGTAGATATCGTGAACTTGGGAAAGGAAATCAAGGCACAAGCACAGTCCTATAGACTAAGGAAAGGGCAAAGCTCTGGAAGAGGCTGTCCCACACTCCCTAACTTTGAGAGCAAAGACACGCCAAGAATAATGAGGCTGCCCAGCAGCAGGGACTGGGCTGCCAGATGCCAGCTGAAGGTTGGTCATACTTGATGTTGGGACAGACACCGAGGCATGTGCCTAGTCTCCAACAGGCTGGGATCCAGAAAGCCTGAACCACACACAGAGCCCAGCGGATCCAGCCAAGAGTCCCTGACACTCTCCATCCCAGGCCTGGGAGCATCTGCAGTGCCAGCATCATGGCAACCACCAGGGTGATTCTCAAGGTTATCATCTAATTGTGTTGGTGGTTATTGCTTCATGCCTCGCAAACTTCTCTCTCAGCAGCTCATCTCTGTGGCCAAAATTGAGACAATTCAGAGCTCATTTGTGCATTTTTTTTAAGTGTGTCTGAAGTTGAGATATATACATTTAATTGGTAATCGACACTCAAATGTTCCCGGAAAAGCTGTTTTCTGCAGTCCGTCTAATCAATGGAATCTTAAAATTGAAGAGTCGTGGTGTTACCAAGAACAACTGAGTGCCTTGATGTGGTCTAGGCCTTGATCCACTGCCTTATCCTTTCAAACTAGGAATCACCCTATCGGGAAAGTGTAGCCCTCTAGAAGTGGGGATGGGGCTGCCAAGCCTCTGTTCTAGTCCACCCAATGTGCTACCCATCCTCACACCTACGACCAGGAGGAAAGGTTGAGGAGCAGCTTCTGCTGTCATCTTCTGGCGTCAGTAGTCAGCATCCTGAGACCTAGACGCAGAACAGAGAAGATGCTCACTCTCCCAGGGGTCTTTCCAATGGGGCTGTGGACCCAGTGAGCATCTCCTCTGCAATATAGAAGGAAGAGTTTGAGCTGGGTCTGCCCTCCAGGGGGCTCCAGCCCAGTCAGGGAGAGATGTGCTGGGGAAAGATAAGTGACCCTGGGAAGTACTGTCAATGACACAGAAATAGGACAATGTGTGTGAACAAGGTCCCCAAGGAGAGAAAACATTCCAGAACTGTGCTTTTCTTTGTGCTTCCATTGCCCGTGGGGAGAGAGTTTCTGAGTGTCAGGAACCGTGCTGGCTCTTTGGCTTTGTTGCAATCCTCACAAATGACTTCAGAATGCAATGCAGGCCTCGTCTTCCCCATCTTATAGATGCTGTGGATCATTCAGATAGTGAACAGTCAAGCTGGACTTGAACCTCCGTCCGCCCTGTCTTCGGTGTTTGTGTGCATGCAGGCTCACACACACACACACACACACCCCTTATCTGCTGTCTACAGAGGCAATTTTTTTGGAAAAAGCAACATAGAACACATTGCCAGATGCATTCAGAGTAGCCAAATCTTCCATAATCCTTCCTAGGTATTTTAATGTTTGCAAAAGAAAATGGATTTTTGTGGGCTTCTCTATCATTTTGTTTTGTTACAATGAGAAGCCTGTTTGCAAAGTAAAGCAAACAAGTTGTAAAACCTGAGATTTATTCTTTGCCTGGCAAGCAAGCTTCCTGTGGAAACAAGGCTGCACAGAAAGTGACTTGGTCCTCGGCGCTGGCCTCTGCCCCAGGGAGCCCACTCTGTTTGGCATTGAGCTGGGGCACCTGGGAGACAGCAGGGTTACTAAATGCCAATCCACCGGGGACTCCCCATCTGGCCACCAAATGCCTCAGGCTCAAGTCTTCATTCATGTAACAGACATGCACCCAACACCTATAGGGCAGCAGGTGCTGGAGATGATAAAACAGCTCTGCTGTCAAGATGCTCAGTCTGATGAAGGAGACTGAACGGAAGTTATTTAGCAGAATACAATGTAAGAAGTGCTAAGTCACTTCAGTCATGTCAGACTCTTTGTGACTCCATGGACCATAGCCCGCCAGGCTCCTCAGTCCATGGGATTCTCCAGGCAAGAATACTGGAGTGGGTTGCCATGCTCTCCTCCAGGGACTCTTCCCCACCCAGGGATCGAACCTGCATCTCCTGCATTGGCACACAGGTTCTTTACCACTAGTGCCCCCTGGGAAGCCCCAGAGTATAGTGTAAGAAGTGCTAAACCACAGTCTGTGGGAGCACTCGGTGTGGGGAGCAACTAATTCTGCAGGAGTGGAGCAGGCAAAAGAAAGTGCTAAGAAAAATATAATAAAATCAGAGATAGAAAACTGAGACTTTGAAGGTTAAGGGGAATAGATAAAGCGAGAGAGAGAATTCCTGACGGAGGGCACAAAAAGAGAAAAATCTACCCAATGCAATCTATAGATTCAATGCAATCCCTATCAAGTTACCAACAGTATTTTTCAGAGAACTAGAACAAATAATTTCACAATTTGTATGGAAATACAAAAAACCTTGAATAGCCAAAGCAATCTTGAGAAAGAAGAATGGGACTGGAGGAATCAACCTGCCGGACTTCAGGCTCTACTACAAAGCTACAGTCATCAAGACAGTATGGTACTGGCACAAAGACAGAAATATAGATCAATGGAACAAAATAGAAAGCCCAGAGATAAATCCACGCACCTATGGACACCTTATCTTTGACAGAGGCAAGAATATACAATGGAGAAAAGACAATCTCTTTAATAAGTGGTGCTGAGAAAACTGGTCAACCACTTGTAAAAGAATGAAACTAGAACACTTTCTAACACCATACACAAAAATAAATTCAAAATGGATTAAAGATCTAAATGTAAGATCAGAAACTATAAAACTCCTAGAGGAAAACATAGGCAAAACACTCTCCAACATAAATCACAGCAGGATCCTCTATGATCCACCTCCCAGAGTAATGGAAATAGAAGCAAAAATAAACAAATAGGACCTAATTAAACTTAAAAGCTTTTGCACAATGAAGGAAACTATAAGCAAGGTGGAAAGACAGCCTTCAGAATGGGAGAAAACAACAGCAAACAAAGCAACTGACAAAGAATTAATCTCAAAAAAATACAAGCAGCTCCTGCAGCTCAATCCCAGAAAAATAAACGACCCAATCAAAAAATAGGCCAAAGAACTAAACAGATATTTCTCCAAAGAAGACATACAGATGGCTAACAAACACATGAAAAGATGCTCAACATCACTCATTATCAGAGAAATGCAAATCAAAACCACAATGAGGTACCATCTCATGCCAGCCAGAATGGCTGCAATCAAAATGTCTACAAATAATAAATGCTGGAGAGGGTGCAGAGAAAAGGGAACCCTCTTACACTGTTGGTGGGAATGCAAACTAGTACAGCCACTATGGAGAATAGTGTGGAGATTCCTTAAAAAACTGGAAATAGAACTGCAATATGACCCAACAATCCCACTGCTGGGCATACACACCAAGGAAACCAGAATCAAAAGAGACACATGTACCCCAATGTTCATCGCAGTGCTGTTTACAATAGCTAGGACATGGAAGCAACCTAGATGTCCTCAATAGATGAATGGATAAGAAGGCTGTGGTACATATACACAATGGAATATTACTCAGCCATTAAAAAGAATACATTTGAATCAGTTCTAATGAGGTGGATGAAACTGGAGCCTATTATACAGAGTGAAGTAAGCCAGAAAGAAAAACACCAAAACAGTATACTAACACATATATATGGAATTTAGAAAGATGGTAACGATAACCCTGTATGCGAGACAGCAAAAGAGACACAGAGATAAAGAACAGACTTTTGGACTCTGTGGGAGAAGGCAAGGGTGGGATGCTTTGAGAGAATAGCATTGAAACATATATATTACCATATGTGAACTAGATCACCGGCCTCGGTTCAATGCATGAGACAGGGCACTCTGGGGTGGTGCACTGGGATAACCCTGAGGGATGGGATGGGGCAGGAGGTGGGAGGGGGGGTTCAGGATGGGGAACACATGTACACCCATGGCTGATTCATGTCAATGTATGGCAAAAACTACTACATTATTGTAAAGTAATTAGCCTCCAATTAAAATTAATTAATTAAAAAAAAAAACAGATGGCAGGACTTCTCTGGCTGTTCAGTGGTTAAGACTCTGTGCTTCCAGTGCAGGAGGCATAGGTTCAATCCCTGGTTGGGGAACTAAGATCCCACATGCTGTGCCATGCAGCCAAATAAAATAATAATAAATAGATAAATAAATAATGTTGGCATCCTGTGACCATTTAAAAAATTTTTTAAAAATAAATTTTTTTAAAGAATAGATGTGCAGGTCAATGGGCACTATGAAGCTGGAACACACTTGTTAGGGAGGGGAGGTGTGCTGTGGATCAGATCTGGGGATTACTCCTAGACGGACAAGTATCATTTTTTAATTTTTAGATTTCTGTTCGAGCACAGACTGATTTATTTCAGACCCTGGCTTAATTGATATTTTAATTATATGCTTACACCTGCAACAATTTCAAATGAGAGCAGGTACCTGCAATGAGATAATGTATGTGAAAGCACTTAGAGAACTGTGAAGTGTTATACAAACTGCTGCTTACATTGTTTTGCATTATTCTAAGACTCCTGAGGCAAAATACTAATTTATGCCTGTACCTATTCATGGAGTCCCTGTCAGGGCACAGCGCACAGCGGGACCAGGAGCTGGGAGGGCTGGGGGAAGGAGGGCACACGATACTTCCCCAAACTCCTGTCCCCCTGGCCAGATTGCTCACCAGTCATCAGGTGGACATCAGTCCTTCTTCGACCAACAAGGAGATGGTGAGCCCATAAACCCTTGCACGGCAGGCCCCTCACCAAACCACAACCCTGGCTCAACGGCGTTGTGTGGCTGAAAGGTAATTGACAATTTCTCACCCCAGCTCTCCACCTGTGTGGCCTTGGGGCGCCACAGTCCTCTAGATCTCAGTGTCCTCCTTTGGGACATTCAGAGATCATGGTGATATCTGCACAGGTTTTATCAGTTTCTGATTTAAAAAATCAGTTTTTATCAGTTTTCTCAGTTTCCTGGGGCCTCTAAACAGAATTCAGAATCAAAAACTCTCTCTTCACAGCTAACTCATGTGGTTGTACTGGCCACACCAGGACAAGATGACATAGAAACAAGCAGGAGACTGAAGGAGAGGGAGGTGACCCTCCAGGAGTCTACATTCTAACACGGACTCTGCCCACGACCTTGATGCCACATTGAGCAGCACTTGATTGACTTGGTTTCCTCTCCTGACAAAAAAAAAAAAATAAATAGACTGTCAGGAAAACCCTAAACCTCAACTTTTCCAATAGTCAACCCAAATGCTATATCAGTTCATTCACTAAATTCATATTGAGTATCTATTTGCTGGCAATGTGCCATGCACTAGTCTGCAAAGATTTTTTAATAATAATTTTTAAATAAAATATTTATAAATGATAATAAGACATAGCCTCTCAGAATTCATGCAGAATTCTAGCCAAGATAAAAATATGAGTATTTCCACAATGTTAAAATTTAGTCATATTTGACTGTATGATGTGCATTAATGCATGTAACCTATGTTTCCTATGTTTTATATTTTATTGTCTCCTGATGTTTTTGTTCCATAAATAACACTGTAATAACCAACTTTGTCCATAAGTCTCTTCATTTCTATTTCTATTGAATATACTTCTAAGATGCAGCAAGATTACATAAAGTGGTGTTAAAGTTTTCAATATTCTTGATTAAAATAATAAAAAGGTGGATATTTCCTATTTAAAGTCAGTGATTTTCCTGGAGTCTTTTGAAGTAGACAATTAGAAAACAGTGATACAAGTACTATGTTAAGCTTTAGAGCAAGTTCCCAGAACAAGCCTAGGCAAATGTGTTAAGTCGCTTCAGATTCTGCGACCCCCATGGACTGTAGCCTGCCATGGCCCTCTGTCTATGGAATTCTCCAGGCAAGAATACTGGAGTGGGCTGCCATGCCCTCTGCTAGGGGATCTTCCTGAACCAGGGATCGAATCCGCATCTTTTATGTCTCCTGCGTTTGCAGGCAGGTTCTTGATCACTAGTGCCACTTGGGAAGCCCCGGGCTAGGGACATAGTTGGTGCTGAATAAACACTTATTGAACTAACAGGTCTTAAGAACAGGGCATTGTGAAAGCACCTAGGAGAGGTCTCAGCCCATGGATGGGGTCAAGAAAAGCATCCTGAGGGAGGAACTCCTGATGCCTGTTATTGCATCACTGCCACATTGGAGGGAAACCCGGGCTAGGGGCTGGCAGGAGACCTACCCTCTAGGGAGTGTAGGCAAGAGAGCCACGGACCCGTCCCCACCCTCTTCCAATATACAAAGGTAGACTAAAGTGCTACGATGTGAATACTGTATTTGCCAAAAGATGCCCAGGAAGGTGTAAGACGTTTTCAGGCCTGGGAGCAGTGCGGGGGCTGGGGAGAGAATTGTTATGGAATCAGAGATGTCCCCGCTCAAAGTGAAGTGTTGACAAGCACCACCACTTGGTCCACATCTACCTGCTGAGGGCACCCGTTGCTCGCAGTCTGATTTTCACTGAATCATTGTCTTGTTCAGTAGAAGCACAGCAGAATCTGGCCTAAATTACTTGCTGTAGCTCCTTCCCACAATTTCCTGATGGAATCATCTTATCAATCAGGCATTTGTCTTCATTTCAGAAAAAGAAGCTCTCCCAAGACCAGCTCCAGCCATTCAATCTAACCCATGCAGAATTCTGGTCACCCTGAAAACAAGGATGACTTCACTTTCTACCTGGTGGGAGTATGAGCTTGAAGAGGCTTCAGGAACCTGGTTGGTAATGCATGTGGAGTCACGGCAGAGGGCAGAGCACTAGCTGTGATGGTAACTGAAGCTGCAGTTGACTCTGGGCTCCACCACTCACTAGCTTTTGGGCCCTAGGCAAGTCACAAGGCATCTCTGAGCTTCGGTTTCCTCTTGCAGTAGAGCACTTGGAGGGGTAACGTGACCTCCAATGGAGAGGACATACCATGGAACCCTCAGGAGCTGAGTGTCAAATTCTAAGCTAGCAGCGTAGCAGACACCATGGCCACATCACTGGAAGTGCACCCTGCTGGATGCTCTGGTTAGGACATCTCCAAAGATCCCACAGTAGCAGAATAAGTGTCACTCAAATTAGATAATTTTAGGAGAGTTGAATAGCATGTGTATGAAGAGCCAACTAATTAGAAAAGACCTTGATGATGGGAAAGATTGAGGCCAGGAGGAGAAGGGGGCCTCAGAAGATGGGATGGGTGGATGGCATCACTGACTCAATAGACATGAGTTTGAGCAAGCTCCAGGAGACAGTGAAGGACAGGGGAATGTGGTGTGCTCTATAGTCCATGGAGTCGCAAAGAGTGCAGACACTACTGAGCAACTGAACAACCAAAGCAAGAAGGTGTGGGCAGGGTAGAAGGAGACCTTGGGAAACAGTGTAGTGCTGCTCTGGAGCTAATAACAGTTTGGTACACTTACCATCCTACAGGGGCAAGGGCTTCACTAGAGCCCAGATGCAGAGAGCAGTGTATGGAAAGAACTTCCCAGCAGGAGCTGTGACCTTCAGCAGAGGGATGCAGGAAGACAGTGCAGCCTAACAGGAAGAGGATCAGAAGAGCAAAGGCCCCCACCTCTCTCGCCTGCCTCTCCCTAGTCTCCTCCCAGTGCTCCCCATTGGCCAAACTCAAGCAGAAGACAAAAGGTGAAGAAGCCCTCTGATACTGTCTATGCCGGTCAACCATCTGGGACAAAAGCAGGTTGAAGGGGGTAAGAGGTTAGATTTGGAGGGGGAAACAGAGCTCTTTAGCACACCCCATAAAAGCAACCCATGAGAGAGAGTCAACTTGGAACATGTACCAAAGCAATGGGGACTAAAGCAACGAGTTCACAACAGTCTCAGTCAAGTAAGATCTCTCCGGCTTCTGACCTCTCTCCTCCTCTCCTGCCCACCCCAGAGGGGTTAGAAACCACAGAGGGTCAGCAGAGCTGAGGGTAGGAAAGGAGGTACAAAGCAGGGAGGGAGAGCTGACTGTGACCCTTTCTCACCGCAAGCTTTTAGCCTGATGGGGACATGAGTGGAGAATGTATTTGTTAGAGGAGGTTGGGCTGCAGTAACAAACAGACGCAACCATTTAGTTACTCAACATAATGAGGATTATTTCTTGCTCATAAAACAGTGCAGGAAAGTTTCAGGTTAGGGTAGTGAGGAAGGCAGGAGGCTTTGCTGTACACAGTTCAGTTCAGTTCAGTTGCTCAGTCGTGTCTGACTCTTTGTGACCCCAGGGACTGCAGCACGCCAGGCTTCCCTGTCCCTGACCAATGCCCAGAACTTGCTTAAACTCATGTCCACTGAGTCTGTGATGCCATCCAACCATCTCATCCTCTGTCATCCCCTTCTCCTCCTGCCTTCAATCTTTCCCAGCATCAGGGTCTTTATAAATGAGTCAGTTCTTTGCATTAGATGCCCAAAGTATTGGAGCTTCAGGACTGATTTCCTTTAGGATTGACTGGTTGGACTTCCTTGCAGTCCAAAGGACTCTCAAGAGTCTTCTCCAATGCCACAGTTCAAAAGCATCAATTTTTCGATGCTCAGCCTTCTTTATGGTTCAACTCTCACATCCATACATGACTACTGGAAAAACCATACCTTTGACTAGATGTACCTTTGTCAGCAAAGTAATGTCTCTGCTTTTTAATATGCTGTCTATGTTTGTCATAGTTTTTCTTCCAAGAAACAAACATCTTTTAATATCATGGCCACAGTAATCATCTGCAGTGATTTTGGAGCCCAAGAAAATAAAATCTGTCACTGTTTCCATTGTTTCCCCATCTATCTGCCATGAAGTCATGGGACTGGATGCCATGATCTAAGTTTTTTGAATATTGAGTTTTAAGCCAGCTTTTTCACTCTCCTCTTTCACTTTCACCAAAAGGATCTTTACTTCCTCTTCACTTTCTGCCATAATGGTTGTGTTTCCACTTTCTGCCATAAGGGCCATGTCAACTGTATATCTGAGGTTATTGATATTTCTCCCAGCAATCTTGATTCCAGCTTGTGCTTCATCCAGCCTGGCTTTTCACATGATGTACTCTGTATATAAGTTAAATTAACAAGGTGACAGTATACAGCCTTAACATATTCCTTTCCCAATTTGGAACAAGTCTATTGTTCCATGTCTATTTCTAACTATTGCTGCTTGACCTGCATACCGATTTCTCATGAGGCAGGTAAGGTAGTCTGATATTCCCATCTCCTGAAGAATTTTCCACAGTTTGTTGTGATCCACACAGTCAAAGGCTTCAGCATAGTCAATGAAGCAGAAGTAGTTTTTTGGAATTCTCTAGCTTTTTCTATGATCCAGCAGATGTTGGTAATTTGATCTGGTTCCTCTGCCTTTTCTAAATCAAGTTTGAACATCTGGAAGTTCTTGGTTCACGTACTGTTGAAGCCTAGCTTGGAGAATTTTGAGCATTACTTTGCTAGTATGTGAAGTGAGTGCAATTGTGCAGTAGTTTGAACATTCTTTGACATTGCCTTTCTTTGGGATTGGGATGAAAATTGACCTTTTGCAGTCCTGTGGCCACTGCTGAGTTTTCCAAATTTGCTGGCATATTGAGTGCAGCACTTTCACAGCATCATCTTTTAGGGTTTGAAATAGCTCAGCTGGAGTTCCATAATCTCCACCAGCTTTGTTCATAGTGTTACTTCTTAGGGCACACTTGGCTTCGCACTCCAGGATGTCTGGCTCTAGATGAGTGATCACACCATTGTGATTATCTGGGTCATGAAGATCTTTTTTGTACAGTTCTTCTGTGTATTCTTGCCACCTCTTCTTAATATCTTCTGCTTCTGTTAGGCCCATACCATTTCTGTCCTATATTGAGCCCATCTTTGCATGAAATGTTCCCTTGGTATCTCTAATTTTCTTGAAGAGATCTCTAATCTTTCCCATTCTATTGTTTTCCTCTATTTCTTTGCATTGGTTACTGAGGAAGGCTTTCTTATCTCTCCTTGCTATTCTTTGGAACTCTGCATTCAGATGGTTGCATGCAGAGTTTCACATTGTTTCTGCACAGTTATTCAGAAATCCTGGCCGATAGTCCTTAATACACAGCTTCCATCTCAGTCAACTGGAATTAGGAAACAGTATTAACCAGCTTCCCTGGTGGCTCAGTGATAAAGAATCTGCCTGCCAATGCAGGAGATCTGGGTTCAGTCCCTGGGTGGAGAATATCCCCTGAAGAAGGAAATTGCAACCCATTCTAGTACTCTTGCCTGGAAAATCCCATGGGCAGAGGAGCCTGGTAGGCTGCAGTCCATGGGGTCGCTGAGGGTCGGACATGACTGAGTGATTTCACTTTCACTTTCCACTTTCATGCATTGGAGAAGGAAATGGCAACCCACTCCAGTGTTCTTGCCTGGAGAATCCCAGGGACGGAGGAGCCTCGTGGGCTGCCATCTATGGGGTCGCACAGAGTTGGACACAACTGAAGCGACTTAGCAGCAGCAGCAGCCAGTATTCTTGTCTGAGAAATCCCATGGACAGAGGAGCCTGGTGGGCCATAGTCCATAGGGTCACAAAGAGTCAGACATGACTGAGTGACTAAATACTTCACACACACTAACATAGACCCTTCTGCTTTAAACACTATATTCACCCCAATACTCACTTGATGACTTAGTTTGAACTGTTATGACAAATAACCATAGATTGGACTGCTTAAACAGTAAGTGTCTATCTCTCACAGTCTGGAGGCTGGAAGTCTGAGATCAAGGTGTCTCCATGGTCAGTCTCTGCTGGGAGCCCTCTTCTGGGCTCCAGATTGCCAACTTCTCACTGTGTCCTCACAAGGCAGAAAGAGGGCAAGAGAGTTCTCCAAGGTCCCTTTTATAAGTGCTCCACACTCATGACCTAACCACTTCCCAAATGCCCACTTCCTAAAACCATCATATTAGGGGTTAGGATTTCAAAAGAAGAATTTGGTAGGAACAAAACCATTCAGTCCATAACAATGACCAAGAACTTGTTATGTACTAGGAAGGTGGTTAAAGAAACCAGGAGAGGGAGCTGAGGGCTACAGAATACAGAATACAGGCTAAATCAAGTGGCATCAAGGTGTAGCCATCACAGGCAGGATCTGCCTGGAAACAAATCATTTCAGTGACACATTATAGGGGAGCTCTGGGTCAAGATCCAGGTAAAACTAATAAAGATTTTGCCAGCATTTGAGGGCTCCTAGATGTCCTCCTGAGACCAAGCCCAGGAGAGAGCACTTTAGACTGGGTATGGCTTCATCCAACTTAGGTCCTAAGTAAATCTCCCCATCATTTATTACATTCTCTTCCCATCTCCACCTCCACTGTTACCATCATCTGCATTTGATGTCCAAGCTATAAATGGTGGATCCAGGGTTTGACTCCCAGCACTTACCCAAGGCTGCAACCACTCCACCATGAAAATATTACTCCCATTGCCTAATGATAAGAGAACACGTGGAAAGTGCTTACCCTAACTTAGGGTTGCCATCAAAAGATACATCACAGAGGGTGGCTTACACAACAGAAATTTACTTTTCCACAGGCCTGGAAGCTGGAAATCTAAGATCGAGGTATCTACAGGGTTGGTTTCTTCTGAGAACTGTGAGCAAAGGATCTGTGCAGGCTCTCTGCTGGGCTTGTCAGTGGCTATCTTCTCCCTGGGTCTCCATATCATCTTCCCCCTGCGTGTGTTCAAATCTCCTCTTCCTATAAGGACACCAGTCATGTTGTATTAGGGCCCATTCTAAAGAGTTCATTTTCCCTTAATTATCTATGTAAAGACTTTACCTCCAAGTGTGGTCACAGTCTGAACTACTGAGGGGTTAGGACTTAGACATATGAACTTGGGGATGGGGAACATACAATTCAGCCCACAACACAAGCTAAATGGTTGTAGCTATTACGGTGATTCCACTCCCACATTCTCAACTTGAGACTCACCCTTCCATCATCTTTATGTCCCCTACTCCCGTAACAATCAAACTCTTGCAGTCAGTGTTAACCAAGACACCTTGAACTTACCCTCCACCAAGCATTTTTGTACCATAATCTACCTAGTGGCTCAGATGGTAAAGAATCTGCCTGCAACGCAGGAGATCAGGGTTAGATCCCTGGGTTGGGAAAATCCCTTGGAGAAGGGAATGGCTACCCACTGCAGTATTCTTGCCTGGAAAATCCCGTGGACAGAGGAGCCTAGCGGGCTATGGTCCATGGGGTTGCAAAGGGTTGAACGTGACCAAGCGACTAACACTTTTTTTCAACAATCTACTTTTGACAACACAGCCACCAAATCCTCCTTACTGGAGGCTCAGCTCAAGTTCCACTAACCTGTGGCCATTCTTGCCACTCCAGCCACTGGAAAGTAAGAAAGTTAATGCATGTGGAGCACTTATGATATATTTTTACCAGCACCCTATCATTCTATTCTTTCATCTTCCTATATATGCCCCCAACAGGTTAGGAAATTGAAGCTCAAAGTGATTAAGTCCTGTGTCCAAGGTCACTCAGCAGATGAAGGTAGGAATGTGATTCTAACTCCATCTGTCCAATTCCATGGTCTCCCAGTCCTGAATTCCTGTAGCAATCCTGGCCAGAAGTATTCATCTGGTTGTTAAGCCTACAGTGCCCTGATGCTAGATCTTCATTATCACCTGAGCTTTTTCTTTGAGCTTTATTATATCTTTATTATCAATCTTCTATTCACATGTCTTTCTCTCCAACTATCCTTTCTGCATCTTAAGAAACAAGAATGGATTTTTCACTTGTACAGAGCCTTTCATGGCTGCTGGCAAGGTTCAATGGAGATGACTGATATTGTTTTAGGGCCAGCTTGGTGGCAATATGCTCCCTGAATAACCAAAAGACACACCCGCTCTTCCAGGAAACTGCAGACACTCCCCAGAGAGTAGGGCTCCAGCCAGCAGGACAGACGGACCTCTTTCTCTTCCTCCAAATACAGTGGCTTCATGATCTAATTAATTCCAGAGATGGATGTTGAGCAATCCCCCTCTGGCCCCAGCCTCTCGCAGACTTCACGTGCGGGGAGGGCACCCCCCAGAGCTCAGCTGTTAGCAAGAGGGCTGGGCATGCGCACTGACACCCACCTGCCTTTTCTGCTTCCCCCCATCCTTTCCTGTCTCCAGTCTCCTCTCTCTCCTCTTTCAAGGACCTCAAGGTTGCCTGAAGCTAACCTCTATTATTTAGTGGTTAATGCACAGCCATTATTCTAAGCACTTTATAGCTGTAAACCACCACATTGAACGAGCAGGACTCAGGAAACAGTGCCATAAACGTATTTTCACTGTGAGACCCACAGTTCATTTTTACCTCCTCGGGGGAAGTGGTCCTTCTTGGATGAAATCTTAAATAATCAACATGGTTCTTCTGGTCACTTGTAGGTAATAAAGACTTCTATAGTCACTTTCAAATGCAAGCAGTCCCAATTCAGCAATTAACAATGGTCAGATCGCACTCAATAATCAAAACCTGACCTGGAGTTAGAATGTTCTTCTTTGCCCAGATGGGCTCTGTGACATGTGGACTCTGCAGGGAGTATGACTGTTGGGGAGCAAAAAAAGAGGGTGTGAGAAAGGGTGGCGGGGGCCTTTGGTGGCCGTGAAGGTGACTACTTGTTTCTCCTTCAGGGGAACCTGCTGTGGGGAGCAGAGTTGACTGACAGCCCAGCCCACCCTGGGGACCCATCACCACACTTGCACCAAGGCTGTACTTCCCAGGACTGCTCCCAACTGAAGGCCAAGCACAACCAGAACCAGCCTATTTCTGCCTGCGAGGGGACCCTTCTGATGGCAGCCTCTGCTAGGGGACTGGTGTTGTTCAATTGCTAAGTCATGTCCAACTCTTTATGACTCCATGGACTGCAGCACGCCTGGCTTCCCTGTCCCTCACTGTCTCCCAGAGTTTATTCTAACTCATGTCTATTGAGTCAGTGCTGGGGACTAGATGGGGAAGAGTGGAAGGCTAGCGAGCCACTCTTAGACTCGCTCAGCATTGCACATGGGCTAGGATTCTTCCTACCCAATTCCCCCTCCTTTTCTCTTCAACAGCATGGCCCAAAGCATCTCCCTCTGCATAATCTTGCTGTCTTCCCCTTTATTCTTCATGGCTATTTTGATTCTCAGAGATCTGAACTGAGGCTTCCTTGCTGCATGGCAGTTTCTATTCCTCCCTAGTGAACGGGACAAACAGCAACCCGGAGGCAATTGTAGTCAGATTCTCCTGCCTCTCTCACAGACCCCATCTTCCTTGACTGCTTCATTGTCCCCCAGCCCCAGCCTCAGCTCCTGCAGAAGCAGCACGGAGTAACTAAGGAGGCAGGAATGTAATCACTTGACTGGCTCTCACTTAAGATGGGTTTTCACTATCTGGACCTGACAGGGCTTAAAAGCTGAGTTTTTCTCACATGGCACTTTCTTGGGTTCCACATTGTGGGCAATGCCTCTTCGGCTAGCCTTTCCTATCCTGCCCTTCAACTTCAGTGTTTACCTCCAGAGAAGCAGAACCAGTAAGATATATATGGATGGATAGATAGATGATAGATAACAGATAGATGGATAGCTAGATGGTAGAGATGATAGATATGTAGGTATACAGATACACAGAGAGATGATGATAGACAGATGTGGTACAAGGAATTGGTTCACATGATTACGGAGACTGAGAGATTCTAAGATCTGCAGTTGGCTAGCTGGGGGAGCCCAAGAGCGCCAAGGTTGTGGTTCCAATCTGGGTCTTAGGGTCTGAGAACAAGAACAGCCTGTGGTATAAGTTCCAGTCCAGAAGCCAGTGAGCTCAAGACCCACAAAGACCTGATGTTTCAATTCAAGTTTGAAGGCAGATTTTGTTGCAGTTCAAAGCAGCCAAAAGGGGTTCCCCCTTAGCCTTTTTGTTCTCTAATTGACTGGAGGAGGCCCACCCACATGAGGGAAAGCAATCTGCTTTAACCACCTATGATTCAAATGCTATTCTCAAAGCACTTGCATACTATGAGAATAGCATTCAAATGCTAAGAGAAACACAGAAACAGCGTCATGGACACACTCAAATAATGTTTGACCAAATGTCTGGGCATCCGTGACATAGTTGGGTTGACACATAAAATTAACCATCACATTCATCCCTGACTGGGGAAACTTCCCTTTGCAGGGTCCCTTCCAGGCCTGTCCTAACACAAGTCCCATATCTGGGCCAGGAGGCACGTCCGGCTGAAGGAGTGTGGCTGCTTCCAGATGCCACTCTCCATCTGCAGCCACCGGTGTCAGCCCTGATCATTCCCCATGTGTGCCCAAAGCGGGGGGTCTTTTCTGGCTCTCTGAAGTGGTCCTCACTTTGCCACCACTCCCTGCGGGATGGGGAACGTTACATGTGGTCCCCAGCCCACCAACAACTCTCTCAGAAAGGGTTCTCAGTCCCTCTCACCACTTTTGTACTCTGAATTGAAGAAAACAGGAAAAACCACTAGACTTTTCAGGTATGACCTAAATCAAAACCCTTACGATTATACAGTAGAAGTGACAAATAGATTCAAGGGATTAGATCTGGTAGAAAGAGTGCCTGAAGAACTATGAACAGAGGTTTGCAACACTGTACAGGAGGAGGTGATCAAAACCATCCCCAAGAAAAAGAAATGCAAAAAGGCCAAATAGTTGTCTGAGGAGGCCTTACAAAGAGGTGAGAAAAGAAGAGAAGCTAAAGGCAAAGGAGAAAAGGAAAGATATAGCCATCTGAATGCAGAGTTCCAAAGAATAACAAGGAGAGATAAAAAAGCCTTCCTAACTGAACAATGCAAAGAAATAGAAGGAAACAATAGAATGGGAAAGATTAGAGATCTCTTCAAGAAAATTAGAGATACCAAGGGAACATTTCATGCAAATATGGGCACAATAAATGACAGAAACGGTATGGACCTAACAGAAGCAGAAGATATTAAGAATAGGTGGCAAGAATACACAGAAGAACTTACAAAAAAGATCTTAATGACCCAGATAACCACAATGTTGTGATCACTCATCTAGAGCCAGACATCCTGGAGTGCAAGGTCAAGTGGGCCTTAGGAAGCATCACTACGAACAAAGCTAGTGGAGGTGATGGAATTCCACCTGAGCTATTTCAAATTCTAAAAGATGATGCTGTGAAAGTGCTGCACTCAATATGCCAGCAAATTTGGAAAACTCAGCAGTGGCCACAGGACTGCAAAAGGTCAATTTTCCTTCTAATCCCAAAGACAGGCAATGTCAAAGAATGTTCAAACTACTGCACAATTGCACTCTCTTCACATGCTAGCAAAGTAATGCTCAAAATTTTCCAAGCTAGGCTTCAACAGTACTTGAACCAAGAACTTCCAGATGTTCAACCTTGATTTAGAAAAGGCAGAGGAAACAGAGATCAAATTACCAACATCTGCTGGATCATAGAAAAAGCAAGATAACTCCAGAAAAACATCTACTTCTGCTTTATTGATTATGCCAAAGCCTTCGACTGTGTGGATCACAACAAACTGTGGAAAATTCTTCAAGAGATGGAATACCAAACAACCTTACCTGCCTCCTGAGAAATCTATATGCAGGTCAAGAACAATAGTTGGAACCAGACATGAAACAACAGACTGGTTCCAAATTGGGAAAGGAGTATATCGAGGCTGTATTGTCACCCTGCTTATTTAACGTATATACAGAGTACATCATGCAAAAAGCCAAACTGGATGAAGCACAACCTGGAACCAAGATTTCAGGGAGAAATATCAATAACCTCAAATATGCAAATGAAACCACCATTATGGCAGAAAGTGAAGAGGAATTAAAGAGCCTCTTGATAGTGGTGAAAGAGGAGAGTGAAAAAGCCCACTTGAAACTCAACATTGAAAAAACTTAGATCATGGCATCCAGTCCCATCACTTCATGGCAAATAGATGGGGAAACAATGGAAACAGTGACAGATTTTATTTTGGGAGGCTCCAAAATCACTGCAGATGGTGACTGCAGCCATGAAATTAAAAGATGCTTGCTCCTCGGAAGAAAAGCTATGACAAACCTAGACAAGATATTAAGAAGCAGAGACATTACTTTGCCAACAAAGGTCCTTATAGTCAAAGCTATGGTTTTTCCAGTAGTCATGTATGGATGTGAGAGTTGGACCATCAAGAAGGCTGAGCACTGAAGAATTGATGCTTTTGAACTGTGGTGTTAGATAAGACTCTGGAGAGTCCCTTGGACTGCAAGGAGATCAAGCCAGTCAAATCCTAAAGGAAATCAATCCTGAATATTTATTGGAAGGACTGATGCTGAAGCTGAAGCTCCAATACTTTGGCCACCTGATGCAGAGTCGGTTCATTAGAAAAGACCCTGATGTTGGGAAAGATTGAAGGCAGGAGGAAAAGGGGATGACTGAGGATGAGATGGTTGGACGGCATCATAGTCTCATGGACATGAGTTTGAGCAAGCTCTGGGAGATGGTGAAGGACAGGGAAACCTGGCGTGCTGCAGTCCATGGGGTCGCAGGGTCAGACAGGACTGAGTGACTGAACAACAATACAGCAATATGATGTGGTGGGGCTGAGATTAGACCCCAAATACCTGGTCTTTACCCTGCATTGTACGAGCAACAGTGCTGCAGGGAGGAAGGGGGATGGCGGCTGTGCAGAATTACTTTCTCTCTCAGGAGAGCGTTTGACTGAGTGAAGACAGCGGCTTCCCAGGTGGCTCAATGGTAAAGAATCTGCCTGCAACACAGGAGACACAGGTTCAATCCCTGGGTCAGAAAGATTCCCCTGAAGAAGGAAATGGCAATCCACTCCAGTATTCTTGCCTGTGAAATCTCACGGACAGTGCAGCCTGGCAGGAGACAACCCTTGGGGTTGAAAAGAGCCAAGCACAGCTGAGCGACTGGGCGCTCACACATGAGTGAAGACAGAGCTCAGCATCCTTCCTGTATTTGGGCAGTATCCTCTAGGTGCTGTGTGTCCCGCCCACAATGGGCCTCAGTTTGACAGGTTCTTGACTTGGGTATTTTTTTTTTTTCCTCCAACTTTCTGCTTTATTTCTCCTCTCCCCTTGGAGCCTCAGTGTCTTAAGTTTTGATATGGGGATAATATCAGCCCTGCCTCACATAGCGATCCTGAGAATTAACCATCACCCATCCAGTTATCTTGCCCATGGCTTTGCTGGCCGGGAGCTCTGATGATTGCAAACACCGGCGGCCAGCTCCTCAGAGAGGCAAAACCCAGCCCCTTGTGGGTCGAATCAGTGGCTGAGCCTGTTGCACGGGTGGAAGGTGTTTAATCCCGAGAGCTGCCTTGATTCTCAGCCCAACTCAGGTGGGTGTGAGAAAACCCATTATGAGTTTGGTTAACTGCTTTGAGGGACATATGCTAACTGAGTCATCACCAGTAGCATTTACAGTTTGAAGGAGATTTTTTTTTTTTTTTTTTCAGAGCAGGTCTTACATTTCAGATAGCCACAAACACCTGCACTGCTTCCTGCTCCAAAGGCGTGACTGGTGACTCTGGGAGCCAAGAGGGAGTCTGAGCTGTGGGTGGATGTCTTCTGGGGAGTTAACCAGGGTGCAGAGCAGCAAAGCCCCAGGCGGTATAACTAGATAGGTGACAGCTAACCTTGCCTGGACCCACTGAGGAAGAAGCAGAGTGTCACGGGCACCTCCTGTGGAGACTGTAACCTCCACAGTATGACTCCCACAAGCCTGCTGGGGCCTCAGTCTCACAACCAGCCAGCTTCTGCCCTCCAGGCCTCTGCAAAGTATCCAGCATCTTGTCTCCATCTGCACCCCCACTGCCCCAGCCTTGGTCAGAGCTGCCCCATGGCTCACCTGGTCCATGGCCAGGAGCTCCCACCGGAGGCCCCACCTCCACCCTCATCCCTGCCCTCCACCGGCTCCCCCTTGACACCCAGGTCCCAGTGACCCTCAGATCTAATCAGGTTACTGCCCCTCTCCTCAGAAATCTCCCAGCTCCCCACTGCCCGCCAGGGTTCAGAATGGTGGCCTCAGGCCAGTTACAGTATCCAGACAGGTTTTGTTTGATCTCCATAGTTTTTCATATTTTTTTGAACCAATGCTTTAAACTCAGGAGTTACACATAAAAATTCAGACTTCTGACTTGTCTCAAACACCAGGAGATCTGGCAAGCCCAAGATGATGATTAATTTTATGTGCAAAGGGATGCCCAAATAGCTGATTAAACATTATTTCTAAGTGTGTCTGTGAGGGTGTTTCCAGAAGAGATGAGCATTTTAGTGGGTGAACTAAGTGAAGATCTTTCTCCCTAGTGCAGGTGGGCATCATCCCATCCACTGAGGGCCTGCCTGGAACAAGAAGGAAGAGGAAGGGGGAATTCGTTCTCCCTGCTGGAGCTGAGACATCCATCTCCTCCTGCCCTCAGACAATCCACTTTCCTGGTTCTATGGGGACCTTCACCATCATCACTCCCTCCTTGGCTGCCTCCCTGGTTCTCAGCACTTCAGGCTCAATCTGACCTAAACCATCAGCTCCGCTGGTTTTCCAGTTTATAGACTGCACATCATGGGACTCCCTGGTCCCCAAAACCACACGAGCCAATTCCTACAATAAATCTTCTCTTATGTATATATCTTTACAGATCTTACTGTTTCTGTCTCTCTGGACAACCACGATTGATGACCTGGGTCTTTACTTACATGGCGGCTGTCAGCTGAGCTGGGTAGTCACAGCCACTTTTGAATACTCATTCACTCACACCCTGACTCTTTGACCTTCTTTCCTTAGTCCGCTAAGCTTTCCTTACAGCTTCAGTCTCACTACTGATGCAATGATCTTCCACATCAGGTAGCTTCTGAAAGTAAAAAGCAGCACTAAAAATAAGGACCAGGTGTTCATTGACCCTCAATAGGCATTATGGGAGGCTTTCTGGCAAACCTGGGTGTATGGTTGCCAGAGTGTTGATCCCAGCTTGGGCATCACACACCCCAGTCTCCAGGCAACACACATCAGGCATGTTTCCTTAGTGTGGCATGTTGGCACTCCTGCCCCTGTTTTCTCAGCTCGTGGGACTATCCTCCCTTGTTGTCTCAACCTAAGATTCAGTCACCCATTCAAAGCCCAGGCCAGGGACTTCCCCAGTGGTCCAGTGGGTAAGATGTCACCTCCCAGTGCAGGGGGTGTGGGTTCGATCCCTGGTCAGGGAACTAAGATCCCACATGCCTCCTGGCCAAAAAAACAAACCATAAAACAGAAGCACTACTGTAACAAATCCAGTAAATACTTTTGAAAAAATAGTCCACATCAAAAACATCTTACAAAAAAAAAAAAAGCCCAGGTCAAATATAACTGCTGCTGCTGCTGCTAAGTCGCTTTGGTCGTGTCCGACTCTGTGCAACCCCACAGACGGCAGCACACCAGGCTCCCCCATCCCTTCGAGTCTCCAGGCAAGAACACTGGAGTGAGTTGCCATTTCCTTCTCCAATGCATGAAAGTGAAAAGTGAAAGTGAAGTTGCTCAGTCGTGTTAACTATGTCCTCACATTTCCTGGCTGGAACTCCTCTACCCAATTCTGAATTTCCAGAGGGCCTTGTCAATCTGCTATTACCCTTCTCTGTGTCTCGAGTTAAAAACCACATCATTCATTCAGTCAACAAACATTTATGGAGTGCTGGGTATACAGCCATGAACAAAACAGCCAAAGTGCATCCCTTCACCGAGTTTATTCTTGATTACACAGCAGTCTCACTTGTGAGCTTATAAACTTCTCAAAGGTAAGATTTACAGACGGAAGTTTTAGTACTCTGAACACAACAGATGATCAAGAACATTTGTAGATTAAGTTGTAAAAATGTCTCTTTGCCTTACTCGACTCCTCTGCTTATGTGGAATAATACTCACCCTTCTTCCCTTATAACTCTTGTTGACTAATGAAATCCGAAATGACAATATTTGTAAAGTTAAAAACATATTAGCCATGTCGAGTTCTAAAAATAGGAACTACTGAGCAATGCCAGCTATGACCAGTACATCCTTACATCACTTCCTTTTAAACCCTTAACATTGGAGAGAAGTGTTATCATTCCTTTCAACGGAGGAGAAAAGTGAGGCTCAGAGAAGTCAGGTGATTGGCTGCAGGGAGGGTCCGGCTCAACTCACATGTGTCTGGCTCCAGGTCCTGTGCCTTCCACCACACCCCGATGAAAAGGAAATGGATTCCAGGGCGACACAGTATCTCCTCTTTGGAGCAAGACCAGGAGTGTATTGAGAGAAATCTAAGTTTAGCAACCCTGCAAAGTAAGGGGAGTGCCTTAGCAGGGGCGACAGAAGATGAGATGGTGAGATAGCCTCACCGACTCAACGGACAAGAATCTGAGCAGACTCCAGCAGATAGTGAAGGACAGAGAACCTGGCGTACTGTAGTCCATGGGGTAGCAAAGAGTTGGACACAACCAAGAAACTGAACGACAACGACATGTGGAAAGACAAAGCAGAGACAGGCGCAGAGGGGCTGAGATGCGGAACCGCGTGCAGAGGGGCTGAGGGGCGGAACCGCGTGCAGAGGGGCTGAGGGGCGGAACCGCGTGCAGAGGGGCTCAGATGCGGAACCACATGGCCAGCCCCACCCCCACTCTGCCAGTGTCCCCAGGGACACTGTCCCTCTCTGGGCAACAGGGACCTTCAGAGCCTTCAGTAGGCTCCACCTGTGGCTATTAAAGGTGACTGATCTCCTGGGGGAGAAGGGTAATACCAGCTGAGACCCCCTCATACACACACACAGGCCTCCAGACTCCGTTCAGCACAGGGCAGGCACAAAGCTCCTGATTCCTGCCGTGAAGCTGCGTCTCTCTCACCTGGGGGTGCTTCTCAGACCTGAGCTGAGGGCCTGGTTCTCTTGCAGGGTCTCGGCTCACTCCCAGGAAGGAGCACCGATTGGGTGACAAAGGGCAGTGATTCCAGAAGCCCCGATCTGTGAGGCTGTGCTTCCCATGTCAATAAACAGCCAACTCACTCTAAACATCTGCTGGCTTCTGTAATTACTCAAGGAAAATGCCATGTTTGCCACTGTGCTGTTAGAGCAGCGCGCAGGCTAAGACGCA
This sequence comes from Bos indicus, assembly GCF_029378745.1. NCBI lineage: Eukaryota > Metazoa > Chordata > Mammalia > Artiodactyla > Bovidae > Bos > Bos indicus. The sequence continues at coordinate 23,151,515 of NC_091774.1, read as the reverse complement.
AACAACTCCGCACCAATATCAATATTTTTAATGGCGTCATTCCAACTCTCTGGTGCACATGCTTCCGGATGATCACACAAGAGAACGTCAAAGAGAGGGATCCTCTGTTAGGAAACAGCCAGCAGGAGCTGCGGCTGAAGACAGATAGCTCTGGTCTGCTGTGAAATCTGGTCTGATCCTTGCATTTGAAGCTATCTTTATTCTCTCTTGCTTAAGACTTGCTCACTCTCTGATTTGATTGCAACATGAAAAGCTGGATGTTGAAGCACTTTTCCTGGAAACCCTTAGCAAAGGCATCAGAGGGCCTGAAAAAAGAAAGCCGCAGACTGACTTTGGATAAGTCACTGAACCTCCCCGGGTTTCAGCTGCCTCATCTGTAAAATGGGGGTAAGACAGTGACTGTCCAAAATGAAGATGACTTTTCTGTACTTCCTTCAAGCTCTGAAAACCATGACAAATTGAAGGCCTTGATTTCATACCAAAGTAAAATGCACACACATGTGAATGTGCCCGATGGTTCTTGCTGACTCTAGAGGATGTGGTCAGGCCTGCCCCTGACATTTGCAGGGCCCAGGGCAAGTGGCCACGGAAAGATTATAAATGGAGGCCCACATAGTGTATGTATAGTATTTAAAAGTTGGAATTCAAGGTAATAAATTTAAATAAAATGTGTTTTGATCTCCTACCTTGACAAATATACCTTTAAAACCACCTAGAAGGCCAGGTTGGACTTAGAATCCTTGAACTCTTCAAAGCTCCACACCACACATTACCGTGTATGTGTGCATGCATGTATGCTAAGTCACTTCAGTCATGTCTGACTCTTGGCAACCATATGGACTGTAGCCCGCCAGGCTCCTCTGTCCATGGGATTCTCCAGGCAAGAATACTGGAGTGGGTTTCCATGCCCTCCTCCAGGGGATCTTCCAGACCCAGGGATGGAACCCACGTCTCCTGTATTGGGGCGCAGATTCTTTACCACTATCGCCACCTGGGAAGCCCTACATGTGCCAGTGGGAGGCTAACCCAGCCTCCCCCTTCTTCCCACTTCTGGCTCCATCTCATAATTCAAAGGGGGCCTTGCACTCATGCTGACAGCAGCCCAGCCTGCATGTCCACACTCCACACACACACACACATGCCAATGAGTCCAAGAGTGTGCATACCAGCAGCACAGTCCACTCTCTAGAGGATGATGGACCCGAGAAAGAAGCCTGGTAATGGGTTTGGTGCTGCTTGAGCAGGAAACCCCAGGATCCTGTGTACCCATGCAATGGTCTGGAAGAGTGAGCCCACTCTTACAGCTACAGACTCCTCACCCATGGGGTAGTGAATATCCACAGGAGGCCAGAGTGGAGCCAGGACAAAGATCCCTTCTGACGGGGTCTAAGGGCAGTCCTATCACTGGTGCAAATGACGCGCCACGGACAGTGCGCTAATTTCCTTAATATATAAAGAGCCATTCCAAGTAAAAGAGAAAAAAATTAACCCCTCAATTAAAAGACAGACAGTTCATTTGAAAGACTATGCATGAGTGTGTGCTAAGTCACTTCCATCGTGTCCGACTCTACTATCCTACGGATGGTAGCCCGCCAGGCTCCTCTGTCCATGGGCATCTCCAGGCAAGAATACTGCAGTGGGTTGCTGTGCCCTCCTCTAGGGGATCTTCCCAACCCAGGGATCAAATCCATGTCTCTTTACACCTCCTGCATTGGTAGGCAGGTTCTTTACCACTAGCACCACCTGGGAAGCCCTAAAAGACTGAATAGTTTCTGAAGATGAAAAGATGCTCAATCTCAAAGATCAAGAGTTTAACGGCTCAGTTCTGTTGGCTGGTAGAAGCATGATTTGGCAACAACTGTAAAAGTCACAGATGCTTGTGCTCTGTGTCCCAGCAATTACACAACTCATTATTTAACTCAAGAAATATTTTAACAAGAAATGGTATTTATTGCATCCATTTTTGGGAATAGCAAAATATTGGAATCAACATAAAGTGGAGCAATGCAGAGTAGGTTAACTCGGCAATGTCCTGGCACAGAACAGAATGGCACAGGGCAGAGCTGTGGGAACAAACTCCAGGACACGTTGCTAAAATAGAAAGCTTCCTGGGCCAGCGGTTGTGTGCTGCTTATTCCTGTGAAAAGAAACCACATTTACCGTTATGCTCCATGTACAAAGATTTTCTGGAAAGATGCATGAGGGACTAAACAGTGGCTGCATCCAGGTGGGGAATCTGTTTGCCCAGGGACACCTGTGGGAGGGAGAGTTACTCTCTGGTGTATTTCTTTCTGTGCCTTTTGAATTTGCACCATGTGTGTGATTTTCTTGTTACAAAACATTCATATGATAAAAAAGAAAAGCTTAGTTCAGCATTTCATATGTACCTTTCTTAAAGAACATATACTTTTCTATCTTATGTCATCTTTATTTACACATGAGTTTTGCAAATCTTAAAATTTTACAGTTTGAGAAGCCAGAATCCATGTCAAATAATTACAAATATTCTTGAGCACTTATTATCTGTGAAGTCCCATTCTCAATGACTTATGTATCATCTCCCTTATCTCTTTTCACTTATTAATAACCTTGGATGATATAAGTTCTGTTATTGTCATCTTGCACCTGAGGAACATAAGGGTCCAGCAAGAGCTTTAAAGCTTTCCTCTTTGGAAGGACTGATGCTAAAGCTGAAACTCCAGTACTTTGGCCACCTCATGCGAAGAGCTGACTCGTTGGAAAAGACTCTGATGCTGGAAGGGATTGGGGGCAGGAGGAGAAGGGGACGACAGAGGATGAGATGGCTGAATGGCATCACTGACTCGATGGACGTGAGTCTGAGTGAACTCCAGGAGTTGGTGATGGACAGGGAGGCCTGGCGTGCTGTGATTCATGGGGTCGCAAAGAGTCGGACACGACTGAGCGACTGAAGACTGAAGGCTACTGGTACAAGCTGGGTTTAGAAAAGGCAGAGGAATTAGAGATCAAATTGCCAACATTTGTTGGATCATGGAGAAAGCAAGAGAATTCCAGAAAAAAATCTGCTTCTCCTACATTGACTGTGCTAAGGCCTTTGACTGTGTGGATAACAACAAACTGTGGAAAATTCTTAAACAGGTGAGAGTACCAAACCACCTAATCTGTCTCCTGAGAAAGCTGTTATGTGGGTCAAGAAGCAACAGTTGGAACCAGATATGAAACAATGGACTGGTTCAAAATTGGGAAAGGAACATAAGATAGCTGTACATTGTCACCTTGTTTAAGGTGCATTTAACTGATATGCAGTGTACATCAGGCAAAATGCCAGGCTGGATGAGTCATGAACTGGAATCAAGATTGCCAGGAGAAATATCAACAACTTCAGAAATGCAGATGATACCACTGCAATGTCAGAAAGTGAAGAGGAACTAAAGAGCCTCTTGATGAAGGTGAAAGAGGAGAGTGAAAAGGCTGACTTGAAATTCAACATTAAAAAAAAACTAAGATGATGGCATCTGGTCCCATCACTTCATGGCAAATAGATAGGGAAAAGATGGAAACTGACAGATTTTCTTTTCTTGGACTCCAAAATCACTGATAAAGTGACTGTAGCCCTGAAATTAAGACGCTTGCTCCTTGGAAGAAAAACTATGACAAAACCAGGCAATGTATTATAAAGCAGAGACATCACTTTACTGACAAAAGTCTGTATAGTCAAAACTATGCTTTTGCCAATAGTCATGTACAGATGTGAGAGTTGGACCATAAAGAAGGCTGAGTGCCGAAGAACTGATGTGGTGCTGGAGAAGACTCTTGAGGGTCTCTTGGACTGCAAGGAGATCCAACCAGTCCATCCTAAAGGAAATCAACCCTGAATATTCATTGGAAGGACTGATGCTGAAGCTGAAGCTCCAATACTTTGGCCATCTGAGGCAAACAGCCGATTCATCAGAAAAGACCCTAATGGTAGGAATGATTGAAGCAAAAGGAAAAGGGGGTGGCAGAGGATGAGATGTTTAGATAGCATCACTAACTCAATGGACATGAACTTGAGCAAACTCCAGGAGATACTGGAGGTCAGAGGAGCCTGGCATGCTGCAGTCCATAGTCACAAAGAGTCAGACACAACTTAGTGACTGAACGGCAACAGCAAGTGCTGCCCGGCTCCCTGCTGGGGATGCTGTATGATTTTAAGACTGTTCTGCTCCAGTCCTGACTTGAAGAGCACCTTAACTACTACACATAGTACCTCATTCTTCCTAGTCCCTGGAGTTGTGGAAGAGCTCTGTAAATTCTTATTGAATGGATGAAGGAATGCGTTGTTGAATGAATGAATGATGTTCTGGCCACATTCACAGCATCCTGCACACTGTATTTCTAGGTCACATGTATCCTGTTCTTCGCTCTGGGGAAGGGCAGAGAAGAGCAGGTCTCCTTATATATATAGTCATGAGTTTCCTTTGCCCACTGCTGCCTGGAGGGAAATATGGGGAAGGAATTGACCAACAAAGGAAGACGAAGAGGTGGGTAGTTTCACACCAGAGGATAATTTTTTAGCAAATGTACTGGGGCTTAGACGAGAGCCAAAGGACCTATTCTGTCAATTCTGAATGAAGAATAGCTCACTTTTCCAAGTTCAGAAATGTCACAGTGCTGGGTACGTGGTCCCTGGCCAACAGGAGCCAAGGGGCCTCCTTCCAACAGCAGCTCAACCTGCATGCATGTCACCCCACCACCTTCGGGCAGAGATGCAGTGAATCCCACAGCGGGGTGCACTGTTCTAGCAAGAAAAAAACGTTGCTAGGATACCCCCACTCCCCCAAAAATAGTTGACATCTTGGTATTCTGTCTGTTTTGGTTCTTAAAACAAAGCCCTCTTTGAGCTTTCATAAGGCAATTTGAACCCGGCCCATGATCCTTACCCACTCTTCCGTCTCTTCATCTTGCATGATTTATATGGGGGTTAAATAATAAATTGCACGGATGCTGTAGAATTTATAGTGCTCCAAGTAGGTCATTAAATAAATCACTGTATAATTTATATAAGTGAACCTAAATCATGCAGTAGGAGGATTTCATGAGAAAATCAATCCTGTGAGTGGATAAACAGAAAGGGTTGGCAGGAGCAGGCCTGTAGTTGAAAAGCCCCCGTGTCCATGAACACGAATGACCCTCGGGGCCAGAGGGCAGCGCACCCCACCTTCCAAGCAGCCTGCGGCCCTGGGAAAGCCCCTTCTCTGGAGGAAAGAAAGACCCACCTCCCTCTCCTCATTCCCAGGCGCTTCCAGTGGGGAGTCAGCCCAGCCCAAAGCCAGCTGGGGCCCTCCCGCCTCCGCATAAGAGCCCAGATAAAAAGAAAGGCTGGGTTCCTTCTCGGTGAAGGAACCCACAGGTGCGCCTACCAAGCACACGCCAGCCCGAGCTTGAACACAGGCCAAAAGCCCAGCCCTGGCGTCTGGCTGGCAGGAGCAGTCACCTTGCCGAAGCAGATATTCCGCTGGATGCTGCTGCCTGCAAGCTGACGCTTCCTCCAGCCTCGGTTCTGGATCCATCCCCGCCTCCATCAGACGCCCCTCCTCCAGGATACATAAAGGGTAGACTGACCCAGGAAGCAAGTCCAAATGGGGCAGCTTAACTCCTACAGGCCCCTCCAAACCCGGCCTAGGCCCCCCCCCAACCCCAGGACAGGAATGTGAAGGGGCAGGAGCAGTGGCAGACCTCTTCCCAGCGCAGAGAGCAACGTTATTGCCAGCAGCCTGTAGCAGCGCTAGGGCGTCCCGGAGGCCAGCCCTATTGATGGCAGAGATGTTTCAGGAGAAGGGAATTTCAAGCGAGAGGAGGCGGTCCTTTATTTTTAAAACCACTGCTTGAGAAAGATCAGTGAGACGAGGTTAAGCAAGATGGGAGAGAAACAAAATGCTCTGACACGCTCTCCAGGAGTCATGACAGGGAGGACATGACAGGCCGACCCAGAACCCTCTGGGGAACCCGGCCACATGGGAAGCTGTGAGAGTCAGGAGGTGACAGGCCCCGGGGTAACTAGTGCTATCTAGTCATCCTAAGGGTGTGCCTTCAAAGACTCTGAACCCCCAACACCGGAGCACCATGATCTCTTGGCATGCACACCCCAAGGTGCAGCGGATGCAGGAATCAAGCCTGGCACTTTGCTTCTGAGAAGGGTGGCAGTCGGAGGAGGAACCACAAAGACCATGTGCTTGCCTGGCGCAGAGCTTGGCGGCAGAGTCCAGGCCCTTCCTGTCCTCTGCTCCTATGAGTCACCGTTCCCCAAATACCCACAGGTGACACTGTCCCTGTCCATCAGCCTTCACTGAGATGCTTTGACTTCAACGCCTGGGAAACGAGAATAAGCCACTGACAGCAGGGACATCCTTTGAGGCCCCCAGACACTGTTCAACCTCCCGGTCTTAATGATCTGAGGCCAGGAGATATAGGGGAAAAAAAAATCTCTCACCTGGACAGCCCATCTCACACCAAATTTCCACACTGAACTATCAAGGCCACCAAGGGTGCGTGCCGGAGGGTACCGGCTGGCTCTGTGCTCCCAGGAGCTCCTCAGGGTCACAACTGAAAAGGGAGGTGGCAGGAGGGTGGCCCAGTCCCTTTGGGCTGCCATGACAAAAATACCACAGACGGGGTGGCTCAAACGAGAGAACTTTCTTTCCGACAGTTCTCACAATCCTGGAAGCTCCCTCCCGTCCAAGATCAAAGCACCCTAGACCCAGCGTCTGGTGAGAGGGTGAAAGCCCTCCTCCTGGTTCATAGATGGCGTCTTCTCACTGTGTCCTTACATGAAAAAGGAAAGGAAGGAGGCGGAGAGAGAGGCTTCTCTGAATCCACTGAGTCCACTGGTCCTTGAAGCCACTACCCTGTTTTTTCCTTCTTACCTTCATTATCCAATTCATTTACTCGAAAATGGGCTTCATTTTCTGCCTCAGCTGCCTCTCGTTTCTAAACTCCTCACCACCACCCACTGCTTCCTGAGAAGGGGCCAGTACTCTCCTCCTGGCTGCTACAGTTTCTCATACATTTGGGCATCACCCAAGTGCCTGCCCAGCTGAAACCCCTCCTCCCAGCTACACCTTCTCCTGTGGCTCTTCTCTCTGTATCTCCCAGGCATCTTTGCCTTCCTTCCTCTTTTTTCCCCTCAACATCAATGTCTCCTCTGGCTCCAAACATCTCTCCTTGGAAAATGCCTCTCAGATCTCCATTTCTAACTCTGCCATGTGACTTTCAACAAGCAACCCTCTGCGGGGGTCTTCAGGTCTCTCATATTGGATACCCTACCACCTAAAGCTGAGCTCTTGCTCTCTGCAGATGGGCCTTCTTTCCTGCTGTCATTGTCGCCACGAGGAAAGCCACCATCCTCCAGCTTCTGCGTCCCTGGAATCTTCTTTATGCTCCACAGCCAGTTCTTCATCAGCATCTTCCAGTTGTTCCTATGATGCTTTCCTCATACCCACTTCACTTCCCCGGCCCTCACCCCAAACCAGGCCCTCTTCATCCCATCCACAGGCAAAAGAAACACACTTTTCGAGCTGGGAGGAATCAGTTAACCCAGCCCTTCATGTAACAGATGAGGAAACAGAGGCTCAGAGAGGAGGGACATGTGCCCAAGACCTCAAGCTGTGTAGAGTCAGGTCTGGAATTTAGGTCTCCTGGCCTTTCCACTTCCCTGCAGACAAGCCACACAGCAGCCCAGCCCCTCACATGGCCCTTACAGCCACTTGCGACACTCTGGAATGTTTGCCCATCTCGGCCCCAGGGTGGACCAGCAGTCACACTTTGGTTTCTGTTGCTTGCCATTAAAGAGTCTTAAGTAATTCACCACCCACCTCAACCAAACACACACACATACACACACAAACCTATTAAAGGTGGATCTTACTTTATCTCAGGTCCCTGTACAAGTTTACCTCTGCCGAAGGTGTACATGAATGTTGTCTGTTCACCTCTCAGGAGATTTGCAGCTCCCCACCCTGCCCACCAGTCTTCTCCACAGTGACTTCACAGACAGCGTGTCACTCCCGCAAAGATGACCTGCTCCAGACATATCAATGGGCTTATCATCTTATAATATTTATTTATTTAGCTGTGTCAGGGTGCAGTTGTGGCCCGTGGGATCTTTCACTGTAGCGCACAGGCTTCTCCCTAGTTGTGCCCTGGGGCTCTAGAGCACATGCTCAGTGGTTGCGGCATGCAGGCTTATTTGCCTGTGGCATATGGGATCTTAGTTCCCCTGCGTGGGGTCGAACCCCTGTCCCCTGCATTAAAAGGTGGATTCTTAACCACTGGACCACCAGGGAATGCCCTGGGCTTATCAATTCTTGTCCAGATCCTGCTTCCGCACTTTTGCAAATACCATTTTCCCTTCTGCAGTACCCCCGCCTTCTCCTCTCCAGCATTCTGTGTCCCTGGGTGGCTCCAAACCCTGCCCAGGTTAATTTTCCATGAAAAGTCTTTCCTGGTGAGCTTCATCCAGATCTAAACTGCACCTCCAGCCCCATCCCCAACTCAGCTCACTACCTCCCCCGCTGCAGAGACCTAGCTCGTGAAAATGCACTCAGTGATGGGAATTCTCTGTTATGTATTTTCTGCAGTGTGCACTAACTTCCTGATGGTCTGTAAGCTCCTCTACAAGGGAGATAGCGCACGTGTTGTATTCCCGTCCCCTCCCTCCAGCATCTGGTGCGGCACTTTCCACGTCATAGGCACTGAATAAATGTAAGCACCTGCCTGACTGAAGCAGGAAAGCCATAAGCCAGTGCCCAGACCTGCTCCCCGCAGGCCTCTAACTGCCTCCCCAAAGTGGCAAGCATCAGAGCTCTGGGCCCTCACTCACTTCCAATCCCAAATTAAGATGTGCTGCTGCGTGAATGACTCCAGCACCTCTAGAAAGGTCTGAGCTGAAGGCTGTAGCACAGGATCTTGGAAAGTGAGACCCATCGGGGGACTCAAGTGTGAATTCACACGACCAAATTCCCAAATCATGATGGGAGCCACCTCCCCCTTGACCCCCAGGGCACACATGTGACTGGGGATTGGCCCCAAAACCTTTCCCCACAGCCTTTGTCTTTCAAAGCCTGCTGCTACCATCAGTAATGGGTTCATTCAGGGCTTTTCCCCATTTCATACCCTATATCCCATCCATCACTCTTGACTATTCCTTGCAGATAGAGCTACGAGAAAAACCTAAGTGGCTTTTTAGTATAATCCATTCAAAAGTATCTTTATTAACTGAGTTCTCACTATATGCCAAGCATTGTATACCTCTGATCTCATTTAATCCTCCATTTGGTTTGTTGCTGTTGTTCAGTCATTCAGTCACATCTGATTCTTTGTGACTCCATCAACTGCAGCATGCCAGGCTTCCCTGTCTTTATCTGCCAGAGTTTGCGCAAACTCATGTCCATTGAGTCGATGATGCTATTTAACCATCATCTCATCCTCTGCCACCCCCTTCTCCTTTTGCCTTCAATCTTTCCCAGCATCATTCTTTTCCAATGAGTCAGCTCTTCGCATCAGGTGGCCAAAGTATTGGAGCTTCAGCATCAGCTGAATGCCAACTACTTGATTGCATTATCTTATTTAACCATCACAACACAAAGAAATGGGTGTAATCTCTCCTTCACCAACAGGGGAAGCACAGAGCGCTATAGCACTTTATCTAAGCTGCACAGCAAGTCAGTAGAAGAGCAAGAAGGAAACTCAGGACTATTTCTAGAACCTGAGTCCAGAGTCAGACCACAGCAGGGGCTTTGCTAGCCGTCACCCTGGGAGGATTGTGTTCGGCTCTGAGGTCCCAATACAGGCTCAGAATGTTGATATGTGGGGTACACCACAGAGGAGCTGGGTGGCCGTCCCTAAGGCAGCTAGGAGAATGAAGCCCGTGCGAATAGAAGGAGAGCCCAGGGAAGCCCAGGGGGAGCAGAGCTGGAGGGAAAAGGCAGCCCCCCAGGCACTAACCCCCACCTGAAGCATCTGAAGAACAGGCCAAGAGGGAGACACGGGGTATCATATCATGATGCTTAAAAGCTGCTTGTTCCACCTTCCAATGGGAAGATTCCCGTTGAACAATTGCTGCCATGTGTGAACAGAACCGTCTCAAAACTAGGCTATCTCAGGGCCAAAACGAAGCCTGTTTTGAATTCCATCCTGATACTATATAAAATACTTCATCTCAACTGTCTTTTGTTTTGGGGGTTACATGGTGGGGAATCTGGAAACATACAAAGAGAAAGATGTAAGCTCTTTTTTATTCCTTTTTATTTATTTCTTTTTTATTCTTTAAGGATGCTATTTTGGTTTTAAAAAAGAGAGGGGAGCAGCTTTGCAGCAGCATTGATTGTAATGCTGGGGGCAGCAGGGTTTGATGTGCGCTAATGCAGCCCTTTTGCATTAGAAGGCAAGCCTGTTAGGCAGAGTGAGTGCTGATGACTGCATAGAAATTACGGAACACAATTTCAGTCTAGTAAATTGAGATTGCAATTGATCTCCATTTTCATATTCCGTTGGATATTGGTGTAATATAATTATCATGAAAAACTCCACACATACATATGGATCCTTTATGTGTCAAATAATGGTGCTAGTGTCTTAAAAACAAGCCAAGGTTTGTGGTATGAGGTTAAGTCACTGAGGCCGTGCAGAGAGGCAGCATGGTGAAAAGGAACACGTACAGATCTGGGATTTAAGAAACCAAGGTTCAGGGGTCAGCTCAGCCATTTCCTGGTGTCAACCTTGGGAATTCCTGTCTCTGCTCCTTACTCTGCACCTTTTTGTGTTCCAGGAAATGGGTCACTGTACAGAACCTCCTTCCCCACACAGCCCAGAACGTGGGGCTATTGTGTCCTGTTCATGTATGACAACTCCGGACCCAGACCTTCCAAATTCCTGTTCTCTGCCTCATCAATGGTTAGCCATACGGTTTAGTGCCTGATGATTCAATCAGAACAATTGGAGTAAAATGCTTTTAACCAGACAGTGAAGCTGCTCCCCTTCCCCTAGGTACTTGTGCTTGGTAAATAAACCATTGTCTGACCTACTGTTCTGATTGGTTTTTTGCTCTTTCGGTTCTGTAGACAGTAGACTGTTACTACTCTCCCTACAAAAGAAAAACCCCATTTGTCCAGACTTTGAGGCCCTTGCAGAGGCTACAGTGGGAGCTTCTACCTTTTACAATAGACTCTTTCCTTCTCAGCCCCTAGAATAATCCTTTCAAATAAAGTCTCTTCTTACTAAGCCCTGCTGCTGCTGCTGCTAAGTCGCTTCAGTCGTGTCCGACTCTGTGCGACCCCATAGATGGCAGCCCACCAGGCTCCACCGTCCCTGGGATTCTCCAGGCAAGAACACTGGAGTGGGTTGCCATTTCCTTCTCCAGATCTGTTTTTTATCTGATAGTTGTAAGCAATGGTGACCAGTGCTGATCATGGGAAGAGTCTGATCTCTGAGACCCAACAATTGTCCTCTAAAAGCCAATTTCCAGTCTTAGAAAGTGTCTAAGAACCAAGCAGTTGAGAACAGATAATAAATTCATATTTCAGTCACGCCTTCCACCAAGACCGCACTGCTCCTCCAGGGCACCATGGCTGCTGGCACAATTGTGTGCATCCATGAATGGATGGATTCTGGTCTTCCCTTTGCTGACTTAAAAGAATCCACAACACGAGAGTTGTGAATTAAGTTTCATTTGGGGGGAAATGAGGACTATAGCCTGGGAGACCACATTTCAAATATCTCTGAGGAATTGCTCCAAAGAAGTAGTGGGGAAGGTCAGTATATATGTGACTGTGGTGAAAGGGGAGTGCATGCAACCAAGCACATATTTTTGCAGAAGGTTGCTGCTAGTCACAAGGAGCACACATCCTCATGAAGGAATTCAGTGCTTTTCTAGATACGAGGAGACGAAAGAGTTGGGCTCATAAAATCAGCTCCTTAAAATATCTTAACTCTCTGAAGACCTGTTCTGCCAGTTTTCGGGAGCACAGAGAGCCTCATTCCTGGTATCCACTCTGAACTCCCTGCAGCAGGTGTTGAAGGTCAGCAGCTGCCACAGCACATGATTTAAGCCTTGTAGAGGTCGACGGCAAGTGCCCATGGCAAGTGCCAGTTTGCAGTTGACCCCTTCTTTCACCTCAAGGACTGTCATCCTTGAGGCATTGGCACCAAATACAAAGGCAGCTTGGGTCGGAGCATCTGCCTGGCCAGCCTGAGCCACATGCCGATGCCCTGTGGTCAGGGCTAAAGAGGGAAAAGCTCCAGGGATGGGTTCTGAGGGGAGAAGCAGGGCCCTGCACTCTGCCAACAATGGGCAAGAGAGCTACCATTAAGCAGTTAGGGGAAAATGATAAATAGCTCCTCTTTCTTTCCAGACTCCAGATTTTTGTTTTGTTCTGTTTTGGGGGGATTTGGAGTTTATTGATGCTGATGAATGAAGTTCTAAACTTGTTCTATCCATCAGTAAAGTTGGGATAAAACCCCCAGGTGAAGATGTCTACCTCAGGTAGGGCTGCACAGAGTGGGTCTAGATTCAAGGACGACACACGTCTCCCAATGCCACCCTTCCCTGCCCACGCCTTCAGCTTTGATGAATCAGTCCAGACGCTGAAGTGAGGAGAGTGCTTGCCAGCTTCCACGGTCTGCAGCTCCCGACACTCTTCCCCCCAGCCTGCGCCACTTATCGCTAAAGAGGAGCCTAGGCCCCACAGGAGAGGAAGAAAGGAAAGTGTCAGCATTAACCTGCTACCTGTTCTGCCAGGGCCTCTGCCAAATGCCAGCGGGGAGCTGCCATCAAGTGTCACACAACATGCCAACAGAACAGCTGGTGCCCAGTCACCAGGGTAACCCGCCCAGCACGGGAATTTCAAGAACCCCTCCACACACACAGAAAATCAGACTTACTGCAAAACCAGGTGTTCCGGTCTAATTGCATGAACCAGTTTGAAATGTTAATCTGCTCCCTGGAACTACATTTTGCATGTGAGAAGTTTGGGAGAGAGATTCCCAGCCAAGCTTCAGAGGGAAGAGCAAATATTTTTGTTCATTTATTTATTCATTTGAGGCTGGTTTCAAGTCTTTGAGCAATAGAGGTGTAGACCGATGTGGCTGGAATTGACCTTGAGGGCATTGGCTCCTCGCCCTGCAAAGCAGAGCCTAGCTGCGCCAGCTTGGCCCCGGGCAAAGCTAGCCCACCCTTCCTCCCAACCTGCCTGATGCTGCCTGTTGGATGACACAGCAGCGGACCAGGCCCCAGCTTCCCCAGGGACCCCCACTGTTGCAGCTGGAGCCAAGTGCACCTGTTCCAGGAGGCAGTAAAACCTAGTCATTAAGAACCTCGAGGCAGACACACCTCACTTCAAGCCTCTGCTCTGCCTTGGCGGGCTGTGTGTCCTCAGACAAGTTTCTCAACCTCTCTGAGTTTCTCAGAGCCTCTATTTCCTCCTATCTAGAAATAGAGATGGCAGCTACCTCACAAAGGAGGCAAAAATTAGCTCAGCTGATGTATATAAAGCATTTTGTAAGATCTATGGCTCATGGTGAGGCCTCCATAAAATAACTGTTATTACTAATTCATTAGTTGAGATAATTTTATTCATCTTCAAGAAATCTGAGAAATCAAAGCATCTTCATCCTAGCTCATGTTGAAAGAGAGCACAGCATTCCCATTCATCGATTTCTCAGTCCTTTTCCCTCCAGTCTCTCTGATGTTCAGGGCCTGGTACCATCTGGCCTTTGCTGCTTCTTCAAGTTGACCTGCAACCTCTCCAGCCCTCCCCCTTCCCACCACCTGCACATGCCCCATCCTGTCTCTCAAGCCCTGGAAAACTCTTTCTGCCTTCTCTGCCTTCCTAGACCCAAGGCTTCTACAGAGTTTGAACCCTACCTTCTCCACAGAACCTCTCAGGCTGTTCCACGTTATTCATTCAGCAGTAACTACTGACCAAGCAGCAGCATGAGGCTGGGCCCTGGGTCTCACAGAGGCTAGAAGGACTGTGGATGAACAGACTGGCCCCTACCTGCCCCACACTGCAGTCAGCCCTCCCATCACCCCTTCCCTGAACCACAACTGTGCTTCACAGCGTCTCACCACCCATGGGCGTGGCTGAGTCATATGTCATGCTTGACCTCTGATGCTAACTTCTTCAGAGAAACAGTGCAATGCAACGCTGTGGAACAAAGAACACAGGCTGTGACATCCAACAGTCCTGGGTTTGAATCCCAGCTCTGCCTTTTTCTTAATATTTACTTTTTTTGTTTATTAAGTAAATAATACATGTATTTATTATGTAAATAACCCCTGTGCTGGGTCTTAGTTACAATATGTGGGATCTTCAGTGCAGTTCAGTTCAGTTCAGTCACTCAGTTGTGTCCGACTCTTTGCAACCCCATGAATCGCAGCACGCCAGGCCTCCCTGTCCATCACCAATTCCCAGAGTTTACCCAAACTCATGTCCATCAAGTCAGTGATGCCATCCAGCCATCTCATCCTCTGTCGTCCCATTCTCCTCCTGCCCCCAATCCCTCCCAACCTCAGGGTCTTTTCCAGTGAGTCATTGGAAAGGTGGAAGGTCTTTTCCACCTTCACATGAGGTGGCCAAAGTATTGGAGTTTCAGCTTTAGCATCAGTCCTTCCAAAGAACACCCAGAACTGATCTCCTTTAGAATGGACTTGTTAGATCTCCTTGCAGTCCAAGGGACTCTCAAGAGTCTATTTTAGTTACAACATGCGAACTCTTAGTTATGGCATATGGAATCTAGTTCACCAACCAGGGATCAAACCTGGGGCTCCTGCACTGGGAGTCCAGAATGCTAGCTGCTGGACCACCAGGGAAATCCCCCCAGCTCTGCCTCTTGCTGGCCATGTGACCCTGGGCACGTACTTCAGCTCACTATGGGAAGATGGGGTACCAGGCAGAACCAAGGCTCTGCTGCAGTAAGAAGACTGCTGGTTTCTGCAGGATGAGCTGCTGACATCTTAGCATCGCTGTCCCTCAGCTTCCACCAGGGTGGAATCTAAGCAATGTCTCAGGCAGGGGCCGGACAGCCAGTCTCTAGGCTGGACCCCAGCAACAACTCCTACTCTCTCCCCATAGAGTGCACAATATACAAGAAGTAATATCAAGGTCTTCTTGTTCTAATCAGCTCATGAAATGATTGAGCCAACTGTTTTATTTTTCAGGGTTCTTTTTCTCCCCACTCTGCAAAGTTGTTGATGAATGCATTTTTGAATTGTTCTGGGAAACATATCTGTCTTGCTATTCCCAAGTCAGGCTACCATAACTCTGACTTCTGCCAGGGGGAAGAATCTAGGAGGGGGTGAAATAGACTCTACATGCCTCTTCCAAAAACCACTGCAGTTCTGCACAATATTCTCTAACCATCCTCAGAGCAGTGAGGAGGTGACGGCACGTGGTAAACCTTCCTGGGCCACGGGTGTGCTCCCATGGGGTCCGCATCTACCCCGGGTAAAAGGTAAGGAGGAAGAGCACTCCCACTCTTTTTGTCACCGCCTCTTTATCCCAAGTTCTCAGTCTCTTTGTGGCTTTGACTGTGCTTTGGGGTGATAGCATAGAGTGTAAGATTGTATTGATTTGCCTTTGGTCACAGAAACTTTGTTCTAACTACCTCAGTCCTAAATCTAACAGAAAAGCACTCGAATCCATTAAAAGGCAGTAGAAAAAAACAGAACACTTCAAAATTCAACCAAAATGACAGTTTAAAAAGTACAAAGGGAATCAAGTCATCAAAATGCTCAAAGCAGAAGATAGGGTAGGAAAGGACCAAAGAGGTCACACGGTGAATTCAATCATATTGACGGCAAACAGCAGAGACAAGAGGGCGGCAGAGACCCTGCCTCACCATCTCCACCCAAAAATTAGCAGCTAGAGCCTCAGGGTGAAGGAGGAGCTGCCAGGAAGGACGGACTGAAGTGGGCTCCTCAAGGGTTGGGCTTCCCAGCATTTTGCCCCCAGGCTGAATCTGAAAAATCAGAAGAAATTGGAAAGTTCTTTCTGGAAACGGGTAGCACTTCACAGTGGAATTGGCATCCTAAAGTAGGGCCATCCCAATCTTGCCTACAGCTCCCACTCACACACTTAAAATGAAGTTTGGTTCAGTTCAGTCACTCAGTCATGTCCGACTCTTTGCAACCCCATGGACTGCAACACGCCAGGCTTCCCTGTCCATCACCAACTCCTGGAGTTTACTCAAACTCATGTCCATTGAGTCAGTGATGCCATCCAACCAACTTCACCCAAAATGAAGCCTGCATGTAAAACTGGTGCAACACTCAGCCCTCTTTTTCAGATGAAGGGCAATAGCCAGGAAACCTACATACAGACTCCCTATGAGGGGAGTCTGCTCCTCCCCCCATAAATGTGCACAGACAGTCAAGGGTCAGCAGACCCTCAAAGAGAACAGGAAAAAAAGAAACAGCTCAAAGACATAGACTCAAGGAAATGTTGATGATGTTGTTGTTGAGTCACTATGAGTCCAGCTCTTTTGTGACCCTACAGACTAGCCCACCAAGCCCCTCTGTCCACGGGATTTCCCAAGCAAGAATACTGGAGTAGGTTGCCATTTCCTTCTCCAGGGGCTCTTTCCAAACCAGGGATCGAACCTATGTCTCCTGCATTGGCAGGTGGATTCTCTAACACTGAGCCACCAGGAAAGCCTGCTAAGGAAGTGTGTAGAACTCAAAGAACTCAATTTAGTAACCCCAAAGAGATTTGAGAAGAAACTGTATTCATAAAGAATATGCTATGAAAATATAATTGTTGAAACAGAAATTTAAGAAGTACTCCAATGTGGAAAACAAAAATATAAACAGCCATGAGAGAAAAATTAAAAGATATAAAAGATTAATCAGAGCCAATATCCATCTCACAGAAGTCCAGGGAGAGAGAACCAAAAAAGAAGAAATGGAGAAAAGAGTCAAATAAATACTTCTGAGGTCTGTATTGCTAAAAGGCCCACCAAGTCCTGAGCACGATGATTCTAAAAAGATAATTCCTACATCTCGCCTCATGTACTTTCAGAACGTGGATTAAGGGAAGATTCTAAAGCCAGTAGGGGAAACATTTTATCTACAAAGGATTGATAATCCTCTCAGTCGCAACTCTAGATAATAGAAGACAGTGGGGGCAGTTCCTCTAAAATGTTGAGTAAAGTGATTTTGAACCCAGAAGTCAGCCAAGGGAGAGGACAGAATAAAGATATTTCACACCTGGTAAGACCCAGACATCTTACTTGAGAAAAATTACTTGAGGATATACTCCAGAAAAGCAAACAAGCAAAAATGAACCTGTGGAAATAAATAAACACCAACCAAATAAGGACAACCGCAGGTTATTTATTCAGAGCTTGCAAGGGAGTCAACCCCATCACTTGTGTCTGGCAGAGACGCAGGTGGGGCAGAAGAACAAGAAAGCTGTATGTTGGAAAAAGTAAAGGCTTCAGATGTGCGCTGACTGGAGGCTGTGGGCGTGGGGAAGTCATGGGTGGGCTAACTTCCTGTGTGATTGGTTACAGGTGGACACTGGCTGTCCCTGGTTGGTCCTAAGTTGGAATCAGGAACAAAAATGGGGAAACTTTCAGATATTAATCCAGTCCTGCCCCATTGGTCCTATTGTTTCAGAGGTTATTGTTTGGCTTCATGGGCTGGTTTGCTACGATAGTGGTCAACTCTCCTACAAGTCTAACATATAGATAACATGCTGGCTTCCTGGATGAGTTACTGTGAATAATGGGCTGGTGTCCTGGGTTGGTTGCTGCAGATTTTATTTTTTCATATCATCTGGACATTGTCCATTTGTCCATCTCAAATCTAAGAGACTGTATGAGATCCAATAAACAGTGGAGCTAAGTCAGGAATGCACTGAAAAAGCTCAGGATCCAGTTGGAAAGAAATCTATTTGAAATTGGCCATTTCATACTTATACAGTAGAATGATTAAGAAGCTGGACATTCTTAGTAATATGTGAAGAAGTCCTTTGTTACTTCAGTCAATAAGAAAAGGGAGAATTTCAATTAGTAATTCCAAGATGAGAGTCAGTGTATGCTCCAGATATGAAACGGAGCGTACAAAAATCAGTGGGTTGTTTTTTGTGTGTTTTTTTTTTAAGAACTGATAGAGTACAGCAGTAATCCACTTGACCTTGATGCTTGGAACAACCTCCTTTCAGCAGCCCAGATTTGATGACTAGGATTACATTTCCTCTATAGAACCTGTATGCATGTCAAGAAGAAATACTTAGAACCTTCTATGGAACAACTAACTGGTTCAAAATTGAGAAAGGAGTATGATAAGGCAGTTAATTGTTACCCTGTTTATTTAACTTATATACAGAACACATCATGTGAAATGCCAGGTTGGATGAGTTACAAGCTGGAATCAAGATTGCTGGGAGAAATATCAACAACTTCAGATATGCAGATGATATCACTTTAACGGCAGAAAGGGAAGAGGAACTAGATAGCCTCTTAATGAGGATGAAAGAAGAGAGTGAAAAAGCTGGCTTAAAACTCAGTATTAAAAAAACTAAGATCGTGGCATGCGGTCCCATCACTTCATGGCAAATAGAAGGGGAAAAAGTCATAGCAGTGACAGATTTCCTCTTCGTGGGCTCTAAAATCACTGCAGATGGTAACTGCAGCCATGAAATTAGAAGACATTTGCTTCTTGGCAGAAAAGTTATGACAAACCTAGACAGTGTATTAAAAAGCAAAGGCATCGCTTTGCCAACAAAGGTCTGTATAGTTAAGGCTGTGGTCTTTCCAGTAGTCATGGACAGATGTGAGAGCTGGACCATAAAAAAGGCAGAGTGTTGAAGAACTGATGCTTTCAAACTGTGGTGCTGGAGAAGACTCTTGAAAGTCCCTTGGACTGCAAGGAGATCAAACCAATCAATCCTAAAGGAAATCAACCCTGAATATTAATTGGAAGGGCTGATGCTAAAGCTGAGACTCCAATACTTTGGCCATCTGATGTAAACAGCCGACTTGTTGGAAAAGACCCTGTTGCTGGGAAAGATTGAAGGCAGAAGGAGAAGGGGACGACAGAGGAGGAGATGGTTGGATGGCATCACCAACTCAATGGACATGAACTTGGGCAAACTCCAGGAGGTGATGAGGGACAAGGAGGCCTGGCGTGCTGCAGTCCACAGAGTCGCAGAGTCAGACACGACTGAACAATGACATAGATCCAATTACTCTACTGATTCCACAGTGAATAATATTTACAAAATCACAATACCGGTTAAAGCTATGTGCTGATTTTCAATTTTTAGCGTCAACAGGTATATAAACAAAACATGAAGACTAACTATATAGTTGCAGTATGAAATATAAATGTTCTAAACTTTGATAACATAAAGTTAGCACTTACTGAGATGGGAAGGAAGAGGAAGGAGGCAATGTGGAGTAATGGTCTCATATTACAAGATGGAGAAACAAGAGATACTAAGTTAATGAATCAAGAAATGAAGGTTTAAGCACCTCCTTCTAAACCAGAGAGAAAATAAGTAGAAGAATAAAAATGTAACAAAAATTGGCAGAAAGAAGCCAGGAGAAGATACATGCCTCATCTATCATAGTAGGGAGTTAATAGCTACTGCTTCAATGGCACCCACTCCAGTACTCTTGCCTGGAAAATTCCATGGACGGAGGAGCCTGGTAGGCTGCAGTCCATGGGGTCGCTAAGAGTCGGACACAACTGAGCGACTTCACTTTCACTTTTCACTTTCATGCATTGGAGAAGGAAATGGCAACCCACTCCAGTGTTCTTGCCTGGAGAATCCCAGGACGGCGGAGTCTGGTGGGCTGCTGTCTGTGGGGTCGAACAGAGTCGGACACGACTGAAGCGACTTAGCAGCAGCAGCAGCAGCAGCTTCAAAGTGATGAGTCAAGAAACAGAAATGCAAGCATATTATTTGAGTTATGGACAAAAACAACCATCATGACCACATGTCAAGTGAAAAGCAGGACCAGCCATGGAGGCGTAGGGGAAGACTTCCCTTTCATGTCAGACCCTTCTATTTTCATTGTTATTTCCTCTGGGCATGTGTGGTTAATATTGCTTTTTTTCTTTTAAGCTTAAAAGAAGTCAGGATTCAGAGGCAACCCTGGGACATTCCCACAGGACAAAATTCTTTTTCTCTGTCCCCATAACAACCACATCCTCATTATTTGACTTGGCCTCACCAAGACTCTGATTTTAGCTGCACTTTCTCAAACTAACCTCCTTAGGGACCCAGAAGAGACATTTTCATTGCGTATTTATTACCCAGGTGAGGAGATAGTGATTTCCTTCCTTTAATGAATATTTACAGAGCACCTACTATGTGCAAGGCTCTGGGATTTTGGAGTGAACAAAATAAAGTCCACACCCTCGGGGAAAGTATTTGTGGGTAAGCAGACACCAAACAAGAAAAACCTACCCTTCCTTTACCTGAAAGAAAAGAAGACGGGCTTCAGAGTCAGACAAACTGAAATCTACATCTTTATCAGTTATGAGACTTTGTGTTCAGCTGCTCAGTCATGTCCGAATCTTTGCAAACCCTATGGACTGTAGCCCGCCAGGATCGTCTGTCCATGGAATATTCCAGGCAAGAATATGGGAGTGGGTTACCATTTCCTACTCCATATGAGACTTTGAGCCAACAACGAAACCTCTCTGAGCCTCAGTGTCTCCACCTATAAAATGGGGATGCTGTCTCTCAGGGCTGTTGGAAAAGTAAGAATGTTTCCAAGCTCCCAAAGGGAGTTTACACAGATACAAAGGTTTATATATATATATAGAGAGAGAGAGAGAGAAAGGAAATGCAAAGTCAATCAAAGTTTCAAAAATCATTTAGGAGGAGCTTTTAACAATATTAATGTCAAATTATTTCTCTTTAGTACAAGACCAAAAAAGTGAAGAAAAATCCAGATTAAAAGATACTTGGGGATAAAAAGATACTTGAGAAATATTTGGGTCTTCCCTGGTGGCTCAGAGGGTAAAGTATCTGCCGGCAATGCAGGAGACCCAGGTTCGATCCCTGGGTTGGGAAGATCCCCGGAAGAAGGAAATGGCAACCCACTCCAGTATTCTTGCCTGGAGAATCCCATTGATAGAGGAGCCTGGTAGGCTACCATCCACGGGGTCGAAAAGAGTCGGACATGACTGAGTGATTTCACTTTCTTTCTTTCTTTCTTTCTGAGAGATAGTTAGACTGTGAGTATTTTGGTGTCGATGACTTAAAAAGTCAGCAGAATGAATCTTCATTCAAGCAAGACTTCATTTCCTAAAATGTGCTTGAGAAAACACTTGCAGCAGGGGGCCTATAGCCAAACAAATAGTAGGAACACAGCACATCACAGCCCTCTCTTAGAAAGTCACAATGCAGGATAGTGTAAAGAGTGTAACAAATGCCATGAGAAATCTTCTACAGGCAGACCTGTTCAACGCTCCATTTCCCAACTCTCTTCATCATGGAATTTTCTACCCACTCTTGACCTTAACCCACCTGAACATCCCCTGTCCCCTTCCTAATTTTGAGCTACTGCTCAGCAGAACACACTTTAGAAAATGCTAAACTAGAGAACCTATGGATTCTGTTTAGTTCAAGCTCTAGTTAATAGTTTTCATGGCTCCCTTACACTAAAAATGTTCACCAGACTTGAGCAAAGCCATGTGGCCAATTGCAGAATTCACCGTGAACAACCAGATTCTCTCCTAAAAGCCCTCAACATTCTGCACGTGGCACATGAGCAGTAGCAGAACCCACCTGAGCCCAGAGCTGATGTGTGCAGCCTGGGAGCCCTGCTGAGGAGGCAGCAGAAACGAACAGGCTCCTCTGGCCTCCTGCTGTCATGTCGGGTTCAACACTGATAATATGAGCCAGCACTCCTTTGATCTAACCAGCGCCAGAAAACCCACCCCAAGAACACCTGATCCTCAAATAGCCAGCTGATTGATGCTGCCAGCATTTCTAGAGCCTGTCACACAGGGAAAGACCCTAATGCTGGAAAAGGAGGAGAAGGGGACAACAGAGGATGAGATGGTTGGATGGCATTGCCCACTCAATGGACATGAGTTTGAGCAAGCTCCAGGAGATGGTAAAGGACAGGGAAGCCTAGTGTGCTGCAGTCCATGGGGTTGCAAAGAGTCAGACATAACTGAGCGACTGAACAACAATTATCACACAGGAAGGTGCATGGCAGAGGGTGCATGGATACACCCAGTCCCACATGCCTTCAGCCTCCTGCCCCTGTGCCCCACCCTGACATCGCACATGCCAGTCATACACAGAGCTACCTCTTGGGCTTGCGGCGCATGCAAATACAGCTGTCCTTGGGACAGACTGGATTGCCAGAAAAGAGTTCTGACAAAACTGCTGCTTCTGGGAAAAACAAGCAAATCAAAGGGCATGACTGGCATTCCCTTCTGTCTCCATGACATCTTCATTTTGAGTGGAGAGTGGAGTTTGGATAACACTGACAGCTGTTGATGCTCCAGCAGGAGGCCTGAAGCCCACAGTCCCTCCAAATGGCAAGTCCTTCCACTTGCTCCTCCCCTCGGCCACATGCCAGCTGCCACCTGAAGCCTTGCCTGGCTTTGTTCCCTCCATGTTCACTCGCTGGCAGCAAGGCCTGTGCTCTGCCTGACATTCACACCCCACTCTGCTCAAACCACATCAAGGCGCTGCAAAGTGATCCACGGAGGAAGATGGAGGAATAGACAGCTGCGAGTGGCTGGGACATGAAAGCCCTCTTCCCTGAAGAACATTCTCTCCCACTGGCTATAAATGCCTCCAGTAAGGCTTTCGTTTCTTGGGCTGGAAGCGGGGACAGCAAGATGGAATTACATGGCGGGTACATGCGTTGGTGGCAGGCATCGGACACAACCCAGGAACTTGTTTTTGCTGAATCCTGACCCCACACCCAGTTCCTTCTCAACCCAGGTAGCCCTATGAAACTTCCCATGAGGTTTTATCCCATTAAACATAACTTCCTTTTCCATATTTGTATATGAAATGAAAAAAGTTGAAATAATGTAAAGTAATCCAGAAAAAAAGTATGCTGAGGGGAGACAGATGACAGATGGAAACAAAAATGGCAGATGGCAAATAAACGTTTAGAAGATAGACAGGTGTCGGTTTATTACACTTTTCTCTCTACTTCTGTATTTGAAACTTCCACACTAAAAATTTAAATTAAAATATATTTGTATGAAATCAACATCCATTTATAACCAAAAGAAAAAAAAAAACCACTCCATAAAATGAACGTACCTCAATGTAATAAATGCTATGTATGACAAAATCACAGCCAACATCATACTCAACAGTGAAAAGATGAAAGCATTTCCT
The DNA here is from genome assembly GCF_029378745.1 of Bos indicus. NCBI lineage: Eukaryota > Metazoa > Chordata > Mammalia > Artiodactyla > Bovidae > Bos > Bos indicus. The sequence goes on along the minus strand of NC_091774.1, from coordinate 23,128,170 downwards.
CTAAGAGCAAGAACAAGACAAGGATGCCCACTTTTGCCACTTTTATTCAATATAGTTTTGGAAATCCTAACCAAGTAATCAGGGAAGAAAAAGAATCCAAATTGGAAAGGAAAAATTAAAACTCATTGATTGCAGATGACATGACTTTAGGGCAGAAAATCCTAAAGACACCACCAGAAAACTACTAGAGCTCATCAATGAATTTGGTAAAGTTGCAGGACACAAAATCAATATACAGAAATCTGTAGCATTTCTATACACTAACAATGAACTATCAGAAAGAGAAATTAAGGAAATAAACCCATTTACCATCATATCAAAAACAATGAAATACCTAGGAATAAATCTACCTAAGGAGGTAAAAGACTTGTATTAGGAAAATGATAAGACACTGACGAAAGAAATTACAGTCGATACAAACAGATGAAAAGATATACTGTGTTCTTGGATTGGAAGAATCAATATTGTGAAAATAACCATATTTCCCAAAGCACTCTGCAGATTCAGTGCAATTTCTATCAAAATACTAAAGACATTTTTCAAAGAATTACTACAAGTAATTTTTAAATTTTTATGGAAACACAAAAGACATCAAATAACCAAAGCTATCTTGAGAAAGAAGAGGAATCACACTCCCTGAACTTCAGACCGTACTACTAAGCTATAATAATCAAAAAAGTATGGTATGGGCACAAAAACAGACACATAGATCAACAGAACAGGAAAAGAAGGTCAGAAATGAACCTGCACACCTATGGTCAGTTAATCTAGGATAAAGGAGGCAAGAACATACAATAAAGAAAAGGTGGTCTTCTGGGAAAACTGGATGACTACCTTTAAAAGAATTAAATTAGAACATTCTCTAACACCATATACAAAAATAAATTTTAATGGATTAAAGATTTAAATTTAAGACTGCATAATATAAAGCCCCTAGACAAAAACATAGGCAGAATATTCTTTGACATAAATCATAGCGATATTTTTGGATCGGTCTCCTAAAGCAAAAGAAATAAAAACAAAAATGAAGAAATGGGAACTTAAGAACTTTTGCACAACAAAGGAAATCATCAACAAAGTGAGAAGGCAACCTACTGAATGGGAGAAAATATTTGCAAATGATATGACCAATAAGGGGCAAATATCCAACATATATAAACAGCTTATAGAAATCAACAACAACCAAAAAACCCAAACCATTCCATTTAAACATGGCAGAAGAATTGAACAGACATTTTGCCAAAGAGGAAATGCAGATGGCCAACAAGCACATGAAAAGATGCTCAATAATGCTAATTATCAGGGAAATGCAAGTCAAAATCACAATGAGATATTATCTCGTACCTGTCAAAATGGCTATCATCAAAAAAACCCATAACAAATGTTGACTAGGATGTGGAGAAAAGGGAACCCTCATACACTGTTGGTGGGAATGTAAATTTGTTCAGCCACTGCAGAAATCAGTACAGAGGTTTCTCAAAATACTAAAAATAGAACCATCATATGACGCAGCAACTGTACTCCTGGGTGTATATCCAAAAGAACAAAAACACACTAAACTGAAAAGATATGTGTTCTCTAATGTTCATAGCAGCATTATTTACTGAATAATGCTAAGAAATGTAAGCAACCCAAGTGCCCATCACCAGATGAATGGATAAAGAAGATGTGGTATGTAATATAATGGAATACTATCCAGCCATTAAAAAAGAATGAAATTTTGACATTCACAACAACATGGATGGACTTGCAGGACATTATGTTAAATGAAATAAGTTAGAGAAAGACAAATACTGTGAGTATAAATAGATTCTATTATATGTAGAATCTAAAAAAACATAAGAAAGTAGTGAATAGAACAAAAAAGAGGTAGACACAGATATAGAGAACAGACTAGTGATTACCATAGTGGGAGGGTGGAATATTGGGGTAGGGGATTAAGAGGTATAAATTACTAATATTAGATATAAAATAAGCTACAAAGATAGGGCTACTCAGGTGGCACTGGCGGTAAAGGATCTGCCTGCCAACACAGGAGACACAGGTTTGATGCCTGGACAAGGAAGTTCCCCTGGAGGAGGAAATGGTAACCCACTCCATATTCTTGCCTGGAAAATTCCATGGACAGAGGAGCCTGGCAGCCTACAGTCAGTCCTTGGGGTCACAAAGATTTGGACATGACTGAGCACACATCCACAAGCCATAAGGATATACCGTACAACACAGGGTATGTGGTCAATTTTATAACAACTATAAATAGAGTAAAAGCTTTAAAAATTGTGAATCACAAAAAAAAAAAAAAAATTGTATACCCGAGATGTATGTTATACATCAACTATACTTCAATTTTTTAAAAATAGGAAAGTTAATAAATAAATAATATGTATGTGTGCATATACACACACAAGCACTCAAACATAACTTTCTAGCTTCCCTCCCTGTTGTTTAGTTGCTCAGTCATGTCTGACTCTTTGCAACCCCAAGGACTGTAGCCCACCAGGCTCCTCTGTCCATGGGATTTCCCAGACTAGAATACTGAAGTGGGTTGCCATTTCCTTCTCCTGGGGATCTTCCTGACCCAGGGATTGAACCTGCATCTCCTGCCTTGGCAGGTGGATTCTTTACCACTGAGCCACCTAGGAAGCCTAACTGATATCATTTAAACAGCTATTGGCCATTTAAATTGTAATGTGAACAAGTTTTAGTTTTTTTCGTCTTTTTTGAGAGCAGGTTTTTATAGTAAAAGAATAGAAAGAAAGCTGAATTCTCAGCAGGCAGAAGGCCATCAGTTGGGGGAGGGGGGAGGCAAATATATTTGGGAGGCCAGGGTCCCTAAAAACATTTGGAAGGATGCTTCTTTACAAGTGTGAGGCTCATGCTATTTCAGAGCAATCACATTAGGACTGGGAGGTTTGGTGGAAGAATTGAAATGACATTCACTCTTGGCCTTGTTGATCTCTGAAGTGTTCATCTTTGTTGTTACCCAAAGTGGGTAGTTACCCAAAGTGCTTTTTGCGTCAACCAGTTTGACTATTAAGAGGCCAAGCTTTTGCTTTGAGTAAAAGAAAAAAGTGAAAGTTAGTCACTCAATCATGTCCGACTCTTTGAGACCCTATGGACTGTAGCCTGCTAGGCTCCTCTGTCCATGGAATTTTTCAAGCAAGAATCCTGGAGTGGGTAGCTATTCCCTTCTCCAGGGGATCTTCCTGATCCAGGTATCGAACCCAGGCCTCCTACATTTCAGGCAGATTCTTTATTGTTTGAGCCACCAGGGAAAAACTTTGCTTTGAGGTGTGAACTTTAAAAGTTTGTGGGCCAACCCACCTACAGTTCAAGTTAATGACACTATTCATTTCTCTGATCCCAAAGACACCTGTGGATCTGGTCTCAACCTCCAGCAGATTTAGAAGGTTTCACTTCTTGTCCATATTTTATTGACCCATTCTATTCAAGCTTCTCTAAAAGGTCACCCTTTAAGATAGTATGAAATGGAGGAAGTTGGTCTCCTCGCCCACCACCTCCATGTCTCTCCCTTGCCATTACATCCCCTTCCAAACTCAGACTGTTCCCCTGTTCAAAAAATAATCCATGAAAAAGAATTATTCGATAGGAACATCAATTCTTAAAGCCTTCAGCAATAGGAGTCTGCTTAAATAAATTGGAGTTATCCACACAATGGAATATTTACACAACTGTTAAAAAGGATGCATTAGATCAATAGCGACTGACAAGAAAAGATCTCAAGATACAGTATTTAGAGAGTGGTGAAAGTCCTGTTGCCCTGTGGGCTTGAAGGGAAGAATTCATTCTCCACATAGAGAGGAAGAGTCCTACCCGTTAATCACTAGAAGTGATCACTGACAAAGCCTGTGGCTCAAGGGAAAGTCAGATCTAAATGGTTGAGCACGGTGGGATGGCAGAGTTTAAAAATGGCCCTGTGCCTTGTTCTAGGAAAAAGCAAAGCTAATCTCTACACAGACATCTGACAGCAGCTGAAAGGATCAAAGTCAGACAAAACTATTGTATACTCATGCCAGGCTTTGGGGGATGGAAAGCCGTTACCTTAAGATCCAAACCCATAAGCTGTAAGTTTCTTAGCATCCAGCATTCTCTTTGTTTATTTTCTGCTTTTCACACCTGGTCCTAAAGAAAGATCTTTGAAAATACCAAGGGATCCCATTCATGACGGGGACAAAGAAGGAAAGAAAGCGTGCTTCCTGGTTGTACATTTCAAAGGAGTGGTTCTATGCCCTCTAGTAGGGTGACTACACAGGAAAGGAAGTGAACGTCAAGGGGTCAAGCTCTTTCTGCTCATGCTCCAATCTGGATATTTTTTTTTTAATTTTATTTATTTATTTTTGGCTGTGCTGGGTCTTCTTTGCTGTGCTCAGACTTTCTCCAGTTGTGGTGAGTGGGTGCTACTCTCTATTAATAGTTCTGGCGTGTGGGCTTCTCATTGCAGTGGCCTCTCGTTGCAGAGCACAGGCTCCGGGGCGCGCGGGCTTCAGTAGTTGCGACAAGCGGGCTCAGAAGTTGCGGCACGTGGGCTCTAGCGTGCAAGCTCAGTAGTTGTGGCGCACGGGCTTAGTTGCCCCATGCCTTGTGGGATTTTCCTGGACCAGGGATCAAACCCTGCATTGGGAGGTAGATTCTTAACCATTGGACCACCAGGGAAGTCCCAATCTGGATATTGACATGAATATCCTCTGATGTTTTGCTGGTGCAAATGGCTGTGTGGGACAAAAACTACATTTCCCAAACTTGCCAGTTTCAGTCAATTGACTAAGTCCTGGCCAAAGAAAAGTAAGAAGACACGGTAAATGCAATGGTAAGAGTAATTTCTGAACAGAGTTCTTAAAGACAGAGAGCCTGTATTCTCCTCCTTTCTTTTTCCAGCTGGTTGAAACATATGACTGGAGCTTGAGCAGGCTTTGGACCTGAGAATAAAGTCTAGAACAGAACTGATATTAAGATTACCAAGGAGACTGTCAGAGATGGGTCTTGTGCGTCCTCCTCTACTTCCATTAAAACAAAACAACGCATTCCTTCAGGGGTCCTAGAAATGCTATTCCCCCAGCCCACCCTGGGGCCACCCAGCCAGGATGCAGAATCTGTGGGCAGTAGGTAAGAAGGAGGTTCTCTCCACTTTATTTCAGAATACCTCCAATCAATTCCTTTAACAATCAAAGTGACAAGGTCAGGATGGCCCAATTATAGTTACCAGTGTTTCCCTGAGTCTTTCGGAAAGAACCCCAATTATGACACTGGACTCCTTATTCCCTTTTCTCCTGTAACCCAGATTTAACCCAGATTAAGACACATTTTAGCAACATTTAATCAGAATTGACCCTTCCTTTCAGATTCACTTATCTCAGAACTACTTCCAAGATGCAGATTTTTTTTTTTAAGTCCTAACAGGAAAGGCCAGTACTCTCAAGGCTGAACCCATGGATAAAATTTAAAATATGAAACCAAAGATACTTCCCAATCAGCAAGGACTGGTTTTGCTGGAAAAGCAACCAGAAGATGGATGTACCAGCAACATGCGGTTACAACATTAAAAAAGGAACCCTTTGGTTGTTAAGACTTTATGGTGGTGTTAAGAAAAAGAAGTCATCCTATATACTACCAAGTAGAAGAAGCTTAAGAGAGAGAAGGTGGAACTGATTTCCCTGAAATACTCTAAGGCTGATGACATTGGCAACACTGGCGCCCTCCCTGAGACTTTGTGGTAGCATCTTCACAGCATCCTACCTTGACATACATGACTTTGCAAGTGCTGTCTAATCCTTGCTTCAGGGACTTCTCTGGTGGTCCAGTGGTTAAGACTCCACACTTCCAATGCAGGGTTCAATCCCTGGTTGGGAACTAAGATCCCAACTGCCATGTGTTATAGTCAAAAAGAAATTCTTTTTTTAAAAAAAAGACTCTTTGCTTCAACAGTAAACATGTGTGTTAATACAAAACCAGAATGACCTTAAACATTGAATTTTATTCCAATGTTTTAAACATGAAGAAAGACAAAACTATAGTGCTAGAGAACAGTGGTTGCTAGGGAGAGGATGTGATTACTAAGGGGCCGCAAAACAGAGCTTTTGGGGGTGATGGGAAGTTCTGTATCCCGATCTGTGCTGGTGGTGGTCCCACAAATTTATGTATGTGTTAAAACATACGTAGAATTATACATCAAAAATTTTCAAGTTTATTGAATGATAGCCTTTTAATTAGCTAAATTAAAACAAGTTAAATTTTAGAAGGTCTTTTCTAAGCAGTCAAAAAATAAGCAGACCCATAGGCTAGTTCATGAAGAAACTATCATTGGAAGTGTCTAGACAGCCAGCATCCAGGTGCCAGTCTTGTGACGTTATTCACATACAGAGGCCACGAAGCCACTTGGAGATGGTCGCAGCGATGGGGAAAATGGGGCAGTAACTAAACTAGTTACACAAAAACTAGTACATCTTTTTACAGAGAAGCATTGTCCGTGCACAGGGACTCACAGGAGACCTCAAAGTGTGCAAAATAAAGCAGCTTGCAAACATGAAAAAGAGAACTAGCTCTACCTGACTAGGTAATCAGAAAAGTCATCACCAGAAACAAAACCACCCTATACACCACGTAAACATCGAGAACCATCCTCCGCAGATACCAGCACCAGCACAAAGCTTGCTGCCTGGGAAGCATCCAGTGACTCACAGAAACCCAGAACCAACCATGCAGCTGGGAAGGAGGTTGGCACATGAGCAGGAAAGTCCCAAAATGAGATAAAATTTTCCATCATCACAATATGATGATGGGAGCACAGAATCAAACTTAGGTTAATTTACGGGCATGGGTAGTGGTAAAGAACCCGCCTGCCAATGCAGGAGACACAAGAAACTCGAGTATGATCCTTGGGTCGGGAAGTAGGAAATGGCAGCCCACTCCAGTATGCTTGCCTGGAAAATTCCATGGGCAGAGGAGCCTGGCCCTGGGGTCACAAAGAATCGGACACGAATGAGCATGCACACAGTATCACTGATCCTGCTCACAGCGCCAGTGGTCTCGCTGTTCACGCTGTCCGCACTGTTTGCTGAACCCAGGGTAGGCAAGGTGCGGGCTAAGAGCCTGGAAGAAGACTTGAGGAGCCTAGGAACTGCAGACACGTTTATTCTCTCCTGGATGGCATGGCAGCTGTAACATAGCCTCTCTCCCAGCTGATGCAACAGCCATAACGTAACCATAATGTAGCCAAAACATAACCTCATATAACATAACCATGATGTCACTCCAATATAGCAGCAGCAGCAGCCAGGGCTTTCATGGTGAAGTTCATACAGGCATACTGCACAAAGTAACCCGTGACCAAGCGAGGACCTCATGGCACGCCTGCACAGCTCTAGAAGTGATCTCAGCTGTTACATAGTCACTATTTACAAAATGTGGGGCAGGAGCGAGGCAAGAGAGCGTGACCACACCATCTTGGCTGACTTGCTCTTTCCCTACACACGCGCATGAAGAATTTGAGATTTCCCACCCACCTGAGACTGGTGCCTGCCATGCCAATGAAACTCACACGCTGGTCACCGTTGATGACTAAGTGGTATTTCTTCTCCTCCTCCCACTCCCTGCCAACAGGACAGACAGGGGTGCTGTCTGTGCCCTACACAGTGACTTCAGCTACAGCTGAGACCGCTGGTCCCCATGCATGGTCCAAGGAACCAACTCAAGTGCCTTTCGAGTCTCTGCTTGTCTGCCCTAGGGCTTTCTTCCTCCACATCCCAGTTGTTAAGAGCAGTCTGAAGGTATTAACACCTGCGAGGGCAAACCCTCAACCGATGGCATTGCAAGTCGGTCAGTAAAACCACCAGACTCCCCCTGCAGAGGGACGATTCTGACAGGTCCTCATCAGAATTGAGCCCGTTGCCCACGTGGTACCAGCTCACTGACACTTCCTCCTCGTCCGTCTCCCTCACCCCTTTCCCTTGGATCTCTGCCGAACAAACTGCTCCCCAATCCTTTCTTCAGGCTCCTCAGTTTGAGGAAACCCACACTGAAGACAAATGGCTAGACTATTATTACTCTCTACTCCATCACACTCATTCTGTGAGGTCCTAGAGCCAGCGCCTGAAACAGAACCGCACGTTTCCACCTAATGCCAATGGCTGGAAAAACATAAATCTCTTAGTGTCAGTAAACCAGCTAAGAGGTTATAGCTGTTTCTAGTGAGGACACTGCAGCCTCCTCCCTGTTATCTCACTTGTATGTAACCATTTCAGGAAGCTGTTCATGCTTCTCACCCCCAGCCTGGGTTCCCTGTGGCCCGCTGGCCATAAGCAGCAGATCCTGGCTGTTTTGGTTTTCTGCCCCTATCTGTATAATGAGCCCCAGGAGGTTGGCGCTCTAAGCATTTCAGTGCCCACTGGAGGGCTTGTGATTTCTTCCCTAATTAGGGAGGTGAAAGGGCAGTTCAGGGGAGACTCTGCTCCTGCATCTGACACTAGCTTCGCACCAGGCAGCCCACCTTCCCCCTCCCTCATCAATCTGCTCAAGCCTGTCGCCCTCCAGCCACAACTGCTCAGGTTAAGATGCACCAAGACGGAAAGTTGCCACTTGATTAAGATAAAAATAAATTAATCAAAATATGTAACACATCCCTCCTTTGAACAGATGGCTGGGGAGCTTGCCTCATAACGTTGAACATCAAAAATGAATCAGAGGCTCATCTCCCTGCATAATCAAGAATTCGCTCACTGTTTCTACTGCAGCCAGGCAGGAGCTGGAGATGCCATAGGCAACGGCTGAGAACCCACTGATCCCTATCTCAAGCCTCTCCTTAGCCTTGTTCTCTGTCAGGTAACACTCCTCAGCATCAGACACCATGACAGTGTGGGCATGGGCATGGGGAGACAGGAGAATATAAAATAAATGAAAGATGTGTCAGTCTATCCCTTCCAAAATGCTCGTTACCCTTTATCAGACTGCACCTGTTGACACTTTTTCCAAAGAAAAAGTATTCCAGCAACCTCCTTTTTTTTTTTTTTTTATCTCTTGGAGACACCCCAGTCCAGATACTTGTCACTTCACTCTGGTTACAACACTTGGGCACACTGCATTATGATTTATTTGTTTACTTGTCTTAGCTCCCTTGAGCTCTTTGAAGGCAAGGCTAATTTCTTATGTGACTTGATATCACAGAACCCAGCAAAGACTTAAATAAATGTTTGATGTATGAATAAAAATGAATGGAAAATTGAAAGAGCCTCTCAGTTGGTCTCCCTCCATTCCCCTTGTTCTATTCCACACGGATGCCAGTTTAAATCCTTGCAAAACTTTCAATCAGACAAATCTATTGTTGCGATGAAATTATCTCCAAGATATAGGATGAGGCAAAAAAAGGAAGATCCAAAACAATGCATGTATAACACATGCATAATTGATTTAAATGGAAGCAAGGGACATGTATATATATGGATGTGTGCATATATATATTTCTAAGATTTCACCCCACCTGCTTCCCCATCCACTTCTTGCCCACTCCACACTAGCACTAACTCAAGGAGGGGCTGATTCTGCCAGATCCTCAAACAGGCTGGCTGCACAGTCTGCAGGGCCCAGTGGTTGAGGAAAATATGAGATCTCTTTTTTAAAAGGCATTAAGACTCAAGACAGTGGCAGCAGAGCATGACACCAAGCACAGGTCCTTCTGAGCCTGGCACCTGTGTAACCACACAAATCACACGCCCATGAAATGGTCCCTGATCTCAGACCTCTTCCGAAGGGGAAAAACAGCTTCTCGGAGACAGTGTCAGAGAGAAATGAGCCATCTCCCACCGCAGCTTCTCCATCCAGGCAGACTCTGACATCCTAAGCTCCTTCCTACATATTCGCTCAATATTTTGATTAAAAACCATGATAAACTTGTGGATGCAACAAAAGGAGAAATTGATGTTTTAATACAACTCATTAGAGCACCTTTATTAACTCCAGAAATAAAAAAAGGGATGTAAAATAGAAAGATTAGTTTAAAATCAACACTGCACTGGTGAGGGCAGCTGCAATTCCAGAAACATTAATTGCTAGGTTGTCTCATTACTGATTAAATAAGAAATCTCAAATACCATTAGACAATTGTGATTAAATGTATGTCATTCTAATTGAATGTGTGGTTTATTGCCTTCCCTGGATCAGCAGGTCACCTTCCTGTTGCGTATATTTGGAAAGAGCACATCTATACATTGATGGCACGTGAGCCATTATTTCTCAGACAGCCCTACAACCCTCAGAGTTGCATCCTAAAAAATGACTGCATTTGCAGGTGGGGAAGGAGTGTGTGGTGCAATAAGATGATGAAAATAAATTCCACTTAATGTCATGGCCGGGCACTTTTCCCTCTCATATTATTACCAGGCTCCGGGTCTTCTGACGTCAGGGTTGCTGACAGTCCCTCTGGCTTTGGAGTCACTTGTGGACTCAAGGGTGTGGGGCATCTTTTGGGCTTAAAGAAGCATCTCTGAATCCTTGAAACTTGATCTAACTAGGATTATGCAGAAATGAAAAACCTTGGAGCTAATTGCTCCCTCACTCATGCTAAGGAGCCAGGGCAGAAGTCTCCTAAGGCCCGTTCATTTTCATTTCCCAAGGACAAAGGTATAAAATTAATTTTGCTTTCACTCTGACTGGTCATTGCGACCCCATTATCCCATGGGACGTGGACTATACTCTCCCTTCCCTAGTCTTACTTTGCTTGGATTGGAACCATGGTGAAGCGGGAAGAGCATCAGGCCACGCGCTTATGAGATCCAATGCCCCACCAGGCACATGATTCAAAGAGGGAACAGGGCGGCATTGGCCCACGCCTGCCCTGGAGGGATTATGCAGTCAGTCATTCTTGGGAGCATTTTGTGGCACACACGCTACACACACACACACATACACACACTGCTTGAGTCTGCTTGAGTCTGCTGTTTGGAAGTCAGGGCAGGGTCAACCAGGAAGCGGCGACATAGGGAGGCTTGTACTCAGGAAGGCCTTGCAGCTTCCTGCTCGGTTTCAGTCCCCCTCTTTTCTTTGATGCTCCTCAATCCTGAGGGGAGGAGGGATGGACAAGAAAGGGAATAAAGTTCTGGGTAGAAAGGTTAATCACAGACTCAGCAGGGGAAATCAGTTTCAGGGCTCAGTTTAGCCTTCCTCTCTTTTGCGTTCTCCATCTAGGTACTCCTTTCGCCCCTCCCACACTCACGAAGAGCATGATTTTAAAGATGGCTAAAAGGAAAGCCTTGTGTTACTGCTACTGATACCAAGTCAGACCCTGTGGGGCTCCTGGGCACAAAACCCTTTCTGTGACCCCCATTTCTTGATTACAGGAGACAGGCTTCATTCAGCCTCCATCACCTTCCCTGAGTTCCAGTGGGCAGGGTCCAACAGTTGCTATAAAGGAAGAGAAGGGAGGTGAAACAAGGGAGGAGCAGGATATAAATACTTAACAATATCTTTGAGCTATTCTGCAGATGCTGAAACCCCCACCATGTGGGAGAAATTAACCATATGCTGCCCATAAGCAAGTAGACTCAAGACCAGTTAGAACCAGAAGGTTAATGATGCTGACGCCCACTTAGCTCACCACCAACCAATCAGAAGAATGTCCACAAGCTGGTCACGCCCTCCTCTTTGAACCATTTCTATTAAACTCCACACTACCCCTACCCCTCCAGGTTGGGACACACAGTTTTGAGGGCATTAGTCCCCGTGGCCCCCTTTGCCTGGCAAGGCAATAAAGCTGTTCTTTCCTCCTTTATTCAAAACTCTATCTCCAAGAATTAATTCGGTGTCAGGGTACAGAGGCCAGATTCGGCTTCAATTGTGTCGGTAGATCACAGACAGAAAAGGGCTCTACCAAAATAGCCCTGTTGCTGCATTCAGCCAGCTTCCTGGCCCGCACTTCTGTGGCCAGAGAAGGTCTGTGTTCCAAAGAGCAGACTCAAGCAGTGTGTGTGTCTATGTGTATATCTGTGCGACCTGAAATAAACGACGAAGGAAGTATAATCACTGGGCTGACAGCGGCTATGAGATGCATGGACAGGAAGGCTTTCTTTCTATTTCATCAATTCTTCTTTGGTACAAAGCAAAAATCGATAACAGCTCACTTCAAATTTACAACTTTCCCAATTTGGAGGTTCAACTTTTAAGCCTCCTTTAAACATGTTGTCCTAACTTGGGCCTCAGTTTCTAAGCACAGACTCTCTGCACATAGCCCATAAACACGGCCAAGAGAGGGTCCTCGGAAGCCAGGGCCCCAGCCATCTCTGAGAAGGGTGTCTCTGCATCTGAATTTGTAGTCAAGGGCCCCGGCCTGCTCTGGTTCTGGAATCTCATTTCATTTCTGCCGTGGACTTCGCAGGCTGGTAGGTGTGACAAATTGTCTTATCTTTGTCCAACCTTTGTTGGACACACGCTGGCTTCAGGTTTCACTTTAATATATGACTTCAGTTTAATAGCAAAGTGGTTCTCTTAAAAATGTCAGATTGTAAAATGCTGAGTCATTCACCAAGAAAAGACTGGGCCTGAGTAGAAATTAGAATCACTGGGGCACGCAGAATAAGACCACATATCTTCAGTCTAAATAGAGGGAGATGGAGCTTAAGTTCAGATTAAATTTAGAAAGTAGTTCTGAGCTCCAGAGACACTGTGTGCTCTGAGACACAAGAATGAATCAGCTAGAAGGAGGAAACATCCTTAAAATAGTGTTATACATAAAAGCAAACACAGTGAAAGCAGACTCGATGTGACATTCAACCTTTTATTTACTTAACCATTGACTACACGTACAAAATGGGACAAAACTATGAAGACAACCTAGCAAACAGATTAGAAGTGTACAAAGGGATACAATCCTGCCCACAGGCATATAAGATTCTTTTATTTTTGCTTTATAAGTGTCTTGTCTTTGCATTTATAAGTGAATTAAACTACCCAGTAATAATACATGAATGAATGAATGAATGAATCCTAAAATCAATAGGCAAATCATGAGAAACAGGATATTTATAAAGTGTCTCCTCGCCAAACACTTATTACAAATGTAAAAGCAGTTAGTGTACAGGGGAGACACATGGCAGTCGCCACTTTAAATAAGAGCTCAAAGTTAACACCGCAGATACCAGGACAAAGAGAGGCCATGCGCCTCCTGATATGATGCTCTGAGAAGGACACACATCACTTCTGTGGTGCTCTTGCCAAAAATGAAGAGCCTGGATGCAAGTCACAATGAGACATCACATAAACTTAAATTTAAGAACACCCTAGAAGATAACTGGCCAGTTTGGTAGCTCAGTCGTGTCCAACTCTTTGCGACCCCATGGACTGCAGCATGCAGGCTTCCCTGTCCATCACCAATTCCTGGACCTTGCTCAAACTCATGTCCATCGAGTCAGTGATGCCATACAACCATCTCATTCTCTGTCATCCCCTTCTCCTCCTGCCTTCAGTCTTTCCCAGCATCAGAGTCTCTTCCAATGAGTCAGTTCTTCATATCAGATGGCCAAAGTATTGGAGCTTCAACTTCAGCATCAGTCCTTCTAATGAATATTCAGGACTGATCTCCTTTAGAATTGACTGCTTTGATCTCCTTGCTGTCCAAGGGACTCTCAAGAGTCTTCTCCAACACCACAGTTCAAAAGCATCAATTCTTAGGTACTCAGCTTTCTTGATGGTCCAACTCTCAGGTCCATACATAACTACTGGAAAAACTGTAGCTTTGACTACATGGACCTTTGTTGGAAAAGTAATGTCTCTGCTTTTTAATATGCTGTTTATGTTTGTCACAGTTTTTCTTCCAAGGAACAAGTATCTTTTAATTTCATGTCTGCAGTCACCATCAGCAGTGATTTTGGAGCCCAAGAAAATAAAGTCTGTCACTGTTTCCATTGTTTCCCCATCTATTTGCCATAAAGTGATGGGACTAGGTGCCATGATCTTAGTTTTTTTAATGTTGAGCTTTAAGCCAGCATTTTCACTCACCTCTCTCACCTTCATCAAGAGACTCTTTAATTCCTCTTCACTTTCTGCCATAAGGGTGGTGCATATGCATATCTGAGGTTATTGATATTTCTCCCAGCAATCTTGATTCCAGCTTGTGCTTAATCCAGCCCAGCATTTCTCATGATGTACCCTACATATAAGTTAAATTTCTCCCAGCAATCTTGATTCCAGCTTGTGCTTAATCCAGCCCAGCATTTCTCATGATGTACCCTACATATAAGTTAAATTTCTCCCAGCAATCTTGATTCCAGCTTGTGCTTAATCCAGCCCAGCATTTCTCATGATGTACCCTACATATAAGTTAAATAAGCAGGGTGATAATATACAACCTTGACATACTCCTTTCCCAATTTGGAACCAGTCCATTGTTCCATGTCTGGTTCTAATTGTTGCTTCTTGACCTACATACACATTTCTCAGGAGGCGGGTAAGGTGGTCTGGTATTCCCATCTCTTTAAGAATTTTCCACAGTTTGTTGTGATCCACACAGTATCCACTACACTTTGACATAGTCAGTAAAGCAGATGTTTTTCTGGAACTCTCTTGCTTTTTCTATGATCCAACAGCTGTTGGCAATTTGATCTCTGGTTCCTCTACTTTTTCTAAATCCAGCTTGAACATCTGGGAAGTTCTCGATTCATGCACTGTTAAAGCCTAGCTTGGAGAATTTTGAGCATTACTTGGCTAGCATGTGAGATGAGTACAACTGTATGGTAGTTTGAACATTTTTTGGCATTGCCTTTCTTTGGGATTGGAATGAAAACTGACCTTTTCCAGTCCTGTGGCCTCTGCTGAGTTTTCCAAATCTGCTGGTATATTGAGTGCAGCACTTTCACTGCATCATCTTTTAGGATTGGAAATTTCTCAACTGGAATTCCATCACCTTGACTAACTTTGTTCATAGTGATGCTTCCTAAGGCCCACTTGACTTCACATTCCAGGATGTCTGGCTCTAGTTGAATGATCACACCATCATGGTTATCTGGGTCTTTAAGATCTTTTTTCTATAGTTCTTCTGTATATTCTTGCCACCTCTTCTAAATATCTTCTTCTTCTGTTAGGGCCATTACTGGAGAAGGGAATGACAAACCACTTCAGTATTCTTGCCTTAAGAACCCCATTAACAGGATGAAAAGGCAAAAAGATAGCTGGCCAGCACTTTTCAAACATGAAAAGGTCATCAGAGACATTTAAAAACCAAAGAACTGTTTCAGATGAAAGGACACTAAGCAGGCAGGACCATCACATGTAAAGTGGGATCCTGGAAATGAGAATGGGCCTCATGGAAAAACTGGCAAAATCTGAGTTAAGTTCACAGACTAGATACTAGTATGTATCAATGCTAATCGTTTTGATTATCGTCCTCTAGGTTATATAAGATGTTGATATTTGGGGGAGTCTAGGTGAGGGGAATTTCTCATACAGTTTTTGCAACTTTTTTCTGAAGTCTGAGATGAATTCAAAATGAAAAAATACTATGTTAAGTGAATTAAAAGATCTCAATCTAGCAACTGTAAGGAGAGAGTTTTGATAACTTGAAAATATAATAATAATCAAAACTATATGAAACCAAGTATATAAATAATGAAGCAACCCTATTGAGTTTCTTATTTTCTGTAATTGTGTAAAATCTGCACATTTTTCATCAAGATGGACAACATGAGCTTTGAGGCTAGAAGACCAGGTGTGAAGTGAGGCGGAGAGGCTCTGTTCCCTGGGAGAAGCAGCCACCGCCACCTGGAGGCCTGGGCACTTTCCCTGAGTTTCTCTTAGCTCTGTCTCCTCCTCCACTAAACAATCCATCTTGGTGGCCTTGCTAAGAGGTATTAAAGGGCAGTGCAAACCGAGGGTCCCTGTCCCCCTTCAGAGCAGGGCAAGGCCGTGTTGCTGGGCGAGCAGCCAGGCAACCCCGGCTTGCCTGGTCTGAGGGCACAGCAGCCTTCACTCTGGGACCACTGAATGTGCAGCCCCAGCCTCTGTCTCCGTGCCTCCAAGACCAGGGATGGGCAAGGGTCCTCTGCAGAGGGACAGGACCAGCCCCCTACTCATCACCTCTGTCATGCCATCTGGGATTTGAGCTGCAGCTCCCCACAGCCTCCTGAGTCCTCTGCTGCTCGCTCGCTCTCTCTCATCAGCACACTCCTGCTGCCAGGCTGCCACATCAGAGATGCAGTTTACACTTTACATCAACAACCTGCTGCCACCTGTGGCAAAGGCAGAGACACCCAGCTGGCAGGCACCTGGGGCTGGCAGGAGACAAGAGACTGGTGGGCTTGGGCCTCTTCGAGCTCTTCTTCACAGAGACTGGGGTGGGAGCCTGTAGGGATGCCCCATCCCACCCCAGACATAGGGAGGTCTCATTCATTCCCCATCCACAGTACTCACACCTGCTCCTGTCAGCTCATTCTCAACCCTCTAGAGGGCATGTGTGTGCACACACACACACGCACACACACACACACACACACACACACACCTGTTCTTGAGGAGGGCATAGAAACCTACGGTTCCTCCAGACCCACACTGCCTGGTTTACAGGGCCAGGGACCAGGCAGGCTGTGTTTATTAGTATCTGCCCAGCAAAGTCACTTTCTGACCCTTACCCCTGTTCCTGCCCACCTGCCTGTTCTCTGACAGCAACTAGAGAGCAGGAAGGCTATTTCCCAGCCTCTGGGTGCTGGTATCCTCTCCCCAAAAGGCTAAGTCAACAAGAGTCTATGGAACCCTCCTGTCTGTCAAATAAGCTGCAACTGTCAAAAGACCTGCAGAAGCCTTCAAAGTCAGACAGACGGGGGTGCAAGTTCGGCCCAAGAGCTTGCTCGCTGTGCATCCTTGTCTGAGTCACGACCTTTCAGATTTCAATGACCTCAGCTGTACAAGAGAGGAAATAAGTGTGATACCTTGCAAGGTTGTTCTGGGGCTCAAACGAGATAATGTCTACTAATCATCTAGTGCAGGGTATGGCACACCCCGGACACTCAGTAAATGTTTACTTTCAACCTTCTTAATAATACAATTATTGTTAATGGAGCATACCAGTCTCTGGGGTGGGCACTTCACCTAAATCATCTCATGTAATCTCACTGTAAACCTACATGGCAATGATCTTCATCCTTTAACAGAACTCAAGTAACTTGCGCAAGGTCAAGGCAGGAAGTGGGAGAGCTGAGACTCTCCTTCTGATCCCAAACACAAGTCTTCCTGGTCTTCACCGCCTGGGCTCACCTAGCTTTGTCACACATCAGGACTGGGCTGACATCAAAAAGGGGGCAACTGGGAGACTCCAGATTCTGGAACCAGAAGCAGCGGCAAGAAGGAAGTCCAGTCCAAGATCCACAGCAGCAACCCCAGGAGTGGAAGGAAGGGAAGGAGCACCTCAGCTTGAAGAAACATCACACAAACGGATGGAGTCACACACCAGCTTGGTTGGAGGGGTGGGGTGGGCAGTGAGTCTGCCTGGCTGCCTGAGCACAGTGAGGGAACCTGGGTCGAAGGACACTCAGCACCGTGTGGGAGGAATGCTGGTCAGATTCCCTTGCTATTCAAAGTGGTTTCAGGACCAGCAGCATCTCCTGGCAGACTGTTAGAAATACAGAACCCCAGACCACCTGAATCAGAATCCCACACTGAACAATATTCACAGGTGATTCTTATGTACATTCGAGTTTGAGAGCCACTGCCTCAGAAGGTGGCTGGACCCTAGTCGCTAACCTAGGGAAAACATAGAGCAGTGGTTCTCAAGCTAGGCTGGATACTGAATCACCTGGAGAACTTTAAAAAATCTCAACGCCCAGGGCCAACCCCAGATCACTTACATCAGAATTGGGTATCAGTGTTTTAAAACTCCCCAATGTGTAGTTAGTGGTTGATAAGAGGAAAACTTCTGGAGTGAGGTTCAGATTGACTCTATTTACTGAAGGCATCACCTTGGGAATGTCAGCTCATGTACAGAATCCTCATCTGGATAATGACATTATCCAGGCCACAGGGTTGCAAGGATTCGTGATCCAGTAACAAAAACACCCTTGCAAACTCATGCCAGAAAGGTGGGACCTAATCTTTTTGCTTCTCACGTCACAGCAGCTCAAACCCAAAGGAAGTAAGACCTTGTTCCTTTGGATTTT
This sequence comes from Bos indicus, assembly GCF_029378745.1. Classification (NCBI taxonomy): domain Eukaryota; kingdom Metazoa; phylum Chordata; class Mammalia; order Artiodactyla; family Bovidae; genus Bos; species Bos indicus. Next base: position 23,110,027 of record NC_091774.1, on the reverse strand, counting down.
ATCATTTAATTTAACCCTAATTCACCTACCCTACCCCACCCCACCCCCACACACACACACATACACAAAGTCCCGAGAAGGTACAAGAAAGAGAAACCATCCTCTGGATTTGCCTCACTTGAACTTGAGTTTCCTGGCTTCCCAGGTGGCTCAGTGGTAAAGAATCCACCTGCCAATGCAGGAGATGCAGGAGACTCAGGTTCCATCTCTGAGTCAGGAAGATCCCCTGGAGAAGGAAATGGCAACCCATTCCAGTATTCTTGCCTGGGAAATGTCATGGACAGAGGAGCTTGGCAGGCCTACAGTCCATGAGGTCACAAAAGAGTCAGAAGCAATGTAGCAACAAAACAACAACAACAACAACTCCTGAGTTTCCCACCTCCCCCAATCCTTCTCATCTTCCTCTCAACACCCTGGGGGCACATGATACACTGAAGCCATGAATGGGAAAAAGAACAACCACGTCTGAGCTCCCAGGCCTTAGGGTATGACAACCCAGTCAGCACCGATAGCTCCGGAGTCTTGTCCAGGATGCACACGAATGTACTTGTCACATGGACGGGGGCTCAAACATGCTACTTCAGTCTCAACACAGCCTCTGTCTTTGGTCAGATCAGAACGGGTCAACTGCAGACTCAGACAGGAGTCCGGCCAGGAGAAGCAGGTACCTGGAGAAGACCCGGGCTCACATGAGAGCCTTCAGGTGGGGGATATTCAGAATTTCATGCTTCATCCAGCTTTCCCTCTGATTTACCGGTGCCACTGGACGAACTGTCTCACCACAAATCTCTATCAGTCACTGGAATATTGTCAGAATGTTATGAATTGTCCTTCTGATGTCAATTAACAAAGAATGGCTTACATTTACAGAGATTTGATTCTATTTAAAGCACATGATAGATGGTAAACAAAGTATCATTAGCTCCACTTTATAAATGTAGAAACTGGAATTTGGGTTCACCGATAAATCTGCTCAAACTGTTGAAGTTTTATGATGAAGGCTAATGTGGAGAATAAAACCCAGGACTTTTGGTGTCCGTGCCAGCGCTCTGGCACACTGCTAGCTCCAGCTGCACTCCACTAAATGTATCCACGAGAAACATATTCCATTTCTACCTCCATAGAGAAAAGCACTGGTGCAGGTGTGCCCTGTCCAGTTGTAACTGGTCCTGCTTGAGAAGTGAAGGGAGAGGTTAATTTCCAAATAAAGTCACTGCTAGAAAGTTGCAAAATGTGGGTTTCATACTAAAGAGTGTTTCTGATTGGATGGATGAGGGAACAACGCCAAGGAAAGTGTAATGGGAGACAGCTGGAGACACAGGTGTGCAGACTTACAAATTAACTCGGCAACTCTTCACACGGGCTCCCCCCAAGACCCTCAGCTCAAAGGGAAGACTGGTGCTCTCTTCCACCCAAGTAACCCAGAGGCCTGAGAGGAGGGTCATGGTCAGGCACCCCCATTCCCATCAGGATAGGACCGAATGGGCTTTGCTCTCAAAGCCAGCAGTGATAGGCACCTTCAGACAGCCTGACCAGGGCACAGTGAGCCTCTCCCTGAGAACTGCTCCCCACCCCAGCCCTGAGTTGGAGCCAGCAGTTATGCTAATAGCTAGTTCTCAGGGAAATTAAAATAGAGGAAGTCTTGTTCAGGGTTCAAAAGCAGGAGAGCAGGCCTCTGACCTGCTTCTGACCTGCCTGGACACTTCCTGCCCACAAGCACAGCTAGTCAAGTGGCACTTTAGATGAGAAAGGGAGTGGGTCTTGGTACTTTTGAGCCCCTGAGGGTCTGGCCAACCCCTTGAGGTCTAACAAAATCCTATGACTCACGAGGTGAAATAAACAGCATTGTAAAATGTTGAAGTAAAATCAAATCTGCATTTTTGCCCATAAACCGATGATGATATCAGTTTGTGGCCTGGGATCATAAGCAGGAACCCCCAAAACTGCAGTTTGAAGTCTCACCCATGGGGTGAGACTGTGTGGACTTTGGAGACTGTGGATCCACACAGACTTTGACTGTGTGGATCACAATAAACTGTGGAAAATTCTTAAAAAGATGGGAATACCAGAGCACCTTACCTGTCTCCTGAGAAACCGGTATGCAGGCCAAGAAGCAACAGTTAGAATCAGACATGGAACAACTCATTGGTATGAAAATTAGAAAAGGAGTACAAGAAGGCTGTATATTGTAATCCTGCTTATTTCACTTCTATGCAGAGTACATAATGCAAAATACCAGGCTGGATGAATCACAAGCTGGAATCAAGACTGCCAGGAGAAATATCAACAACCTTAGATGTGCAGATGATACCACTTTAATGGCAGAAAATGAAGAGGAACTAAAGAGCCTCTTGATGAGGGTGAAAGAGGAGATTGAAAAAGCTGGCTTAAATCAATATTCAAAAAACAAAGATCATGGCATCTGGTCCTATCACTTCATGGAAAAAGTGAAAGCCATGACAGATTTTCTTTTGCAGGGCTCCAGAATCACTGCAGATGGTGACCTCAGCCATAAAATTAAAAGGCACTTGCTCTTTGGAAGGAAAACTACGACAAACCTAGATAGAGTATTAAAAAGCAAAGACATCATTTTGCCAACAAAGGTACATATAGTCAAAGCTATGGTTTTTTCAGTAGTCATATATAGATGTGAGAGTTGGACCATAAAAATAGGCTGAGCACTAAAGAATTGATGCTTTCAAATTGTTGTGCTGGAGAACACTCTTGAGAATCCCTTGGACTGCAAGGAGATCAAACTAGTCAATCCTAAAGGAAACCAATCATGAATATTCATTGGAAGCACTGTTGCGGAAGCTCCAACACTTTGGCCACCTGATGGGAAGAGTGGACTCATTGGAAAAGACCCTGATGCTGGGAAAGACTGAAGGCAAAAGGAGAAGGGGGTGGCAGAGGATGCGATGAACTCTGGGAAATAGTGGAGGACAGAGGAGCCTGGCAGGCTACAGGCGTGGTCCATGCAGTCACAAAGAGTTGAATACAACTTAGTGACCGAATAACAACAACCAAGAAGAGCCATCGGTCAACTTGAAATGTATTACTTGAAAGGAGAAAATGCAGGAGCTCTCAGGCATACATTTTACTTGCATATGAGAAGCAGACAAAGTCACATTACATTCTGAACAGGGCTTTGTTTACAATTAAAGTTTCTTTCAAAGGAAAGCAGGGAAGACTCAATGGAGGGTCTGGATTCCTAACAATTTGGAGCTTCTAGTCCCAACTGTCCTCGGATTCCTGAGGTACTCCAGCATCCCAATATGCTTTTTTTTCTTTTTTTTTTCTTTCTCTCTTTCTCCACCTTCCCCCACCCACCACCTCCACTACCTATAATTGGTTTCTATTATGAACAATCAAAAATACATTGAATAAGACCCTAGGTCAGAGAAATTACCCTCCATTTGATGACTGTTTTACATCCCTGGTGGCTCAGAGGGTAAAGCGTCACCCTGCAATGGGGGAGCCTCGAGTTCAATCCCTGGGTTGGGAAGATCCCCTGGAGAAGGAAATGGCAACCCACTCCAATACTCTTGCCTGGAAAATCCCATGGACAGACAAGTAGGCTACAGTCCGTGGGGTCGCACTTTCTTTTTTTCACCTGCTACCAAAAGAAGTCACACCCCTACTTCCTTCAAAGGCCCATGCAGTGAAATTTAGAGAAGCATCTGAAGACAACTTTGGACCCAGTAGATGCTTCATGAACTGATTTAGGGTAAACAGAACATGATGAGTAAGTAAACTGAACTAATTTCTAGACCTATTTTTTTTAATAAAATAAAATCTGGTTCCCTTAGGGTTTAAATGCCACCTGGCTTGATACATCCAATGAAATGCCTCTAAACTTCTCTCTAAATTACTTACAAAATAGAAGAAAAGATAAATATTCTCAACAACTTCAAAACTGAAGAAGGGGACTTCTCTGGTGAAAGTGAAAGTTGCTCAGTTGTGTCCGACTCTTTGCGACCCCATGAACTATACACTCTATGGAATTCTCCAGGCCAGAATACTGGAGTTGGTAGCCTTTCCCTTCTCCAGGGGATCTTCCCAACCCAACAATCAATCCCAGGTCTCCTGCATTGCAGGCGGATTCTTTACCAGCTGAGCCACAAGGGAAGGACTTCTCTGGTGGTCCAGTGCTTAAGAATCCCCTTGTCAATACAGGGGACACAGGTTTAATCCCTGGTCCAGTAAGACCCCACATGACGGGGGGCAACTAAGCCTGGGTACCACAGCTACTGAAGCCCACATGCTTCAACAAAGAAGCCACCACAATGAGAAACCCACACACAGCAACGAAGAGTAGCCCCAACTCGCTTCAACTAGAGAAATCCCTAGTGCAGCAATGAGAACCCAGAACAGCCAAAAAATAAATATATAATTAATTTTTTAAAAAATTAAGATGAATCACCAAGCTGTTACCAGAATCTGAAAAGAATTTCTGTTACCTAAATAAAGCTAATGAAGCTAAGCTGCATTGAAACAAACAATCCATGTTTCACCTTGTAAAACAGAGTAGACGTACCCACCTGAAAAGTGATAGGAACATTTTGCCTTTCTCCTACTTTCTACCCCTAGTTCAGAGATCCAGGATTGAACCAATACCTGTCTCTCTACTATGGGTACTACTCTTTGGATGGGCCCAGAGAACTGTTCTATCTCCCCCAACTTAACTCCATCCATTCCCAGGATGCAATTCCTGGGAAACCAGGAAGCAGGAAGTAGATGAGGATGAGTAGCAATGGCACATCACATTGTGGAAGGTATTTTGCCCACACAGGATGCTGTGTAGGCAGGACAAAGACACTTTGTGCTGGAGAGTAAGACTTTGATGATCTCATCAGTTCTGAATGTTAGAGAACAGGCAGAAGGAGGAGGAGATCTCCCCACAGCTCAGCAGGGCTGAACAGCTGAATCCCATCAAAATGGATCAGCCCAGGGAGCAGAGCCAAGGACAAGCCACACTTCCTCTGTTAGCAAGCACCAAATCTCTATTTGCCTTATTGTAAAATGAAGAGGGGCCAGGGGTTGGGGGAGGGGAATTGGACCTACTGGAAAACAATGCCACATATGAGAAAAAAAAAAAAAGAGAATCACCCAGAAGACTAAGAAAAAGAACACACTTCTGAAGATGATTTACTATAGAAACCAGAAGAAAATTTTAAGAAAATATCATCTATAATATGAAAAATATAAGATGGCCCTTTGAGGATGAAACTGAAAACCATATGGAAAGCAAGCTGAGATAAAATCGATACCAGGATAAACCTGGACACAGTGACACACTTTATTTTCTTGGGCTCAAAAATCACTGCAGATGGTAACTACAGCCATGAAATTAAAAGACATTTGCTCCTTGGAAGAAAAGCTATGACCAACCTAGACAGCATATTAAAAAGCAGAGACATTACTTTGCTGACAAAGGTCCATCTAGTCAAAGCTACGGTTTTTCCAGTAGTCATGTATGGATCTGAGAGTTGGACTATAAAGAAAGCTGAGCACCAAAGAACTGATGCTTTTGAACTGTGGTGTTGGAGAAGACTCTTGAGAGTCCCTTGGACAGCAAGGATATCCAACCAGTCCATCCTAAAGGAAATCAGTCCTGAATATTCATTGGAAGGACTGATGCTGAAGCTGAAGCTCCAATACTTGCCACCTGATGCAAAGAACTGACTCATTTGAAAAGACCCTGATGCTGGGGAAGACTGAAAGCAGGAAAAGAAGAGGATGACAGAGTGAGATGGTTGGATGGCACCACCATCCAACTCGATGGATATGAGTTTGAGCAAGCTCCAGGAGATGGTGATGGACAGGGAAGCCTGGTGTGCTGCAGTCCCTGGGGTCACAAAGAGTCAGACACGACTGAGCAACTGAACTGAATTGAACTGAGGATAAGGCTCAAAGACTGTCACCTGAAATGACATTATAGGTCTTACAAAAATGTGATGGGGGTAAGCTCCTTTGTTTATGCAAAGGGTAATTGTTAATCTTTTAAAATAAACAATCACAGAACTTCTATAATAAAAGAGACAACAGATAAAAGAGTGGAGTTTTCTAAAAAAATATTTCATCCAATATAGCATTAGACAATGTCCAGTTATTACCCATCCAGGCTTCAGTCACTTGCTTGCAAGACTTCTTCTTTTATCAAATGTCTGAGCAATTCAGAACTCCATGTACTCACTGGGGAAAGATGGTATTCTGAAACCTTTTTTTCCTTTGGCATAAATGATGGAAATGTTAAAATCCAGTAATTACTTCATTACCTCATTTGCAATAGTTTCAACGTCCAAGTTACTCTCTTTTCTTAGCAGCAACAGTAATTAAGAAAGCCAAATTCAAGGCAATTCTCACTGAAACTTTGTAAGAATTTTGTGAAAATCTTTTAGAAAAGGTACATGGTGATTTCAGAATATGTATTATTAAATTCAGCTGCTGTACAAATACAGCCAATATTTGTATATTGGATGAAATATAATAAAAGTTGACTTGTCACTTAAAAAACAGTCTAAGGCAAATGTTTCAAGTCAGCAAGACCTCCATCCTTGGGCACCCAGGATAACAAAGTTCCACCATCTTCATCATGTGGCCTCCTAGGTGGTCACTGTCATCTTCTGGCACTCGGCTAGAATAGAGAAAATAAGCATGGAGGAGAGCTTAATGAATGCTCTTATGGGGAAGTTCTATAAGACACACACATCATTTGAATTCAATAGAGCTCAACTGTATGGTATATTTCCAGGGGCTTCAAACCTAGAAATGAGAATCTGACTAATGGCACCCAAGAACAGATAGAAAGGGAGCTATTTCTGATAAAAGAAATATCTCCAAGAAAATAAAATTGTTAAACAATAATTAAAAGCCATATATAGGAAGCAGTGGACAAGAAAGCCTGGAGTGCTGCAATTCATGGGGTCACAGAGTCCGACATGACTCAGTGACTGAACCACACAGGAAGCAGTAAATGAGTGCAACTGACACAGCAGAAAATCAAGTAAGTATTAAGGACGGCAAACTTGAGAAACACTTCCAGATTGCAGAGAAAGAGAACAAAGAATTGATATTATCATATTTCATTGATTCTAAGATGTCCATTTTTTCACAATAATCAGTTGTGAATCACAGAAATCAGTTAAGTCTTACAATCAGTGGCATTGCACAATCACTGTGGACCTGGGAGCTATGCCAGTGAGACTGTTGTCAAGTCCTGGGCATGGCCTAACTGTGGTCTCAGCTGTTCATGTTCTAAGCGCCTTAATTGAGTTATGTACATTGTTGCAATCACATGTGAGCTTAATTGCCATTTTAAATGGCTTTTAAAAGATTATACTATGACTTGGCACTGAAAGAAGAAGTTATTGTGTATGCGGAAAGGCGTGGAATTAGAGCAGCAGGATGTAATTTGATATTACTGAAGCAAATATCTGTTTAGGAGCAATGAGTGAAATTCCTTTTTTAAAAAAGCCAAGTTCTTTATAGGATCCAAGAAAGGGAAGTTATCCTTAAGTAAAAGCTTAGAAATTGTTATGTTTTATGACTAAGATACACGCAAAAGAGATTGCCTGTCACATGCCAAACAATGCAATTAAAGCCAGGAGAAACTGTCAAATATCTCAAAATAGGTGAAATACCTCACAAGAAGGAAGCTGGTATGATCAACTTACCAATTTCACAGGACTGTAATTATGGCATTATGTCATAGTTTAACTGGCAGCATCTTTTCTTCCTTAATAGTACATAAAATACAAGTACTTCTTACAACTGATAAAATATTGATACAGTAATTAAAGAAGAAGATGATAGCTATTGTAGACCAGGAATAAAGATTCAGCCCAAGACTTATATTTCTGAGGAAGGCTTTATAATAATCAAAGAAGAAGCAATCACTGAAGATATAATGAAAGAAAACTTTCCAAAAGAGGAGGGTGAGAGAGAATGAAACATTCACCAGGTTCCAGGAAAGAGTAACTAACATAGACTTATATCTAAAAATATCCTGACAATTTTTTCAATTAAAATATAAAACATGTTTTTTTTTATCTATCTACATATCCAGACCCAAAAATGAATATAAAAATATCTATAATGGAATAAAAATCATGCTGACCTTGTTCTTCTCTTCTACAGTGATAGATGCGTATAGAGTTTTGACATGGAAAAAAATTTAGACTCAGGTATTCTACTCACAGGTAAGTTTTAATTTAGAGAGCAGAAAACAAAAGAGACATTTATAAGAGCTCAAAATGTCTGCCATTCATATACTGTTTAAATCACTTTAAAATATATTCCAACTGCCCAAGTGACAATTTAAAATTAGGACCTCAAGAATGGGAAAATCAAAGCATAAAAGGACTAGCATTGAGCACTGAAGCCAACCACACAAAACGACAAGTCTAAGATAATTGTTTAAATACAGTTACAACACAGAATATGTGTCAAAAATCTAAATCCAGGCCACACACAACATCAAAAGTAATTTAATAACAACCCAAATTACAAACCCACATTTAATGAACTTTCAGATAAGAAGGAAGAACAGAGGGAAAGAAAAAGATACAAAAGTCATTAGCCTCCACAGTTGTGAACCTAAAAATACCATTTTACTCTTAACTTTATCACCGGGAGAAACACTGACTGGTGTTCACACACATATTTAGAACATACTGCATAGGACTTGCCTGGAGAATCCCAGGGACGGGGAAGCCTGGTGGGCTGCTGTCTGTGGGGTCGCACAGAGTCGGACACGACTGAAGCGACTTAGCAGCAGCAGCAGCATAGGAGAGGAGGGGGGCTGTCCTTGCAAAGATAGATAAAACTTCAACCTCCGCCTCAAGGTCTTTAGTCCAAAGACCTCTAGTCAATATAGAGGATAGATTTTAGTTTGTCACAAGAATAAACACATATGAAATTCCTGGAAGAAATCTATAGAGAGCCAGTCTTCGAATGATGATTAGACTTTACTGCGTACCAATATTTTCTATTCCTTCTACTAAAAGATTCCTAAAATCCAGTACATAAGGGTATAGAGTTCTTCTTCACAGTTCTCGTTCACCATGGTCACACACATACACACACGCTCACACGCCATACCACAGTGGTCACACACGCCCATGTCACTGTAAGTTGTGACAGTCCTTAAGCTGGACAGCTTTGTTCAACAGCATCGCTGTTATCACAGAGCAAGATATAAAACTCAGACCACAAGGGAGCTCCTCACAGTGCCTACTGTGACGCACACCTCACTCAGGCCTGAATCAGTACATACACTCACAAGAAGTTTTCCACCTGCTCTGTAATTTAAAGCTCACAACAACCATCCTAGTAGGCATCATTTTCCCACTTTTACAGATGTGAAAACAGAGGCTCATCCAGAACTACATAGCCAGGAAGCGGGGGGCAGAGGCAGATCTCCAAGCCAGGAATTTCTGGCGTAGAAGTTTGATCATACCACACCACACCATTTCCCTAATTCAAACAGAGAAGGTAGAAGGAAAGAGAGGAAGAGATTAATTTTATAATTTATGAAAGTCTTAGTACAGATGCTTCCTCTTTTACAAAAACAGTAATAATAAGGCAATGCACCCACCTAATCCCCTTGGGCTGGCACCTCATTATTCCTCTCTCAAACATTCACAGAGTGGGTATAGGGCTCCTTTTTCTCCAACATAATTGGTTCTGAGACCTTCCTAGGAAGTGCCCTGGTCCCTGGGGCCTGATTAGCCAGGACCAATCAATGAGCCTTCAGGCTTCTTTGTTTCTTCAGTATTCTGGGCTAACCTTTCTCTTGCCAGGAATTAAGCTTAGATGGAGTCATTGATTGACTCTAAAGAGTTTAAATTCCAATGCATTGCTGCTTCCCAGAGTCTTGAGGGAACAATACTTAAAAGAATGCATCTCTGGTAGTGGAATTTTAGACACCAACAAGGGATTTACCTTTAATGCCAGCCACCCCTTAAAAAAATTCTTCACATCACAGCATACTGAGACAGGGATTCTTCATCGTACACCCAGGGCCCTTGGCTCATCTCCGTGTCCCTTGAACTCAATGTCTTGCACTCCTGCAAATCCTGCGGAGAGAGACTCAACCAGGGTGTAACCAGACTGGTCAAACCCCAGCTCCCAGACTCCTGGAGACATCGAGCCGCTGCTGGGGGCACCTCGCGGCTGCTTCCGTGGTTCCTTCCCCGCGAGCCCCGAGGTCAGCCCCGCCAGTCTTGGCGCCCCCGTCCCCAGCCACTTGAGGGTCTCCGAGCCGCCTGAGTCTCCGCGACCCCCTCTGGGCCTGGAGGTTCGGAGACGGCGGGCGGGCTGATGCTGCCACCTCTCGGCCACCTTCTCTCGCAGCTGCGCTCAGCCCTCTCCCTCTCCCTCTCCCACCTGGCAGCCCGCCCCAAAACCCTCCCCAGGCGTCTGGGCCGGGGAAGGCCATGATCACTGGGCCTGGGAGGGGAATGACCTTCCCCGCAGGGGCGGCTTCCTTTCAGACCACCCCAGCTGCACCGGGAACGGATGTGCGAATGAGCGCGGCCAGCAACCACCTCCCCCACGGTTCTGGGGCTGGTGCCCACGCCCTTTCCCCACCTGGAGATCAAAACTGCCCCCTCGTTTCCCTGGGCCACAGCCTGGCCGAAAAACAACCAGATTCACCCCCTAAAGCTGGGCCCTCCTGGCTGTCTAAAAGAAAGCGGGTGGGAGCACAGGTTTTTAAACTTAGATTCCCCCTTCAGACCCACTGAATTCCAATCTCCAGGAAGGAGAACAGGAAACTCTTTTTGCAAAGTTCTCCAGTGATCCAAGTGGTGAGGCAGGCTGGGGACTCACCCAGTTAGAAAATCTACCTGACCTTTCCCCAGTACCTGCTAGCGTGCACACTCACTCACTGACAAGCTGTCAAGAGACAAGCACCCAGTATCAGGCGCAGGGCTTGAAAAGAAAGGGTTTGATTGAGGGCACCCTCACATCAAATGCAAAAGGCAAAATGGTTGTCTGAGGAGACTTACAAATAGCTGAGACAAGAAGAAAAGCGAAAGGCAAAGGAGAAAAGGAAAGATATATCTATCTGAATGCAGAGTTCCAAAGAATAGCAAGGAGAGACAAAGTCTTTTTAAGTGAACAATGTAAAGAACTAGAGGAAAACAATAAAATGGAAAAGACTAGAGATCTCTTCAAGAAATTAGAGGTATCAAGGGAACATTTCATGCAAAGATAGGAACAATAAGGGACAGAAACAGTATGGACCTAACAAAAGCAGACGATACTAAGTGGTGGCAAGAATACACAGAACTATACAAAAAGATCTTCATGACCCAGATAACCACCATGGTGAGATCACTCACCTGGAGGGAGACATCCTGGAATGCGAAGTCAAAGAAGTTATTACTACAGACAAAGCTAGTGGAGGTGATGGAATTCCAGCTGAGCTATTTCAAATCCTAAAAGATGATGCTGTGAAAGTGCTGCATTCAGTTCAGTTCAGTCACTCAGTCGTGTCTGAATCTTCACAACCTCATGGACTGCAGCACTCCAGCCCTCCCTGTCCATCACCAACTGCTGGAGTTTACTCAAACTCATGTCCATTGAGTCGGTGATGCCATCCAACCATCTCATCCTCTGTCATCCCATTCTCTGCCTTCAGTCTTTCCCAGCATCAGGGTCTTTTCCAATGAGTCAGTTCTTCGCATCAGGTGGCCAAAGTATTGGAGTTTCAGCTTCAGCATCAGTCCTTCCAATGAATATTCAGGACTGATCTCCTTTAGAATGGACTGGTTGGGTCTCCTTGCAGTCCAAGGGACTCTCAAGAGTCTTCTCCAACACCAGAGTTCAAAAGCATCAATGCTTTGGTGCTCAGCTTTCTTTATAGTCCAACTCTCACATCCATACATGACTACTGGAAAAAACCATAGCTTTCACTAGATGGACCTTTGTTGGCAAAGTAATATCTCTGCTTCTTAATATGCTTAGGTTGGTCATAACTTTTCTTCCAAGGTGGTGGTTTAGTTGCTAAGTCTTATCTGACTCTTGCGATCCCATGGGCTATACCTGTCAGGCTCCTCTGTCCATGGGATTCTCCAGGCAAAAATACTGGAGTGTGTTGCCATTTCCTTCTTCAGGGGATCTTCTCGACCCAGCAATCGAACCCGGGTCTCCTGCATTGCAGGCAGATGATTTACCAACTGAGCTATTTAATTTCATGGCTGCAGTCACCATCTGCAGTGATTTTGGAGCCCCAAAAAATAGAGTCTGTCACTATTTCCACTATTTCCCCATTTTTTGCCATGAAATGATGCCATGATCTTAGTTTTCTGAATGTTGAGTTTTAAGCCAACTTTTCACTCTCTTCTTTCAGTTTCATTAAGAGGCTCTTTAGTTCTTCTTTGCTTTCTGCCATAAGGGTTGTGCCATCCTCATATCTGAGGTGATTGATATTTCTCCCAGCAATCTTGATTCCAGCTTGTGCTTCTTCCAGGCTGGGCATTTGCATGATGTACTCTGCATATAAGCTAAATAAGCAGGGGGACAATATACAGCCTTGACATACTCCTTTTCCTATTTGGAACCAGTCTGTTGTTCCATGTCCAGTTCTAACTGTTGCTTCCTGACCTGCATATAGATTTCTCAAATGGACTGGAATGGGTGAATTTAACTCAGATGACCATTATATCTACTACTGTGGACAAGAATCCCTTAGAAGAAATGGAGTAGCCATCATAGTCAACAAAAGAGTCTGAAATGCAGTACTTGGATGCAATCTCAAAAATGACAGAATGATCTCTGTTCGTTTTCAAGGCAAACCATTCAATATCACAGTAATCCAAGCCCCAACCAGTAATGCTGAAGAAGCTGAAGTTGAACGGTTCTATGAAGACCTACAAGACCTTCCAGAACTAACACCCAAAAAAGATGTCTTTTTCATTACAGGGGACTGGAATGCAAAAGTAGGAAGTCAAGAAACACCTGGAGTAACAGGTAAATTTGGCTTTGGAGTACAGAATGAAGCAGAGCAAAGGCTAATAGAGTTTTTCCAAGAGAACGCACTGGTCATAGCAAACACCTTCTTCCAACAACACAAGAGAAGACTCTACACATGGACATCGCCAGATGGTCAACACCGAAATCAGATTGATTATACTCTTTGCAGCCAAAGATGGAGAAGCTCTATACAGTCAGCAAAAACTAGACTGGGAGCTGACTGTGGCTCAGATCATGAACTTCCTATTGCCAAATTCAGACTTAAATTGAAGAAAGTAGGGAAAACCACTAGACCATTCAGGTATGACCTAAATCAAATCCCTTATAATTATATAGCTGCACTCAGTATGCCAGCAAATTTGGAAAACTCAGCAGTGGCCACAGGACTGGAAAGGTCAGTTTTCATTCCAAACCCAAAGAAAGGCAATGCCAAAGAATGTTCAAACTATCACACAATTGCACTCACTTCATATGTTAGTAAAATAATGCTCAAAATTCTCCAAGATAGGCTTCAATAGTATGTGAACTGAGAACTTCCAGATGTACAAGCTGGATTTAGAAAAGGCAGAGGAACCAGAGATCAAATTGCCAACATCTGTTGGATCATCAAAAAAGCTAGAGAATTCCACAAAAATGTCTTCTTCTGCTTCATTGACTACATTAAAGCCTTTGACAGTGTAGATCACAACAAACTGTGGAAAATTCTTAAAGAGATGGGAGTACCAGACCGCTTTACCTGCCTCCTGAGAAACCTATATGCAGGTCAAGAAGCAACACATAGAACCAGACATGGAACAATGGACTGGATCCAAATTGGGAAAGGAGTACATCAAAGCTATATATTGTCACCCTGCCAATTTAACTTATATGCAGAGTTCGGTTCAGTTCAGTCGCTCAGTCGTGTCCAACTCTTTGCAACCCCATGAATCGCAGCACGCCAGGCCTCCCTGTCTATCACCAACTCCTGGAGTTCACCCAGACTCACATCCATCAAGTCAGTGATGCCATCCAGCCCTCTCATCCTGTGTCATCCCCTTCTCCTCCTGCCCCCAACCCCTCCCAGCATCAGAGTCTTTTCCAATGAGTCAACTCTTCGCATGAGGTGGCCAAAGTACTGGAGTTTCAGCTTTAGCACCATTCCTTCCAAAGAAATCCCAGGGCTGATCTCCTTCAGAATGGACTGGTTGGATCTCCTTGCAGTCCAAGGGACTCTCAAGAGTCTTCTCCAACACCACAGTTCAAAAGCATCAATTCTTCGGCACTCAGCCTTCTTCACAGTCCAACTCTCACATCCATACATGACCACAGGAAAAACCATAGCCTTGACTAGACGAACCTTTGTTGGCAAAGTAATGTCTCTGCTTTTCAATATGCTATCTAGGTTGGTCATAACTTTCCTTCCAAGGAGTAAGCGTCTTTTAATTTCATGGCTGCAGTCACCATCTGCAGTGATTTGGGAGCCCAAAAAATAAAGTCTGACACTGTTTCCACTGTTTCCCCATCTATCTGCCATGAAGTGATGGGACCGGATGCCATGATCCTCGTTTTCTGAATGTTGAGCTTTAAGCCAGCTTTTTCACTCTCCTCTTTCACTTTCATCAAGAGGCTTTTTAGTTCCTCTTCACTTTCTGCCATAAGGGTGGTGTCATCTGCATATCTGAGGTGACTGATATTTCTCCCAGCAATCTTGATTCCAGCTTGTGTTTCTTCCAGTCCAGCGTTTCTCATGATGTACTCTGCATATAAGTTAAATAAATAGGATGACAATATACAACCTTGGCATATGCCTATTCCTATTTGGAACCAGTCTGTTGTTCCATGTCCAGTTCTAACTGTTGCTTCCTGACCTGCATATAGGTTTCTCAAGAGGCAGGTCAGGTGGTCTGGTATCTCCATCTCTTTCAGAATTTTCCACAGTTTGTTGTGATCCACACAGTCAAAGGCTGTGGCATAGTCAGTAAATCAGAAATAGATGTTTTTCTGGAACTCTCTTGCTTTATCCATGATCCAGCGGATGTTGGCAATTTGATCTCTGGTTCCTCTGCCTTTTCTAAAGCCATCTTGAACATCAGGAAGTTCACGGTTCACATATTGCTGAAGCCTGGCTTGGAGAATTTTGAGCATTACTTTACTAGCGTGTGAGATGAGTGCAATTGTGCAGTAGTTTGAGCATTCTTTGGCATTGCCTTTCTTTGGGATTGGAATGAAAATGGACCTTTTCCAGTCCTGTGGCCACTGCTGAGTTTTCCGGATTTGCTGGCATAATGAGTGCAGCACTTTCACAGCATCCTGGGCTGGATGAAGCACAAGCTGTAATCAAGATTGCCGGGAGAAATATCAATAATCTCAGATATTCAGATACCACCCATAGGGCAGAAAATGAAGAGAAATTAAAGTGCCTCTTGATGAAGGTGAAAGAGGAGAGTGAAAAAGATGGCTTAAAATTCAACATTCAAAAAACGAAGATCATGGCATCCAGTCTCATCACTTCATGGCAGATAGATGGGAAAACAATGGAAAAACAGTGACAGACTTTATTTTCTTGGGCTCCAAAGCCACTATGGATAATGACTGCAGCCATGAAAGTAAAAGATGCTTGCTCCTTGGAAGAAAAGTTATGACCAACCTAGACAGCATATTCAAGAGCAGAGACATTACTTTGCCTACAAAGGTGCAAATAGTCAAAGCTATGATTTTTCCAGTAGTCATGTATGGATATGAGAGCTGGAGAATAAAAAAGGCGGAGCACCAAAGAACTCATGCTTTTGAACTGTAGTGTTGGAGAAAGACTCTTGAGAGTCCATTGGACAGCAAGGAGATCCAACCAGTCAATCCTAAAGGAGATCAACCCTGAATATTCATTGGAAGGACTGATGCTAAAGCTGAAGCTCCAATACTTTGGCCACCTGATTTGAAGAGCTGACTCATTGGAAAAGACCCTGATGCTGGGAAAGACTGAAGGCCAGAGAAGAAGGGGACAACAGAGGATGAGATGGTTGGATGGTATCACTAACTCAATGGACTTGAGTTTGAGCAAACTCTGGAAGATAATGGAGGACAGGGAAACCTGGTGTTCTGCAGTCCATGGGGTCACAAAGAGTCAGATACAACTTAGCGACTGAACAACAGCCTCACCTAGCCCAGGGGTGGGCTTCTCTGGGCTAGGTATCAACTGGGCTAGCTATCAACAATCTTCTCTGTTGATAGTGCTCTCAGAGGCTCAGTAATTTTTTTCACAGCCCTCTGAGGCCAAAACAAATACCCAAGGATTCTTTTCATGAAGTATTTAGGCTGGTACAAAAATAATTGAGGTCTTGCACTGTTGAACTTTGCTGTTTGGTATTGGAATACATTCTTAAATAAATGTGGTTGCATTATACATCATTTTAATGCATATTGCTTGGTTTATTTTTTTTGCTAATGACATTACTTGCTGTTTATTTTATATTTGTTTCAGACTAGGGAAATGATGTTAGACAAAAAGCAAATTCAAGCAATTTTCTTATTTGAGTTCAAAATGGGTCATAAAGCAACAGAGATAACTCAAAATATCAACAATGCAGTTGGCCCAGGAACTGCTAATGAACATACAGTGCAGTGGTGGTTCAAGAAGTTTTGCCAAGGAGACAAGAGCTTTAAGATGAGGAGCACAGTGGCTGGCCATTGGAAGCTGACAACGATAGTTGAGAGCCATTATTGAAGCTGATCCTCTAACAACTACACAAGAAGTTGCCAAAGAACTCAACGTCAACCATTCTATGATCATTCGGCATTTGAAACAAATTGGAAAGGTGAAAAAGCTGACCGAAAAATTTTTAAAATCATCATTCTGAAGTGTCCTCTTCTTTTATTCTATACAACAATAATGAACCATTTCTTGATCAGATTGTGACAAGCAATGAAAAGTGGATTTTCTAAGACAACCAGTGATGACCAGCTCAGTGATTGGATGGAGAAGAAGCTCCAAAGCATGTCCCAAAGCCAAACTTGCACCAAAAAAAGGTCAGGGTCATTGTTTGGTGGTCTGCTGCCTGTCTGATCCACTACAGCTTTCTGAATCCTAGCGAAATCATTACATGTGAAAAGTATGCTCAGCAAATTGATGAGATGTACCAAAAAGTCTAATGCTGGTAGCCAACATTGGTCAACAGGAAGGGCCCAATTCTTCTCCATGATAACACGCAAGTGCACATCACAAAACCAATGCTTCAAAAGTTGAATGAATTGAACTATGAAGTTTTGCCTCATTTGCTATATTTACCTGACCACTCGCCAACTGACTATCATGTCTTCAGGCATCTTGACAACTTTTTGTGGGAAAACGCTTCCACAACCAGCAGGAGGCAGCAAATGCTTTCTAAGAGTCCGTGGGATCCCCAAGCATGGGTTTTTATGCTGTAAGAATAAACAAACTTATTTGTCTTTTAAAAAAAACGTGTTGATTATAATGGTTCCTATTTTGATTGACAAAGATGTGTTTGAGCCTAGTTATAATGATTTAAAACTCACAGTCCAAAATCACTATTACTTTTTCACCAACCTAACAGTTAGGACCAGGAATTCCCTGGCAGTCCAGTGGCTAGGACTCAGCACTCTCACCGCTGGGACCTGGGGTTCAATCTCTGGTGGATGAACTGGGACCCTACAAGTGCAGACAAAATAAATAAATAAGGTAGGTAGGCCCAAACAGTGTAATAAGTTTTTATGTCCTTAAAGCTCAACATTCAGAAAACAAAGATCATGGCATCTGGTCCCATCACTTCACGGGAAATAGATGCGGAAACAGTGGAAACAGTGTCAGACTTTATTTTGGGGGGCTCCAAAATCACTGCAGATGGTGACTGCAACCATGAAATTAAAAGACGCTTACCCCTTGGAAGGAAAGTTATGACCAACCTAGATAGCATATTCAAAAGCAGAGACATTACTTTGCCAACAAAGGTCCGTCTAGTCAAGGCTATGGTTTTTCCTGTGGTCATGTATGGATGTGAGAGTTGGACTGTGAAGAAAGCTGAGCGCCGAAGAATTGATGCTTTTGAAGTGTGGTGTTGGAGAAGACTCTTGAGAGTCCCTTGGATTGCAAGGAGATCCAACCAGTCCATTCTGAAGGAGATCAGCCCTGGGATTTCTTTAGAAGGAATGATGCTAAAGCTGAAACTCCAGTACTTTGGCCACCTCATGCAAAGTGTTGACTCATTGGAAAAGACTCTGATGCTGGGGCATCAGAGGAGGCAGGAGGAGAAGGGGACGACAGAGCATGAGATGGCTGGATGGCATCACTGACTAATGGACGTGAGTCTAAGTGAACTCCGGCAGTTGGTGATGGACAGGGAGGCCTGGCGTGCTGCAATTCATGGGGTCACAAAGAGTTGGACATGACTGAGCAACTGAACTGAACTGAACTGAATAACTGAGTAGCTGTTCAAAAAAATAATACAGGAACTTTCCTGGTGGTCCAGTGGCTAAGACTTTGCCCAACCCTCCCCCCACTCCCCCGCCCCAGTGCAGGGGGCCTGGATTCCATCCCTGGTCGGGGAACTAGATCCCACGTGCCATAAGGGAGACTGAAGCAAGAAAGAGAGAAGATCCTGCATGCCACAACTAAGACCAGGGCAGTCAAACAAATACATATTAAAAGAGGAAAGAAGGCATACAAATTGGGAAAGAATGATATTTTTGTTTCATCCTTAAATAACCACAACCGCTTACTAGCGGCACGTGTATGGTGTGCCGGTGGGGCAGGGCACAGCCTCTCAAAACCTGGAATCTGATTAGACACTGCCACCCTCATTTCCTGTTCTCCGTTAGTTTTCCCACGGTGCTTGCTTTTTATCACAGCAACTAGTGAAAAGCCAGCTTCACAAAGCGACGCCATCAAAAAGCACGGAGGGAAGTCTCATGATGAAACTGCAAACTATCCTGGGCCAGTCGGTAGTCTGCATGGAGTCCAACAGATGCTGAGGGTTCTCTTAAACACCGAACTTCCCACAGAGCCCTGTGAGTTCCCTGCGGGCCTCCAGACACCCCGGCGCAGCATGTGTGAGAGGGTCTGGACTCTGCTCCTTCTCACCAGCTCCTCCCACAGCGCACGCCCCAGGGTCCACAGTGCTGAAACTACAAGGACCTGGTTTCTTCCCTTACATGGGCCAGGAGCTTACCTTCAGCACATGTCTCGCCTCCATGCTGTTTTCTCTGCCTTGAATGCTCTTCCTTCCACAGGTCCTGGCAAGGTAGACGCCCTCTCAGTCTTCAGGTCTCAGTTCAAATATCACTGAACAACCCAAAGACTCCTCGGGCCTCCTATTAAATTGCTCTCTGCTATTTATGTGAGCCTCTTTTCTTGTCTTTGTAGCTCTTATCACAATCTGAGTTTATCCTGTTTATTTATTTAAAGGTTCCCTTACTTATTTTCTAGCTTCCCCATAAGCACGTGAGCTTTGTGAGGGTTTTATTCATTACTGTTTTCCCAGAACAATGCTTAACAATAAGCAGAAAAATAGTGAGTGTTAGTCACTCAGTCATGTCTGACTCTTGTGTGACCCCATGGACTGTAGCCTGCCAGGCTCCTCTGTCCATGGAATTCTCCAGGAAAGAATACTGGAGTGGTTTGCCATTTCCTTCTCCATGGGATCTTCCCAACCCAGGAATCAAATCTGGGTCTCCTACATTGCAGGCAGATTCTTTACCATCTGAGCCACCAGGGAAGCCCAAAAAAAGCAGACAATCAGTAACTGTTTACTAAATGAATGAAACCACCTCACCCTGCTGGGAGAGATAAAGGCATGAAGAATGTGCTTTACCTGTGCTGTCTCTTTTGATCTTCATAAGAGCTATTTAAAAATAAATATGATGAACCCCACTTTATAGATGATATAAATCAAAATCAAGATTCAGAGAAGCTAAGTGTTCGAGGCTACACAGCTAATGTGTCAGAGCGAAGACTCAAATTCAGGGTCAGCTGACTCCAGGGCTGCTTTTCCTAAAATCACATGCCTCCATGGACTTCCCCTTATCTGCCCAGAAGAGCTAAGGCCAGAGGCAATCAGGAAAAGGAATCTGGGGGGTTATCCCTAGAGTCCTTAGAAGAGAAACTGGCTCAGGTTGGAGTTTGCCAGCCCCTGTCTCCAGTAGAGACCGCCACGGGTGTCTCTCCCTGGGAAGGTCCTGCCTCCCCGATCCTCCTGCCAGTGCTGCCCTCAGGGACACCTGGGCAGCCTTCTCTCTGCCAGGCCCATGTTCCGTTGTCAACTCAACGACTCATGTAACTGGTGGCTGCCTCTAACTACCAGGTTCCTGTTGATTACCCTGACAGTCGGGGGGCCAACACACACTCTGCAGTTGAGGGTTTGATGGGCACCAACTGTGCACTCTGCACGGTACTGGGTGCTCTGGGAGCCTGCCTTTCAGACAGTCCGTGAGTGAAGCAAGGTCCATCAGGACACACTCATCTGCACTCCCTGTGGGGCGTTTTAGGTTGTGTTCCTCCCCTCACCAAGGAACCGTGAGGGCACTCACAGGTCAGACACTGGGTGGCTGGACATTGAGTTTGAGACCCTCGTACAAAGGAGATTAAAATCTGGTCTGTAAAAGCAAGAGATCTGTGTTTTGTCATTCTCTCTTCCTCACATGCCTCGCTGTCAACATGTTCCTTTAGACAGGGTGGTTCACGGAGGACAACAATTCACCTTTCCTCTCCTCTCCTTTACACTCCCCTTTGCCTGGCCTAGCCAGCTCCTGCTTCTTTTTTCAGGCTCAGTCCCCTTGGTCCCTCCTCCAGGAGCCCTCTCAAGCCCCTACTAGGCCAGGTACCTCTCCTCTGTGCTCAAAAGCAAGCCACATGTGAGTGGATCCTGGTCCTGACCATGTGCTCAGCCGCTAAGTGGTGTCCAACTCTGCAACCCCATGGACTGTAACCTGCCAGGCTCCTCTGGCCATGGGATCTCCCAGGCAAGAACACTGGAGTGGGTTGCCATTTCCTCCTCCAGGGGATCTTCCCGACCCAGGGGCTGAACCTGCATCTCCTGCATCTCCTGCATCAGCAAGCAGACTCTTTACCACTGAGCCACCTGGGAAGTCCCAGAATGCGGTCCTTTCACTGCACTGTAATTACCCGTGTGCAGGTCTGTCTCCCCCTCAAATTGAACACTTATTCACTGTTGCATCTCTAACCCTTAGCACCATGCCTGGCACAGAGTAGGAGTTTAGGAGTAAATATTTGTGATGGATGAGTTACTGAATTCCCAGATGTTCTGACCCTTGGTTGGGAAGATCTGATCACCCCAGTTCTAGTCTTTTTGCTGTCAGCATTTGTAGGATCTTAGAAAAGACCCCGGAGGTCATCCAGCCCAGCACACAAGCACCTGCACCCTGAGATCCCTGCACTGGAAGGGCGGCCCTCGGAAACCACAAACAGCAAGGGAATGGCACCCTGGGAAAGGCTTGGCCAAGGCTCCTGTCAGTTCGTAAGGCTCTGAGCCTGCATCCCTGACTATTGATGACCAACTCTGTAATCTTCTACCCCGGGTCAGGGAGCAGGGACCCCCCACCCCCACCCCATGCAGGAGGTCATTGTGATAACTCCCTCTTGGGCTTGCGGCATTACCTCCACCCACAGCAGCCATCCCTGACAGCAAAAACAGCCTGCCAGAAAAACCCTCCGAAAAGCAATTAACACAAGACTGGGTAAAATGAAAGCAGAGGACTTCTCTGGTGCTCTCTTGCCGATGCTAGAGACATGCCTTCAATTCCTGATCCGGGAAGATCCCACGTGCCTTGGAGCAACTAAGCCCAAGCACCACAACTATTGAGACTGTGCTCTAGCACCCGGGAGGCCTCAAATACCCAGCCCAGATGCCCTAGGGCCCGTGCTTCACAAGAGAAGCCACTGCAATGAGAAGCCTGCGCCCGGCAAATCAAGAGTGCCTCCCCCCACCCCCCACCCCCCACCCCCACCCCCCACCCCCGCAACCCCACCCCACCCCTGCGCCCCCCCCCCCCCTCCCCCCCCACTCCCCCACCCCCCACCACCACCCCTCGCCTCCACCACTAGAGAAAAGCTCTGGCAAGAAAGCCCAGCACCACCAAAAATAAATAAATAAACTTATTGTTTTTTTAAAAAGAGAGAGAAAACAGAAACCTGTAAGAACAAAGGAGATGGCTCCTAGCAGCAAAGTTTGCAATGGCCTGCCTGGAAGCCAGCCCCTGGAGACCTGCAAATCCAGCTTCGGTCTTCAGGATCTGCCCCTCGGCTACGTTTCTGACCTGCAGACCCCCGCTCCGCATTTCATCTTGAGCAGGCCTGGTGTAGGAGCCCGCGGGGCCCGCCTGAGGCCAGGGATGGGAGAAAACACCACCGTTCAGGAGAACCGCAGACCGTCTCCCCGCTGCCTGCGGAGAAACAGCGGCTTCCCTGCCTCAGGACTCGAAGAGTCAGGAAGAGAAGAAACATTTAGGAAACATGAGGTGACCAGCTGTCTGCTGACCGGCATGCTCGTGGGGAGAAATGAGAGACAGAGACAGAGCAGGCGAGAGGAGGAAACAAACAGACACAGACTGGAAAGCAGAAGTCAAGAACTTAAAAGAGAATGTTTTAAAGGGATGAGTTTTCAGGATCATTGAGATTCCCGGGAGCAGGATCTCTCCTCCTGAGAGCTGGGAGTGGAACATGAAAGCATAACCAGAATGTTCTGGGCCTCATCCGTGGAAGCTGCAAAGCCAGAGCACATTCCCTTTCAGTTCCCAAACTGTGATCCCCTGAGGCAGAGATTCCATGCCCCCAGCAACCCACCTGTCAGTGCATTCACAGCTCCGCCTCGAAGTCCAGCGCCCCTAGGGCGCCCCGGGAGCTCGTGGATCTGCGGGAACAGCAGGCCTCCACCGGGGCGCCACTCCACTGGCCTCTGGGAAAGGGCCTGGCTCAGAACCCTGCTTCCCAATCCTTACCCTGGGGTCCACCGCACAGCGCGCCGCAGACCAGCTACGTTCATCACGACTCTCCCAGAGGCCTGGAAGTACAGCAGGACATAGGTAAGGCGCCTTATCTACCTGCCTCCCATCTCCCTCCCGCCCACCCAACTTCACAGGGCCAGTGTTTTCACCTCCCATCCACCACCAGAAACATGCCAGGCACCTCCACTCTGGAGTCTGAGTCCAGGAGATGCTGCCTTACCCCAATCTAAGGCCTCCTCCCAAAACCACTCTTTGCCCTGGACAGTCCCCTTTCACACCCCATCCCTTCCAGGGCACACCACTCCCTGCCACCCTGTAATCCAGATAGGCTGGGGCAAGGCCATCTTATGTCAGACCACAGTACGTTTCCCAACACCTGGCTGATTCTTAAAATAACCTCAGATTTGAGGGAGGGTGTTTCAGAAGCTCAGCTCAGCTTCTTTATAGTCTCCTGAAAGTTAAAGTTCAGATCCCCCCAAAGTTCCCTCCCTCATGTATATACCAGTGAATTTCCTCCTCAAAATTATCAATTGAAAATTTGCAAATCACCAGGGAAATGCAAATCAAAACCATGACGACTTATCATTTCATACCTATTAGAATGACTATTAGCAAAAAGACAGGAAACATGTGCTGTAAGGATGTGGCGAAAAGGGAAACTGGTGTACTGTTGAGGGGAATGTAAATTGGTGCAGTCGTTATGGAAAACAGTATGGAGGTTCTGTTAAAATTAAAAGACGCTTGCTCCTTGGAAGAAAAGCTATGGCAAATCTAGACAGCATATTAAAAAGCAGAGATATTACTTTGCCAACAAAGGGCCAAATAGTCAAAACTGTGGTTTTTCCAGTAGTCATGTATGGATGTGAGAGTTAGACCATAAAGAAATTTGAGCACCAAAGAACTGATGCTTTTAAACTGTGGCATTGGAGACGACTCTTGAGAGTCCCTTGGACTGCAAGGAAATCCAACTAGTCAATCCTAAAGATCAGTCCTGAATGTTCATTGGAAGGACAGATGCTGAAGCTGAAACTCCAATACTTTGGCCAAAGGACCCTCATGCTGGGAAAGATTGAAAGCAGGAGGAGAAGGGGACAACAGGGGATGAAATGGTTGGATGGCATCACTGACTGAATGGACATGAGTTTGAGCAAGCTCTGGGAGTTGGTGATGGACAGGGAAGCCTGGCATGATGTAGTCCATGGGGTCACAAAGAGTCGGACACAACTGAGCGACTGAACTAAACTGAACTGATAGAGGTTCTAGAACTACTGTATGATCCAGCAATCCCACTTTTGGAGATACATACAGAGAAAACAAAACACTGCTTCAGAAAGACATCTGTGCCTCTATGTTCATTGCAGCATTACGTACAATATCTAAGATATGGAAATAAACTGTGTCCATTGACAGAGCGATGGCATCCCACTCCAGTACTCTTGCCTGGAAAATCCATGGATGGAGGAGCCTGGTGGGCTGCAGTCCATGGGGTCACAAGGAGTCTGACACGACTGAGCGACTTCACTTTCACTTTTCTCTTTCATGCATTGGAGAAGGCAATGGCAACCCACTCCAGTGCTCTTGCCTGGAGAATCCCAGGGATGGTGGAGCCTGGTGGGCTTCCGTCTATGGGGTCACACAGAGTCGGACATGACTGAAGCGACTTAGCAGCAGCAGCAGCAGCAGCATTGACAGATAAGGAAAATTTATTTATATATATGCCTATATATGGAGAAGGAAATGGCAACCCACTCCAGTGTTCTTGCCTGGAGAATCTCAGTGACAGGGGAACCTGGTGGGCTGCTGTCTATGGGATTGCACAGAGTCGAACACGACTGACGTGACTTATTTACATATATATATATATATATATATATATAATAGAATATTATTCAGCCATAAAAGAAGTAACTCCTGCAATTGGTGACAATATGGATAAAACTTGAGGGCATTATGTTTCATGAAATAGTCACATGTTGTTCTTTAGTCGCTTCAGTCAAGTCAGACTCTTTGTGACCCTGTGGACTGTAGCCCACCAGGCTCCTCTGTTCATGAAATTCTCCAGGCAAGAATACTGGAGTGGGTTGCCATTTTCTACTCCAGGGGATCTTCCCAACTCAGGGATCCAACCCACGTCTCCTTCATTAGCAGGTGGATTCTTTACCACTGAGCCACCAGGCAAGTTGAAATAAAGTCACATCAGTTCAGTTCAGTCATTCAGTGGTGTCCAACTCTTTGCGACCCCTTGGACTGCAACATGCCCGGACTCTCTGTCCATCACCAACTCCCAGAGTTTGCTCAAACTGCTGTCTGTTGAGTCAGTGATGCCATCCAACCATCTCATCCTCTGCCACCCCCTTCTCCTGCTGCCTTCAATCTTTCCCAGCATCAGGGTCTTTTCCAGTGAATCATTTCTCCACATCAGGTGGCCAAAGTATTGGAGTTTCAGCTTCAGCATCAGTCCTTCCAATGAATATTCAGGACTGATTTCCTTTAGGACTGACTGGTTTGATCTCCTGGCAGTCCAAGGGATTCTCAAGAGTCTTCTCCAACACCACAGTTCAAAAGCATCAATTCTTTGGTGCTCAGCTTTCTTTATGGTCCAACTCTCACATCCATACATCACTACAAAGAGAAAGACAAATACTGTGTGATCTCACTTATATGTGGAATCTAAAAATAAATAAATAAATGGACACACAGGCACACAAAATAAGTCATAGACACAGAGAACAGTTTGATGGTTGCCTGAAGTTATAGGAGGAGGGGGCTGGAATGGGTGAAGATGGCCAAAAAGTAGAAACTTCCAAATTTCCAGTTATAAGATAAGTAAATGCAGGAGATGTACTGTAAAAAGGAAGAAAGTGTGTCCATGTCCATCCCAAACTCCCTAACTCTCCCTTCCTCTCATCCTCCGCCCTGGCAACCATAAGTTTGTTCTCTATGCCTGTAAGTCTCCTTCTGTTTTGTAAGTTCATTTGTAACATTTCTTTTCAGATTCCACATACAAGGGATGTCAGATGATATTTCCCCTTCTCTGTCAACTTACTTCACTCAGTATGACAGTCTCTAGGGCTATCCATGTTGCTGCAAATGGCACTATTTCATTCCTTTTAATGGTTGAGTAATAATCCGTTGTATACACATGTACCACCTTCTTCATCCATTCCTCTGCCTACAGACATTTAGGTTGCTTCCGTGTCTTGGCTATTGTAAACTGTGCTGTAATGAATATTGGACATGTACACACTGCTATGTTTAAAATGGATAACCAGCAAGGACCTTAGCACATGGAACTCTGCTCAGTGTTACATGGCAGGCTGGATGGGAGTGGAGTTTGGGGGAGAATGGATACATGTACATCCATCAGTATATGTATGGCTGAGTCCCTTTGCTGCTCACCTGAAACTATCATAACATTGTAAATCAGCTATACCCCAATACAAAATATGTTAAAAAAAAAAAAAAAGAAGAAGAAGGGAAGAAGGGAGAATAGAAAGGATAAAACAACACGTGTTGCCCACCATCCAGTTCTACCTACAATACACCCAGAAAGGAATTCAGGGCAAAGATCAGGAATGAGGTACTCTATGCCCTGAGAAAACAAGCAGAACAGGCCCTCAGATAGTGAGACAGTTTCAGAAGGAAATTTCATGAATCCGGATTCTTGCATCTTCCCACACTTAGAAAAACACTAAAATTAGTTACTGAGATACCTGTGCCTGGTGACCAACAGTAACCTTCTACCAAGATGTATGCTTGACAGCATGTAACCCTTCTCCAAAATCACGTATCTGCTGACCTTCTCAGCCCCATCCTGTCTGGAGCAGCTCCTCAGAGTCTGTCTCCCCATCTGTGAAAGCAAAAAAGTGAACTGAAAGTGTTAGTCATGTCCAACTCTTTGCGGCCCCATGGACTGTATAGCCCGCCAGGCTCCTCTGTCCATGGCATTCTCCAGGCCAGAATACTGGAGTGAGTTGCCATTCTCTCCTTCAGGGGATCTTCCCCACCCAGGGATCGAACCTGGGTTTCTGACATTGCAGGTAGTTTCCTTGTCGATCCATCAGGGAAGCCCCATCTCCCCAGCCCTAGGCCTCAGTGAGTCCCTACATAAACTTGAAACTCACTGAGCGTTTTTATTTCAGTCAACAAAAGGAAGGGAGAGAGAGAGGGTGAGAGAGGGAGGGAGGGAGGGAGGGAGGGAAAGAGGAAGACAAAGAAAGGAAGAAAGAAAGAAAGAAAGAAAGAAGATAAGGTTACTTTGTGCTCTTTGGCCTCATCAAGTGGGAGTCCACATGGTCTGGCTTTGCAAAGTTCTCTCTAGCCCACCTCCAGCCACTCTGCTGCATTCAAACCTTCCCTTCTCCCACTCATTTCCATCCACTTCCAGGCCTTGGTACAGCTGTGTCTTCTGCATGGCATATTCTTCTTTGCAGTTCTTACTCATCCTCAAAACTCAGTCCAAACACTGCTGCCTCTAGGGAATGTTCTTAGACTTAAAACATCCAACCGAGCTTCCCCTGCTCCGTGCTCCCTCTCACATGCGTGCCCCACTCATAGAAAGTGCCAAAAACGCTTCTTGAATGGAAGAGTGATTGAAGGAAGATGCCGGGAATAAATTCCCTTGAGGGCTACTGTGGAGACACTCCCTGGTCACTAAAATCTTTCTCCTTTTATTAGAGGACTAGAACTGTAGTTGGACACTGGCTACAGGAAAGGAATACTTTACCCAATGCCCCTTGCTTCCAGGGGACTAAATTCTCACCATTGGAAAAATGAGCAAAAGTGATGTGTGTCACTTAAAATACATCCATGTGCAGACTTCCCTGGCAGTCCAGTGGCTGAGACTCCAAGCTTCCAACTCAGGGGACACGGGTTCAATCCCTGGTCAGGGAACTAGGGGATTCCACAGGCCATGTGGTGTGGTCAAAAAAAAAAGACACATCCCACATGCTTCTTTCTGGAACCCAGAAGTGCCTGCAAGCCAGCTTAGGCAGCAGTCCTAATGCTCTGGGGATGGTGCTGGCTTCCTGACTGCCCTGGTGGAATAAACGCACTTATCTATTCACCGTAGCCTGTTGAATGAGAGAGAAATAAACTACGATGTTCTTTAAGCCACTGTGTTCTTGGGGGTTTTTCTTACAATGGCTTTTCATTTCATCCTAACTAATAACAGCACGCTGTTTCCTGATATGAGTCTCACCTGATTCCAGCTCACAATAGTGATCATGTCCTCTAAGGATCAATTTCATATGATGCGATGGTTAAGAGCAGGTACTGCTGCTGCTAAGTCACTTCAGTCGTGTCCAACTCTGTGTGGCCCCATAAACGGCAGCCCACCAGGCTCCCCCGTCCCTGGGATTCTCCAGGCAAGAACACTGGAGTGGGTTGCCATTTCCTTCTCCAATGCATGAAAGTGAGAAGCGAAAGTGAAGTCGCTCAGTCGTGTCCGACTCTTCGCAACCCCAAGGACTGCAGCCTACCAGATTCCTCTGTCCATGGGATTTTCCAGGCAAGAGTACTGGAGTGGGATGCCATTGCCTTCTCCGTAAGAGCAGGTACTGGGCAGGACTAAATGCCCCTCCCCTGCACTACAATGGCCTGTCTCTTCTAACAGGTGACCCATCCCTTCCCTGTCCCTTCCCAGCACGCAGAGGATCCAGTAGGAACCAGCACACACTCAGTAGCAACACTCCCCAGTGAGTGGTCTTGAGCAAGTCACTGGCCCCTGGGCTCCTTTGCCGACCTACTCTGTGTTAAAGGGCTGGACTAGATCAGCGCTCCTTAACTTTGGCTTGCCGTAGAATCACTCAGGGAGCTTTAGAGAACTGAGACGCTGAGTCGATGCCAGACCAGTTAAAACCACCTATCTGTGGGTAGAGAACCTCCAACTTGGAACTAAATCCGATTTTTCAGGTTGACTTTGTCATACTCCTAGCGACCCCATGGACTGCAGCCTACCAGGCTCCTCCACCCATGGGATTTTCCAGGCAAGAGTACTGGAGTGGGGTGCCATTGCCTTCTCCATTGTCATATCCTGGAGGCATATCATTCGGCTCACAGTCCAGTCCAGCACAGCCTCCAGTGGGGATTTGGGTCTTAACACCCCAACACCTGGGACGTAAGTAATACATAGTAAGTACATGCTCATTTTTCTTTCTGAGGGGTTGCTGTAATCTTGGATAAAATTCTATATTTCCTGCAGTTAATTTCAGAATATGTGAATGAAACTTTCTAAGGAGGGGATAAAACTAAACTCAGTTGCTTATTCCTATGGGGAGGTGGGGCGGGGAGGGGCGCGGGTGGAGGGCTTCCCAGGTGGCGCTAGTGGTAAAGAACCTGCCTGCCAATGCAGGAGACACAAGAGACTTGCGTTGGATCCTGGGTCGGGAAGATCCCCTGGAGGACAGCATGGCAACCCACTCCAGTATTCTTGCCTGGGGAATGCCCTGGACAGAGGAGCCTTGGCAGGCTACAGTCCATACAGTCCATAGCCCAAACAGTCTGACACGACAGAGATGACTTAGCACACAGTCCTATGGGCTTTCCAAGAGATTAGTGCAGCAGAAGGGGCATGAGCTGTGGAGTCATTCAGGCCTGGGTTTGAATCCCAGCTCTACCCCTGCCTCATCGTGAGGCTTGAGCGAGTGACACTGGCCCCGCCTGTAACCACCATGCCGCTTCAGTTACAAAGGGCAGAGCATCTCTTGGAGCGATGAAAATACACGGCTTGCAGCAGCCCTGGTGGAACCCCTCAGCCCAGTTTCCTTAGCTGTAAAACGAGGCTCATCACAGATACAACAGATTTGATGCAAAAATATGAACAATGTATATGAAACAGCAGAGCACCTAGCATATAGAAAATGTTCAATAACTGCTTATCTGCTCCCACTCCCCGCCCCCCAGTATTTTCTATATGGCAAATCCATGCACTTGTGTCCGCTGAACGGGCAGGACCCCTGTTGCATCGCCACGTGAGATCATTGCGAGGATGCTGTAGAGGCCCGGCTGGCTGAGATGCATGTGGTACTCAGCGTGGCCCCCGCAGGCAGCGCAGACAGCGGGGCCAGTGCCGGACACACGGCTCCTTGTTATCAAATGAAGCAGGTCCACTGCTCGCCACTTACAAAATCAACAAATGTTGAAATTCACGAAAATGTTGGTAGCAAAGGAAAGGTGACTGTAAGCAGAATGCCAGCAGTCTGGGGAGATAGTGGACTTAACGTCCCCCCCCCCCAAAACCAGCTCCGAAGACTCTGCTTAAATCCTGAGAGCTCCTTTCACCCCGTGGTCCTCACGGGTTTGTTTGGTCTCTACAGCAGTTTTCTGAAGGATGTCAGTGAAGGATCTTGAGAAAGAGGTGCCTGTTTTGAAATGCAAACAAACTTGCTCTATCAATTAGCAGCTGACTGCCAGCCCCACTGCCTGTCTCCTCTGCCCCAGTGTGACACGGTCCCTCATCAGCCAATTAATCTGCTCACAAGGAAAGTCCTGGTTATTTCCACCTTAGGATCACACAGGCTATTCTTTGTGCTCCTCAACACTGACCACACAGAGAGGATGGGACACACAACAGGACAAATGGAGTAGATGAATCCCACCAAGAGGGGACAAGCTTCCCGATGGGAGAGCCCTGCAGTGTGGCATGCCCACATGCCCTTCTGGAAGAAACTGCCTGGCCTTGGGCCCTTCTGCAAAGACATTCTCAGGCACTTCTATTTTGTATCACACCCTCCTCTGCCCAGATGATTGCAACGGGAAGCAGAGCCCCAAGTGGCCAATTCACTGGCTGGTCAGAGATTTTTGATGTACCCCCTTTTTAGTATCCCCTAAAAAGGTGGTGGCATCAATTAGACTTCTGTCTCAAGAAACAGAACTAGAAAATGCCAAGGAAATAAGTCAGTTGGTAGTAAGCGCTGAGGCTGGAATTTCACAAAGTGGAGGGATGGGAGAGATGCCAGTGGGACCACAACGAGCTTGGAGTAAACCAAAATTATGAATAAGCAGAAGCTAGGATGTAGAGAAAAGGCAAGGACAAATTCAAGCAAGCAGAAAATGGAGAGGAGACAAGTCACCTTATCGGGGAGAACTAGACAGGGCAAAATCCCGGGAAATTCTGCCCTGGTATGACCTTAGGTCCAAAAAGCAGGCTCTGTGGACATCGTTTCTCCTCTGATGCTCCCCTGTCCTTTTAACATTTTCTCCAACTTCCCTTCAACTGGTATAAAGGAGTCTGTTCACTGCAACTAAAGGGACTCAACTAAACCACTTAGCAAGTAGAGACCAACAGAGAAAATCATCAAAGGAGCCAATTAATAAGGAAGCCACGTAAAAGAGGAACAGCTGTTCTGGAGTTTCTGGGGATAATATCCATTTTAGCGTATGTATGAGAGTAGTGTTAGTCACTCAGTCATGTCTAACTCTCTGCAGCCCCACGGACTGTGGCCCGCCAGGCTCCTCTGTCCATGGGATTCTCCAGGCAAGAATACTGGAGTGGGTAGCCACTCCCTTCTCCAGAGGATCTTCCCGACCCTCAGGGATCAAATCCAGGTCTCTGTCTGGGCCACCAAGGCATATAACATTTTGCAAAGTTTGGCTTCAGGAAATTATGAGAAACCCAGAAACTGAAGCCAAGTTCACTCTCTCTCTCTCTGTCTCTCTGTTCGTCTCTCCCACATCCCCTCCCTCCCTCTTTCTTTCTCTCTTTCTCCCTCTCTGTCTCTCTCTCTCACCAGTCACCACTGCAAAATCAGTTCATTTTAGTCAGAAAGTCAGATGGGGTCTTTGCAGTCTACAGCTTTCCCACCCACAGATCAGTGGATCTTCTTAACCTTGTAAGGGAATCTTCATGGACCAAACAGTGAAGAAAGCATCATGAGATACACCTGGTAGCCACTAGAGGGAGATACTTCCTTGTGAAACATACCTTTCAATTCAGTTCAGTTCAGTCGCTCAGTCATGTCGGACCGACTCTTTGAGACCCCATGGACTGCAGCATGCCAGGCCTCCCTGTCCATCACCAACTCTGGGACTTTACTCAAACTCACGTCCATTGAGTCAGTGATGCCATCCAACCATCTCATCCTCTGTCGTCCCCTTCTCCTCTGGCCTTCAATCTTTCCCAGCATCAGGGTCTTTTCAAACGAGTCAATTCTTTGCATCAGGTGGCCAAAGTATTGGAGTTTCAGCTTCAGTATCAGTCCTTCCAATGAATATTCAGGACTGATTTCCTTTAGGAGGGACTGGTTGGGTCTCCTTGCAGTCCAAGGGACTCTCAAGAGTCTTCTCCAACACCACAGTTCAAAAGCATCAATCCTCGGCTTTCTTTATAGTCCGACTCTCACATCCATACATGACCACTGGAGAAACCATATCTTAGCTGCCTCCCAGGGGCCATGCTTGTATGTGTGCTAAGTCGCTTCAGTCATGTCTCTTTGTGACCCTATGAACTGTAGCCCACCAGGCTCCTCTGTCCATGGGACTCTTCAGGCAAGAACACTGGAGTGGGTTGCCGTTTCCTCCTCCAGGGGCTCTTTCCCAACCCAGGGATCGGACCTGTGTCTCTTACATCTCCTGCACTGGCAGGTGGGTTCTTTACCACCAGTGCCACCAGATGTGAGGAAACCCATTCCCCATCTTCCTCTTTAAGAGATGTCAGTAGGCACCACCTTCTCAGGAGCTAAATGGTCTGTCTCTCCTCCTTGGTCAGGACAAGCCCGTGTTTTACAAAGTCTGTGTGATAATCCCGAGTTCCTGCAGAGTGAAAAACAAAACATGCTGGGCACAGCAGAGGAGGTTGAATGAGGGAGCCAGGGAAAGAAAAGTCTACTGCTGCCCCCAGACAGCTGAGGGGAGATGGGAAGGGGCTCACCTACTCGGTGCTGCAGATGAAACTTCTGGCCGAGAGCTACAGGAGAAACTTAGATGCTCGATACCAGAAGGGCTCCCTCCCTGAAGACAAAGCTGTGCAAATGCAGGTGGTTCTGGGCAGGGAGCTAACCCAGCTGACCTTGACTGTCTCTGGAGGCAGTGTAGAGGGGCCACGTGTACTGTGCAGAGGGTTGGTCTCATGGCCTCTGAGTACACAGGAAGGAAAAAATGACTTGACTGTCCCCTGCACCCCCCTGCCCTCTGAGTGGCTATCTGCCTGTCATCACCACATGCCCTCAGTGGGCGTGGCTGCTGGGGAGAAGCCATCCCACTGAGGTTTTCAGAGCCATTCCTTAGAGCACGGCCACGGTGGACTAAGACTACCTACTGGGTCAGGATAGCACACCGAATCCAGCTCTGCTGCACCGTGCTGCCCCAGACACATCGCAAAATATAAAAAGGGAAAAACCAAAAGACCCAGTTGGACTGAAAAAACTTATACTAAATCTCTTGGGATGAGAAGTGAACACAGCTGAAGCTCTCGGCTCCTGGGTTTTAGGTCTGGAAGCTGGCAGCGTCAGGGGCTCAACTCTAAAAACAGCAGCAAAAGAAGGACTTACAGTGCTCCGCTGCTTAGTCAACTTTGGGTGGGGTCACCCGTAATCCAGAAAGGAAGCTGAAAAACCTGCGGCCCAGTGCAGCCCAGGGTGACAGCTTCCTAGGAAGCTGTGGGCCCAGCAAGCTGGAGGACCAAGCCTTTCTTCCGGGAACCAAGAGAGCCTACCGTGCCATCCCACCTCAACCACCAGCCTGCAGCATAAGGCCTGTTCCCAGACCAGAGCTTCAGGGGGCAGTAAGGAACCAACTGGTTTTCAAGCTGGTAGGAACCAACCTACCAGCTTGAAACTGGTAGGGCTGGACACATAGGAAGAAAAAGAAAAAAAAAATCCCAAAGCTTCCAATTCCAAATGAGCCTGCATATCAAAAACTATGAAACACATGTATAAATCGAATGCTAAGAATAAGAGGCAAACACATCAATAATCTACACGTGACCCCATCTGAATGAAGTCCATTTTAGGGAGCAGCATAATAGACTTATGGAAGTATGTTGAGGAAATTTGAGAGATAAATGAAAGTGTAATGTCCACCGGGCAAATGAAGGCAAGGACGAAGGAGCCCAGGCGCTGGCTGCTGGGGCCACACCCACCAGGTGACGCACAGAGAGGAGCAGGTCTTGAGTCTTTTGCTCTTAGGGCAGCACAGGGAAGTCCAGCACAGCGAGGCCTGAGGCTGTGGGAGAGGGACCCTGACTCTCAGACTGGCAACACTAGAGCTGAGGACTAGAGAAGCCTGCATGGCAAATAGAAGGGAAAAGTGGAAGCAGTCCCAGATTTCTTTTCTCGGGCTCCAAAATCACTGCGGACAGTGACGGCAGCTATGAAATTCAAAGACGCTGGCTCCTTAGCAGAGACATAACTTTGCCGACAAAGGTCCAAAGAGTCAAAGCTATGTTTTTTCCCATAGTCATGTATGGATGTCAGAGTTGGGCCATGAAGAAGCCGAACGCTGAAGAATTGTTGCTTTCAAATTGTGGTGCTAGAGAAGACTCTTGAGAGTCCCTTGGACTGCAAGGAGATCAAACCAGTCAATCCTAAAGGAGATCAACCCTGAATATTAATTGGAAGTAACTTAATCATTGGCTGGGACGTAAGAGCAGTACAATGTGACAGAATCCAGGCTCAGTGTTCCTGGTGGGAAGAAATACCAACCCAATGCCTTGTGACTGAGACTCGTCCAGGCGTAACAGTTGCAGCTCAATGACTTAGCACCTTAGTGGTGTGGATTCATGGTTGGGGAAGAACCAGCCCCCCTCTCCAAGCGTGATGAGGGAGTGAAGGTGGAGGGCTGGTACCCAGGAAGCACGTGGGACAGTTCCCCAGGATTCCCGCAGGACATCAACTTCATTCCTGGGAAGCCCATCTGTGGGGGATCAGCCTCCACCCCACACTCATCACTGGCATTACAGATCCGTGGAGATGGAATGCTTTTGATGTAACTGTTTATTGACATGGGAAAATATTCTATTCTTAAGCTCCCACAGTCTTATCTCCCATAGATACCTTTTTACCTCAATGTCTACTTCAAAGACAACAAAAAAAATTATGAAACCAAAACAGGTAGATATGAATTTTTTTCACCTTGGAAATGAAAAATATAGTCATCAAATTTAGAATTCAGCAGTCACAAAAATTTCCACACTAGTCACAGTCAGAGCCAGAATTCGTATTTGAAAGAAGGCACCTTAGAATTTACCAAGAATGCAGCCGGAGCACAAAGAGATGAAAGGTATACAGATTAGCTAAGATGGACCAAGAGGATCTAGCAAGCATTCAGTTAGGAGTTTCAGAAGACGAGGGTGCCAAGAATAGCGACGAGGTCTTAGTCCTCTTTCTCTCACACCCCACATCCAATCCACCAGCAGCTTCTCTTCACTCAACCTTCAAGATACACCCTGAATTTGAATTCCCACCCTCCCTGTTCCTACTGCCATGATCTCTTGCTTCTTAACTAATATCTAGCCCCATGACAGCGTTATCTTCATGCAGCGGTCAACATGGTCATCACAAGACGTAAATCTGACCACGTCATTCCCTGCTTAAAGCCCTCCAGCAGCTGCCAAAATCTGAAGCCTTTACTGTGACCTTCAAGTTCCTTCATGACCTGGCCTGCAGTGAGCATGCCATTCCAGCCTCTTGACCACAACACTGACTCCTGGCCATTGCTCCCACACTTAGGGTGTCTCACCCCAGGGCTTCTGTGTTTGTTTTTCTCTCTGCTAAGCTCAAAGTTCCCTTATCAAAGAGGGCTTTCGTATCCTTCCATCTAAATACCCCACCCCACACTCATCACTGGCATTACAGATCCATGGAGATGGAATGCTTTTGATGTAACTGATTAGCTACATGGGGGAAACATTCTATTCTTATCTCCTCTAGCCACAAAAAATAGATCTCTGGTAAATTAAAGACCCAAAGGTGACGTATAAATCTTGCCAACTTCAGAAGAAAATATATCTTTTTAATACTTAAAAGAAGGATATCTTTTTAATACTTCATGAAAGGAGAAGGTTCTTTTTAAAAGACTCAAAAAAAAAAAAAAAAAACTGCCCATAAAAGATTATAAAACTGTATGCATGCACAGTCGCACAGTCATCTCCAACTCTTTGCGACCCCATGGATGTTAGCCCACCAGGCTCCTCTGTCCATGGGATTCTCCAGGCAAGAATACTAGAGTGGGTTACCATTTCCTCCTTTAGGGGATCTTCCCAACCCGGGATTGAACCCACATCTCCTGCATTGCAGGCAGATTCTTTACCGCTGAGCCACCAGGGAAGCCCCATAAATGTGACTATGTTAAAATGAAAAATGCATGCTTAACAAAACACACCACAAAGAAAGGTAAATGACAAGCCCATATTCTGAGGAGCAATATAATACATATAACCAAAAATGTTCAGTCCCCAGTATTGTAAAGAACTCCTACAAACCAATAAGAAAATGGCAAGCAACCAAATAGAGAAATGAGCAAAGAGAAAGCCAAAAGGGCCACACTATAACTGTTCCATAAAGGAAATATTCCTTCAAACAATGAGATACTGCTTCACACCGAATTTGCAAAACATCAAAGTATGAGGATTCCAAATATTAGCAAGGCTGTGGAGCACCTCCCATCACCACTGACAGTGGGATGTTTAACCTAGAGACCTGAAACAAAATCAAGAAGGAGCCTTCAATGCAAGGAATTGAGGGAAAGACTTCTAGGTGGAAGCTTGTGAAAGGCCTTGAGCTGAGAAAAGTCTTAGAGGAACAGAGAAGAGCATCCTGCAGCCGAAGCACAGCCACAGGAAGAAGAGGGAGGCATGTGATGTCACAGGTGCCGGATATAAAGTAAAATGCGACATAGGCCAGCCTGTGAGAGCAGCCTGCGCTGAGATTCTTGGTGACATGCCCATCTGAGCAGGCTCCCTTCCTGCCTCCTGGGTCTCCATCCAGAGCGCCAGGTACCTCCAGGTTCTATGGGACCTGAAGCTCATGCCCTGCTGAAGGCTGACTCTAAGAAGAAGGTTACAGGGACTTCCCTGTCGGTCCAGCAGCTGAGACTCCACACTCCCAATGCAGGGGGCTCGGGTTTGATCCCTGGTCAGGGAACTAGATCCTGCATGCTGCAACTAAGACCCAACGCAGGGAAATAAATAATTTTAAAAAGAAGAAGGTCACAAAATCACAAATTCAAAACAGCTAGGCCCACGTGCAAGGTAGAGCCCTTGAAGGGTAAACTCCATTAGCTTTGGGTAAATCTGCTTCTGCTGACATATATCATAGTTTGCAATTAATGTGTTTGCTTCTTAATGGCCTGTCTGCACCACTAAACTGTATGGTCCACGGGGGCAGTGATGCCTTGCTCACCACCTAGCCTGGTACTTGTCACAGAGTAGGACTCAGTGAATCTCATAGAATGGATTAAATATATAGCACCAGCATCCCCGAGGAGTGACAATGATGTCCTTGGCATCTTCTCTTCCTGGTCACTCAGACCATTGGCTCTGAGGTTAGGAAGCTTGAATGTGAGGTCAAGGCCTTCCGCTCACAGCAGCCCTGCTGTCCTCACCTGCTTCCCACTCCTCCTCCCCTCGCCCACGAGGCTCTCCTCCTCCTTGGTCGTCCCCGGGCCTTCCTTCCTGAAGCCTTCATGCACGTCCAAATCCTTACACCACCCTCAAGGTCCAGGTCAAGTGAGTGCTCTTCTCTTCCACCAAGCCCCACTAGAACTAATCTCCCCTTCATCTCAAGCTCCCCATCTCATTAGCTGTCCTTTGCTTATGGTGATGATCCCTCTCTACCTGATTTTACTCCTGTTTATGTCCCTGAAACCCTGTCCCAGGGATAAGCTCCTCTAGGACAGTTTGGTTCATTCTTGTGCTTCCTCCTATCCTCCCACTTTCCAGATGGAGAGTGCCTTGTGCTAATCAACACTGATTGCATGAATGTGAGTTGTTTATAGGCTACTCAGCAAGACTTCGAAACTAACCAATAAGGGATCAGAAGATGTGATCTAGCAATCCCTCTCCTGGGCATCTATCCAGAGAAAACCTTGATTCAAAAAGATACATACACCCCAGTGTTCACCGTGACACTGTTTACACTAGCCAAGACGTGGAAGCAACCTAGACATCCGCTGACAGAAGAATGGATAAAGAAGATGTGGAACATTGGAACAATGGACATTGTTCCATTGTATAATGTTCACTGAATAATGAACAGTATTCAGCCATAAAAAAGAATGAAATAATGCCATTTGCCACAACATGGGCGGACCTAGAGATTGTCATACTGAGTAAAGTCAGACAGAGAGAGACAAATAGCGTATGATATCACTCGTACGTGGAATCTTTTTTTTTTTTTTTTAAGATACGAGTGACCTTATTTACAAAACAGAAACAGACTTACAGATATTGAAAACAAAACTTTTGGTTACCAAAGGGGAAATGTGGCAGGGAAGGGAGGGACAGGTCAGGAGCTTGGGGTGAACATACATACACGACTATAGACAAGATAAGTAACTAACAAGGACCTACTGAATAGCACAGGGAACTCAACTCAATATTCTGTGATAACCTGGATGAGAAAAGAATCTTAAAAAATCGTAATGAATACATGTGTATGTATAACAGAATCACTTTGCTGTATACCTGAAACTAATACAATGTTGTAAATCAACTATACTCCAATAAAATTAAAGTTAAATAATTTATAAAGAAGGCGATGTGGAGGATAACACCATGGATTCTGGTGCTTCCATTTTCCAAGGTGGACTACAGGAGGAGAAACAGGTTCCAGGAGGTAAGACAACAAGTCCCTTTTAGACACGAGGGGTTGGATGTGCTCTCGGAACATGCATGTGCTGATCAGCAGATGACCCTGCCCTCCCGGAGAGTGACCTGGCTCAGAAATCATGCCAAAGATTTCCAGTGACATTGCTGTCTCCATTTAATGAATTAAAAAACAAAATTGGAGGAGGAACTTGCTCACACTTGGACGGTAGAAAGTAGCAGATTCCAGTAATGGACCCTACCTGACACTGCCCTTCCTGGAGAGAGGAAAGGACACAGAAGTCTCTCCCCCAGGAGATTCAGAAGATTCTAGAGATTCGAGATTCTTCTGGTGACTCCAGAGGTTTGGGGAATA
Source organism: Bos indicus (assembly GCF_029378745.1). Taxonomy (NCBI): domain Eukaryota; kingdom Metazoa; phylum Chordata; class Mammalia; order Artiodactyla; family Bovidae; genus Bos; species Bos indicus. The sequence continues at coordinate 23,070,983 of NC_091774.1, read as the reverse complement.
TCCAGGGCTAAAGTCATCCCTTTCTTGAGTCCCAAGTGCTCAAAGACAGATAAGTGTAGTTGAAAAAGCACTGGTGAGGGGCACAGTGAGGGGAGGGGAGGGTGGGAGGAATTGGGAGGTTGGGATTGACACATATGCACTTGTTGTTTAATCGCTAAGTCACGTCTGACCCTTTTGCAACTCCATGGACTCGTAGCTCTCCAGGCTCCTCTGTCCATGGGGTTTCACAGGCAAGAATACTGGAGGGGGTTGCCATTTCCTTCTGCAGGGGATCTTCCTGACTCAGAGATTGAACTCATATCGCCTGCATTGGCAGGCGGATTCTTTGCCACTGAGCCATCAAGGAAGCCCTATATATAATATACATTGTGTAAAATAGCTAGTTAGTGGGAACCAGCTAATACAGCACAAAGCGCTCAGCTCAGTACTCTGCGATAACCTAGTGGGCTGGGCTGGGGTTGGTGGGAGGGAGGCTTAAGAAGAAGGGGATATATGTATACACATGGCTGATTCACTTTATTGTACCGCAGAAACTAACATCACACTGTAAAGCAATTATACGCCAATAGAAAAAGAAAAGGAAAATAAGAAAAAGTACTGGCTCAGGAAATAATGATGCTCACTACTAATTCATATTTAACCTTATACATTTCTCTCTTGGTGCCTCAGTTTCCTCAGCTGTACAATGAAATTAAACAAATGATCCCTAAGGTTTCTTATAACCTAGCATAGATGAATCTCTGCTGCTGCTGCTGCTAAGTCACTTCAGTCATGTCTGACTCTGTGCGACCCCATAGACGGCAGCCCACCAGGCTCCCCCGTCCCTGGGATTCTCCAGGCAAGAACACTGGAGTGGGTTGCCATTTCCTTCTCCAATGCATGAAAGTGAAAAGGGAAAGTGAAGTCGCTCAGTGGTGTCTGACTCTTAGTGACCCCACGGACTGCAGCCCACCAGGCTCCTCGGTCCATGGGATTTTCCAGGCAAGAGTACTGGAGTGGGGTGCCGTTGCCTTCTCCGGATGAATCTCTAGTTCATCTCTATTTCTTTCATGTTTTAGTACAAGTCCAGAACTGCTTCTTTTCTAAGTACTTTGTTTCTGATTACAATATTAATATCATTTCTACAATGTTTGCTGTAGAAAATTTGATAAAAGAGAAAAACCCAAGGAAGGAAAGAAAAATCACTATAGTATCACCAGTCAGAGATAACACTGCTAACATCTTGCTGTAAATTCTACTGGTCTTTCTTTCACATGTGCAAATACATATCTTTTTTTATAAAGCAGAAATTGGGTAATAAAAGCCACTATTGATTGAGCGTCCAATACATATCAGGCTCAGATCCAAGTGTTCTACTGTTCTGTGTACATGTCAACAGTCCTTACAGCAACCCTGCAAAGCAGAGAACCACGGCTCCATTTTACAGAAGAGAAAATCAAAGGGCAAAAGAGGTCAAGTAACTTTCCCGAGGCCACACAGCCAGAAAGGGGCCAACCAGAATTCCAGAATGCCTTTTGCTCTTGCTTTCTGAGCTGGTGCTTTTTATTTTTTTTTAAATTTAATCCATCTTTAATATGCTCCCATTTTTTCAAATACATTTCTACTACATTATTATAGGTTGCTTGAAGATGCTAATCACACAGTCCTAAGATGTTTTCAACTTTCACTAGCATGAAGAATGCTGTTTATCTTTCTCCACTCCACAGTAATTTTTCTCCTTAGGGTAAATATGTAGAGATACGTGCATCTTAAGGCTATTGACAGAGCATCAGTTTGCCTTCTCAAACTTAACAAGTATTCCCCCATTAACCATTTATAGAAGTGTCATTTACCTGCGGCCTCATTAATGTTGGGAATTACTTTCATTCATCTCTGCTGATGTTTTAAGTGAAATTTCTCATCAATGAAGCTGAACTTTAATATCATTGACCTCTTCATGATTCATCTTAATAATGGTTTATTGCATAAATCCTTGGAAGACAGGGGAGAAATGAAGGGATGAGGTGAAAGACAGGGAAAATTAATTTTATTCATTTTAGAAAACCAAGTACCTAACACATGCAAATCATGGTGTAAGCCCTAAAGTCACTGAAGTGGATAAGAGGGAGCGAATATTGAGTGCCTACTCCATGCTCAACCCCAGGCACGCTGAGAATCATGGAGACACTAAGGGGGGCTCAGTAAGTCCCCTACACACGAAGCTTCGTGTTGTGGACTTTCGAAGATGGGAACGTGCGATCCATCAACGTCAGGCATGAGTGACATTGCAGCTTGCCCGCCATCTCCTATGCTGACCTTCCTCCAGCTCCACTATCTCCCCTCTCCTTTCTCTCCTCCAGTCAGTAACTCTTCTTGCCTGTTCACTTGATGCCAATCCCTGTATGCCAGCTGTTGTCCTGTACGGCCATACCTTCCAAGGTACTTTACTGTAAGATTGAAATGCTTTCTATTTTTTGTGTTTGTTTTGATGTATTATTTATGTGAAAAGTATTATAAACCTATCACCATACAGTTCTGTATAGCTGACTGTGTTAGTTGGGTACCTTGGCTAACTGGGTTGGACTTACGAACAAATTGGACTTAGGAACACAATCTCAGAACAGAGCTCGTTCGCATGTAGGGGACTTGTACAATATTTACCTTCCCAGAACTTGCAGTCTTGTCAGGGAGGGGAAAAAAGCAACATACAAAAAGGCATTCTGAGTTTAATTCTTCCCTTTCCTGTTCTTTTGTGGAACTGTCTTTCCACATCCAACAGGTCTTGGGGGGATTCATCTTCAACTCTTGCTACATGTCCATATGATTCTCTTCCTGGATTGCCTGAGAGCTCCAGAGGCTGGGATGGTGTCTTACTCACACTTGTCACATCATGTCAGTGAATGATTTCATAATCCCTACACAATTCAGTATTCATCATTGTAAAATAGTGGCAGGTTGCCATGTCTTCTACCCACAGCCCACCCCCATCCCCATTAGTCCAGTTTGTCTGAGAACCTCAAAAGCACAGGCAAGCGCTCATCTACAAGGGTGTGGCAATGTTCATTAAATTAGCATGAAACCAAACCAACCCGAATGACATAGTCGGTTTGATTAAATAACTGCCACACTCCCTTCTACCACCAGATCCTAAGATTTTCCTCTGTCCGTCCATTTACAAGGCTGAACACGTAGGGAGATTCAAGGGTCTGGAATTTGTTTGCACGCTTGCTTGCTTGTTTTTCACCTTCTCATACCTTACTGATGTCCGCAGGTCCCATAGGCCACGTGATCATCTCCTGAACATCTGACCCAAGAAATCACCCCCTCTACACCTAAGCCGAGCAAATTTCATTTCACAAGCCCTACTGACTTGTTTTTTACCCTTTCACCTGCTGCGCTATGTCCGGCCCATCCCTTTTCCCACTTTTGGCAGTTTCAAACCCAGCCCTGCCAGGGCTCCTTTCTCTGTTCCCTAGGGCACAAGAGTTTTCCCTCTACCATTCGCTGATGTGTATCATCTGTATTGCCAAAGCATCTAGCTTGCACTTGCGCATGTGCTCAGTCCTATCTGACTCTTTGTGACCCCATGACTGTAACACACCAGACTCCTCTGTCGATGGAATTTTCCAGGCAAGAATACTGGAGTGGGTTGCCATTTTCTATTCCAGGGGATCTTCCCGGCCCAGGGATTGAACCCACACCTCTTGCAACTCCTGTGTTGGCAGGTGGATTCTTAACTACTGAGCCACCTGGCAAGCCCAAAGCTTCCCAACTAAATAGACATTTGCTTTACTCAGATTCTGATGTTGGATTGGAATTGAATTAATTCAAATTCTGCTTAGAATTTCAAGAGAGTTCCAGTTCAGTTGTGGGCTGGAGGTGTTGGAGAGAACTGGCTGCCAAGGCAGGACTGGAACCCACGTAAAGTGTAAGATTCAGGTGACAAGGTGGGAAGGGGTCCTTGCACCCCATCCTTTCCTTTTTTTCTCCCCCCACTTCTGAGGAGCCTTCAGTAACACAGAGAAATGAGGTAAATTGTTAGCAAGGTACAGTACTGAAGGAAGTGAGGGGGGCCGTCAGTACACCTGCCTTGCTCATGTTCCACACACCAGCCTCAGGAATGACCCGGGGCCCCTACTTGCAGCAGAGCCATGAGAGAGGCTGTGGATAGAAAAGACCAAGAGGCCTGTGGAAGAGAAAAAGGGGGAGACGAGAGCAAGAAGGGGGATCCCCAGAGGTGTGACTGAGAGGTGTTGTGAAGGGAAAAGTGAAGCAATATTCTGCTCACTCCCTGGATGGCATGTGTATCAGCTAACAGTAAACTCTCTGCGGGTTCCTACACCCCTCCCATGTCACCAATACAAACCCGGGGTTGTGTGTAAAACCTGTCATTGTCCAAACAAGCCCTGCACCAGGTGCTGAATCGATATTACCCCCACTGAATACCACTAGGCGCTATGCACCCAGGACCATCAAGACTCCCAGGCAGAGGTTCTCGAATTTTGACATGCTTAAAAATCACCTTGGAGGAGAGCATAATGGCACACCAAGGCGTCATGTCTTCATATCTTGGGTGGGGTCCGGAAGCATGCATTTTTAATAAGCATACTGACACCAATGTAGATGTCCAAGGACTATGCTGATATATCCAAATGGGATCATTCTGGAGCTCCAGCCTGGCCCTGAGAGGCTAGTGGCTTTTTTTTTGGGGGGGGGGGGGACCTTGGAATCAGCCAGTCTGTTCATGCTTCAGAGCCCCTCCTCCCTGGGGAAAGCCCCTCCAGATACCCCTCCTCCACAGGACACTTCAAGGCTGCTCCATTCTCCATCCACCACCCTCTCCTCCCCCATCTCCACCCGCCACCCTCTCCTCCCCATCTCCACGCTTCTCTCACCAACCTTCCCTCTGGGCCATTTGAACCCCCGACTGCCTAGTGAACTCCATGACATCTTTGATCCATTCTCTACACTCTGCCATCTCTGATGAAACCCAGCTCTCTGCTGAGGACAGCACTCCCCAAGGCCACTGCTAACCCTTCTGAACCTTGGGCAAATTAGAAGGTGGCTCCTCTGGTTTAGAAGTTCACATTGGTTAAAAGTACCCCCTAGGCAGTCCAGCCCCTGAGGACTCAAAGTGTGACTAATGGTTCCAGTCCCTCCCCTCCTTGGGCAGCGTGCAAACTGTACAGACTCCAGTCTGACAGCTTCCTTGTAACCCTTCATGGAGCTCACTCAACTCCCAACTCCCACTGAACCCAAGGTCAGGAAGAGGGGGTGTCCTCCTCCTCACTCCCCAGGGCCATTTCCAAACCTTTGCTCTTCCTTTTCCTGAAAACAGCCTCTTCCCTGAGGTTCCACGAGCCTCTGCCATTCCTCTAACTTTCAACATCTAACCTCACACTCAAGACCAACAGCCCTTCTCTCTCCTCCACGTCCGCCATCTTGCTGGGAAAGTTGGATGTCCATAGCTCATAGACACCACACACAAACCTCCCCAATCCCGTGGCTTCGTTTCCACTCCCTTCAGTTTCCCCCACATCCAAGAACCTTGTCAGAACTGCCTCATGTCAGAAATCTCAAGCTCCAGTGGCCCAGTCTCAAACAGCAACCCTCTTGCCACATACTTCTCCCCTGTTCTCACTCACTACATCTGCCCCTCAGCCTCACGACGCCTACCTCGAGTCCTTCATTTTCTGCCCACCCAGCCTAGACCACACAGTTGACCTGAATCCAGCTCTCACAAGCATCTGCCTTCTGCCTCTGAGGATACCTAACGCACGCCATGACCTGCCTCAACCCTCCTCTACCGATGAAGGAAAGCACACAATTCCATCATGGTGCCAGGGGCTCCCATATCAACTGGGTTCTGAGTGTCACAGATCAAGGATCCTTTCCCTTGTGCTTTGCAGGCGATCTCCCCCATTCTCCTCAGAAATTGTTCCAGCCTCCACAGCACTCTTCAAGCCACCCACCCACCCAACCCCAAAGCCCCTCCATCTCAGCAGACAACAACTCTTCCGATCTTAATGAGAAAATGGAAGCCCTAAGATGAGAGCTTTATTAACTTTCCAGTCCCCGTCCACACTCTTATCCATCTTCACTTTTCCTTTTCCCTCTCCCACCAGGGTGAGAGTCCTTCCTCCTACCCTAGGCCAGTCCCTCCATCTGCATTCTCTACCTTTAGAACCTATCTTTATCAATTTTCACGCCTTATCTTCTCTGTTTTTATTTGGAGAATACTTTGTTAACTTCTCTAGTCAAACCTATGTAGATAAGACCTTACATGTTTAATACAATGTGTTTAGTTCAGTTCAGTCACTCAGTTGTGTCTGACTCTTTGCCCCCATGAATCGCAGCACGCCAGGCCTCCCTGTCCATCAACAACTCCCGGAGTTCACTCAGACTCATGTCCATGGAGTCAGTGATGCCATCCAGCCATCTCATCCTCTGTCGTCCCCTTCTCCTCCTGCCCCCAATCCCTCCCAGCATCAGAGTCTTTTCCAATGAGTCAACTCTTCACATGAGGTGGCCAAAGTACTGGAGTTTCAGCTTTAGCATCATTCCTTCCAAAGAAATCCCAGGGCTGATCTCCTTCAGAATGGACTGGTTGGATCTCCTTGCAGTCCAAGGGACTCTCAAGAGTCTTCTCCAACACCACAGTTCAAAAGCATCAATTCTTCGGCGCTCAGCTTTCTTCACAGTCCAACTCTCACATCCATACATGACCACAGGAAAAACCATAGCCTTGACTAGACAGACCTTTGTTGGCAAAGTAATGTCTCTGCTTTTGAATATGCTATCTAGGTTGGTCATATTTTATATACAGTAGGCCCCCTACATATGAACCTTCGAGTTGAGAACTTAAAAACATAGGAACATGCATTCACACATCCAATCACATAAGTTAGTTCATGTGTCTGGTGTTAGCTATAAAAGCTGGGTACCTAGGATAACTTTATTGGATGAAAATGTTGGACTTACAAACATGCTCTCAGAATGGAACTTGTTTGTATGTAGGGGACTTACTGTATATAAAATATGAGTTTATATACAAAGAGAGAGAGAACATATCGATATGTTATGCATTAACAGCAGTAACAGCTTTTCCAGGTTTTGCAGTCATATCCATTTAAAAATAATAATAATAATTTTAAAAAGACTATGGAGAGAAGTATGGAGATTCTTTTAAAAACTAGGAATAAAGCTACCATCTGTATCAGTTCAGTCACTCAGTCATGCCCAACTCTTTGCGACCCCATGGACTGCATCACACCAGGCTTCCCTGTCCATCACCAACTCCCGGAGCTTGCTCAAACTAATGTCCATCGAGTCGGTGATGCCATCCAACCATCTCATCCTCTGTCCTCCTCTTCTCCTCCTGCCTTCAGTCTTTTACAGCATCAGGGTCTTTTCCAATGAGTCAGTTCTTCACATCAGGTGGCTAAAGTATTAGAGCTTCAGCTTCAGCATCAGTCCTTCAAATGAATATTCAGGACTGATTTCCTTTAGGATTAATTGGTTTGATCTCCTTGCAGTCCAAGGGACTCTCAAGAGTCTTCTCCAACACCACAATTCAAAAGCATCAATTCTTTGGCCCTCAGCTTTCTTTATAGTCCAACACTCACATCCATACAGGACTACTGGAAAAACCATAGCTTTGACTAGATGGACCTTTGTCAGCAAAGTAATGTCTCTGCTGTTTAACACACTGTCTAGATTTGTCATAGCTTTTCTTCCAAGGAGCATCTTTTAATTTCATGGCTGCAGTCACCATTTGCAGTGATTTTGGAGCCCCCCAGAATAAAGTCTCTCACTGTTTCCATTGTTTTCCCATATATTTTCCATGTACAAAGCTACCATATGACCCAATGGGCATATGAGGAAACCATAATTGAAAAAGACACATGTACCCCAATGTTCATTGCAGCACTATTTACAATAGCCAAGACATGGAAGCAACATAGATGTCCATCAATAGATGAATGGACAAAGAAGTTGTGATACATATCTACAATGGAATATTATTCAGCCATAAAAAGGAATACATTTGAGTCCGTTCTAATGAGGTGGACAAACCTAAAGCCTATTATACAGAGTGAAGTACTTCAGAAAGAAAAAGACCAACATTGTATATTACAGCATATATGTGAAATCTAGGAAGACGGTACTGATGCACCTGTTTACAAGACAGCAGTGAGAATAGAGTTTGGGGTACAGTGAGGGAGAGAAAAAGTGGGATGATTTGAGAGGGTAGCACTAAAACATATACACCACCATATGTAAGGTAGATAGCCAATGGGGATTTGCTGTATGACAAAGGAATCCAAAGCTGGGGCTCTGTGACAACCTAGAAGGGGGGAATGGGGTGGGAGGTGGGAGGGAGGCTTAAGAGGGAGAGGATATGTGTATACCTATGGCTGACTCATGTTGATGTATGGCAGAAGCCATCACAATATAGTAATTATCCTCCAGTTTAAAATGTTTTTAAAAGAAGCATACTGGAAAAACAATGCTGAAACCAAGAGATCCTAGGGAAATAAATGAGACTTGCCTCCATCAATAAATAAACATATAAGACAAAACCCCAGGAAACAGCCAAGTTCTGTTATTGTTGTAGTATCCTGCATTATTTATTAGCTTCTCAATCATCATCTGGAAAGAAAACACTCTAGAATAGAATAGCCTCATTAAAAACAGCTGGAGTGGGGGCGTTGGGAAGGGACTTTCCTGGTGGCTCAGTGGTAAAGAATCCACCTGCCAATGCAGCTCTCACCTGGTCCAAGAAGAATCCACACGCCTCGGGGTAACTAAGCCCATGTGCCAGAACTATTGAGCCTGTGCTCTAGAGCCTAGGAGCTGCGACTACTGGACCCCACATACCCTAGAGCCCCCACTCCACAAGAGAAGCCACTGCAACGAGAAGCCGGCCCACTGCAAGGGTGTGGGCTTCCCTGCTCGCCGCAAATAGGGAAAAGCTCGCACTCACGCGGCAAGAAAGATGTAGCACAGCCAAAAATAAATAGATTAATAAATAAAATTATTAAAAAAATAAAATATAGCTGTAAAAATTATCTTAAAAATAGAGAGAGAGAAAAAAAAAAAAAGCTCTTGGACTTCCCTGGCGGTCCAGTGATTAGGACTCCATGCTTCCACTCCCGGGGGCCTGGGTTCAATCCATGGTCTCGTCAGGGAACTAAGATCCCTCAAGCCACACAGCCAAATAATAATAATATTAATTAACAGCTCTGGTAAAGCATAGTCACTGCTACATAGGTACAAGATATTTTACATTCACAGAGGTAGGATACAGAGCAAGCATGCTCAGTCGTTCAGTTGTGTCCTGGTCTTTGTGACCCTGCGGACTGTAGCCTGCCAGGCTCCTCTGTCCCTGGGATTCTCCAGGCAAGAATACTGGAGTGGGTTGCCATTTCTTACTTCAGGGGCTCTTCCCGACCCAGGGATTGAACTCACATCTCCTGTGGCTCCTGCGTTGTAGGTGGGCTTTTTACCCACTGAGCCACTGGGGAAGCCCGGGGTACGGTACTGTCCCACATTTATAAAACAGAGGATATCATTTTTAAATGCATTATTTGAAACTTGATTCTGCTTTTCCAGCAGAGAGCCCGAAGGATGGCTGTGACACAGCTCTGGCACAGAAATGCACCTTCTCAGATTTCCTTCCTTTAGCAGCACAGTTATAGGTACTCACTGCTCTTCATGAATGTCAGCTAAAATCCATTTAGAAAAACAACACAAAACAACCATTGGATTCATACAAAGATGACTGACTGGAGGCAAGCAAGACTTAGCCTAACTAATATTTTACCAAAGCTGTCATGTCTGAATGGGGAGAGTTTCATGGAAGAAAGGAGATGCCAAGTGGCATCTGAAGAGTCTGAGGCAGAGCAATTAAAGGCTGCCCTTTAGATCCAAAATTAGGCAAAAAAAAAAAAAAAATAGCTGGGGTGCTGATAAAGGTAATGTAATCTGCTGGAGAGCCCTTAATGCCTGGGCAGTGTTATAAAAATTTGTCTGACCAGACTATTGTACTTGTCCAGAATAGAGTTGAAGTCTGGTAAGATCCACTCTAGCCTGGAGAAGATATGTGTCAATCAGTTGGGAACCTTCTAGTTCTGTTGCTTGACTCAGCTGATGCTCATACAATACAGGAATAGTCTGCATATTTGAAGTTTATTGAAAGGCAAGACCCAATTGGCAGGTTCCTGGTGTTGGACAGCTGGAAAGCTGTGGATGGCAGTATGAGGAAGGGTCACAGATGGTGGGGATAGACTGTTATGCATAAAGGTTGGATGAGATCTCTATGGTTGAAGTGAAAACTAAATAATTCCTGAGCCTGGGAAACAGCAGGTCTGGCACCCAGACAGTAGGGCTGGAGGCAGGGGTGCATAAGTAAGTGCTGGAATCAGCTGAACTGAAGTAGGCTGAGAAAACCTGGTTGGAAGCCTTGTTGCTCAGCCAAGTATGTGGGGAGCCAATTGTTCATGTTGGATGACTGAATAATGACTTGGGTCCATATAGAAAGCTGGAATTTGAGCTGCTGCAGACGGAGACACAAAGACTAGTGGACTCTGTTGCTGGGTGAAGAGGGAAGGCTTACAGTTTAATTGTGAAAAATGACTTGTAGGAGGAAGCCTGCTTGTCTGAACTTGTTGGAGTTTCACGTCACAGATATCAGGACGGTCTGAGACGGTTGTATTCACTCCCTGTCTTTCAGCCTCCCCTTCTCTAATATTTTCCTGCCTCTGATACTACAAATATGCTGAAATTTGGCAACATTTTAAAAGAGAACGAACATATGGTTGCTGGGGATGAGGGGAGGATGGGAGGAAGGGATAGTTAGGGAGCTGGGAATGGACATTACACATTGCTATATCTAAAATGGATCACCAACAAGGACCTACTGGACAGCACAGGGAACTCTGCTCAGTGTTATGTGGCAGCCTGAAGGGGAAGGGAGTTGGGGAGAGACAGGATACATGTATATGTGTGGCTGAGTCCCTTTGCTGTCTACCTGAAAGTATCACAACACTGTTAATCAGCTATACTCCAACACAAAATAAAAATTTAATATACAAAATGGGGATTGTAGACATAATAAAAAAATAAAAGCAAACAAAAACCTTCCTTCACTTGGGTCTCTCAGCCCCACTTTGTCTTCCTTATTCCTCCTTTACTGAAACCTGTACTACTCTTCCCACTTCCTCCCCTCCCCAATTCAATTCACTGCAGTCTCTGATCCCCTAATCCACTCCTCAGTTGAAAATCATCAATACCTTCCTATTGCCAAATTCAGTGGGGAGTTTTCTATACTTTTATTATTGATGCACTTGACTCTATTACTCACTCTCTCATTTTTGAAACCATCTACTCCCTCATGACTGTAACACCGTCCTCTCCACGTAGGTATGAGTTTCTGCTTTGGACCCTTTCTCCACCTACCACTTAATCACTGGAGTTTCCTGTCAGTCAGCCCTTGACTAGTACTTTTCCCAATCCACACAGTGCTCTTGGACAATAGCATCCACTGTGGGAATTTTCACTGTCATCTATGTTCAGGCAACTCACAAATCTATACCCCAGCCTGGATTTCCTTTCCGAAATCAGATTTGTGTATTCACTCTGTGCTAGGCATCTCCACTGGGACATTTCACAGGCACCTCAAACTAGACCTGTGTGAAGCTGAACTCATCATCTCCACTCTTATCCCAAACCAGCTCCTCCTGTGACCCCCATTAGTCAATGGCACATCCTCCACCCATCCCAGGTAAGCCAGACACCCGGAGTCATCCTTAACCCCACCCTCCCCTCAGCAATCTGCCTCTAGGATCTGCTCTTTTTATTGCCCTGATTTTTAACATCTGACCCCTCTCCCCTACACCCAGCACCTGCTGATGATGAATTGTGTGGTCATTTATCATCACTCACCTGGACTATTGCAACAGCCTCCTACCTGGATTTCTAGCTCCAGAGATTTCACTCTCATATCCGTTCCCAACATAATTGCTAAAGTGACTGGTCCAAACCCAGATCTGGCCATGTCCCTCTCCTGCTTTAAGACCCCTTGCCTGTAGGATGGAGTTCCAAATTCTTGGTGTGACCTATAAGGCCTCCCATTACGTAGCCGCTATTCACTCTCCAGCATCAGCCCCATCAATCTTTGTCTTGAACATTAACTTTCAGTAATCCCCTGCTCCCATCACATCATTTCATCTTCCAGGAGCATGTACCTCAACTTCACCCACTTGGCTGGGTCATATCCCCCCATTCTTAAAAACAGCTCATCCACTATCTACTCCAAAAAGCATTTTTGCCTTTCATTTGTACTCCTAAATCATTCTGTGCTTACCTCTATCTTAGCTTTTACCCATTATTTTGAAGTTATCTGGTTTTGGCCCTACTTCCCAACACTAAACCAGATTCAAAATGAGGGATTGAAGGATTTGCCTGATGGTCCAGTGGCTAAGATTTCATGCTCCTGAAGCAAGGGGCCTAGATTTGTTCCCTGGTCACGGATCTGGATCCCACAAGCCACAACTAAAGATCCCGCATGCTGCAACTGAGGCCTGGTGCAGCCAAATAAATAAGCAGATTTTTTTAACATATGCATCTTTAAAAAAAGATCAGGAATCGAGTTCTGAGTACTGGTCTTTGTGCCCCTCCATACTGACCACAGTGTCTGACACTTACTTGGCACTCAAATAACAATTATTGAATCAATTGTCACAGCAGGGCAATGAGCCTGGTACAAACAAAAATACTCAGACTCGAATAGCAAGTCACATAGGACTAGTAGGTGGGAGAACAGCAACTTGAAACCAACTCTAAGGCCTGTGCTCCTTCAGGCACAACCTGAAAACCGCAAGCTAAGTGCGGAGATGGAGATGAGAATGGTGGGTCAGGGTACCAGCTAGGAGTGATGCTACATGTGAGCAAACTAGGGAAGGTGGGCACAATTCTGTGGGCAGAAGCATATAGTCCTGAGACCCTGGGCTTGCTGGTTCTAAGGAGAACCCTGATGTGATAAACTGTCTGAGCTGCCAGGTAGATAAATCCAGATGCTGGGCCTGAGGCAGCCAGTGTCCCCACCAACACTCAAGTCTGTGCTTCACGGCCATCTTCTGAGTCCTGCACTTGCCCCCTGTCTCTTAGACACAAGCCTCCAGGAAGTTCCTAGTGTAGATCAAGACAGAGAATATCCAGGGACTTCCCTGGTGGTCCAGTGGCTTATGGCTGCATGCTCTCAATGCTGGCAGCCCAGGTTCAAACCCTGATCAGGGAACTAGAGCCCAGTCTGCAACTAAGAGTTCACATGCCACTACTAACGATCCAGCCTGCCTCAACTAAGACCTGGCACAGCCAAATAAATAAATACAGTTTTTAAGAAAAACTTAAATATGCAAAAATTATGAGAAGATAAATAAAAGTGGACCTGTGCCGTGTCCTTCGCCCTTTCCAAGGGAGGTCGCCATCTCTCCCCACCACTTTCCAGCAGCCTGCACCCACGACCTGAAGCAGAAAGCCACCAACCAAAGGACTCAAGTGGCAGAGGCTGATATAAGCTGAGGAGAGCTCAAGTCCATGACCCCACAGAATGAAGGCCATATTCCGAGACAGCAGTCAACAAGGAGGGCTGTTCAGATCAGATCAGTCGCTCAGTCGTGCCCGACTCTTTGCGACTCCATGAATCACAGCACGCCAGGCCTCCCTGTCCATCACAAACTCCCGGAGTTCACCCAGACTCACGTCCATCGAGTCAGTGATGCCACCCAGCCATCTCATCCTCTGTCGTCCCCTTCTCCTCCTGCCCCCAATCCCTCCCAGCATCAGAGTCTTTTCCAATGAGTCAACTCTTCGCATGAGTGGCCAAAGTACTGGAGTTTCAGCTTTAGCATCATTCCTTCCAAAGAAATCCCAGGGCTGATCTCCTTCAGAATGGACTGGTTGGATATCCTTGCAGTCCAAGGGACTCTCAAGAGTCTTCTCCAACACCACAGTTCAAAAGCATCAATTCTTCAGTGCTCAGCTTTCTTCACAGTCAAACTCTCACATCCATACATGACCACAGGAAAAACCATAGCCTTGACTAGACGAACCTTTGTTTGCAAAGTAATGTCTCTGCTTTTGAATATGCTATCTAGGTTGGTCATAACTTTCCTTCCAAGGAGTAAGTGTCTTTTAATTTCATGGCTGCAATCACCATCTGCAGTGATTTTGGAGCCCCCCAAAATAAAGTCTGACACTGTTTCCACTGTTTCCCCATCTATTTCCCATGAAGTGATGGGACCAGATGCCATGATCTTTGTTTTCTGAATGTTGAGCTTTAAGCCAACTTTTTCACTCTCCTCTTTCACTTTCATCAAGAGGCTTTTTAGTTCCTCTTCACTTTCTGCCATAAGGGTGGTGTCATCTGCATATCTGAGGTGATTGATATTTCTCCCAGCAATCTTGATTCCAGCTTGTGTTCCTTCCAGTCCAGTGTTTCTCATGATGTACTCTGCATGTAAGTTAAATAAGCAGGGTGACAATATACAGCCTTGATGTACTCCTTTTCCTATTTGGAACCAGTCTGTTGTTCCATGTCCAGTTCTAACTGTTGCTTCCTGACCTGCATACAAATTTCTCAAGAGGCAGATCAGGTGGTCTGGTATTCCCATCTCTTTCAGAATTTTCCACAGTTTATTGTGATCCACACAGTCAAAGGCTTTGGCATAGTCAATACAGCAGAAATAGATGTTTTTCTGGAACTCTCTTGCTTTTTCCATGATCCAGCGGATGTTGGCAATTTGATCTCTGGTTCCTCTGCCTTTTCTAAAACCAGCTTGAACATCAGGAAGTTCACGGTTCACATATTGCTGAAGCCTGGCTTGGAGAATTTTGAGCATTACTATACTAGCGTGTGAGATGAGTGCAATTGTGCGGTAGTTTGAGCATTCTTTGGCATTGCCTTTCTTTGGGATTGGAATGAAAATGGACCTTTTCCAGTCCTGTGGGCACTGCTGAGTTTTCCAAATTTGCTGGCATATTGAGTGCAGCACTTTCACAGCATCATCTTTCAGGATTTGGAATAGCTCAACTGGAATTCTATCACCTCCACTAGCTTTGTTCGTAGTGATGCTTTCTAAGGCCCACTTGACTTCACATTCCAGGATGTCTGGCTCTAGGTGAGTGATCACACCATCGTGATTATCTGGGTCATGAAGCTCTTTTTTGTACAGTTCTTCTTGCCATCTCTTCTTAATATCTTCTGCTTCTGTTAGGTCCATACCATTTCTGTCCTTTATCGAGCCCATCTTTGCATGAAATGTTCCTTTGGTATCTCTGATTTTCTTGAAGAGATCTCTAGTCTTTCCCATTCTGTTGTTTTCCTCTATTTCTTTGCATTGATCACTAAGAAAGGCTTTCTTATCTCTCCTTGCTATTCTTTGGAACTCTGCATTCAGATGTTTATATCTTTCCTTTTCTCCTTTGCTTTTCGCTTCTCTTCTTTTCACAGCTATTTGTAAGGCCTCCCCAGACAGCCATTTTGCTTTTTTTGCATTTCTTTTCCATGGGGATGGTCTTGATCCCTGTCTCCTGTACAGTGTCACGAACCTCAGTCCATAGTTCATCAGGCACTCTATCTATCAGATCTAGGCCCTTAAATCTATTTCTCACTTCCACTGTATAATCATAAGGGATTTGATTTAGGTCATACCTGAATGGTCTAGTGGTTTTCCCTACTTTCTTCAATTTCAGTCTGAATTTGGCAATAAGGAGTTCATGATCTGAGCCACAGTCAGCTCCTGGTCTTGTTTTTGCTGACTGTATAGAGCTTCTCCATCTTTGGCTGCAAAGAATATAATCAATCTGACTTTGGTGTTGACCATCTGGTGATGTCCATGTGTAGACATGTCTTCTCTTGTGTTGTTGGAAGAGGGTGTTTGTTATGACCAGTGCATTTTCTTGGCAAAACTCTATTAGTCTTTGCCCTGCTTCGTTCCATATTCCAAGGCCAAATTTGCCTGTTACTCCAGGTGTTTCTTGACTTCCTACTTTTGCATTCCAGTCCCCTATGATAGAAAGGACATCTTTTTTGGGTTAGTTCTAAAAGGTCTTGTAGGTCTTCATAGAACCGTTCAACTTCAGCTTCTTCAGCGTTACTGGTTGGGGCATAGACTTGGATTACTGTGATATTGAATGGTTTGACTTGGAAACGAACAGAGACCATTCTGTCGTTTTTGAGATTGCACCAAAAGGCCCCACACCTGCACGATCAGAACACGGCCCTCCCGACCCTGCAGGATGACTGCCCTGCACCAGGAAGTCACAAGGGCGTGGGGCTGGAACAATACCAGAGAAAGAAAACTAAAAATATCTCTGTTTACAAAGCACAGGAAAAGGCGGCAAAGGGTGTGGATCACAAAGGATGAAGACAGAGCCGTTCCCTGGTAAAATCCACGTCAGACAAAGGCCAAGAGCCCAAATGACCTCATAAGCGAGAACCTAGCAGGTATCCAGGGCAAGAACACCCCGCCCTCTGTCCTCACCGGAATGCCTGGGGGCCAAGCTAGCCTAACACCTGCCCTGGAGGGTTCTAGAGAGCTCGCATCCTGCCTGGGGAAGGAGTCTGGGGTAGCCCCAGCTCTAAACCTTATGTATCATTCACAGATGGAGACTTTTACACTCCACTCCGCATGCTGCTTCTGCTCTGCAGACCAAGATGAAGGTGCTCAGTTTAGGAAGTTTCACAGGAAAAAGAAACTTGCTCTCCATCCTCTTTCCTACTTCTTCCGCCCCCGCCCCCCACCCTGCAGTCAATCAAGCGCAGTTCCACCCCGGCTCAGCTGCGGTGATGAACAGCTCATGACTAGCTAGACAGGCTGTGTCCTAGAACCCGCGTAAAGCACCCACGGCTCTGACTCAAGTGTAGCTGCTCAAGGAGGAGCTCCCCTCTGAAGGAAGTGTGGGCAGCTCCCAGGCCCCACCTTGATGGATTCTCTCCAAGAATAATAACAACTAGGGAAGCAAGACTTTACTGAGTGCCTCTCTGTGCTAGGCATTGTGTGCCACACATATTATCTCATTAAAAAGCTCCCAGCCACCTTAGGACCTGGGTGCTACCATTATCCCCATTTTATGGAGGACGAATTATTAGAGCAATTCAATATATTGTTCTGAGGTCACCTGGATGGCGAATGGCAAATCAGGAAGACAAAAAGCGATCTTTCTTCCCCACTTCAGAAATCCTGCTCTTAACCACCCACACTGAAGGGACCGTCTTCCTTGCCCCCGTGTATAGCTCTTTTTCATTGTATGGACTGACTACGATTTTTCCCTTTTGGTAGCTGCTCAAATTTTCAGAACTTCTTGGTTTCCCATTACAGTTTCCCATATATGAAAATCTTTTTTTTGGACCATTGGAAGTGATACCAGGAGCGTAAGTATTGACTGATCAGTTGAAGCGTTCAGACACCACGGATTTTTGTTGTTTTTGTTTGTTTGTTTAGTTATTTGTCAGTGGTTCCTCTGGGCCTTCGTTGCTGCACACAGACTTGCTTTAGTGGTGGCGAGCAGGGGCTCCTCTTGGTTGTGACGCATACGCTTCCCTTTGCGGCGGCTTCTCTTGTGGCCGAGCACAGGCTCTAGGGTGCACAGGCTTCAGCAGTTGCAGCTCTCAAGCTCTAGGCATGCGGGCTTCAGTAAGCTGTGGTGCACAGGCTAAGTAGCCCCATGTCATATGGGATCTTCTCAGACCAAGGATGGAACCTGTGCCCCCTGCGTTGGCAGGTGGATTCTTAACCATTGGGCCACCACGGAAGTCCACCATGGATGTTTAATAACTGGTATTTATCGGTTGTTATTAAAAGCCACAAATATTTCACATACCAGGTAATCCCTTTCCTCTAGAGCAGGGTTTCACAAGCTCAGCACTGTTGACATGCGGGGCTGGACAACTGTTTGTCGTGGGGGCCATGCTGTGCCTTGTAGAACATTTTGCAGCAGCCTGGCTTCTACTACCAGTAGCACCCCCTTCACTAGCTGTAGCAACAAAAATGCCTCTAGACATTGCCAAATATCCTCCAGGTGGCAAAATCACTCCCAGTTGGGAATTATTGCTCTGGAATAAGCATATGAAGATGATGGCATTTATTCTCTTAGTGTAAAACTGCAAGAAAGCTTATTTCCACCTACGATAAAACGCACTTTTATTACTCATAGTTAATAAGTGTGAGAGTTCCTGAGAAGTGCTTATTAAATAACAGCCCCAGAGCACCAATTTCAGAAGATCAAGATAATGTTTCTGTTATGCCTGAACCAAGTCATTTTCCACTAGTAGAATCTTTTGTAATGGGATGTCAAGCTATGGGAACCCATAACCAAAAAAGGAAAGGCCTGGTTTCAAATCTCAGCTTGTAGTCCCAAATCAATTTTTGTAACAAGATGGAGTAGACATAAATGTTTGTAAATCTCAGCTCCTTCACTTACTAGCTTCTGGTCAATTCACTATCACTGGGTCTCAATTCCTCTAAGAAGGGAGTTGATGGTTCCTAGATTATGGGATCGGAGAAGGCAATGGCACCCCGCTCCAGTACTCTTCCCTGGAGAATCCCATGGACAGAGGAGCCTGGTAGGCTGCAGTCCATGGGGTCGCCAAGAGTCGGACACGACTGAGCGACTTCACTTTCACTTTTCACTTTCATGCATTGGAGAAGGAAATGGCAACCCACTCCAGTGTTCTTGCCTGGAGAATCCCAGGGACGGGGGAGCCTGGTGGGCTGCCATCTATGGGGTCGCACAGAATCAGACACAACTGAAGCGACTTAGCAGCAGCAGTGGCAGCAGCAGCTTATGGGATTGTTGTGACGATTAAATAAAACAGATGGAAAGCAACTATCTACCAAGGTCTGCCTCAAGAGGGCTTCAAAATAATCACTCTTTTCCCTGTCCTCACTTGTCACCAGCTCTTCAGAGCATCATTGTTGTTGTTGTTGTCATTTAATTGCTCAGTCATCTCCAACTCTTTTGTGACGCCATAGGCTGTAATTTGTCAGGCTCCTCCGTCCATGGGATTTCCCAGGCAAGAAAACCAGAGTGGGTTGCCATTTTCTTTTCCACATCTATTTTATCTTTAGGATCCATGTGTTTCATCAGCATTTTTAGATTCTATGTTTTAATTTCAAAGATCATTTTAAAAAATAGCCCTTATAGTTGGGGGAGGATAGATAAATCGGGAGCTTGGGATTAACATATACATACTACTGTATATGGGCTTCCCTGGTGGCTCAGATGGTAAAGAATCTGCCTGTGATGCAGGAGACCAGGGTTCAATCTCTGGGTCAGGAAGATCCCCTGGAGAAGGGAATGTTTACCCACTCCAGTACTCTTGGCTGGAGAATCCCATGAACAAAGGAGCCGGTGGGCTACAGTTCATGGGATTGCAAAGAGTTGGACACAACTGACCAACTAACACTTTCACTTTCATATGTGGGTTTCTCTGGTGGCTCAGCCAGTAAAGAATCTGCCTGCAGTGTGAGAGACCTGGGTTTAATCCCTGGTTTGGAAAGATCCCTGGAGAAGGGAACGGCTACCCACTCCAATATTCTTGCCTGGGAAATTCCATGAACAGAGGAGCCTGGGAGGCTGTACTCCTTGGGGGTCACAAAAGAGTTAGACACAACTAAGTGACTTTCACTACCATATATAAAATAGGTAACCAACAAGGACCTGCTGTATAGCATGGGAAACCCTACTCAATATTTTGTAATAACTTTTGTGGGGAAAGAATTATGTGTGTGTGTGTGTGTGTGTATAAGTTGCTCAGCCACTCCTGACTCTGTGACCCGATGGACTGCAGCCTGCCAGGCTCCTCTATCCATGGAATTCTCAAGGCAAGAACACTGGCATTCCCTTCTCCAGGGGGTCTTCCTGACCTAGGGATTGAACCCAGGTCTCCTGCATTGCAGGCAGATTCTTTACCATCTGAGCCACCAGGAAAGCCTATATATACAACAACCACAATGCTGTATAACTGAAACTAAACAACATTGTAAGTCAACCACACTCCAATAAAAACTTTTAAATAGATTTTATTTAAAAATCTATATGTTTAAAAGTTTAAACATATGTTACTTTTATTTTTTAATATTTCTTTCTTTATTTTATTGTTTGTGTTGGATCTGTTGCTATACACAGGCTTTCTCTAGTTGCAGAGAGCAGGGGCTAATCTCTAGCTGTGGCATGCAGGCTTCTCATTGTGGTGGCTTCTCATTGCAGAGCATAGGCTCTAGGCGAACAGGCTGTCATTGCAGCTCATCAGCTCAGTTGCCTGCGGCATGCAGGGTTTTCCCAGGCCAGGGACTGAACTGGTATCCCTTGCATTGCGTGACAGATTCGTAACCACTGGACAACCAGGGAAGCCCTATATGTTATTTTTAACAAAGCATCTTTGAATTGGTCATTCTTAATTGAAAGATATGTTCAAATAAGACTTGAACTCCTTCAGTTGATGATTCTCAAAGTTCCAGGAAACAGTGCTACAAATAATCTGAAATTATTTTATCAATAACAAGTTGCATGTGACAAAAATGCATTTGTACACAAGGCTAGAAATAGAGCCTATATGTTATCAGGAAAATAGGTACTGTTATTTGTTTTGTTTTTAGGAAAGATAAGAAGCTACAGTATGCAGTAATGATATTTAAAATATTGCCACATTGTATCAAATCAGTACAAAAGGGGGGAAAAAAATCACAGTTCAAAATTAATGGCAGAAGTCAGTAGTGCCTAAGAGAATTAAATGAATTAAAGGATGTCCCTGGGACTCAACTAATGAAATGATATTGAAAAGGGAAAGGTATGGGCTGGATTCAGGTCTGCATTTCAATAGAGTTGTTGTACATTACATGAACACATCATAAACTCTATTGGAGTAGGGGTTTGTCTTATTTCCTCAGTGCCCTGCTGCTACTGCTGCTAAGTCACTTCAGTCGTGTCCGACTGTGTGCGACCCCATAGACGGCAGCCCACTAGGCTCCTCTGTCCCTGGGATTCTCCAGGCAAGAACACTGGAGTGGGTTGCCATTTCCTTCTCCAATGTGTGAAAGAAAAAGTGAAAGTGAAGTTGCTCAGTCATGCCTGACTCTCAAGTGAGCCCATGGACTGCAGCCCAACAAGCTCCTCCATCCATGGGAGTCTCCAGGCAAGAGTACTGGAGTGGGGTGCCATTGCCTTCTCCGCCTCAGTGCCCTAAACAGTACCAAACTCAGATAGACAGTCCACCCAGCATTTCTGAATGATGAGCCTCACCTTCCTCGTAATCATCTTATTCCTTCTACTCTTATTATCCTTATATCCTTAACTTTTTGCTTTTTAAATCTTGTGTTTCTGTTAGCTACCTTAAACCCACATGAATAAAGTAGGATTTTAGAAAATCAATATACCTATTTTCTGTTTCGTTTTTTTTTTTTTTTTGGACTGTGCTGGGTCTTTGTTGAAGCACGTGGGCTTCTCTAGTCATGGCATGTGGGTTCAATAGTGTGAGGGCTTAGTTGCCCCAAGGCATGTGGGATCTTAGTTCCCTGACCAGGGATCTAACCCTCATCCCCTGCAGTGAAAGACAGATTCTTAATCCCTGGACCACCAGGGCAGTCCCTAGAAAATCAACACCCTTTGAAAGAACAGGCTGTCAGGGAATTCTCATATGTGGCATCTTTTTTTGATTTTACCTCTGGAGAGTTGTCTCCATCACTTTCTCATTAGACCACCACACCGAACCACGGCTCATCCTGGGAGTTCCCAGGCATGCCTCACTGATTAAACCATCCTATATCTTTTCACTATTGAGCCTTCCAGTTAAATAGTAGGAACAAGCATTTGAATTTCTTGATAAGTGCTTCATCCTCCAAAGTAATGTTAAAGTCTAATTAATGGAAATTAAGGGCTTTCCTGGTGGCTCAGCGGTAAAGAATCCACCTGAAATGCAGAAGACAAGGGCTTGATTCCTTTGGGTCAGGAAGATACCCTAGAGAAGGAAATGGCAACCCACTCGAGTATTCTTGCCTGGGAAATCCTACGGACAGAGGAGCCTGGCGGGCTACAGTCCATGGGGTCAAAAGAGTCGGACATGACTTAGCAACTAAACAACAAAAATAACAGAAAATAACAGAGAGCCAACTTTTTCCAGAGGTAATTGACCAGGGCTTGCTAAACTCTCCCCAAGCACCTTGCAATGCACCTCCTCTCAGGCAGAGTTCTTGCCTCTCAAAGGAGAAACCAGTAACCAAACCAGGTTCCTTTGTATGATGCTCAGCAAGGTAAATGCTGAGATGATGAGGTTTGCAACAGAAAAATGGCTTATTCATGAAGCAGCCAAATGAGAAGATGGGAGAAGAACTTCGAGATCTGCCTTGTCAAAGTCAAGGGGCTTGAAATATTTACGGGTTAAAGAAGCAGAGTGGTCTTAGGCATTCAGAAAGATGAGTGGAGGCAGGGAAAAGGTCAGGTAATCAGTGTTCTACTCAGGTCCAGTTTTAGAGTCAATGATCCCAAATAGTCTCAGCTGGTTCAAACTGGGCAAGAGCTGATTCCAAATTCCTAGGCTACGTGAACCTATGAGGACACGCAATCAGCAACGAAGTGATTAAAGGCGAGCTTGCGCTTGCTCAAGTAGGGCAGGCTATAAGCAGAAGGAAGTTTTAAGAAGCTTTTCCCTTACCTGCTGTTCTGTAAGATAAGCTCAAGAATTTCTGATAGTCACCAGTTTCTGTTAAAGCTGTGGGGCATGGTTTCAAAGCCATGCTAGCCGGTCACATGAAAAGGATGTCCAAAGCTTCCTCCTCCCCCTGTTGGGGGTGCAGTTTCGAGTTCCTTTTCTGCTGCGGTTTGGGGAGTAGGGAGCGCAGAGTTCTATTCTTGTCTCATTTCAGTCCTTCACCCACCAACGCAGACCACGAAGTGCCCTCAATGCTTTTATTTCTGCCTAAAAAAAATGAATGAAATCAATTTTCAATTGGGGGGAGCTATGGACTCTAATGTTGGAAGGAGGAACTTAAAAGGTTCAGCCTCTCTCTCAATGAGAAAGAGATCTTTGAACACACCCTGAGACAATTTTCCGACTCCTACTTAAATGCCAGCAATCTTGGCTCCTTGCCACATTAACACAACGCATTTTGGAAAGTTATGATGCAGAGTCTTCATAGACCCCTGGTATCCAGCTTTTGGATTCCAGGGACCTAGATAGAATGCTAATTTTTCCAGAGAGGACCAATTTTTTCTCATTTTGCCAAATAAAAACATTGTAAAAAGTAAACAGATGAGTGGGAGAGGGATCTACTATCTGTAATCTACAAGGACCATACTTTCATTTTAAAAAGGACATTTTAATTATAAAATGTCAAAATGCTATAAAATTAGAATTAAAAAGCAGGCTTGTAAATAAATTTTTGTGTTCTCTTTTTAAAGTCTCATCATTTTACTCTCAATTTCTCTCATTCCTTTGACAAGTGTGTGTTGATCAAGACTGTCATCAGCCTGGAATTTGGCGACAACTGAGTATAAGACAGGGATCACTTTTCCCGAAAGCTGTGGGACCTTGAGCAGCTTATTTGATACCCCCAACCCTAATCTCAGCAACTGAAGTTGCAAAGGAGGCCATGTGGCCAAAGTACTGTGCCATTCCAACTGTTCTCTGGACACACAGTTCAGGATTAAAGCCACAGATGTGACCAATAAAAAGTCTCGAGCAAAGATAGAATAATGAACTACTGTAATAGTAAACTTCTCTCCAAATTCTATAAAATGAAAACAGACTGAGCAAGAGTCCTGGATGTCCTGGATGCACACGCCTGGCACATTAAAATTAAAATTAAAACATACTATACCCATCTGTCCCATCTGAATCACATTAAAATTAAAACATACTATACCTTGACTTTGTCCCATCTGAATCTAAAATGCCAAGTAGGAACAAGCAGGTACTAACTAGGCAGCAGAACAGTACAGTGCAGAAACACCCCGCAGGAGCTGGCAGCGGTGGGGTGGAATGGTGTTCTAGGCCCAGATTTGCCACCAAGTCTATAGCCTCAGGCAGGTTTAATCTAAAATGAGGGAGCTAGATTAAAATGATTAGGGCCAGTTCCGCTTGAAAATTCTTAATGTCGTGTACAATAGTTTGTCATCTCTCTGAAAAGAGAGATGTCAGCTTCAGGGAATGAGAGGGGTAGTATACATCTTCTGAGCAACCGACCACTGCTGCTGCTGCTAAGTCACTTCAGTCGTGTCCAACTCTGTGCGACCCCATAGACGGCAGCCCACCGGGCTCCCCCGTCCCTGGGATTCTCCAGGCAAGAACACTGGAGTGGGTTGCCATTTCCTTCTCCAATGCATGAAAGGGAAAAGTGAAAGTGATGTCACTCAGTCGTGTCCGACCCTCAGCAACCCCATGGACTGCAGCCTTCCAGGCTCCTCCATCCATGGGATTTTCCAGGCAAGAGTACTGGAGTGGGGTGCCATTGCCTTCTCCTAAAGCAAAAGATAATATATTCAAAAGCAGAGACATTACTTTGCCAATAAAGGTCCGTCTAGTCAAGGCTATGGTTTTTCCTGTGGTCGTGTATGGACGTAAGAGTTGGACTGTGAAGAAGGCCAAAGAATTGATGCTTTTGAACAGTGGTGTTGGAGAAGACTCTAGAGAGTCTCTTGGACTGCTAGGAGATCCAACCAGTCCATTCTGAAGGAGATCAGCCCTGGGATTTCTTTGGAAGGAATGATGCTGAAGCTGAAGCTCCAGTACTTTGGCCACCTCATGCGAAGAGTTGACTCATTGGAAAAGACTCTGATGCTGGGAGGGATTGGGGGCAAGAGGAGAAGGAGACGACAGAGGATGAGATGGCTGGATGGCATCACTGACTTGATGGACGTGAGTCTGAGTGAACTCCGGGAGTTTGTGATGGACAGGGAGGCCTGGCGTGCTGCGATTCATGGGGTCACAAAGAGTCAGACACGACTGAGTGACTGAACTGAACTGAAAGCAAAAAAATCTATGCTATGGGAGCCTCAAAAACATAACATCCACCACCCTAAACCAAAGAGCCAAAGGGTACAAGCCAGTCAGTCCCTGAATTAACTCATGTTGACTGAAGCACCCACCGTGAGGAAACAGAGGAGAGTAAACATTCTGGGGACTGCCCCCCCTGGCCCCTGGTGGCCCTTTTCTTAGATTTGCACTCTGACCTGCCATCAGTGGCTAAGAACCCCCACTTAAAGAGCATTGGCCATGGCAGGCAGTCACCTGCATTATTTCTTAAACCTTGACACAATCCTGCAAGGCTGGTATTATTTTTTCCACTATATGAATAAGAGAACTGTGGCTTAGACAGTGCTCTTTTTCATAACTTAAGTACAATCCGAGGCTACAAAGAGGTCTGAGGCCCCTCTGACTCCAAAGTCTGTGCTTATACCCCCATGGTGGCCAAACTGCATCCCAAACACCTTTGACACACCCACGACACTGGATCAAAACCCCCAGAAATTCAGGCTGATAATCCCTGCAGTCTGCAGTCGCCAGTGGTTGCTTCTGGTGAATTTCAGGGACCCTCTCCTCAGACTCTGACCTTAGAAGAGCAGCTGCCCTCTCCTCTCTCTGATAGCTCTCCTTTCCAGAGAGACCAGCCAGGTGTTGAAGTGCCCACTTTCTACACCATGAAGCATTTCAGCAGATAAACTCTAGGCAGGTTGACTAGTTTGAGGTGCACAGTAGTCATAGAACCCAGCTTTTTCAACTTTAACAGTTAGTGTAACATTCAATCTGTTCTATGCAGATCAGCTGTTAAACCTCTGCTGTTCAAGGTGTGGCCCATGGATAAGCAACAGTTTGGCTTTATATGGGAGCCTGCTAGAAATGAGGGGTCTCAGGCTCCACACCAGACCCATGAATCAGAAACTGCATGTTAGCAAAATGCTCCATGTGACTTGAATGAATGTTAAAGTTAAAAAACAACAACAACAACAACATTCTTTTAGAATCACCTATGGAGCTTTTTCAGAGAAGGCAATGGCACCCCACTCCAGTACTCTTGCCTAGAAAATCCCATGGATGGAGGAGCCTGGAAGGCTGCAGTCCATGAGGTCCCTGAGGGTTGGACACGACTGAGCGACTTAACTTTCCCTTTTCCCTTTCCTGCATTGGAGAAGGAAATGGCAACCCACTCCAGTGTTCTTGCCTGGAGAATCCCAGGGACGGGGGAGCCCGGTGGGCTGCCGTCTATGGGGTCGCACAGAGTCGGACACGACTGAAGTGACTTAGCAGCATGGAGCTTTTTAAATGTGTGCATGTCCAGGAACTAAGGTCCAAAATTCCAAAGAAAATGGTGGAGGAGAGGGAAGCCCAAAGAAATGTATAATTTTAAAAACTAGTTTTCTTGTGGTCCCTAGTCCTCTGGAAAAATCAAGCCATTTCTGGCTGGAATCAAAGAACAACTTTGTTTGGTCAACAACTGCCCCTGAAGCCAACAGACAGCTCCCTCCTCCCTGGAGGCAATGCTGATAACTTCTACAGGCCCTCTCGGGCTCAGCGCCACATCGCAGTGAATGAGTGGAAGAATTCTGTTTAAATCAGAGCTTTTCTCTGAGTTGTCCCCCATTGCCCCAGTCTTCTGCCCCCAGTTCATAGGGAGGATTAGACTTTTATTTCCCTGTCAACAGCAGGACCCCTGTATTTTCTTTTCTCCAGATTCAGTGCCTTAATCTGGTATAAAGGAAAGAAGAATGGAGGAAAGGAAGGGAGGAAAACAGAGAAGGAGGGAGAGAGGAAGGAAAGAAGGAAGAAAACAAATTAACATGTGTTATACACCTACTGTGAGTCAGACCCATCTCACCCCCCTAAATGGTTTACATATATTTCTCACTTAATATGCATAAAAATACGTAAAATTGGTATTAATGTCTCAATTTTCAGCAGTGGAGACTAAAGTTCACATAGGTTAAAATTCTCCTAACACTAACGTTCTGTCTTAAGAGGAATCTGAATGAACTGGCCTTGCTAAGCACGTCTCTCCCCTTCCCGTTTACTACACTTGCTCACCTTTTTCCTATGACACCTTTCCATGACTTTTCAGTCTTTCCATAAAAACACTCGGGTTTATACCTTAGTCAACATCTCCCGGACTTCCCTGGTGGCTCATGGTAAAGACTCCACCCGCCAAGTGCAAGAGCACGAGACAGAGGTTTGAGCCCTGGTCCAGGAGGATCCCACATGCCGTGGAGCAAGCAAGTCCACGGGCCACAACTGTTGAGCTTGTGCTGTAGAGCCTGGGATCCGTAACTGCTGAGCCCACATACCGCAACTACTGAAGGCCGCGTGTCCCGGCCTGCGCTCCACAGCAGGAGGAGCCACCACACTGCACTGCACACCACAGCTGAGTAAGCCCACGTGCGCAGTGAAGACCCACTGCAGCCGAACCGCAAAATGAATAAAATTATTTTTTTTTTTAATCTCCCTATTACTGGAGGTGTTAGCTAACACTGTGGTAGTAGTCATATAGCAAGATAAAAGTGTTATCAGTATCCTGTACACTTAATTTTTTAAATATTTATTTATTTTTGGCTGCTCTGGGTCTTCGTTGCTTTTGCATGGGCTTTCCCTAGTTGCAGCAAGAGGGGCGGCTGGCTCTTCATTACGGTGCTCAGGCTTCTAATTGCGGTGGCCCCTCTAGTTGCCGAGCGTGGGCTTCAGTCGCTGGGGCACACAGGTTCCGTAGTCGTGGCCCATGGGCTTAGTTGTTCTGTGACGGGTGGAATATTCCCGTACAAGAGAACAAACCTGCATCCCGTGCACTGGCAGGCAGATTCCTATCCACTGAGCCACCAGGGAAGTACCTGTTGTACACTTTACACTTGCACAATGTCATATGTCAATTATGTCTCAATATAGTTGAAAAAAATCACTTGGGTTTACTCATTTCTTCATGTCTTCATTTCCTTGTGATGGCTCCCATGTCACTTCAAACACAGAAATTTGTATACTTTTCTCTTGTTAAAAAGATGAATAAATAAAGTTTGGTCTCATTCTTTCTACTACCCCAACTTGCTTACACAGAATAGTATGTAAAGAAAAGAGTTTACTGAAACATAATTCAGATACCATAAAATTCAATTCAGTGGTTGTTTAGTATATTCACAAGATTTTGAGACTATCCCCATTATCTATCCCAGAACAATTCCATCACCCCAAAGAGAAACCCCAAACCAACTAGCAGTCATTCTCCATTCTCCTTGTCTGCCAGGCTCCTGACAACCACTTTCTATCTCTATGGATCTCTTTACTGATAATGACTAGTTTATTCTCTGTATCTATAGGTGTGTTTCTTTTTTTTTTTTTTTTTTTTAAACAGCAGAAATTTATTTTCTCACAGTTCCTGAAGCTGGAAAGTTCAAGTTTCTGAGAAGGCTCAGGTTCTGGTTAGAGGTCTCTTCTTGGCTTGCAGATAGCCACCTCTGGTTGCTTCTTTCAGTGTTGAAGAGAATGAGAGCTCTGGTGTCTCTTCTTCTTCCAGTTCTATTGGATTAGGGTTCCACCTTTGTGACCTCATTTAACCTTAATTGTCTTCTTAAAGGCCCTAGCTCCTATACAATCCTATGAGGCTTAGAATTTCAACATACAAACTTTGGGGGACACAATTGTGCTTATAGTAGACATTGCAATAATAGAATTGCCCCTTTAATGCTAATACAATTGGATACTAATTCTGCTTAGAAAGCAAAATGCCTCCAACTCATCAAGTCAGGAGGCGCCAGGGAATTGTTGACTATGACAGCTCTCCCATGCTATCTCATTGGATCAAATATTTTACAGCCAAGCTTATAGAAATGTGGTATTATTTTGAATATGAATATGAATACTCAGGTGTGTTTCATTTTATTATTTGTGTTCATTTGTTTTATAGTTCAGATTCCACATATAAATGACAACATACAGTCTTTGTCTTTCTCTGTATGACTTATTTCACTAAATATAATAACCTCTAGGTCCGTACATGTTGTTGCGAATGACAGAATTGGATTCCCTTTCATGTTGGAGTAATAGGCCCTTATGCATGTATGTTTTGTGTGTGTGTACATTTTGGTTTGTTTCCTTTTCCTTAAAAGAAAGATTCCAAAAAATATTGCTACAATTTATGTCAAAGAGTGTTTTGCCTATGTTTTCTTTTAGGACTTTTCCAGGTTTACACTGTGGTCTTTAATCTATTTTGAATTTATGGTTGTATACAGCATGAGAAAATATCCTAATCTCATTCTTTTACATGTAGTTGATTTTTTCCAGCACCACTTATTGAAGAGACTGTCCTTTCCCATTGTCTGTTATTGCCTACTTTGTCATAGATTAATTGACCAAAAGTCATAGATTAATTGACCAAAAGTCATAGATTAATTGAATGTTGAAGTTTGTCCAAATCTTTTTCTGTATCTATTGAGATGATTATATGATTTTTATTCTCTGATCTTTTACTTTTTTAATTTAATTTAATTTTTTATTATTATTTTTTAATTTAAATTTATTTTAATTGGAGGCTAATTACTTTACAATATTGTATTGGCTTTGCCACACATCAACATGAATCTGCCACAGGTATACATGTGTTCCCCATCCTGAACCCCCCTCCCACCTCCCTCCCCGTACCATCCCTCTGGGTCATCCCAGTGCACCAGCCCCAAGCTTCCTGTATCCTGCATCGAACCTGGACTGGCGATAGCTTCATATATGATATTATACATGTTTCAATGCCATTCTCCCAAATCATCCCACCCTCTCCCTCTCCCACAGAGTCCAAAAGACTGTTCTATCCATCTGTGTCTCTTTTGCTGTCTCGTATACAGGGATATTGTTACCATCTTTCTAAATTCCATATATATGCATTAGTATACTGTATTGGTGTTTTTCTTTCTGGCTTACTTCACTCTGTATAATAGGCTCCAGTTTCATCCACCTCATTGGAGCTGATTCAAATGTATTCTTTTTAATGGCTGAATAATACTCCATTTTGTATATGGAGCTTTCTTATCCATTCATCTGTTGATGGACCTTTCAAAGTCTTTTT
Source organism: Bos indicus (assembly GCF_029378745.1). NCBI lineage: Eukaryota > Metazoa > Chordata > Mammalia > Artiodactyla > Bovidae > Bos > Bos indicus. The sequence goes on along the minus strand of NC_091774.1, from coordinate 23,040,912 downwards.
AAAATTCATTTATTTACTGGCTATGCAGGGTCTTCACTGCTGCATGGGCTTTTCTCTAGTTAGAGTGAGCGGGGGCTACTCTTGAGTTGCAGAGCACATGCTTCTCATTGTGGTGGCTTCTCCTGCTGTGGAGCATGGGCTCTAGTGCACGTGGGCTTCAGTAGCTGTGGTGTGAGGGCTTAGCAGTTGTGGCTCCTGGGCTCTACAGCACAGGTTCAATAGTTGTGGCACACAGGCTTAGCTGCTTGGCAGCATGTAAGATCTTCCCAGACCAGGGATCAAACCCATGTCTCATGCATTGGCAGGCAGATTCCTTACCGCTGAGCCACCAGCCCCTATTCTTCAAATTTTTAACGTGGTGTATCACATTGACTGATGTGCAGATATTAAATTATTCTTGCCTCCCTGGGATAAATCCCACTTGACCAAGGTGTATAATCCTTTTAATATTGTTAACATAATGATTTGACTTCCTAATATTTTGTTGAGGATTTTTGTGTCTATGATCATCCGTGATGTGTGTGTGTGTGCTAAGTCACTTCAGTCTTTGTGACCGTGTGGACCATAGCCCGCCAGCCTCTTCTGTCCATGGGATTCTCCAGGCAAGAATACTGGAGTGGGTTCCCATGCCCTTCCCCAGGGGATCTTCCCAACCCAGGGATCAAACCACGTCTCTTATATCTCCTGCATTGGCAGGCATGTTCTTTACCACTAGCACCACCTGGGAAGCTCTCATCCATGATATTTGCCTATAATTTTCTTTTTCTGTGATATCTTTATCAGGTTTCAGTATCAAGGTGATGCTGGCTTTGTTGAATGAGTTCAGTGCAGTTGTCTTGAAATTTTTTGGAATAGTTTAAGAAGGATAAGTAAGTCTTTTCTAAATGTTTGGTAGAATTCACCTGTGAAGCTATCTAGTCCTGGACTTTGGTTTGTTGGGAGTTTTATTTTATTACTGATTCAATATCACTACCTGTAATTGGTCTGTTCATATTTCCTGTTTCATCTTGGTTCAGGCTTGGGAGATTGCACGTTTCTAGGAACTTGCCTATTGATTCTAGGTAGTCCATTTTATTATAGTTATTTTAGTAGTCTCTTAGGCACCGTTGTATTCCTGTGGTGTTGGTTTAACTTCTGCTTTTTATCTGATTTTATTAATTTGGGTCCTCCCTTGGACCCTGGGATCTCTGGGGGCTCCAGGTCTAGTGCCTGTACACCGGAGTGTGGGGACAAGTCCTGCGCCTTCTAGTGGAAGGGCCTTGTCCAGTAGTGGCTCTGGGCTCTGGGGGTATTAAGGCAGCCTGTCTGCTGGTAAGTGGTGCTGTGCCCCACGCCGGGTAGTTGCTTGGCCTGAGGTGTCCCATTATTGGTGTCAAAAGCCTGGTGGGTAGGGCTGAGTCCTGGCACTAATAAGCTAGAGGAAGGATAAAAAAATGACACTTGCAGCACCAGTGTCCTGTGGCAGATCAAGCTCCCAGGAATGGCTGCTGCCAGTGTTTATATCCCTGGGATGAGCCCCAGTTTCCTCTTGCCTCTCCAGGAGACTCTCCAAGATCAGCAGGTGGGTCTGATCCAGGTTCCTTTCCCTGGGTCCTGGAGCATGTGAGATTTTGTATGCACGCTTTAAGAGTGGAATCTCTATTTCCCCCAGCTCTGTAGGTCTCCCAAAAGTAAGCTCTGCTGGCCTTCAAAGCCAAACATTCTAAGGGCTTGTTTTTCCAGTTCAAGACCCCCAGGCTGGCGAGCTTGATGTGGGGCTCAGATCCCTTATTCCTTGTGGAGAACCTCTGAAATTGTCATTATTTTCTCAGGGGGTATGGGTCTTGACAACTTCTCACCTCTTACTTGTCTCCTTGTGGTTCCTTCTCTACGTCTTTACTTGTAGATCTTCTCTGGTAGAAACCCGTCTTTCTCATCAATAGTTGCTGTACAAATAGTTGCAGTTTTGTGTGCCCATGAAAGGAAGTGAGTAGAAGTGGAGTCCTTCTACTCCACCATCTTTCCACACTGTCTTGATTACAATACCTTCATAGTTTTGAACTTGCTAAGTGTGAGTTCTCCAACATTATTGTTGTTAATTGCTTCAAGATCATTTTGGCTTTTATGAGTTCCTTGTTGTAGTTTTCAGTATATAATCTTGCATTTCTTTTCTTAAATGTATTGAATATCTTTACTGAATATCTTCAAGTTTATTGATACTTTCTTCTGCCAGTTAAAATCTGTTCTTAAGTCCTTCTAGTGAATTTTTCCTTTCAGTTTTACTTTTCAACTACAAATTTTCTGTTTGGTTCTTTTTATCATTTCTATCTCTTTACTAATATTCCTTTTTTGTTGAGACATCATTCTTACACTTTTCTTTTATTCTTTAAACATGGCTTCTGTTAGTTCTTTGAACATATTTATAATAATTGAATTAATATTTCTGTCTAGTAAATCCAACATCTGGACTTCTTCAAGGATGGTTTCTATTGGCTGGGATTTTTTTTTTTCTATAAACAGAACATACTTTTTATTCATTTGTATGTTTCATAATTTTTTGTTGAAAATTGAACATTTAAAAAAATATAATGTGACCATTGACCATTCTGTACACCCAATTCCCCTCCTTCCTAGGATTTGTTGTAGTTACTGTTGGTTATTATTTGTTGTTGCTGCTGCTGCCTGTTTAGCAACTTTTCTGAATTCATTCTCCAAAGTCAATATTCCTTATTATGTGTGGCCACTGAAGTCTCTGCTCAGTTAGCTGGTTGTTGTTTAGTTGATAAATCCAACTCTTTGCAACCCCATAGACTGTATCCCACCAGGTTCCTCTACCCATGGGATTTCACAGGCGAGAATACTGGAGTGAGTTGTCATTTCCTTCTCCAGGGAATTTTCCCAACCCAGGGATCGAAACTGGGTCTCCTACTTTGCAGGCAGATTCTTTATTACTGAGCCACAGCGGAAGCCCTCAGTTAGCTTAGTGGTCAGTTAATGAATAGACAGAGATTTCCTAAACATCTTGAACCAATAAGTCTCTCAGCCTTTGGCAGCTTCCTCTCAGCTTCCTCTGTGTGCATTTTAAAGCATGAATTCACTGGTCAGATGAGCATTTTACAACTCTGCCTCAGCTGCATTCTTCTTACTCGTGTAGATCCTCAAGGTCAGCCACAGATGAGAGATAAGGGCTTTCTCAGATCTTTCCTGGGCCTGTGCATAGCTCTGTTCATGCAGGTGGACTTTCAGATTCCCAGGGATTTGTCAGAGCTTGCCAAGGCCCCTAGTCAAAACCTCATTCTCCAGTTTTTTCTTTTACATTTTTGCTCAGCTCCTTGTTAGTTGCAACCACTGCCTCAGGCAGCTGCAATGTTAGAAAACTTTCCAATGATAAAGAATTTTAAATAAGAACTCAGAGTAAATAACCCAAAAGTAGGCATTGTTGTGCACGTCACCCAGTCGTGTCCAACTCTTTGTGACCCCAGGGGCTGTAGCCCACCAGACTCCTCTATCCATGGAATTTTCCAGGCAGGAATACTGGAGTGGGTTGCCATTTCCTTTCCCAGGGGATCTTTCTGACCCAGGGGTTGAACTCGTGTCTCCACATTGGCAGGCAGATTCTTCACCACTGTGCTGCCTGGGAAGCCCATATAAGTAGGAATTAAGTGACTCAATAAAGGTCACAAATCAATAGCCTAAAGTAGTCAGGACTCATAACACAAAAGAGAAAACTGAGCTCATAAAAAAAAATTGGTAATATAGCGTCAACATATTTTATTCTTAGTTCTGCATATGACACTGTGTCAGGAAGACACAAAGGATTTTACTGAGTTTACTGGGTTACTGAAAATAGAATATCTTATGTCAAGGGGACAGCAACTCTTTAGCAGTATTTAATGAAACGTTTTGCTCAATATTCCCTCTTTTCAAAAGAAGCTAGGAATCTAGATTTTGTTCCTTATTTTAAAAATAATAAACAGTGCACAGAACAAAGGACATTTCCAGGTTTAGTTCAGACTGATGTTCACCATTTTGGAAACTCTGTAATACTTGGATAAAGTCTATGTTAAAGAGAATATAGAAATATCTGATTTAAATAAATGAAGTTCCAAATACAAGCAATGATCTTCTTAACATATGCACAAAACACCAAAATTTATGTTAACAGCAATACAGCTGAAAGATGGTCAGATTGGGTTTCAGAAAATGTTTTTGCAACTTGATTATATTGCTTAGTAGATATACAGGAACATCATCTACTCATCACTCTTTGATAAGAATAAAGTGACACATGGAAAATGCCTGGGAAGTCATGAAGTACTTTAAAAATTCATAGCATCATAATTAAATTGTATTAATAATATTATTAATTTCTTAAAAAAAAAACTTTCCACTGACTATTTTCAACAAATGTCCTAACAGTAATGTTGTTTGCACAGAGAAAGTTCTGAAAGCTCTGAGAATCCATCTTTACAGACAATTTGCAAATAGGTCACAGAGTGACAACTCTCTGAAAATGAAGCTTTTTGGAGCACTCCAAACCCATTCTTTCCCCTCCCTCTTGACCGCTAGTTTGCTGGCCTTCATGGCTATCACAGTTGCAAGGTTGTTGGTTTCGAAGGCTACCTAAAGAGGTGGGGTGAGAGGGATGGGAACAGGGATGGGAACAAGTTAAAATGTCATGATCTCACTGTGCTTAACGAGATTTAGCCATTTTTCTTAGACAAATGCTCCTCGAATTGCTGCAAGTTTTGGCGATTTCTAGAGTCCTGAAAAAGTTGACTTTGTTTTTGCTTATCACTTTTCTAGAGGAGGGGGTTTTTCAGAGGTCCTTGCTCCACCATTTTGTAAGTGTGTCTCTCAAAGAAACATGTATAAATATCTTTTTGATTCAAGTCTACATTTTTTGTTTTCCTTCTACTCACACAATAGAATACATCTTTCCTCTTCTCTCCTTCAGTGAGTGAATTAAAATCAGAGAAGAGAGATGAAAAAACATATTTTCCGATTTTCTTCAGTAGTTTCCTTGTGTTATAGAGGAAAGTGTTAGGTAGGAGAAAGGTGTTTCTTTCCAAAGAAACAAATATAAATCCATAAGTACAGGCTTTCCAGTTCTGTGATAGTCACAAAATGAACTGGGACAGGAAGATGTGTTCGATTAAGGAGTATTGGAAAGGGTATGTAATATTCTATTAAAAAAAAAAAAGTGCTTTAATGCCTGAGTTTCCTACACAGAGAAGAATGTAGTTTCTACACAGGCCAGGTAGGTTATGATTACTCAACTCCGAATCTCACTTTGCCAGTATTAACTCCTTCCCATAGCTTCCTTCACATATCAGAGGCTGAGGTGAATGAGATGCAAAATAAACCATGATCAGTACATTCCCCTTCTTGAGTGAAACTGGAACTGGTAAAGGGTCACAGAAACTGGGAGAGATTCGTTCCTGGTGATATCTTGGGCCAAATTCCAGAAGCCCAAGGGAGGAGTGGGCAGGACATTTGCATGTATGACATCGCCCGGAAGATCCAGCCCCAGAGCATATAAACAGGTGAGTTGTCGCTTTTACCCAGTTCCGGGCTCAGCAGTTTGCAAGCAGATTGAAACCATGGCAATCCTGAGGTCCCTGCTGCTGCCACTGGGGTTGCTTCTATGCCTCTGGCTTCTGTGTTCTCCGGCCAGCTGTACAAATTCCACTACCAATTGCAAGCCGTTCTTGTCGGTCACCACCAAGAAATCCTCACTAATCCACATCAGCCCAGATATCTATAAGAGCAACACACTCTACACAGGTAAGTAGAAGTCGTTCTCTCTGCTTTCCTTTGTTCTCTGAAGGGAGATCAAGCCAGAATTGCAGGACATACCCCTCCATCCCTGCTCTCAATGACACACACAAAGCGTGTGTCTTTGACCTGGCTGGGACGTCGACTGCAGAAGGGAGAATGAGAATGTGGGAATGGGTGGATTGGGTGGGACGCTTCCTGCATGTCCCCTCTGTGAAGCTGAGCCACGAGAGTCAAGACGCCCCAACACTCAGGTTAAGCAAGTCGCGGCAAGAGCACAACTGTGGCAAGTTCTCTCACTTAAAGTGGACTTAAACTGTCTGTATTTGGGAGGGGGGAGGCATTTTTATTATTTTAAGAAGCAATAATTGCACCTCAGTTTGTGGTCTTTTCCCATCCACTTGATAAAACGATGCCACCATGGATGACTGTGTACTGTGCAACTCCAGGAAACACTGCTCACATTCAGTCTATGGGCAGAACATCCAGTGAGTGAGACATGGGCAGAACATCCAGTGAGTGAGACAGGGAAATCGTTACGCCCCACCCGGTAAATGAGGAGTATGAAGCTGAGAGAAGTTAAATGACTTGCTCAGGGTCTCACAGCTAGTAAGTGGCAGAAGTGCCTCTTGAATCTTAGTCTTTTCATTCTGAATCCAGTGCTTTTCCTTGATGTGCCTAGAACTATTATATAAACATCCCTTTGGGGATCAGTCAGACCTGCAAGTCAAGGCAAGTGCTCTCTAATACAACGTTCATAATAACAATAAATTTAATATGGTTGTTTACATGTACCAATACATTTAGCCCTCACAGTGACCTGCTGGGTAGATGCTGTTGTCATCCCCTGTTTGTAAATGAGAAAACAGGCAGAGATGCCAGGGAATCGCTCAGGTCACAGATCCACTTAAATGATGGATCTGGGATCTGAACTTGAGCTTTCTAGCTTCAGAGACCCTTCTCTTAATCACAACACTGTACAGCTCTCAATTACAGGAGTGAGAGCTGAGACATCTTCCTGTGTTCTGAGTACTGATCTAAGGGGAAACGCTAGTATCATCTGCATTTTACAGATGAGAACTGAGGCACCGGGGAGTTACAGTTTTGTCCAAGGTCACTAGTAGAGTGTACCGCTAATATTTGAACCTAAATCATAGCCACGAGTTGTCCAGCTTTGTCCAGTCAGGCCGTCCAGCTTCAGGGTCTGCCTCCTCATCTACCATGTTACCCTGCCTCTGTTAGAACTCTCACCAGATTTTGCAGAGAACACTGGAGTGGTCCCCACACCCACGGTCCACAGATTCCAGGCTTGAGCAGGAGAATGACTGTCGCCTGCCTCCACACACTCATTCTGGCTAGTCCTTTTTCCTGTTTTTTTCCCCCCTTGGGGACTGTCACTAGGTGCCTCGGCTGTGGCAAGGCTCCCTATGTCTGACTCCCTCAGGCAGCAGATCTTGTTCTAACCAAGGCAGGGAGGATGATCTTGTGATCCAAGATGAGGCCCAGGAGGTGTGGGCTTGTGTACAGGGAAGAGTGGGAGCTTGCATACAGGGAAGGATCTGGGTGGTCAGAGATCTCAGATGTGTGACTTAAGATAACAAACACATCATGAGGTGAGGAATTTTGCTGTTGAAATGGAAGAGAAAGAAACCTATCTTGTGAAGACGCAAAGGGTGTGGGTGGGGCAGTTAGAGGTGGTGGTGGCAGAGAAACCTTCTGAAAGTAGGAACACAGGAGAAAGAAGAATCAAAAGACGATCCGTAAGACGACCCATAAGGGAACGTGTCGGATGAGACGGACATGGCATTTACCGAGGCATCAGGTACCAGAAGCAGAAACTAAGACTCATGAACATCTGCTATGCATCATGCATGTCTCTAAACTTCATCTGATTTCCTCTCTGTCCAGAAATGTGCTAAAGCTTTGTGATAAACTGACTCACTGTAGGAATGATTTAAGTTGAGAGTCAAAATCCTATGCCCTTGGATATGTGATGTATCAGATTCCACACCTGGAATTACACAACAGGCTCCATGATTTCCTTGTGTCATTACAAGATCTCATGGGATTCCCAGGACTTCTGGGAAGACCAAGTGAATGTCCACACAGGCCAAGTGCTTCTCCTTATTTTAATATTGATTTTTTTTTTTTAATTTCAGGGTTTGTGTTAAATGGTTTGGCAGGTTTCAAGGTACAGTTGCAGCTCATGCAACATCATAGAACAGGTTCCCTGGGTCTGCCTTAATATCAGTCAAAGAAATTCGTAAGGCAGTAGCATTTATAATACATTATAATGTGCGGGGTAAGCATCTGCCTCTGTTTTTACTTTGACAGGCAAGAGAAATTTAACTTGCTTGCCTTTTTTCCTGAACCTTCAGCTTTAAGGTACTGTGCAACTCTGGATGCATAACTTTTTAAAAAATCAGTGAGCAGCTACTTCGTGCTTTCCAGGTACCCAGCACTGGATTGCCCAGATCCACAGGAGAAACTACAGTTCTGGTACAAGTCAGAATGTAATTAAGTCCTCAACTCTATAGTTAAAAGCGTACATGATTCAGGAATGAGAGGAAAAGAGAGCAGGATCTTGGAGAGTAAGTGGGGGTAAGATGTGAGGCAAGAAGGAAAATTCCAGGCAGGCACCAGATATGAACAAGGGTGAGCGGCCGGCAAGCCAGGTGCGTCTGCAGAATAGAGGAAGCTTCGCTATCCTAGAGGAGGGGTACAATCCGCAGAGTGAGTGGGGTTACGACAGTCACGAGAGCTGTGTGCTGTGTGTTGGGAACAACAGAACAGAAGCAGAAATACAAAACCAAAAATGTTTAGAGGCTCTAGAAAGAAAAGCACTTTGAAGATTTTGGACAGGTGTGGGTCCTCAGGTGGCAGTCTGAAGGGAGGGGGCCATGGAGGTCAGGAATCTAAATAATACAGAAAACTAGGAGGGATGAAAGGAGGATGTAAGCCAGAGAGAGAGAGAAAGCAGAAGGGCAAAGGCAAGCTCAGAGCCCCCCTCCCTTCCCTCACCCTCCACAACAGGACCAAGACAGGCTTGATGATGACTGGATGACACTGTTGCTCATTAGCATCCACCACCATGCATAGGTATTAAGGACAAATATCAGGTTCTGGCTGAGCAAGTCAGAGCCAGGGGATCTGGCTCAGCAACCTTAACTGGCAAAAACAAACAGAACAGAGAACTGTTTCATGCTAAGAATAAAAATGACAACTTAGCCAACACCCACCAGTACTAAAGTTTTTACATTCCTCTCTTCACTATCCCAAGAACCTTTCAAGATAAAGTATCATGATCTCCACGCAATGAAAGATAATGTCATTGTCCTCATACCTAGAACCAAGCCTAATGCAAAGCATAAATATTTGTGGAGTGAATGATGGACAGAAAAGAAACCAAGGATCAGAGGTGAAGTGACTTGGTCCTAAATGCTAGGGCTAGGATTCAGATCCAGGACTGTCTGCTTTTATCATGCTACATGATCAGTTTTCTTTATTTTGTAAAGGAGAGGCTGTTGAAGGAATTTGGGGTGGTTGGGAGGGCCCTAGAGAATAATACCCTTAGGATTGAGAAACTTGTTCAGAAGGGATCTTCTAAGGGAGGAAATGGACAAACTGAAATATTCTCTTGAAATTCCCTCCCTAATACACTTTGGAATGCTGAAAATAGCATGTGGAATTCACAAGTATCAGTAGCCCACGCCACTGTGGGCACACGCTGGGCTAAGTCAATAGGTAAGATTCACTGAGTAGAGGGGAACAGGGAACCCTGAGTGGTTATTTGATATTAGGTGCTTGGATTAGGGCCTTTGGGTCTCAGAGCCCCACCTCCCTTCCCTCACCCTCCACAGCAGAGACCAAGAACATCAGCATTTCTGGAGCCAGCAAATAGATTTTGTTTGACTAGGCAGTAACAGACCCTTATTTCCTGAAGCACTTCCCAGGAGGCCCACTTGAGCTTTTCAGATACATCTACAGCTTCAATCCCCTCACTTCACTATCGTGCCACCCACCCACCCACAAAGGACAGAACTCTCATCTCGCAGATAGGAACAGGACTCAAGAGGTTAAAAGTCAGCCAGGATCTCATCCCTGGTATGTAGCAAAGCCAGGACCAGAGCACAGGTCTTCTTTTGTCCACCTTTTCCTGTAGAAAACTTGGAAAACACAAAAAAAAGAACTAGGAAGAAAATAAAAATCATCTATAATTGCACAATCAGGAAATCCTCATAGCTAATATTAATGTACTTTCTTCCAGATTTTTTTCAACTTATTTTTTATTTGATAAAAATGGGGCCATACTTTATTTACATACTAATTGTAACTTTCTTTTTTCATATTTAATTTTGATTTTATGACCCCATCTCTCGTCTCACTGCACAGACAGCTGACTGTTTCCTTAATTCCTTCTAGTGTCAACTCAAGTGAGTCATGGTATTATCTCTGTGGTCTTGGAAGCACGGGACCAGAACAAGTCAGTCATTGGCTCCTGGGAAAACCCCAGCGACCATTGTGAAGGCAGAGCTGAGTACTACTTGAAGGGTAATTTCAGCACGCTCTTCAAGGCAAAATGGATGTCTCCTAATTCCACGGACATAACTACAGTCAAGATAAAGTAAGAAATGATCCATAAATGATTTTCTCTGGGGCTTTTACAATTTCATACTGGGTTTGTACAGTTTTATACTGACCTTGGAGGATTCAAAATACAATCCAGATATGATGTGAAGAATTCAGTAGCTGCACGCCTTTTCTGCCTCACCGTTCTTTGTCCTACGTTTTATCTGCAAAAGTTTATACATCACACATACACACACACACACACACAAACACACAAGGTATGCTCAACAAACAGAAAAAAATTGGTGTTAAAGACAAACCCAGAGCTGGAGAGTAGTTAAAGCAAAATGAATGAATGAATGAATGGATAAACACAGATTTTATTTGGGACTATTGCAATAAGAGAAAAGAGAACTCAGTATAGAACCAGTCTCCGTTCTGAATACAACATGGGCAAGTGTGAGTTTATAGCCAAGAAACAGGGTAGAGGGTGAGCGGATGGAAAATCTGTAAGAGGAAACATCAAAACCTGTCAGAGGGACCCTGGCTAAACTGACCTAAAAGGGTTCCTGCTGAAGGCAGGCCAAGGTGATCAGATATCACCTGGGGATAGTAGAGGATGAGGAATTCAATCAGATAATAAGGGTGATCAGATATCAAGGGTGGGAGGTTCTTGCTAAATTGACTTATGAGGAGTCTGGTTAAAGCTGGATTTTACAAGGAAGTGCACAGATGGGTAGGAGAAGGTTCTAGAACCTGACTTAAGTTTGGATTGAGAAAGAACTCATGTCATTGGCACCCAATTTGCTTCAAATTCTCTATATTCCCCTGCTACTTCCACCCAGTGCACTCCTATTAGTCTGGGGCTGACAGAACTCCAGAGCCAGGCAGGGTTGGGGGCAGCAGTAGCAAACGGTTAAAAATAAAGACACTCATCCTGAAATCATCTGGCTACCTTAGCACTGCCCTCTCTGCCAAGCCCTGTGCAGTTGAAGGAGACTTGCTAAACTGAGGATGCAGAGAAGCTGCCTGTAGCCAAGAGCCTGCAGGACGGGTGCTCTTAGCCCCCACTGTTATTGAACCAAACCCTCCACTTGCCTGCTGCAAAATGCAGCCAATGTACTGACACTGGGTGGTGATGAAAGAAAGGATAGTGTTTACTGCAGGCACCGAGGGAGGAAAATGGGTGGCTCAGGCACGAAAGACCTGGTCTGATGGCCCTCAGGGAAGGTCCTTCAAAGGCCATATCTGGGGTGAAGTTTGCAAGGGGCATGACTTTCTTCTGATTCACCAGTGGTAGTGAGGTGACAGAGTGATGTTTCAGAAGTCCTAATCATCAGCCTTCTGATTCCAGACAGTCTGGGGTCTGTGTGCCTGTGGTCAGCATGTAGTTGGCATCCTCCACCTGGGCAGGCGGTGGTCTTAATTTCTGAAGAACAATGCAAAAATACGTGTGATATTGTTATGTATATCCCTTGAAGAGAACTAGGAGTCTGTTTTGTCACTGAAGTATGGTTTCTTGACTGTCTTTCCCTTGTTTCTACCTTTCTTCACTTCCCTAATTAGTAACTGATGGTTCTGCTCTCTGGAACTCAAGGAGGGTCTAGGAAACTAAAGCCTTATTCGACAAACAAGAAGTGGAGGAGTATGGAGGGGGTTTTGTACCAGAGTGGGCCTCCAGGTCCTGCTTGGTTTTAGTCCCCCCTTTTCTTTGATACTACTCAATCCTAAGGGGAATAGGAATAGGGAGAAGTGTCGGCATAAGAAAGAGAATAGAGTTTTGGATAGAGAGGTTAGTCATAAACTCAGCAGGGGATCTCAGGTTTAGCGGGACTCAGTTTCACCACTACACAGAGAATCATTTTTTAAAACATAGATGCATTTTGGAAATGGCTTGCTAGCAGAACGTGTGATGACTGTACAATAAAATTGGCTTCCTAGTGTCCTGCAAAATGAACACAGATTCTGAGGTGAGGCCACCGGGGACTCGCATTACAGTTTAAGAGAAAATTTCTCTCACTCCCAGTAAGGGATTTGTTTTCAGGTTCTCATCAAGGACCAAATGTTGTGAGGTCCCTATACTTTCAGACTGCCCTTTTGTACTGAAAGGGCAAGTCTGACCATCAGGCCATGTCCACTATGTCCAGGCCTTTGTAGACAGTGAGGATGGTCATGTTATCAGGCTTCTCTACCCTCTCCTGCCACACCCTGGGCCTGGTCAAACCTAGCTGTCTCTGGAGCTCTGGAGGGGGTACTGTTATGTCCACAGAGTGACTTGCAAGGGTAGAATCCAAAGGAAGCTGCTACCACCCAGCCTCACAATGACAGCAGCCTTTTAGAAGCCAGCCAGCACCAATGAGGGCAATGAATTTCCTTTCATCCCACCTCCTTAAGTCCTCCACACTTCCTGCAACAATAGATGGTTTGCGAAGTGCACATGCGACGTTGTCTGACAATGCCTTACTGTGCAGTGAGGCTGACGAGGGAAGGGAGGTAGCACCGGGGCTAGAGGAAGCCCACTGTGCTGGGTAGCGCACAAAGGGGAACAGGAGGGAGTTCCTGCGCAGAATGTTACAGTGAGGACTGGGGAGGCAGGGCCTATGCAACAGTAATGACTGAGCTTATACATCACTTCCTCAGAAAGCATTCCCCGAAGCCCCACATCAAGTCCTGCTCCCAGTTTACTTACTCTCATCACTGCCACTGCTTCATCCAAACACGTGTCACAACGGTGACCAATTTACTCGTCAGTCGATTATTTGTTTCAAGTCTTTCTCTCTGAAGGGACTCGAAGTGCCACCAGGGTAAGAACCAGGTTTGCACTGTTCACCACTGTCCCCATAGCATCAAGCATAGGGGTTGGCATGTAGTGCACTCTCTTTAACTGTTAATGCCTGGACAAGATTGTTGTTGTTCAGTCACCAAGTCGTGTCTCACTCTTTGTGACCCCATGCACTGCAGCACGCCAGGCTTCCCTGTCCTTCACTATCTCACCGAATTTGCTCAAACTCATGTCCATCGAGTGGGTGATGCTCTCCAACCATCTCATGGACAAGAGCCTGATATAATAACAGACCCACTGATACTAGAACAACAGACCAAGCTGTACAGATCATTTAACAAACTCTGAGCACCACCTATGATGCTAAGTGTCAGGCGTTGTCGATGACAGAACTGGCCCTTGAGGAGCTGGCCCTCCAGTGTGAGGAGAGGCACACAGCTAGGCTGTGCAGTCTCCCTGCTGCAGACCTATCTGGGTTCATGACAACAGGGAAAAGCAATGTCATAGAGGCTACCGTTGAGTCTGTGGGCAGATGTGCCTGGGACTAGTATTACAAGCAGAAAGACTGGCCTGAACAAAGACTGCACTGTACACCAGCCTGTGCGGAGTACAGGGCGGTGGAGTAGATGGGGGAGAGGAGTGGACATGAGCTCGTCTGGAGTAAGAGGTTCTTAGTCAAGCCAATATAGAGAAGATCACTACTGAATGATCTGCTAGATGTGCTGTAAACTTGTTGTTCAGTCACTAAGTCCTGTATGACTCTTTGCAACCCCATGGATTACAGCATGTCAGGCTTCCCTGTCCCTCACTATCTCCCTGAGTTTGCTCAAACTCATGTCCATTGAGTCAGTAATGCTATCCAACCATCCCATCCTCTGTCACCCCGTTCTCCTCTTGCCCTTAATCTTTCCCAGCATCAGGGTCTTTTCCAAGGAGTCAGTTCTTTACATCAGGTGGCCAGCGTATTGGAGTTTCAGCTTTAGCACCAGTCCCTCCAATGAATATTCAGGAATGATCTCCTATTTAGCATTGACTGGCTTGATCTCCTTGCTGTTCAAGGGACTCTCAACAGTCTTCTCCAACACCATGGTTCAAAAGCATCCATTTGTCAGTGCTCAGCTTTCTTTATGGCCCAACTCTCACATCCATATGTGACTACTGGAAAAACCATAGCTTTGACTAGACGGACCTTTGTTGGCAAAGTGATGTAAATAAAGTGGTATGCTTATAAAGTATGTAAGCACAAAAGGAACTAAGAGGTTGAGGTCCCCTAGGAAGGCAGCCATATGAGCTGAGCTTGTGAATTCCTCACCATTAACTCTCCTCGGTTTGCCCTCCACAGCATCTACACTGTCAATTCCCTGAGAAATGCTGAACTTGATTCCATAACACTGCCGGAAGTTGGTAAGTTCCTCTGCAGCCTATTTACATATCTGGCAGTGAAATCCATCAGCCTGGAAAACAATCTTGTGGGTGCCCTAGAAAAAAAAAAGAGTCTACTTGTGCATTACCCAGATACCAGCTGAGTCTTTCAGCACCTTGAGATCTCATAAGATAAACTCAACCCTGTGCCCTGTGGGAAACGACAGCCAGTTCCAGCGGGCCTTTTATTCTCATGGTCACTTGTGGCTCCAGACTCCAGCTTCCTCAGGAGCTCTTTCCATATCTGCAGGGATATGTTCCTTCCTCAATTTCCGTAATAATCGCCCCTCGCACAAAGCCTTCATAGGTATAGCAGACCCTACTGAAGAGTTTAAGGGAAGAGAAGAGGGATTTGTACAAAGAAGGGCTGATAACAATGAAAACCAATAATGCCACTAGTTCTCAAGGTGGCCTCTGGCCTCCAACACAACCAGGGATTTCCACTTACCTTTACCAGGCTGTCGTCCTCGACTTCAAACCATCGCGAGGCTCCTTGCCCTCTTTCTCTCCTTTCTCTGCCCCGTTCCTTCTCTCTTATCTCTCTCTGGGAAGCTAAAATGAATTCAAGAAACAGGTTCAGAAAAGATAGGTAGCTTGCCAAAGGCTGCACAGAAACTAACGACAAAACCAGGACTCAAATTCCACATCTTGTACTTCTCTCCACTTTTCTTGAACTTACATTAAAACTATAAATACAATCTTTTTTTTTTAATTAAGTTTTAAAACACAAGCTTCAGCCAAGAACAGGAAACATTAGTCTTTCTCAATGCCCAGACAACAGGTCTTCCTCGTGAGCCCTCAAACACTGAAATACATCTAGTATGCTGCCCATTTTCCTGTCAGTCAAGCATTGCAAATGTGGTCAAAGACATATCTGTTTTCCACAACAGATGTTAAAGTGATCATGCCAAATCAAGCTATTTTACAAAAACATTAACTGTTTCTTTGGTGGCTTCCCTTTGTGAAAAGATTGGGATATTATTCTCTTTCCAGGACATTTTCAAAATGAACACTCATATACATACAAGGAAAAGAAAATAAAGTTTGTTTCTAGTCAGGACCCCTTGGTGCTCAGTTCCTCAGTCGTGTCCGACTCTTTGTGACCCTATGGGCTATAGCCCGCCAGGCTCGTCTGTGCATAGAGTTTTTCAGGCAAGAATACTGGAGTGGGTTGCCATTTCCTACTCCAGGGGATCTTCCTGACCCAGAGATTGAACCCATGTCTCATGCGTCTCCTGAACTGGCAGGCTGATTATCACTGAGCCACCTGGAAAGCCCCCCAGAACTCCTTAGCTCCACACTAATAAAATCAAGATTTTGAAAAAATAAGGAAAAGAAAGCATTTGTGTTCAGACTTTTGGCTCAGTGGTGTGCTAGAGAAACATTTGCCCTGAGGAAATGCTAAATGAGATAGACAATGCTACAAAGCTGGAAGGCACTTCCAGGTGAGCAGAATGCAGACAGGTCTGAGCAAATTACTGGGCATTTCCCTCCTCCTTCTTTATAGTCCCTTCCATGGTTCACTCAGACCATTGGAGGTGTCATTGCCAAGCTCCAGCTTTCCAGGAGCAGACAGCCTCCCAGGGATATAGGCCTAGCTTTCTCTGCTTCTTTGCAAGGCAACCTCAGAGAACCAACATGTGGTCAGATCACCGTGAGAATGACCAGTGCTTCAGACACCACGAAAATGGATTCATGGGTTTGGACAGGACTTGTTTACACTTCCTTGAAAGCAGAGTTAGCCATCCTCAGGTCTGGATGGTGTCTAGCTCTTACAACCTTTGAAATTAGCAAAAATTAAATATTTGTACTGATTGATCAAATTTAATATTAAGGACATGAGGACATTTGAGGGCAGACTACTTTCTCAATAGCAAATTCGGTAGTTATATAAGTTCAGTATAAATTCGGTAGTTATATAAGTTCAGTATAAAGTCCTTCTTCCATAGACCTTAAGGTCAGAGTGTTTATTTTTTGATCCTTGACATTCTGTACCCCCTGGCTTCCCTCTCCTCTACACACACTCAACCCTTGAGAAAGGGCCACTGAATTGTGCCTATGAACTCTGGTCCCAGCACTCTCTCACAGTAGCCTCCCTTCTGTAGTGCCCACTCACCACCAAAAAGAGGTTCTGATGCCAGTGTTGTTTTTTTTTTCCCCCAGGGACTGTGACCGTCAAGCACGTCTCAACCAAGCAGGTCATAACGACCCCAACCCACAAACCAACCCCGGCCCCGCCAAAACCAACCACAAACCCACAGAAAACAACCACAAACCACTCCATACCAACCACTAGCCTCCCCAAGCCAACCACAAGCCTCTACACATCCCACCCCAAACTAACCACAACCCACAAAAGCTCAGCCAACAGAGCCTTCCTCTGCCCCGTGAGAGAGGCCATCCAGATCCTGTTCATCTTTCTCATCGGCACACTCCTCTTCTAGAAGGAAGCGGAGGGAATGACTGCTCCTGGCTCTGCTGCATCCTTCTGTGTTCAGTCCCAACCCAGGGCTCTGACCTGTGTGAATGACCTCTGTGAATGATTTGCGCTCTCAGACGTTAAACACTACTGCCACTGCTTCAGATCCAAATGGAGACCTGAGGGTCACCTAGACCCGATCTAGGTGTGACCTGGAATTCTGGCTCCTAACCGAACGTGCTGGCAGCCAGTTCCCTAGCCAATCTAAACTTCTATTTAGATGTGAAACCAGTAGCATCTAAAGGGCAAGAAAATAACAATGTACCGTGTCTGAGTAGCCAAGGATAGTAGAAAGGCATTATTTTCTGTCATACCAAATAGACTGTACCTCAAGCAAGAATAATGAATGTGTTAAATTCAAATATGTCTTTAACGAGTGATTAACTGAAAATACAGAAAATGTCATCTAATCTTATTCACTTATGTGAGCATTAAAAAGAAATCAATGGGTTTAAAATAGATAATTAATAAAGACCAATTGTATAGCACAGGTAGCTCGACTCAATATACCATAGTGACCTATAAGGGAAAAGAATCTTAAAAAGAGTGGATACATGTATATGTAAAACTGATTCACTTTGCTATACACCTGAAACTAACACATTTTAAATCAACTATATGCCAATAAAAATTTTTTTAAAAAAAACCAATGGAATGGTGAGAGTACGTGTTTTTAAGGCCAGATATAAGAGTAAAATTTTAATTTTTCTCAGGTGCAATTTGGTCATTTTTCCCCTCCTGGTAATTTCCACTAAACAAAAGGGCAGAATATTTATAATACTCATAATGTAATATAAAGCCAAAAGAAAGCATGGCATTTCCAATAAAAAGCAACCCCATTTTCTTTTAAAAGTCATGCTAAATTCCAGGATGCCAACATTCAGTGACTGGGTGCCAGCTTCCAGCTGGCCTTTCTCAGGGACCGCTTCTGTCAGTCTCTTCTTTTCCCTGTGAATAGGGCATACTTTCCCATTTTGTATGTCTTTAATTTTTGTCAAAAACAACATTTTGAATATTACAACGTGGTAACTCTGGAAACCAGATTCTGCCTTCCCATCAGGGAATGTTGTTAAGGGCTGCAATTATCCATTTGTCTAGTAACTTTTCTACACTGATTTTGCAAAGACCGTGTTCCTTGTTGAATGTGGTCCCTGAAGTCTCTTTTCTGTTATCTCAGTGGCCAGCCAATGACCTGACAGATTTTCATATATGTCAAAATCTAGCAGCCTCTTTCCTCATTAAGCATTCCCCTAACAACTGGAGTTCAGAACAAGTTGACCCTGACAGATTTTGCTAGCTTAAGGAAGGTCTCTCAGTGGAGGGACAAATTCTGTGAGGTCCTTACTCTACCATTTCCTGTGACATCACTTGGTAGCCACTATGAGTATTTGCCAGGCACTGTACTATGCGTTTTATGTGGCATCATCTCTCTTAACCCTCACAACAACCCAAAAGATAGAGCCATTTTACAGAGGAGGACACTCAGGCAGAGAGAGAAAGAAATAACTTTCCCAAAGTCACTCAGTGAACAGGTAGTGAAGCTGGGTTTTGAAGAGTGGGCTACACCACTTCAGAGCCTGCACCTTTACCTAGAACACCTTCAGGGCTCCCTGAGCAGCTCCTACATCACCTGGGATCCCCCAGAATAACTAGCTTCACAGGGTCAAATGACAGGGAGAGGGTGTGGGTGTGTCTCGCTATCATGACAAGCAGGCTGCATGGTCCAGCGATGCTCCTCCAGCCTCCACTTCTCTGCCACCATCTCCAAGATAAGTTGCAGTGAGTGAACCCTAACCCAACAAGCTAGGAATGAATTTCATATTTGTCATTCATCGCCCAACCTGATGCCTCAGCTCAGATTCATTGTGGAAGGTGACAAATACTGGAGCCTCGGCAAAGACACTATCTGAAACTGGAAAATGTTTAGACTCAAAGAAATCTGGTGTAGATGAATTCAGACAAGCAGTACACTGGATTAGGAGACAAGAAACCTATTAATTTCCACTTCTGCCACTAAGTAGAAATGTGACCTTAAAGAAATCACTTTACCTTCTTCTGCCTCAGATTTTTTATCTGTTAGATACAAGGCTGGCCCCCAGGTGATATCTCAGTCCTCCTCCAAGCGTCAATTTTGATTTCTTGGTCACACCCAGACTAGTTCTAAGGGTCTAGTCAGAGATGCCAAGTAGGTGTACCTTATGTCATACCTGACTGATTGGCAGGGGCTGCTGGGAACACTGTTGAGGATTCCAAAGCAAAACCTAGCATCAAAAATTCTTCATATTCAACTAGTGATATCTTCCTGGGGCTCAGGAGGCAGGAAGTGAAGCAGAACCTGCTCCTAGTATTTGCCATTCTTGGTCACTCCTTAAGTGAATCCAGTAAGTGGCAAGCACGTCGCGAGCAGCAGAAGAGTAAAGGAGTATGTACACTCACGGTCTCAGGAATAGCTACTCCTGATCCTCACTAATGGGAAAGTGATACACCAAAAAGAAAAAAAAAAAAAAAAACACAACACAGGCAATGACAAGGAAGCCCACAGTTTGCACTTAATGCACAGAAAGAGATGGACAGTTTATCGCTCCCACCCTCCCTTGCCCAACCTTGCTCTTCCATGTGTGTGCTTTGTTTGCAGCTTCATGGTTTGTAAATTCAATGCATTCTCATCCTGTGTCAGAAACAGTAACTGCCTCCCCATTTAAGGGAAGTGATTATTCATTCTGAGAAAGTAGTAGAAAGAAAATTGTGCTGTGCTGCGCTCAGTCGTGTCTGACTCTTTGCAGCCCTATGGACTTCAGCCTGCCAGGCTTCTCCATCCACGGAATTTTCCAGGCAAGAATACTGGTGTGGGTTGCCATTCCCTACTCCAGGGGATCTTTCTGGACTAGGGATTGAACCTGTATCTCCTGCGTCTCCTGCACTGGCAGTGGATTCTTTATCACTGAGCCACCTGGAAAGCCCAGGAAAGAAAATGAATGTCTTTCAAAGCCCATTACCTCTGAGACCTTCACATCTTCCTAGTTAACAGTCCAACTAGAATATCAACCATCAAGCAAGAAAAAGGTTACAACAGTGAGGACATTTAGACCAAATCTTACTATCAACCCCCACATTATTTTTTAAAGTAAATGTTGAAAATATTATTAAGTAAAATTATATTATTTCATAAGAGAGGTTGTTTTGGCAATTGTCTTAAAGGATAAATTCTGAAGCCAGACTGCATGGCTCAATTTCATTTTATCACTTATTAGTTGTGGGACTTCATATAAGTTACTTTTCTGTACCTTGGTTTCTTCATTTCTAAAATATAGAGAAAAATAGTAGCTGCCTACTGGTTGTTATGGAGATTAAATCAGTTAATATATATAAAGCAGCCAGAATAGCATCTGGCACAAAGCAAGTACTATATAATAATTTAATGCCACAAAGGGTATCACAAATAGTACACTGATGTACAAGAAAGCCAAGTATTATAACAATATGATATGTGAAAATGGTGCCCATAACAAGGACTAAAATTTCTAATTTGTAACTGTTAAAAGACATGGCTTATGTCTGACTTTTCACCATCTTTCTTCCTCCAGCCTCATCTTCACCTCCACCCCCCAGGCTTCTAAGTAGAATGTCTTCTAGCTTTCTGGATCAGCTCCTAGGCTCTCTCTTCTTGTAAAGAATCCAAATAATGGCTAAAAGAGTTAAATTATCCTAAATAATAGAAATCTGGATAAAGGGAGAGGGTGGGGGAAGAGAAAGCAAAGACAAAGTTTGGGTCAAGTATTGTAGGGCCTGAGACAGAAAGCTTTGGAGCCTCTATGGACTAAAAGTAGAGGCTAGGGGATATGCCCCTGGCATCACGCTCTTGGTTACAAAGTGGTTCTAGTAATGTCCTTCAAGAGATACAAGTGAAAATCAGAAATACTTTACTTCTGATTGCTGGACTGTTTGTTTAAATGTGGCACAGCACTGAAATCAGGACATAAGGACCACCGCCCACCCTGCTTTTATGTAAGTTACATCCATATATATAGATAAAGTTAAATGTATATACCTGATATAACTGGGAAGTAATTTAACATATGCAAAAATATCTGCATATTTATCGATGCATACATATATATAACCTATATGTAAAAATAACTTTAGATTCAGATGCTTGAGTCCAACAAACTCAAAAAGTCTTTGGCTAAAATAAAATGTGTAGATAAAGCACATGCAAAGAGTTTGGGATTCTTTTTGAAAGTTGTTGAATCAGTTTTTCCTTTTTTTTTTTTCAATCCAAACCAATCTAGGTTCAAATTCCAGCTCTTCTACTCACTAAGTCACTTTGAACAAGACTCGATCTATTTAAACCTCAGATTCCTCACGGTAAATTGGGGCTGACTCCTACCTTACAGGGCCTGATGAGTGAGACACTGGACACATTGTGGCTGACATAATGCTAATTCACAATAAATCAATCAACACAAAAAACCTGTTAGTTAACTACACAGACACCAACACAACCTCAACTGAACGGATGGACGATGTTATACCCCACAATCTGGTTAGGTTGCATTTTTCCTTTTCTAAACATAGTTTTCTCCTTCACGAGAGGAGCCTTGATGTTCCCCCAGTACTGCTTTTAGGGAATTACTGAAAGTTATTATGGCAACAAATTGAGCCTGTTTGCCAAAAAACACATATTGCCTCAGTGTTGCCATGGATCTGTTAGCTCTATACTCCACAAGGAACCCTGTTCCTAGGGGCTAAACAGATGAAATGATAAAAGGCATTCTTTGCAAAACCAGCTAAACCTCACTGCCTAGAGTAAACCCACTCCCCACTAGCCAGGACAATAACTACCCACCAATCTTCACTGTCTATCCTACCATAAAGGGAATACCCTAGTGATCCCGAGTGAGGGTGCTAAGCAATTTACTAAAAGACCCTTGATTCAGAATTCTAGCTTCTCTGTACTTAAATCAGTAGCTGAGGACTAAAACAAATGTTAAACCACAAATGGAAATGGAAAATCCCCAAGAAGACAAAGTTAGCCATATAAACAAGTTTGGAGGAAGAGAGGGGACTCTGAAGGAGAAATTAAAAATTCACTTTTGGAAATGTAAGTTTGAGATGTCCACAAGACATCCAACTACCCATATGTGGTTCTATCTGTGGAAATAAAAACTTTAATAAGTAAAAGCCCTCACTAGCTCTATTTCTTCAGGTTGTCCCCAGGACAGTGCTCACATTCATTAAGACATTTGTGAAAAGTGAAAAAGGGGTTTTTAATTTAATTCTTTTTTTTGGCCTGTACTGCACCGCTATGGAGAAGGCAATGGCACCCCACTCCAGTACTCTTGCCTGGAAAATCCCATGGATGGAGGAGCCTGGTAGGCTGCAGTCCATGGGGTCGCTGAGGATCAGACACAACTGAGTGACTTCACTTTCACTTTTCACTTTTATGCATTGGAGAAGGAAATGGCAACCCACTCCAGTGTTCTTGCCTGGAGAATCCCAGGGACGGGGGAGCCTGGTGGGCTGCTGTCTGTGGGGTTGTACAGAGTCGGACACGACTGAGGTGACTGAGCAGCAGCAGCAGCACAGCTATAGCACCTTAGTTCCCTGAACAGGGATCAAATCTGTGTCCCCTACAATGGACGTGTGGAGTCTAACCACTGGACCACCAGAGAAATCTCCATACTTATTATCGTACAAAATTGGGAATTTTCACTGACTAGTAAATAGTTGTATGAGGGTGAACTTGGGCTTCAGTACTGAGGACTTGTTTCTTGAGTATCTTTAAGAATACATGCCTGACTGATTCTTGTTGATATTTGACAGAAAACCACAAAACTCTGTAAAGCAATTATTCGTCAATTAAAAAAATAAAGTGGCAAAAAAAAAAAAAATCACAATACATGCCTGAAGATGTCATTTCTTTAGCCAACAACCAGGAAAGGAAAAAGAAGGGGAAAGGAATTCTAATTCTCTTTTCCAATGATTAATACTTCTGTCTAGATGATGACAGAATATTGGGAGCAGCAAGTGGGTGGATTTTGAAGGAAGCAAAGCTAACTGATGAAAGCATAACTGCTGCTTTGAAAAATCTTCCAGTGAAAGAATCACTTTACCCTACTTTTGTGGTGAAAGCAGTTCTCTCCAGAGAGATAAGTGTTTATGTGGGGCATTTTCCAAAATGTCTGTCTTGCAACAGAATCTTGTTATATAGTTAAATTGTGTGAAAGTAACAAGGATTTTTCTATATGCAAGGGAGACTAGGAATATCCCAGACGTAACAAAAGCAAAATGAGCACAGTCTGCTTCCCATCTTTAAGACAATTCCATTTCCAGGAAGAATGTAAAAGGTTGCGGTTTAAAAAATAAAAAGGACACTTATCACAGATTTTTTTTCACTCTTGTGAAGTGAAATATACTTTATTCCCCTGGGATCAAACAGGGCATGATACGCACTCTGTGCCGACCTGCTCAGCCTCACCTCCTGCTAGTCTTGGTAACACTTACACACTAGACGTTGTTTAATACCCTCCTCCCCATGAGTGTGACGTGGATCTGGGGACTTGCTTCTAAGGAGCAAAAACACATAAAAGTGATTAGGTTACAAGACACTGGCGTCCATCCTGCTGGTGCTCACTCTCTCACTCACACTCCCCCACTTGGCTCCATCCCTGATTCGCTCCTCACCCTCGCTGGTACTCTCCCTTGCCTTCTCACTCACTCATCCTGATGAAGCAAGGTGCTCTATGAAGAGGCCTACAGGGCAAGAAAGGGAGGGAGGAATGGAGACCTGAGTCCAGAGGAACTGAATCCTGCCAACAACACTTGAGTGAGCAAGGAGGCTGATCGTTCCCAGTCAAGCTTTGAAATGCCTGCAGCCTTATGAGTGACTCTGAGCGAGGGGTCCTAGCTAAGCCACATCCAGGTTTCTGGCACGTGAACAATGTGAGATAATAAATGTGTGCTGGTAAGCTCCTATGTTTGGAGTAATGTGTTATGTGGCAGTTGATAACTAGTATGGTCACCCCACAGGGTGGTTATAAGGGGAAACAGAGGTAATGTAAGAAGTATTAGCAAAATGCCTGACACCACAGTAAGCACATACATCAGTTCCAAACTTCTCCAGCCACTCCATTTCCATGGCCACCATCACACTCATGACACTGTCACCTTATAACCAAAATAGCCTGTTTGTGGCTTCTCATATATATATTGTACATCTGCTTTAATTGTTAAAGAAAAGGGTGTAGTGATCACAAGAATATCCATATTAAAAATAAAGATTAAATACCTCTCTTCCTGGGACACCAATGCTGATCCTTCTTCAATGATAAGATCCCTTCCCGGGTGCCTAGGTCATACTGACTCGCTGTGTATGTGCTGATCTGGTTTTTTTGAAACCAGTAAGGAATGTACCCCTGACTTGTTTGGTGTTCTTTATTCTGACAAGACATAAAACTGTGCTGAAAACCGTGCTTCTCTGGAACAGTTCCTCAGAGTTATCTAGAGGCAGTCTTCTGGACTATGGTCCTCAGTTTGGCTCAAATGAAACTTTTTCATATTCCTATTATGGATTGTCTATTGACTATTTTCATCAATGCCCTTAAAGAATAAAAATCAAACTGATATTCAAGGATCCTCCAGTTGCCCCCATTCTGTATCTCCAAGCTGACTTCCCAATGACCCTCTCACACTGCATCACCATTCAATCAAGATTAACCTATTTGGAGACAAACTTAAGATATCAGAGGAGTAAGATGGGGAGAGCAACTTCCCCTCCACAGATACATCAAGAATTCCTCAGCATGTGGAACAGCTTCTACAGAATACCACCTGAACACGGACAGAAGATCCCAGACTTCCAAAAAGGCAAGCCAATCTCCTCAAAATGAAGTAGGGCAAAAGATAAAGATTAAAAAGAGAGAGAGAGAAAGGATTTCGGGATGGGGACCTGTGCCTCGGGGACAGAGACGTGAAGGAGGAAAAGTTTCTGCACACTCGGGAACTCCCTCACAGGCAGGGACAGGGGAGAGAGAGCTTCAGAACCTCAGAGGGGAATGCAACAACAGATGCTCAGAAAGCAGAACGGAGAGAATTCAGCCCTGAGATTGCTGCCGAGCAGCACATCCCAGCTGAGAAGCGGCTTACAGGGCCTCGCGGCAGAGAGAAAGGGCTGGGTACTCAGGCTCAGGCTTCAAGGGTCGGACCCCCGGGAGAGGACCAGGGTTGGCTGCTGTGAAGATCTTCTCAAAGGGCTGGTACAACACAGCTGGGGGAGTCCAGGAGAAAGCCCGGGCCTCCCAGAGAGGCATATGCATCACTGCTGTGGGAACGCTCTAGCTCTGCGCGGGTGCAGGACGCAGGACCCTTGCCCTCGGGAGAGCCATCGGGGGACAAGCCGGCTGCGGCCTGTAGCTCCAGAGGTAGAAAAGCCGCCGCCAGTGCCAGAGGTCAGGAGGACCCTGCAGTCTCCACCACCGAGCTGTGAGCTGGCACAGGGGTCACTGCCCACATCTTCCTGAGCAGCCTGGAGCTGCCCAGAGGCCCACAACCCGACACCACCGCCCTGGGGAAGTGCACATCTGCCCCTGCCTGGGACAACCTCCCAGGTCCAGGCCCCGCGACACTCCCTACACACCCTAGCTGTGTCCTGAGGGCCACCTACAGGCAGAGGCAGACCCCAAACCAAAACTGAACACCAGGAGCAGCGTGAGCCAGAGAGAAGGGAAAAGCGCCCCTGCAGCCACAGGTGCAGGGGATGATATCCCCACGATCAGCCTGAGACTGTGGGCTTCAGGGGCAACTGTGGACCTTAGGAGCAAGTACAAGCTGGAGTGGGGGCTTCCCTGGTGGCTCAGTGGTAAAGAATCTGCTGCTAATGCAGGAGACTCTGGGTTTCGGAAGATCCCTAGGTTGGGAAGATCCCCCAGAGGAGGAAATGGCAACGCACTCCACTATTCTTGCCTGGAAAATCCCAAGGACAGAGGAGCCTGGTGGGCTACAGTCCAAGGGGTTGCAAAGAGTTAGACACAACTTAGAGACTAAAGATCACCACCACCATAAGCTGGAGTAAGGCAAGATCTGGAAAAGTTGGCTTAAAGCTCAACATTCAGAAAACGAAGATCATGGCATCTGGTCCCATCACTTCATGGGAAATAGATGGGGAAACAGTGGAAACAGTGTCAGACTTTATTTTTCTGGGCTCCAAAATCACTGCAGATGTTGACTGCAGCCATGAAATTCAAAGATGCTTACTCCTTGGAAGGAAAGTTATGACCAACCTAGATAGCATATTCAAAAGCAGAGACATTACTTTGCCAACAAAGCTTCATCTAGTCAAGGCTATGGTTTTTCCTGTGGTCATGTATGGATGTGACAGTTGGATTGTGAAGAAGGCTGAGCGCCAAAGAATTGATGCTTTTGAACTGTGGTGTTGGAGAAGACTCTTGAGAGTCCCTTGGACTGCAAGGAGATCCAACCAGTCAATTCTGAAGGAGATCAGCCCTGGGATTTCTTTAGAAGGAATGATGCTAAAGCTGAAACTCCAGTACTTTGGCCACCTCATGTGAAGAGTTGACTCACTGGAAAAGACTCTGATGCTGGGAGGGATTGGGGGCAGGAGGAGAAGGGGACGACAGAGGATGAGATGGCTGGATGGCATCACTGACTCCATGGACATGAGTCTGAGTGAACTCCGGGAGTTGGTGACGGACAGGGAGGGCTGGCGTGCTGCGATTCATGGGGTCGCAAAGAGTCGGACACGACTGAGCAACTGATCTGATCTGATCTGATTTGAGTCTGAGCTGATTCCACACTGCCAACAACAGGACCAGAGACCTTCCTAGAAATATTGGAGGACTTTTTGAGTAGGCAGAGGGACTGCAGAAACCTGTGTGGAGAGGAAATGAAAGAATCACAAGGTCATTATTTCACTACCACTCTCTCTATATATATATTCCTATTTCTTCTTTTTTCTTTTTCATATTCTCATTTTATTCTCTCTATATTATTCCTTTATTTTTCATAACCTACTTTTCCCATTTTTAAAGCATCTTCTTTTTAAATTCATTTTTTCCTTCTTTTACAGTACCACTTAGTTATATTGCATTTTTAAATGTTTTTGATTTTGTATATTTGCTAGTCTAGTTTTTAAGTATTCATTTTCACTTAGGGATTTGTTTATTGACTTGATTCCTCTCTTTTTTTTTTTTTTGACTCCTGTTTTTATTCTTTTTTTTCCCTCTTTTTTCTTTATAAGTGTCTGAGTTTCTTTAGGTGTTCTTGGCTGTTGGGTGTTGCTCTCTCCATCAGTCTTGGAGTTTTTTCTTCTGTGCTGTGTGGCTTGTGAAGTCCTGTTGCTACAGTAAGGGGTCAGGCCTGAACCCCAAGGTAAGAGACCCAAGTCCAGAACTTTGGACCACCAGGGAAGTCCCAATTCCATTGGGAGAGAGCTCTCCCAAAGGCCTCCATTTCAAAACTAAGACCAAGCCCCACCCAAAGGCCAACAAGCTCCAGGGCCAGATGCCTCATGCCAAATCTTTAGCAAAACAGTAACCCAACCCTGCCCATTATCAGAAAAGCTGCCCAAAGCCACATCAAGTCCAGATAACCCAAAACATACTACTGGACACAGCACTGCCCTTCAGAGAGACACATCCGACTCCATTCATCAGATCACAGGTACAAGTCCCCCAAACAAGGAAACTTTCACAAGGCATTTGTCCAAGCCCACTCATGGGGGGCAGACTCCACATTTGAGAGGAACTAAAACCTTCCAGCCTGCAGAAGGGAGACACCAAATACAGTAAATTAAACAAAATGAAAAAACAGACAAACATGCAGCAGATGAAGGAACATAGTAAAAATCCATACGATAAAACAAATGAAGAGGAAATAAGCATTCTACCTGAAAAAGAATTCTAAGTAATGATAGTAAAGATGATCCAAAGTCTTGGAAATACAACAGAGGCACAGATAAATAGACTGGAGGCAGGGATCGAGGAGATACAAGAAATGTTTAACAAGAACCTAAATGAATTAAAGACTAAACAATCAGCAATGAACAACACAATAGCTGAGATTAAAAATACACTAGAGGGAACCAATAGCAGAATAACTGAGGCAGAAGAGTGGATAAATGAGCTGGAAAATTGAATGCTGGAAGTAACTGAAGCAGAGGAGAATAAAGAAAAAAGAATAAAAAGAAATGAGGACGGTCTCAGAGACCTCTGGAATAATACCAACATTCCAATTATAGGAGTCCCAGAAGGAGAAGAAAAAAAAGGTATGAGAAAATATTTGAGGCATTATAGTCTAAGACTTCCCTAACAAGGGAAAGGAATAGCCACCTAAATCCAAGAAACCCAGAGAATCCCATATAAGATAAACCCAAAGAGAAGCACACCAAGGCACATATTAAACAAACTAATGAAAATTAAACACAAAGAACAAATACTAAAAGCAGCAAGGGGAAAGCAACAAATAAGATACAAGGGGATGTCCATAAGGCTAACACCTAATCTTTCAAAAGAAACTCTTTAGGCCAGAAGGAAGTGACAGGATATAATTTATTTTTTAATATAAATTTATTTTTTAATTGGAGGCTAATTACTTTACAATATTGTATTGGTTTTGCCATACATTGACATGAATCCACCACAGGTGTACATATATTCCCCATCCTGAACCCCCCTCCCACCTCCCTCCCCATACCATCCCTCTGGGTCATCCCAGTGCACCAGCCCTGAGCACCCCATCTCATGCATCAAACCTGGACTGGCAATTCGTTTCACATATGATAATATACATGTTTCAATGCCATTCTCCCAAATCATCCCACCCTTGCCCTCTCCCACAGAGTCCAAAGGACTGTTCTATACATCTGGGTCTCTTTTGCTGTCTCACATATAGGGTTATCATTACCATCTTTCTAAATTCCATATATATGCGTTAGTATGCTGTATTGGTGTTATCCTTTCTGGCTTACTTCACTCTGTATAATAGGCTCCAGTTTCATCCACTGTCAGGGGATGTTCAACTTTAAGGAATCCAATATGTCTCACTTTTCTTCCTTTGTGTGCCATTTCTCAAGGATTCTCTGTTCCTTATCGGTTCCTATTCTGGGAACAAGTAGAGCTACATACAGTTCTCAGGACTGAGATCATGGGAAAGGGTACCTGCTTGGATTCCTTTCAGTAACTCCCTTCAGTGACTCTTTTCAGCGACAGCGACCTTGTATGTATTAGACTATCCATTTTGTTGCAACTGATGGAATTTCATTCTTTCTAATAGCTGAGGAATCATTTTACTAAAGATATATAAGCTCACATTTCTGCTAATAAAACACCCTTGCTCCACTAGAGACCTGGGTCCCCCGCATCCTTCTTTCTGTCTTCATTCTCTCTGGAGTGTGGAAGCCTGCTTAGCTCACTTTCTTGCCGGGGCTTTCAAGACCTCCTTGAGAGGACACCCTGTGCCTTCATGAGCGGTACGAGTCCTGTGCATGGGCTTTATTGGTTTTCCACGTAACCCGAGAGATACTGCTCTCTCTCTCTCCTTTTCCCTCTTTCTTTTCATCAACTCCGGTCCACCAGGCCCTGGTCTGTAAAGAAGACCACAAGTGGTGCCCAAACAAGGACCTGGAATTCACGGTATTCAGGAAAGAGTGACTGGGACCTATTGAGGTCAGGTAAGTGCAGGGTTATGGGACAAACGGCTGGAAAGCCCCACCATTTTTCTACTTTACTTCATCATATATTTAAAGTTCAAAGATTTTCAGTTTCACGTCAGCAAATAGAGGCTTATCTCCAAATGGTGGAAAACTATCTTGACTGTAATCATTGTAATCATCTTATTCTTGCTGTTTGCTTTTTATATCTGTAACTGTCTAATGAATTTTATATCTAAGAGGTTTGAGGCATTTAAGTTACAAATGATTATTCAAGCTCCTATGATTGCCACAGGCTCTTCCAACTATTACTTGGGGCCCCTAGATCAAAGATCCTCAATATGAGGATAAAGAAAATATATTGTCTCAACAAGTTAGGGTCTACACCCCTTTCCAACAGGAAAAAGTTACAGAATGATTTCTCCACCCCTTTCCCTAACAAGCATATTCTCCTAAAAGCAGGAGGAAATGAAAGAGTTAAAGCTTAAACAGACAGTCCAGGGCTCTATGAAGAGGAAGCAAACATTTTCACTCATGCTTTCCTTAAGCCTTGTGCAACAATGTATCTTGCCAGAAAACTGACCTTTCTTTAGGCCCAGAATTAATACACAGCACAATGTCTTACTCATGGAAATGCTTTATTTAGGCTCTATGTTAATAATTATAATTGTAACAAATCTTGCCTGGGAACTTGTATCTCATGACTTGTACCACGGATTACACAGCAACAGTATATCTTGCCCAGAGATGTTGTCTGGAACCTGTTCTCCCTGGCTAATCTTATGCCAAAGTTATCTCAAAATAGTGTCTTGAGAAAGGGCCTAATGAAGCCTATGCTGATTTTTTAGCTAGGCTAGAAACTGCTATTTCCCATAATGTTATCAAAAAAGAGGTCAAAATACAAAAAAAAAAAAAAAACTACTTACTTATGAAAATACAAATCAGGAATATCAAAGAGCTATCACTTCAATTTATGAGACTGGGACTATTGTTGATTATTTGAAGGCTTATCACCATTTAGGATTAAAAAAAAAAACAAAAACAAAAGCTCAAAAAATACAGATGTTAACTAAAACAATGGCTACTACTTTAAAAAAAAATTGAAACTATTAAAAAACCTCCAAATTTCTGCCCTCATTGCCATAAAGAGATATATTGGGCCAAAAACTATCAATCTAAATATGATGTTTAAAAAATGCCTATTTCAAAAAACTGCAAGCTGGGGACTCCACCAGGTCCCCATCAACAAAAAACAGAGACAAACTCCATCTTTTCCTTCAAACCCTTAACATCCAGCAATGCTCCCATCGATACACCAGCCCTAAATGATTTTCTTCTTTTTCCTTAAACAGTCCCTTCTAAAATACCTACCAGACTTTTTAGACCCCTACCTCCACAAACCTTCGGCCTTTTACTTGGCCGATTTAGCTTGACTTCTAAAAAAATTACTGTTCACCCTGAAATAATTGATTCAGATTATAAAAAAAAATTCAAATTATGATGTCATCTCAGATACTATGACAATTCAAAAAAAGAGAGGCAAAATTTCCCAATTACTTCTTTTACCTTACCTTTCTATTAACTCCTCTAATGACATACAGACAAATGAATTAAAAAATACAGATCAAAAACAATCCTTATGGATATCATTGATATCTAAATATGCCTGACCAAATATAAATATCAAAATTAATGATAAAAGATTTTCTGGTCTCCTTGATACTAGATCCAATATCACTATTATTTCTAAACACTTATGGCTTAAATCTTAGCCTATACAGAAAATTTCTTACCAAATTACAGAAATTTCTCAAACCAAAATACAAGAGTCTATCGAAACATTCAAATTTATTCTGGTGAAGGACCAAAAGGCCAGCCTGCAACATTACAGCCTTATGTGATAAATGCACCCCTTAATCGAATAAAAAAAGATTTACTTATGCTATGACAAATTCAAATATACATTCCACATTTTTCCTAAGGGCCACTGCTCATTTAACAAACAATACAATTATTAAAATAACTTGGAAAAACGACAAACCTATTTGGACAGAGCAATGGCCACTTACAAAAGAGAAATTGGAAACTACAAAGAAACTCATAATAACACAATTGAAATTAAAACATATTGAGGAATCTTATTCCCCTTGGAACTCTCCCATTTTTGTTATAAAAAAGAAATCTAACAAATGACATCTCTTAACAGACCTTAAAAAAGTTAGTGCATCTATGAAACCTATAAATGCATTGCAACAAGGAATTCCATCACCTACCACTGTTCCTCCAAGCTGGCATATTATTATTATAAATTTATGGGATTGCATTTTTAATATACCTTTACACCCTCTAGACCAAGAGAAATTTGCTTTCTCTCTTCCTTATCCTTAATCACACCGGACCTCATAAATGATACCAATGAATTATACTACCTCAAGGAATGATGAATTCTCCTACCATATGTCAATATTATGTAGCCAAACCCTTAAACCTATAAGAAAACAATTTCATGACTTTCTTGTTATTCATTATATAGATGATGTATTGTTTTCAGCTTCATCTGTTTTAAAAACTCAACATATGTTTAATATAACTCAACAATGCTTGAAAGACTCTGGATTAATTATTGCACCTGAAAAAATCTAAACCTCTGTACCTTACCATTACTTAGGGTTTGTTATTAATAGACAACACACTACTCCTCAACTAACACAGATTCATACTGATAAATTATCAACCTTAAATAATTTTCAAAAACTTTTAGATTATATGAATTGGATTAGATCCACCTTGCTGCTGCTTCTAAGTCGCTTCTGTCGTGTCTGGCTCTGTGCAACCCCATAGACGGCAGCCCACCAGGCTCCCCAATCCCTGGGATTCTCCAGGCAAAAACACTAGAGTGGGTTGCCATTTCCTTCTCCAATGTATGAAAGTGAAAAGTGAAAGTGAAATTGCTCAGTCATGTCGGACTCTTCCCAACCCCATGGACTGCAGCCTACCAGGCTCCTCCGTCCATGGGATTTTCCAGGCAAGAGTACTGGAGTGGGGTGCCATCGCCTTCTCCGAGATTCTCCTTAGGCATTGCTAATTATCAACTGACTAACTCTATTTAATACTTTAAAAGGAGATCCCAGTTTAAATAGCCCTCGTTCACTTTCATGAGAGATACAAGTAGAACTCTATTTAATACAAAATAAATTTCAAAAGCAATTTCTTACACATATTAGACTTGATTTACCTCTAAAATTATTTATACTCCCCTCTCTTCATTCCCCCACAAGACTTCTTTCCCAACTAAAACACCCAGTAGAATGGATCTATACCCATTTTAGAGGAACAAAATCACTTACACCCTATCTTGATTTAATCACTTTAATCATTATCAATGAAAGAAATAAAACTAAGACATTAATTGGCTCCAACTGCATAAAATTGTTGTACCTATTAATAAATCTCAGTTCAAAAACACACTACAAACTTCTGCTGATTTCCAAATAGCTTTCTGGAATATTTTAGAAAAATTTCATTTCATTATCCTTCTAACAAGCTGTAGAATTTCTTCAAAAATACTGAATTTATTATCTCTTACATCGTCAGCTCACAGCCTCATGCTGATATTTTCTATATAGATGGGACTAAAACACCAAAGCCTCATTCTAGTCTTTTAAAGAAAGTAAAGTCTTTTATACTAAATTTCATTCTGCTCAACAAAATAAATTATATGCTCTTATTCACGTTATCCACCTACATCCTTACCCCATTAATATAATCTCTGATTCCTTATATTCAGTTTTTGTATTAAAAAATATAAAAACCTCCACTATAAACTCCAATCAACCTGTTATTCAACAACTTTTTTTCAAACTACAATCTACTATTACAAAACACACTTCTCCCATTTATATTACACATATTCAAAGACATTCTTGCCTCCCTGGCCCTATGACTCATGATAATGAACAAGCTGATAAATTTGTTTCTTTTGCTACTCCCAAAAAACAACATGCTTTTTACACAATAATGCTGGCTCCTTACACCATATATGAAAAATTCCATACCACCAAGTTAAAAAATCATTAATAATTGCTCTACTTGTAAACCCTTATACCTTCAACCCATTACACAAGATACCAATCCTCAAAGATTACAACGTAATGAATTATGACAAATGGATATGACTCATTGCCCTGAACTCTCTCCATCTTCTTTCTTACATTTCTATATCGACACAAACTTTTCTTTTACCTGGGCCACACCTCTTCAAGGTGAAACTACACAACACGTTATAATTCATTTATTAACCTGTTTTGCTATAATGAAAACTCCTAATTCTATAAAAACAGACAATGGCCCTGTCTATATTTCTAAACACTTCAAACGATTTTTACAGTCATTTTCTAGTAAACATATTACAGGTATTCCTTATAACCCACAAACATGAGATGTAGTCAAACGACCACATCATACACTAAAACTACAAAATATTTAAAAAGGGAGAATACACAGGAACACTACTATCTTCCTTATCTAAAACAGACTTTACTAGATTCCAACATAAGCTATTCTCTAAACCTATAACTGGTTCCAAATAGGAAAAGGAGTACATCAAGGCTGTATATTGTCACCCTGCTTATTTAACTTATATGCAGAATACATCATGAGAAACGCTGGACTGGAAGAAACACAAGCTGGAATCAAGATTGCCAGGAGAAATATCAATAACCTCAGATATGCAGATGACACCACCCTTATGGCAGAAAGTGAAGAGGAACTAAAAAGCCTCTTGATGAAAGTGAAAATGGAGAGTGGGAAAGTTGGCTTAAAGCTCAACATTCAGAAAACGAAGATCATGGCATCTGGTCCCATCACTTCATGGGAAATAGATGGGGAAACAGTGGAAACAGTATCAGACTTTATTTTTCTGGGCTCCAAAATCACTGCAGATGGTGATTGCAGCCATGAAATTAAATAGTTCCTTGGAAGGAGCCATTTAATTACTCCTTGGAAGGAAAGCTATGACCAACCTAGATAGCATATTCAAAAGCAGAGACATTACTTTGCCAGCAAAGGTCCGTCTAGTCAAGGCTATGGTTTTTCCAGTAGTCATGTATGGATGTGAGAGTTGGACTGTGAAGAAGCCTGAGCGCCAAAGAATTGATGCTTTTGAACTGTGGTGTTGGAGAAGACTCTTGAGAGTCCCTTGGACTGCAAGGAGATCCAACCAGTCCATTCTAAAGGAGTCCACTCCTGGGTGTTCTTTGGAAGGAATGATGCTGAAGCTGAAGCTCCAGTACTTTGGCCACCTCATGCGAAGAGTTGACTCGTTGGAAAAGACCCTGAGGCTGGGAGGGATTGGGGGCAGGAGGAAAGGGGGACGATAGAGGATGCGATGTCTGGATGGCATCGCCGACTTGATGGACGTGAGTTTGAGTGAACTCCGGGAGTTGGTGATGGACAGGGAGGCCTGGTGTGCTGTGATTCATGGGGTTGCAAAGAGTTGGACACGACTGAGCGACTGAACTGAACTGAACTGAAACCTATAACTGTTGTTAATACAGCTTTATTTGTTTTAATTTTTTTTTAATTTGCCACAAGGAAATATCTTAACAAGAGCAGAACATTTTGAGGGATCACAGGATGCCTCTCTTCCTCTGCCCATTTGGTATCAAAATGGGCTAACCAAACAATGGAAGTCTAGGAAACTAATCTTACAGGGAAAGGGGTATACTTGCATTTCTCCAGATGGATCCTACGGAGTCAGTTGGCTCCTTCTTTGGAAGATCCGTGCCCCCCGCCCGGGGAACCACTGGCATTCAAGATAGAGAGGAAAAGGTGAAATTCCTGGAAAGAGGAAGTTCCATTACAAGCCATGGCAGCTTTAGAGATTTCCAAATAGAGCCACGCTCGACGTCATCAACCTCATGATCTCCCTACTTGGGGACAGATTAAAAACTCTTATTAATCAAGCTGAAAATCTGGTTTCTCAACAGGAAATGCCTCGGAATCCAGAGAATATTTTTGTCGCTATGCTTGCTCTGCTTGCTTTTGCTTCCCCCTCTCAGGCTGACTTGATTAATTATACTTATTGGGCTTATATACCTAACCCCCCTTTTATTGCAGATTATAATACGGACAGACATAAGACCAGTCATATCCACTAATGACTCACTACATATGCCTCCTCCTTAGAGCCTGGAGGGCCCCTAATGCCCTGAGGAAGAAGGGAGACTAATTAATATTTCTCTGGGTTATGAAATCTTCCCTTTATGCATGGGCCCAGCAGAATTATGCATAAACATTAGCCAACAAACTTGGGCCTTCATCCTGTCTCCAAATAAGACTTTTGGACATTGCTTGGATTATTTACTGCCCTTTCTTTTTATGAGAACCATATCAACACTACTAAAACTCTAGGAAAAGGACAAGAAACATTATGCAAAGGGTTTATTTATAAGAATTTTAAATATATTCCTGTTCGTTGAGACAGATGTCAAGCCAAATCAGGAAAATTAATGTTTGTGGCCAATTATACCATTGTTGATTGGGGACCCCATGGTATATGGTTATCTGACTGTTCAGATGATATTAATAGTACTGTATGTGATTATACTACTCAAGTAACATGGAAGACTATCAATACTATGATGGAACATTACCATGACAAAGGACTTCTTGGCTGGCTTGATGATGGAATGTCACCTCCTCGCCCTCGAATTGTCCTCAATAAATGGATTGGACCTGAACAATGGGACATTTGGAAATTTGCCATGAACACCAAAGAACTTGTAACTTGGACTGGATATTTCACAGAGACCAGTCATGGTTCTAGTCATTATTCCTTTCATTATAATCATTCATATTACATACAAGCTTGTGTTCCCTTTCCTTTTGTTATAGCTATAGGGAACTTTGATTTAATAAGACTTTATGTTCTGAGACTTATATAGATTGCAAATTGTATACCTGTCTTAATTCCCCTTTTCTTTGAAAAACGAATCCCTTTTGATTCTTCGATATCGATATAGTCTATGACTGCCAATATATCTTCAACGACGCTGAGAAGAGAGTCCCCTGGCAGGACTTGCCTCCCGGTTACTTACTAAATTACTTCAGCGATCTAAACAATTCATTGGATGTCAAATTCTTGGGATTGTGGGATTAATCGCCATTTACACCACTGCTGCTGTTGCCAGCACTGCTCTACAAACCTCAATTCAAATACAAAATTTTACCCAAAATTGGACCAAAGATGCTCATACTATGTGGACCACTCAGGCTCAGATAAATGAGAAAGCTCTAGATAAAATACAGGAAATAAAAATAGCCATCCAATGGGTTGGAGATCAATTAATAGATTTTTAAAAACAGGCTTTGCTAAATGTGATTGGAATTCTACTCAATTTTATATTACCCCTGTTCAGTTCAACTATAGTGCCTATAATTGGGAACAAATCAAATTTCATTTACAACACTTACATTATAATGCTTCCTAAATGTACAATCAGCCTTCTCTAAGAGTTTACCTTCTTCCAACTATCTGAAAACCTTAGCTGAACAGCTAGCTGATAAATTATCTGGGATAGATCCTCAAAGATGGTTTCAAAACATTATCAGTTCAGTTCAGTTCAGTTCAGTCGCTCAGTCGTGTCCGACTCTTTGTGATCCCATGAATTGCAGTGCGCCAAGCCTCCCTGTCCATCACCAACTCCCGGAGTTCACCCAGACTCATGTCCATCGAGTCAGTGATGCCATCCAGCCATCTCATCCTCTGTCATCCCCTTCTCCTCCTGCCCCCAATCTTTGCCAGCATCAGAGTCTTTTCCAATGAGTCAACTCTTCACATGAGGTGGCCAAAGTACTGGAGTTTCAGCTTTAACATCATTCCTTCCAAAGAAATCCCAGGGCTGATCTCCTTCAGAATGGACTGGTTGGATCTCCTTGCAGTCCAAGGGACTCTCAAGAGTCTTCTCCAACACCACAGTTCAAAAGCATCAATTCTTTGGCGCTCAGCCTTCTTCACAGTCCAACTCTCACATCCATACATGACCACAGGAAAAACCATAGCCTTGACTAGATGGACCTTTGTTGGCAAAGTAATGTCTCTGCTTTTCAATATGCTATCTAGGTTGGACATAACTTTCCTTCCAAGGAGTAAGCGTCTTTTAATTTCATGACTGCAGTCACCATCTGCAGTGATTTTGAAGCCCCCCAAAAAATCAAGTCTGACACTGTGTCCACTGTTTCCCCATCTATTTCCCATGAAGTGATGGGGCCAGATGCCATGATCCTCGTTTTCTGAACGTTGAGCTTTAAGCCAACTTTTTCACTCTCCACTTTCACTTTCATCAAGAGGCTTTTTAGTTCCTCTTCACTTTCTGCCATAAGGGTGGTGTCATCTGCATATCTGAGGTGATTGATATTTCTCCCAGCAATCTTGATTCCAGCTTGTGTTCCTTCCAGTCCAGTGTTTCTCATGATGTACTCTGCATATAAGTTAAATAGGCAGGGTGACAATATACAGCCTTGACATATTCCTTTTCCTATTTGGAACCAGTCAGTTGTTCCATGTCCAGTTCTAACTGTTGCTTCCTGACCTGTATATAGGTTTCTCAAGAGGCAGGTCAGGTGGTCTGGTATTCCCATCTCTTTCAGAATTTTCCACAGTTTATTGTGATCCACACAGTCAAAGGCTTTGGCATAGTCAATAAAGCAGAAATAGATGTTTTTCTGGAACTCTCTTGCTTTTTTGATGATGCAGCAGATGTTGGCAATTTGATCTCTGGTTCCTCTGCCCTTTCTAAAACCAGCTTGAACATCAGGAAGTTCACAGCTCACGTATTGCTGAAGCCTGGCTTGGAGAATTTTGAGCATACTTTACTAGCATGTGAGATGAGTGCAATTGTATGGTAGTTTGAGCATTCTTTGGCATTGCCTTTCTTTGGGATTGGGATGAAAACTGACCTTTTCCAGTCCTGTGGCCACTGCTGAGTTTCCCAAATTTGCTGGCATACATAATATTGGATCTGGAGCTGTAACACTGATAATTATCCTGGTGGTTATATTTTCAGTATACCATACCTTTCAACTAAAATTGTTCAAACTAAACAAACTCATTGGGTCAAGACCTTTTTCACTAAAGTATCTACAGTCACCCCCAATTATGAAAAAATTAAAAGGGGTAATTGTCAAGGAATGTTCAACACTAAGGAATCCAATTATGTTGCACTTTTCTTCCTTTGTCTGCCATTTCTCAAGGATTCTCTATTCCTTATCAGTTCCTATTCCAGGAACAAGTAGAGCTGCACGCAGTTCTCAGGACTGAGATCATGGGAAAGGGTACCTGCTTGGATTCCTTTCACTAACCTCCTTCAGTGACATTGCATGTATTAGACTATCCATTTTGTTGCAACTGATGGAATTTCATTCTTTGTAATAGCTGAGGAATCATTTTACTAAAGATATATAAGCCCACATTTCTGCTAATAAAATACCGTTGCACCACTAGAGACCTAGGTCCCCCACGTCCTTCTTTCTGTCTCATTCTCTTCAGAGCGTGGAAGCCTGCCGAACTCACTTTCTCACCCAGGCTTTCAAGACCTCCTTGAGAGGATGCCCTGTGTGTTCGTGAGCAGTAAAACTCCTGTGCATGGGCTTTATTGGTTTTCCACGTAACCCAAGAGATACTGCTCTCTCTCTCTCTCCTTTTCCCTCTTTCTTTTCGTCAATTATGGTCCACCAGGCCTCGGTCTGTAAAGAAGACCACAATCCATCTCACTAGAAGTAATTCAAATGTATTCTTTTTAATGGCTGAGTGATATTCCATTGTGTATATGTATCACAGCTTTCTTATCCATTCATCTGCTGATGGACATATAGGTTGCTTCCATGTCCTGGCTATTATAAACAGTGCTGAGATGAATACTGGGGTACATGTATCTCTTTTGATTCTGGTTTCCTCGGTGTGTATGCCCAGCAGCAGGACTACTGGTTCAAATGGCAGTTCTATTTCCAGTTTTTTAAGGAATCTCCACACTGTTCTCCATAGTAGCTGTACTAGTTTGCATTCCCACCAACAGTGTAAGAGGATTCCCTTTTCTCCACGCCCTCTCCAGCATTTATTGCTTGTAGACTTTTGGATCACAGCCATTCTGACTGGCACGAAATGGTACCTCATTGTGGTTTTGATTTGCATTTCTCTGATAATGAGTGATGTTGAGCATCTTTTCATGTGTTTGTTAGCCATCTGTATGTCTTCTTTGGAGAAATGTCTGTTTAGTTCTTTGGCCCACTTTTTGATTGGGTCATTTATTTTTCTGGAATTGAGCTGCAGGAGTTGCTTGTATATTTTTGAGATTATTTCTTTGTCCATTGCTTCATTTGCTATTATTTTCTCCCATTCTGAAGGCTGTCTTTTCACCTTACTTCTAGTTTCCTTTGTTGTGCAGAAGCTTTTAATTTTAATTAGGTCTCATTTGTTTATTTATGCTTTTATTTCCAATACTCTGGGAGGTGGGTCATAGAGGATCCTGCTGTGATTTATGTCGGAGAGTGTTTTGCCTATGTTTTCCTCTAGGAGTTTTATAGTTTCTGGTCTTACATTTAGATCTTTAATCCATTTTGAGTTTATTTTTGTGTATGGTGTTAGAAAGTGTTCTAGTTTCATTCTTTTACAAGTGGTTGACCAGTTTTCCCAGCACCACTTGTTAAAGAGATTGCCTTTTCTTCATTGTATACTCTTGCCTCCTTTGTCAAAGATAAGGTGTCCATAGGTGCGTGGGTTTATCTCTGGGCTTTCTATTTTGTTCCATTGATCTATATTTCTGTCTTTGTGCCAGTACCATACTGTCTTGATGACTGTGGCTTTGTAGTACAGCCTAAAGTCAGGCAGGTTGATTCCTCCAGTTCCA
The DNA here is from genome assembly GCF_029378745.1 of Bos indicus. Lineage (NCBI taxonomy): Eukaryota > Metazoa > Chordata > Mammalia > Artiodactyla > Bovidae > Bos > Bos indicus. The sequence goes on along the minus strand of NC_091774.1, from coordinate 23,000,335 downwards.
TTCTTCTTTCTCAAGATTGCTTTGGCTATTTGAGGTTTTTTGTATTTCCATACAAATTGTGAAATTATTTGTTCTAGTTCTGGGAAAAATACCATTGCTAGCTTCATAGGGATTGCATTGAATCTATAGATGGCTTTGGGTAGTATACTCATTTTCACTATGTTGATTCTTCCAATCCATGAACACGGTATATTTCTCCATCTGTGTCCTCTTTGATTTCTTTCACCAGTGTTTTATAGTTTTCTATATACAGGTCTTTTGTTTCTTTAGGTAGATATATTCCTAAGTATTTAATTCTTTTCATTGCAGTGGTGAATGGAATTGTTTCCTTAATTTATCTTTCTGTTTTCTCATTGTTAGTGTATAGGAATGCAAGGGATTTCTGTGTGTTAATTTTATATCCTACAACTTTACTGTATTCATTGATTAGCTCTAGTAATTTTCTGGTGGAGTCTTCAGGGTTTTCTATATAGAGGATCATGTCATCTGCAAACGGTGAGAGTTTTATGTCTTCTTTTCCAATTTGGATTCCTTTTCTTTCTTTTTCTGCTCTGATTGCTGTGGCCAAAACTTCCAAAACTATGTTGAATAGTAGTGGTGAGAGTGGGCACCCTTGTCTTGTTCCTGACTTCAGGGGAAATGCTTTCAGTTTTTCACCATGGAGGATGATGTTTGCTGTGGGTTTGTCATATATAGCTTTTACTATGTTGAGTTATGTTCCTTCTATTCCTGCTTTCTGGAAGCTTTTTATCATAAATGGATGTTGAATTTTGTCAAAGGCTTTCTCTGCATCTATTGAGATAATCATATGGTTTATCTTTCAATTTGTTAATGTGGTGTATTACATTGATTGATTTGCGGATATTGAAGAATCCTTGCATGCCTGGGATAAAGCCCACTTGGTCATGATGTATGATCTTTTGAATATGTTGTTAGATTCTGTTTCCTAGAATTTTGTGAAGGATTTTTGCATCTATATTCATCAGTGATATTGGCCTGTAGTTTTCTTTTTTTGTGGCATCTTTGTCAGGTTTTGGTATTAGGGTGATGGTGGACTCATAGAATGAGTTTGGCAGTTTACCTTCCTCTGCAATTTTCTGGAGGAGTTTGAGTAGGATAGGTGTTAGCTCTTCTCTGAGTTTTTGATAGAATTCAGCTGTGAAGCCATCTGGTCCTGGGCTTTTGTTTGCTGGAAGATTTCTGATTACAGTTTCAATTTCCATGCTTGTGATGGGTCTGTTAAGATTTTCTATTTCTTCCTGGTTCAGTTTTGGAAAGTTGTACTTTTCTAAGAATTTGTCCATGTCTTCCAAGTTGCCCATTTTATTGGCATATAGTTGCTGATAGTAGTCTCTTATGATCCTTTGTATTTCTGTGTTGTCTGTTGTGATTTCTCCATTTTCATTTCTAATTTTGTTGACTTGATTCTTCTCCCTTTGTTTCTTGATGAGTCTGGCTAATGGTTTGTCAATTTTATTTATCTTCTCAAAGACACAGCTTTAAGCTTTGTTGATTTTTGCTATGGTCTCTTTTGTTACTTTTGCATTGATTTCTGCCTTAATTTTTAAGATTTCTTTCCTTCTACTAACCCTGGGGTTCTTCATTTCTTCCTTTTCTAGTTGCTTTATGTGTAGAGTTAGGTTATTTATTTGGCTTTTTTTAGGGTGGCAGCTGGGAGGAACTACCCACACCCGAGGCCAGGAGTAGCGGCTGGGAGGAGCAACCCCATGTCTAAGGAGAGGTGGCTGCGTTGGTGCAGGAGGGCCGAGAGGAGCTACTCCACGTTCAAGGTCAGGAGGGGCGGCACTGAGGAGATACCCCTCGTCCAAGGTAAAGAAAGAGCAACAGCTGCACTTTGCTGGAGCAGCCATGAAGAGATACCCCATGTCTAAGGTAAGAGAAACCCAAGTAAGACAGTAGGTGTTGCGAGAGGCATCAGAAGGCAGACACACTGAAACCATAATCACAGAAAACTAGTCAATCTAATCACATGGACCACAGCCTTGTCTAACTCAATGAAAGTAAGCCATGCCCTGTGGGGCCACGCAAGACGGGCGGGTCATGGTGGAGAGGTCTGACAGAATGTGGTCCACTGGAGAAGGGAATGGCAAACCACTTCAGTATTCTTGCCTTGAGAACCCCATGAACAGTATGAAAAGGCAAAATGATAGGATACTGAAAGAGGAACTCCCCAGGTCGGTAGATGCCCAATAGGCTACTGGAGATCAGTGGAGAAATAACTCCAGAAAGAATGAAGGGATGGAGCCAAAGCAAAAACAATACCCAGCTGTGAATGTGACTGGTGATAGAAGTAAGGTCCGATGCTGTAAAAAGCAATATTGCATAGGAACCTGGAATGTGAGGTCCATGAATCAAGGCAAATTGGAAGTGGTCAAACAGGAGACAGCAAGAGTGAACATCGACATTCTAGGAATCAGCGAACTAAAATGGACTGGAATGGGTGAATTTAACTCAGATGACCATTATATCTACTATTGTGGGCAAGAATCCCTTAGAAGAAATGGAGTAGCCATGATGGTCAACAAAAGACTCCAAAATTCAGTACTTGGATGCAATCTCAAAAACGACAGAATGATCTCTGTTCGTTTCCAAGGCAAACCATTCAATATCACAGTAATCCAAGTCTTTGCCCCAACCAGTAACACTGAAGAAGCTGAAGTTGAATGCTTATAAGAAGACCTACAAGACCTTTTAGAACTAACACCCAAAAAAGATGTCCTTTTCATTATAGGGGACTGGAATGCAAAAGTAGGAAGTCAAGAAACACCTGGAGTAACACGCAAATTTGGCCTTGGTATATGAAATAAAGCAGGGAAAAGGCTAATAGAATTTTGCCAAGAGAATGCACTGATCATAGCAAACACCCTCTTCCAACAACACAAGAGAAGACTACACATGGACATCACCAGATGGTCAACACCGAAATCAGACTGATTATATTCTTTGCAGCCAAAGATGGAGAAGCTCTATACAGTCAGCAAAAACAAGACCAGGAGCTGACTGTGGCTCTGGTCATGAACTCCTTATTGCCAAATTCAGACTGAAATTGAAGAAAGTAGGGAAAACCACTAGACCATTCAGGTATGACCTAAATCAAATCCCTTATGATTATACAGTGGAAGTGAGAAATAGATTTAAGGGCCTAGATCTGATAGATAGAGTGCCTGATGAACTATGGACAGAGGTTCATGACATTGTACAGGAGACAGGGATCAAGACCATCTCCGTGGAAAAGAAATGCAAAAAAGCAAAATGGTTGTCTGGGGAGGCCTTACAAATAGCTGTGAAAAGAAGAGAAGCGAAAAGCAAAGGAGAAAAGGAAAGATATAAGCATCTGAATGCAGAGTTCCAAAGAATAGCAAGGAGAGATAAGAAAGCCTTCCTCAGTGATCAATGCAAAGAAATAGAGGAAAACAACAGAATGGGAAAGACTAGCGATCTCTTCAAGAAAATTAGAGATACCAAGGGAACATTTCATGCAAAGATGGGCTCGATAAAGGACAGAAATGGTACGGACCTAAAAGAAGCAGAAGATATTAAGAAAAGGTGGCAAGAACACACAGAAGAACTGTACAAAAGAGATCTTCATGACCCAGATAACCACCATGGTGTGATCACTGACCTAGAGCCAGACATCCTGGAATGTAAAGTCAAGTGGGCCTTAGAAAGCATCACTACAAACAAAGCTAGTGGAGGTGATGGAATTCCAGTTGGGGTATTTCAAATCCTGGAAGATGATGCTGTGAAAGTGCTGCACTCTATATGCTAGCAAATTTGGAAAACTTAGCAGTGGCCACAGGACTGGAAAAGGTCAGTTTTCATTCCAATCCCAAAGAAAGGCAATCTAAAAGAAGGCTCAAACTACCATACAATTGCACTCATCTCACATGCTAGTAAAGTAATGCTCAAAATTCTCCAAGCCAGGCTTCAGCAATACATGAACTGTGAACTTCCAGATGTCAGGCTGGCTTTAGGAAAGGCAGAGGAACCAGAGATCAAATTGCCAACATCTGCTGCATCATCAAAAAAGCAAGAGAGTTCCAGAAAAACATCTATTTCTGCTTTATTAACTATGCCAAAGCCTTTGACTGTGTGGATCACAATAAACTGTGGAAAATTCTGAAAGAGATGGGAATACCAGACCACCTTACTGGCTCTTGAGAAACCTATATGCAGGTCAGGAAGCAACAGTTAGAACTGGACATGGAGCAACAGACTGGTTCCAAATTGGGAAAGGAGTACGTCAAGGCTGTATATTGTCACCCTGCTTATTTAACTTATATGCAGAATACATCATGAGAAACGCTGGGCTGGGAGAAGCACAAGCTGGAATCAAGATTGCTGGGAGAAGAAATATCAATAACCTCAGATATGCAGATGACACCACCCTTATGGCAGAAAGTGAAGAGGAACTAAAAAACCTCTTGGTGAAAGTGAAAGAGGAGAGTGAAAAAGTTGGCTTAAAGCTCAACATTCAGAAAATGAAGATCATGGCATCTGGTTCCATCACTTCCTGGGAAATAGATGGGGAAACCGTGGAAACAGTTTATTTTTTTGAGCTCCAAAATCATTGCAGATGGTGATTGCACCCATGAAATTAAAAGACGCTTACTCCTTGGAAGGGAAGTTTGACCAACCTAGATAGCATATTCAAAAGCAGAGACATTACTTTGCCAACAAAGGTCCGTCTAGTCAAGGCTATGGTTTTCCCAGTGGTCATGTATGGATGTGAGAGTTGGACTGTGAAGAAAGCTGAGCACCGAATTGATGCTTTTGAACTGTGGTGTTGGAGAAGACTCTTGAGAGTCCCTTGGACTGCAAGATCCAATCAGTCCATTCTGAAGCAGATCAGTCCTGGGATTTCTTTGGAAGGAATGATGCTAAAGCTGAAACTCCAGTACTTTGGCGCCTCATGTGAAGAGTTCACTCATTGGAAATGACTCTGATGTTGCGAGGGATTGGGGGCAGGAGGAGAAGGGGACGACAGAGGATGAGATGGCTGGATGGCATCACCGACTCGATGGACGTGAGTTTGAGTGAATTCCGGGAGTTGGTGATGGACAGGGAGGCCTGGCGTGCTGCAATTCATGGGGTCACAGTCGGACATGACTGAGTGACTGAACTGAACTTGTTTCTTGAAGTAAGCCTGTATTGCTATGAACCTTCCCCTTAGCACTGCTTTTACAGTGTGCCATAGGTTTGGAGTTGTTGTGTTTTCATGTTCATTCCTCCATCCATAGTTCATCAGGCACTCTATCAGATCTAGTCCCTTAAATTATTTCTCACTTCCACTGTATAATCATAAGGAATTTGAACCTCATTCCAGAAGTTTTCCTCTTATCAATCACTAACTACCCATTGGGGAGTTTTAAAACACTGATACCCAATTCTGATATAAGTGATCTGGGGTTGGCCTTGGCCGTTGAGATTTTTTAAAGTTCTCCAGATGATTCATTATCCAGCCTAGCTTGAGAATAACTGCTCTGTGTTTTCCCTAGTTTAGTGACTAGGGTCTAGCCACCTTCTGAGGCAGTGGCTCTCAAACTCGAATGTACATAAGAATCACCTGTGAATATTGTTCAGTGTGGGATTCTGATTCAGGTGGTCTGGGGTTCTGTATTTCTAACAGTCTTCCAGGAGATGCTGCTGGCCCTGAAACCACTTTGAATAGCAAGGGAATCTGACCAGCATTCCTCCCACGTGGTGCTGAGTGTCCTTCGACCCAGGTTCCCTCACTGTGCTCAGGCAGCCAGGCAGACTCGCTGCCCACCCCACCCCTCCAACCAAGCTGGTGTGTGACTCCATCAGCTTGTGTGATACCTGAGAACCTGAACCTGAGTGACTTAGACCTGGGAAGTGCATACAACCCAGGGCCCACCTCGGACAGTTCCCAGCAGAGCAACCTAGAGCCTGAGAAATGTAGACCATGAAAGCACACACACCGTGAGTGGGGGCAAACCCAGTGCAGCTGAAACACTGCAACCCTCCCGGTGGATGTCAACCATCAAGAATCCCAAGAAGTCTTGGTTAGCAACGAAGCCTGCTTGCAGTTTGGTAGAGGATGCCTCTCTGGGACCACGATTGCCCTCTTCCGGCTCTGGCTGCCCCTGCCTGCCTGTCTCCAGCGAGGGATGGGCCTGTCCACAGTCAGCTAGCTCTGCTCAGTCCTTTGTTCTGTGAGCGGGCCTGGCAGTGTCTTAGGTTAGGGATTTTCACGGGATAGTTCTCTCTTTTTCTCTGTCTCTCTGGCTATCCCACAGTCTGGGTTGCTATTTCAGGTTAGTTCCCTCAGACTGCCCTCAAGGCATTCAGGCCCAGTCGTCCTAAGCAACAAAGCCTGCGCCTCCCCATCCAGCCCCTACTTGCTAGTGGCGGATGCGAGCATCTAGGCTGCTTCTCCGCTTTGAGAAGGCACATAATCTGTGAGATTTATTTATTTATTTATTTACTTTTCCTCCTGGTTATGTTGCCCTCTGAGATTCCAAGACTTGCCACAGACCTGCTGGTGAGATTGATTCCTGGTGTTTGGAAACCTTTTTTAAGACTCCCTTTGCAGGACGGATATCCATCCCTACCTCCTTTGTCTCTCTTTTTATCTTTTATATTTTGTCCTACCTCCTTTCGAAAACAATGGGCTGCCTTTCTGGGTGCCTGATGTCCTCTGCCAGCATTCAGAAGTTGTTTCGTGGAATTTGCTCAGCATTCAAATGTTCTTTTGATGAATTTTTAGGAAAGAAAGTGGTCTCCTTATTCTATTCCTCTGCCATCCTAGGACCACCCTTCACAGGATATAATTTAAAGGACAAAGGAAAAAACCCACAACCAAGATTACTCCATCCAGCAACATTCTCATTCAGATTGAAAGGAAAAATTAAAAGCTTTACAGGCAAGCAAAGCTAAAAAGAATCCAGCACTACTAAACCAGCTTTACAAAAAATACTAAAGGAAATTCTCTAGACAAGAAATGCAAGAGAACAAAAAGGCCTACAAAAACAAGTTGAAAACAATAAAGTAAATGAACAAACCAATCACAAGCACAGTAATCAAAACTGCGGTAAAAAATCTCCCAACAAACAAAAGCCCAGGGCCAGATGGCTTCACAGGCAAATTTTACCAAAAGTTTAGAGGAGAGCTAACACCTACCTTACTCAAACTCTTTCAGAAAAGTGCAGGGGAAGGAAAACTCCCAAATGCATTCTATGTGGCTACCATCACCCTGATACCAAATCCAGACAAAGATGCCACAAAAAAATAAAATTACACACCAATATCACTGATGGAGAAGGAAATGGCAACCTACTCCAGTATTCTTGCCTGGAGAATCCTGTGGACAGAGGAGCCTGGTGGGCTGCTGTCCATGGGGTTGCACAGAGTCAAACACGACTGAAGCAACTTCGCATGCATGCATGCATTGGAGAAGGAAATGGCAACCTACTCCAGTATTCTTGCCTGGAGAATTCCGGGGACAGAGGAGCCTGGTGGGCTGCCGTCTATGGGGTCACACAGAGTCAAACACGACTGAAGCGACTTAGCAGCAGCATCACTGATGAATACAGATGCAAAAATCTTCAAAAAAATTCTAGAAAACAGAATCCAACTACACATTAAAAGGATCATACAGAGGCAGTCCTAAGATGGCTGAGGACTAGGATGGGGAGACCACTTTCTCCCCCACAAATTCATCAAAAGAACATTTGAACACCAAGCAAATTCCACAAAACAACTTCTGAATGCTGGCAGAGGACATCAGGCACCCAGAAAGGCAGCCCATTGTCTTCGAAAGGAGGTAGGACAAAATATAAAAGATAAAAAGAGAGACAAAAGAGCTAGGAACAGAGATCCGCCCCGGGAAGGGAGTCTTAAAAAAGAGAGAAATTTCCAAACACCAGGAAACACTCTCTCCAGCGGGTCTGTGGCAAGCTTTGGAATCTCAGAGGGCAAAATAACCGGGAGGAAAAAATAAATAATTAAAACCCACAGATTACGTGCCTAACAGCAACTCCCAGCAGAGCAGCAGCCCAGACGCTCACATCCCCCACTAGCAAGCAGGGGCAGGACAGGGAGGCGTGGGCTGCATTGCTTAGGGTAAGGACTGGGCCTGAATGCCCCGAGGGCAATCTGAGGGAACTAGCTTGAGATAGCAACACAGACTGTGGGATAGCTATCCCGGGAGAAGCCCTAACCTAAGACACCACCAGGCCTGCTCACAGAACAAAGGGCTGAGCAGAGCTACCCGGCTGCAGACCAGCCCATCCCCTGCTGGAGACAGGCAGGCGAGGGAAGCCAGAGCCAGAAGGGGGCAATCACGGCCCCAGAGAGGCATCCTACACCAAACTGCAAGCAGACTTTGTTGCTAACCAAGACTTCTTGGGATTCTGGATGGTCAACATCCACCGGAAGGGTCGCAGCCAGAGATCAGCTCCCCAGAAGAGACACAGGCACACCTGAGAAGGCGTGTCTGTTGTACACCCAGAAAACCGAGCAGCTTGGATGGGGGAGGCAATCAGTCGCAGACTTCAACTGTGGGCAACTGTGCTCCGACCTGGGACAGGCACAAAATGCAGGCCCAACCGAGTCTGTGCCTTTGTGGAGTACCTGAGAACCTGAACCTGAGCAACTTAGACCTGGGAAGTGCATACAACCCAGGGCCCGCCTCAAACAATTCCCAGCAGAGCAACCTAGAGCCTGGGAAGTATAGACCATGAAAGCACACACACCGCGGGGGCAAACCCATTGTGGCTGAAACACTGCGAGCACTCCTCACACACGCCAGTGATATTTGTTTGCAGTCCCTCCCCACAGCACGACTGAACAAGTGAGCCTTAAAAAGTGACGACCATTGCCCCCTTGTGTCAGGGCAGAAGTTAGACACTGAAGAGACCAGCAAACAGAAGGAGCTAAGATAAACAAGAGGGAACCGCTTTGGAAGTGACAGGTGCAACAGATGAAAACCCTGTAGTTAGTACCGACTACATAGGAAGGGGCCTATAGATCTTGAGATGTACAAGCCAGATCAAGAACTATCTATAAATGAACTGACCTCACACTGTCTGCAACAGATCCAGAGAAAGTCCTAGATATATTTTTACTATTATCATTTTTTAAATTAAAAAAAAAAAAATTAAGTCCTCTATTACTCCTTTAATTTTCATTTTTATAACCTACTATTAACTTGCAAAAAAAAAAAAGACCCTATTTTTAAAGCAAACTTCATATATATATATATATATATATATTAAAATTTGTGAGACTTAGTTTTTTTTTTTTTTAATATTGTATTTTTGAGAATCTAACATCTACTCTAGATTTTTAATCTTTGCTTTTTGGTATTTGTTATCAACTTTGTACCTTTAAGAACCCAATCTTCAGTACCCATTTTTACTTGGGAGTGAGATCACTGGCCTGATTGGTCTCTCCCCCTTTTGACTCTTCTTTTTCTCTACCAGGTGGCCTCTATCTCCCCCTACCCCCTTTTCTTCTCTACCCAAATCTATGAATCTCTTTGTGTGTTCCAGACTGTGGAGAACACTTAGGGAACTGATTACTGGCTGGATCTGTCTCTCTCCTTTTGATTCCCCCCTTAATCCTCCTGGCCACCTCTGTCTCCTTCCTCCTCTTCTCTTCTCTGTGTAACTCTGTGAACATCTCTGAGGGATGCAAAGTGTGGAGAGCACATAGGGAAGTGATTACTAGCTAGCTTGCTCTCTCCCCTTTTGATCCCCCCTCTTCTCCTCCTGGTCACCTCTATTTCCCTCCTCCCTCTACTCTTCTCCATGTAACTCTGTGAACCTCTCTGGGTGTCCCTCGCTGTGGAGAAACTTTCCGTCATTAACCTAGATGTTTTATCATCAGTGCTGTATAGATGGAGAAGTCTTGAGGCTACTGTAAGAATAAGACTGAAAACCAGAAGCAGGAGGATTAAGTCTAAATCCTGAGAACACCAGAGAACTCCTGACTCCAGGGAACATTAATCGATAAGAGCTCATGAAAAGCCTCCATACCTACACTGAAACCAAGTACCACCCAAGAGCCAACAAGTTCTGGAACAAGACATACCATGCAAATTCTCCAGCAACACAGGAACACAGCCCTGAGCTTCAATATACAGTCTGCCCAAAGTCACACCAAACCCACTGACATTTCAAAACTCACTACTGAACACTTCATTGCACTTCAGAGAGAAGAAATCGAGCTCCACCCACGAGAACACAGACACAAGCTTCCCTAACCAGGAAACCTTGACAAATCGCCTGTCCAGCCCCACCCACAGCAAGGAACCTCCACAATAAAGAGGAACTACAAACTGCCAGAATATGGAAAGGCTACCTCAAACACAGCAATATAAACAAGATGAAAAGGCAGAGAAATACTCAGCAGGTAAAGAAACAGGATAAATGCCCACCAAACCAAACAAAAGAGGAAGAGATAGGGAATCTACCTGATAAAGAATTCTGAATAATGATAGTGAAATGATCCAAAATCTTAAAAACAAATTGGAGTTACAGATAAATAGCCTGGAGACAAGGATTGAGATGATGCAAGAAAGGTTTAACAAGGACTTGGAAGAAATAAAAAAGAGTCAATATATAATGAATAATTCAATAAATGAGATTGAAAACACTCTGGAGGGAACCAACAGTAGACTAATGGAAGCACAAGATAGGATAAGTGAGGTAGAAGATTAAATGGTAGATAAATGAAACAGAGAGGAAAAAAGAAAAAAAGAATGAGGACAACATCAGAGACCCCTAGGACACTGTTAAACACCCCAGCATTCGAATAATAGAGGAGTCCCAGAAGAAGAAGACAAAAAGAAAGACCATGAGAAAATACTTGAGGAGATAATAGTTGAAAATTTACCTAAAATGGGGAAGGAAATAATCACCAAGTCCAAGAAACCCAGAGAGTCCCAAACAGGATAAACCCAAGGCAAAACACCCCAAGACACATATTAATCAAATTAACAAAGATCAAACACAAAGAACAAATTAAAAGCAGCAAGGGAAAAACAACAAATAACACACAAAGGGATTCCCATAAAGATAACAGCTGATCTTTCAATAGAAACTCTTCAGGCCAGAAGGGAATGGCAGGACATACTTAAAGTGATGAATGAGAAAAACCTACAGCCCAGATTACTGTACCCAGCAAGGATCTCATTCAAATATGAAGGAGAAATCAAAAGCTTTACAGACAAGCAAAAGCTGAGAGAATTCAGCACCACCAAACCATCTCTCCAACAAATACTAAAGGATATTCTTTAGACAGGAAATACAGAAAGGGTGTATAAACTCAAACCCAAAACAATAAAGTAAATGGCAATGGGATCATACTTATCAATAATTACCTTAAATGTAAATGGGTTGAATGCCCCAACCAAAAGACAAAGACTGGCTGAATGGATACAAAAACAAGATCCCTATATATGTTGTCTACAAGAGATCCACCTCAAAACAAGGGACACATACAGACTGAAAATGAAGGGCTGGAAAAAGATATTCCATGCAAATAGAGACCAAAAGAAAGCAGGAGTAGCAATACTCATATCAGATAAAATAGACTTTAAAACAAAGGCTGTGAAAAGAGACAAAGAAGGTCACTACATAATGATCAAAGGATCAATCCAAGAAGAAGGTGCAACAATTATAAATATATACACACACAACATAGGAGCACTGCAATATGTAAGGCAAATGCTAACAACTTATATGCAGAGTACATCATGAGAAACACTGGAATGGAAGAAACACAAGCTGGAATCAAGATTGCCGGGAGAAATATCAATAACCTCAGATATGCAGATGACACCACCCTAATGGCAGAAAGTGAAGAGGAACTAAAAATCATCTTGATGAAAGTGAAAGTGGAGAGTGGAAAAGTTGGCTTAAAGCTCAACATTCAGAAAATGAAGATCATGGCATCCGGTCCCATCACTTCCTGGGAAATAGATGGGGAAACAGTGGAAACAGTGTCAGACTTTATTTTTGGGGGGCTCCCAAATCACTGCAGATGGTGACTGCAGCCATGAAATTAAAAGACGCTTACTCTTTGGAAGGAAAGTTATGACCAACCTAGATAGCATATTCAAAAGCAGAGACATTACTTTGCCAACGAAGGTCCGTCTAGTCAAGGCTATGGTTTTTCCAGTGGTCACGTATGGATGTGAGAGTTGGACTGTGAACAAGGCTGAGTGCCAAAGGATGGATGCTTTTGAAGTGTGGTGTTGGAGAAGACTCTTGAGAGTCCCTTGGACTGCAAGGAGATCCAACCAGTCCATTCTGAAGGAGATCAGCCCTGGGATTTCTTTGGAGGGAATGCTGCTGAAGCTGAATCTCCAGTACTTTGGCCACCTCATGCGAAGAGCTGACTCATTGGAAAAGACTCTGATGCTGGGAGGGATTGGGGGCAGGAGGTAAGGGGGACGATACAGAATGAGATGGCTGGATGGCATCACTGACTTGATGGACATGAGTCTGAGTGAACTCTGGGAGTTTGTGATGGACAGGGAGGCCTGGCGTGCTGCAGTTCATGGGGTCGCAAAGAGTCGGACACGACTGAGCGACTGAACTGAACTGAACTGAACAAGTATGAAAGGGGAAATTAACAATAACACAGTAATAGTGGGAGACTTTACTACCCTATTCACACCTATGGATAGATCAACTAAACAGAAAATTAACAAGGAAACACAAACTTTAAATGATACAGTTAGACCTAATTGATATCTATAGGACACTTCACCCCAAAACAGTGAATTTCACCTTCTTCTCAAGCGCACACGAAACCTTCTCCAGGATAGATCACAGCCTCGGCCATAAATCTAGCCTTCGTAAATTCAAAAAAACTGAAATTATTCCAAGAATCTTTTCTGACCACAATGCAGTAAGATTAGATGTGAATTACAGGAGAAAAACTATTAAAAATTCCAACATATGGAGGCTGAACAACACGCTGCTGAATAACCAACAAACCACAGAAGAAATCTAAAAAGAAATCAAAATATGCACAGAAACAAATGAACATGAAAACACAACAATCCCAAACCTATGGCACACTGTAAAAGCAGTGCTGAGGGGAAGGTTCATAGCAATACAGGCTTACCTCAAGAAACAAGAAAAAAGGCCAAATAAATAACCTAACTCTATACCTAAAGCAACTAAAAAAGGAAGAAATGAAAAACCCCAGGGTTAGTAGAAGGAAAGAAATCTTAAAAATTAAGGCAGAAATAAATGCAAAAGTAACAAAAGAGACCATAGCAAAAATCAACAAAGCCAAAAGCTGGTTCTTTGAGAAGATAAATAAAATTGACAAACCATTAGCCAGACTCATCAAGAAACAAAGGGAGAAGAATCAAGTCAACAAAATTAGAAATGAAAATGGAGAAATCACAACAGACAACACAGAAATACAAAGGATCATAAGAGACTACTATCAGCAACTATATGCCAATAAAACGGGCAACTTGGAAGACATGGACAAATTCTTAGAAAAGTACAACTTTCCAAAACTGAACCAGGAAGAAATAGAAAATCTTAACAGACCCATCACAAGCACGGAAATTGAAACTGTAATCAGAAATCTTCCAGCAAACAAAAGCCCAGGACCAGATGGCTTCACAGCTGAATTCTACCAAAAACTCAGAGAAGAGCTAACACCTATTCTACTCAAACTCTTCCAGAAAATTGCAGAAGAATGTAAACTTCCAAACGCATTCTATGAGGCCACTATCACCCTAATACCCAAACCTGACAAAGATGCCACAAAAAAAGAAAACTACAGGCCAATATCACTGACCAATATAGATGCAAAAATCCTTCACAAAATTCTAGCAAACAGAATCCAATAACATATTCAAAAGATCATACATCATGACCAAGTGGGCTTTATCCGAGGCATGCAAGGATTCTTCAATGTCCGCAGAAAGATAAAAACCATATGATTATCTCAATAGATGCAGAGAAAGCCTTTGACAAAATTCAACATTCAATATGATAAAAACCCTCCAGAAAGCAGGAATAGAAGGAACATACCTCAACATAATAAAAGCTATATATGACAAACCCACAGCAAACATCATCCTCCATGGTGAAAAACTGAAAGCATTTCCCCTGAAGTCAGGAACAAGACAAGGGTGCCCACTCTCACCACTACTATTCAACATAGTTTTGGAAGTTTTGGCCACAGCAATCAGAGCAGAAAAAGAAAGAAAAGGAATCCAGATTGGAAAAGAAGAAGTAAAACTGTCACTGTTTGCAGATGACATGATTCTCTACATAGAAAACCCTAAAGACTCCACCAGAAAATTACTAGAGCTAATCAATGAATATAGTAAAGTTGCAGGATATAAAATCAACACACAGAAATCCCTTGCATTCCTATACACAAACAATGAGAAAACAAAGAGAAAGTAAGGAAACAATTCCATTCACCATTGCAATGGAAGGAATAAAATACTTAGGAATATATCTACCTAAAGAAACAAAAGACCTGTATATAGAAAACTATAAAACACTGGTGAAAGAAATCAAAGAGGACATAAATAGATGGAGAAATATACCATGTTCATAGATTGGAAGAATCAATATAATGAAAATGAGTATACTACTCAAAGCAATCTATAGATTCAATGCAATACCTATCAAGCTACCAGCAATATTTTTCAGAGATCTAGAACAAATAATTTCACAATTTGTATGGAAATACAAAAAACCTTGAATAGCTAAAGCAATCTTGAGAAAGAAGAATGGAACTGGAGGAATCAACCTGCCTGACTTCAGGCACTACTACAAAGCCATAGTCATCAAGACAGTATGGTACTGGCACAAAGACAGAAATATAGATCAATGGAACAAAATAGAAAGCCCAGAGATAAACCCACGCACCTATGGACACCTTATCTTTGACAAAGGAGGCAAGAATATACAATGAAGAAAAGGCAATCTCTTTAACAAGTGGTGCTGGGAAAACTGGTCAACCACTTGTAAAAGAATGAAACTAGAACACTTTCTAACACCATACACAAAAGTAAACTCAAAATGGATTAAAGATCTAAATGTAAGACCAGAAACTATAAAACTCCTAGAGGAAAACATAGGCAAAACACTCTCCGATATAAATCACAGCAGGATCCTCTATGACCCATCTCCCAGAGTATTGGAAATAAAAGCATAAATAAACAAATGAGACCTAATTAAAATTAAAAGCTTCTGCACAACAAAGGAAACTACAAGCAAGGTGAAAAGACAACCTTCAGAATGGGAGAAAATAATAGCAAATGAAGCAATGGACAAAGAAATAATCTCAAAAATATACAAGCAACTCCTGCAGCTCAATTCCAGAAAAATAAATGACCCGATCAAAAAGTGGGCCAAAGAACTAAACAGACATTTCTCCAAAGAAGACATACAGATGGCTAACAAACACATGAAAAGATGTTCACCGTCACTCATTATCAGAGAAATGCAAATCAAAACCACAATGAGGTACCATTTCACATCAGTCAGAAGGGCTGCTATCCAAAAGTCTACAAGCAATAAATGCTGGAGAGGGTGTGGAAAAAAGGGAATCCTCTTACACTGTTGGTGGGAATGCAAACTAGTACAGCTACTATGGAGAACAGTGTGGAGATTCCTTTAAAAACTGGAAATAGAACTGCTTTATGACCCAGCAATCCCACTGCTGGGCATACACACTGAGGAAACCAGAATTGAAAGAGACACGTGTACCCCAATATTCATCTCAGCACTGTTTATAATAGCCAGGACATGGAAGCCAACTAGATGTCCATCAGCAGACGAATGGATAAGAAAGCTGTGGTACATATACACAATGGAGTATTACTCAGCCATTAAAAAGAATACATTTGAATCAGTTCTAATGAGGTGAATGAAACTGGAGCCTATTATACAGAGTGAAGTAAGTCAGAAAGAAAAACATCAATACAGTATACTAATGCATATATATGGAATTTATATATATTCCATATATATATGAATGGTAATGATAACCCTGTATGCAAGACAGCAAAAGAGACACAGATGTATAGAACAGTCTTTTGGACTCTGTAGGAGAGGGAGAGGGTGGGATGATTTGGGAGAATGGCATTGAAACATGTATAATATCATACATGAAACAAATCACCAGTCCAGGTTCAATGCATGATACTGGATGCTTGGGGCTGGTGCACTGGGATGACCCAGAGGGATGGTATGGGGAGGGAGGTGGGAGGGGGGTTCAGGATGGGGAACACGTGTACACCCGTGGCAGATTCATGTTGATGTATGGCAAAACCAATACAATATTGTAAAGTAATTAGCCTCCAATTAAAATAAATAAATTTATATTAAAAAAAAAACAACTGGAACTAGAACTGCCATATGACCCAACAATCCCACTGCTGGGCATACACACTGAGGAAACCAGAATTGAAAGAGACACGTGTACCCCAATGTTCATCACAGCACTGTTTATAATAGCCAGGACATGGAAGTAACCTAAATGTCCATCAGCAGACAAATGGATAAGAAAGCTGTGGTATATATACACAATGGAATATTACTAGCCATTAAAAAGAATACATTTGAATCAGTTCTAATGAGGTGGATGAAACTGGAGCGTATTATACAGAGTGAAGTAAGCCAGAAAGAAAAACACCAATATAGTATACTAATGCATATATATGGAATTTAGAAAGATGGTAACAATAACCCTGTATGTGAGACAGCAAGAGACACAGATGTATAGAACAGTCTTTTGGACTCTGTAGGAGAGGGCGTGGGCAGGATGATATGGGAGAATGGCATTGAAACATGTAAATTATCATATATGAAACATATCGCCAGCCCAGGTTTGATGCATGATACAGGGTGCTCAGGGCTGGTGCACTGGGATGACCCAGAGGGATGGGATGAGGAGGGAGGTGGGAAGGGGGTTCAGGATGGGGAACACACGTACACCTGTGGCAGATTCATGTTGATGTATGGCAAAACCAATACAATATTGTAAAGTAAAAATAAATAAATAAAACTGAAAAAAATAAATAAAAGGATCATACATCATGATCAAGTGGGCTTAATCCCAGGCATGCAAGGATTCTTCAATATATGCAAATCAATCAACGTGATATACCATATTAACATATTGAAAGATAAAAATCATATGATCTTCTCAATAGAAGTAGAGAAAGTTTTTGAAAAAAAATGCAACATCCATAAAAACTCTCCAGAAAGTACGCATAAGGCCATATGTGACAAGCGCACAGCAAACACTATTCTCAACTTCGAAAAACTGAAAGCATTTCTCTAAGATCAAGAACAAGGCAAGGATGCCCACTCTTACCACGATTATTTAACGCAGTTTTGGAAGTCCTAGCCACAGCAGCCAAAGAAAAAGAAATAAAAGGAATCCAGATAGGAAAAGAAGTAAAACTCTGTTTGCTGATGATATACGATACATAGAAAACCCTAGAAATGCCATCAGAAAATTACTAGAGCTAATCAATGAATATAGTAAAGTCACAGGATATAAAATTGATACACAGAAATCCATTGTACTTTTATACACTAACAATGAAAAACCAGAAAGAGATATTAAGGAATCAATCCCATTCACCATTGTAACAAAAATAAAATATTTAGGAATAATCCTACCTAAGGAGACATATGGATGTGAGAGTTGGACTGTGAAGAAAGCTGAGCACCAAAGAATTGATGCTTTTGAACTGTGGTGTTGGAGAAGACTCTTGAGAGTCCCTTGGACTGCAAGGAGATCCAACCAGTCCATTCTAAAAGAGATCAGTCCTGGGTGTTCATTGGAAGGACTGATGCTAAAACTGAAACTCCAATACTTTGGCCACCTCATGAGAAGAGTTGATTCACTGGAAAAGACCCTGATGCTGGGAGGGATTGGGGGCAGGAGGAGAAGGGGATGACAGAGGATGAGATGGCTGGATGGCATCACTGACTCGATGGACATGAGTTTGAGTGAACTCTGGGAGTTGGCGATGGACAGGGAGGCCTGGCGTGCTGTGATTCATGGGGTCGCAAAGAGTCGGACATGACTGAGTGACTGAACCGAAGTGAACGGAACTGAAGGAGACAAAAGAGCTGTATATAAAAAACTATAAGACACTAATGAAAGAATTTGAAGATGACATAAACAGATGGAGAGATATATCATGTTCTTGGATAGGAAGAATCAATAATATGCAAGTGACTATACTACCCAAAACAATCTACAGATTCAATGCAATCCCTATCAAATTACCAATGATATTTTTCACAGAACTAGAACAACAACAACAAAATATTCACAATCTGTATGGAAACACAAAAGACACAAAATAGCCAAACTAATCTTGAGAAGGAAGAATGGAGCTGGAGGAATCAACCTTCCTGACTTCAGACTATGATACAAAGCTACAGTCATGAAGACAGCATGGTACTGACACAAAAACAGAAATACAGACCAGTGGAACAAGATAGAAAGCCCAGAGATAAATCCACACACCTATGGGCACCTTATATTTGACACAGGAGGCAAGAATATACAATAGAGAAAAGATAGTCTCTTCAATAAGTAGTGCTGGGAAAACTTTGCAGATATGAGTAAAATAATGAGATTAGAACATTTCCTAACACCATACACAAAAATAAACTCAACTGATTAAAGACCTAAATTGAAGGTCAGAAACTATAATGATCTTAGAGGAAAACATAGAACACTCTTTGACATAAATCACAGGATTCTCTATGACCCAACCCCTAGAGTAACGGAAATAAAAACAAAAATAAACAGATTGGACCTAATGAAACTTAAAAGCTTTTGCACAGCAAAGGAAACTATAAACAAGGTGAAAAGACACCCTCAGAATGGGAGAAAATAATAGAAAATGAAACAACTGTCAAAGGGTTAATCTCCAAAATATACAAACAAGCAGCTCATGCAGCTCAATACCAGAAAAACAAACAATCCAACCAAAGGGTAGGCAGAAGACCTAAACAGACATCTCTCAAGAAAAGACATACAGATGGCTAACAAACACATGAAAAGATGCTCATATCACTTATTAGAGAAATGCAAACCAAAACTTCAATGAGGTATCACCTTATACTGATCAGAATGGCCATTATCAAAAAACTCACAAACAATAAATATTGAAGAGGACATAGAGAAAAGGGAACCCTCCTACACTGTTGGTGGGAATGCAAATTGATAAAGCCACTATGGAGAATAGTATGGAGATTCCTTAAAAAACTAGGAATAAGACTACCATATGACCCAACAATCCCATTACTGGGCATATACCCTGAGGAAACCATAACTGAAAAAGACACATGTACCCCAATGTTCATTGCAGTACTATTTACAATAGCTAGGACATGGAAGCTGTTGGGGATTTTCTCCCCGGGACTTGGAAGCAACGAACCTGAAAGAAGGACACTCGGACAGTCTCTTGCAAGGACTGACAAGTTTATTTCTGCAGTCAAGCCTTTTTATAGAAGTAGGAACAAAGAGCTTATACAGCCAGCAGAGCACGTACGGGGTTAACACCTAATCAGTAAAAATATTTCAAGGACAGCGCGCTCTAAGTGACCCATGTGCTTATCCCATAACCCATTTTCTCAAGCAACATCCTTAATATTTATTATTAAATCTTGGCGCCAGGCATAACCAAAGGCAGGAGATGTTTTTCTGCCCGAGCACACCAAGCCAGGGTATTTCTGGCCCTTTGCCATTTTCCCAAGGACTTCCTCCAACTGGCTATTTTGTACTGGGCTTCCCAACAGAAGCAACCTAGATGTCCATTGACAGATGAATGGATAAAGTTGTGGTACCTATATACAATGGAATATTACTTCACCATAAAAAGGAATGCTTTGGTCATCTGATGCAAAGAACCAACTCACTGGAAAAGACCCTGATGCTAGGAGCTAGAGAGCAGGAAGAGAAGGGGGCAACAGAGGGTGAGATGGTGGATGGCATCACAAACTCAATGGACATGAGTTTGAGCAAACTTTAGGAGATACTGAAGGAAAAGGAAGCCTGGTGGGCTGCAGTCCATGGGGTCACAAAGAGTCAGACATGACTTACTGAACTGAACAATATAAAAAGAAACAAATCTGAGTCAGTTCTAATGAGGTGGATGAACCTAGAGACTATTATACAGAGTGAAATAAGTCAGAAAGAGAAAAACAAACATTGCATATTAAAACATATATATGGAATCTAGAAAGATGGTACTAATGAATCTATTTACAGGGCAGAAATGGAGAAGCATACATACAGAACAGACTTGTGGACACAGTGCGGGAAGGAGAAGGTGTGACAAATTGAGAGTAGCATTGAAATGTACACATTACTATATGTAAAATTAGATAGCCAGTGGGAATTTGCTGAATGACACAGGGAGCTCAAATTCTGTGTTCTGTGACAACATAGAGAGGTGGGATGTGGGAGGGAGGTTTAAGAGGGAGGGGATATACGTATACCTATGGCTGATTCATGTTGACGTATGGCAGAAGCCAACGCAATATCGTAAAACAATTTTCCTCCAATTAAAAATAAAAATTTTTAATTTTATTTAAAATTTGTAAAAATATTTATTAATCTATTCACTATATACCAAATACACTTAGCACATGACCACATTGGTAACCTCACTTACAAAATTTTACCCTTTCAGTGTTTTTCCCCTTTTCTCTTCAAGTCTAAACCATTCCCCCTCCCTGTCTCATCACTTTAAGCACCATTCAGGACTAACCTCCTCCACTAAGCTTTTCCAAACCTCACCACCCCACAATAATCTTTCCCCATCTCTAAATTAATACCCATTTGGTATTTTGAATCATTGAGATATAAAATCTAAGATCAGGCAGGAGAAACTTCAGAAAACATCTGTCTAACATTCATTTTGGAAAACTAAGGCTCTGAGGTGAAAGGGACAAAGCTGTATGGTAACAGCACTCAGACTAGGACTCAAGGCTCAACATTTTCATGTTACTCAATTCTGAAAATATTTACCGTGTGTCCACTATGTATAAGATATTGTAAAATTTCAGCAGTTTCTACCAAACACCATTCGTTTAATCAATGAAAATTATTGTGTACTATTTATGATATTCTGCTTAATTTTGCCAACAAGTTATCAGGGTAGTGAAAAAACAAAACAGTAAAGCTTCCCAGAACACACCTGCAGTGCAGGAGATGGAGACACAGGCTTGAGCCCTAGATTGGGAAGACCCCCTGGAGAAGGAAGTGGCAACCCACTCCAGTATCTTTGCCTGGGAAATACCACGGACAGAGGAGCCTGGAGAGCTACAGGTATGGGGTCACAAAGAGTCGGACATGACTTAGCAACTAGACAACAAAGCAATAATTACAATATACTTTGATAAGGTCTCTGATAGCAGTTCTAGGGAGACAAAAAAAATCTATATCCTATCTTTGAACATTCACTCATCTACTCACTCATTTACTAGACTGATAAACAGTAGGTAAATAGAATTCTCACTTTCCTAAGAAAAGCAAGTAGGAGAAAAATGTTCTCTAGAAGCAACTCATGAACACAATAAACTGGAGTGACACTGCTACCACAAAAAAAAAAAAAAAGTTTTTTTTAACATGATATCAAATCTGCATAATGTGGTATCAAAAAAGTATTAAAATGTATACACTATCTTTTGTTTTAAAGTCTGTGCTTAGGAGTCAGACTGAGCATCAAAGAGTTTACTAATTATTTTGCTGAGTTAGTTTAGGCAAGTAGCTTAAAACTCAACTCAGTCTCAATTTTCTCATCTGTAAAATGGGAATAATGTTCACCTTGAATGGACTTTTTAAAAATTAAAATATAAATTGCCTTACCAAATTATTGTTATCCTGCCTGTCAAGTAATCTAAATGAAACATATGTAAGTAACATAAAAATTGTGCTAACTAAAAGACATTCAAATCTGATCAAGTGGGCATCATATTACTGTCAAAATTTATTGTAAAACTCATGCAGTTAAACTCTCCAAAATAAAAGTATACTCCTTTGAAAATCCTTTTAGTGTACTAATCATGGCACAAGTCCTTTTACTCTTTTTAGGCAGCAACATTCTAAGAATCCATTGTGTACTAGTTGCTATGTGGAGAGAAAAATGAACACTATATTTAAGGAACTTAGTTTTAAAATACAAATGAGAACACAAGTGAGAACTGTTCTTTGTGGGAAGAAAACAAATATATTCTTGCAGATTTTGGCATGAAGAAAGATACCAGAGATGAATGCCACAAAAGCAGCTCAACTTGAAGCAGGTAAATTTAGTGATCAGAACAAAACAAGCTAGGAAAAACTTCCGTAAAGAGATGCTGTACAGAGTAACATATCCTTTTCACACTAATTATCTTAACAAGGTTTAATACATGTGATTATTTTTCAGTCTTCTGAGTTTAAATTGTTCAGGTAGCCATAAGGTCTGAAAACAGACAAATATACATAAGCAGTTTATTTACCTTCTATGATATGTTCACTAGCAGTTCATGGTTCAATAAGCAAATCTGCAATGAACACCATGCACTACCAAAAGGCACTGGCACCAGTCCCTGTACATTCATTTACAATGCATTGTCCCAGATGATTCAGGGCTAATTCTCACTGAAAAAGCTTGCACCTTTTCTCCTTTGCCTTTTGCTTTTCTTCTTTTCTCAGCTATTTGTAAGGCCTCCTCACACAACCATTTTGCCTTCTTCATTCCTTTTCCTTGGGGATGGTTTTGATTATCATCTCCTGTACAACGTCATGAACCTCTGTCCATAGTTCTTCAGGCACTCTATCAGATCTAATCCATCAAATTTATTTGTCACTGCCACTGTATAATCATAAGGGATTTGATTTAGGTCATACCTGAATGGCCTAGTGGTTTTCCCTACTTTCTTTAAGTCTGAATTTTGCAATAAGGAGTTCATGATCTGAGCCACAGTCAGCTCCTAGTCTTGTTTTTGCTGACTGTATAGAGCTTCTCCACCTTCACCTGCAAAAAATATAATCAATCTAATTTCAGTATTGACCATCTGGCCCTATCCATCTGTAGGTTCATCTCTTGTGCTGTTGGAAAAGGGTGTTCACTATAACTGGTGCATTCTCTTGGCAAAACTCTGTTAGCCTTTGCCCTGCTTCATTTTGTATTCCAAAGCCTAACTTGTCTATTACTCCAGGTATCTTGTAACCTCCTACTTTTGCATTCCAGTCCCCTATAATGAAAAGGACATCTTTTTTTGGTGTTAGTTTTGGAAGGTCTTATAGGTCTTCATAGAACCATTCAACTTCAGCTTCTTCAGCATTAGTGATTGGGGCGTATACTTGGATTACTGATATTGTAATGAATTTTGATATGAATGGTTTGCCTTGGAAACAAACAGAGATCATTTTGTCATTTTTGAGATTGCACCCAAGTACTGTATTTCAGGCTCTCTTGTTGACTATAAGAGCTACTTCATTTTTTCTAAGGGATTCTTGTCCACAGAAGTAGATATAATGGTCATCTGAATTAAATTAGCCCACTACAGTCCATTTTACTTCACTGATTCCTAAAATGCGATGTTCATTCTTGTCATCTCCTGTTTGACCACTTCTAATTTACCTTGATTCATGGACCTAACATTCCAGGTTCCTATGCAATACTGTTCTTTACAGCATCAGACTTTACTTTCACCACCAGACACATCCACAGCTGGGTCTTGTTTCTGTTTTGGCTCAGCCTCTTCATTCCTTCTGGAGTTATTTCTCTGCTCTTCTCCAGTAGCATATTGGGCACCTACCGACCTGGGGATTTCATCTTTCTGTGTCATATCTTTTTGCCTTTTCATACTGTTCATAGGGTTCTCAAGGCAAGAATGCTGAAGTGATTTGCCATTCCCTTTTCCAGTGGAACACGTTTAGCATATCCTAAAAGAAGTAATCAAGGGAGCGCAATCTACTAGAAATACTATGTAGTCTGTTTTCAGACTTTGTGGTCACTGGTATTTTTTATAATTTTCACCTGTCAGTCTTATAAACATTTTTTCCATTTATATTATACCAAGAAAAAAATGAATACTAAAAATGAGATAATGAAAAAAAAAACACACAGATTTCTTTTGCTTCCAAATGATTCTACACCAGAATATTTTGCTGAAGTGATTTTAATCTACAGATGAAAGACTCTTTAAATGATACTCAGAATACATTACAAACTTGGTTTTAAATTAGATTTGAGTCTAGAACAGGACTCATTCACAATGACTCCAGAACACAATGTGGAAGTGCAACAGTAAGGTGATGACTTCTTAATTGTTCAAGGGGATAAAGATCTTCTTCAAATATGGATGGAAATTAATTTCTAAGAGTTATTCTCCTTTATAGACTACAATATTATTGTCAGTTTCATATACTTTTACTTTATAAAGAACTCCCACAGGAAGAAATTTCTGGAGGTTTTCCCAGATATATACGGCTACATTTTCTGTTGTGCTGGAGAAGAAAAGGAAAGAAGGTCAAAAGACAAATAAGCAAAACTTCATGTTTAACATTTACAGAGAATAAAAATTCTAGTTTTAAAAGATATCATTACACTAAAAAAAAGTCACACAATAATTAAGTAAAATGTTAAATTCTTCTATATAAAGTAAAACAGTCACTCACCTTACAATGTCTGCAAAATATGGCACATCTAGATCCAGATTCTTATGATCAAGGGGCTTCATAATTGCCTCCTACAGACAAAACAAAGGAAAATATCACTGATTCCATTTATGAATCATATTTCAAAGTGTCCTACCTTTGCCTCTAAATCTTATCATCTCGTCACTAATTCAGTACTTGCAAGAACTTTGTGTCTTACAAAACAATCTCAGAAAGTTTAAAGTTATAAAATAAAAAAAGGCCTAGCTCTCTATAATGGCTGGATATCCTCATTACTGAATGTAGAGAGGCAAGAAACCAACAGATAGAGAATTCACTGGTTCTTTCTCATAACAAGCCTCTGTGATTCAGAATTTAGTTTAACACTTCTTGAATTCTGTCCAAAATGTTACCACAAATACTTTTCTCTAACAGTCTCACCTTCAGCACAATGCCACAATATAGTTAGGACACACTTTCAATGATTACTATGTTTTATAAAGCAGATTAAGACTGAAATTATGTAAGGTGTTCTGAGTTTCTGCCATAAGGAGTACTTTAACAATGATCCTGGGCTCTTAGAAAGAAAACTAAAAACATGCAAAGACTGGCTTCTTAATACTTATATATATTATACACAGCATTTTTGTCATTGGCAAGAATTGTAATTGCCTTATTCTTTGTAAACTTTCCCTGGTGGCTCAGATGGTAAAAGTGTCTGCTTGCAATGCGGGAGGACCTAGGTTCAATCCCTGAGTCGGGAAGATCTCCTGGAGAAGCAAATGGCAACCCACTCCAGTACTCTTGCCTGGAAAATTCCATGGATGGAGGAGCCTAGTAGGCTACAGTCCATGGGGTCGCAAAGAGTTGGACACGACTGAGTGACTTCTTTCACTTCACTTTTTGTATTACTTTTAGCTATTGTAAAAAACCTAAGCAATCTTAAAAAATTAATAAACTAGTGAATATAACAAAAAAGAAATAGACTCACTAGATGAAGAAAACTAGTGGTTACCAGTGGAGAGAGAGAAGGGAGGAAGGGTATAAAAGGATAGAGGATTAAGAGGTATGAACTATTACATATAAAATAAGCTAAAAGGACATACTGTACAACATGAGGAATACAGCCAATATTTTATAACAACTATAAATGGAGTATAACCTTTAAAAATCGTCAATCACTATACTGTACACCCATAACATATAATATTATACATCAACTATACTTCAATTAAAAAGAAAGAATTTGTGGAACAATCTAAGTTTCCATATGGTATGGTTCTAAGAAGGTACATTAATAATAACAATAACAATCATTTTCTGAGAAAAATCAGAATCATATAAAAAGAGTAAGTCCTAAACCAAACAGACTTTAAAATAAATGATATCCACATGGATATCAAGAAAATAAATCCTTGTTTAATCTTTGTTTTAACTGAAAACTCCTGTTCAGATCCCAACTTTTCCATTGAGACCTCTTCTACGGGGCTCTTTCTAATTTGTCTCTGTATGTCATAAGCCACTTTTAAAGTATGTGGTATGCAGCATCCTTCAAGTACACAAAGATGGGGAAAAAGTGCAGAGAATTTCTCCTCTGGTATTTCGCTGTATGCCTGCCTAGGGTGTTTCTTATAAACCTTCATGTATATATATTTATGTCACTAGTGTTTGCAAGAACTTTGTCTTTATAGCTTTCCTAAAGTACTTTGAGCACAGCACTGTTTGCTCACTCACTCATTCTCCTTTTCATTTATTCAACCAACACTCACTTAACACTGAGTGTTCTTTACCTGCTATAAAGTCATGTGAGCACGCTGTGGCTACGAGTTATGTCTCATTCATCACTGGATTCCTAGTGCTCAGCTCAAAGACTGATGCAAAGCAGGCAAACTTGTTACATATATGTAAGATAAGCAACATGAAAGAAGTAACGATTATTCATAACAACAGTTTTAATTAAACAAATGTCAAATTTTAAAACAAAAGTAAGGAGCAAAGTTGAAGCAAAACAAACAGGTGAAATGATGGCATAATAAAAACAAAGCTGGATGGAAGGAAATCTAATTCCCAACTTTGCAAAGGATTAATTACATGACTGAGGGCAAGTAGGGGAGGTTAACTAGTCAGTATCTCTCAATCTCAGTCAAAGGAAGGAAGAAGCTGGCATGGATGACCTCTACAGTCTCTTACAATCCAAGAATTCTGTAATGATATAAGCAGTAAGTCTTTTACTGAAAACCTTCTTTTTTGTTATCCCTATCATCAACTGCCCCAGTGAGTTTATCGTAAAGCTGGAGTGAATAAAACAGGATAGTATTAAAATCTGTGATTAAAGATGTAAGGAAAATTCACCGATTTCAGGAATAGAAAGCTTCAAGGATAAAGCTGTGTCCTGAAAGAAGGGAAGAATTTGTTAAACAGAGGAAATCAGGATATGTCAACAAAGAAGACAAGATGAGCACACTACATTCATTCCTATCACTGTAATACAACCATGACTAATTTCCATTCAGTCATCCCAACACCTTTAGAGAACACTGAGAGAAGCTCCTCCAACTATTAATACTACCTCATTCCCACACCCAATTCCACTTGCCAGGTCACAGGACCTCTGATGATACCTGGCTGGGAAAGTGAAAAGGGGGCCATCAAATATTATATTCTGAAGACAGCACAAAATAGTATCCAGCATGCCATTACCTCCATATACTTTTTGAGGTCAGTCAAATTCATGACCATTCCTGTAACAGGATCAACCTAAAGAATAAACAAAGGTGAGTTATTACTATAGTATGCTCTTCATATTTTAACCTCTGGTAAATTACTAAAGACTGCAACATGTGCAGAAACTGGTCCCACAATGCCTTCATCCCCAAGACAATCCATCTCAGCATGGAAACACCAAGTACTCGAGGCTCCCTTTCCACTGCACTGCCCTTCTACCTGTCCACATACAGCACATGACAGATGATGCTTTGGGAGAGGAAAGGCCTGAAATGGCAGCAGCTCACCATCCACAAAGACCAACAATGAAGCAACACGAATCTGAACAGAACTTTTCAACACAGAATCCATTACTGTGGCTGAAAGAGGGCCCAGCAATCTGCACAAACCACAGACATGTTCAGCACGTACCTCTCCATGTACTGTCACCACAACTATGGGGAAGAAAACAAAATAACCAAAAAACCAACATGACTTTCTTTTTTTTTTTTTCCAACATGACTTTCAACAGATTAACATCCAAACACAAGTTAGCAACATAAATTAGGTGTTAGATCTCTGTTCTACAAAGCTGCATTCCCCCCACCCCCCAACAATGTCTGTTCTTTCACTTAAGATCTTTTTATCAACTAATGCAGTTCGACCATGGCAGAGGAACGTAAGAGTGCTTAGCCAAGGCCAAAAAGGGTATAAATTCTGCTTATGATGTACTTGGAAGGAATCTCTACTTCAAGATGCTGCTTAATCACTGCCTATAAAAGTAGAAAATGTACAGGAAGAACTCCAGCTACACACTGAGCTGCTCCTACCTTCCTGAACAAGCAAACTATTACCGGGCCTAAAATTCTTGTCCCTTTACTCATAAAAATGTAAACACAGCATATAGCAATGATTTGTAGATTAACAAGTAATTTTGAAGAAATGTATACCTGTGGCCAATTTATATTGATGCAGAGCCAAAACCATCATAACGTTGTAAAACAATTCTTCTCCCATTAAAATTAATTAATTTTTAAAAAGTGAAACTTCTGAAAGATCTTGATGATCAGAGTGCTTTGCAAATTAATGACTTTTACATATTTCTTTCAGCTTCACAGAAACACCATTAGGTATAAGTGAGCAAACAGAATTAGAGATACAGATCAAGTAAGAGACAGTAACTACACGTGAAAGCCCAATATTCTGACATCTTTTCTGGTCTTTTTACTCCATCATATCATTTGCTGTGATACTCTACGGCTTACACACCTATTTTTTTTATATCATCTGTATCTCAATAAACAAGTCTCTTGTCCTTGCATAAAATAATTACCTCCTTAGAATACTGCTGTCAAAGTTTTAGACCCAACTTATTTTCCTGTCATACAGGACATCTTGAGCCAATACTCTCTTTTTGTCAGTCATTACTTACACAGTGAATACAATCTAATTTTAACATTGACCTTAGCAATACCTAATTAGAAGAAAACACAGTGCCAAAGGAATGTCATGTACTCGAAGGTCAAGGAAAAAATTATTTAAACCATTCTGTTTTCAACTATAACTTAAGATACATCCAACTAAGGCAACAGATCTTTTCATTTTGAACTTTCATTTACTTTCTCATTCAAGACTCAAAGCTTTCATGCTCTGTCCATAAAGTTTCTTACTCATTAGGACCCCAGTTGCTCAACAGTCATTCATCATTATTGAAAGGGCTAAAATTTCACCAGTTTTTCTCTCACCTTTGTAATTGTGCCCATGGCCATTTGGGTTGTTGCACTTCCCAAATAATTTCAAGTTTTCTTCATTACTAAGAGATTTGCTGACCAAAAAAAAAAAAAAAAAATCAACATGACACAAGTTCTGATACCTTCTCTGTTCCCTACACTTACTGTTTTCTCTAGCCTTTGAAAAACTTCACAACTTATTAATCTTTAGCTCATCAAATAGAGGCATAAATCCATTTGATTTCATTACTTAATTTTATGTCAGGAACCACAATGTGTCTCCTAATTAGACAAACATACCATACAAATTAGCATAAATAAATTCAACATCCTTGTTCCACAGCAAGATTTCAAAAGCTGATCTGCTGAAGACCCTTCCATTTTTCAACTCAACATTTACTGAATACAGTAAGTCCCCTACATATGAAGAGTACCATTCTGAGAATGTGTTCGTAAGCCCAAAGTTTGCTAAGGTACCCAACTAACATAAATCAGCTATATAGTTCTGTACTCTAATAGGTTTAGAAGACTTTTCATACAAATAATACATAAAAAACAAACACAAAAAATAAAACATTTGTAATCTTACAGTACAATACCTTGAAAAGTACAGTAGTATAGTACAACAGCTGGCATATAGGGCCTAGCATCAAGTGAACAGGCAAAAAGAGCTAGTGACTGGAGGAGGGAGTTCACTTCAGTTGCTCAGTCGTGTCTGACTCTTTGTGACCCCATGGACTGCAGCACACTAGGCCTCCCTGTCCCTCACCAACTCTCAGAGTTTACTCAAACTCATGCCCATTGAGTTGGTGATGCCATCCAAAAACCATCTCATCCTCTGTTGTCCCCTTTTCCTCCCACCTTCAATCTTTCCCAGCATCAGGGTCTTTTCAAATGAGTTAGTTCCTCGCATCAGGTGGCCAAAGTATTGGAGTTTCAGCTTCAGCATCAGTCCTTCCAATGAATATTCAGGACTGATTTCCTTAGAGGAGGTGGAAAATGGTAGAGCTGAAGGATCGTCAACAACAGGAGACAAAGAGCAAGCTGCAACTTCACTCATGCCTGACATTGATGGCACATGTTCTGGTTCCTTGCTGGAACGAGATGTGTGTTCGCATCTTTGAAAAGTACACAACTTGAAGGTTTGTATAATGGGGACTTACTGCACCTACTACATACTAGGCATAGGCTGAATGAAGCAATGGTACACAGTAACTTAAAAAAGAAGATGGTTATCCTCAAGTAGCTTGAAATCTTATTCCTCCTGGTTTGGGGGCGAATGGATACACATGTATGTATGGCTGAATCCCTTCACTGTTCACCTGAAACTACAACATTGTTAATCGACTATAACCCAACAGAAAATAAGTTTTTCAAAAATCTGAATAAAAAACTCATTCCTCTAGAAAATAATTACATGACCTAGTACATCTCTTTAAAATCTTGCTTTATTTCTCCTCAACTATTGCCTACTGATAACCCCACCAATCCATTGAGGGGTATTCAAACCCCGGTAAACTTTAAAATTACAATACTCAGCTATTGTTCCAGGCAGGGAACCATTTTCTTAATAGATTTTTGTGCCTATACCTGTCCAGTCAACCGTGCACGTTCAATGAGGCCTTACCTCTCTCATACGTTGGAGCTTCCTAATAAATAACCCCTTTCTTTTTGAGATTCTATTACTTTCCTTTCTCCTGCTCACCTACCTCTTACATTTAGAGTGCTACTGTTCACAAAGTTTTTGCACAAAATTACCTCACTGTACCTGCCACAAAACTGACCAGTTTGTACATTCCAGACAGAAAACTGTGACAGGTCTTGATCACTGCTGCATCCCTGTTGCCTAGCACCAAGATCCAATAACAAATAGCGGTCCAGTGAATGAATGGATGGGTGAATCCTGTTAGGTAGAAATTATTATCTTCATCCTGCTGCTGCTAAGTCGCTTCAGTCGTGTCCGACTCTGTGCGACCCCATAGACGGCAGCCCACCAGGCTCCCCCGTCCCTGGGATTCTCCAGGCAAGAACACTGGAGTGGGTTGCTATTTCCTTCTCCAACGCATGAAAAGTGAAAAGTGAAAGTGAAGTCGCTCAGTCGTGTCCGACTCTTAGCGACCCCATGGTATAGACCAAGAAACACATGCGCAGACAGCCGAGCTTGCTAATGAGTGGCAACACCCTCCTCAAAATCAACTCTTCAGTGCAATCAAGCAGTCTGAGTACTCTGCGTTCAAAACCCCAACTGTGCTTCTTACTCTCGGGCAAGTGAACATCAAGGTTCATTTTCTGTTCAGTAATAAGTGGACAAAACTCGCCCTGCTGTAGCGATATTAGCGAGGAAAGATGACGCTTTTGATACATTATAGTAGCTAACACGTATTGAGTGTTTCGGGCTTCCCAGGTGGTGCTAGTGGTAAAGAATCTCCTGCCAATGCAGCAGACCCAGGTTCGAGCCCTGGGTCGGGAAGATCCCCTGGAGCCGGGCACCGCAACCCACTCCAGTACTCTTGCCTGGAGAATCCCCATGGACAGAGGAGCCTGGAGGGCTATATAGTCCATAGGGTCGCAGAGTCGGACACGACGGAAGCGACTTAGCACGCTCTGCCTGTTTACTATGTGCCTGGCACTGAGTAACCTGGGCGAATTCAACTGCTTTGAACATCAGGGACCCCAGGTACCGGGTCAACTCCAGTCGCCACTGCTGTGACGCCAACAACAAAGCACAGGGGCCAAAAGAGGCCGCGGCGCGCACCCAGCCTTTCATCCGCCGCAGCCCCGCTCCTCCCACACCCGGGCCCTCACCCCGGGGCTCCACGGCCCTGTCCCCACCACCTGTGGAGGGCGCACCCCACCTGTGGAGGCGGTGGGTCGCGCTGAAGGAGACGAGGCGGGACACTCGCGCCCGCCGGCGAGGGCCCGACCCTGCCCCGTTCATGGCTCTACAAGCCCGCGCCCGCCCGATGTCCTCAACCCTCGGCCAGCCGCCAGCCCGGGATGGGCGGAGCCTCGCTCCGCGGCGGCGCTACGCGGCGGGCGCCCGGCAGACGCTCTCTCTGCCTCTCGCTGAGGCTGGGCTCCCTCTGCCGGCCGGAGGCCGTTAATAGACGTCCCTTGTGCGTGCCAAGTCCCTTCAGGCTGGTCCGACTCTCTGCGACACTGTGGACCTTAGCTTGCCAGGCTCCTCTGTCCATGGGATTCTCCAGGCAAAGATACTGGAGTGGGTTGCCATGCCCTCCTCCAGGGGATCTTCCCCACTCAGGGATCAAACCGGCCTCTTTTATGTCTCCTGCATTGACAAGTGGGTTCTTTACCATTTTACCACTAGCGCCACCTGGGAAGCCCTAACCGAGGTCCCTTACCATCCTCATCTCTTGGAATAGCAAGCACTCAGAGAGGTGGGCGTGCCTCGGAGCGTTAGAATAAGGTGGTTGGGGGCTTAGTGTCTTTCATTGTTACCTCTGCTCAATGAAGTCCTTCCCACTCTCTTCTAGACAGCCCTGGGTTACAGTAGAAACCGCCAGTTGCTGCTTATTCTGAGATGAGTCCCAGGGACAGCCTATATAGTTTAAAGGGAGCAAAATTTGAGGGCACGTGGGGTATCACGCGGCTTTCAGAAATACTACCTTTGGACTATTTGTAATGAGTCATATTAAGGAGACCGCTCAAGCTGTCTTTATCATCCACATGCATGCATGGAGCCATTTATCACTCTGCTGCTACTAAGTCGCTTCAGTCGTGTCCGACTCTGTGCGACCCCATGGACGGCAGTCCACGAGGCTCCCCCGTCCCTGGGATTCTCCAGGCAAGAACACTGGAGTGGGTTGCCATTTCCTTCTCCAATGCATGAAAGTGAAAAGTGAAAGTGAAGTCGCTCAGTCGTGCCCAACTCTTAGCTACCGCATGGACTGCAGCCTACCAGGCTCCTCCGTCCATGGGATTTTCCAGGCAAGAGTACTGGAGTGGGTTGCCAGTGCCTTCTCCGATTTATCACTCTAGGTTGCCACAATGCAAGCACATTCACTTGAGAAACATACACATATTAGCAATTCTCTGTCCATTGTAGACATCTCCAGAGTGAAAAGACCTTGTTTTCTTGCATCTTCTCAAACTACTTACAGTTCCCAGTATGCACCTGGTCATGTCTTTCCTCAATTCATTCTTTCGTTAAATAGTTACCTATTAAATAGTTATCTACTGTGACTGGCACTGTCTCCGGCACTGGAAAGGATGGATAAAATCATGGGCATGGCAGAAATTAAAGCCCCAGTGATGGTTTCTCTCAAATGCCTCCTGACTCCAGCTATATATGCTCTTTGTTCTGCATTGAATTATTAATATGCAGCAAATATTCCTCACGTTTTCAAATATTTTTCTCCTTTCCCCCATTGGGTTGGAAATAAAATAACTTTAAATAATTATAAACCAGAGATTTTTGAGATAGAGATTCACATTCTAGTTCAGTCCTCTCACTTTACAGATAAGAAAACACAGACCCAGATAAGTGAATTATTTATCCAAGATCACTTATAATATAAATGTTTCCCAGGCATTGACTACATGGGAGATAAACACTCTAACCTCTAACACTTCACTTGTTCTGAATACAGTTTAAGGAATCAAAACAAAAGGTAAAATGATAGAAAGAATTTCTGAGAAGCTGCTTTACTTATTTGCTTTAGTAAAATATGTCACGGTATTTGCAGAGTTCTTGCTCTATTTTATTAAAGCTAATTCTATATGAAGACACTCACCAGATTCACCCTCAAATTCACTGGGGCACAAGCCCCTGTGGTGAATTTCTATTGTATTCAAATACAATAATGAATTTGTATTAATCTTGTTACAAATCGAATTGTTTCCTCAAAGTTAAATGTGTTGATGTCTCAACCGTCAGTACCTCAGAATATAGCTTTATTTGAAAATAGTCTGCAGAAGCAGTAAGGTCACTAGGGTCACTAATCCCTTTTCCCTTCACTTGTATACCACATACTTCTTTCCCTGAGTCTTTGGACACTGGCTAGTTACGAGTTGAACTTATGGAAAGGAAGAGGCCCTGCCTAGGCTTTGAGCCTCAGTCATGCTCTGCTGTGCTTAGTCACTGTGGCCCACCAGGCTCCTCTGTCCATGGAATTTTCCAGGCAAGAATACTGGAGTGGGTTGTCATGCCCTCCTCCAGAGGATCTTCCCAACCCAGGGTTAAACCCAGGTCTCCCACACTGCAGGCCAATTCTTTATCATCTGAGACACCAGGGAAGCCCAAGAATACTGGAGTGGGTAGCCTATCCCTTCTCCAGGGGATCTTCCTGACCAAGGAATCAAACCAGGGTCTCCTGCCTTGCAAGTGGATGCTTCACCAGCTGAGCTACCAGGAAAGCCCCAAGACTAAGTCATATGCTCATTCAATTTCCAAAACTTTGTGCACTGGTTTACCAGCCATACACACTTAGATTATAAAATGTGGTTGATCCTGTTTTGTCTTCTCCTTTGAGAACTGTGTTGATGGCAGGGCCAAGGCAGAATCCAGGCATCTTTGGATCAA
This sequence comes from Bos indicus, assembly GCF_029378745.1. NCBI lineage: Eukaryota > Metazoa > Chordata > Mammalia > Artiodactyla > Bovidae > Bos > Bos indicus. Next base: position 22,965,700 of record NC_091774.1, on the reverse strand, counting down.
AATCTTATTTTTATACTGCTAATCTTCCTATGTTTGAGATTCACTCTTTGTGGAGTAGGACAGAGTAAAGGTTTATAAACAGAAGAAAGGCATGATCAGATATATCTATGTACCTCCCAGATGTCACCTGTGGTCTTCTTCACCCTTCAGATCCAAATAAGATCTGGATAAAACTTCCATGTTTTGTCTGGGGGGATACAATGCCTTTTCAAAGACTCCTGTGAATATCAACGGGTTTATGTTCTTACGGTTATCTCGGCCTCTAAGCTCCCACATCTGTTGTATTAAGTTCTGTTTGGGCATCTTCTTGCCATTCTGTACCTACTGCTGCTGTTCTATATCTCACCAACCCAGACACGAAACCCCAACACGTGGCATTTGTATGTATGCAACTCTCTGCTGAAATGAATAGGGTTTGTGATGTTTATAATAACCCTCAAGGAAAACTGAGAAGAAACTATGTTGGTCCAGGACTGTACAGTGAGCCTAATGAGCTCAGATTGCCCCAGACTACATGTTTGCGGGGGAGCAGGGTTTCCTCCAGCAACATTCAGTATGCACAAGGAGCATGCACAGGTTAAGTGGCCTGGGCTTGGCGTATAACTGAAGGGAAAGAGAAGAAGGCATTTGGGCATATGGTTTAAGTGACAGATCTAGACTGATCTGGGCTGTTGGTAAAAACTGATGGGGTTTAGAAATGCAAAGATTATATGGTCTCTAGTGCCACCTGTTGCCCAACTACATGAAGAACTATTCAGTTCAGTTCAGTCGCTCAATCGTGTCCGACTCTTTGCGACCCCATGAATCGCAGCACGCCAGGCCTCCCTGTCCATCACCAACTCCCGGAGTTCACTCAGACTCATGTCCATCGAGTCAGTGATGCCATCTAGCCATCTCATCCTCTGTCGTCCCCTTCTCCTCCTGCCCCCAATCCCTCCCAGCATCAGAGTCTTTTCCAGTGAGTCAACTCTTCACATGAGGTGGCCAAAGTACTGGAGTTTCAGCTTTAGCATCATTCCTTCCAAAGAAATCCCAGGGCTGATCTCTTTCAGAATGGACTGGCTGGATCTCCTTGCAGTCCAAGGGACTCTCAAGAGTCTTCTCCAACACCACAGTTCAAAAGCATCAATTCTTCGGCGCCCAGCTTTCTTCACAGTCCAACTCTCACATCCCTACATGACCACAGGAAAAACCATAGCTGTGACTAGATGGACCGTTGTTGGCAAAGTAATGTCTCTGCTTTTCAATATGCTATCTAGGTTGGTCATAACTTTCCTTCCAAGGAGGAAATCTTTTAATTTCATGGCTGCAGTCACCATCTGCAGTGATTTTGGAGCCCAAAAAAATAAAGTCTGACACTGTTTCCACTGTTTCTCCATCTATTTCCAATGAAGTGATGGGACCAGATGCCATGATCTTCGTTTTCTGAATGTTGAGCTTTAAACCAAATTTTTCACTCTCCACTTTCACTTTCATCAAGAGGCTTTTTAGTTCCTCTTCACTTTCTGCCATAAGGGTGGTGTCATCTGCGTATCTGAGGTTATTGATATTTCTCCCAGCAATCTTGATTCCAGAAGAACTATTAAGTTGGTACAAAAGTAATTGTGGTTTTGCACTGGCTGAACTTTGCCTTTTGATATTGGAATACATTCTTGAATAAATGTGGTCTATGTTATATATCATTTTAACACAATTTCTTGCTTTATTATTTTTGCTAATGACTTATTACTTGTTTACTTTATATTTATTTTAGACTAGGGAAATGATGTTAGAGAAAAAGTAAATTCAAATGAATTTTTTATTCAACTTCAAAATGGGCAGTAAAGCAGCAGAGATAACTTGCAACACCAACAACACATTTGGCCCTGGAACTGCTAACGAACATACAGTGCAGTGGCAGTTCAAGAGGTTTTGCAAAGGAGACAAGAGACTCAAAGATGAGGAGCATAGTAGCTGGCCATCAGAAGTTGACAAGAACAAATTGAGAGCAATCAACAAAGCTGATCCTCTTAAAACTACACGAGAAGTTGCTGAAAACCTCAGTGTCGACCATTCTACAGTTGTTTGGCATTTGAAGCAAATTGGAAAGGTGAAAAAGCTCAATGAGTGGGTGCCTCATGAGCTGACCAGAAATTTTAAAAAATTTCATTTTGAAGTATAGTCTTCTCTGTGTAACAACAAACCATTTCTCAATCAGATCATGACTTGCAACGAAAAGTGGATTTTATATAACAACCCGCGGTGACCAGCTCAGTGGCTGGACCAAGAAGAAACTCCAAAGCACTTCCCAAAGCCAAGTTCAGTCAGTTCAGTTCAGTCACTCAGTCGTGTCCAACTCTTTGCAACCCCATGAACCGCGGCACACCAGGTCTCCCTGTCCGTCACCAACTCCCAGAGTCCACCCAAATCCATGTCCATCTAACTCAAAGCCAAACGTGCACCAAAAGAAGGTCATGATGATCTGCTGCATGTCTGATCCACTACAGTTTTCTGAATCCCAGTGAAACCATTACATCTGAGAGTATGCTCAGCAAATCAATGAGATGCATTGAAAACCGCACGGTCTGAAGCCAGTATTGGTCAACAGAAAGGGCCGAATTCTTCTCCATGACAACGCCAGACCGCAGGTCACACAACCAGTGCTTCAAAAGTTGAATGAATTGGGCTTTGAAGTCTTGCCTCATCCACCATATTCATCCGACCTCTTGCCAATTGACTACCACTTCTTCAAGCATTTCGACAACTTTTTCCAGGGAAAACGCTTCTACAACCAGCAGGAGGCAGAAAATGCTTTCCAAGAATTCATCGAATCCTGAAGCATGGATTTTAACACTTATTTCTCACTGGCAAAAATGTGTTGATTGTAATGGTTCCTATTTTGATTAATAAAGATGTGTTGAGCCTAGTTATAGTGATTTAAAATTTATGGTCTGAAACTGCAATGACTTTTGTACCAATGTAATACCAACTTTTCATGAATCTCTGAATAACCAGACACCTGAAGATTAGGGAAAATGCCTGATTTTAACAACATCTCTCAAAACAACAGCTTCCCAAGCCTGAGCTGGGGGCAGGATAGGAGGTAGTAGTGGGTGGTTCAGCTGCAGTGGCATGTGCTGTGGACAGCAGAAAAGTAGGCATTTTAGAAGGAGCATGCAAGCATGATATCCTCTGTGAGTACTTAGAAGCGACAGGTAGGCTGTGATGGGAAAAAAAAGGGGGGGAGCTTTTTCAGACCTATATTCACATTCTACTAGCTATATTTATTTTTATTTCTTCTTCCAAGTATGAGAACCTCTGTTACCCATCTATCTGGTGGTGACAATTTTTAGTTTTTGACCCAGGTCTAGTTTTTCTTTCGTGTATCTTTATTACCCATAAGATATTTCCAGTAAATATAAATTTAAAACTCTCTTCAAAGTTGTATCAATGCTTAAGGTTTTCAAAGAAGATCCCTTGTTGGGGTCCTTTAATGGACCAGGACCTGGTGGTCCAGAGGCAACCATAAGAAAGTGAAAAAGAGAAAAAGGCTGAAACACCCTGGTTTACGCAGAAAACCAATAAAGTCCTTGACACAGGACTTGCGTCTCTCACGAAGGCACCGGGCACCCTCTCGAGGAGGGGTGAAGGCACAGGGTTCCTTCTCAAGAGAGTCTTAGAAGCCCGGGCAGGAGAGTGAGCAAGATGGGTTTCTGCGCTCCAAGGAGTCAGCCGGAGAGAGAGAGACAGAAAGAAAGACACAGGGACCCAATCTCTGATGGAGCAAAGGTGCTTTAATGATTTTTCTGTGAGTATATATAGTCTGTATATATATTCTTTTGTCAATGATAAATATCAGAAAATCAAACGTACAGTAACCGTTACCAAGAGAACAAGGGATGATGATGGTCACAAGGTCAGGAGACAATCCATATCTCAAGAAAGGGGATCGAGACTAAGCAGTTTTGTCGTAAAGAGAATCTTTACTAAAGATGTAAGCCTGTCTCACACAATGACCCCAATTCCTGGGAGCAGTGTGCTGTTCCGCTTAAAAAGAAACAAAGGACTTGTGAGAAACAGCACTTAGGAATCCTCCTGCTAAACATTCCCTGACAATCCCTAAGAAAATATAACACCATGATTATTTCATGAATTCAATTTTTAACAGAAATTTTAAAAGCAGATGTCTACTGTTTGGAAGGTAAGGTACACTTTTGCTCTCTCTTATGTAGCGAGCACATTCATTCAAACCTAGTTCCCAGAGCTTGTGGCTGTTCCATCAGATGGTCACGAAGGTGCCATGGAACCCATATGGCATTTGCACAGGCACTTCGGCTCGGCCCAGTTCTTCAAAGTTCTTGGCATCCAAGACAAGAAGAAAATTTTTTTTGTTCTAGAAAAAGAAAGACAATACTGAAAATTCTCTTTGTTTCTATCAGAAATCTGTTTCCTCTAGTGGGCTGTAAAATTCCTAAGGGAGAGACCATCTTTCTCATCTTCATATCCATTCTCATCACTGGGCACAGTGGCTTGCTGATTCATTCACTAAGTGCAGAATGATGAACTAAACAAAAAAAAGGAAATTATAGCTGAAGAAGTCCATACCTAGAGCAAAGAAATTACATTTATATCTATCACCTTCATAGAATCTCTTCGGGTTTAAGGATCTTCCTACCTGCTCCTTTTCCATCTCCTACGAGATATAAAAATTCTTTCTCCCAAAATAAAATGCCTCCATTTTGTGTTATTCTGGAGCTGTTCAAAAGGTAGCATTGCAAGGCAGGTTGAGATTTGCCCTGGTCTAATTACAGGGGTAGCAAATATACTGCATGAGGACTAAGTCCTAAGCCCATGGCAGACATTACTGATTACACTTTTCTCACCAAAACTTTAAAAAGTGTCACAGTCCTATACCTAGGCAGCTACTTATAAATGATCAAAGTTGGAACTCAAAGTGCATCTATCAGCCACAAGGCTTCTCTAGACAAGAAATTAGATATCAAGATTATTGAGACACTAGGTCGGAGGCTATCACACTAGATTTTTGGGTCTCTCAATTAAAACTGGCAGCACAGAGGGTGGTATAAAATATTGGACTAGAAGTCAGAAGATTGGGATTTCAATACTGGCTTTACAACTACGAGATCTGATGCAAGTCTCTTTCAACTTCCTTAAGTTACAAATTCAACATGTGTAAAATGATACCCACAAAGCTGTTTTGATGACTAACTAAGATAATATGTATGAAAGTAGTTTGTAAATAAATTCCTATCCAAATGTAAATTATTATGATTCTACAAGTAGAATTTTAAAACTGTAATAAAGTACTAATTATGATAAAAGGGTATCTAAATAATACAGAGAGAAACAAAAGGGAGAAGGTATCAAACTGGAATCAAAATAAACGATCAATAGCATCACTAAATATAACCCTCAAAATGCCCAGTGCTAGTTTTCTTTCTGACTAGTGGTGGAAAAACATTTACCTGGTTAGGGGTGATCACCACAGAAAGAATGACCCCATCATCTTCTTTACTGGCTCCTGGTACCGGAACAAAAACAGGTTCTGAGGGATAAAAGCCATCTTCTCTCCAAACCTGTAAGTCCCCAAAAAAGTATTTGATAGAAGACTGGTTATAAGCTGGAAGTGTTCTATAGCTTTTGTCAGCCCCAGCATGAATTTGGCTGCCAGTACAACAGTCCAACAGTGGAAGAATCAGGCTTACTGAACTGAATATAGGAGAGGGAGCCTTTGCAGTGGTAAATTCCATCATCATCAAACACAAGTTGTAGAGTTATAATTTCCCATCAACCGGAAATAGAGGTGTCCCATGATTCCTCTCAAAATACCATCAAGCATAGAATTATTTTTCTGGGCTTGTGGTTCATTTAGATTCCCTAGAGGGAACATACCCCTAATTCCATGGTTCTCAGATTTAATAGAAGTAAGTGGCTGCCCATTTGAGCAACAGGGATGGACCTAGAGATTGTCATACTGAGCGAAGTAAGTCAGACAGAGGAGAACTATCATTTGACATTCCTTGTATGTGGAATCTAAACAGAAATTATACAAATGAACTTATTTATGAAGCAGAAACAGACTCACAGACTTAGAGAACAAACATGATTGCTAGGAAAGGAATATGGGGAAGGGATAGTTAGGGTGTTTGGGATTGACATGTGCACACTGCTATCATTAAAATGGACAACCAACAAGGTCCTAATGTTACTACAAGAAACTCTGCTCAATGTTAGGTGGCAGGCTGGATGGGAGGGGAACTTGAGAGAGAATGGATACAAGTACATGTATGGCTGAGTCCCCTTGCTGTCCTCCTGAAACTATCACAACATTGTTAATGGGCTATATTCCAATATAAAATAAAAAGTCTTTTTTTTAAAAAAGTAAGTAGCTGCTTATCTATTTTAAAATCTCAAGATCTACCGTAAACAAAACAGTAATTAATTCAAAGGGCAGAACAGGTCTTAAAAGAGTTCAGAAAAGGAAACGGAATTTCATTACCCTCCGTGTCTTGTTCACCACGTCAACCTTGATCAGAGAATCACCCACCAAATGCCGGAAGCCACAGCCATAGAAGAACTGATACTTTTTTCCATTGAATTGGCCATAGTTGATCTGCGGAAATTCAATACTTCCTTCCTCTTTTAGGTCCTCAGGATATAGATTTTCATAAGAGCACCAAATCTAAAAGAGGGCACAAAAGAACTGATTGCTTAATTCTTACTTTCTTCAGGTCAGTGTGGGGGCTAATACCATATAAAAGTTTGTGACAGGGCTTGAGAACTGAGGTTCTACATCATTTTTAAAAATATTGTTTCTCTTTTCATCATACGTAAGAACACATAAAAGATTATTGGGTTTTGTGACTAAGTTGTCTAATGGCATAGGAGGTGGACATGGGCTTTTATTTTACTAGAGCTGAGACGCTGATAGCTATACAGTGATACGTAAGCACAAACCACCTAAAATGTGGGGATGGTCAGCGCCAACCTTAAATACTTAGACAGGGCACGACAGTTTGAAAGCTGTATAAACCTCTTTCAAAACACAAAAGGGATAGATAAACACAGTGCTCACTCCCACCTAGAATTCTGCAACTCTTTTGCAAGCCATGCTCCATGATCCTACCCTGCTCAGCTGAATGTTATAAAACTTACTAGGCACCAAACATTGTGGAGAACAGCCACACTACATAGCCACACTACTTTTCTAGTGAATAAAGAAGCACTGCTGAGGGTCAAAGTCTTAGGCTAATATCCATTCATAGCATACCTTTCCATCAGCCTGTTTCACAGCACTGGCTGAAGAATAGGTCAACGGGCTGAGGTTCTCTCCCTCAGGGGCATTCAAATTGCCAAGTAAGGGCAAAACAAACCTTCGAGGGGAATTTCTGGCTATTAAATTATAGACCTGTTTAGGAGAAAGAAGTAAACAGATGAGACAACTGTCATGCATAGAATAACAGCACATCCCAATAATTGAGATCCAGTCAACATTATTGGCATTTCTAAGTAACTGCATAAACAATCATTTTCATTCATTCATTTACTCATCAAACATCAGTTGAGTACCTTCTCTAGACCAAGCATTGTTTTAGACACTGGGAATACAAAACAGTTTCTGGCCTTATATTCTAGTGGAGGAAGAATGGTAATAGATAAGAAATAAAATATATGCTACTTAAGTAGTACCAAATAAATAATGATTATACAGCTCAAGTCAGATAGTGATAAGTGCCATTAAGAAACACACTTAAAGGTGAGGGACTAGAGAGTAAAATGGGTGCTTCCTTCCTCAGGTTTGGTCTTTCTCTATGGGGCTCTGGAACTTCCGTGATTGAAATTACTCATGTAGAGGCTATATGCTTATGTGCTGATCCCCAACAAACACTCTGGGCAACGAGCTTAGGTGGTCTTCCCTGGCAGGCAGCATTTCACACATGTCACAATCAGTTGCTGGAGCAATTAAGCAAGTCCTAGGAGAGGGCTCTTGGAAGCACACCCCTGGTTTCCTCTAAATTTCATCCCATATATCTTTCCTTTCTGTTGATTTTTCTGAGACCTATGAGCCCTGCTAGTGAATCATCAAAACAAAGAACAGTTTTGGGGGCCCCTCAACACAGCCGCTCTGCAGAGATGATGTTTAAGCAGGAGACCCTAATAAAATAAGTGTCTTTTCTGACAGTAAGAATGGTTTAAGCACATCTTCCTCTCTGGAAATACTCTAAGATGGGGAATAAACTGTATCATTTTGTCTTATATACCTAGTCCATATTATCTCCATAACATGCAGAAATGTTTTCAATACTCCTACCAAGTAAAGATTTAGTGTTGTTTTTAAGCTTCATAAAGAATTAGCTTTGGGAACTCCCCTGGTGGTCCAGTGGCTAATAATCCACGCTCCCAAAGCAAGAGTTCCAGGTTTGATCCCTGGTCAGGGAACTACAGCCCACATGCCACACTAAGCGTTCACATGCCACAACGAAAGATCACGCATGCTACAACGAAGATCAAAGATCCCACGTGCCACAACTAAGACCTAGTGTGGCCAAAAAATAAATAATTTTTAAAAGAATTAGCCTTTAAAAATTTACTTTTAAATTTATTTAAACATGTTTGGTCTTTTGCAAAATCAAAGGTGAACAAAAAGAGAGTTCCAATAGTGGTGAGTTAGGCAGCATGGATCAACCATTTCATTGATAACAGATAGAAAAGCTGGACAAAATGTTTAAAACAGCTGTTTGAAGGCGCTGGTGAGCTAAAAAGCCAACAAAGAACGATAGAGCATAGATTTGGAAAGAAAAGGAAACCCACAGATAGAAACTACATATTGGGGGCAAATTTCCACTAAGGACATCAGCTACTTTTAAGAAGAGGCAGTTGAAAGGCTAAGAAGATAGAAATATTTTATTAAACTTTTTCATTTTGAGATTATTGCAGACCCATATGCAGCTGTAAGAAACAATACAGAAAAACAATTGATCTTAAAATGGGCAAAGGGCATTTCACCTAGACATTTCACCAAGATATACAAAGTGAATAAATATAGGAAAAGATGCTGAACATTATTAGTCATTGGGAAATGCAAATCAAAATGACAATGAGATAATACTTCACACTTATTAGGATGGTTATTATCAAGGCAAAAAAAAAAAAAAAACCAGAAACCACAAGTGTTTGTGGTTTGAGAATGTAAAGAAAGTGGAACCTTTGTACATTGCTGGTGGGAATGGAAAATGGTGCATTTGCTGTTAAAAACAATTTGGCAGTTCCTCAAACAGTTAGATAGAGAATTATCATATGATCCAGCAATTCCCTTCTAGGAATATGCCAAAAAGAATTGAAAACAAGGACTCACACAGATACTTGTACACCAATATTCATAACAGCATTATTCATAATAGCCAAAAGCTGAAAACAACCCACATGTCCCTGAACAGATGAATAAACAAAATGAGTATATACATACAAGGAATATTATTAAACCTTTTAAAGGAATGAGATTCTGATACATGCTACAGCATGAGTGACCCATGAAAAGATTTTGATAAATTAAGTAAGCCAGACACAAAAGAAGAAATATTGTATGATTCCATTTATATGAGGTACATAAAATAGACAAATTTATAGAAACAGAAAGTAGGATAAAGGCTACCACAACCTTGGGAGATGGAGGCTATAGGAAGCTGTTATTTAAAGGGTACAGAGCCTCTTTGTAGGATCAAGAACAAGTTCTGAAAATGAACCGCAGTGCTGGTTGCACAACATTGTCACTATATTTAATGTCACTGAATTATACACATAAAATTGTCTAATGGTAAATTTTGTGTTATGTATATTTTACCACACAAAAAAGAAACAATGAAGAGAGCTCTCATGAGCCTTCATGAAGTCTCAACAACGATCTCTTACATAACTACACTACAATATCACAACCAGGAAACTTACATGGATATAATCCACCAACATTATTCAGATTTTATCCATTTAACACGCATTCATTTATGTGTGTTTTGTGTGTGTGTGTAAATTTTATCATATGTAAACTTATATGATCACCACCACACTCAAGATACAGAACAGTTCTATCACTACCAAGATCCTTCATGTCACACTTTTATAAGGATATTTATAAGGATATTTATAAGGATATTGCCACATCAACTCCCTCATCACTTGATCCTAATGAGAAGAGATTTTGATAGTTTTGAAAAGCTAGAGGGACAAAAGTTGTAGTTCAAAGTCTTCAAGAAGGGAATGTCTTGATAAACCTCTAGCTCTTTTGGTCACTACCCTTTAAGATGTACCCTAGGAGTAAGAATAAACAAAAACAGTCCAGCTCTTGCAGCAACTGTGTCATGTTTCAAATTATCTCAATCTTTATAACTAGATTAAGAATATCTGCAATTGATAATGTACCTTAGCCATCTGCCAGAAACAAATGAAAATCTTCTCTGAAGGAAGACAACAGAGTCTCCAAATATTCCTCCTAAAATTTTTCAAACACAATATTCTGTGTAGAATAAAACTTAGTCAGCACTTAAGAAGACAGCAAAGTATAATTCAAAGGAAAAAAAAAAAAGATAAGCAACAGATGATAGAAACTGAACCACCGGGGATCCATATAATAGAGGTATCAAACTTTAACTATTCTGAATACATCGGAGGAAATTATTTTAAATTGGGGTTATAGCAGAGAATCACAAATTATAAAAGAGAAGGTATTCAAAATTCCAGAACTGAAAAAAGCAATGAGTTTAAGACCATAGTGCCTAGATTTAAGAGCAGGATACATACAGCTGAAGAAAGAAAGTTTGAATGGTAAGATAAGAAGAAAAGAGCCAAAGCAAGATACTTAGAGCAAAGGATGGAAGATACTAAAAAAGAACATAAGCAACAGAGAGCTAGAGTGGAAAAGGGTATCATATGTGTACTCTAGCCCCAGAAAGAAAAGAGAGAAAAGATTTATTAGATGCAATATTTGAAAAAATAATGGGTGAAATTTTTCAAAGCTAATGAAAGACATCAAACCGTAGATTCAAAAATCCTTAAAAAAATAAATCAAAAGGAAATCATACTGAAAAATATCACAGTACTAACTTCAGAAAATCAGAGAAAATCTTTGGGGGGTAATGGATCAACTTCAAAGCAGCAAAGCTTTTAACTGACAACTGATTTCTCAACAGAAATCAGAAGACAATAAAATGATATCTTTACAGTGTTGAAAGAAAATAAAAACTTAGATTCTTTATCCAATGAAAACATCTTTCAAGAAAGAAGGTATAATAAAGACATTTTTCTGACAAACAGAAATAGAGATTTCATCACCATATCAGCATATCTAAACTAAAGAAGACAGTAAAAGATGTTCTTCAGTCAGAAAGACAATAATACCACATGGACACCCAGAGAGGCAAGAAGGAATTAAGAGCAAGAGAAGGTACTGATGTAGGTAAATGGGTAGTATGGGTAATTATGTTTACATAAAACAATATTGATAATAATGCTTTACAGGGGTTAATATAAAGAGAGAATTCAAATATATAATGAACAGTAGCATATAAATTGGGAATATAATAAATGGAGTTAAAGTGTTCCAGACTCCCTCCATTGTCTGGAAAGAATTAAAAGAACTAATTTATCAATATAATATATTGTGCTAAGTCAGTAATGAAAACTATACACAACGTCAAAAGACAACCCTCAGAATGGGAAAAAATAATACCAAATGAAACAACTAACAAAGGGTTAATCTCCAAAACATACAAGCAGTTCATGCAACTCAATACCAAAAAAACAAATAACTCAATCAAAAAAATAGGCAAAAGACCTAAACAGGCATTTCTCAAAAGCAAACAGACGGTGATTAAACACATGAAAAGATGCTCAACATCGCTTATTATTAGAGAAATGCAAATCAAAACTACAATGATATATCACCTCACACCAGAGGGCAGAGAGAAGAAGCAAGAAGAACCAAAATCCCACAGCAGCTAGAATGAAAACCACATTACAGAAAGTTAATCAAAATGAAAAGGCAGAGGGTTATGTCCCAGATGAATGGACAAGATAAAATCCCAGAGAAACAACTAAATGAATGGCGATGGGCAAACTTTCAGAAAAAGAATTCAGAATAATGCTAGTGAAAAAAGAACAGAGAAGATGCAAGGAATGTTTACCAAAGACCTAGAAGAACTAAAGATCAAACAAACAGATTTGAACAATACACTAGAAGAAATCAATAGCAGAATAACTGAAACAGAAGAACAGATAAGTGACCTGGAAGACAGAATGGTGGACATCACTGCCACAAAACAGAATATAGAGAAAAGAATGAAAAAAAAAAAGAAGAAGACAGCCTAAGAGACCTCTAGGACAACATTAAATGCACCAACATTTGAGTTAGAGGGGTACCAGAAAGAGAAGAGAGAGAAAGGACTCAGGAAAATATTTGAAGAAATAAAAGTTGAAAACTTCCCTTACATGGGAAAGGAAATAGTCAGCCAAGTCCAGAAAGTACAGAGAGTTCCAGGCAGGATAACCCCCAGGAGGAATACACTGAGACACACAGTAATTGAACTGACAAAACTTAAAGACAAAGATAAAATGTTAAAAGCAACAAGGGAAGAACGACAAATAACACAAGGGCACTCCCATCAGGTTATCAACTGACTTCTCAAATCTGGCTTGTAGAAAGAAACTCTACAAGCCAGAAGGAGACGGCATGGTATATCTAGAGTGATGAAAGCGAAGAACCTACAACCAAGGGTACTCTACCCAACAAGACTCTCGTTCAGATTTGATGTAGAAATGAAAAGTTTCCAGACAAGCCAAAGTTAAGAGAATTTAGCACCACCAAACCAACTTCACAAGAAATGCTATAGGAACTTTCTCAGCAGGAAACATAAGAGAAGGAAAAGACCTACAAAAAATAAATTCAGAACAATTTAGAAATTGGTAATAGGAGCATATATATCAATAATTACCTTAAATGTAAATGGATTACAGGCACCAACCGGCTGGGCAGATGAAAATGTGTGCATGTATGCGCTTCCACTTACCACGTCACTCTAGTTAACCCCTCAAATTCTATGTAATTATTTTATATTGTTCAGTTCAGTTCAGTCGCTCAGTCATGTCCGACTCTTTGCGACCCCATGAACCGCAGCATGCCAGGCCTCCCTGTGCATCCCCAGTTCCCAGAGTCCACCCAAACCCATGTCCATTACGTCGGTGATGCCATCCAACCATCTCATCCTCTGTCGTCCCCTTCTCCTCCTGCCCTCAATCTTTCCCAGCATCAGGGTCTTTTCCAATGAGTCAGCTCTTCACATCAGGTGGCCAAAGTATTGGAGTTTCAGCTTCAACATCAGTCCTTCCAATGAATACCCAGGACTAATCTCCTTTAGGATGGACTGGTTGGATCTCCTTGTAGTCCAAGGGACTCTCAAGAGTCTTCTCCAACACCACAGTTCAAAAGCATCATTCTTCAGCGCTCAGCTTTCTTTATAGTCCAACTCTCACATCCATACATCACTACTGGAAAAACAATAGCCTTGACTAGATGGATCTTTGTTGGCAAAGTAATGTCTCCGATTTTAATATGCTGTCTAGGTTGGTCATAACTTTCCTTCCAAGGAGCAAGCGTCCTTTAATTTCATGGCTGCATTCCCCATCCACAGTGATTTTGGAGCCCAGGAAAATAAATTCTGACACTGTTTCCACTGTTTCCCCATCTATTTCCCATGAAGTGATGGGACCAGATGCCATGATCTTAGTTTTCTGAATATTGAGCTTTAAGCCAACTTTTTCACTCTCCTCTTTCACTTTCATCAAGAGGCTCTTGAGTTCTTCACTTTCTGCCATAAGGGTGGTGTCATCTGCATATCTGAGGTGATTGATATTTCTCCTGGCAATCTTGATTCCAGCTTGTGCTTCTCCAGCCCAGCCTTTCTCATGATGTACTCTGCATATAAGTTAAATAAGCAGGGTGACAATATACAGCCTTGACATACTCCTTTTCCTATTTGGAATAAGTTTGTTGTTCCATGTCCAGTTCTAACTGTTGCTTCCTGACCTGCATACAGGTTTCTCAAGAGGCAGGTCAGGTGGTCTGATATTCCCATCTCTTTCAGAAGTTTCCACAGTTTATTGTGATCCACACAGTCAAAGGCTTTGGCATAGTCAATAAAGCATAAATAGATGTTTTTCTGGAACTCTCTTGCTTTTTCCATGATCCAGCAGATGTTGGCAATTTGATCTCTGGTTCCTCTGCCTTTTCTAAAACCAGCTTGAACAACTGGAAGTTCATGGTTCACATATTGCTGAAGCCTGGCTTGGAGAATTTTGAGCATTACTTTACTAGCGTGTGAGATGAGTACAATTGTGTGGTAGTTTGAGCATTCTTTGGCATTGCCTTTCTTTGGGATTGGAATGAAAACTGTCCTTTTCCAGTCCTGTGGTCACTGCTGAGTTTTCCAAATTTGCTGACATATTGAGTGCAGCACTTTCAGAGTATCATCTTTTAGGATTTCAAATAGCTCAACTGGAATTCCATCACCTCCACTAGTTTTGTTTGTAGTGATGCTTCCTAAGGCCCACCTGACTTCACATTCCAGGATGTCCAGCTCTAGATGAGTGTGAATGATCACACCTTCATGATTATTTGGGTCGTGAAGGTCTTTTTTGTACAGTTCTTCTGTGTATTTTACCACCTCTTCTTAATATCTTCTGCTTCTGTTAGGTCCATACCATTTCTGTCCTTTATTGAGCCCCTCTTTGCATGAAATGTTCCTTTGGTATCTCTAATTTTCTTGAAGAGGTCTCTAGTCTTTCCCATTCTGTTGTTTTCCTCTATTTCTTTGCATTGATCACTAAGAAAGGCTTTCTTATCTCTCCTTGCTATTCTTTGGAACTCTGCATTCAAATGGGCATATCTTTCCTTTTCTCCTTTGCTTTTCACTTCTCTTCTTTTCACAGTTATTTCTAAGGCCTCCTCAGACAGCCATTTTGCTTTTTTGCATTTCTTTTCCACAGGGATGGTCTTGCTCCCTGTCTCCTGTACAATGTCACAAACCTCCGTCCATAGTTCATCAGGCACTCTATTTATCAGATCTGGGCCCTTAAATCTATTTCTCACTTCCACTGTATAATCATAAGGGATTTGATTTAGGTCATACCTGAATGGTCTAGTGGTTTTTCCCACTTTCTTCAGTTCAAGTCTGAATTTGGCAATAAGGAGTTCATGATCTGAGCCACAGTCAGCTCCCTGTCTTGTTTTTGCTGACTGTATAGAGCTTCTCCATCTTTGGCTGCAAAGAATATAATTAATCTGATTTCAGTGTTGACCATCTGGTGATGTCCATGTGTAGAGTCTTCTCTTGTGTTGTTGGAAGAGGGTGTTTGCTATGACCAGTGCATTCTCTTGGCAGAACTCTATTAGCTTTTGCCCTGCTTCATTCTGTACTCCAAGGCCAAATTTGCCTGTTACTCCAGGTGTTTCTTGACTTCCTACTTTTCCATTCCAGTCCCCTCTAATGAAAAGGACATCTTTTTGGGATGTTAGTTCTAGCAGGTTTATATTGTTTGGTTAATCATATTTCCATATGGCTTGCAATTATAATTATCTTTTTTTTTTTTTGGTCTGGCTATTGTTTGTGAAATCTGATAACATCTTTTCCATTATGTAACTATTATTCATTTAATACCGTTGTATCATGATTGGTCAACAGAAAATAATAGGATTCTGTAATACTGAAACTACCATTTAATAGAAAAACTTGTAATCACTTTTTAAAATCCAGATGCAAAATCTTGGAAGTTTTTGAAAAATACAAATACCCAGGTGTTTTTTATCTCTCTGAAGCTCCAGCTATGATTCTAATGAGCAGCCATGTTTAAAACCAACTGGACTATATGATGATCTTTTATGTTTATCTAGTTTGTTTCATTTTTTTCTATTTCATATTCAGTGTTCCCATTTCATTTAGTTTATGTTTTCCCACTTCTCCAACTCTCTCCTTTTGTTGTTCTTTTTCAAACCTTTATTGAGTGTAGTATAAAAGCTTTTGTATACATATTAAAAAAAAGCTTTTGTATACATATATATACACATATATTTATAAAGGTTTTGTGTATATATATACACATATATATATGTATAAGATAATATATATATATTAGAAAACATGAATTTTTGTCTAGCTAAAAAAATTTATGACATCTTGATTCCACCTGTTTGACTAAGTATGAATAGAATGCTAGATTTATCATTTATATTTGTTTAATACTTTGATATAGTTCTATTCATTCTGGCATCTGGTATTACTGCTGAAAGTCTAGAAAACTTATTATCTTTGTGATTTAAAACCTTTTGAATAAGGTTTGAAGCTTCAAATGCAATTCTGAGAAAATAAAGAAATACTATGCTGTAAAAAAAAAACAACAACAGGAGATTAACATATGATAGACAGCAAATTGCCAATGTTTGTTGGATCATAAAGAAAGCAAGGGAATTCCAGAAAACATCTACTTCTGCTTCATCAACTATGCAGAAGCCTTTGACTGTATGGATCACAACAAAGTGTGGAAAATTCTTAAGAGATGCGAATACCAGATCACCTTACCTGTCTCCTGAGAAATATGTATGTGGGTCAAGAAGTAACAGCTAAAATTGGACATGGGAGAATGGACTGGTTCAAAATTGGGAAAGGAGTATGCCAGGGCTATATATTGTCACCCTGTTCATTTAACTTTATTCAGAGCACATCATGCAAAACATCAGACTGAATGAATTAAAAGCTGGAATCAAGATTGCCAGGAGAAATATCAACAACCTCAGTTATGCAGATGATACCACTCTAACAGCAGAAAGTAAAGAGGAACTAAAGAGCTTCTTGATGAGGGTGAAAGAGGAGAGTGAAAAAGCTGGCTTAGGACTCAACTTTCAAATAACTAAGATCATTGCATTACTTCAAGGCACATTGAAGGGGAAAAAGTGCAAACAGTGACAGCTGTTATTTTCTTGGGATCCAAAATCATTGCTGATGTGATTGTAGTCTGAAATTTTAAAAAGCTTGCTCCTTGGAAGGAAAGCTAGGACAAATCTAGACAGTGTATTAAAAAAGCAAAGATATCACTTTGCTGACAAAGGTCCATATAGTTAAAGCTATGATTTTTCCAGTAGTCATGTAAATGTGAGAGTTGGACCATAAAGAAGGCTGAGCACAGAACTGATGTTTCTGAATTGTGATACTGGAGAAGACTCTTGAGAGTCCTTTGGACTGCAAGGAGATCAAACCAGTCAATCCTAAAGGAAATCAACCCTAAATATTCATTGGAAGGACTGATGCTGAGCTCCAATAATTTGACCACCTGATGAGAAAAGCCAACTCATTGGAAAAGACCTCGATACTAGGAAATATTGAAAGCAAAAGGAGAGGGGAGCAGGGGATGAGATGGTTAGATAGCAACACCGACTCAATCAACATGGATTTGAGCAAACTCCAGGAGATAGTGAAGGACAAGGGAAGCCTGGCATGCCACAGTCCATGGGATCACAAAGAGTTGGACACAACTTAGCAACTGAACAACAACAACAGTTAATAACTAAAGTA
Source organism: Bos indicus (assembly GCF_029378745.1). NCBI lineage: Eukaryota > Metazoa > Chordata > Mammalia > Artiodactyla > Bovidae > Bos > Bos indicus. Next base: position 22,948,088 of record NC_091774.1, on the reverse strand, counting down.
CAAATTTTGTTCAAATTTCACAAAATTTTATGCTAGTGTCTATCGTTTGTTTTTATACCTTACTCAAGACTCCACACTGTATTTAATTGCACTGAGCAGCTTCAGCTGCATGCAACAAATTCTGATAAATTCTCTTTTCATTTTTATGCTGTTACAAATATTTTCTAATTTTTCTTGTTATGACTTCTTAGATACACCCATCATTTAAAAGTATACATTTAATTTCCAAATACATGGCATTTTAAAAGTATCTTTGATATTGATTTCTCATTTTGATATTAATTCCTCATTTAAATACTTCTCTGCAATCACCCTCTGTGTTTTTTCAGTCTTTTAATTTTATTGAGGCTTTCAATAACTAAGTCAAAGCTCTCTCTTGGGAAATGTCACATTGCACTTGAAAATATGCGAGTTATCTTCAAATATCTTTTGATATTGATTTCCAGTATAACAGTGATAAGAGAACAGATTCTATGTGATTTCAGTAACTTTAGATGACAAAATTTTTGCACCTTGTTTTATGTCCCTGGATATGCTCTGGTGTCCCCTGGTTTATAGTCTATGGGTACTTGAATAGAATAGAATTGAATAGAATTTGTCGCCTACTGTTGTGTGAAAATCTTAATTATGTTGAACTGGTTCATATTGCTTTTCAGGTCTACTATATCATCCCACTTTTCTCTCTAGTCATTATATTAGTTTTTGAGAGTTTGATATTGAAACTCCAACTAAAAATCTTAATTTATCTACTTAAAAAGATAATTGTAATATATAGTGGGAGTATATTGTAACTTTGTTCGGTATTTTCCAAGTCTCTTGTAAATGTGTTGTCATACTTTTATAACTGAAAAAATAAAAAAAGAAAGAAGATATACAGATAGCCAAGAGACACATGAAACGATGCTCAACATCATTAATTATTAGAGAAATACAAATTAAAACTACAATGAGATATCACCTCATACCACTCTAAATGGCCATCATCAAAAAGACTATAAACAAGAAATTCTGGACAAGGTGTGGAGAAAAGGGAGCCCTCCTACACCACTGGTGGGAATGTAAATTGGTATAGCCACTATGAAGAATGGTACGGAAGTTCCTTAAAAAACCAAAAATAGAGCTACCATATGATCTTGCAATCCCTGGGAATATATCCAGAAGAAGAAAAAAAAAAAGGACACAGTCCAAAAGGATACATGCATTCCAATGTTCATTACAGCACTGTTTACAATACAAATTAAAGCCAAGACATGAAGTGTGAAAGCATTAGTCACTCAGTTGTGTCTGACTCTTTGCAATCCTATGGACTGTAGCCTGCCAGGCTCCTCTGTAAAGGAATTCTCCAGGCAAGAATACTGGAGTGGGTAGCCATTCCCTTCTCCAGGGGATATTGCCAACCCAGAGATCAAACCTGGGTCTCCTGCACTGCAGGCAGATTCTTTACCATCTGAGCCACCAGAGAAGCCTCAGCCAAGACATTGAAGCAACCTAAAAGTCCATCAACAGAAGAATGGATAAAGAAGATGTGTAACATATATGCAATGGAATATTACTCAGCCATTAAAAAGACAGAAATAATACCATTTGCAGCAACATGGATAGAGATGATCATAGTGAAGTAAATCAGATAAAGCAAATATCACAAGACACTACTTATATATGGAATCTAAAAAATATGATACAAATGAACTTATTTACAAAACAAAAACAGACTCACAGACATAGAAAACAAATTTATAGTTTACAAGGGGCTTGCCAAGTGGCACTAGTGGTAAAGAACCTGCCAGTCAATGCAGGAGACATAAGAGACGAGGTTTGATCCCTGGGTCCAGAAGATCCTCTGGAGGAGGGCATGGCAACCTACTCCAGTATTCATGGACAGAGGAGCCTGGCAGTCTATAGTCCATGGGTTTGCAGAGTCAGACGTGACTGAAGCAATTAGCATACATGGTTTACAAAGGGGAAAGATGGTAGAGGGGATAAACTGGGAGTGTGAGGTTGACATATACAGACTATAATATTTAAAATAGATAACCAACAAGGACCTACTAAATAGCATAGGGAACTCTGCTCAATATTGTTTAATAACCTAAATGGGAAAAGATTTGAAAAAGGATAGATATATGTAAAAGAAACTGATTTTGCCCACTGAGCCCAGGCTGGTAATAGCTTATCATGCCTTTCAACCAAAAGAAGGTGGAAAGGAGAGAGAGAAATAAAATGGAATAAATAACTAATTATGATATGCTAAAAAATGAAGTCCAGAAACAGAATATAAATATATATAGATACTTAATTTTAGAATTAAAAATTCTTCTATAAGATAACATAAAATATTTTTATGACCTTGGCATAGGAAGATGTCCAAAACAGGATTCACAATGTATTACTCATAAAGGAAACTATTGATATACTGGATCACGTCTGTTTATCAAAAGGTACCATTAAGATAATCTGATAAAGGTATCTATAAAAATACCTGCAGCAATTTCATACTTAGTGGTGATTTATTAAACATTTTCCAAATGAGGTGGGAAAATAATTACTGCTATCAGCACTTCTTTTCAAGTTGAAGTCTTAGCTAGTACAGTAAAAAAAAAGAAGAATAAAATAAGATGCATAAGAATTGTAAAGAAAGAAATAAAACTCTCATCGTTTTCAGATAATATGAGTGTATACATAGAAAATCCAAAGTAATTTACAGATCAAACTAATAAGTGAATTTAGCAAGCTCTCTAAATATGAGATCAATATACAAAATCAACTTCATTTCTACATATCGTCAAAAACAGAATGAAAGTTTTAAAGATAAAATTTACAACAGTTTCAAAACATTCTAACTCCCTAATGATGACTTGAACTAAAGATATGTAATATCCTCACACTGAAAACTATAAACATTCCTTCAAGAAATTTTAAAAGATTCAGGACTTTCCTGGTGGTACCATGGGCAAGAATCTGCCTGCCACTGCAGGGGATACAGTTTCAATCCCTGATCCAGGAAGATTCCACATGCTGAGGCACAACTAAAGTCAGTGCACCACAACTTCTGAGCCTGTGCACCACAGCTACTAAAGCCTGCACTCTCTAGGGCCTATGGGCTGTAATTACTGAGCCCATGAGCCACAGCTACCAAAGCCTATGCGCCCAGAACCCATGCCCTGCAACAAGAGAAGCCGCTGCAATGAGAAGCCAGTGCCCTGCAATGAAGAGTAGCCCCTGCTCACTGCAACTAGAGAAAGCCCAGAAGGCCCAGCACAGCCAAATAAATAAAAAGAATAAATTTTGTTAATGTAAATGTAACTTTTTAAAAAGATATTTTAAAAGATTAAAATAAATGGAGAGAGATTCCCTGTTCATGAGTTGGAAGACTCAATATTTCTCATTATTGTAAAGATGTCAGTTATGTCCAAATTAATCTAGACAGATCATACAATATGATCCCAACCATGGTTTTTTTTGTTTGTTTGCTTGTTTGCTTTTACAAAAACTAATAAGTTGATTCTAAAACTTATGGAAATGCAAAAGGCCAACAAAAACTGAGGCAATCTTTAAATAGAAAGGAGCTAAAGTACTTATACTGTAAATATCAAGATATCAAGACCTACCATACAGGTATAATAACATAAGTAAGCTAAGTAAATGTAAGTAAACCTTAAAAGCAATGTTTTTTAAAAATTTAAAAATAAAACTACAGCAGAAAACAATTTTCATTACATAATCCAAGGAAAATTTCTGCCTTAGATTGATTATCAGGAAAAAATGAATCCCTTCAAGCTGAGGAACTAAGACATTTTCTTTTATCGAAGGATTAATATTATAGTTTTGCTTTGCTTACCATTTTACTATCCCTTCTAAGAAATGTAAATATGTTTAGTGCTCAAGTGTAATAAGGAACTAATCACAAGTGTTTCAAAACATATTTCTTGGTTTTCTTTAATATAATTTTTACTAAGCATTAAGTACATATTTCGAATTATTCTGAAGTATTAAATAAATAAATTACAAACTTATGTCTTCAATGATTTAAAACCATTCTCCCTCTTTATTTGCCAGAGAGGCAAGAGAAACTGCAAATTCCAAGCCCAAAGCCAAAACTTGGCTAGATCAAAATTATTTTGACCACTCTTGACAAATCAGAGAATTCTACCTGATCAAGCTCTTTCCCAGTTTTCCTAAGATTCTGTAGTTGGTAGACTTCTAAAATTCCTCCATCATCCTGACAGCACAAATCAATGACAACACAGCCCTGGTCCTCAAAGGCATTGATTTGGTGAAAAGTAACAAAAGGTTTACTGAAGTACATCCCTGGAAGAAGCTGCAGGAACACAATGAGAAAGAGATATTTTATTTCCTTTAGGGTACAGATCCACAAAGTGCAAATTAAGATTTCTCCCCGTTTAAGTAATAGGCCTGGTAGGTATGAAAACCAGAATATGGAATGTAGAAGCCAATCTGTTTAGATTTAAAATCATCTCATCTCATATGAATCAATAAACTGAGGCTATTTGATATAGACCAATCAACTGATTTAACTAACTTCAAAGTTCTCATGAAATATGGCCCAATATTTTGAAGAATAAATAAATCCTAAACTCTTTAGTACATGGTTAAATAGAAAATACTTCTATTAAAAAGTTTATAATAAATTAAGTGACTAATCCTCTGGAAAATGCTGTCATTACTAAAATGGGATTTTTTTGGTAATGAAATTATATGCGGGACTACAGTAAATTTGGGATACTATTTCTTTAAGGGGTTAAAAAGTAGAGAAATATAATAATGCTATTCATCAGGCATCTATAGAAAGATATTTAACCAATACGCTTTGGACTTTGGTGATATTATCATACTTGTATATCAAAATGTCATAAAAGCAACTAATAAAAATATAATTGCAAAAGTTACAGAAGACCTCTGCATGAACAGTATTCTCTTTGGCAAATATTATTATCAGAAAAATCCATGCTAACATGCCAAGAGGATTTCTTAGATGTCATTTTTATTGTCATTTTGTAATTGAATCAGATAATTTACAGGATAAAACCATTTCTTATAATTTTCTGATATGCAAAATTCACTGTATTAATTAATAAATAGCTAGCCCTCCTTATGGAAGAAGGCAATATCCTTTAATTAAGAGTGGCTTATGTAAGAAATACCCAACAAGGGAAAAATCAGTGATATGGAAATTTGCCTTTATGTCCAATCATTCATAGTCAAAATTCTCTACCTGACCAGTATGCTTATCCACCACATGAAACCGTGTATTATACTGGGGTTCCCAGCTTATTCCATCTGAAAAGGCCTTTCCTCGAATTTTAGAAGAGATGATTCTCCACAAATTGATCTTTAGAGGCTGTTCAATGAAGATGATGTAGTTCCTTGTCATTCCTAAAATGGTTCAAGTAAACAATAAAATGTTATTTGGCAAAATAGAGATGTCTGAAATGCAACAGTTATGGGGACTTGTCAGAATAGTTGGACATATTACTGTGACCTAAACAAACGCCAATCAGAAATAATTCTTCATCGTTTCTCAGCTTTGCTGTATATATTTTCTGTTCCTACATAAAAACAGGAACTTCCATACACAATGGAGTAGTACTCAGCCATTAAAAAGAATACATTTGAATCAGTTCTAATGAGGTGGATGAAACTGGAGCCTATTATACAGAGTGAAGTAAGCCAGAAAGAAAAACACCAATACAGTATACTAACGCATATATATGGAATTTAGAAAGATGGTAACAATAACCCTGTATGCGAGACAGCAAAAGAGACACAGATGTATAGAACAGTCTTTTGGACTCTGTGGGAGAGGGAGAGGGAGAGGGTGGGTTGATTTGGGAGAATGGCATTGAAACATGTATAATATCATATATGAAATGAATCGCCAGTCCAGGTTCGATGCAGGATACAGGATGCTTGGGGCTGGTGCACTGGGATGACCCAGAGGGACGGTATGGGGAGGGAGGTGGGAGGGGGGTTCAGGATGGGGAACACGTGTATACCTGTGGCGGATTCATGTTGATGTATGGCAAAACCAATACAATATTGTAAAGTAATTAGCCTCCAATTAAAATAAATAAATTTTTTAAAAAAAGAAAAAATAAATAGTCATAGGTCCCAGGGGAAAAAAAAACAAAAAACAAAAAACAGGAACTTCTTAGAATAGCTTGGGTTGAATGCCCTCAACTTGCATTTTTTAAATCTTTTTTTTCCCTTCCTTTTCAAATTGTTTTGGTTTACGAAGCATTATATTAAAAGTGTCATTTATGATCTGGAGCTTCATTTCTTAATCCTTTTGCTATTTACACTGGAGGTAAGGATCCAGGAGCAGATTGGCTATAAAAGTTTATGATGCAGAAAATAAACATTCTGAAAAAAACTGAAGCAATCTATGTGGAATATGAATTTCCCTCCCAAAAAATATTAACATGATTATTATTTGTGGTCTTTAAAATCACCTAAAATACTAAATTCTATCCATTTTTTATGGTCAAATTCTTTTTTTTTTTAATTAAGACTTTATTTTTTGGAGCAATTTTAGGCTCAAAACAAAACCAAGGGGAAAGTACAGAGATTTGCCATATACCGCCATCCCCATACATTCTCAGCTCCCACTTTATCAATTTCCTCCACCAGAGTGGTCCATTTATTATAGCTGATACATCTACATTGACACTTCATAATCACCCAAAGCCCATAGCTTCTATTGTGGAAACACGCATAAATGTATATTTTTCCTTTGTATTTATTCAATGACAGACAACACAATACAAAACAAACCAAAGAGACTGATTTCTATGACTAGGAGTTATTCATTGTTTCATCCTGGAGCATCCTGGAGGGAGAGGCTGTTCTTCATAGAGAACTTAAGTGGAATTATGGCTGGGTGACTAAATCTCAGCCTATTTCTCCCTGACTCAATGTGCTGGGAAGGAACTGATAATTTCCTAAACTGACAGCTGTTTCTTAGAGCAGTCAATTAATGAAAAACTTGTTAACACTTTTTTCGTAACTGCTTGTATTAAAATATCTCTTCCATCAGTCAGTTGGCTAGGGTAAGCAACACATGACTAAACAGAATGAACTTAATTCACATCAAAACACAACCTTGGTCTCTTATCACATACTCTGATAAACCATATTAACATATTATTTTCCAAAACTAGTTCCCCTTCAACAGTGACATTAAGGCAGGTCCTGTTAAATTTTGTCTTATTTCTGGGCTCACCAAAGCTGTGGTAGTAAGAAGGTCTCATCCCCTCCTCAGAAGCAATAGAACATATCACCTGGGCTCCATGGATTGTCTCCCCAGGGTCAGATTTTTCTGGAGGAACCCGAATAACATTATAGCAGGAACCTGGAAAATGGAAAGTCCTGTCTTAAATGTTTTACATACATTTGAAGAATAAAAGATAGTCCTTGTATTTGCGGACTAGGCAAAAGCAATTAAAAGACTTATGCAATATGCATGACACATATATTTCATAAGGGGTTATTTCAAAGACAAGGATACAAAAATATATTAACTTTATAAACAGTATTAGCTAAGGTTTTGAAACATCATACACAAAGTAACTAACCAACAGCTATTGTATTTTAATATTCACAAATGGTTCCCTTCTAGCTCTCTGAAGATGAACTCAATCCCAGCTTCAAGGAAAAGATAGGATAGCAGCCAGGAATATCTTCAAATTCTATCTGTCCTTCTCCCCACTCCCCAGTTCCAAACACTACAGTCTCCATTTGTATTTATGTCCAACTTCTTCCATTCAGTCTTCTATATCCTTGGGGTCACTTTGGGTCTCCTCTCCTCCTATCCTATCAACATTCACTCATGCAATTATTCATCTGACTATTATTACTTCCTCAATAATCAACTCAGGTACCCAGTCCTTATGCAGATTTTCCCATCCAAAGATATTTGTTGCCCCTCCTTTATGCTCTGATTATATTCTACACTGTCAGAGTATTTATTTCATTTACTATAATTTTCTGTGTATTTATCTGTTTCCTAGCAGACTAGGCTCTTCTGGAGCAGGAATTATGTCTGACACATCTTTGCATCCTCAGTACCAAACACTGACCTGTAGGTAAACCATAAAAAACTATTGTTGGATTGACTAAGAACATATGTTTGTTAAATAACTCAATGAATGAACAAATACTGAGATCATATTGAATTATCTTTCTGGTGTTAGAAGTGCCAACGTAGGTCCTGAGGAACCTGTAACTTGTAGAATCTCACAATCTCTTCACCTCTTTTGGAACAGGATAACCATCTGGTTCCCTACTCATTTATCAGCAGCTCCTTGAGAGCTAAGTCACTTCAGTCACATCTGACTCTTTGCAACCCTGTGAACCATAGCCCACCAGGTTACTCTGTCCATGGGATTTTCTAGGCAAGAATACTAGGGTGGGTTGCCATTTCCTCCTCCAGGCGATCTTCCTGATCCAGGGATCCAATCTGCATCTCTTAAGTCTCCAACATTGGCAGGAGGGCTCTTTACTGCTAGCACCACCTGGGAAGCCCTTACTGAGTGTCAGTTATATCCCAGGCACTCTTCTAGGAGTCCTAAGCAGCATATTCTAGACACTTGTGTACAGCAAAATAGTGTACAAAATAGACAAAAGGCTCTTCTTCTATAAAACTCAAATTTTTAAAAAATCATACAATAAGTAAAAATATAATGCATCAGATGAGAACTATAATGAGGAATAAACAAGGGAATGGGAATTAGAAGTGAGTGTATAAGGATGTGGACTGCTACTATTTGCAACTTAAATTATGGTGGTCTGAGAAGGCTTTACTAAGAAGGTGGCATTTGAGTCAAGACCTGAAGGGAGTGAGGAAGAGAGCCTTGAGGATATCTGGGAGAAATGCATTTCAGGTGATGAAAGTGAAAGTCGCTCAGTTGTGTCCAACTCTTTGCAATCCCATGGACTATACAGTCCATGGAATTCTCAGGCCAGAATACTGGAGTGGGTAGCCTTTCCCTTCTCCAGGTGATCTTTCCAACCCAGGGATCAAACCCAGGTCTCCTGCATTGCAGGCAGATTCTTTACCAGCTGAGCCACAAGGGAAGCCCAAGAATACTGGAGTGGGTAGCCTATCCCTTCTCCAGAGGATCTTCTTGACCCAGGAATCAAACTGGGGTCTCCTTCATTGCAGGTGGATTCTTTACCAACTGAGCTATGAGGTGAGAAGAGCAAATGCAAAGATTCTCAGCCAAGAATAAGTTTGGAGTGTTTAAATAACTGCAGTGAGGACAGTGCTGCCCTGCCCATAGCAAGCAGAGAGAAAATTCTAGATGAGGTGGGGTAGGTTAAAGGGATAACTGGCTGATATACTGAGAATAAACTGAAGTAGGGTAAAGGGAGAAGCAAGGAGACTGGTTAAAAAGCTATTACAATAATTCAAATGAGAAAGAATGGTGGCCCAAACCAGAGTGGGGGCAGTGGAGGTGATATGACATAGCTGGATTTTTGATATATTTTGAAGGCATTGCTGAAATTACTTTTTGACCCATTAGACGTGGATGTGAGAGAGGTATAAAACATGATTCCAAGGTCATCATCTTAAGCAAGTAGAATGACAGAGTTACCCTCGACTGAGATGGGGAAGATTTTAAGCAGAGAAATTTAGGGAGAAAGATTAAAAGTTTGGTTTTAAAAAATTAATTTTGTAACCTCTATTAGATATCCTAGTAAAAACACTTGAGTAAGCAATTAGTGGGGAGGTCTAGGTTAAGATACTATATGTTTTGAGAAACAATTATATATAAAACATCATGCTTTATACAGTGATGAGTTATGAAAGATAAACTCTACAGTTCCAATATTACCATCTCCATCTCCATCTACTGTAAGTGTCTATCTAAGAGATTACATTATTTTAAATTAGTACTTAAAACTAGCTAGATTAAATGTTTAGAGGATTTCTGTTAATTTTAAAAGGGCTTTTTAAAAATATCCGGAAAAGTGAAAACAATTAAAAGCTTTTTATTTTGTAAAGGTAGAAATTACTAGCAAGCACTTTATTTACCAAAAAAAAATCACTAAATGTCCCCCAAACACATATTGTTTAGTTGAGCTCTCTGCAGCTACACATATATTTGTGTTCTAGTTCAAAAATTCCTCACTGAACCAAATAATCAAGTAAGAAAAAAGAAGTAAAGCCAGTTTTACTTGAGATTAGAGTATCAAGAGAAGAATTTCCTATCTCAGCAATTGGATTAAATGACGATTACTCAATTTACTAAATTTGAACACTACTAGTTGATGAACTGTCCTAACTGTAAGTCTTGCAGGAAGTACAAGGCAGACAGACTCCCAGGAAACACACAGCAGAGGACTGAACGCCCAGAGAAACGATTTGCTCAATACTTTGTGCCTAACTCTGGGAGACGCCTCAGGACTTTGCATAAACATCAAATTGAGGCAAAATAACAAGTACAACTCATAATGACTGGTGCAAGGTTTCTCAGAGATTCATAGGCCACTTTCCCCAAAACCACCTGGAGATCTTGTTAAAATGCATCAAGATAAGGAGTGAAGGGTTGGTTACAATGCAGATTCTTAGCCCCTTTTCAAGTATACTGAACCAGAATATCTGAAGATGAAGCCCACTGATCTTACATTGCTGGAAAGCATTCCAGATGGCTTTGGGGTGTTCTAAAGGCTGAGAATCACTGATCTAATGAGGATTTATTTTAGAAAAATAAATAAAAATGGTTAAACAGTATTTCTTATATTATGGACTATATACAAAGTTATCTATAACTCTTTGCAACTCCATAGACTATAGCCCACCAGGCGCCTCTCTGTACATGAAATTCTTCAGGTAAGAACACTGGAATGGGCTGTTGCTGTTGTTCAGTCACTAAGTCATGTCCAGCTCTTTCTACATGGACTACAGCACACCAGGCTTCCTTGTCCTTCACTATCTCCTGGAGTTTACTCAAACTCATGTCCATTGAGTCGGTGATGCCATCCAATCATTTCACCCTCTGTTTCCCCCTTCTCCTCCTGCCCTCAATCTTTCCCAGGATCAGGGTCTTTTCCAATGAGTCAGCTCTTTGCATCAGGTGGCCAAAGTTTTGGAGCTTCATCTTCAGCATCAGTCATTCAAATGGAAAGGATTTATTTCCTTTAGGAGTGACTGGTTTGATCTCCTGCTGCCCAAGACTCTCAAGAATCTTCTCCAGTACCAAAATTCGAAAGCATCAATTCTTTGGCACTCAGCCTTCTTTATGGTCCAACTTTCACATCTGTACCTGATGAATGGAATGGGTAGCCATTTTCTCCATGGGATCTTCCCAACCCAGGGACTGAACCTGGGTCTCCTGCATTCCAGGCAGATTCTTTACTGTCTGAGCCACCAGGGAAGCCTCGCTTGGTTATTAGAGTTAATTTATTAAGAAATGAGTTTTTAATGATCAAAAAAAAAAAAATGGACCAAAAAAAAACAAAAAAAGCTGAGTCAGTGTACCCATTTGCTTAAAGATTTTACCTAAAAAGATGTTTGATGCTTCCTATAACAGATTTGAAGAATACATCCCTACCTGAGGTCAGGTAACAAAGAGCAGAGACGTCTGGGTGATGAAGTTCCCAGGGTACCCTATCTCTTCTTGAGCCAGTAAAAAAAAACAAACCTGAAGTCTTCACGTTCATATATACTTATATGTGTAAATATGGAGAGGTAGAGATGAACAACCCAAAAAGCCAATTCCTTACATTAACCTATTCAAAAGTTAATCTATACAAAGGATTCATAGTTATAAATGATAGATTGACAGCTAAGATAGACAGTCAGAAACTTTTAATACTTGTACTTACACATTCCTTTCCAGAGGGAGATGTATATTTGGGTATATGATAAAGAATTTGCATGCCCTGAGAGAATCCTCTGTACTCAGTGATAAATAATTATTAAGATGGTCTAACAAAATGACTAATAGCAAGCTTTTTCTGTGTTATTCAGGCTTGGTGCCAAGCCTGGTATTAGACACTTGAGGCTTCCTTAAGCAAGCATCTTAAATCTTCTCAAGGTTCACTGCCCTCATCTATAAAATGGGAGTAATAATACCTTTCTTAATGCCATGGATGGACCTAGATATTATCAAACTAAGCAAAGTAAGACAGAGAAAGGCAAATATCATATGATATCATTTATATGGGAATCTAAAATATGATACAAATGAACTTATTTACAAAACAGAAATAGACTCAGACATTGAAAATAAACTTATGGTTACCAAAGGGGAAATGGGTGGGGAATAAATTAGGAGTATGGGATTAGCAAATACAAACTACTGTATACAAAATAGATAAACAACAAGGTCCTGCTGTATAGCACAGGGAACTATATTCAATATCTTGCAGTAAACCATAATGGAAAAGAATATGGGAAACTAACACAACATTGTCAATCAACTATACCTCAATTAAAAAATAAAAATAACTGTACCTTTCTCAGAGATTAAATGAGAAACTATATGGGAAAAAGTGGTTAACACGAGCACATACTAGTTACTCTATAAATGTTAACTATCATTATTAGCCATTAGAACCTTCTGGAACAGATTAACAGACAGCTAGGAAAGTATACAGATGAACAGGAAGGGGATGTGATACAAGTAGCTGCAAATGCAACCAAACTTTAACCTTAACTTACTTTGTAGTGTATTACTCCCATGGTAAAAATAAATTCCTCTGTATGTAACATACAGTGTGCCTTCTCTTTATCTCTTTGCTGTGCCATTTAAAATTTCTGATAGTATGGTACCTCTTAAAAATTCAAGTTTGAGAAATATATACTGAAAATCTCTACAATGCATGTGAGCCAAAAAGCATAATGGAACATAAAAATGTGAGTCATGATGAAAAGATCAAATAGAAAATCAGCTTCTAAGTATATACACAAAAAGACCACAGAACATAACAATAAATTACATATTTGAAGTTCAGAAATGCAATTTCAGAGATTTCTTTCTGAAATTTTCAAATGAGTTTCATATAAGTTAACATCTTAGCCGTAATGGAACTCTGGGAAGACAGTTAACTCCCAGTTATTTTTTCAAAGACTCCCGCCGCAATGTTACCATGTTTCCCATAGGAGTTCCCCATGTTGTACGTTGTTCCATCTGGATCGTAATGAGGATGTGCAGTTGCTCCGTTCACAGCGATAAATTTTGTCCAGTTAACCTGAAAATTTAAGACCATTCAGAGACTTAAATTACATGGGTAGGTCTCTATTTAGATGCATAGACAGTAGGGATGTATCACATACTTTTAAAATAAGATATAAAAACTATAGTTTAAGCCCTGATGTCTCACCTCTGTGAAATCAAAATTATTTTTCCTACTAAAGAAAAAGAAACTAAGAACAAACAACAAGAAAACCAAACAAAATCCCTCCTACCACCACCACCAAGAAATGCACAAAAATGATTATCCAGATCACAAGAAAGTTCAAAAGAATAAGCATTAAAATTCTGGCCCCAAATTTTATTTTGCTTTAAATTAATGTATAACATGAAGGCAGTATGTGTTAGTCGCTCAGTCATGTCTGACTTTTTACGACCCCATGGACTGTAGCCCACCAGGCTCCTCCGTTCATGAAATTTTCCAGGCAAGAATACTGGATTGGGTTGCCATTTCCTTCTCCAGGGCAGAATGGATCTAGGTAATCTCCAGTCCAATTCTACCTAGAGCTAAGCAGAAAATGAAATGACAGAAATAAGTCTGTACTATGCTGTGTCTCCTTTGCCCTAGCCTTCAGACAGTTGGACTAAGGAAGAAATCTAGAATTATCTTTAAGGATAACCAATACCACAGGCCATTCTAATGAAGACAGAGGGTACCTAATGACCTGAATCAGTGGGTAATTTTGATTTTGTTTAAGAATACAATTTTTTCTTCTGATAATAACTACTCTAAAAAGTATTTGAATGGAGAGAAATTTTAGGGTCTATTATATTTTAACCCATATTTTACCTTTTCTGTTTTTTCCAGGGTTTCAATGTCCACTTTATTCATAAAGTTGGTTTCCGTACTAAGGTAGTAATCACCCTTGTACAGCACATAGTTGACATTGGTGTTATCAGTAATTGCTGAAATCAAACCCCAAAGTTATTTAAACACCACAACTTACTATAGGAGATCCTAAGCACACAATCAAGGGAGAAAGCAGTTGAAACATCCTCTCATATCAAAATAAATAAATATCAAGATCCATATTTATAAAAAAAGATTGACATATGTCATAATAATTTAAAGAATCATCACTATTACCTGAAAATTCTGGGCATAATAAAGGGTGCTTACCAGGCTTTTCAAATTTTGACATGAAACGTTCAAAAACATTCTTGCATGGGTCAGGGAGAGCCAATGTACCAAATTCTGAGATCACAATTCGATCACGATCACTGTTGGCCTTATATGTATCACTCTGTAGAAACTTGCTCCTATATGTCACTGTGCCCTTCTCCACCTTGAACTGGTGAAGTAAAGCCATTCCATCAAACCAGTGATTGTACCTTGGTAGGAGCAAAAATAGAAAAATAAGTATTAGGAAGGAAAACATGGGGTCAAAAGGAGAGATTGCAAATATAGAGATAAGGAAGTGGGATGGGTTCCTAGCACAACCTGATTAGTCAAAGAACTTGAAATTGAGGGATGACAGATTTTGAGTATATCCTGGAGTACAACAATGAAAGACCAACTTACATTCTCTTGATCCTAACCCCTTATCACAAACCTCATACATCAGAGGGCTAAAGGAAAACCCTAAGCTGTTGACTTCTAAGATAATTGTATCTTTACCCTATAGCCAAGATAATAGCATATGGAATGCTTGATATTTCTCAAATTAAAATGGATTCCAAAACTTTTAGACATAGTTATCTTCATATCTTTTATGTATTATATTTTCTGTTTATTTAAATTTTTTGTCAAATTTATCAAAACTATGCTAAAGTAAGCAAATAAGATGAATGTCCTTAGTGGATAATCATTTTTGTCCATATTATCACACTAGAAATGATGTATCTAAATGATGGAACATTAAAACACTGTAAGGAAAATTTTTCACTTTACTTTTTGAAGGGTTTAACATTTGTCTTTTCTCTCGTATGCTTGATAGATTGAATGTTCAATGTCTTCAGCATGGAAAAGGAAGCAAAAATGCTTGGTCTTATCTCAAAGCCTTGTCTTAAAAGGTTACTGTCTTGAAAGCAGGGATTCAAATGGATATATGTACACCCATCTTATAGCAGCATTATTTACAATAACCAAAAGGTAGGAACAACCTAAGCATCCATCAGCTGAAGAATGGGATAAACAAAATTTAACATATAATGGAATATTACTCAGCCTTAAAAAGGAGAGAAATTCTGTCACATGCTATAACATGGTGAAATAAGCCAGTCACAAAAAGACAAATACTATACAATAGCACTTACATGAGGTATCTAAAGCCATCAAACTCATGGAAACATGAAGTAGAATGGTGATTCTCAGGGGCTCAGCAGAGGGGGAAATAGGGAGCTATTGTTTAATGAGTATAGAGTTTCAGTTTTTCAAGATGAAAAAGTTCTGAAGATCTGTTTCACAACACTAACCTGTACATTTAAATATGGCTGAGATGGTAAATTTTATTTTTCATCACAATTGTGTTAAACTGCAAGAAATAAGAAAGTTTTTATAAAAGGCCCTCTTTACATATTGATTTAAGATGCCATCTTTATCATAAATCAATTTCTGTAAGTTCTTGGGTCCATTTCTGGGTTTTCTATTCTATATAACTTGCCCATTTGTCCATTAATATATTGATATCATAATATTTTAATTACATGTTCATATTTAATTAAAATAATATAAAATTATATATTAATATCTGATAAGGCTAGTTTCAGAGAAGGCAATGGCACCCCACTCCAGTACTCTTGCCTGGAAAATCCCATGGATGGAGGAGCCTGGTGGGCTGCAGTCCATGGGGTCGCTAAGAGTCGGACACGACTGAGTGACTTCACTTTCACTTTTCACTTTCATGCATTGGAGAAGGAAATGGCAACCCACTCCAGTGTTCTTGCCTGGAGAATCCCAGGGACGGGGGAGCCTGGTGGGCTGCCATCTATGGGGTCGCACAGAGTCAGACACGACTGAAGCAACTTAGAAGCAGCTTAGCAGCAAGGCTAGTCTCCAGTCCATGGGCTTGCAAAGTGTCAGACACGACTGAGCAACTGGACAACAACAACAGGGCTAGTCTCCACCCCTCAGACAATTTTCTTTTTTAGTGTTTTCTTGACTACTCTTGTATATTTATTTTTCCACATGAACCTTGGTATTCATTCATCTAATTTCCTTTAAAAACTAGAATTTTTATTAAGGTTGTATTAAATTTAAAAATTGACTTACGGAGAACCGACATCTTTGTGATATTGAATCATCCATCCTACTCAAAGAAGATAGGATCCAAGAGAACAAAATGGTGGAGGAGTAGGTGGATATGGAGTACATCTCTCCATGGAACATCAGGAATATACCTTCAGACACAGAAGTGCATACAGAATGCAGAACACCAGCTGAGAGCAGACAGGAATACCTGACCAGAGGTAAAGAATATATAGAATCACGCAAAACTCAGCAGGACAAGGAACTAGTGGGGGAAACAGGAGTGTTAGTAGGACTGGATCTGCCCTCAGTGGGTGGGGGAACTGAAGCTGGGGTCCAATCCCCACATCAAAGTGATTGTCTGAGTCAGAGGAGAAACATTTAAGGCTGAGAGCGAAACAGCTGATCTGTGGCAGCCTAAATAGAATGAGAACCAGACAGTCCTTGCTGCAGCCATACATACCCTGGACAGGGACACAGGTCCCCTGGAAGGCACAGTGGTTGGGAGCTGGTGTTTGGGGACTGTGGAGCAATCCCAGGGCAAGGGCTGCTGTTGATTGTAGAAAGATGGATTGAGGGAATGTAGGAAGGAGGTTATGGTGGGAAATGCCTGTGGAGGAAAGCCAGGCAGCCATGGAAGCAAGGCGATACTGCTGACTCACGCATAGGGGGTGGAGCCATCACCATAGCCTCTCTCTCCCCACACACCAGCATGAGAACAGTAGAGAGGCTGCCCCATAAAACGCCTGAGGCACTGAACTACAGAGCAGGACTCCACCCAGGATGTTCCTTTAAGTGACTGATGTGCAGATCTACAGAGTAGGACCCCACCCAAGGTGCCCCTTTAAGTGCCTGACATGCTGATCTACAGAGTAGGATCCCAGCCAGGAGGCCCCTCCCGATGCGCTGAACAACAGAGAAGGACTCCAGGCAAGGGAGCCGTCAAAGTGCCTGAACAGGCAGAGCTATGAAGAAAGACTAGCCAAAGAGGCCTTCGATTGCCAGCTACAAGAGGCTGGAAAAAAGACTCTGAGAAGACCATAACTCCTGCAGCAGAGGCAGTCTGTCCCTGCATACTTGTCACTGCCAGGGTCCCCGCAAGCCAAGCAGTTGCGCCACCTTCACACTCAACTCACTGGGGCAGAGCTGCCACAAGCAAAACATGTCTTGCATCTATGGGCACAGGGTCACTTCAGTAGTGTCTGACTCTTTGCAACCCTGTAGGCTGTGGCCTGCCAGGCTTCTCTGTCAGGGACGGAGGGTCTCCAGGCAAGCATACTGGAGCATATTGGCCAATACTTGTTGCCATACCCTTCTAGAGCACTATGTTTCCTGCTGCCCTAGCCACCAACTCCCCTGAGAATCTGGTGCTGCCAGAAACCCTGTGACCCAAGCAACTGCACCATCTCCACTTCTGGCCCTCACAGGGGCAAACCCAGTCCTTCAGGGCAAACCCCAGTGGACAACCCACATGCAGAGGTGGAAATAAAACCACAGCTGAAACCTAGGGGCAGTGTTGCTAAGGAAGAAAATCCAAAACCTTCCCACCAGCTGTACAAGCTGCAGATTAAATCCACACAATCAACTAGCCAGACTCTGTGTCTATGGAATATATAAAAGGTCATTGAGAGTTCCCACAAAAGAAAATGCACTAGTTCTGATAGCTGTGGACACTGGAGGCAAGAACACACAGAAGAAGGACCAGATTAGAATCTGAGCTGCCCCCACAGCAGGTCTGGATATCAGCACAGTGTTGGAGAGCATCCTTGGGAGGTGAGGTGAACTGTGACTCCCAGCGAGGGAAAGGACTCTGACAGCAGTGACTCAGAAAAACATTTATTATTCTTATGTTTTGACTTTTCTGTAGATTCTTTGGATTTTTTTCTTTTTTCTTTTCCTTTTTCCCCCCTCTGTTGTAGCTGTCAATTTTATTGGCACTATGAAATCTAATTAAGCTTTTGAGCTTTTTATTTTCCCCCTCAGTCACATTTTTTATTGTTGTTATGAACCTCTGCCTCTATGTTGGGCTTTTGCAGTTCTGTGGAGTTTCCCTTTTTTTTTCTCTTTCTTTAATTTTACTATTTTAAACCTATTATTATTTTTTTTACATTTATTCCTTTGTTTGTTTTTCCTACTGTTCTTTTCCCCATGCAGTTAATCCTTAATGTATATAAATCTTCTTTATCTACCTCTATTTAACTTTGCCTATCTATTCTTTCTTTCTTTCCTTTCCTCTCAACATACTTGTTAGTTTTTTTTCATTGCTTTATTCCCCAGTTGGCACCTTCTTTAGTTTTGCTTTCCAGTTTGTGCTTTAGTTTTGTTTTGGCAGATGTAATATTTGGTTTCCTTTGTTCACTGAGTCAATCTATTGTACTTTACTTTTGTAGGACTGCTTGGTTTTGCTTATGGGTGTATATTAATATGGGTATATTCAGTCACACTTTTTACTGTTGTTATAAACCTCTGGCTCTATGTTGGGCTTTTGCAGTTCTGTGGAGTTTTCCATTTTTCTTTCCTTTTTTCTTTCTTCTCCCATTTTTTTTTCTTTTCTCTTTTTTATAATTTTAATTTTTAATTTTTTAAAATATATTTTATTTTTTCTACATTTATTCCTTTGTCTGCCTTTCCTACTGTTCTTTTCCCCTTGCAGTTAAATTTTAACATGTATAAATCTTCATCTATCTCTATTTAACTTTGCATATCTATTCTTTCTTTCTTCCCTTTCCTCTCAACATGTTTCTTAGTTTTGTTTTCATTGCTTTATTCCCCATTTGGTACCTTGCTTTAGTTCTGTTTTTCAGTTTGTGCTTTAGTTAGTTTTGTTCTTAACTGGTAAATAAAATTTTTAATTTCCTTTGTTTGCCAGGTCAATCTACTATACTTTATTTTTCTTGGACTGTTTTGACTTTGCTCATAGGTATATATGTATATGTGTATACTCCATTATTTAATTATTTATTTGCCTGATTTTGTAACTGCCATTTGTCTGGGGTTCATCTTTGGCTTCTCATTTTTGGATATTTGTTTTACTCTCACTTAATGCCATAACAAACCACTTGTGGAATCTTCATTCATGACCAGAGATTAAGCCCTGAGCCTTTGGAGTGGGAGCACTAACTCCAAGACCCTAGACTACCAGAGAACTAACCCTAGGAGTATCAAATAGTGAGAAATCTCATAAAGGAATCCAACTGAATACATGACCAGGCATCACACAACTCCCAGTAGCACCCTGTGCAGGATTCTTCATCTAAACAACAAACAAAACAAAAATACAAACCCAACATCAGCAGACAGGATTATCACCTCACTCAGCCTTGCCCATCAGAGGAAAAACAAACAAACAAAAACTCAGCACAAAAAACAAACAAAAACTCACCCCACAGGAAGCTTACACAAACCACTGGACCAACCTTAGGAGGGCAGAAACTAAAAGGAAGAAAGAATTCAATCTTGAATCCTGGGAAAAGGAGACCTCAAACACAATAAGTTAAAATATAATAATGAAAAGGCAGAAAAATACTACACAAATGAAGGAACAAACTAGAAACACAGAAGTCCAAATAAATGAAGAGGAAATAGAAAAACTACCTGAAAAAGAATTCAGAATAATGATAGTAAAGATGATCAAAAACCTTGAAAACAAAATGGAGAAAATGTAAGAATCAATTAACAAAGACCTAGAAGAATTAAAGAATAAACATACAGAGACAAACAACACAATTACTGAAATTAAAAATACTCTGGAAAGAATCAATAGCAGAACATCTGAAGCAGAAGAATGAATCAGTGAGCTGGAAGATAAAATGGTAGAAATAACTTCTGAAGAGCAGAAAAAAGTAGAAAGAATGAAAAGAACTGAGAATAGTCTCAGAGACCTCTGGGACAATATCAAATGCACCAACAGTTGAATTATAGGGGTCCCAGAAGAAGAAGAAGAAGAGAAAAAGAAAGGATAGGAGAAAATTTTTGAAGAGATTATAGTTGAAAATTTCCCCAACATGGAAAGGGAAATAGTCAGTCAAGTCCAAGAGACACAAAGAGTCCCATATAGGATAAACCCAAGGAGAAACACACCAAGACACACACTAATCAAACTACCAAAGACTAAACACAAAGAAAGAATATTAAAAGAAGCAAGGGAGAAGTAACATACAGGGAAACCCCATATGCTTAACAGCTGATCTTTCAGCAGAAACTCTGCAGGCCAGAAGGGAGTGGCAGGATATATTTAAAGTACTGAAAGGGAAAAATCTACAACCAAGATTACTGTACCCGGCAAGGATCTCATTCAAAATTGATGGAGAAATAAAAGCTTCTCAGACAAGCAAAAGTTAAGAGAATTCAGTACCACCAAACCAGCTTTACAACAAATGTTAAAGGGACTTACACAGTCCAAAAATACCAGAGAAGAAAAAAAAATCTACAAAATCAACCCCAATTAAGAAAATGGCAATAGGAACATATATATCAATAGTTACCTTAAATATAAACAGATTAAATGCTCTAACCAAAAGACACAGACTGGCTGAATGGATACAAAAACAAGACCCATATATATGCTGTCTACAAGAAACCCACTTCAGACCTCAAGACACATACAGACAGAAAGTGAGAGGATGGAAAAATATTCCATGCAAATGGGAAGCAAAAGAAAGCTGGAGTAGCAATCCTCATATCAGACTAAATAGACCTTAAAATAAAGAAGATTACAAGAGATAAGGCAGGACACTATGTAATGATCAAGGGATCAATCCACAAGGAAGACATAACAACTGTAAATATCTATGCACCCAACATAGGAGCACCTCAATGCATAAGACAAACATTAACAGACATAAAAGGAGAAATTCACAGTAACACAGTAATAGTAGGAGACTTTAAAACCCCACTCGCACCAATGGACAGATCATCAAAACAGAAAATTAATAAGGAAATACAAGTCCCAAATGATACATTAGATGAGATGGATCTCATTGATATCTTCAGGACAGTCTCCATCCAAATGCAGAAGAATACACCTTCTTCTAAAGTGCATATGGAACACTCTCCAGGATACACCACATCTTGGGTCACATATCAAACCTCAGTAAATTTAAGAAAACTGAAATCATATCTAGTATCTTCTTCGACCACAGCACTATAAGACTAGATATCAATTACAAGAAAAAAACTAAGAAACACAAACACATGGAGATTAAACAACATGTTTCTAAACAACCAACAGGTTACTGAAGAAATCAAAAGGGAAATCAAAAACTTTGTAGAAACAAATGACAATGAAAACACAACAACTCAAAATCTATGGAATGCAGCAAAAGGAGTTCTAAGAGGGAAGCTAATAGCAATACAATCCTACCTCAAGAAATAAGAAAAACATTGAAACTTTATAAGAAAAACATCTAAACTTTGTTTAGAAAAAACAACCTAACTTTACACCAAAAACAACTGGAAAAAAAAAGAACAAAAAGACCTCAAAATTAGTAGAAGGAAAGAAATCACAAAGATTGGAGCAGAAATAAGTGAAAAAGAAATGAAAGAAACAATAGTAAAAATTAATAAAACTAAAAGCTGGTTCTTTGAGAAGATAAACAAAATTGACAAACCTTTAGCCAGACTCATCAAGAAAAAAATAGAGAAGAATCAAATCAACAAAATTAGAAATGAAAAAGGAGAGGTTACAACAGACAATGTAGAAATACAAAGGATTATAGGAGACTATTATGAACAACTATATGGCATAAAATGGCTAACTTGGAAGAAATGGACAGATTCTTAGAAAAGTTTAATCTTACAAGACTGAACCAGGAAGAAACAGAAATTATAAGCAACCCAATTACAAGCACTGAAATTGAAGCTGTGATCTAAAATCTCCCCAAAAACAAAAGCCCAGGCTTCACAGGAGAATTCCATCAAACATTTAGAAAAGAGCTAATGCCTATCCTTCTAAAACTCTTTCAAAAAACTGCAGAGGAAGGAACACTTCCAACTCATTCTACAAGGCCACCATCATCCTGATACCAAAACCAGACAAAGACAACACAAAAAAAGAAACTACAGGCCAATATCACTGATGAAGATAGATACAAAAATCCTCAACAAAATTTTAGCAAACAGAATTCAGCAACACATCAAAAAGCTCACCATGATCAAGTTGGGTTTACTCCAGGAATGCAAGGATTCTTCAATATATGCAAAACAATCAATGTGATACACCATGTTAACAAATTTAAAGATAAAAACCATATGATCATCTCAATAGATGCAGAAAAAGCTTTTGACAAAATTCAGCACCCATTTATGATTAAAACACTTCAAAAAATGGGCATGGAAGGAACCTACCTCAACATAGTAAAGGCCATATATGATAAGCCTACAGCAAACATTATTCTCAATGGTGGAAAAACCGAAAGCATTCCCCCTAAGATCAGGAACAAAACAAGGATGTCCACTTTCACCACTATTATTCAACGTAGTTCTGGAAGTCCTAGCTACAGCAATCAGAGAAGAAAAAGAAATAAAGGAATCCAGATCAGAAAAGAAGAAGTAAAGCTCTCATTGTTTGCAGATCACATGATACTGTACATAGAAAACCCTAAAGATAATATCAAAAAATTACTAGAGCCAATCAGTGAATTTAGCAAAGTTGCAGGATACAAAATCAATACACAGAAATCACTTGCATTTCTATATACTAAGAATGAAAAATCAGAAAGAGAAATTAAGGAATCAATCCCATTCACCAGTGCAACAAAAAGAATTAAATATCTAGGAATAAACTTACCTAAGCAGACAAAAGGAAGAATCAATATTGTGAAAATGACTATATTACCAAATGCAATCTACAGATTCAGTGCAATCCCTATCAAATTACCAATGGCATTTTTCATAGAACTAGAACAAAAAATTTCACAATTCATATGGAAACACAGAAGATCCCAAATAACCAAAGCACTCTTGAGAAAGAAGAATGGAGCTAGAAGAATCAACTTTCCTGACTTCAGATTATACTGAAAAGCTACAGTCATCAAGAGAATATGGTACTGGAAGAAAAACAGAAAAATAGGCCAATGGAACAAGATAGAAAATCCAGAAATAAACCCATGCACCTATGGGTACCTTATTTTTGACAAAGGAGGCAAGAATATACAATGGGGCAAAGACAGCCTCTTCAATAAACGGTGCTGGGAAAACAAGACAGCTACATGTAAAAGAATGAAATTAGAATACTTCCTAACACCATACACAAAGATAAACTCAAAATGAATTAAAGACCTAAATGTAAAACCAGAAACTATAAAACTCTTAGAGGAAAACATAGGCAGAACATTCGATGACACAGATCAATGAAAGATCCTCTATGACCCACCTCCCAGAGTAATGGAAATAAAAACAAAAGTAAACAAGTGTGACCTGATTAAACTTAAAAGCTTTTGCATAGCAAAGGAAACTATAAGCAAGGTGAAAAGACAATCCTCAGAATGGCAAAAATAATAGCAAGTGAAACAACTGACAAAGGATTAATTTCCAAAATATACAAGCAGCTCATACAACTCAATGCCAGAAAAACAAACAACTCAATCACAAAGTGGGAAAAAGACCTAAACAGACATTTCTCCAAAGAAGACATACAGATGGCTAACAAACACATGAAAAGATGCTCAACATCACTCATTATTAGAGAAATGTAAATCAAAACTACAATGCAATATCACCTCATACTGGTCAGAATGGCCATCATCAAAAAGTCTACAAACAATAAATGTTGGAGAGGGTGTGGAGAAAAGGGAATGCTCTTGCACTGTTGGTGGGAATGTAAATTGACGCAGCCACTATGGAAGTTGGTATGGAGAGTCCTTAAAAAACTAGGAATAAAACCACCATATGACCCAGCAATCCCACTCCCAGGCATATACCTTGAGGAAACCAAAACTGAAAAAGACACATGTATCCCATTGTTCACTGCAGCACTATTTACGATAGCTAGAACATGGAAGCAACCTAGATGTCCATCGACAGATGATTGGATAAAGAAGTTGTGGTACATATACACAGTGAAATATTACTCAGCCATAAAAAAGGAACACATATGAGTCAGTTCTGATGAGGTAGATGAACCTAGTACCTATATACAGAGTGAAATGAGTCAAAAAGAGAAACATAAATATCATATTCTAACATATATATACAGAATCTAGAAAAATGGTACTGAAGAATTTCTTTGCAGGGCAGCAATGGAGAAATAGACATAGAGAATAGACTTATGGACATGGAGAGAGTGGAGGAGAGGGTGAAATGTGTGGAAAGAGTAACATGGAAACTTACATTACCATATGTAAAATAGATAGCCAATGGGAATTTGCTGTATGGCTCAGGAAACTCAAACATGCCCTCTGTATCAATCTAGAGGGGTGGGATGCAGTGAAGGATGGGAGGGAGTTTCAAAAGGGAGGGGATATATGTGTACCTATGGCTGATTCATGTTGAGGTTTGACAGAAAACAACAAAATTCTGTAAAGCAATTATCCTTCAATAAAAAATAAATTAATAAAAAAAAAAAAAAAACACTTGTAGTGTTTCCCAATTAGTAGTACTGGCTTTAGGACTAAGATGAAATATATCAATTTATATGTGTGTATGTATATACATATGTGTATATAATATATGTGTGCGTGGCTTGCCAGGTTGCACGGTGGTAAAGAATCTGCCTGCCAATGCAGGAGATGCAGGAGATGTGGGTTCAATCCCTGGGTCAAGAAGATCCTCTGGAGTAGGAAATGGCACCTTACTCCAATAGTCTTGCCTGTAGAATCCCATGGACAGAAGAGCGTGGTGGGCTACAGTCCTTGGGGTCACAAAGAGTCAGATATGACTGAGCATGCACACACATGATTATTTTTCCACGAATCTATTAATATGGTGAATGACAAAATGGATTTCTGAATTATGAACCTACCATGCATTCTTGGTAGGATTACCTACCTGATCATAGTGAATTGTGCTTTTAATGTAGTGTTGGATTCTGTTTCTTAAGAAAATATTTATTAGCCTTCTATTAGTACTATATATTTTGTACTTTTTCATGGATATCATAAATAATAGGAATAATTGTTTTCTTTTATGTATCAACTTTGTCATGTGTAGATACCAATATTAGACTTGCTTCATAAAAAGAAGTGGGAAACTTCCCTGCATTTTCAAGCCTCTAAATTAATCTCACATCTGCTGTAAGTAAGATGGCAGAGTAGAGGGATGTACACTCATCTTCTCCTGTGAGAACACCAAAATCACAACTGGCTGCTGAACAACCATCGATGGGAGAATCAACAAAAAAAAGATACCCCGAATCCAAGGGCAAAGGAGAAGCCCCAGTAATACAGTAGGAGAGGCACAGTCACATTTAAAAAAATCTCAGATCCGCCAGAGAAAATCAGAGAAGACAAACAAAACTTTGTGCACACCAGGATGAAGGGAAAGGAGCAGTGATCCCCACAAGAGACTGAGCCAGACCTGTATTTGAGGGTCTGAGTGTCTCTTGTGAAGGCACAGGTCAGCAGTGACCTGCCGCAGGGACAGCGGCTCCGGCTGCAGCAGCCCTGGGAGGCGTGGCGTGTGGTATCAGTCCTCTCGGAGGAGGTCGCCGTTAGCCCCACCATACAGCCACTGAGCAGATGACACACAAACTGGAGAAGAGTTATACCAAAGAAGTACTCGCACTGTAGCAAAAGTCCTAGGGCCCGAAACAGATTTCCCAACCTGGGGATCCAGCAAAAGGACTGAGAACCCCCAGCGAATTCGACTGTGAGGGCCAGTGGGATTTGATTACAGAACTTCCACAGGACTGGAGAAACAGACTCTTGGAGGACACAACAAAACCTTGGGCACACAAGGATCCAGGAGAAAGGAGAAGTGACCCCACAAGAGACTGAGCCAGAATTTCTGGTGAGCGTCTGGGAGTCTCCAACCGAGGCATGGCAACAGTGGCCTGCCACATGGTCAGGGGCACTGAATACAAGAGTCCTGGGAGCAACTGCATGCTGGCCTAAGTCCATTTGAAGGAGGTCCCCATTACTGCCACTACCCTTATCACAGTTTGACCTCAGGCCAAACTACAGGGAGGGAACACAGCCCCAGCCATCAGCAGAAAACTGGATTAAAGATTTACTGAACATGGCCCTGCCCACCAGAGCAAGAACAAGTTTTAACCACAGCCAGTCACTCCCAAGAGGAAGCCTCCACAAGCCTCTTATCCTCATCCATCAGAGGGCAGATAGAATGAAAACCAAAATTACAGAAAACTAACCAAACTGTTCACATGGAGCACAACTTTGTCTAACTCAGTGAAACTATGAGCCATGCCATGTAGGGCCACTCAAGAGGGACGGGTATTGATGGAGAGTTCTGACAAAACATGGTCCACTGGAGTAGGGAATGGCAAATAACTTCAGCATTCTTACCTTGAGAACCCTTTGAACAGTATGCAAAAAGATATGAAATGGAAAGATGAACCCCCCAGGTCAGTAGGTGTCCAACATGCTACTGGACAAGAGCAGAGAGATAGCTCCAAAAGGAATGAAGAAGCTGAGCGAAAGCAGACACAACGCCCAGCTGTGGAAGTGTCTGGTGGTGAAAGTAAAGTCCAATGCTGTAAAGAACAATATTGCATAGGAACCTGGAATGTTAGGTCCATGAATCAAGGTAAATTGGAAGTGGTCAAACAGGAGATGGCAAGAGTGAACATTGACATTTTAGGAAATCAGTGAACTACCATGGACCAGAATGGGCAAATTTAATTCAGATGACCATTATATTTGCTACTGTGGGCAAGAATCTCTTAGAAGGAATGGAGCAGCCCTCATAGTCAACAATAGAGTCCAAAATGCAGTACTTGGGTACAATCTCAAAAACAACAGCATGGTCTCTGTTCTTTTCCAAGGCAAACCACTCAATATCACAGTAATCCAAGTCTATGCCCCAAGCACTAATGCTGAAGAAGCTGAAGTTGAAAGGTTCTATGAAGACCTACAAGACCTTCTAGAACAAATACCAAAAAAAGATGTCCTTTCCATCACAGGGGACTGGAATGCAAAAGTAAGAAGTCAAGAGATACCTGGAGTGACAGGCAAATTTGGCCTTGGAGTACAAAATGAAGCAGGGCCAAACTAACAGACTTTTGCCAAGAGAATGCACTGGTCATAGCAAACTCTTTCTCCAACAACACAAGAGATGACTCTACACATGGACATCACCAGATTGTCAATACCGAAATCAGACTGACAATATTCTTTCAGTTGAAGACGAAGAAGCTCTATACAGTCAGCAAAAACAAGACTGGGAGCTGACCATGGCTCAGATCATGAACTCCTTATTGCAAAATTCAGACTTAAATTGAAGAAAGTAGAGAAAACTACTAGGCCATTCAGATATGACCTAAATCAAATCCCTTATGATTATACAGTGGAAGTGACAAATAGATTCAAGGGATTAGATTTGATGGAGTGCCTGAAGAACCATGGACACAGGTTTGTAACATTGTACAGGAGGTGGTGATCAAAACCATTTCACATGCTAGCAAAGCAATGCTCAAAATTCTCCAACAGTACATTAACTGAGAACTTCCAGATGTTCAAGCTGGATTTAGAAAAGGCAGAGGAAACAGATCAAATTGCCAACATCTGTTGGATCATAGAAAAGGCAAGAGAATTCCAGAAAAACATCTACTTCTGCTTCATTGAATATTCTAAACCTTTGGACTGTGTGGACCACAACAAACTGAAAAATTCTTGAAGAGATGGGAATACTAGACCATCCTCTCTGTCTCCTGGGAAACCTGTGCATCCCAAGAAGCAAAAGTTAGAAACAGACATGGAACAACAGATTGGTTCAAAACTGGGAAAAGAGTACTTCAAGGCTATATATTGTCACCCTGCTTATTTAACTTCTATGCAGAGTACATCATGCAAAATGCCAGGCTGGATAAAGCACAAGCTGGAATCAAGATTGCCAGGAAAAATATCAATAACCTCAGACATGCAGATGACACCACCTTTATGACAGAAAGCGAAGAGGAACTAAGCCTCTTGATGAAAGTGAAAGAGGAGAATGAAAAATCTGGCTTAAAACTCAGCATTCAAAAAACTAGGATCATGGCATCTGGTCCCATCCCTTCATGTCAAATAGACAGGGAAAAAATGGAAACAGTGAGAGGCTTTATTTTGGGGGGCTCCAAAATCACTGCAAATGGTGACTGCAGCCATGAAATTAAAGGCACTTGCTCCTTGGAAGAAAAGCTATGACAAACCTAGACAACATATTAAAAAGCAGACATATTACTTTACTGACAAAGGTCTGTATAATCAAAGCTATGATTTTTCCAGTAGTCATGTATGGATATGAGAGTTGGATCAAAAAGAAAGCTGAGCAGCGAAGAATTGATGCTTTTGAATTGTGGTGTTGGAGAAAACTCTTGGGAGTCCCATGGACTGCAAGGAGATCAAACCAGTCAATCGTAAAGAAATCAATCCTGAATATTAACTGGAAGGACTAATGCTGAAGCTGAAACTCCAATAATTCAGCCATCTTATGCAAAAAGCTGACTCATTAGAAAAGACCCTGCTGGAAAAGATTGAAGGCAGGAGGAGAAGATGATGACAGAGGATGAGATGGTTGGATTGTATCACTGACTCAATGGACATGAGTTTGAGTAGGCTCTGGGTGATGGTGAAGGACAAGGAAGCCTGGCATGCTGCAGTCCATGGGGTTGCAAAGAGCTGGACATGACTGAGCAACTGAACAAAAATAATCTATAAAGCACTGAAACTATCTGATATTCAAAAGTTTGGTAGAATTTCTCTGTGAAATAATCGAGGCCTAGTACTTTTTTAAAGAGGCAGTTAGTTACTCAATAAGTTTCTTGTTTACTTCCACAAAAACTGGTGTCTATACTTTCTACCTCTGTCAGTTTTGGTAATCTGTATTTCCCCAGGAAATTATTCATTTCCTTGAGGTTTTCAAGCATATTTGCATAGAGGCCCACAAAGTCTTTTATAATTTTTTATCTATTCAATGACTTCTTTTTCATTGTCATTTCTTTTTTTTTTTTTTTTGCCTGCAACGTACAACTTGTGGGATCCTAGTTCCCCGACCAGGGATCACACTGGTGCCTCCTGCCATGGATGCATGGAGTCTAACCACTGGACTGCCAGAGAATTCCTTCATTGTCATTTCTTATTTGTACATTTGGGCTTTCTCCTTTTTTTCCTTGATAACATTAGCTAGCAGTTTCTCACTGTGTTTTGGTAATTTTTTTCAAAAAACATTAAAAACAAAACAGTTTCAATAATTATTGTTATTCCAGTCTAAATCCCAATAAAATCATGATACACAGAGCCAAACCTATACTCGGGTGTAAATTCAGACACTCAGCTTCCTCATTTATTCATATTTTTTTCTTTCCTTCTTATTTTTCTTTGTTACCACCTCATATTGTTGACTCACACTGAGCTGTCAAGCAAACCCCTAATTTTTGGCACGTTCTGCTATTAAGCCAATCTCTTCCATGCTCATTTTGTAATAACTGATTTTCTTGACCCAAATTACTTTTAGATAATTAACTTGTTAGATTCCATCTCAGAAGATCCTTCTTGACTCTGTCATTCTAGGTATTTATTTAGTCAAATCAAACAACGTTTCTTGAGTCCCTGCTATCTGAGAGGCATTGTCCAAGCCCAGAAATTATAGGCGTATAAATAACTATCATGATGTGTGTGTGTATTCAATCACATCTGATTCTTTGCAACTCCATGGGCTGTAGCCCTCCAGGCTCTTCTGTTCTTGGGATTTCCCAGGCAAGAATACTGGAGTAGGTTGCCATTTCCTACTTCAGGGGATCTTCCCACCCCAGGGGTGGACTCACGTCTTGTGTCTCCTGGACTGGCAGCCAGATTCTTCACCACTAACACCACCTGGGAAGTATATAATGATTACTGCAACAATGGAAAAGTGTTTTTTTTTTTTTTTTTAAAAAAACTGTCTATGCAAAGGAGGAACAACAGAATGGAAGGATGTGGACATCAGACAAAAGTCAAGAGGGAAGAACATGATTCTTTAAGGGTGTTTGCCAGGTGGAAAAGAGTAAAAAGGTATCTTAGGATTAGGTGATTAAAAGAAAGAAAAAAAAAAAAACAGAAGAACCTGAAGGTATATGGTATCTTGAAGAAGCAGCCAGTTAACAAATTAGTATTAGCCATTAGTGGCAGGCAATGATGATGGAGAAAGGGGTGAGCTTCAACAGGAAAGCATGGAGTTTAGGAACAGAAAAGTGAAACAGTGAAACCTGTATCTTAGAAAGGTGTCACTCTGAACACACTAGCGTATGGGACAGAAAGATGAACAACCAGGTAATAATTCAAGTGAGAGAAGATGAAAGCTTAAAATGAAACAGTACAATGAGAAAAGGACAAACTGCAGAAATAAGTCAGAGATGCCTGTCATGAGGTAGGCAGTAACAGAGAGAGGGAGTCCAAAAAATCACACCGGAATGGATGGTGACTCTTTAACTGAGATGGAGAATACAGGAAGAGCAAATGTTGGGAGAAAAGCAAGCAGTTCAGTTTTGAACAAGAGTCTGAGCCATTCGCAAATCATCAGAGTAGAGATGTGTCACAGCCAGCTGGCAAAATACAGGTTTAAGATAGAAGAGATGGATGTAGTGTGGAAGAGAGATCTTTGAGAGTACCTGTGTGTGACACGAATAGGGATGGCTCTGGAATAACACCACCACCTGCTGAGAACTTACTGTGTGTTGGGTGCTGTGCTGGGCATGTCACCAGGACATAAAAATATATATTTATGAAAAGATACGTATGTACATAATGTGTATATACAGTTGATCCTTGAACAACATAATTTTATATAAAATATATATATTTTTATGAAATATATACTTGCGAAATCAAATATCAGACCCAACAGAGACAATCAGAGGGTACAAATAAAACCTTGTGTGCACCAGGATAAAGGGAAAGGAACAGTGACCCCCACAAGAGACTGAGCCGGACCTGCCTTTGAGTGTTTCAGTGTCTCCTGTGGAGGCATGGATCAGCAGTGACCTGCGGCGGGGACAGCGGCTCCAGTGGCAGCATCCCTGGGAGGCACAGCAAGTGGCGTAAGTCCTCATGGAGGAAGTCACCATTAGCCCCACTTAGAGCTACTGAGCAGATGACACACAACCTGGAGAACAATTATACCAAAGAAGTTCTCGCACTGTTGCAAAAGTTCTAGGACCCAAAACAGATTTCCCGGGATCCAACAAAAGGACTGAAAACCCCCAGGAAAATAGACTCTTGGAGGGCACAGCAAAACCTTGTGTGCACCAGGACCCAGGAGAAAGGAGCAGTGACCCAACAAGGGACTGAGCCGGAATTGCTGGTGAGTGTCTGTGAGTCTCTGGGGAGGTGTGGGTTAACAGCGACTGGCTGCGGGGTCAGGGGCACTGAATACAACAGTCCTGGCAGCAACTGCATGCCAACATACGTCCTTTTGAAGGAGGTCCCCGTTACTGCCATTACCTGTTGGGGGCCAGAGTGAGGTACTCCGCCCATGGCAAAGGTCATGAGGAAGGAGGCTCGACATACGCAAAGGCGAGATCGAGCCTCAGGAGTCCCCCTGGAAATCCTCGAGCGTCTACCCCCATAACCAGAGCCTGCCTACTTTACTACTTTGTGCTCTTACCTACACCTCTGACTTTACAGGGGGCTGTCCCCCACCACCTCTTTCGGAGAAGGAGTTAACCTAGAGCTCCAGTCAATAAAAACTCTTGGGTGTGACAAGAGTGTTTTAACCTACAAACTCCTCTGAAGGTTCTCTAGCCTGCCTGACAGGCTCGTCCGGCCACATGTGATTGCTCACAGCCTCCCAACTGTTAAGAGGCACGAGATGCTTTAAACCCTCTAAAAACAGGTTCTTTAGAGAAGTTAGAAAACTATAAGTATAGTGGGCTAATTAGAAATTGTGTTGGTGAAGGGTTTTTCATTTGTTGAGCCAATGTTTGTTGCTAAGTCTCCATATCCCCTGCCCTTACACACATTAATGAATATATAGAATTAACCTTTGATATTAATCACGTTACTCAGCCCCATCTGAGTCCTTACTGCTGCCAGGAAATCTTTAGCTCTTTCCAGCTTCCCACGGGGTCCCTTTCCCAAAACTTCCTTCACTCTGCCTGTCCCTTTGACTGTCAACAGACAGACCTGCCCACTTCATTATGGATAGAGGGGCAATGGGATTTGAGCTCCTTGAACTGCCTTCTTCCTTACCTCCCTAATTCCCCAGAGAGTTACTCCTGCCTTTCATCATCAGAGCAGAAAGAGGCCTCTTCCCCTCCTCTGAAACCTCGCCGCATCATTCCTGCCCTCCCTTTTTATCTGTTTCTCCTTCACTAATCCCTCATGTCAGCCTGCAAGTGTCCTCTCATCCTGAAATCCCCTCGTTCCTTCGCACCTTCTTCTCCAACTAATACCCTCTCTCCCCGCTCATTGTTTCTGTTTTCCTGCTTCCTGAGGTCTTTTCAGTTCACTTCCATCTGACTTTTCACCCCACCATGCTACATGTGTGCATGTGTACTAAGTTGCTTCAGTCGTGTCTGACTCTCTGTGACCCTATGGACTGTAGCCCGCCAGGCTCCTCTGTCCATGGGATTCTCCAGGTAAGATTACTGGAGTGTTTTTTCATGCCCTCCTCCAAGGGATCTTCCTGACCCATGGATCAAACGTGCGTGTCCTGAGGTTCCTACCTTGCAGATGGATTCTTTTACTGCTGAGCCACCAGGGAAGTGGTATCAGTTCTCAAAAAGGTCACCAAAGCCTATTAAGTGTTAAATGAAATGGGTTTTCCAGTCCTCAGTCTACTTTTCTACATTTGACCTTCTTGTCAATGTCCTAACATTCTCTGGTCCTATACTCCCACATAACACTTTGCTGATTCTTCTCCTGTCCCTCTGGTTGTGTGTTCTAAAATAATTTTCTGCTGCTCAATTTACTTCACTTGTCCCTTCAAGTGTTGGTGTACCCCAGCCTCTGACCTGAGTATTCCTTCCTTTTCTTTCATTGTGTGCTTTATTTGCTATAGTAGAAATAGTATATTCCTTAGAATAAGATGGAGTGGGTTCAGATTCCATGTTCACCACTTACCAGCACTATAATCTTGAGCAAGTTTTCCCATGTGAAAAATGGGATTAATAATACTGATTTTAATGACTGAGTATGAGGATTAAAGAGATAATGCGTATAAAGGGCTTCACTTAGTGGCTGACAGGAATGAACACTTAGTGCATTTTCTTTCTCTTCTTTCCCTTCAATGCCCTCTTTCCCCATTCCCCTTCCGGATAAGTAACTTCTAGTTCACCTTACTTTTGTAGATTCCAGGATGTGGAGTCAGCGCTGGACTGAGATCCTTGTTCTGCCACTTGCCTGTCCTGTGACCTTGATTTGTTGTTGCTGTGAACCTTGGTTTCCACATGTATGCTATGGTGATAGTAGTTCCACGTCTACAATCAATGTTGGGTCAGGGGAATAAATATTTATATATTTGACCCTTGAACAGCACAGGGGTTAGGCGTGCCAAACCTCTGCATAGTGGGAAACTGTCTACAACTTACGGTCAGCCTTTTGTACCTATGGTTCCTTCACATCTGTGGGTTTTTAACAACCAACTGCAGATTGTATAGTTTACTACAGTATTTCAGTCCAGTTCAGTTTAGTCACTCAGTCGTGTCTGACTCTTTGTGACCTCATGAACTGCAGCTTGCCAGGCTTCCCTGTTCATCACCAACTCCCAGGGCTTCCTCAAACTCATGTCAATCAAATCGGTGATACCACCCAACCATCTCATCCTCTGTCGTCCCCTTCTCCTCCTGCCTTCAATCTTTCCCAGCATCAGAGTCAGTGAGTCAGCTCTTCACATCAGGTGGCCAAAGTATTGGAGCTTCAGCTTCAGCATCAGTCCTTCTAATGAATATTCAGGGTTCATTTCCTTTAGAATGGACTGGTTTGGTTTCCTTGCAGTCCAAGGGATTCTCAAGAGTCTTCTCCAGCACCACAGTTCAAAAGCATCAATTCTTCAGTGCTCAGTTTTCCTTATGGTCCAACTCTCACATGCATGCACGGCTACTGGAAAAAGTTATAGCTATGACTAGAAGAACCTTTGTTGGCAAAGCAATTCTCTGCTTTTCAATATGCTGTCTAGGTTGGTCATAGCTTTTCTTCCAAGGATCAAGCATCTTTTAATTTCATGGCTATAGTCACCATCTGCTGTGATTTTGGAGCCCAAGAAAATGAAGTCTGTCCCTGTTTCCATTGTTTCCCCATCTATTTGCCATGAAGTGATGGGACTGGATGCCATGATATTTGTTTTTTGAATATTGAGTTTTAAGCCAGGTTTTTCACTCTCCTCTTTCATCTTCATCAAGAGGCTTTTAGTTCCTCTTCACTTTCTGCCATAAGGTGGTATCATCTGCATATACGAGGTTATTGATATTTCTCGCAGCAATCTTTATTCCAGCTTGTGCTTTATCCAGGCCAGAATTTCACATGATATACTCTGTATATAAGTTAAATAAGCAGGGTGACAATATACAGCCTTGATGTACTCCTTTGCCAATTTTGAACCAGTCCGTTGTTCTATGTCCAGTTCTAACTGTTGCTTCTTGACCTGTATACAGGTTTCTCAGGAGGCAAGTAAGGTGGTCTGGTATTCCCATTGCTTCAAGAATTTTCCACAGTTTGTTGTGAACCACACAGTCAAAGGATTTAGAATAGTCAATGAAGCAGAAGTAGGTGTTTTCTTGGAATTCTCTTCCTTTTCCTATGATTCAACGGATGTTGGCAATTTGATCTCTGTTTCCTCTGCCTCTTCTAAATCCAGCTTGAACATCTGGAAGTTCTTGATTCATGTACTATTGAAGCTTAGCTTGGAAAATTTTGAGCATTACTTTGCTAGCATGTGAAATGAGTACAATTTTGCAATATTTGAACATTCTTTGGCATTGCCTTTCTTTGGGATTGGAATGAAAACTGACCTTTTCCCGTCCTGTAGCCACTGCTGAGTTTTCCAGATTTGCTGGCATATCGAGTGCAGCACTTTCTTTTAGGATTTGAAATAGCTCAGCTGGAATTCCATCACCTCCACTAGCTTTGTTCATAGTGATGCCTCCTAAGGCCCAGTTGACTTCACTCTCCAAATGTTTGGTTCTAGGTGAGTGATCACACCATTGTGGTTATCTGGGTCATTAAGATCTTTTTTGTACAGTTCTTCTATATATCTTTGCCACTTCTTCTTAATGTATTCTGTTTCTGTTAGGTCCATACCACTTCTGTCTTTTATTGTGCCCATCTTTATATGAAATATTCCCTTGAAGTGAACTGAAGTGAAATGAAAGTCACTCAGTCGTATCCAACTCTTTGGGACCCCATGGACTATAGAGTCCATGAAATTCTCCAGGCCAGAATACTGGAGTGGGCATCCTTTCCCTTCTCCAGGGGATCTTCCCAACCCAGGGATCAAACTCAGATCTCCCACATTGCAGGCAGATTCTTTACCATCTGAGCCACAAGGGAAGCTCATATTCCTTTGGTATCTCTAATTTTCCTGAAGAGATCTCTAGTCTTTAACACTTTGTTGTTTTCCTCTATTTCTTTGCATTGATCACTGAGGAAGGCTTTCTTCTCTCTCCTTCCTATTCTTTGGAACTCTGCATTCAGATGGATATATTTTTCCTTTTCTCCTTTACCTTTTGCTTCTCTTCTTTTCTCAGCTATTTGTAAAGCCTTCTCAGATGACCATTTTGCCTTTTTGCATTTCTTTTTTTTGAGGATGGTTTTGATCCTTGCCTCTTGTACAACGTCACAAACCTCCATCCATATTTCTTCAGGCACTCTATCAGATCTAATCCCGTGAATCCATTTGTTACTACCACTGTATAATAAGGGATTTGATTTAGGTTATACCTTAGGGACTAGTGGTTTTCCCTCCTTTCTTCAATTTAAGTCTGAATTTTGCAATAAGGAGTTCATGATCTGAGCCACATTCAGCTCCAGGTCTTGTTTTTTCTGACTGTAAGAGCTTCTCCATCTTTGACTGCAAAGAATGTAATCAATCTGATTTCGGTATTGACCATCTGGTGATGTCCATGTGTAGAGTTGTCTCTTTTGTTGTTGGAGGAGGGTGTTTGCTATGATCAGTGTGTTCTCTTGGCAAAAGTCTGTTAGTTTTTGCCATGCTTCATGTTGTACTCCACGGCCAACTTTGCCTGTCACTCCAGGTTTCTCTTGACTTTTTACTTTTGCATTCCAGTCTCCTGTGATGGAAAGGACACCTTTTTGTGTGTGTGTGTGTGTTAGTTCTGGAAGGTCTTGTAGATCCTCATAGAACCATTTGGTTTCCACTTCTTCAGCATTAGTGGTTGGGGCATAGACTTGGATAACTGTGATATGAATGGTTTGCTTTGGAAATGAACCAAGATCATTCTGTTGTTTTTGAGATTGCACCCAAGTACTGCATTTCGGACTCTTTGTTGCCCCTGAGGGCTATTCCATCTCTTCTAAGGGATTCTTGCCCATAGTAGCAGATACAATGGTCATCTGAATTAAATTTGCCCATTCTGGTCCATTTTAGTTCACGTATTCCTAAAATGTTGATGTTCACTCTTGGCATCTCCTGTTTGACCACTTCCAATTTACCTTGATTCATGAACCTAACATTCCAGGTTTCTATGCAATATTGTTCTTTACAGCATCAGACTTTACTTTCACCACCAGACACATCCACAGCTGGGCATTGTTTCTGCTTTCGCTCAGCTTCTTCATTCCTTTTGGAGCTATGTCTCTGCTCTTCTCCAGTAACATATTGGGCACCTACCAACCTGGGGAGTTCATCTTTCTGTGTCATATCTTTTTGCCTTGCATACTGTATATGGGGTTCTCAAGGTAAGAATGCTGAAGTGGTTTGCCATTCCCTTCTACTGTGTACATATTTTGCAGAACTCTCCATCAAGACAGTCTGTCTTGGGTGGCCCTACATTCAGTTCAGTTCAGTAGCTCAGTCATGTTCGACTCTTTGTGACTCCATGGACTGCAGCACGCCAGGCTTCCCTGTCCATCACCAACTCCCGAAGTCCACCCAAACCTGTGTCCATCGAGTCGGTGATGCCATCCAACCATCTTATCCTCTGTTGTACCCTTCTCCTCCTGCCCTCAATCTTTCGCAGCATCAGGGTCTTTTCCAGTGAATCAGCTCTTTGCATCAGGTGGCCAAACTACTGGAGTTTCAGCTTCAGCATCAGTCCTTCCAATGAATATTCAGGATTGAATATTTCCGTTAAGATGGACTGGTTGGATCTCCTTGCTGTCCAAGGGACTCTCAAGAGTCTTCTCCCAATACCACAGGTCAAAAGCATCAATTCTTTGGCACTTAAAGAAGGCTTTCTTTATAGTCCTACTCTCACATCCATACATGACTACAGGAAAAACCACAGCTTTGACTAGATGGACCTTTGTTGGCAAAGTAATGTCTCTGCTTTTTTAATATGTTGTCTAGTTTGGTCATAGCTTTTCTTCCAAGGAGCAAGCATCTTTTAATTTCATTCAGTTTCATTCAGTCACCATCTGCAGTGATTTTGGAGTCCAAGAAAACAAAGTCTGTCAGTTTCCATTGTTTCCCCATCTATTTGCCATGAAATGATGGGTCCAGATGCCATGATCTTAGTTTTCTGAATGTTGAGTTTTAAACCAACTTTTTCACTCTCCTCTTTCACTTTTATCAAGAGGCTCTTTAGTTCTTCTT
Source organism: Bos indicus (assembly GCF_029378745.1). Lineage (NCBI taxonomy): Eukaryota > Metazoa > Chordata > Mammalia > Artiodactyla > Bovidae > Bos > Bos indicus. The sequence continues at coordinate 22,909,844 of NC_091774.1, read as the reverse complement.
CGCTTTCTGCCATAAGGGTGGTGTCATCTACATATCTGGGGTTATTGATATTTCTCACAGCAGTCTTGATTTCAGCTTGTGCTTCATCCAGCCCGGTGTTTCACATGATGTACTCTGCATATAAGTTAAATAAGCAGGGGACAAAAATACAGCCTTGACATATATGACATGGCTCATAGTTTCATGAATTAGACAAGGTTGTGATCCATGTGAACAGCTTGGTTAGTTTTCTGTAATTTTGACTTTCATTCTGTCTGCCCTCTGATGGATGAGGATAAGAGGCTTGTGGAATCTTCCTGATGGGAGGGACTAGATGTGGTTCTTGCTCTGGTAGGCAGGCCATGCTCAGTAAATTTTTGATCCAATTTTCTGCTGATGGGTAGGGATGTGTTCCCTCCCTGTAGTTTGGCCTGAGGCCAAACTGTGGTGAGGGTAATTGCCGGGGTCCAGCCCCAGCTGATCCAGGGTATTCGAAGGAGAGACTGCGTAGGCGAAGATCAGGAAACAATTGCTTAATTAAATGTTAATTAAGAATATAAAGAGTAATAGAATGAGGATAGCTCAGTAGGAAAATTCAGTGGAGAAAAGAGGCTGAGTAGCTTGGTTTACGCGGGAGACCAATAAAACTTCAAGACAAGAAGTTTGCACCACTTACGTAGGCCGCAGGCGTCCTTCCGTTCTCCCGAAGGAGAGGAGACACTGAGGCCTCCCCGGTCGGATCTTAGAAGCCCAGGCATAATTAGTAAGCATGGTGGGGTCCACGCTCCAGGTGGAGACTCAACCAGAGTGAGAGAGAGCGCGACATGGGGAGACCAGTATTTCGAGGAACTGATCCCAATTCTTTATTTTCCAGAGTCTGTTTTTATACACTGAGATGTTATACAAAAGTCACGTGGGGACAGCAGTCCTGGACTTTTATTAAAGTCAGGTGCTTCAGACAAATGTATACAGAGGTCTTAGGGGTGTTACATCATCTTCTGGCCGGGGGGGCCTGCTGACAATTTACGACCCTCTCCTTGTGACAGCGGTCAGTCAATCAGGACACTTATTTCTCCAGGGCTGATTTTTCTCAAAACAGACGCCACCCAAATAAAGTTACATTCCTACAGGGTGAGGGTGTAGTGGGTTTTAGTTAAGGAAAGAATTTACTTAGCCTAAGGTCTAACGTGATTAATATCAGACGAGATCGGGCTCGTTCAGGGTGGTATGGGCTGAGTTCTTCTCCAACTAATACCCACTGGCCTTCAAAGATATATTAAGAAATATATCTTAAACACGCCCTAATTCTTGATCTAACAACAGGTGGAGAAGCACAGTATGGCCATGACCAGATTCCCACCAGGCCCACAGGAATATGACTAAACTTGGGGGAAGGGAGAATGAGGAGTTACTGTTTAATGGATACAGGGCTTCAGTTTCACAAGATGAAAAGTAGATGGATGGTGGTGATAACAGCACATCAGTATGCATGTCCTTAATGCTACTGAACTGTACAATCAAAAATAGTTGGCAAATTTTAGATGGCAAATGTTATGTATATTTTATCACATTTTTAAAAAAAGTTTTCTGGAATATCATCCAGCCATTAAAAGTAAGTCATCCACATCCATCATTTAAAAGTGGACATGTAATTTCCAAATAAATGGCATTTTTAAAGTGTCTTTGATTTTAATTTCTCATTTTTATATTAATTTCTCATTTAAATGCTTTCTTCGCTTCAGTCACCCTCTGTGTTTTTTCAGTCTTTTAGCTTTATTAAGGCTTTCAATGACTGAGTCAAAGATTCATGAAATGTCACATTGCACTTGAAAATGTGTGGGTTATTTTCAAATATCTTTTGATATTGATTTCCAACATAATTCCACAGTGATAAGATAACAGACTCTATATGATTTCAGGACCTTTAGATCATGAAATGTTTGTGTCTTGTTTTATGTCCCTGGGTATGTTCCAGTGTCTCCTGGTTCATAGTCCATGGAAACTTGAATAGAATTTGTATCCTGCCACTGTGTGAAAATTGTATAAATCTTAATTATGCTGAACTTGTTCATAGTGCTTTTCAGGTCTACTATATCTTCCACTTTTCTGTCTATTCATTCTATTAATTTTTGAGAGCTTGATATGAAACTCCAACTAAAAATCTTAATTTATCTATTTAAAAAAATAATTGTAATATATAGTAGAACTATATGTAACTTTGTTCTGTATTTTCCAAGTCTCCTATAAATGTGTTATCATATGTTCATAATTTTAAAAATAAAAAATTAAACATAAATAAATTAAATACAAGAAAGTTTTTAAATAAAGGTTAAATTTAGATAGTCACTAAAAAAGTAAATCATTCAGATTTGTAGCAACACAGATAAAAAGCCTTAAGACAGTATGAAATTTTTAAAATAAGGACAAAAAATTCCGTTAATATCTAAAATATATTTTTTTAAAAACTCATACAACTCAATAGCAAAAAAAACCATAAACCTATTTTTTAAATGGGCCAAAGATCTGAATAGACATTTTACAAAAAAGACATACAGATGGTCAACAGGTATACAAACAGATGCTCAACATCACTAATCAGCAGGGAAATGAAAATCAAAACTACAGTGACATACCACATCACACCTGTTAAAATGGTTATTATCAAAAAGACAAGAAATAACAAGTGTTGGGGAGGACGTGGAAAAAAAGAGAACACTCACGTATTGTTGGTGAAAACATAAATTAGTATAGCCACTATCAAAGCCACAAAAAATAGAGAATCCTCATAAAATTGCCCAGGGCTTAAAGAAGACACACCTGGTCTTCCTATGTGATACTGCATGGCCACGGTATCCATTGGAGGACGGCAAACGGTGGCCAGTTGGAGGGTCTCTTAAGTATAATACTGTTCTACAATTAGACAGGTTCTGTAAGGAACAAGGGAAATGGGTAGAAGTAGCATATGTGTTGCCCTTTTTCTCTCTGCGAAATATGCCAGACTTATGTCCTAAGGGTATAGATTTGGGTGTGAAACCTTCAGCTCCCCCCTATCCTCTTACTTTGCCCCCATACCTGGGACTCCAAACTGGGATTCAAACTGCCCACATGGAGATCCAAACAACTCCTGTCTCAGTACGACCTCAGACTACTCTGGTTTCAGTAGAAACTCAGACCATCGAAGTAAGCGATGAGATGGAGGACAGGAGACAAAGAGAAGAGGAAAAACAGGTTTCTCCAATCTATCCCTGGGATCATATGCGCAGAGCAGCCAGAGAGACTGAGGAACAGCCACACAAGCTGTTGTCTCTTTATGAAACACCCACCGGGAGAAATAATCAGTCTGTGAGAGTTAATAAGCCTTTTTCTTATCAAGAAATACAAAGAATCAAGGAGGATCTGGGAGACTATTTGGAGGACCCAGAAAAATATATCAGAGCTTTTAAAGGTGTTACTCTGCTTTATGACCTCACTTGGAAGGATGTGATGTATATCTTGGGACAAACGCTGACTGCTGAGTCAAAGACTCGAGTTTTGGGAAAAGCGGTTGCTTATGGAGATGAGTGGCTTGGTAATGAATCAGTAGGGAAGAGGGAGAATGAGATAGCGGCCCTCCCCACTGGGCATCAGGCGGTCCCAACTATAGAACCAGACTGGGACTACAACACAGCTAAAGGAAGATGGGATCAGAGTCATTTTGTTAGATGTATTCTTGAGGGACTTAGGCAGGCGCGTTCTAAGCCTTTAAACTATGGCAAATTGGCAGATATAGAACAGGAAGAGAAAGAAGCTCCTGGTAAATTCCTAGATAGACTGACAGAAGGCCTTCGCAGATTCACTGAGATTGATCCCGAAAGTGAAGAGGGAAAAGTGATCTTAAAGGATAGATTTCTCACTCAGTCGGCTCCAGATAGCCGCCGTAAGCTATTAAAGCAGGCGTATGGACCAAATCAGTCTTTAGACACTCTGTTACAACTGGCTCAGACAGTCTATTATGGTAGGGAATATGAGGAAAAGAAAGAAAGGCAAAAAAAGACAAAGGAAAAGGCGGAAGCCTTCGCCATGGCTATGAAAAACGTTCTTAAACAGCCTGAGAAAAATGCCCAGAGGGGCCCAGGTGAAAAGGGATGGGCTTGCTACGGCTGTGGAAAGGAGGGGCACCTCAAGCGGGATTGCCCTCAGGCATCTAAGCCGCCCCCGGCTCCATGTCCGGTCTGCAAAGGACCACACTGGAAGAGAGACTGCCCCCAGAGGCGTAGGTCTCCGGGGTCGGACTCTCAAGACAATCAGGACTGAAGGTGCCCGGGGGTCCCCACACAAGCTCCCATCCTAATTACACCTGAGGAGCCCCAGGTATTAATAGTTGTGGGGGGCCAATCCGTCGATTTCCTTTTAGATACTGGGGCAACTTATTCTGTGCTTACTGAAGCCCCTGGCCCACTTTCTTCCCGATCCGCTTCCGTAATGGGACTGTCTGGACAAGCCAAAAGGTATTATTTCAGTTATTCTTTATCTTGCAACTGGGATTCTGTGCTGTTTTCACACGAGTTTCTGATTGTGCCAGAATCTCCCTCACCCCTTTTGGGAAGGGATATACTGAGCAAGGTCCATGCCTCTGTTTTCATGAATATGGAGCCCTCCCTTTCTCTCCCTTTAGTTGAACAAAATGTAAATCCTAGAGTATGGGCTGATGGAAAATCTGTGGGTCGAGCACAAAATGCTATTCCTGTAGTTGTTAAGCTCAAAGACCCACACGTATTTCCACATAAGAAGCAGTATCCACTGAAACCTGAAGTTAAAGAAGGGTTAAAACCCATCATCGAAAATTTAAAGGAACAGGGACTATTAATTCCCTGTAACAGTCCTTGCAACACTCCTATTTTGGGTATAAAGAAATCAAATGGTAAATGGAGACTAGTTCAAGACTTACGAATAATAAATGAGGCTGTAATTCCTTTATACCCCGTGGTGCCTAATCCTTACACTCTATTGTCTGAAATTCCTGAACGGGCCAAATATTTCTCAGTAATTGATTTAAAGGATGCCTTCTATTCAGTGCCTTTGGCGGAAGAAAGTCAATTCCTATTTGCCTTTGAAGACCCTACGCAGCCAGCTTCTCAGTTAACCTGGACAGTTTTGCCCCAGGGATTTCGTGACAGTCCTCACTTATTCGGACAAAGTTTGTCACGAGATTTACAAAACTTTAACAGCTCTGAAGCAGTGGTGTTACAATATGTAGATGATATTTTGCTCTGTGCTGAGACAGAGGAAGCTTGTTCGCGAGCCTCAGAAGATTTCTTAAACTTTCTGGCAGGCTGTGGTTACAAGGCATCAAGAGAAAAGGCTCAGCTTTGTCAACAATCGGTTAGATATCTGGGCCTAATCATATCAGAAGGGACTAGGGCCATAGGCCCTGAGAGAATTAAACCTATACTAAATCACCCCCTACCTATGACTTTAAGACAATTGAGAGGATTTTTGGGAATCACAGGTTACTGTCGCATTTGGATTCCGGGTTATGGGGAACTTGCCCCGGCCTTTATATAAACTTATAGCTGAAACTCAGCAGGCTCAAACCAACAAACTGGTTTGGCCTCCAGAAACTCAAAAGGCTTTTAAGGTTCTTCAGACTGCTCTCCTGCAAGCTCCAGCTCTGAGCTTGCCCACAGGGTCAGAATTTAATTTGTTTGTCACTGAAAGAAAAGGTGTGGCATTGGGAGTTTTGACACAACCCCGAGGGCCTCACCAACAACCTATTGCTTATCTAAGCAGAGAATTAGATGTAGTTGCATGTGGGTGGCCCCACTGCCTAAGAGTAATTGGGGCAGCGGCTTTATTAGCACCTGAAGCTTTAAAAATAATTAATGGACGAAACCTTACTGTACTGACTTCTCATGATGTGAGTGGAATCTTAAATTCTAAGGTTAATATTTGGATGACAGACAGTAGGCTTCTTAAGTATCAGTCATTGTTGTTAGAAGGACCAGTAACTAAGCTTAAAGTTTGTGGAAATTTAAATCCTGCCACTCTCCTTCCTGAGAAGGAAAATGAAACACCTAATCACGATTGTTCTCAATTCCTAACTTTAAACTATGCAGCTTGGGAGGATCTAAAGGATACCCCATTAGACAATCCTGACATGGAAATATTTACAGATGGCAGTTCTTTTGTTCAGGATGGAAAGCGTAAAGCAGGTTACGCCGTGGTGACTGCTGAACAGGTTTTGAAAGCAAAATCTCTCCCCTAGGGAACCAGTGCTCTGTTAGCGGAGCTTGTGGCTCTGACCCGAGCTCTAGAGTTAAGCAAAGGGCAGTGGGTAAATATCTATACAGATTCTAAGTATGCTTATTTGACTTTACATGCTCATGCTGCAATATGGAAAGAGAGACACTTTAAAACAGCAACAGGAGAACCTATTAAGCATTTCAGAGAGATCGAGAGACTTTTAACTGCTATATATTGTCCTAAAGAAGTAGCTGTTATGCACTGCAAAGGGCACAGCAGGGATGGGAGTAAAATAGCCGAAGGTAATCATCTGGCTGACTGTCAAGCCAGAAAAGCGGCACTTTACGAAACCCCTTCACTACAGACGCCTTTGATCTGGACAGGTCCTGTGGAACAGGAAAGACCACAATATACTGAGGAAGAATTAGAAAGATATGAGAAACGAGGAGCAAAGATTACTGATAAAGGATGGTTACAGTCCGAGGATGGACGATTAATAATTCCTGAAAATGCTCAGTGGAAAATTCTTAAGGGTTTACATCAGAGTTTTCATTTGGGTGCTGAGAGTACTTACCAAATGGTTTCTCGTTTGTTTGAAGGTAAAAATGTAATGAAAACTTTAAAGAATATTATCAAAAGGTGTGAGATTTGTCAAAAAAAAATAACCCAAAGACTGAAAAGCTAGCAAAATCTGGATTACAACGAAGTGGGAAGTATCCTGGAGAGGATTGGGAAATTGATTTTACTCATATGCCAAAAGCTAATGGATATTCTTGCTTACAAGTTTGGGTAGATACCTTTACTGGATGGATTGAGGCTTTTCCCTGTCGTAGTGAACAGGCTAAGGAGGTTATAAAGATTTTAATTCATGAAATTATCCCCAGGTTTGGGCTGCCACGGAGCCTTCAGAGTGACAATGGCTCCGCCTTTAAAGCTGCTGTAACTCAGGGGGTATCTAAAGCTCTAGGAATAGAATATCACTTACACTGTTCCTGGAGACCCCAATCTCCGGGAAAGTTGAAAAAGCTAATGACATTATCAAAAGGCATCTGCGCAAATTAACTCAAGAGACGCAGGACAAATGGATTAAAGTCCTACCCATAGCTTTAATGAGGGCTCGAACTACTCCAAAAAAAGAGGGACTGTCCCCCTTTGAATGTATTTATGGAAGGCCTTTCTTACGCACAGACATTGTTATAGACCCTGAAGCCTTGGAATTAACTAATTATGTAACTCAGCTCTCAGCTTTTCAACAGACATTAACAGAACTCCGGGAGAAGACTCCTGACCCAGCCTCCGAGTCAAGCAGGCCTCTATTTGAGCCAGGAACCGAGGTCCTCATAAAAACAGTGGGATCTGGGGGGCCATCCCTCGAGCCTCTCTGGGAAGGTCCTTACCAGGTTATTCTTTCCTCTCCCACAGCTGTCAAAGTGCCAGGAATTGATTCGTGGGTACATCATACTCGAGTTAAGAGGTGGCACCCTGACCAAAATTAAGTGACTTCATTTTATGTCTTTCCTTTCTATGCTCTGACTTTGTACCTTTTAGATGGGCCTGATAACCTATGTGAGCTTACTTCTGCTGACTCCAAATATCCTGAGTCTGCCGTTGGATCCTCAAGACAATGTCTTCCTGTCCTGGGCTCACTCCTATGCTGCATTCCACAATCGGTCTAACTGCTGGGTCTGCGGAGCGCTCCCCTCTTCGTCAGTGGAAGGCTTCCCGTGGTGGACATCCCCACTTCAAGGAAAAGACTTTCTCCAAGTCTGTGAATACCTTCGACAACAATCACATGCGATGCCTCTTCGTCATCTGATGACATCTACCAACCCTAAAATGGACTGGTGCAACACTTTGTACTCTAACTATGGACATAATGTGACTTTTAATTTTGATTATACATTGTCTCGGTTCAATGACTATTTTGCTACATATAAGGTAAATAGGTCTAGATCTAATGGCTTTTTACCTGACGTTTATCAAATATGGGATGAGGTTACATGGCTAACTCCTGAAAAAGGACGTTTAATATCTACTGCCTCTATATGCTGGGAACAAACAGAGCCGTCCCCAAAAGTTAGCCAACAACTTAATTACAATGATTGGAAACAAATGGGATATTTGTCTCAGGAAACATGCAATGTAATCATTCCCGTGTTTTCCAATCCCAGTTCCGGTTCTCCCTTTGTCTGGCCAGGCACGAATTGGGACTGGATATCTCAGTCGCGCTGGCTTGCTCCAAACGGGACTTATTGGATATGTGGCTCTTACCTATGGGCATGGCTCCCCCCTGGTTGGATAGGGAGATGCACCCTGGGTCTAGCCTTTACTCATGGCTTTATATTTTCAGAGCTTCCAGAAAAGCCTGCTAATTTACCCCACCTTAGAACTCGGTGGGCAAGGTCTGTATTTTATTGGTATGATTATTTGGCTGCAGCGTTTGTTCCCTCTTTGGGAACTACAGATGTTATGTTACGAGTGGATGCTTTGACTAATTTTACTCAACAGGCATTACAGGATTCTCAAAAGGCTATTTCAGCTCTTAATGCTGAACAAGCACAAATTAGAAAGGTGGTTTTACAAAACAGATTGGCTCTAGATATTCTGACAGCTGCACAAGGAGGAACTTGTGCCATTATTCATACCCAATGCTGTACATATATACCTGATATGAGCACGAATGTTACTCATGTTACTAACCACATGAACAAGATGATTAGGGCCATGGACACTCCTGAAGCCTCAATTGCTTCACTTTGGAAAACGTTAACTAATTCCCCATGGTGGACAACTATCTTAATTACAATAATTCTGGTTGTTTTGTTCTTGCTGTTTGCTCCCTGCATCTGTAATTGTATAACTGGATTTGTTTCTAGCCGCATGAAAGCTTTTAAGTTACAAATGGTTGCTCAAACTCCTGCTACTGCTGTAGCTTCCTCCAGCTACTATTTGGGGCCCCTGGATCAGATATCCTCAATATGAGGATTAGGAGAATATGTTGCCCCACCAATTTAGGGACAGCGCCCCTTATCAGCTTGGAAGCAGTTATGGAACGAGAACGACGCCCCTTTTCCCTAGGCAACATAATTCTCCTAAAAGAAAAGGGGGGAATGAGAGAGTCATTTCCTAGGCAGGTTGATAGGGAGTCTAGGGGTCCCCAAAGAGAGAGGGGTCTGGAATTCTCAAGGAGGAAAAAAGGACAAACTTTTTTTCTTTCTCCACATTCCTTAGGATTATATACCAATAATGTATCCTGCCTAAGGACAGTCTTTGGATTCAACCTTCTGTTATTTTAAAAAGTTAATTATGGGAGTATACCTGGTCTTTACAAGGATGTATCTTGCCTGAGGACAGTGTTATCTTAAAATGTAAATTATGGGAGTAGGTCGGAGGAGGTCTTTACAACCTCCAGACATTCTTTGGATTATATAACCTCATTATTAACACTAGCAAGCGGGTACTCTTTCTGCCCCCTTCTGATGCCTATGTCAGAAGCTTTCTCTATCTCCTTTATACTTTAATAAAACTTTACTACACAAAAGCTCTGAGCGATCAAGCCTCGTCTCTGGCCCCGGACTGAATTCTTCTCCTCCGGGGGCCAAGAATCCCGGTGTATTCGCGTGATTCAACAACAACCTTTCAATATGATCCACTGGATATTAATCCAAAGAAATAAAAAACACTACCTTATAAAAGATGCATGCACCCTCATGTTTACTGCAGCACTATTTATAATAGCTGAGATATGGAAACAACCTAAGTGCCCATGGATGGATGAATGGATAAAGAAGATGTGATATATATAAATTTTACACACACACACATCATAGAATATTAATCCACCATAAAAAAGAAGGAAATGTTGCCATTTTTAACGTGAGTAGAGTTTGAGGGCATTATCCTAAGTGAAATAAGTCAGACAGAGAAAGACAAGTACCATATGATTTCACTTATATGTAGAATCTTAAAGATTAAATCATAAAGAGTAAAAAGAAAGAAAGAAAAACAAGCTCACAGACACAGAGAATAAGTTGGTGGTTGAAAGAGATTGGTTATTGCAAGAGGTAAATGGGATGAAAATTCATTTCCAGTTATAAAATAAATAAGGGATGTAAAATACAGAGTCAGATTATAGTTAATAAAACTGTATTGCATATTTGAAAGTTGCTAACAGTAAATCTTTGGCTTCCCAGGTGGCTCTAGTGGTAAAGAACCTGCCTGCCAATAGAGGAGACATAAGAGAAGCAGGTTTGATCCCTGGGTCAGGAAGATCCCCTGGAGGAGGGCATGGCAACCCACTCCAGTATCTTGCCTGGAAAATCCCATGGACAGAGGAGCCTGGTAGGCTGCACTCCATAGGGCCGCAAAAAGTCAGACACAAGTGAAGCAACTTAGCACACAGCATGTACAACAGTAAATCTTAAAACTTCTCATCATAAGAAAAACAAATTTTTGTTAAAATGTATGGTTAGGAATCGGAGAAGGCAATGGCAACCCACTCCAGTACTCTTGCCTGGAAAATCCCATGGATGGAGGAGCCTGGTAGGCTGCAGTCCATGGGGTCGTGAAGACTCGGACACGACTGAGCGACTTCACTTTCACTTTTCACTTTCATGCATTGGAGAAGGAAATGGCAACCCACTCCAGTGTTCTTGCCTGGAGAATCCCAGAGACGGGGGAGCCTGGTGGGCTGCCATCTAAGGGGTCACACAGAGTCGGACACGACTGAAGCGACTTAGCAGTAGCAGTAGCAGCATGGTTAGGAATGTTAACTAGACTTGTGATGATAATTTCACAATATATACAAATATTGAATCATTATGTTGTACACCTGAAACTAACATGTCAATTATACATCACTAAAAATTTTTTTCATATGATTGTAATTATTTAAAACAAATCTATAGAGATGGGGGAAAGATCAGCAGGAAATATTTCAAAGTGCTAACAGAGCATGTGGTACACACTTTTCCCTCACTTGGTTTTATATTTCAAAAAGTTTAATACAGGTAAAAACTTTCACAATGAAAACAAAAAATTCTAAAATTTTTTAATGTTTAAAGCAAAGTAGATTTCTTCCTGACCACAATGATTTCTTCACATCACTTCATGTCCCTAGTAGTCACACAGAGAAATGATACATCAATGAGTTGCTGGGTTTCTCTTTTACTTACATATATATATTGAGTGCTATTTAACTACAGAGCACTATCCTAGATACTGGGGATACAGGGTAATCAAGAAAAGGTCCCTGCCATCATGAAACTGCCATCTACTGAGAAACACAGCTCATAAGTAAACAAGCAAAAATATACTAGCTATTGATAATGCAGAGAATTAAAATAAATAATATAAAAAACAGCACCTTTAGATTGGGAGATCAGGGAAAGCTCAAAGGATGTGAAATTTCAGCTGATATCTGAATGACAAGAATCAGACTTGGGAAGAGAGATAAGCCAGCCAATGCCAAGACCCTGAGCAAAAATAAACATTCCTGGTTTGAGGAACTGAAAGAGCCACCATGTCTGGGGAGTACTGGGTAAGAGAGAGGTATGAAGTGAAGACATCGCCCCTTCCTCCAGGAACTTGTGATGAAACAGAGCTCAGTAGTCATAAAGATAGTTTCTGACACTTCTCTTTTAGCATAAACTTTCAGACGACTTGAAATTTATACTAGTCTGCAAAGCAGAAGTCAGGACTTTTAAAGAAGAATTAAAATCTCCATTTTTTTTTTTCCTGTAGGCTACAGTTTCCTTAGCTGTGATCAAAGGGATTGTGTAGCAATGTTAGCTTCTGAGAGGAAGCAGATATTATGCACATTACATAGAAAGAGCCCATGCTAAGAAAACTAAACTGTTCTCCAAAATCAAGGCTTACTTATCCTTCCCGAACTCGAATTTCCCAGGTCCCACACGAAGTAGATAGCCACTGAGCCACTCAGGAAAATGTCCCTGGACTCCAGCTGAGATGACCTGCGGAGTCTCTTCCACCGTGGTTAGAAGTGGTGCAATGCATGGAAGAGTCTTCTCCTGACCAAAGATCACTGTTTTCTGATGAGTCTTTTCCATGTACTTCTTCAAAACTGTGAAGAGGAAATCAAAAGCACAAAAATTTTATCAGTCTTCTATAAACATGCCTGTTTCTCTATAGACAGTCTCATCTACTGGTAAGGAAAATGTAAACCTATCACCAAACACAGTCTCCAAATTCGTCTCCTTCCTTATTCTCAGACCATCAACTCTTCTCCATTTGTGAACTCCAACAGTTCTCCATTTGTGAACCACAATCCTTTTTGTGTTCCTGCAGTACAAATCTGCTTAATTAACTCAGGACTTTAATTACCATTGCTACCATTTCTCTTAGTTGAACAATGCAGGCCTTTTCACAAGACTGAATCTACATGTTAACCACAGATGTGCTAATAGCTATACCTCATTGTTTAATAAAAAATGCCCAGGACTTCCCTAGCAGTCTAGCGGTTAATGAAGACTTTGAGCTTTCACTCCAGGGGTATGGGTTTGATCCCTGGTGGGGAACTAAGATCCCCACATGCCACACAGCTTAAAAAATTAAATAAAGAAATATAAATAACCACCATTCGATATTATCACAATTACATTAATCTCAGTACTTTTGACAGACTAGAATGTGATTCTAAAGATTTCACAGCATTTATGTGAATTTAATAGGATCTGCAATTTAATTTCTTCTGTTTTAATGGTATACACATGAATGTACACGGCATTTCCTAGGAAAGAACTGTTATAAATTAAATAATGCACTGATACCTGTTCTGAAATTACCTCAAATTCAAAAGCCACAAAAAAATTATTTTAAAATAGAGAGCTGAAAATTGTCCCTATTATTTCATATGTATTCAGTGTTCGCAGGCAGTATTGCCTAACACAGAGGGGTGGTCAACTACATAACTAATTAGATACTATAAGATAATCTTTCATTTTAACTCATAAAACTAATAGTGATATAGAAGTCTAAACTAGAAAATCAAACTAAAATATAGGGATACTAGTCTTTTAGCAAAATATTTTACAACATTGTATCTATTATCCCACTTCTTTAAAATCTTTCAAAAATTCAGTTTAGAGCACTTGAGACCTTCTCAGAGATGTAGGCTCAAAGCACGTGTGTACTAAGTCGTGTCTGACTCTTTGCAACCCTATGGACTATAGCCTGCCAGGTTCCTTTGTCCACGGGATTCTCCAGGCAAGAACACTTGAGTGGCTTGCCATTTCCTTCTCCAGGGGACCTTCCCAACCCAGGGATAGAACCCCACATCTCTTACATCTGGTTCTTTGCCATTAGCGCCATCTGGGAAGCCCCGTAAATAACCAATTCTGTCAAACCTGTTGGGGGCCAGAGTGAGGTACTCCGCCCATGGCAAAGGTCATGAGGAAGGAGGCTCGACATACGCAAAGGCGGGATCGAGCCTCAGGAGTCCCCCTGGAAATCCTCGAGCGTCTACCCCCATAACCAGAGCCTGCCTACTTTACTACTTTGTGCTCTTACCTACATCTCTGACTTTACGGGGGGCTGTCCCCCACCACCTCTTTCGGAGAAGGAGTTAATCTAGAGCTCCAGTTAATAATAATTCCTGGGCGTGATAAGAGTGTTTTAACCTACAAACTCCTCTGAAGGTTCTCTAGCCTGCCTGACAGGCTCGTCCGGCCACATGTGATTGCTCACAGCCTCCCAACCGTGAGAGGCACGAGATGCTTTAAACCCTCTAAAAACAGGTTCTTTAGAGAAGTTAGAAAACTATAAGTATAGTGGGCTAATTAGAAATTGTGTTGGTGAAGGGTTTTTCATTTGTTGAGCCAATGTTTGTTGCTAAGTCTCCATATCCCCTGCCCTTACACACATTAATGAATATATAGAATTAACCTTTGATATTAATCACGTTACGTCTAGGCCATACCACCCTGAACGAGCCCGATCTCGTCTGATATTAATCACGTTAGACCTTAGGCTAAGTAAATTCTTTCCTTAACTAAAACCCACTACACCCTCACCCTGTAGGAATGTAACTTTATTTGGGTGGCGTCTGTTTTGAGAATAATCAGCCCTGGAGAAATAAGCGTCCTGATTGACTGACCGCTGTCACAAGGAGAGGGTCGTAAATTGTCAGCAGGCCCCCCTGGCCAGAAGATGATGTAACACCCCTAAGACCTCTGTATACATTTGTATGAAGCACCTGACTTTGATAAAAGTCAGGACTGCTGACCCCGCGTGACTTTTGCATAACATCTCAGTGTATAAAAGTAGACCATGGAAAATAAAGAATTGGGATCAGTTTCTCGGAATACTGGTCTCCCCATGTCGCTCTCTCTCTCACTCTGGTTGAGTCTCCATCTGGAGCGCGGAACCCACCATGCTTACTAATTATGCCTGGGCTTCTAAGATCCGACCGGGGAGGCCTCAGTGTCTCCTCTCCTTCGGGAGAACGGAAGGATGCCTGCGGCCTACGTAAGTGGTGCAAACTTCTTGTCTTGAAGTTTTATTGGTCTCCCGCGTAAACCAAGCTACTCAGCCTCTTTTCTCCACTGAATTTTCCTACTGAGCTATCCTCATCCTATTACTCTTTATATCTTTGATAAAATATTTAAATAAATAGGTCGCCGACGCCGTCCCTGCTTTGAATACCCTGGATCAGCCGGGGCAGGACCCCGGCACAAATCCAACTATTTCTTTATTTCCCAAAGAAAATTCACTTTCACCCTAAATGTCCTTCCCACTAGTCTATCCCTAAGGAAGTTTTATCTGTTGTTCAAAGTCTATCTCAAATGCTACTCTCTTTAAGAGGCTGCACGGTGTAATACTTAGAAGTGTTAAATAGAGTTTTTAAAGAAGTCCACCAGAATGCAAATAGAAGAACAAAATGTTTACATTAGAACATGTAGCAGTACTATTTTTAGTTGAGAAAGTCCTAAATAGTGAATATTTTTCCTATTGCAGATCCAAGAGAACTTCTAAACCCTGAATCCTGCCCCTGTATGTTGCATAAAATCTATAAACAGAAAGGCTGTTTGTCTTACAGGTTAACAAATCCTGACTCACTCTCCTTTAACACCACCTCTACAGTGTTGCTGCCTGAATCTTTTCCACACAGACTGGGAAACTTCAGAAGCCCCTGGTATTCTTCAAGAAAGAGGCACAGAGTCCTAAGTTCAGGAAAAGGAGAGAGAGGAGAAGGAAGGGGCAAATCGCCTACCTGGGATCCGGCGTAATATCATAGAAAGGAAATCAACTGCAATAGTAGAAAAGTCGCTGACAGAACGTAGAAAGATCTGAGAAAACATTTTTGTGTTGAGTTCTGCAGCAGCAGATCCCGGGATTCCCAAATCCTCACGCTGACTGCCAGACAAAAACTCACTTCCTGGGCTGTCCCTGGCTCACTGACAGAATAGGAAGGGGTGGGGTTGGGGATTGAGGGGTGGGGCTTCAAAACACGCACACTCTCTCTTAGTCTCATTTTCAGGACTAGTATCCCTACAACCTGTTTATGATAAGTTGCTGCTTGAAATACTGAAATTGGACCACCAATCGTGGTTTCCCTCTCTAAACTTTGCTCTTTCAAATCTGTCCACTGATTAAATCAGTTGACCCAGGGTATCAATTTCATTGTGCCACTCCTTCCCTCTGAATGTTTCAGATTTCCTTTACAGAATAAAGTCCAAATTTAGTCTGTCAACAAGACTCTATAATCTGGTCACAATCTACCTTTCATCCTTTGTCCTTCTGCCCTTCTAGCATTTCATCTTTCGTTTCCTATTCACTTAATTTACAGAACATCCTCAACAATCTAATATGAATAAAGCCCTGTGAAGGTATATCCTTAAAAACAAATAACCATACATCATTTTATTAATATAACAAATATTTCTGAGCTCCAATCTATCTAATGCTGTGCTACAAATTGAAAACAGATTCTATCCTGCTCTCTAGCAGTGTAGATGATACACTATTCCCTTTTGTGAATTCTCAGTCCAGTAAAATGATTTGCCAAGTGTTTTTATTCTTCTGTGCCTTTAAACAAACTTTTCCCTGCCTGAAATATTCTCCCTCTTTCCTTTTCAAAAACCCATTTCAAAATCTATCTCTGTGATCCCCTTGCCAAAGCCCTCCAATAACTCCCACTTAAAAGGAGTTAATAGCAGTGCCACAGAATTTATTTATGACTGCACTGGGTCTTCGTGGTTGCACACGGGCTTTCTCTAGTTGCAGTGCATGGGCTTCTCATTGCGGTGACTTCCCTTCTTGTGGAACATAAGCTCTAGGCACATGGGCTTCAGTAGTTACGGCCTGTATGTAGACTCAGTAGTGGTGGCACATGGGCTTAACTGCTCCGTAACATGTGGAATCTTCCTGGACCAGCGACTGAACCCGTGTCTCCTGCATTGGCAGGTGGATTCTTATCCACTGGAACACCAGGGGATTCCTGGTGTTCCAGGAAATACTTTTAACACTGACATATCACGTCCTCCTAGCAAAGACATGTAAGTGTATTTTAAGAAAGGAGTGGTTACAGCCATTAAATAGAATGCCTTTGAATCAGTTCTAATAAGGTGGATAAAACTGGAGACTATTAAGCAGTGAAGTAAATCAGAAAAAACACCAAT
Source organism: Bos indicus (assembly GCF_029378745.1). Lineage (NCBI taxonomy): Eukaryota > Metazoa > Chordata > Mammalia > Artiodactyla > Bovidae > Bos > Bos indicus. The sequence goes on along the minus strand of NC_091774.1, from coordinate 22,893,006 downwards.
ACAGTATATTAAAGCATATATATGGAATTTAGAAAGATAGTAACAATGACCCTATATACGAGACAGCAAAAGAGACACAGATGTAAACAACAGTCTTCTGGACTCTGTGGGAAAAGGCGACGGTGGGATGATTTGAGAGAATAGCATTGAAACATGTATATTATCATATATGAAACAGATCGCCAGCCCAGTTGAGGCGGGGGGGGCGTGGTTCAAAACATGTACAATCTCTCTTAGTCTCATTTTCAGGACAAGTATCCCTACAACCTGTTTATGATAAGTTGCTGTTTGAAATACTGAAATTTGACCACCAATAGTGGTCTCCCTCTCTAAACTTTCCTCTTTCAGATCTGTCCACTGATTAAGTCAGCTGACCCAGGGTATCAATTTCATTGTGCCACTCCTTCCCTCAATGCAAGAGACAAGGTGCTCTGGGCTGGTGCACTGGGATGACCCTGAGGGATGGGATGGGGAGGGAGGTGGGAGGGGGGTTCAGGATGGGGAACACATGTACACCCGTGGTGGATTCATGTCAATGTATGGCAAAAACCACTACAATATTGTAAAGTAATTAGCCTCCAATTAAAATAAATAAATTTAAAATTTAAAAAAAGGAGTGGTTAAACTTGTCAGAAGGGAGAACAAAGAGTTCTGTACTTCCTACAGTGTCTAGCTGATCATGATATAAAGAAATTCAATATATATTTTGATTCGTAATTATTGAAAAATAACATATAAACTTACATTTTACTGAAATGAGTGATAAGTGTAAATTAAAGGGCAAATATATTCCTGCAATAGCATATTTCCAGTTGTAAGATAATTATTCTCATGTGGATGGTACCAAAGATATCAAGTTTGATTTAAAAAAAAGCCTTATTTAGATTTTGATGAACTTCTTCCCTAGGAGGTGTCTGTTCTGACCGGTAAATAGCATTGTGACTAAAAGTCATTCCCTAGTCTTAAACACATACCCAATGAAATGATCAAATTTAACCTGCACAGGGAAGAACCAGATACTGAGCAATGGTGACCCTATTAAGATAAAACAAATATTGGAACTTCCCTGGCTGGCCTATGGTTAAGCCTCCGCACTTCCTATGCAAGAGGCATGGTTTCATTCCTGGTCAGGGAACTAATATCCCATATGCCACAGCAAAAAGAAAAAAAAAAGGTATAATAAATATAATATGAAATCAAAATCTACTCTGAAACAATGCTAGCCTTATCTTTTACATTAATAACATATTTAAGAAAAAATAACTCAAGAACATTTCTTAATGTTGCTAGCTTCTGCCCAAGTTAGCAGTCATTTTCACAGTTAAAGAACTCTGTAAGGCAACAGGATAACTCAAAATCCAGCAGATTTGTCATACCAACTCAAATGTAGTCATCCTGTTGCATTTAGTTTCTAAAATCCTATTTCTAATCTTTACTGACCTCCAACCTATCCTGTGCCATTAAGATATCTGCCTATGAGCCAAATAATTTTTCCACTGTAACCAATATACTTAGTAAATATTACATTATTGTTTTCAATTCTTTCTTGTATGAATATTTATCTTACATGGTATATATGCCTTAAGGTAGTAATTGATGAAATGAGATTTTAACATTTAGAAGGCAGCAGGGCAAACATGCTGTCCACCTGAGTGACTGAGGTCGCTGTCGTGTCCGACTCTTTGCGACCCCATGGACTGTAGGCTACCAGGCTCCTCCATCCATGGAATTTTCTAGGCAAGAGTACTGGAGTGGGTTGCCCTTTCCCTCTCCAGGGATCAAACCCAGGTCTCCTGCATTGCGGGCAGATGCTTTACCGTCTGAGCCACCAGGGAATCCCTGCTGTCCACTTGAGGAATACCAAATTCCCTGTGGTACTGTCTAAATATATATATCCAAATTTGTGATAACTTATATAGGCAAAATATACATATAATAGATAGAATTGTCCATATGAACAGTGAGTGTTGTGATTTTTAAAAATCTGATCAATATAATTATATAAATTATATATAACATATTAAAAGTTTTCATTAAAGTCATAGTACCTTCCAACAATGTAGATTTTTTTAAAAATAGTTTTTGTTTTGTATTGGAGTACAGCTGATTAATAATGTGAGTTTCAGGTGAACAGTGAAGGGACTGGGCCACAGATATACATGTATCCATTCTTCCCAAACTCTCCTCAAAGGGAGGATTTTTTTGCTAGAAAAATATTAGAGATTTCCTAGTCCAAATTCAATTCTTGAATTATAACAGGACTGAAATGACTCGCTAAGGCTAACTTGTTTAACCAATCTCTTTACTTTTGGACCACTAATCTTTATCCCATACCACATAGCTTGCTAAGGCTTCTAAATATACTTCATTAACTGCACTATTGATACTATTAATGTGTAAAAAAGTCAATTCATATAAAGTTCTGGTTACAAATTTCTAGTTTTTATTTTACCACAAGATAATAATTTGAAACCAAATTTTTATTGTGCTCAGTCGCTCAGTCATGTCCAACTCTTTGTGACCCCATGAACTGTAGCCCACCAGGCTCCTCTGTCCATGGGATTTTTCAGACAAGAATACTGGAGTGGGTTGCCATTTCCTTCTCTAACATATGATAATAAAAACAACATGATAATAAAACAAATTTTTATTAATATTGTATAATAATATTAGTGAAAATAATCATATGGTAACATTAAATAGCAACAGCACAGTTTACATATTGAGAAACTGGACAGATTACTTTTGGGTTTTAATTTCTTTACAATTCTAACCATGAAAGACACTTTAAATCTCTATGTACTATTTAAACATAATATTCTAAAAGAAAAAGTACAATACTATTAAATATTATCAAATTAGTCCACTGAGTTGTCTTTTAGAAATTTAAGAAAGGCTAGGATGTTTAAGAAAAAATAAAGTTTACACTTTTACAAAATATGCCAAATATTAGACTTCAAAAGAAAAGCTCCATACTTCATATTAATGTCCAGCTTAATGCTTTTAAATCTAGAAAAGAAATTTAAGAAGTTTCCCCTTCTACATTTAAGGTATACTTTTTTTTTTAACAACTAGAGCACATTCAGAGCACAAATGTCATTCTTTCATTAAAACAATGAGCTTAAATTCTCAGCTTATTTTAAGTACACAATTTTATCTGTGTAGAGTGTTTGCAATCACTGTAAGCCTCTGTCTCAGGAGCTCTCTTTTCTGTATTAGAAAGTTTTCGATAGTATTGGCTTCTTTGAAGAGTCCATCTATCTCGTCAATATAAGACGCATCTACTGCTGCTCTCTCACTAAGGGGAAAAAAAGGTTTTATGTTAAACCAAATAGTCATAATATCTAGACACATCATCAAAATGATGTGCTTTATTATGCTATATTTGTCAGCTATTTCATTTAAATGGCTTTGTACAGTAGTTGGCTTCATTAATTTACCAACACTGCTCAGTATGTTAAATTAGTTCAACAAATATTTTTGACTACTCAAAGTCCCTTGACACAGCAGAATGTGTATCTTATACATTATAATTCTAATATTAAACTACATACATTATTTTAACAGCCACACAAACATTATTCAAAACAGTGACTGCTCAGTAGTTCTCTAAAAAAACACCTTATAAAACATGACAGTTTCAGGTCAATAGAATACTTAAACTCAGCCTTCTAATATAGATTGATAACATTTAATATTTCATAAATATAAATATTTATCTTCAGTATCACTCTATTATTATGGTTAACTTCACCAAATGGTATTTTTCTCAAAATGTTTTCATAAAATTGTAAGTGTTTTATCATCTAATTAGAAAACAAAATATATCCAGCCTCATTTCAGCTCTGAGAGTATCAAAACAAAAGATATTTAGTGGAAAAGTTAGTCTTTGAAAATAACCAGCTAATCTAAGAAACTGAGGTAGAGTAAAAAATTTGAAAACTATAATTACCAAATAGGTTTTTTAGACCCTGAGCTAAACTTCCCATTATGGAGCTTCCAGAAGAAAACTTCTATGTCTAAAATAAAGACTCAAAAGAATATACCATAAGTACTTGCCTTAAGATCTTTGCATATGTTGACAGCATTAGATTAATTTCCTTGCTCATATCTGTTTAAAAAAATTACTAAGTTATGAACTATAATAAAGTTTCCATATTATAAAATCAATATATAGAAATATAAGCACTTCACACATCACCATTCAAGTCTTTCTCCAGAGCTTCATCTTTATAAAATAGTCCAGAGCTTTCAGACAAAGAAGAATCTGATTTTCCAAGAGAGGACAGCTGTGGACTATCTGGCATTTGAGGCTAATATAAGAAAGTAAAGGAAATAGGCAAACAAGTTAATAAGATCCTTAAGATATACACATTCTGTTAAAAAAAAAAAAAGAAAGAAAGAAAAGAAAACAGCAAATAAAACATCTCTCAGAAAAAAGCAAGCATGCTGGAAATGTAGGCCTAATAATCACTTGTTCATTTTATTGTAAATTTATATTAGACTTTGAAAATGCTATTAATCCCCTGATGAAAAAGTTTCCTGTATCTTGAGACAGCAGATGTTGCCATAGCAAAAGAGCAAAACTTTCATTTGGTTAACAGCCATATGCTTGCAAATTTTTGCAAGCTAACATAATCTTTAAGGGAACAAATAATGTCTCAAATGTAAAACAGATCAATTGGTAGGGGCAGCAGTGAAGAATGGCAGGATATAGTACTCTTCTTCAAAAAATATCAGTAGGTGTAGTACCTAAGTATCCTATTTATTAATATATATCAAAATAATTAAAGTCCTACATATCAAAAGTCATGCACCCACTTCTGTCTCTAGATCACAAATTACCACAAAGAAACCTCCCACTAGTTTCCTGGAAGCCTATACTTAGTGAAAAGGCTGCTGGAATCAACATAGTTCCTGTTGGGACACCACCAGCTCTGGGAATATGAAGACATTAAATTCCATTTATCAACAGAAATATCTTAAATGAAGAAATTTAAGTAGTATATAAAAGAGTAAAGTTCCATAAACATAAAGATTACCTCTAACTCTCTTGGTCTCTTGCAATTTCTAGTATCAGGTTTTACAAGTTGACTTGCCATCATATTCTGGAGGCAGGAACTGCAAAGTTTAGAGCAATGCCAATTTTAGGTGCAATCTCCACAATACAGCTCTCTCGAATCCTTCCCTGTCTTTCCATTCCTCCCGTCACTGTTAGTTTAGCCTCTCATTATTCATCACTTACCTAAACTACTCAAATTATCCCTCCTCTGTTCCATCCTACCAATTGCTGTTTGGGCAATCTTTCAAAACTCCGATTACTGCATTCTTACACTTAAAAGAACCTTTCCTTGACCATTCATTGCTCCAGAAGTTCAAATTGTGTGGTAGAGCACCTGGGGCCAGCCTACCAGTCCTGTGATTTTCTCCTACTCCTTCTACAATTACAGTAGTCTCTTTTGGCACTTTCTACTTTGTTTCAGGATTCATTAAAGACTTTTCTGCCTTCACAAAATCTTAATGTTGAAACAAATCTTGCTGACTGGTTGTTTAGTCGCTAATTTGTGTTTGAGACTTTCAAGACCCCATGGACTTTTTAGCCAGCCAGGCTCCTCTGTCCATGGGATTTCCAGGGAAGAATACTGGAGTGGGCTGCCATTGCCTTCTCCAGGGGATCTTCCGGACCCACAGTTTGATCTTTGACCCACAGATCAAACCGGCACCTCCTTCTTGGCAGGCAGATTCTTTACCACTGAGCCACCAGGGAAGCCCAAAAAATCCTATAGTTCATCTAATTCAATCTCAGTTTTACAGATGTGAAAAAACAGAGGCAGAGGTAGCTGACCAAATGCAAACATGTAAAATTAGGCCAGACTAGAAGAACCAAGATCTCTTGTAGTCTCAAAGAGACTTCTCTTTCTACCGTCCTATCTTACCTTCATATAGCATTAAATTTTAGTTTTAAATTGCTTTCTCAAAAATTCTGAAGATAATTACCCTGTGAGCCTTAAAGATTAAACTTGGAAAATGTTGAAACCTAGAATGATATAATCTCTTCATCTTAATAGATGAGAATTCCTGTCAACACTCAAGTTATCAATTTGCTTGCTTTTTGAGAAACTACGTGGACCTGGAATATTGTAATGAATCTGTTTGCTTAGTCATATTTAAGAATCATATATATGACAGAAAGACAGCAGCAATCGGCAAACTCCAAACTGCGCTTCTACATCGCTGTCAGTATCTTTCTAATATGTAAACTTAAGCGCATTAACATTAATGTGTTAAAAAAAAATACTACACATGCACAGTAGTGCTCGCTTTGCCTTGGGATGTTTGAGACTGTTTCAGGGAAGCCACCATGAGATTTGTTCTCGTCTCCCTTCCCCTTTCTCTTCCCTTTTACACCTCTTCTCGCCTCACTCAAAGAATGTGCATATATATCAAATCAAAACTTAATTAGGTAATGCCACTTCTGTAAAAAACAGATGACTTTTTCTGTCACAGTTTTGGGCTTCCCTGGTGGCTCAGAAGATAAAGAATCTGCCTGCAATGCAGGAAACCTGTGTTCCATCCCTAGGTCAAGAAGATAAGCTGGAGGAGGAAATGGCAACCCACTCCAGTATTCTTGCCTGGAGAATCCCATGGAGCGAGGAGTCTGGGGGGGCCAAAGTCCATGAGGTTGCAAAGAGTCCAACGTGACTGAGCACCTAACACTTTCACTACTTTAAAGCCTCAGCTGAACCTGGTCAAGAGACTGGGCCTCCGCCTTCAACATATAACCGTTCACAGCCCCGGACCCTGGCTGTGCAACCTGACGCGTTGGTGCCATCGTCATTACCAAGTACTACCTTTCGGCCTTAAGCAATCGTTTTCTCCTCACCTTCTCTTTCTTCCCACTGGGGCCCTCAGGCCAGCACACGTACCTCGCTTCTCACCACCCACCCCACCTCCCCTTTCCTCCCCACTACCGTTTCAGCCCCACTAGAGACCCTGCGAGGAAGCATCCCCCTCTCACTGCCTCGCTTCACACGAACAGCCTTTGGGCGTTCATCCCCCGCTGCCCTACTCCAACATCAGTCGGGTCTCTGTACCTTCCTCCTAGGCCGAAGCGCGGGAATGAGGAGTCTGCCGCGTTGGCCTTCCCGTCAGGCAGCGCGCAGATCACGTGACACGCCCACGCCGCCTCCACTGAGCGGGGGTTTTTACCGGCAGGCCTTTCGGCTTGGAGTGTCCGTGAGCCAAAACTCCTCTCGCTTCCCCAGTGCTTGTCTAGAGAAGAAGGGGGAGATCTGAGGATGGTTCCTCAAAAAGAAAGACCAAGGAAGAACTGTCACAGGAAGGCAGTGTGTCCCAGCCTCTTGAAACCTCAGACAGGAAACCCAAAACAGTAGCACACCACCACCACTTTCCAAGTAAAAGTAACATCCTGTTCAGATGGTCTGTTTGCCAGAACGGTATAAACCTGAGTTTTCGTGGCTTAGCAAACCGAGATTTCTGTACATAGAATATCCGTTCCTTTACCTCCTTTTCTTTGGTGCAAGCAAACTTTGGGAATTATAGTTTTTTTAAAAATTCCATTCTTGATGTTCAGTTTAGTCGACTTCATTGGCAGCTTCCAAAAAAATATTTTCTAACACACGTGGCTCACATATTTGAAATTACTCTCATTGGGCGCTTTAATATGGTGACTTTGACCTGCAACTTAAAAGATAGACATTCTACACTTAATGTTCAGTTGTGAAGGAAAATAAAAAGCATATCACCTCATAAAACAAAGGTCAATAACACTTCCTGTAAATTCCAGGTCAACAATCTTGCACCTTAGCAAATTATACTTGACGTATACATATTATTAGTGTCCCCCCTCCCTTTGGCTTATTTAAATGTTAGCTGTTATAAAGAATTGTAAGTATTGTGTGTATATATTTATTGTTTGTGGAAAAAACCGATTGTTTCAACTCCTAGGCAAAAGGAACTTAGTTTACCTTGAGTTGCTATTATTGTGAAATGTAAGTCATTCAGTAAAACTGGACCACGTGATTATGTGCGGCTGAATGGCAACCCACTGGAGTACTCTTGCCTGGAAAATCCCATGGACAAAGGAGACTGTAGGGCTACAGTCGGTGGAATTGAAAAAAGAGTAGGTGCAACTGAACACAATTGATAGTCTTTTTAAAGATTCAAATCACCATATTAGGCCTGGTAGCAATGTATATTGAAACATTCCCTATTTGTGATAAAAATAAAGGGAAACGTTGTCATTGTGATGCTATGTCCTAAGTTTTTTGGTGTTCAAGTGTCCTCTCAAGAAATAAAAATATAAAATTAAAAAAAAATTTTTAATACCCTTACTTGGTAAAATATAAAGGTATCCAATCAATGTTTATCTTTTCATTATTATCATTACTGTTCTTATTATTCTTAATGGTCCATTAAATCCAAAAGTCTGAGAAATACTGATCCAATTCCTCTCCCAGCCTTCACATTGTATAATAGCCAAACGGGTAGTTATGTACTTATTAAAATATTTCCAGGAAAAATTTGTGTTGTTCAGTAGCTCAGTTGTGACCGACTCTTTGTGACCCCATGGACTGCAGCATGTGAGGCTGAGAAAAATGATTCCACCTAATACACAAATGCTTACATCGGATTAAAAGGATACCATGGACATTTTCTTTTTAAAATCTTTTTTCCATTATATAAAATAAATGAGAGTAAATGCAAGGGTGCAGAGGGTTATAATTGTCCAGCACTTTAAAATATTCAAAGAGCTATCATCCTCTCATTTAATTTTCACAAACAACCCTATGAAGTAGGTAGGACATTTGGGTTGCTCCATGTCAAAGAAAAAAATGTTTGTCCCCAAAGTAAGAAATAGGTAAATTATGCATTATGCACTTTTACAACTGGAGAGAAATAATTGGCAATGGGCCATTTAAAATGAACTTGCTTGGTGTTCTGCTTATTTAAATCACAGTTTGACTCTACTTAATGCTTTTGTGCTAATTGACCCAACTGAACAACACAGAGGATGAAACCTGTCATCAGTTTTAGTAATATGCTTTAAGTTTTTAAAAATTATTTATTTATGGCTGTGCCGAGTCTTCATTGCTGCATGCAGGCTTTCTCTAGTTGTAGCAACTGGGGGTTACTCTGTAGTTGCAGTGCATGGGCTTCTTGTTGCAGTGGCTTTTCTCATTGCCAAGCACAGGCTCTAGGTGCCTGCACTCAGTCGCTGTATGCACAGGCTTAGTTACTTACCTCAGGGCATGTGGAATCTTCCCAAACCAGGGATTAAACCTTTGTTCCCTGCCTGGGCAGGCAGATTCCTAACCACTGAACCACCAGCAAAATCCCATCATACACTTCTTTTTTTATTATTTATTTTTAATTGGAGAATAATTGCTTTACAATATTGCATTGGTTTCTTAAGTGTGCTTTTTTCCCTTCTGATAATCACTGTACCAAGCACCCTCAACCATCCTATCTTAGACTTCCTTTGTAATAACTGCTGTGGACATAATGTTTCTTTGACGTTATGAAATGAAAACCCTATCTTGTCGACAATTAAAAAAACACACAAGCAACAAAAACACTTCAACTAGCTGTTTTTATAAACGTTGTGTTTCCTAATTCTAGAACCCCTGTTTCCATACAGTCTCTGAACTGGCAAAAAAAAAAAAAAAGAAGCGAAAACAAAACAAAACAAAATCACTGTGCTAATACAATTGAGCACGTTTTCAAGAGAAAATTAGCTAAGAAACTTTGTTTCTGTTAGTTATTTTCAAGGCTGTGATAGTAACACTCTGCTCTTTACCAGTTTCATTTTAGGTGGGGTGATTACATTACAGGACTTACCCTCCTAGGGATGATTATTCATCACTGTTGTTCACTTGCTGAGTCGTGTTCCGCTTCTGCCATCCTGTGGTATTCAGCACAGTTAGATGAGAAAATGTGCTAAAGCCTGAATAGAAAGTCTCAAAAGAGAAAAATTAATGTGAGAAAAATGCTTCTGATTGACCAAGCAGGTGCTTTTTTTTTTTTTTTTTTTTAAAGTGTTTGGGTGTACTTCGGGAAGAGGTACAAACTTTGAAGGGCCAGAACTTGCAACAGAAGAAATGATTTCATTAACTTTTATATTAAAAGAAATATCCTTATTCTCTGACACTTTGTTTCAGGTTTCACTGCCTTAGGAAAGAGGCCACGTTTGAAGGCGGGTCCTAGGCGTGCCAAAATAGTCTCCTCCCTCCACCTTCTTCCTCCTTTCTCTCGAGTGCTACGCCCCCTCCTTCCCAGACGGCAGTCGGATCCGGACCGGCAGACAGTTCTGCTCTCCAATGCTTTCAGCGCTCCTGGCTGCCTGCTTCTGCTGCTGAAGGCGCTGCCGTCTTCTGTAAGGAAAAGAAAGGGACCTCAAACCTTTCATATCACGTTTCCTCTCCTAAGAAGCTATTGAGCACAGGTAAGAAATATCATTACTTGCTATTTAGAAACTCAAGTATGGAGATGGGAAGTGATAAGATAGAAAAGCGATTGAGAGGAATTTAACTTCTCTCACATCACTATGATGGAAGACTAGTTGGTAACAACATAAGGAACATAGCATAGTCAGAGGAAAATCTTTTTCTCTCTTTCAGCCACTCTTGGAGAGTATCACTTCAGAGGAAATGTTCTCAAACATCTTGATCCCATGACCTCTTGATACTCCTAAAAATTATTGAGGATCCTGAAGAATTTTTGTTTCTCTGGGCTATTTATTGTATTACTGTCATTTGCTATATTAGAAATTAAAACTGAGTATTGTAAAAAATAATGACCTGTTTATTTGAAGATAACAATAGGCACATGACATGTTAGCATAAATAACTAAATAACATTTTAAATTATGGATAACTATATATTGCAAAAAAATCTGCTGTGAAGAGTGAAATTGTTTTCACTTTTACAAATCTGGCCTAATAAAAAAAACAGGTGTATTCTCATCTGCTTCTGCATTCAGTCTATGCAATATCACACAAAATGTAGCCCCTGGTAAACTCTATTGTGTACACTTATGAGAGTGAAAATTACAAATTACATCTTAGAATTATTATGAAAATTTCTTTGACCTCATGAACCCCCAAGAATCACTGCTTTAGAATATTAAAATAAATAAGCTTCTCTTTAAAGGGAGCCTCAACTCTGAATCAACTATTTTAAAAACAAACAAAAAATTAACACGAAATCTTGATGGAATCTGCATCAGCACCCTTATGCTGTGCTACATTGGACCATATTATAGCATTCCCCAGGAGAATTTTATTTCACAGCAAGGAAAGGGCTGAGTAATATCTTCATTTGGAAGTATGAATAACAAAAATAGGACACTTAAATTCTTCTTTATGCCATCTGTGTATGTGTGTTAGTTGCTCAGTTGTGTCTGACTCTTTGCAACCCCATAGACTGTAGCCCACCAAACTCCTCTGTCCTTGGAATTCTCCAGGCAAGAATACTGGAGTGGGTTGCCATTCTCTTCTCCAGGGTATCTTCTCAACCCCAGGATCGAACCCTGGTCTCCTAAATTGCAGGCAGATTCTCTACCATCTGAGCTACCAGGAAGCCCATGCCTGCTGCTGCTGCTGCTGCTGCTGCTAAGTCACTTCAGTTGTGTCCAACTCTGTGTGACCCCATAGACATCAGCCCACCAGGCTGTCCTGCCCCTGGGATTCTCCAGGCAATAACACTGGAGTGGGTTGCTATTTCCTTCTCCAATGTATGAAAGTGAAGAAGTGAAAGTGAAGTCGCTCAGTCATGTCTGACTCTTAACGACCCCATGGACTGCAGCCTACCAGGCTCCTCGGCCCATGGGATTTTCCAGGCAAGAGTACTGGAGTGGGGTGCCATTGCCTTCTCCAAAGCCCATGCCTACATGTAGCTATCTCAGTCAGTTCAGTTCAGTTGCTCAGTGGTGTCCAACTCTTTGCAGCCCTATGAATTGCAGCACGCCAGGCCTTCCTGTCCATCACCAACTCCCAGAGTTCACTCAAACTCATGTCCATTGAGTCGGTGATGCCATCCAGCCATCTCGTCCTCTGTCGTCCCCTTCTCCTCCTGCCCCCAATCCCTCCCAGCATCAGAGTCTTTTCCAGTGAGTCAACTCTTCGCATGAGGTGGCCAAAGTACTGGAGTTTCAGCTTTAGCATCTTTCCTTCCAAAAGGAACACCCAGGACTGATCTCCTTTAGGATGGACTGGTTGGATCTCCTTGCAGTCCAAGGGACTCTCAAGAGTCTTCTCCAACACCGCAGTTCAAAAGCATCAATTCTTCGGTGCTCAGCTTTCTTCACAGTCCAACTTGATATTATGGACAAGCCAGATTTAAAAAGATATTTTGAAGGAAGATAGAATAGCTATCTCAAATTCTATTAAATCTTCCTTCAAAATATCTTTTTAAATCTGGCTTGTCCATAATATCCCTATGTAAATATTATGAATTCTTATATTAATTCATTCATGAATTCTTATCATAGTTTCACAGCCTGTCTCTAGTCTTTTTCGTCGTGTCATTGCCAGCTCAGTAATCTGCTTTCCTATTGCCTAAGAGGTTAAATATGTTCTATGTGATTTTTCCAAGCCCTCTGTAGTCTAACCCACCCTACCTTGTGTTCACTGAAGGACAGCAGAGTTGTTCCACTACAGTCAAAAAAATATCTCCATTCAGTCCACCTCTTACCACAGTATGGTGTTAATTATCACCTAAATGCTCTTCCTTGTACTCCATCTCTTCAATCAAACAATCAGGATTAAATTCAATTCTCCTTTTCACACAAGGTCAATCCAGCAGTTCTATTTTGGCTTCTTGCTATGAGTCTGTATTTAACAGTTGATTGTATACTGTATACCTTTTATCATTTAATATTTACCTAAATTTTTACCTGAGTCTTCTTCCACTCCCCACCTCTACCATGCCCACATACTTACCTTCATTAAGATGGCAAAATCTTGAAGGACAAAATGACTTATAGAACTGAAGAGTTCTATTTTGACCTTGTTGCTGTCGAGGTGATCAACTACCTGATTTTAGGGAATTAGTTAGGTAACATGCTTCCTCATTGCATCCCATACCTATTCCACAGAATTGGAATTCCACAGCAAAGGTAAACGTAATCATTATTACTTTTCAATTTCAAGACATTTTGACTTTTAATCTGATAGTATGTTTTTAAATTCCCATTGGTTTAATAAAGCTGGTTATATAATAAATATTCCATTGGTACGTATTGTTTTTGAATTATGAGGAAGTGGTTACTAGGGTGTTTGCCACATATTAATGGCTCTTTCTCTGCTACCTTAACTAGAATCTAGAATTATAGACTGCTGGAGCTGGGAGAAAAAAAAAACTCAAATATTGACCATTAAACACTCTCTTGTCCAAATGAGGAAACTGAGGCCCTCAGAATTAAATGATTTACCCCAGAAAAGATTGGAACATATGTGGTTTAATCACCATTTATGATAGATGAATGATTTTCTACCATTCACTAGCCTCTGGCTAGTTTCCAAGGCTTGTATAACTAAAACTTTTTATTGATGCAAAGAATCAATTATCCCTGCATATTCCTGGAAGGATCTGTCTGGAGTAGTTTATAACTCTTTAAAAAGAAAAAGTTAATAATCTCGGAATCTTAGCCTGAAATATTCAAAGCATTTTTATCTGATGCGACTTATAATTTTTATAGATTAAAGAAAGCAAAGGAACATGGATGAGAAAGGAAAAGAGGAAAATTGAGGGCAGTGGGAGAGGAAGAAGAATACTTGTAATCTAGATGTTTTAAGATCTAACAAAAAAAAAGTGCTAAGAAAATAAAGAATTCAAAAAAAACACTTGCATGAAATAAAAGAGAAAGTGAAACTATTAATACTAGAGAAAAAAAGGAGAAGAATATTTGAGAAATTCTATTTTTAAAAATCTGTCTTCAGACCTCCCTATTCTTTCCTTTTCTTAGTGGCTTTCGGATGGAGTTTAAGTTTTTTTGTTTTACTTTTTTTTGGCTGTGTCAGGTCTTAGTTGCTTCGGACTCTGAAGCATGGGATCAGCAATTGTGGCTCGTGGATTTTGTTGCTATGCAGTCTGTGGGATCTTAGTTCCCTGACCAGGGATCAAACCCATGTCCCCTGCATTGCAAGGTGGATTCTTAACCACTGGACCACCAGGGAAGTCCCAGAGTGAAAGTTTTAAGATAGAAAAAAAATTTCTACCAGTCTCTTTACACAGTGTTGTCATGGCAACAAGGTTTATCATAGCAAACATTTATTTAACATTTTTTGAGCTCCTACTGTGTGATAAACTCTTTCCAGGTGTTGAAGATTCAAAACCCAAAAGGCATCTCATTGTCTTAAATAAACTCAGATTGAAGATGGGCAGACCTATTTGTAATCAAAGTAATCTTAATTCAGGGTAATAAGAACCAGTTTAGAAGCATGAACACAGGGAGGGCGTTTTGGCCATGATAAGAGAAGGATTAGCTAAGTGTGGAGGAGTCAGTTTTCCTGGAGGAAATGTTTGAGCTGTGACTTAAAGGATAAACAGTGAAGAAGGGTTTGGCAGGCAAAAAAGGGAGGGGAAATTTTGGCCTGATGGGAAATAACTGGCTGGACAGTGGAGTGAGGGAGAGTCTGAAAGGAAGAAAAGCAAGGAGAGGAAATTTAAATAGAAGATATGAGAAATGACAAAGGCTAGATTTAAAATAGTGCTGGTGGAGATGGAGAGGAGACACCAAATTCTAGGCACATTTCTGAGTTATAATCTATGGTATTTTTGAGACAGGAGAAGTTTAAACAAAGGAATTGAGAAGAACTCCCAGGTTTCAGTTTCCTTGGGTAGGTCGTTCGTGTCTAACTCTTTGCAAACTTATGGACTCCTCCCAGGCTCCTCTGTCCGTGGAATTTTCCAGGCAAGAATATTAGAGCAGGTTGCATTTCCAACTCCAGGGAATCTTCCACCCAGGGATTAAACCCGCATCTCTGTGTCTCCTGATTGGTAGGCAGATTCTTTACCACTCTGCCACCTGGGAAGCCCAGGTTTCAGTTCGGGACAGGTTATTTGGACATACTTGAGAAGGTAATTCATTAGTACATCCTACAGTTGGGACTGTGGATCTGGAGCCAGAAATTGTAATTTGCAAGTTATATATCCCCCAGTAACTGCCACCCTCTCTCTTTATGGTTAAACTTCCTAAAAGAACAGTTTATATTCAATGTCTCTACTTTTTTTTCATCCCATTCTGTTCTAGATCTTTGTCCACTTGCCTTCCCTTCCTCCACTTTCCCTAAACTGTTCTACTGATATCAAAAATTTCTAATTGCCAAATTCGATGAACAAATTTAAGCTTGTATCTAAATTATGGACTCTGCAGCTTCTGACTCCAACCACCTGCTTCTTGTTGAAGTTCCTTTGTTTTTTGACTTCTGTGATACTTATCTCTTAGATTTGCAAAACTGATTTAATAATTTTCTACTCAAGCCTGTCTTTCATTCTGTTTTCTTAATGAGGTAATCACTCAACAGTTTGCCCAGAAACTTTGAAGTCATCCTCAGTTCCTCCTTTTTCCATTTGAGCTGCAACTAATCAGCTAAAAAATGCTGTTTAATCTCTCTTGAATCATGCCTGCAGCCACTGCCTTAGTTTGTAGCCTCATCAACTCTTAACTTGTTCAAACTGTTTCTACAGCTGTTTTCTGGCCTCTGTCCAAATTTATTAATATCTCATCAAATCTATTTTATATACTGGTGCCAGAGAGAGCCCTTTGAAACATAAATTTCACCATGTCTTTCTTCTACTGAAAATAAGTCAGTACTTTCAGAAAAAAAAGTTCAAGTTCTTTAGCCTACTCTCCTTTTCAAGCTTTTGGCAAACTTAACTACACTGCAAATTGCGTTTATTTGAATTGAACTAGGTAGAATCAAACTAATTTAAAATAAAAATAATAATCTCACTTTATAGGCAAAATGAAATGTGTGAACTCCAAATTAAATAGTTTGTTTAGAATGATAGTTTCAAAGCTGGTAGGCCAAGTGAGTTGTGAACTGCTAACTCTATTGCCACATAGAAGTGTCTCTTCTACCTGGTAAAAACATCTGCTTTCACGTTGGCATATTGTAAGTGAGGCTATTCTTTAAACATCTCAGAAACTCTTGAGACAAACAGGTTATTGTGGCATTATTTTTATTATAATTTTAGATATTTATTCATTCATTCAGCAAGCATTTATCAGATGTCTGCTACGCACCAGGTTCACAAAACTGAAGCTGATGATATTCCTACTCTTAAGGAATTTACATTCTAACAGGGGAAAAAATAATAAAGGATATATTTACAAACCATGTTAAAATATTTGAGGCCATATTTTTATGAAATTGTCTAGAAGATATAATTTTCTTTGGAAATCTCAGCCAGTTATTTTCAATATCCCCACCCCTGCTTTGCCTTGATACCTTTCATCAAGGCACTTAGATATTCCAAAAGCTCATTCTTTCTCTTGTTTTTTTCTTTAATTGGAGGATAATTACTTTACAATGTTGTGTTGCTTTCTGCTATACAGCAACATGAATTAGCCATAAGTATATTTATATATATGTATATCCCCTCCCTCTTGAGCCTCCCTTCTGCCTACTCCCACCCCACCACTCTAGGTCATCACAGAGACCAGGCTAAGCTCCTTGTGTTATACAGCAGCTTCCCACTATCTGTTTTACATGTGGTAATGCGTATATTTCAGTGATACTCTCTCAATTCCTGTCGTTTTTTTAATTTAAACAATGTTTATGGAGAATCATGTGGGTCTCTAAAAAATAAAATAAATGTAAAGTAAAAAGCATACATATGTGTATATATGCATATATGTATGCTTATATATTATATATGAACTGAATCTAGATAAAACTGTTAAATAGCCACCAAATGGACAGTCAGTTCAAGATGGTGGCCTCACAAGATCTTGAACTCACCTCCTGCCACAGACAACAGATCTACAGTTACATATAAACCATTCCCTCTGAAAAAGACCTAAAAACTAGCTGAAATCTCCTCCACAAGAAAGGATAATAGAGCCACATCCAGATGGGTAGGAGATGGAGAAACATGGTTTCACCAAGAACCCCCCTTATGGTGCAGCAACCCACAACAGAGACTGATAACATAAAGCAGAGCTATTCCCTGAGGAGCAAGAAGTCAGTGCCCCACATCGGGCCCCCCAGCCCTTGAGAACTACACCAAAAAGATAAGCCCCCAATACATCTGGCTTTGAAAATCAGTAGAGTTTATATCCAGGAGAACCACGGGGCTATAGGAAACAGATTCTGCTCTTAAAGGGCTTGTGTGCAGATTTATTTACTATAGGACCCATCATAAAAGTAGCAGTTTGAA
Source organism: Bos indicus (assembly GCF_029378745.1). NCBI lineage: Eukaryota > Metazoa > Chordata > Mammalia > Artiodactyla > Bovidae > Bos > Bos indicus. The sequence continues at coordinate 22,875,600 of NC_091774.1, read as the reverse complement.
AAGCACCCAGACCAAATGTGAAGGAAGAGTTATTTGCTAATCTTAAAGCATCTGAGGAAGGTGCAGGAGCTTGTTAGTACTCTCTCCACCTGGATGAAGACACTGGCACGTGCTGTTTTGACAATTTCCTTCTATCTTGCTAGCACTGGCACAGACGAGTGCCATCTTGGCACTCTCCCTATAATGTGCTAATACCACTGGGCACACTGCACCCCCATATTTCTCTCCTGGCCCTGCCAGGGCCCGGCAGGTGTACACAGCCCACATTGGGCAATGCTCCTAGACCTCTTAATTTTGGTGGCTGGAGGGAAGGCATTTCTAGGTCCCATGAATCTGAGACAATCAAACGGGGAGTTCTTAGAAGACTACCACCCTCAGGGTGCTGCACAGACAGCAGACTGAAATATACCTCCAGTGTCCCTGTGAAAAGGGACTAACGACTTGTCCTGGAGCTTCAGGCTGAGGAGCACACTTCACGTTTATCTCATCTAAAAGCCATGGAGGAACCATCTCTGCACTCATCTTTGGCTTTGCTGCAGTTCACTGGCACCTACGAGAAAGGATCTCACACACACAATGATAGCCCTGGTTTTTGCCAACTGTAGTCAAAAGGACACCTTCAGATGGCCAGCTCTGGAGGCTAGCAGAATTTATCATTGCAGTCCCACAGGGCAATATATATTTACATACCTTAAAAACTGCTGCCTGGGAGTCTGGCTTCTAATCAGCCTGAAGCTAGGTGATAACTGAGGTCTCTCACTCTGAAATACTCACAGGTCCCTCAACACTTGGGACCTCTCAAGAATAAATCAGGCGGCATATACAACCACAAAGGTTGAGTGACCGCCGAGAACTAAGGCAAGGTTAAACAATAAGGTTCATCTTTACACAAGGTCATGCCTTTAAGGCTAGGAGAGAGAACTATTTTGCCTAATATATAAAAACAAATACAGAAAGTCAAGCAAAATGAGGAATGAGAAGAATATGTTCCAAAGGAATGGATATGATAAAACCCCAGAAGAAAATCTTAATGAAATGGAGATAAGTAATTTACCTGATAAAGATTTTAAAGTATGACCATTTTAAAATGGTCATAAAGATACTCATCAAACTCAGGAGAAGAATGGATGAACTCAGTAAGAACCTCAACAAACAGAATATAGACGAAAGTACCAAACAGAAGTCACCGACTGAAGAAGACAACAGCTAAACTGAAAAATACACTGGAGGGACTCAACACCAGACTAGATGAAGCAAAGAAAGAATCAGTCATCTAGAATACAGGGCAGTGGAACTCAAACAGAGCAGCAAAATAGAAAACAAATTTTAAAAAGTGAAGTTAAGGAACCAGTGGGACAAACATCAAGCCAAATTGTATTCACATTACTGGGTTCTCAAAAGGAGAAGAGAGAGAAAGGGGAGCAGAAAACTTATTTGAAAAAATAATAGCTGAAAACTTCCCTTACCTGGGGAATGAAACAGACGCCCAGATCCAGGAAATCCAGGGAGTTTCAAAAAAATAAAAATCCAAAGACACCAAGACACATTATAATTGAAATATCAAAAGTTAAAGAGAGAATCTTGAAAACAACAAAAGGAAAAGCAATTTATTACATACAAAAGAAGCCCCATAAGAACATCAGCAGATTTCTCAGAAGAAAGTTTGCAGGCCAGAAAAGAGTAACATGATATATTCAAACTGGTGAAAGGAAGAAACTTCCAAACAAGAATACTCTACCTGGAAAGTCTTATCATTCAAAACTGGAAAAAAATAAATAGCTTTTCAAACAAACAAAAGCTAAAGGGGTTCATCTCCACTAAACCAGTCTTACAAAAAATGTTAAAAGGACTTTCTTAAGCCGAAAAGAAAGTGCACTAATTAGGAACAAGAAACAGATGAAAGTAAAAATCTCATTATAGAGGTAAACATATAATAAAATTAGTGGATTAATCACTTACAAAGTTAGTATAAAGATTAAAAAACAAAAGTAATTTTTAAAACTACAAAATAACTAATTAAGGGATATAGAAAGTGAAAAATTTAAAGTGTGACATCAAAACATAAAATGTTTGGGGTAGAAATGAAAATGTAGAGTTTTATAATACATTCAAACTTCTTATAAACTTAAAATATGTATTTTTTATATAAGCTGTTTAGATATCACTCTCGTGGTAACCACCAGGCAAAAATCTATAGTAGATACATACAAAAAAATGAGGAAGGGATCTAAGCATAACACTATAGAAAGTCATCAAACAACAGAGAAGAAATCAAATGACAAAACAAAAAGGAATGATAAAACAGGCAGACAGGCAGAAAACTATTAACAAATTGGCAATAAGTACATACCGATCAATAATTATCTTAAAAGTAACGGGACTAGGTGGGATAATTTGAGAGAATAGCATTGAAACATGTAATTACCATGTGTAAAATAGATGACCAGTGCAAGTTTGATGCATGAAGCAGGGCACCCAAAGCCAGTGCTCTGGGACAACCCAGAGGGATAGGGTGGGGAGGGAGGTGGGAAGGCAGTTCAGGATGGGGGTACACAGGTATATCCATGATCGATTAATGTTGATGTACGGCAAAAGCCATCACAGTATTGTAAAGTATTTATCCTCCAATTAAATAAATTTTTTAAAAAGTAAGGGGACTAAATTCTCTAATCAAAAGACAGAGAGTAGCTGAATGGATAAAAATATAAGAACCATCTATATGCTGCCTACAAGACTCATTTCAAACTTAATGGATATATAGAGAACATTCTGGCTAAAAACAACAGAATACACCTTCTTAAGTGCACCCAAGTGCGTGTGGAACATTCTCCACTATAGATCGTATTTTAGGCCACAAAAGAAGTTTCATGAATTTAAGATCAAAATCATGTCAAGCATCTTTTCTCATCACAGTGGTTTGAAAATAGAAATCATCTATTAAAAAAATGGAAAACTCACAAATACATGGAGGTTAAAAAACATTCTATGAAAAACCAAAGGGTCAATGAACAAATCAAAAGAGAAATTTAAAAATTACCTTGAGAGAAGTGAAAATGGAAAATTAACATGCCAAAGCTTATGAGATACAGCCAAAGGAGTTCTAAGAGGGAAGTTTATAGTGATACAGGCCTACTTTAAGATACAAGAAAAATCTCAAATAAATGATCCTACTTTACAATTAAGGAACTTAAAAAAGAACAAATTAAGCCCAAAGTCAGCAGAAGGAATGAAATAATAAAAATCAGAGCAGAAGCAAGTGAAATACAAACTAAAAAGACAAAGTGCATGCATGTGTGCTCAGTCATGTCCTACTCTTTGCAACCCCATGGACTGTAGCCCACCAGGCTCCTCTGTCCATGGAATTTTCCAGGCAAGAGTACTGGAGTGGGTTGCCATTTCCTTCTCCAGAGGATCTTTCTGACCTAGGGATCGATGGAACCTGTGTCTCCTGCATCTCTCGCACTGGCAGGCTGGTTCTTCACCACTGTGGCGCCTGGGAAGCCCAAAAGATAACAGAAAAGATCAACGAAACCAGGATCTGGTTCTTTGAAAAGATAAACAAAATTGACAAACCTTAAGGAGACAAGAAAAAAAAGACAAAGAACTGAAACAAGATCATAAATGAAGGAGCAGAAATTACAACTGATATGAAGAAATACAAAAGATCGTAAAACACTTATGTAAACAATTATGCAGCAACTAACCAGACAAGCTAGAAGAAATGGATAATTTCTAGAAATACTCAGTTTTCGAAGACTGGACTGAATCAGCTATCAAAAAACTCCCAGCAAACAAAAGTCTAGGACAGAAATGTTCACTAATGAATTCTACCAAACATTCAAAGAAGATTGATATCAATCCTTTTGAAAGTGTTCCAAAAAACTAAAGAGAAGTGAGTGCTTCCAAACTCATTTTATAAGGCTACCATTACCTTGATACCAAAACCAGACCAGAAAAAAATTATGGACTAATATCCTTCATGGGTATAGATGCAAAAATTCTCAACAAAATATTAACAAACCAAATTCAACAATACATTAATAGGATCATATGCCATTATCAAGTGGGATTTATTCCAGGGATGCAAGGATTGTTCAGGTCCACAAATCAATGTGATACACTAGATTAACAAAATAAAGGATAAAAATCTTTATGATCATCTCAATAAATGCAGTAAAGTATTTAACAAAATTCAATACCCTTTCACACACACACACACACAAATCCTCAACAAAGTGAGTATAGAGAGATCTCACCTCAACATAATAAAGGCCATATTTAACAAGCCCACAGCTAACATCGTACTCAACAGCAAAAAGCTGAAAATTTTTTATTTAAGATCAGGAACAAGATATGTATACTCACTATTGCCAGTTTTATTCAACACAGTATGGGCCCTCCTAGCTAGAGTAATTCATCATGAAAAAGAAATGAAAGATGTCCAAGTTGGAAAGGAAGAAGTAGAACTGTCACTATTTGCAGAAAGCATGATTTTATACATAGAAAACCCTAAGACTCCACAAAAAAAATTTAGAACTAATAAATGAATACAGTAAAATTGCAGAGTACAAAATCAGTATACAAACGTTGTTTTGTTATACACTAACAACAAAGAACAAGAAAGAGAAATTAAGAAAACAATCCCATTTAAAAACAATCCCATTTACATCAAAAAAAAAAAAATACCTAGGAATAAACTTAGTCAAAGAGGAAAAGACCTATAATGCCGAAAACTATATGACACTGATGAAAGAAATGAAGGAGATCCAAATAAATGGAAAGATATTCCATGCTCATGAATTGGAAGAATTAATATAATTTAAATGTCTGTATTAGCCAAAGCAATATACAGATTCAATGCAATCCCTATTAAAACTTCAATGGCATTTTTCACAGAAATAGAACAATACATCCTAAAATTTGTATGGAACCACAAAAGATTTTGAATAACTGAAGCAATCTTGAGAAAGAAGAACAAAGCTGGAGGCATTATACTCCTGATTTCAAACTTTTAATACATTGCAAGCTATAGTAATCAAAACAGTATGATATTAGCGCACGCACGTGCACACACACACACACACACAAAACAGGCACATAGATCAATGGAACAAGACAGAGAGCCCTGAAATAAACCCACACATGTATGACCAGGTAATCTATGAAAAAGCAGGCAAGAATATACAATGGAAAACGACAGTCTCTTCAAATTGTATTGGGAAAACCGGTACCATGTTCAAAAACTGGCCCACTGTTTTACACTCTACAGAAAGATTAACTCAAAGTGGATTAAAGACTTAAATGTAAGACCAGAAACCATGAAACTCCTAGAAAAACACATAAGCAGACATCTCCTTGACATCAGTCCAGCAATACATATATATAGGCTCTGACTCCAAATTAATGAGACTATGTCAAACAAAAAAAACCTTCTGCACAGTGGAGAAAACTATCAACAAAAGTAAAAGGCAACATTTGAAAGGGAGAACATATTTGCAAATCATATCCAATAAGGGATTAATAGTAGTCAAAGTGTATAAAGAACTCGTACAACCCAATAACAGCAAAAACAACAACAAAAACCTGACTTTAAAAATGGTCAGAGGATCTGAATAGACATTTTTCCAAACAAAACATACAAATGGCCAACAGATACATTAAAAGATGCTCAGTATCACTAATCATCAGAAAGATGACTTATCATCTATATATCTTTCAAAATTATCAAAAGAATAAGAAATAGCAAGTGTTGGCAAAAATGTGTGGAAAAAGAAACTCTATGCATTCCTGGTGGAAATGTAAATTTCTGCAGACACTATGAAAAACAAAAAAAAAAATAGAATTATCATATTTTTATTTTGTTTGCTAGTTATTTTATTCTAACTAGCAATTCTACTTCTGAGTATCTGATGAAAACAAAAACACTAATTCAAAGAGATATATTCAAAACTATGTTTCTTGCAGGATTATTCATAATAGGCAAGATATGGAAAATCCTAAAAGATAATGCTGCTAAAGTGCTACACTCAATATGCCAGCAAATTTGGAAAACTCAGCAGTGGCCACAGGACTGGAAAAGGTCAGTTTTCATTCCAATCCCAAAGAAAAGCAATGCCAAAGAATGTTCAAACTACCACACAATTGGACTCATCTCACATGCTAGCCAAGTAAAGCTCAAAATTCTCCAAGCCAGGCTTCAACAGTACATGAACCAGGAACTTCCAGAAATGTCCAAGCTGGATTTAGAAAAGGCAGAGGAAACAGAGATCAAACTGCCAGCATCCACTGGATCATAGACAAAGCAAAAGAATTTCAGAGAAAAATTTACTTCTGCTTCACTGACTATGCTAAAGCCATTGACTGTGTGGATCACAACAAACTGTGGAAAATTCTGAAAGAGATGGGAATACCAGACCACCTTACCTGCCTACTGAGAAATCCGTAAGCTGGTCAGGAAGCAACTGTTTGAACCGGACTTAGAACAATGAACTGTTTCCAAACTGGGGAAGGAGTACATCAAGGCTGTATATTGTCACCCTGCTTATTTAACTTATATGCAGAGTGCACCATGCGAAATGCAAAGCTGGATGAAGCACAAGCTGGAATCAAGATTGCCGGGAGAAATATCAATAACCTCAGATATGCAGATGACACCACCATTATGGCAGAAAGTGAAGAGGAACAATAGAGCCTCTTGATGAAAGTGAAAAAGGGGAATGAAAAATCTGGCTTAAAACTCAACATTCAGAAAACAAAGATCATGGCATCCAGTCCCATCACTTTGTGGCAAGTATTTGGGGAAACAATGGAAACAGTGAGGACTTTATTTGGGGGGGGGGGGCTCCAAAATCTCTCCAGATGATGACTGCAGCCATGAAGTTCAAAGACACTTGCTCCTTGGAAGAAAAGCTATGACCAACCTAGACAGCATATTAAAAGACAGAGATGTTACTTTTCCAATGAAGGTCCGTCTAGTCAAAGCTATGGTTTTTCCAGTAGTCATGTATGGATGTGAGAGTTGGACCATAGAGAAAGCTGAGTGCCGAAGAATGGATGCTTTTGAACTGTGGTGTTGGAGAAGACTCTTGAAAGTCCCTTGGACTGCAAGGAGATCCAACCAGTCAATCCTAAAGGATATCAGTCCTGAATATTCATTGGAAGGACCAATCCTGAAGCTGAAGCTCCAATACTTTGGCCACCTGATGTGAAGAACTGACTCATTGGAAAAGACCCTGATGCTAGGAAACATTGAAGGCCAGAGGAGAAGGGGATGACAGAGGATGAGATGGTTCGATGGCATCACCGACTCAATGGGCATGAGTTTGAGCAAGCTCCAGGAGTTAATGATGGACAAGGAAGACTGGTGTGCTCCATGGGGTCTCAAAGTGTCGGATATGACTGAGCAACTGAACTGAACTGAACAGGAAACAACATAAGTATCCATCAATGGATGAATGGATAAAGAAGATGTGGTGTATATAATGGAATACTAGTCATTAAAATAATGAAATCTTGCAACAACATGAATGGACCTTGATAGTGTTATAACATAACACTCATTATTTCACTTAGCAGTGAAATAAATCCAACAGAGAGATAAATACTATAATTTCACTTATATGTGAAATAAAAAAAAAAAGAACAAATGAAACAAAATAAAGCTCATAGAGAACAGATTAGTGGTCGACAGAGGGGAGGGGGAAGGGGCAGGCAAAATGAATGAAGGGGATCAAGAGGTGCAAACTTCAAGTTATAAATAAGTTATAGGATGTAAAGTACAGCGTGTGCACTATAGTCAATAATATTTTATTACCAATTTGAAAGTTACTAATAAATTATCCTAGAAATTCTTATCACAAGAAAAAAAATTTGCTACTGTACAGTAACAGATTGTTACTAGATTTACTGTGGTAATCATTTCACAATGTGTATAAATTTTCCATAATAAAAAGTAACAAAAGTAGGCACCAGATAACAATTAGTTTATATTAGCTTGATATGAGTTATGCATTGGAGAAGGAAATGGCAACCCACTCCAGTGTTCTTGCCTGGAGAATCCCAGGGACGGAGGAGCCTGGTGGGCTGCCGTCTACAGGGTTGCACAGAGTCGGACACAACTGAAGCGACTTAGCAGCAGCAGCAGCAATATGAATTAAGTGTTTTCAACTGGGTTTTAATTTCCTCCTTCTATACATGTTTGGCCTCTAGCAAACTGTGCTAGAAAAAATTTGAGTCACCTCTAAGTATAGGTGTATAAACCAATTGACAACTTTGTCCTAACCGTCTTCCTTGGAGGACCAACCATAACTGTCCTGAGGGAGCCATGGACCTCTGAAGTCTAGAGTAGAATTTCTTAATCATTTCTGTGACATGGACCATCCCATGGCCAGTCTGGTGAGTCTGTGGAGCCCTTTTAAGAATCATGTTTTTATATGCATAAAATTAAATACTTAGGGTTAGAAAGGAAATCCTTCATAGTTAAAGAGTTACCAAAAAAATTTAACAAATTTTAATAGGTTTATATGTGAATCTTTATTAACACATTAAATAACAAGATGTCACGTTGAAAATAATAACTTCCATATGTTTCAAAGTAGTAATGAGCCATATTTCAAGATCTCTGCAACAATTATAATACAGTAAAAATATGTATGTCTATTAATGGTAGTCACAGATACTGTGAATAATACTGTGATTTGTTTCCTGCAGCATAATGGAAGGAACCATTAAATTTCAGTTAGAAGTTGGTGAAAATATTTGTGTGGTTTTTTTCCCCCATCCAAGTTCACAGATTTCCCAGACTTAGAACCCTTGCTCCATAAACAAAGATCTGAAAGGATATACAGCATTTTGGAGTGAGGTTGGGTGGGGTGGAACAGAGGAAAAGAGAAAAAAAATTCTTGGCATTTTCAAATTCTGTATTATTTGATTTTTTTTAACAGAAAGATTGTATTTATGTATTACTTGTGCTAAAAGCATAACATAGTCCAATCCAGACTCCAGATCAAAAGCTCCTCTGGCTCAGAGAGGGAGCCATCAGATGCAGAGCCTTCAACCTCCTTCTACCTCACCCCCACTCCCAGGCAGAAACACCATTTTTAGCATTGCCTCACCTTTAGCACTTTGACAGTGAAGTCACAGTCTTCAGTCTTTCACTCACAGAATCCCATTGGTTGTAAGGCAGAGATGGAACCAGTCCCTAGTTAAAGGACAGGATTAGATATGTTTCTGGCATCCTATGTTTATACTGATAATATATGTATATTTCCAACAAAATACTGGAATAGTAAATCAGTTCAATAATGGACTACTTATCCTCCTTTAAAACACTGTTTAATGAGAATATACTTCCATTATCTAGATTTCAAATATCTAATGGTTTGCAAGAGAACATTTGAACACATGCATTCATAAACTGAAGACTCCTGGCATTTATTAAATGTCCAGAGTGTTCATCAGCATGCTGGACTTCTGAAATTGGAGGTAGAACAAGGCAGTAAGTGGTAAAAGGTTCCTTTTGTGTAAAAGGAATAATCACTACCTATTAACAGATGACTGTTTGCTTTCATTAGGCATAAAGATGGCTGCAGAACAAGTAGAAGATTATTGCATCAGCTTTGTGGAAATGAAATTTATTAACAATACACTTTATTTTGTAGGTAAGTTCAAAACATATTTAAACCAAATACAGGGTTTAAATACATGTATTCAACTAGAGTTTGAGCAAGCTCCAGGAGATAGTGAAGGACAGGGAAGCCTGGTATGCTGCAGTCCATGGGATCACAAAGAGTCGGACACGACTGAGCAACTGAACAACAATTCAACTAGAAAAGATGTTATAGGCAAACTATTAAGTCACTTGTTTTTTGTTACCAGATTCCATTGTAATATACACACTTCTCTGGAAAAAAATATTGGGCCTCCAGAAATTAATCATAGTATGTCCAAGGTCCCAATACTTTGTCCTGCCACCTGTCCCGACATTTAGTTCATAGTAGCCCACCCAGAAGGTGGCTGCAGGTACATGTCATGAAAATCCCACAAAATCGGATACATTTGGGTAATACAATTTCCCAAAGCAAAACTGGCAAATTACATAAGAGATATGTATCTTAAATCTAGAGTTCTGTGAGTTATTTTTTGTAAATACGTTTGACAAATAGAAACAGATTCTTACGATTAATCTTCCTTGGGCAGTTGGGGTTCACTTGAAAGCTTCTTAGAAAGTTCTTTGGTGACTTTCCATCAAAGCAATAAATTTAAGATTAAAAGCTATCACTTTATAAAATTTCTTTTTAGCTACAAATTTAAATTTATGAAACCTAGATTTAGGTTTTATACCTACCATACCCGAGAACATACCAAGTCTAATTAGCTTCATTTTATGGGAGCTTTTGGATGATTATATATTTTTATGGAGGCCAGCAAAGGCCATCAGCAGTAAGACATGGGTTAAAGAATACAGAGGGGCAGAAAAGAGTAATAGAAGGGTTTGTGAGAGGACATTCTGAGTTGAAATATAGAATTAACATATTTTGTTTCTTTTTTTTCCCCCTTTAGCTGAAAATGATGGTAAAGTATAACTTTATTTCTCTTTCTTTGCAAAATAAATAGCTACTTGAGTAAACATCCATAATACCATTCTCAGCTGATAGAAACTGATACCAGTCTATTTGAGAAGCTAATATTCCCTCAAAGGAATGTGGACTCACTAGCACTGCCTCGGAATAAAGACAACTATAAGGGATACAAAAAAGAATTTCCAACAAAATATGTTTCTCCCAGCTTAGGAAATTCTCAGCTATTAGAATCTCCAAAATAGACCTTGCCTGTTACACAGATCCTGAGATTAGCAGAAAGTCATGGGTTCTCTGGTGTATATAGGAACAGGGTACTGAAGAATGAGAATTGTTGCCTAAAATCAGGAACATCTTCCTTCTTTAACCCTCCCCCTCAGAATGGTCTGGAAAGAAGCCTGGCAGGCTCCCAGGGTGCAGGCAATTCTGGAAGTAGTGGAGAAGGGGGAAGGTAGAGCAGACAGACCAGTGAGGCTAAGTCAGTACATCTTCCTAAGAAGTGAATGTCCCCAACCCTTGTCCCTCTGGCATTCAGAGAGCTTCATACCCATATAAAGCCTATGATCTTCTAACAGACCCCCAAATTATTCAAGGTCACCAGTTTCTCATACTTTTCCTTAAAAATAGCACTTTCCCCATTCTTAATGTGATCCCTGCTAGACCAAAAATAGAAAACAGGAACTTTTGAAAAATGCTATTCCTTCAGGTTTCTTTCTCCAGATTTATTGAGATACTATTGTCATATAGCTCCTCATGTTTCTGAAAGATTGCTCTACACCTTTTTACTTGATTCAGCAAGTACTGGCGTCTGTATCTCTGGTGCTATGTTAAGCACTCCGATACAATGGTGAGCAAAACACAGTTCTAATGGGAGAAGCAGGCACATTAGGAAGGCAATTGGAATGTGGAGTGTTACAAAGGCCGGGGATGCCATGGGAGCACCTAGAAGGGCACCTAACTTGGTCTAGTTGATTCTGGGAGGGCATTTTGAAGGAGGAACAGAATTGAAAAGTCAATAGGGGTTAGCCAAGAGAAGGTATTCTGGGCAGAGAGATGAACACATGCAAATATCAGATGCAAAAGAAAGCGTGGCATGTATAAGGACTCGAGTTATTCAGAATGGGAATAGAGCGGCAGTAGGAAAATAATGAGAGAGGAATGAAAAATAGGATGCAGATCCATAAGTTTCTCTTATTCTGATATATGGAATCTCAACCTTATGTTTGGGTTTTGGGGATTCATTAAGCACAATATGTATGATGTAGGATACAGATTAGTTCTCTGTAACAAAGAGATCCCAAAATATAGTAACTGGATAAGATTTAAAAAAAAAAAAAAAAAAAACTTGAATATAAAGCCAAGTAGGCAGCAGTTCAGTATTATTATGACTGGATACAGCCTGATGATATTGGAATCTAAACTTTTTCTTTTTCTCTTCCATCATCCCCTAGTTGTTGAAGTCATCTACATACTTGAAAATCTTCATCACACTTCCCGAATCTATATCCCAGCTAGCAAGAAAGTGTTCAAAATAAGAGGAAGACAGGTCTACTCTTTTCAAAGAAAGGCTCTATTTAGAAGTTGTAAACATTAAGTCCACTCATATTCCATAGACTCAAATTTAGTCATATGGCACAAACAGCAAGGGAAATATGGAAAATATAAACTTTATTCAAGGTGACCATGTCATTCATTAAAATTGAAAGATAACATGATCATCTCTCTGAATGTTAACTTTAGTTAAGATTGAATTTTAATTCCTTCAGCTTCTATTCTGTAAAGAATTGTCGTGTGGACAATAAAAGGGGGCTGCCAATTAAGAGGCTATTACTGTAGTCCCTTTAAGAAATGATGGTGACATGAATTCAGATAGGCACAGTGGAGTGCCATTGAAGAGCTCTGAATGGATTAAAAACAAACGTGGAAAAATCAATAGGACATGGATTTTGAAAGGGATGGAAAGAAAGAAAAGATGATGCCTATGTTTTTTCACATAGGCAATTTGTACTAGTCAGTGAAATAGGAAACAGGAGGAAGAGCAAGGTGGAGAGGTTTGAGAGGCAAAGAGGAAGACAGATAATAGATTTAGTGATGGTGAATGATGATCTTATCTGTATGACTTCCTAGTGGAGATGTCCAGTAGATTTTTGGACATGTGGTTCTAAACTCAGGATAAAAAGTTTGGGCTGCACATGATGTGAGAGACATATAGAAATGTTATCTGGAGCTATAAGAGTAACAATGACAAATTGGAGGAAATGCGTAACATGAGAAAGTAAAAGTCATGGACTAAACTCTGAGGAATACCTATATTTAAAGGATTCAATAGAAAGAGAAGCTAATAAAGAATAGAGCAGAGTAGCCAAAGAGGAAGAAGAAAAACAGAGAATGCCACGGAACCCCAGGAGAGCATTTCAAGATGGAGATAATAGGCACTGTGTTGAATTTTGCAGCCTTGAAAATCAAGAGCCAGAAAGCATCTATTATAATTAGCAACAGGGAGTTTGGTGATCTTGGTGAAAGCAGTTTGATGGAAAGATGGAGCCAGTGAGTAGAAGCTTGCAATGAGTAGAATTGTGAATGAAAAGTAAGGAAATGATACATACAATTCTTACCAGAAGCTCAGCTACTACAAGGAGGAAAGAAACAAGACAGGCTTTAGAGTGGGATTCTGTTGATGGAGGTGCTTTAAATCTCAAAATGAAAAGCTTTATGTTGTTCTGATTATAAAAATAATTTGTTTATAATAAATAACTTAGGCAATGATTATAAGAAAATTAAGAAAAATTAAAACATGAAAATAACCTCAAAATATTCATTGCTATTATTTTGATATTTTATACATCTATATTAATAAAATACCATACTTAAACTTCTTTTTCTAATATAATATACATAGACATCTTTCCATGGCAATTAATGATTATTTTAAATTATAATTATACTAAATTCATGATAATTCATATTAAGGAAATATCAAAATCTATTTAATCAATTCCCGACTGATGAACATTTAAGTTGTGTCCAGTTTGTTTCTATTACTAAAGTCATCCCATAGGGACTTCCCTGGTGGTCCAGTGGCTAAGCTCCACGCTGCCAATGCAGGGGGCCTGGGTTCAATCCCTGGTCAGGGAACTAGATCCCGCATGCTGCAACTAAGAATTCCCACGACGAAGATCCTGCATGGCCAAATAAATAAAAAATTAAAAAACAAAGTCATCCCATAAACATTCTTACAGAGAAATATTTACACGTTTGTCTGCTATTTCCTCAGGATAAAATCCAGGAAGTAAAATTGCTGGGTTGATGGAAGAGAGGGAATGATTGACTCATTGAAAGTACATGTTACACACAGATGAATTTAGCCTTCGATACCAGAAGAGGCCCCCTTTTCACATATCCCTTGGGACGAGAAGGGTAGAGGAAATAAGAGGTGATGCCTTAGTTAAGTTTGTAAGTGAAGTAGCAGGAAATCATTTGCTGAAAGTGAAAGCAGAGACGATGGTGTAGAGATCCTGAGGAGAATAAAGAAGGCTTGAAATTGCAGCTATGGACTATAGAAGAAATGCTGAACCAGAAAAGAAGGTTCGTTATAGCACCAATTTGTACATTTGTATGACTGATTACCAGCAGTGCATTCAGCAGCAGGTTTAGAGTTCTGCAGTGGAAAGACAAATGAGTTTGGGATTTAAGACAGTGTCAAAAGGGTATAAATGATGAATCATGAGGTCCAGGCTGCATAGAGAAGGAAGGAAAGACAGGAAGAAAACCAAGAGTCAGGAAAACTAGACAAAGTGAAAGAAAAGTATTAAGGAGACTAAAAAGATAGGAGATTGTGGTCAAAAGCAGGATATTTGAAGATTTAAAAAATAGAGTGGTTCTGAGTGATAACATGAATCAAGGTGCCCCTGGAAGTCCATTTAAAAACACTGTACAATTTTATCTTAGCTTCTAATACAGAAAATTGTGATTTTTATTAAAAACTTGAATGTGTAGTATGCCTATTTGTAAATTTGGGAAAAAAAATTTTTAATATGATTTCATGTGCATTTTAGAAGACCTGGAATCAGATCACTTTGGCAAACTTGAACCTAAGCTCTCAATCATACGAAATTTGAATGACCAAGTTCTCTTCATTAACCAGGGAAATCAACCTGTCTTTGAGGATATGCCTGATTCTGACTGTTCAGGTATTTTTAATATACATTTGTAAATATGGAAATAACAAGCTACTTCTTCTTATTCCATTTAACTGCTTACATTTTCTGTGATAGACAGTAGCTTACATGAAAAGTCATAGTGGTTAATATCACTGACAAGAAACTTATAGGGAATCCATATTTTTTAGTTGGCCTGAAAAAATGATGCAATAAAGACAGTGCTAGGGGTCATGCTGTTTGAACCTATCCTTGGATCATCAATCCCTTCACTGTAATAGCATTAACTGTATGTGATCTCCATTGAGATGGATCCTTAATACCTGCTGGTGATAGCTGAACCTGCTGATAACATTTTCAAAACTAAACATTAAATATAAATATATAAGCACTTCAAGTAAGTCTGTCTTCCACCAGAAATTTAGAGTGCCTTAGAAAATGTGTAACTTTACTGTGCCTTCCAGGGTATGAATTTCAAATATGAGCCTTTAGGCAGAGTTGGAAAAGTGAATGGTGCACTCTTGAAAAATGCTGAATTTTTATCTTAACAGATAGAGCTTTAATATTCTATTTAGTGTTTAAAAGTTAAAGACAATTTTTTAAAATTCAGAATATTTCTAACACACTTTAAAAGCTGCTGTATTTGTATTATAATACATACTTAAATATGTTTTAAAGAATGTATGAATCACTGTATATAGTCTCCTGCTAAGTGGCTGAATCTCAGAGTATGGGATTGGAAATGAGCCTATTAAGGATTATCTTTTGACTAACTCCCCTAAATACTTATTTGCAAAAATTCTTCTAACTAATGTTCTCATTAATTAATGTTTGTTTCAGATAATGCACCCCAGACCATATTTATCATATATATGTATAAGGACAGCCTCACTAGAGGTCTG
Source organism: Bos indicus (assembly GCF_029378745.1). Lineage (NCBI taxonomy): Eukaryota > Metazoa > Chordata > Mammalia > Artiodactyla > Bovidae > Bos > Bos indicus. The sequence continues at coordinate 22,859,964 of NC_091774.1, read as the reverse complement.
GCCGTAACCATCTCTGTGCAGTGTAAGAAAATGTCTACTCTCTCCTGTGAGAACAAAATTGTTTCCTTTAAGGTAAGACTGAGCCTTAATTTGTTTTAGTCATATTTATGTGCAAAATTAGAAAGCCCGAATATCCCCAGTCCAACCTTTTGTCTGGACAAGAATAGCAAGAAGTAGAGAACCATTGAAATAGTTACTGAAAATTGTTAAGCTCTTTAACCTACTGTAGTAACATCATAGTTTTTCAGAGTTTGCCATAGGGAAAGAGGGTCTTCAACACTTGTTTCCTAATCCAGGTCTTCTGAATAATCAACCTATAGATTAACAATAACACAGAATAATTTATGAATTATTTTATTTTAAGAACTGCATGTGATTTTCCAGAATAAGTCCTGCTACAAGGAATGAAGTTAATAGTTCCTCTGTAAACCCTCTACTGTGTAAACTATGATGATAATATTTTAACCCCTAATCATTTTGTTCCTACTGCTTAGCCTAAGTCTTGCTATAACCTTGCAACATAACATTCAGTTGATATATATTATTTTTAATGTTAATCTAAGTGAACAAAATTAATAGGATCAATTGTAAAGCAATGGTATGATGTATCTCAAAGCCAGATATAAATTCTTTTTGGCCACTGCTTTTTTCTCTATTCTCCATCATCATTTTTCTCTATTTTTTCCATTATTATTAGATAAACAACCAACTATAGATATGGGTTGATTCAGAAAACTTTCCTCCCAATGAGAGCAGCCAGGGGATGCTCACATATTGGCAGTATTTCAGAAGTGAATCTCATGTCATGAAGACTTTCTGAGTGGAGATTTGCCAATAAAAAACTACAATAAAGATCACCCAGTTCCCACTGAAAGTTAGAGTAAGACCTTCACAGACGTGCAAAGGAGCAACTTGGAACAGAGGGAAAAGCCACATTAAAATATAATCCAAGTAAGATCAGTGCATCTGTAACAAATACGGCCCCCCCGGCCCCCCCCCCCCCAAAAAAAAAAACCCTTAGCCATTCCCTTCCAAGCTCAGTTACTGTAATGTCTTTAGAAGCCTGGAGGTGGACAGGCAGGGTGGAGAGGATTCAGCATGTTGTTACTTAGCAACAAAATCAGAAGGGAAAGGAGGGAGATGGCCAAGCTCAAGCTATTTGGGATAGAGAAAAACTAATTCAGCTGCGAGACAGAATCAGAAACTGAGAAAAGCCTGATCTATATGTAAGTGGGGACTTCCCATGGTCAAGAATCTGCCTGGAATGCAGGAGACCCAGGTTCAATCCCTGGGTTGGGAAGATCCCCTGGAGAAGGGAATGGCTACCCACTCCAGTATTCTTGCCTGGGAAATCCCATGGACAGAGGAGCCTGGTGGGCTACAGTTCATGGGATCACAAAGAGTCGGACATGACTGAGCAACTAACTCTTCACTTTCACATGTAAGTAGACACTTACTGAGAGACTGGGGACAGTGTCAGGAAGATGAAAATAATGCTTGGCAAATAGTAGAATGGGAGAACTAGTTTATAGTGTCATTAAATTAGATTCACACTTGTTGATAAGGGACAAAGATCAAGCTCGATTTATAAAGATTTATACGATTTATAAATTCCAGTTGAGAAGTCTTGGGGGAAAATCCAGGTCCTTTCAGGCATCTAAGGAGGATACCGGGATGCTGTTTTGGGTTTGGAGGTCTCTGTCAGTCCTTGGTTAGGATCATGAAGATCTTTGCTACCAGAGGGTGAAAATAAAGTTCAAATATTCTACTGGTTCTGGGATTAACATGGAAAGAACCTGAAAAGGTCCTCACATTTTCTAGTCCATCCTGAAAAGTAGGCATGATGCACTAAATGGGAAAACCACAGGCAGTACTGTCAGTTAAGTGACCAGCAGGGTTATAGTTTCAAGGGATCTAGCCATTCTTTGGAAAACTCCATTCTGCCACTGAGACATAGGAATCAGCATCTGACCTCCCAGGGCAGGGGCCAGCCAAGAGACAGACTACTTTCAGGACAGAAATTCAGGACTACTATGGAAATGAAATGCTTGGCAGGGAAGCCCCAAAAGTTGCTGACCAAGACCTGGAACAAGTAACAGGTCTATTTATAGCCGGTTTCAGTTCTTGTCTCCACTGAAGGAAGCAGCTGAGGTTCCTGCTCCTTCCTGTCTCTCCCACAGTTGGTTCACAAACTGGAGCTACCCTAGGCTCATGGCTGAAGGTCATCAATGTCTACAGTTGTGAATGGTTGAAGAAGACAGGAACTGATATTAGCCTGAAAAGGCTGTGGTCTTGGCTGGAACTCCACTTCATCTTGAGCAGATAATGGACTCCACTGAATGGAAAAGGAGAGAAGGAAATCATCTGATGGATATATTGGGAAAAACAGAGGCCTGGGCCTAAATGCGCATTACATAGTGGGGAAAACCAAAGTGGTCAAGAAGAATGGAAGATTAGAGATTCAGAGGGAGAGGAGATCAGTATTCCTACATTCAGAGATTTTTTTTTTTTTCTTAATTCTTGAGAATATAAACTTCTTTAGTTCTGTGCAATATTTCAAAATAAACTGTACATATTGAAATCGGTCATGTCCTAAAAAAATTAAGCAATTTTTTTCTTTATAGGAAATGAATCCTCCTGATAACATTGATAATGAAGAAAGTGACATCATATTCTTTCAAAGAAGTGTTCCAGGACATGATGATAAGATACAATTTGAGTCTTCATTGTACAAAGGGTACTTTCTAGCTTGTAAAAAAGAGAATGACCTTTTCAAACTCATTTTGAAAAAACAGGATGATAATAGAGATAAATCTGTAATGTTCACTGTTCAAAACCAGAACTAGATATTAAAATGATATAGTTTGAACTGTCTGAGATGTCTGAGTTTTTACTTTTCAAAAAGATTATGAGTTTGAACATGTAATTATAATGATAAAATGAATAATGATCTCAAAGATGTCACTGAAAAATTAATAATAAGCTTTTGAAAAATTAAATTGACTTCCTCTCATCCAGGTGAATAAAATATCTGTATAGTGTAAGAAGAATGAATAGTTTAAAAACACATTGTACAGTGTTAACTGGAAAATAGATTATATTCAATAGAAATGTTTTGAAACTTTGGGGTTATTGGTCCTAATGATGAATAAAACTGATACTTGAATTTTCTAGTTTTCAATAAGTAATTAAAACCTTAAAGGTTTTATAAAGAAACCACTTCACTTGACTAATTTTTGTATTCCTTTCAAAGTCAGGATATCTTTAAAAGTCAGATTGATCCTGAATCTGGCAACATATAAAAAGAATTATGCAGTCTGGTGAAGTATCATTCAATCCAGGAATGCAAAGATGGTTTAATATTTTAAAATCAAGTAATATACCATATTAATAGGATAAAGGATAAAAACCCACAATCATCTGAATAAATGCAGGGAAAGCACTTACAAAATCTAGTTCATAGTAAAAGTTCTCAACAAACTTGAAAGAGAAGAGAACCTCTTCAATGTGATAAATGGCATCTATGAAAAGCTAATGCTAATATCATACTTTAATGGTAAATAAAAAAGCAAGAATTTCAGCTGTTGCAACTTCTGTTTAACATCATGCTAGAGGTTCAAGCCAATAAAATTACAAGAAAAAGAAATAAAACATATCCAGATTAGAAAGGAAGAAGGAAATGTTATTTGCAGACAACATTATTCTAAATGTAGAAGATCCTAGAATATATACCCATGTGTTTACACAAACCCCTGTTAAAATTAATAAACAAGTTCAGCGAGGTCACAGAATACAAGATTAGTATACAAAAATGAATTTTATTTTTATATATGAGAATGAACAATCTGAATACAAAAATAAGAAAGCAATTCCATTTACAATGATATTACAAAGAATATAACATATAAATAAAGTTAGCAAAAGAAGTACAAGTCTTAAACATCAAAAATTTCAAAACAGTGCTGAGAAAAATTAAATACATTCTAAATGGAGAGATGAGACACTTCACATTCACTGTTTGGAAGACTCAGTGTTGTTAAGATGGCAGTTCTCCCCCAAATTGATCATTAGATTCGACTCAATCACCACCAAAATTCCAGCAGGTTTTTTTGCAGAAGTTGACAACCTGTACCTAAAATGTATGTGTGTGCTTTGTGCTAAGTCACTTCAGTTGTGTCTGACTGTGACCCTATGGACTAGCCTCCCAGAACCCTCTGTCCATGGGAGTCTCTAGGCAAGAATACTGGAGTGGATTGCCTTGTCCTCCTCCAGGAGATTTTCTCAACTCAGGATCAAACCCATGTCTCCTGTGTCTCCTGCACTGCAGGCATATTCTTTACCTACTGAGCCACCTGGAAAGCAGGAAATCCAAAAGCATGGAATAGCCAAAATTTTTCGAAAAATAAAAAAGTTGGATAACTTTCATTTGTTAATCTTAAAATTTAATATGAGCTACAGTAATCAGAATAGGTTGGTATTGACACACGGGTAAACATATAGATCAATGGAACACATTTGAGAGTCCAGAAATAAACCCCTATATTTATGGCCAATTAATTTTTGACAAAAGCAATTTGATAGAAAAGGAGAGTTTTCAACAAATATCCACATGCAAAATGAACAAAGAGATGAACTAGACCCTTCTCACTATATTCAGAAATTGATTCAAAATCAGAGACTTTAATGTAAAAACTGAAGTTGTAAAACTTTTAGAATAAAACAGGAGAAAATGTCAAGAACTTTGACTTAGGCAAAGGTTTTTTTTAGACACAACCCAAGAAGCAGGATCTGTAAAAGAAAAAATTTAATAAATTGAACTTTATCAAAATTCAAAATTTGGGAGTTAAACTGGATGAATGGTGCAGGGGACCTCTAGATAATATCTTTACAAGGTCCTGTGACTCTTTATTATTCCAAATTTTAAATTTTTTCAAAAAAAATTTATTCAAAAGATGTCATTAAGAAAGTAAAAAAGCAAGCCACAGAGAAAATATTTGTAAATCATATGTATGGCAAAAAATTTGTATCCAGAAAATACAAGGAAATATTCAATTCAATAAAAAGACAATCCAATTTTTTTAATGGGCATAAGATTTGAATAGAAATTTCTCCAAAGAAGATATACAAATGACTAATAAGCACATGAAATGATGCCTAACATTATTAGCCACCAGGGAAGGTGTATTAGTTATTAGGCAAATGCAAATTAAGACCCAATAAGATACCACTTCACATCCACCAGAATGGCTATGATCAAAACAACAGAAGAAGGAGGGGCAAATTAGGGGTACAGGGCTGAGATATAAAGCACTATGTATAAAATAGCTAAAAAACAAGGACATATTATATAGCACAGAGAATTAGAGCCATTATCTCATAATAACTTTTAATAGAGTATAATCTGTAAAAATGCTTAATTACTATGCTGTACATGTCGTGTTGGAGAAGACTCTTGAGAGTCCCTTGGACTGCAAGGAGATCCAACCTGTCCATTCTAAAGGAGATCAGCCCTGGGTGTTCATTGGAAGAACTGATGCTGAGGCTGAAACTCCAATACTTTGGCCACCTCATGCGAAGAGTTGACTCATTGGAAAAGACCCTGATGCTGGGAGGGATTGGGGGCAGGAGGAGAAGGGGACGACAGAGGATGAGATGGCTGGATGGCATCACCGACTCGAGGGACATGAGTTTGAGTGAACTCCACGAATTGGTGATGGACAGGAAGGCCTGGTGTGCTGCAATTCATGGGGTCGCAAAGAGTTGGACATGACTGAGCAACTGAACTGAACTGAACATGTAAAATTAATATATTGGGGGGCTCTGAAAAGTATTTATTTTTTAGTTTTTAAATTTTATTGGCGTATAATTGCTTTACAGTATGTCAGTTTCTACTGTACAGCAAAGTGAGTCAGCCAACATATATCCTTTTTCTTTGGATTTCCTTACCATTTAAGTCCCCACGGAGCATTGAGTAGAGTTCCCTATGCTATATAGTAGGTTCTCATCAGGTATCTATTTTATACATAGTATCAGTGATGTATATATGTCAATCCCAGTCTCCCAGTTTATTTCACTCCCTCTTTCCTCCTTGGTATCCATACATTTATTTGTTCTCTATGTCTGTGTCTCTATTTCTGTTTTGTAAATAAGATCATCTATACCAATTTTTTCATATTTCACATATATGCATTAATATATGATATTTGTGTTCTATTTCTGATTTACTATGCATGACAGTCTTTAGGTGTCTCTACAAATGACCCTATTTCGTTTCTTTTTATGTCTAACTAATATTCCACTGTATATATATACCTCATCTTCTTTATCTGCTCCTCTGTTGATGAACATTTAGGTTGTTTCGTGTAATAACAACACTCTAGGTTGTTACAGTGACGTGTCCTGGCTATTGTAAATAGTGCTGCAATAAGCACTGAGGTACATGTGTCTTTCTGAATTATGGTTTTCTCTGGGTATATGCCCAGTTGAAGCTAATAAAGTATTTTAAGTTAACTGTATTTAATGGAAGCCTGGCATGCTGCAGTCCATGGGGTTGCAAAGTGTCAGATATGACTGAGCAACTGAATGACAACAAAATACTTAAGTTAGTAAAAAAATAAATAAATAAAAAGACAATAGCAAGTGCTGACAAAAAAATCTGAAGAAACAGGAATTCTCAAACACTGCTGGCAGAAATATAAAGTAGTAGAGTCACTTTGGAAAGCAATTTTGCAATTTCTTATAAGGTTAAGTGTAATTTTTTCATATGGCTCAGAAATTCACTGCTACATATCTACTCAAGAAAATAAAACATATGTTTCCACAAAGAGTTATACATTAATGTTCACAGCAGCATTATTCATAATAGGCAAAAAGTTGAAAGAGCCCAAATGTCCCCCAACTAGTGAAGAGATAAATAAAATTTGGTAGGGCCATATTGAAATATCAACACTAATAAAAAAGTGTAAAATACAGATAAATACTACAGCATGAATGAACTTTAAAAATATTACGTTAAAAAAGTCAAATACAGAAGATTGCATATTGTATGATATTCTATTTATATACAATGTCCAGAAAAGACAAATCTGTCATGACAGAAAAGTAGGATCATGTTTGCCTAGAGGTGGGGTGGAAATTGCCTAATTCACACTTAAATTGAAGAAAGTAGGGAAAACCACTAGACCATTCAGGTATGACCTAAATCAAATCCCTAATGATTATACAGTGGAAGTGAGAAATAGATTTAAGGGCCTAGATCTGATAGATAGAGTGCCTGATGAACTATGGACTGAGGTTCGTGACATTGTACAGGAGACAGGGATCAAGATCATCCCCATGGAAAAGAAATGCAAAAAAGCAAAATGGCTGTCTGGGGAGGCCTTACAAATAGCTGTGAAAAGAAGAGAAGCGAAAAGCAAAGGAGCAAAGGAAAAATATAAGCATCTGAATGCAGAGTTCCAAAGAATAGCAAGAAGAGATAAGAAAGCCTTCTTCAGCGATCAATGCACAGAAATAGAGGAAAACAACAGAATGGGAAAGACTAGAGATCTCTTCAAGAAAATGAGAGATACCAAGGGAACATTTCATGCAAAGATGGGCACAATAAAGGACAGAAATGGTATGGACCTAACAGAAGCAGAAAATATTAAGAGATGGCAAGAATACACAGAAGAACTGTACAAAAAAGATCTTCATGACCCAGATAATCATGATGGTGTGATCAATGACCTAGAGCCAGACATCCTGGAATGTGAAGTCAAGTGGGCCTTAGAAAGCATCACTATGAACAAAGCTAGTGGAGTTGATGGAATTCCAGTTGAGCTATTTCAAATCTTGAAAGATGATGCTGTGAAAATACTGCACTCAATATGCCAGCAAATTTGGAAAAGTCAGCAGGGGCCACAGGACTGGAAAAGGTCAGTTTTCATTCCAATCCCAAAGAAAGGCAATGCCAAAGAATGCTCAAACTACCGCACAATTGCACTCATCTCACACGCTAGTAAAGTAATGCTCAAAATTTCTCCAAACCAGGCTTCAGCAATATGTGAACCGTGAACTTCCTGATGTTTAAGCTGGTTTTAGAAAAGGCAGAGGAACCAGAGATCAAATTGCCAATATCCACTGGATCATGGAAAAAGCAAGAGAGTTCCAGAAAAACATCTATTTCTGCTTTATTGACTATGCCAAAGCCTTTAGACTGTGTGGATCACAAGAAACTGTGGAAAATTCTGAAAGAAATGGGAATACCAGAACACCTGACCTGCCTCTTGAGAAATTTGTATGCAGGTCAGGAAGCAACAGTTAGAACTGGACATGGAACAACAGACTGGTTCCAAATAGGAAAAGGAGTACATCAAGGCTGTATATTGTCACCCTGCTTATTTAACTTCTATGCAGAGTACATCATGAGAAACGCTGGACTGGAAGAAGCACAAGCTGGAATCAAGATTGCCGGGAGAAATATCAATAACCTCAAATATGCAGATGACACCACCCTTATGGCAGAAAGTGAAGAGGAACTAAAAAGCCTCTTGATGAAAGTGAAAGTGGAGAGTGAAAAAGTAGGTTTAAAGCTCAACATTCAGAAAACGAAGATCATGGCATCTGGTCCCATCACTTCAAGGGAAATAGATGGGGAAACAGTGGAAACAGTGTCAGACTTTATTTTTCTGGGCTCCAAAATCACTGCAGATGGTGACTGCAGCCATGAAATTAAAAGACGCTTACTCCTTGGAAGGAAAGTTATGACCAACCTAGGTAGCATATTCAAAAGCAGAGACATTACTTTGCCAACAAAGGTCCATCTAGTCGAGGCTATGGTTTTTCCTGTGGTCATGTACGGATGTGAGAGTTGGACTGTGAAGAAGGCTGAGCGCCGATGAATTGATGCTTTTGAACTGTGGTGTTGGAGAAGACTCTTGAGAGTCCCTTGGACTGCAAGGAGATCCAACCAGTTCATTCTGAAGGAGATCAGCCCTGGGATTTCTTTAGAAGGAATGATGCTAAAGCTGAAACTCCAGTACTTTGGCCACCTCATGCGAAGAGTTGACTCACTGGAAAAGACTCTGATGCTGGGAGGGATTGGGGCCAGGAGGAGAAGGGGATGACAGAGGATGAGATGGCTGGATGGCATCACTGACTCAATGGACGTGAGTCTGGGTGAACTCCGGGAGTTAGTGATAGACAGGGAGGCCTGGCGTGCTGTGATTCATGGGGTCGCAAAGAGTCGGACACGACTGAGCGACTGAACTGAACTGAACTGAACTGGGTAATGGGGATTAACTGTAAACAGATATGAAAAATCATACTGGGGAGAAGAAAATGTTCTAAAACTGGATGTGGTAGTGGTTGCACAACTTGGTAAACTTTCTAAAAATCCTTGAAATGTATCCTTAAATTTGGTGAATTTATGGTATGTAAATTATGCCTTAATAAAATTACTTTTAAAAAATTCCATTTGATTGAATTTTTATGTTAACTTTTATTATTTTTTCCTTACTGTACAATTAAGACATATTTGTTACAGAAATTTTAGAAAATACTGTGTAACAGAAAGAAGAAAATTCAACGTGCCCATTGCTTCCATCTTCAGACAACCATCTCTGACATTTTGGCATAGGTCCTTAGTTTTCCTTTCTATAAAAATGTGCGCGGAAAAACTAAAAAGTCCCTGCCCCTTGATCTAGACAGAATCTGCTATACCTTTTCAATAATCTTTCAAAGCTTCACTTTAAATCTTGGACATACAAAGGGATAGCTTGAACTGAGTCTTGACGTAAGGGATGGTTCTGCATAAGGAAAGAGGAGGCTCTGAGAGGGAGAGCACAATGAGAGTTCTAGCTTGAGTTTCCTGCCTTCCCACAAAACAGAGTCTACTGCAAGGACTTTTGTGCAAGTAATTTATCTGGGATGTAATCCCAGGGAGCAAGAATGAGAAAACTAGTATGAGAAAGGGAATGTGCAAGCTAATATAAGGTATGTTATCAAGGTTCTCACCATGGGCCTGACTTGTCCAGAACCACATGAGAAGCATACAAAAGGCCTCCCAAAATCATCTCCCTGGAGGGAGGGAGGCAAGGGTATCTACCCATAAGCTCCAGATACCCATTAATCGAAGGTTGCCCCTGGGGGTGTTAATCCCCACACTTCTTAGCAGTGCTTGGCCAGGCAGATTTATGTGTGGCAGAAAGTGAAAAGATACACAGCACACTCAAGATAATATTGTTAGTATGAGCTAGCATGGCACTGTCCACTGCAGTTACTGAGGAAATCAGAAGTGGGCTGAAGCAACGTGACACAGGGCACCAGACTGGAGCAAGCAAGAGGGTGAAGCTTAAGTAGAAAGAAATTACCATAGCTGATTCACATTGTTCTACAGGAAAAACCAACACAACATTGAAAAGCAATTATCTCTCAATTAAAAATAAATTTTTAAAAATCACCAGAGGACCTTTGAGCAGATGTTTTACTTCTTTCTTTCCAATCTATTTGGATTATTTCTTTTCCTTATTTTACCATATGGTTAGAACCTCAGTAAAATGTTGAATAGAAGTGATGAGAAACAGCATATTTGCCTTATTCTCAATCTTAGAGAGAAATCAATCAATACTTTATCAGTATATATGATATTAAGTTCAGTCGCTCAGTCATGCCCGACTATTTGCGACCCCATGGACTGCAGCATGCCAGGCTTCCTTGTCCATCGCCAACTCCTGGAGCTTGCTCAAACTCATGTCCATTGAGTCAGTGATGCCATCCAACCATCTCATCCCTTCTCCTGTCATCCCCTTCTCCTCCTGCCTTCAATCTTTCCCAGCATCAGGGTCTTTTCCAATGAGTCACTTCTTTGTATCACATGGCCAAAGTATGGGAGCTTCAGCTTCAGTATGAGTCCTTCCAATGAATATTCAGGACTGATTTCCTTTAGGATTGACTGGTTTGATCTCCTTGCAGTCTAAGGGACTCTCAAGAGTATTCTCCAACACCATAGTTCGAAAGCATCAATTCTTCTGTGCTCAGCTTTCTTTGTGCTCCAAATCTCACATTCATATATGACTACTGGAAAAACCATAGCTTTGACTATTCAGATCTTTGTCTGCAAAGTGATGGCTCTGCTTTTTAACACACTGTCTAGGTTTGTCATAGCTTCTTCCAAGGAGCAAACCTCTTTTAATTTCCTGGCTGCAGTCACCATCCACATTGATTTTGGAGCCCAAGAAAATGAAATCAGAGTTTTCACATTTTCCCCATCTATTTGCCATGAAGTGATAAGACCAGATACCATGATTTTCCTTTTTTCAATTGAATTTTAAGCCAGCTTTTTCACTCTCTTCTTTTGTCTTCATCAAGAGGTTCTTTAATTCCTCTTCACTTTCTGCCATAAGGGTGGTATCATCTGCATATCTGAGGCTGTTGATATTTCTCCCAGCAAACTTGATCCCAGCTTGTGATCCATCCAGTCTGGCATCTCACATGATGTACTCTGCATATAAGTTAGATAAGCAGGGTGACAATATACACCCTTGACGTACTCCTTTTCAATTTCAACCCAGTCCATTGTTCCATGTACAGCTCTAACTGTTGCTTCTTGTCCTGCTTACAGGTTTCTCAAGAGGCAGGTTATGTGATCTTGTATTCCCATCTTATTAACAATATTCCACAATTTGTTGTGATCCACACAGTCAAAGACTTCAGTATAGTCAATGAAACAGAAGTAGATGTTTTTCTGAAACTCTTGCTTTTCCTAGGATCCAACAAATGTTGGCAATCTGGTCTCTGATTCCTCTGCCTTTTCTATCCAGCTTGTACATCTGGAATTTCTTGGTTCACGTACTGCTGAAGCCTAGCTTGAAGGATTTTGAGCGTAATCTTGCTGGCATGTGAAATGAGTGCAATTGTGCGGTAGTTTGAACATTCTTTGGCATTGCCTTTCTTTGGGATTGGAATGAAAACTGACCTTTTCCAGTCCTGTAGCCACTGCTGAGTTTTTCAAATTTGCTGGCATAATGAGTGCAGCACTTTAACAACATCATCTTTGAGGATTTGAAATCACTCAGCTGGAATTCCATCACCTCCACTAGCTTTGTTCGAGTAATGCTTCCTAAGGCACACTTGACTTCACACTCCAGGATGTCTGGCTCTAGGTGAGTGACCACACCATTGTGGGTATCTGGGTCATTAAAAGCTTTTTTGTAGAGCTCTGCTGTGTATTATGCCACCTTTTCTTAATCTCTTCTGCTTCTGTTAGATCCTTACCATTTTTATCCTTTATTGTGCCTTTCTTTGCATGAAATGTTCCTTAGGTATCTCCAGTTTTCTTAAATCTATAGTTGCTGGGGTCCAGCCCCGGTGGATCCAGGGAAATTTGAAGCAGAGATGGCATCAGCGAATACACTGGCTTTAATTAAATATTAATTAGAGATATAAAGAGTAATAGAATGAGGATAGCTCAGTAGGAAAATTCAGTGGAGAAAAGAGGCTGAGTAGCTTGGTTTACGTGGAAAGCTAATAAAATTCCAAGGCAAGGAATTTACGTCAGCTACGTAGGCCGCAGGCATCCTCCCATTCTTCCGAAGGAGAGGAGACACTAAGGCCTCCCCAGTCAGATCTTAGAAGCCCAGGCATAATTAGTGGCCTTGACGAGCCTCCACGTTCCAGATGGGGATTCAGCCAGAAGGTGAGAAAAAGAATGACATGGGGAGACCAGTCTTTCGAGGAACTGATCCCATTTTTTATTTTTCCAGGGTCTGTTTTTATACACGGAGATATTATACAAAAGTCACACGGGGTCAGCAGTCCTGACTTTTATTAAAGTCAGGTGCTTCATACAAATGTATACAGAGGTCTTAGGGGTGTTACATCATCTTCTGGCCAGGGGGGGCCTGCTGACAATTTATGACCCTCTCCTTGTGACAGCGGTCAGTCAACCAGAACACTTATTTCTCCAGGGGTGATTATTCTTAAAACAGACGCCACCTTCCGAAGGTGCCATATAAAATTACATTCCTATAGGGTGAGGGTATAGTGGGTTTTAATTAAGGAAAGAATTTGCTTAGCCTAAGGTCTAACATGATTAATATCAAGGTTAATACTTATATCTCTTATATGTTAGTTATATTCATTAATGTGTATAAGGGCAGGGGATGTGGAGACTTAGCAGTAAACATTGGCTCAACAAATGAAAAACCCTTCACCAATACAATTTCTAATCAGCCCACTATACTTATAGTTTTCTAACTTCTCTAAAGAACCTGTTTTTAGAAGGTTTAAAGCATCTCGTGCCTCTCACGGTTGGGAGGCTGTGAACAATCACACGTGGCCGGACAAGCCTGTCAGGCAGGCTAGAGAACCTTCAGAGGAGTTTGTAAGTTGGAATACTCCTGTCACACCCAGGAATTATTATTAACTGGAGCTCTAAGTTAACTCTTTTTCAGAGAGAGGTGGTGGGGGACAGCCTCCCATAAAGTCAGAGGTGTAGGTGAGAGCACAAAGTAGTAAAGTAGGCAGACTCTGGTTTTTGGGGGTAGATGCTCGAGAATTTCCAGGGGTACTCCTGAGGTTTGATCCCGCCTTTGCGTATGTCGAGCCTCCTTCCTCATGACCTTTGCCATGGGCGGAGCTCCTCACACTGGCTCCCGGCATATAGTCTTTCCCATTCTATTGTTTTCTTCTCTTTTTGTGTATTTTTCAATTAAGAAGGCTTTCTTATCTTTCCTTGCTAGTCTCTGGAACTCTGCATTCAGTTGGGTATATTTTTCCCTATTTCCTTTGCCTTTCACCTCTTTTCTTTTCTCAGCTATTTGTAAGATCTCTTCAGACAACCACTTTTCCTTCTTGCATTTCTTTTTCTTGGGGATGGTTTTGGTCACCACCTCCTGTACAATGTTACGAACCTCTGCCCATAGTTATTCAGGCACTCTGTCTACCAGATGTAGTCCCTTGAATCTATTCATTACCTCCACTGTATAATCATAAGGGATTTTATTTAAGTAATACCTGAATGACAGAGTGGTTTTCCGTACTCTCTTCAATATGAGCCTGAACTTGCAATAAGAAGCTGATAATCTGGGCCACAGTCAGCTCCCGGTGTGGTTTTTGCTGTCTGTATAGAGCCTCTCCATCTTCAACTGCAAATATAATCGATCTGATTTCAGCCCTGACCATCTGGTGATGTTCATGTGTAGAGTCGTCTCTTGTGTTGTTGGAAGAGAGTATTTGCCACGACTAGTGCGTTCTCTTGGCTAAACTCTGTTGGTCTTTGCCCTGCTTCATTTTGTACTCCAAGGCCAAACTTGCCTGTTACTCCAGGTATCTCTTGACTTCTTACTTTTGTATTCCAGTTCCCTATGAAAAGATCTTTTATTGATGCTAGTTCCAGGTGGTCTTTTAGGTCTTCATAGAATCATTCAGCTTCAGTTTCTTCAGCATCAGTGGTTGGGGCACGGACTTGGAATACTGTGGTATTTAATGGTTTGCCATGGAAACGAACCGAGATCATTCTGTTGTTTTTGAGATTGCACCCAAGTACTGCATTTCAGACTCTTTTGTTGACTACGAGCGATACTCCATTTCTTCCAAGGTAGCCTTGCCCACCGTGGTAGATATCATGGTCATCTGAATGAAATTCACCCATACCCATCCATTTTAGTTCATTGATTCCTAAAATGCTGATGTTCACTCTCACCATCTCCTGTTTGACCGCACCAATTTACCTTGATTCGTGGACCTAACATTCCAGATTCTTACACAATATTGTTCTTTACAGCATGGGACTTTACTTTCACCATCAGATACAACCACAACTGATTGCTGTTTCTGCTTTGGCTCAGCCTCTTTCTTCTTCCTGTAGCTATTTCTCTGCTCTTCTGCAGTGGTATATTAGACACCTAGTGAACTTGGGGATTCATCTTTCAGAGTCATATCTTTTTGCCTTTTCATGCTGTTTATGGGGTTTTCAAGGCAAGAATAATGGCATGGTTTGCCAATCCCTTTTCCAGTGGACCACCTTTTGTCAGGCTGTATCAGGGACATGCCCTTCAGCTGCTATGTAGCTGGATGCCATGCCGGGCACCCTGGTTGTCTCACTGCTGGTCCTCCTTGAGCATTTGAACCTTCACTGTCCACTGGGTGTTGGTCAACGTGCAGCCAGGGATCGAGGCAAAGGCCCTGCTGGAGTGGCTGAGAAGAGGGTCTGGGGAAGGCTGGAGCTGATGTTGGAGGACACCCAGGATGGGAGGGCACCCTGGCCTCATCACTGCTGCTGACCACCCTGGAACCCATCCGCTGCCCAGGAGTCTCAGAGCCAATCAGCTGCTCAGGAGCAGTTGGTACCCCGACCTCTCTGCTGCCACGGTCACCCTGGGAACTGGGGGTGCTGGTCACTACCCTGCTTCCACCTCCAACTCTGGGTTGATCTTTGCAAAGCCGCTTCCCTGGCCACCAACGCCTCTTCAGGCCACCACGATGTTATCCTGTGGCGATACTTGTTATAGGTTTAGTACCAAATATTTTTCCAGATCACAGTGAACCTGAAAAGCACTTGGGTTAGTTTTCACTATATTTCTGAGAATTTTTATGAATAATAAATTTATATAAGTGCTTACTTATTTAAGCCAATTAAACAGAGATCTTGTAGAGATTAATTTTGCTAATATTATCTGAGGTTTGAAAATACCACACAGCTACAACACACACTTGTGTACAGACACACATGAATATACAGACAAGCACAAACTGATAGTTTAGTTTTTAAATTTTGACCATAAGACAGGTATGATAATGTAAAATTCAGTTACAAAAGAAACAGTTGGAATAAGTTAAGTTTATATGCTCAGATGGCTAAATCTTTTTCTACTAATATTTGTGGAGAAGACGTAAGATTTTTCATTCACTCAAATTTCAAATGACCTTTCAGCATTTGGTTCTTCTGATAAGAATTATCTCCCTGAAGTCTGTAGAATATGTACATCTCAAAGGCATACATTTTTATCTTTGAAGAAGAGTCCTTAAAAGGAAAAAGTTCTTATCAGGCTCCAATATGTTCTTCCAGTATCTTATCAGGTTTCAGGCAGGACAAACAGTAAATATTCCTGGGAGTATTAAATAACTTCCTGGACCCAAAAGGCATTCATTCTCAAAGACAGTTCAAAGGTTCCTACATTCCCAAGATTCAGAGTCACTTCCAAAGAGAGCCGAAAGAATGCACTGACAGCTACATGTCCCAGGCAGGGAGACAGCCAAGCCAAGCTTTTGTTTTTAAAAAGGTAACCATTTAACAGTCTCTTCACAGTGGAAAGGCAATTTACATGGAAGATTACTAGAATTAATGCTCCAATACCGGAAGCTAGGGTGGAGCAATAGGAATTTCATCAGTCCTATAGTCTTTTGTTTTCCTTACCTTTTAAGATATGCGCATTTATTAAGACACTGCTCTTTTTTTCATCATTCTTTTGTATATTTATTTATTTATTTTTGATTGCACTGGGCTTCTTTGTTACTGCACTGGCTTTTCTCTGGTTGCGGTGAGCAAGGGCTACTCTCTAGTTTTGAAGCAAGGGCCTATCATGGTGGTGACTTTTCTTGCTGAGAAACACAGGCTCTAGGCATGCAGTCTTCACTAGCTGCTGCAAGTGGATCAGTAGCGGCAGCTCCCAAGCTCTAGAGGGTAGGCTTAGTGTTGTGGTGCACAGGTTTAGTGGCTCTGCAGCATGTGGGATCTTCCCAGACCAGGGATAGAACTCATGTCCCCTGCATTGGCAGGTAGATTCTCATCCACTGTACCACCAGGGAAGTCCTCAGTACGTTTTATAATTTTTCATTAGCCTTTTGCAGCAAAATTTTCAAAGAAACTATCTTGGAATTTTGAAGCTTTGTGGAAGCTTCAGCATGTCAATTAAAATAAGTATCTGGGTTAGGAAGATCCCCTGGAGAAGGAAATGGCAACCCACTCCAGTATTCTTGCCTAGGAAATTGCATGGACAGAGGAGGCTGGTGGGCTACAGTCCATGGGGTCACACAAGAGTCAAACATAACTTAGCAACTAAACAACACCTCTTCTTTAAATGATCTTATCCAATTAGAGTGCTCCTCCTAATGACCACTGTAATTCTAGTTTGTGATTTCCAAGTGCTGGCAGCAGTTTAGAAGGACCCTAGCTATAGGAGTTTAATCCTGTCAGTGAAAAATTAATCAGTCAATCTAATAAGTGGAAATCTTTATTAGAGCCAAATTGGAGGATTTAACCTGGGAAGAGCACCTCAGAAAGCTCTGAGAACTGCCCCACCTGTTAGAAGTCAAGGCACAGTTATGTAAGTTTTTTAAGACTGTACATCAAATGATGTATTATTGACACTTTACATACTTCAAATCTAAGCAGCATGTGACCCTGACAACATGGTTGATGTCAACTAAAAAGATGCACAACGTCAGAGTTGTCAGTTAAGTTTTATTTGGGGGCAAATGAGGACTGCAGCCTGGGAGACAGCATCTCAGCTCTGAGAGACTTCTCCAAAGAGGCAATGGGAGAAGGTCAATGTATAGCATTTTGGTGATGGGGGAGTTTAATGTAAAAAAGCACTCACTTTACAAAAGGTTTTTTGCTAGTCACAAGGAAATGACGTCACCATGAAGGAATTCAGTGCTTTTCTAGATATGAGGAGATGCAAGGATTTGGATCATGAAATTAGTTCCTGAAAATATCTAAGTATTTAAAGACCCGTTCCATCAGTTTCCCTAGAGCACAGAGTGCAACACTCTCCAACCTGAATTCCCTCCAGAGAGTATTCAAGGTCAGCAGCTGCAGCAGCACCGGCAGATGGCAAATGCCCGTGTTGTTGTTCTTCAGTCGCTGGCAAGTGCCAATTTTTAGTTGACATTGACTTTAAAAAATGCACAACATGGTGAGAGTTGAGAGTTAAGTTTTATTGGGGCCAAAATGAGAACTGCAGCCCAGGAGACAGCACCTCAGATAGCTCTGAGAAACTGCTTCAAAAATCCAGTGGGGGAGATTAGTATATGTGTGATTTTGGTGAAGGGAGAATGCATGCAATGAAGCACAGATCTTTCCAGAAACTTTCTGCTAGTTTCGTGAAGTTTTTGCTAGTCCTAAGAAACAGTCATCACCATGAAGGATTTTAGTGCTTTTCTAGACATGAGGAGAAACAAGAATTAGGCTCATAATATTGGCTCCTAAAAATATCTAACTTTCTGAAGACCTGTCTTGCCAGTTTTCCCCGAGCACAGAGTGCCTCATTTCTGCTCTCCACCCTGAACTCCTTTCGGGCGGTGTTGAAAATCAGCAGCTGCAGCAATACATGATTTCATCCTTGTAGAGGTCTTTGGCAAGTGTCCCTGGCAAGTGCCAATTTGTAGTTGACAAGATCGAGATGGAATGTTATCTTTTAAGGAGTTGTCTTGCTGGTGCTAGGAAACTGTCACTCTTCAGGGTGAGCAGCTTTTTCTGCCAATGGGGGAGATTTGGTCAATGCATGGTGTGGGGACAGAGGAAGCTAAAGGCAGAGAAATTTTTGTTTAAATGTTTCTTGTCTTGCTATAAAATATGAATTTTATTTCACAACCCACATTTATGTCCAGCTTATGTCTAACCACAAATGGGGTGTAATTCTCATTTCTGTCTGGCCATAATTTGGGGTCCCCACCCTGGAGGTTTCCCTGGTGGCTCAGATGGTAAAGAATCTGCCTGCAGTGCAGGAGACCTGGATTTGATCCCTGGATTGGGAAGATGCCCTGGAGAAGAGAATGGCTACCCACTCCAGTGTTCTTGCCTGCTAAATTCCATGACAGAGGAGCCTGGTGGGCTACAGTCCATGGGATCTCAGAGTCATACACGACTGAGCAACTAACACACACACACATACACCCTAGAGGTTACCAAGCCAGACTCTCAGAACACAAAGCAAGTTTTGTAAGATTTTGTAGATATTCAGTATCTTCCAGAACCACAGTTCTTAGACATAAAATAAGCAGATGTGCTGAAAGATGGCAAAGAGTTAAATAACTCTCTGGATCTTAGGAATCCCATTTTTAACTCAAAACAAAATTTCATTCACCTAAGATCTTGCAGCACTGGATCAGTCCACTCAAATCCAATCCAGTCCAATCCAAGACAAAGTCTGGTTTTTAGATTGGATCCTCTCCAGCTCCAGCTGATAACTACCAACAATTCCCATGGAACTCTGGACTAAGGGGAAAGGTTGAACCAGCAGAACTCAACAATTGAGGAGTGCAGGCTGGGGGCTCTGCATGGATGAGGAACTGCACACTGCCACCAACTACTGCCACACGGATCTTTGGGCAGAATCAAGGGCTGGGAATTGCAGGCTAAAACGTTAGGGGCTGGTCTCTATGTAGACCCATCTACTAGCTCAACGCGGCACCAAGCTGACCTACCCTGTGAAGAATAGCCTATTAAATCAGGAGTTCAGTGCAAAGAGAGCAGACTGAGCTCAGAACTTACTCATGGCGCTTGAGAATGGCAAGAAAGATAGTGAATTTAAAGAGTAACATGTCTTGTGTTTCTCATTGTCCCCAAATGCTATCAAGTTCACTCCTAATCCCTACTGCTGCCCCCAAATTTGTTAAATAAAAATGCATCAGAATAAATTTGAAGATTTTTGTGCTGAAAGTTTTCACTTTCATCTCAGGTTCAAAGGATTTGTTAACAAAATAAGCCACTCGTTCTATACAAATAAATAATATCAATGTTTATTAAAGAATTATCTAGCTTACTTTCAATATACTAACATTAAAAGAAAAGAGAAAGAGAAACAGCAGAGGATACATCACCAAATTGGGTTTTGACCAACATCCAGAGTCAAACAGCGCTGGGCAGTCCCGAGACACAGCACATGTGGAGTCCCAATTGGGAAAAGGTCCCAGGTGGTGGATCTACTCCAGGGGTGAGACTTCAAAGATTGCAGTAGATTGCAGTTTGGGGCTCCTGTTTATAATCCCAGGATGCAAACTGATATCATTGTCAATCTGTGAGCAAATAGCAGCTCTGGTTTCATGTTAATAATATTTGTTTTGTCTTATAAAATGTGGAATGTTGTTAAGCCTGGGCCTTGGTTGGCCAGGTACCCTTCAAGGGCTCAACAATTTCAAGATTTGTCCCCAGCCTTATCTATGGTGCTGCAAGTCTTGAATTCACAGCAGGTAGTAAGAGCAGTGTCTAGGCGGGTTAGAAGCAAGGTCAGAGGCCTGCTCTGCTTTGTCTCTGAAGCCTAAACAAGACTATTTATTTAATTTCCCTAACAAAGATGTAATTGACTTTATTAATTTATTCATGAATTGGGCAGCATCCCACCTAGAAAATAGAAAGAGGCTCTGTCAAGCTGCAGAAAAGGAAAGGGAGCAGAGAAAAAGAAATTATTAGCAAATTATAAAGCAAAATAATTAGCATTGTTTTAGGCACAGTTCTCCTAAAGATAACAGAAGGGGCCCTTTCGGGATGGGTGGAATATCTCATTAGTGCTGACTAGGTAATTTCCTATTGACTGGTTAAAGGTTACTTTCCTGGGAGAGGCTGTCACTGCAGTTAGTTTAGGTATTAAGTTTGTTTTGCTGACACAGGGCCTTAAAGCAGTGACTGTATCTGGGGCCTCTTATTTCTTCTTAATAAAATGTATGACATAATGATTTGATATTTGTTTATATTGTGAAACGATCACCACAATAAGTCTAGTTAGCATCTGTCACCACACATAGTTACAAAACATTTTTTTCTTGTGATGTTAACTTTTAAGATCTAGTCTCTTACCAACTTTCAAATACGCCCTTTAGTTTTCTAAATTCTTTTGGTATAACTTCCTTATATTTGACTCCTGAAAATGTGGATATTTAAAGAGGCAGTATGCAGAGATGATATGAGGAGACTGACTTTCGGAGACAAGCAATCTTGTTTTGAATCTTGTCCTGTGACCAAAGTACACGGGAGACGTGTGCTTTGGACGCATCTCTCTGAGGCTCAGTTTCCTCACATATCAAATGGGAATGGAGGGAAACACCCACTCCACAGGGTAGTTTACAGAATAAATGAGATAATATGAAGCTCTCGGTAGTATCTGGCATTAGACCATGACAGCTAATAAACTTTATTTCCCTTCTTACGTTTCTCCATGTATTCACCATCCACTTCCACCTGAGCGCACACACACACACACACACACACACACACACACACACGCACCTGTCAGAAACAGGGCCTTTTCTTCCTATAAGAAATAAACCCGGAATTTCCCTGATGGTCCAGTGGCTAAGATTCCACACACCCAATGCAGGCCCAGGGTCAGTCCTTGGTCAGGGAACTGGATCCCACATTCCACAACTAAAATATCCCACATGTCGCAATTAAAAAAAAAAAAAAAGATTCCACATGCCTCAACGAAGACCTGGTGCAACCAAATGAATAAATAAATATTTGAAAAAGAAATAAACCCATCTTGCTTTAGGTCACTTCTTTTCCTACAGTGTATAAACTCATTGCTCACTCCAAAGGAATAAAAACATCACTGCTTTCCCCACCATTCTTTCTGGCTCTTAGACATATGTTGCATATTCCCTATCTTCTTTCAACACATGCACTTTATAACTGAAAGAGAAGATGGCAGGACATAGAAGCCTACTTTGTTTTGCTTGCTTATCTTCCAAATTTTAAACTCTTGATTTTGTTGCACAAAAGAAATCCCGTGTAAACTAGACTACAGAAAATGGCAAGTCACAGCTTGGAATTTTGCTAACTCTACATATGATTGTCTCTGGAACCACAAAACCCATACAGCAGAACAAAACTTTATATTCACATCTGTAGTTATGCTCAAAATTTGGCCTTTGATTTTTCCTAAAATGGTAATGACCTTGCTCATGAATGGCTCCTCACCCCCATGAATGGTACACATTTTGTCTAGGACTTAATTATACGTCACAGAGCTCAGTTCAGGAAATGAGAGTAAAAACAGTTAAAGGTAAGTGTGTTCTTAGTTGCTCAGTCATGCCGGCTTCTTTGCAGCCCCATGGACTATAAACCACCAGGCTCCTCTGGCCATTCTTCAGGCAAAATACTGGAGTGGGTTGCCATTTCCTTCTCCAGGAGATCTTCCTGACCCAGGGATTGAACCTGTGTCTCCTGCATTCCCGGCAGATTTCTAATCTGCTGAGTCATCAGAGGAAGAATGTCAAAGGTATAGGCATTGAAAATCCTAACATTTGGGGCGAGATGTCATGAAATTCCACCTGCCCCCAAAAGGGCTCCTCAGTTGAGGTCTTTTAGGAGACACCAAAAGAGAGATATCTTCTTTTTCTGGCTCCAAGACTGCAAGATGGCCTATAAGGTATTTTTAGAGTCATTAACTCACGTTTTACAGCCATTTGATTAAAAAAAAAAAAAAAAATTGACAGGTAGAGATACTTCCAGAAAGCTCTCAGATATCATATTCTGAACACAATGCCTTCTAAGGCCAGAGGCACACATGAAGCAGAGTCTCTGGACCTTCCAAAGATGCCTGCAATAAAAGGGATAAAAATGAAGTGCAGGGGAGGACTTCTGACTGGCTGGGTGGGCAGCCTTCACAGAAAAGGTTTAATTTAAGCTAAGCCTTGATGGGCAAGCAGCATCTCAACAGACTATGGGAGGAAGGAGTCTTTCATCCCTGAGCACGTGGACTTGGATTTGTTAGACGTTGTCTCTGAAGGTCAGAGTGCTAATTGTCATAGCGGATAGGAATCTCAGTCCTTAAGCTCTGATGAGTGAGAAATGAAACCTTACTTTCTACTCTTTTTTTGGGGGGGGCCATGCCACACGTTTACAGGATCTTAGTTCCACGATTAGGGATTGAACCCTAGCCCTGGCGGTGAAAGTGCCAAATCCTAACCACTGGACTCCAGGGAATTCCAGGAACCTTACTATATATATATATATATATATTTATTTAACTTTTTTATTTTGTATTGGAGTATAGCAGGTTAACAATGATGTGACAGTTTTAGCTGAACAGCAAAGGGACTCAGCCAGACATACACATGTATCCATTCTCAGCCAAACTCCCCTCCCATCCAGGCCACCACATAACATTGAGCAGTTTCCTGTGCTGTACAGTAGGTCCTTGCTGGTTATCATTTTAAACATAGTGTGCATATGCCCATCCCAAACTCCCTAACTATCCCTTCCCCTCATTCTTCCCAAACAACCATAAGTTCATTTTCTAAGTCTTTTTCTATATTTTAATTTTTACTCCAAGTTCTCACTATGCTGAGGTAGTAAAAACTTAATTTTAGTAATTGCTAACGGCCCCTCAGAGAAGGCAATGGCACCCCACTCCAGCACTCTTGCCTGGAAAATCCCATGGACTTTCCATGGAGGAGCCTGGTGGGCCACAGTCCATGGTGTCCCTAAGAGTCGGACAAGACTCAGCGACTTCACTTTCACTTTTCACTTTCATGCATTGGAGAAGGAAATGGCAACCCACTCCAGTGTTCCTGCCTGGAGAATCCCAGGGACGGGGGAGCCTCGTGGACTGCCGTCCATGGGGTCACACAGAGTCGGACACGACTGAAGCGACTTAGCAGCAGCAGCAGCAGCAACAGCCCCTCTGTCCCCATAGAGGGGAGATAGATGTAGAACTATACAAATATAGAACTTGTATCTAAGTTCTGTAGGTAAATAATACCAAGGCATGGGGGATAGGATAGATAGGAAGCAAAGAGGAATCTAAAGTTTTATCTATTGCCAGAAAGTTTATTAACAATAAGGAAAGAAAGAACAGGTCGTAAAAAGTCATACATGACTGAGCAGCCAAGCACACACAAAGAAATGAGAGAACACCTCAAGAGAGAGTGGGCCACACTGAGAGAGGCAAAGGGCCCTGGAGGGCTGGATACAGAGTTTTTAAGGCAAGATCATTTGCATAATCCAGGGACGTCATCAACTGACAACCTTGATTGACAATTGCAGGTTATATAACAAGATGCTCTACCGCTCATGGGCTTCCCATAATTCAGTCTGTTATTATAGATAATTATAGATAATTATAATCAATAATTATAGGATTGATTATATTCTTTGCAGCCAAAGATGGAGAAGCTCTATACAGTCAGTAAAAACAAGACCAGGAGCTGACTGTGGCTCAGATCATGAACTCCTTATTGCCAAATTCAGACTGAAATTGTGGGACCACTAGACCATTCAGGTATGACCTAAATCAAATCCCTTATGATTATACAGTGGAAGTGAGAAATAGATTTAAGGGACTAGATCTGATACACAGAGTGCCTGATGAACTAT
Organism: Bos indicus; assembly: GCF_029378745.1. Classification (NCBI taxonomy): domain Eukaryota; kingdom Metazoa; phylum Chordata; class Mammalia; order Artiodactyla; family Bovidae; genus Bos; species Bos indicus. The sequence goes on along the minus strand of NC_091774.1, from coordinate 22,835,669 downwards.
GGACAGAGGTTCATGACATTGTACAGGAGACAGGGATCAAGACCATCCTCAAGATAAATGCAAAAAAGCAAAATGGCTGTCTGAAGAGGCCTTACAAATAGCTGTGAAAAGAAGAGAAGCGAAAAGCAAAGGAGAAAAAGAAAGATATACCCATTTGAATGCAGAGTTCCAAAGAACAGCAAGGAGAGATAAGGAAACTTTCCTCAGTGATCAGTGCAAAGAAATAGAGGAAAACAATAGAATGGGAAAGACTAGAGATCTCTTCAAGAAAATTAGAGATACCAAGGGAACATTTCATGCAAAGATGGGCTCGATAAAGGACAGAAATGGTATGGACCTGACAGAAGCAGAAGATATTAAGAAGAGGTGGCAAGAATACACAGAAGAACTGTACAAAAAAGAGCTTCACAACCCAGATAATCAAGATGATGTGATTACTCACCCAGAGCCAGACATCCTGGAATGTGAAGTCAAACAGGCCTTAGGAAGCATATCTACGAACAAAGCTAGTGGAGGTGATGGAATTCCAGTTGAGCTATTTCAAATCCTGAAAGATGATACTGTGAGTGCTTCACTCTATATGTCAGCAAATTTGGAAACTCAGCAGTGGCCACAGGACTGGAAAAGGTCAGTTTTCATTCCAATCCCAAAGAAAGGCAATGCCAAAGAATGCTCAAACTACTGCACAATTGCACTCATCTCACACGCTAGCAAAGTAATCCTCAAAATTCTCCAAGCCAGGCTTCAGCAATACATGAACATGAACTTCCAGATGTTCAAGCTGGTTTTAGAAAAGGCAGAGCAACCAGAGATCAAATTGCCAACATCCACTGGATCATCAAAAAAGCAAGAGAGTTCCAGAAAAAAACATCTATTTCTGCTTTATTGACTATGTCAAAGCTTTTGACTGTGTGGATCACAATAAACTGTGGAAAATTCTGAAAGAGATGGAAACACCAGACCACCTGACCTGCCTCTTGAGAAACTGTATGCAGGTCAGGAAGCAACAGTTAGAACTGGACATGGGACAACAGACTGGTTCCAAATAGGAAAAGGAATACGTCAAGGCTGTATACTGTCACCCTGCTTATTTAATTTATATGCAGAGTACATCATGAGAAACGCTGGGCTGGAAGAAGCACAAGCTGGAATCAAGACTGCCAGGAGAAATATCAATAACCTCAGAAATGCAGATGACACCACCCTTATGGCAGAAAGTGAAGAGGAACTAAAAGGCCTCTTGTTGAAAGTGAAAGAGGAGAGTGAAAAATCTGGCTTAAGGCTCAACATTCAGAAAACTAAGATCATGGCATCCGGTCCCATCACTTCATGGCAAATAGATGGGGAAACAGTGTCAGACTTTATTTTGGGGGGCTCCAAAATCACTGCAGATGGTGATTGCAGCCATGAAATTAAAAGACGCTTATTCCTTGGAAGGAAAGTTACGACCAACCTAGACAGCATATTAAAAAGCAGAGACATTACTTTGTCAACAAAGGTCCATCTAGTAAAGTCTATGGTTTTTCCCACGGTCATGTATGGATGTAAGAGTTGGACTATAAAGAAAACTGAGCACTGAAGAATTGATGCTTTTGAAGTGTGGTGTTGGAGAAGACTCTTGAGAGTCCCTTTGACTACAAGGAGATCCAACCAGTCCATCCTAAAGGAGATCAGTCCTGGGTGTTCATTGGAAGGATTGATGTTGAAGCTGAAACTCCAATACTTTGGCCACCTGATGCAAAGAGCTGACTCATTTGAAAAGACCCTGAGGCTGGGAAAGATTGAGGGCAGGAGGAAAAGCGGATGACAGAGGATGAGATGGTTGGATGGCATCACCGGCTCAATGGACATGAATTTGGGTAAACTCTGGGAGTTGGTGATGGACAGGGAGGCCTGGCGTGCAGCAGTTCATGGAGTCGCAAAGAGTCAGACAGGACTGAGCAACTGAATTGAACTGAGCTGATAATTAGATATATGTGTTCATGCAATATTTATGAGCAGTTAATGAGTCCCACTCCAGTACTCTTGCCTGGAAAATCCTATGGACGGAGGAGCCTGGTAGGCTGCAATCCATGGGGTCACTGAGAGTCGGACACGACTCAGCGACTTCACTTTCACTTTTCACTTTCATGCATTGGAGAAGGAAATGGCAACCCACTCCAGTGTTCTTGCCTGGAGAATCCCAGGGACGGGGGAGCCTGGTGGGCTGCCGTCTCGGGGGTCGCACAGAGTCAGACACGACTGAAGTGACTTAGCAGCAGCAGCAGCAATGAGTCCAGTGGTCGCCAAAGGTTATTTTAGTACAGGATAATGTGAGTACAGGATACTGAATCACCAACAAGGACCTACTGTATAGCACAGGGACGCTCTTCAATGTTATAGGCAGCCTGGATGGGAGGGGAGTTTGGGGGAGAAACAGTTCACTTCAGTTCAGATGCCATCCAACCATCTTGTCCTCTGTCGTCCCCTTGTCCTCCTGCCCTCAATCTTTCCCAGCATCAGGGTCTTTTCAAATGAGTCAGCTCATCATATCAGGTGGCCAAAGTATTGGAGTTTCAGCTTCAATATCAGTCCTACCAATGAACACCGAAGACTGATCTCCTTTAGGATGGACTGGTTGGATCTTCTTGCAGTCCAAGGGACTCTCAAGTGTCTTCTCCAACACCACAGATAATGGATACATGTATATGTCTGGCTGAGACCCCTTGTGTTCACCTGAAACTATCACAGCATCGTTAACCCACTATGCTGCTGCTGCTGCTGCTGCTGCTAAGTCGCTTCAGTCGTGTCCGATTCTGTGCGACCCCATAGATGGCAGCCCATCAGGCTTCCCCATCCCTGGGATTCTCCAGGCAAGAACACTGGAGTGGGTTGCCATTTCCTTCTCCAATGCATGAAAGTGAAAAAATAAAGTGAAGTCACTCAGTCGTGTCCGACTCCTAGCGACTCCATGGACTGCAGCCCACCAGGCCCCTCCGTCCATGGGATTTTCCAGGAAAGAGTACTGGAGTGGGTTGCCAGTGCCTTCTCCGAGTACTAGTGGGGGTCTATCAGGAGCAAGGCTAATAAATTGCTTGGTGGGATTAGGCGGCTATTGTACTGTTTAGCTGAAGGGGCCACCTCCCCTTGCTCTCAGCTAACCTCCTGCCTATCAGTTGCAGGAATAAGTAAGTAAGTAAGTAAGGGACTGAGCAGGCTCTTACTTCTGCCCACAAAGCCCTTTTAGGAGGAATCTTCCCTTCGATCAGTCATGTCCGACTCTTTGCAACCCCATGGACAGTAGCCTACCAGGCTCCGCTGTCCATGGGATTTTCCAGGCAAGAACACTGGAGTGGGCTGTCATTTCCTTCTCCAAAATCTTGCTTCATCTCCACGGTGTGGGGGTGGGGGCCGGGCATTGTTGGTTGCTGCTCTAGGATCCATGTGATCTCTCTCCATTATGCAGCAGCCAGGTGAGTGGGATGGGACTGACACAAGCCACCACTCTTCCCAACCATCTCCACTGGCTGATGCTGACTGGCTCAACTGTGATCCCATCCTTCTTGCTTTGATGGCAATTGTTATCCACAGTGGTTATTTTTGTTTCTTTGCCTGTGTCCCACAGCTTGTGGGATCTTAGTTCCCCAAAAATATTGAACCCAGGCCTTTGACAGTCAATGCCCCAAGTTCTAACCACTGGACCACTGTGGGGGAATTCCCCACAGCTGTTCTTTTAGCGATGAGTACTTCATTGAAGCTGGTCCAATTGAAACCCCAGGATTATTTTCCCATGGTTGAGAAAAGAGAAGTTCTCCTTCTGGACAGACAGATATGTAAATCCTGGAACTGATACAGGCATTTTGCTGTTAGGAGGGAAGTCAGCCTAAGGACAGAGCCAAGACCCATAAGAGAACAGAAGTGGAGGCAGAGCCTGATCAAATCACCAGGGCCTGATCAAATGACCCTGTCCCTGCACTTTATTACTGAGCCAATAAAATCCATTTATTGCTTAAATCACTTTGAATTGGATTTTTTCTTTTTTTATCACTTCCATAAAAAAGCATTCTAACCAGTTTACTTTAGGGGCACTCTTGAGCGCACTGAAAACATTCTGTTTATTCTGGACCCATCTGGGCTTGGAGAACTCTGAGAGGCTGTTCAGATCTTATGTATTCCACATAACAATTTATTTTATACTATCTTGCTGCCTCCGACAGCTCTACCCATAAGAGGGAGCATAGTTCTCCCCTTTTCTTATATCTCACAAAGCTATTTGTTGGGACGGTCGGGTGTCAATTTATTCCCCATCCTATAGAACAGTTAATCACAACTGAATTCCCTTACACTGCTTCTTCAACTCTAACCTCTGACGTGCTTGTCTTTCAGATAGTTTTAACTTTTCAGAGTTTCATACAAATCACACACTATGTAAATTTTTTGGACTGGTTTTTTTCCATTCAACAAAATGCCTTGGTAATTCACCCAAGTTGTTGTGTATATACAACAACTATAAGTGTGTGCGTGTGTGTGTGTGTGTGTGTATAGTTCAGTACTTTTTGCTGTTGAATTCCCCCCAAAAGCCTGTTATTCCCATCTTTGTTGATGGCAACTTTGTCCTTCTAGTCGTTCAAGCCAAAATCTTGATTCCTCCTTTTCTTTCAACCCTACATCCAATCCAGACTTCTCTGGCAGGCCAGTGGTTAAGACTCTGTGCTTCCATTGCAGGGGGCACGGGTTCCATCCCCGCTGAGGGAAATAAAATCCCACATGCCATGTGACACAGCGAAAGAAAGAAAGAAAAAAAAATTTTTTTTAATAAAGAAAATCAAGTTAGCTCTACCTTTATTTTTTATTTTTTTGCTTCACCATGTGGCTTGCAAGGTGTTAGTTTCCAACCAGGAACTGAACACTGGCCCTGGCAGTGAAAACACAGAGTCATAACCGCTGGAGAATCAGAGGTTTCCCTAGCTCTACCTTTAAAGTATATTGAGAATTCAATCACTTCTCAGCATCTCCACTGCTACCGCCGTGGTCAGACCCATATCATTTCTCACTCGGGATACTACAACAAGCTCCAGTCTGGCCCCTGGGCTCCTGCCTTTGTCTTCCCTATTATCTATTTTCAATATAGCGGCAGCAGTGGTCCTTTTGGAAACATAAGTCAAATCACGAGACACTTCTGCTCAGAATTCTGCACAGGCTCTCCATTCCATCAGAGTGAAAGCCAAGGTCCCTCTAATGGCTTACAAAGGCCCTACATCATCTGGTCCCCTCTTACCTCTCAACTCTGTCTCCTACTTTTCTCCTCCTCATTCATTCCGCTCCAGCCACATTGGCCTTCTGCTTCTCAAACACACCAAGCATGATTCCACGGGTAGAATCTACCTGTTTTCTCTGCTTGAAATTCTTTCCATGCCCCCAAATGTCCATTGTCTAATTCCCCACCTCCTTTAAGGATTTGATGAAATCTTCCTCTTTGGATGAGCCTAACACTGACTACTCCATTTAATAGCCAGCTCACCTCCAGGCACTATTGATCCCTCTTACACTGCATTAATTTTCATCATAGGCCCATTACCTTCTAATATACTATGTAATTAACTTACACACTATGCTATTATTTACTGTGAGATTCCTCAGTAGAGTACTGGCTCCATGAAGGCAGGGATCTTTGTTCGTTTTATTCATGAATGTATCCCAAGCACCTAGTGCAGAACCTGAAACACAGGAAGCACTCCATATGTGAGTTAAATAGGAAGGGAAAATAAAGGGACCTCCACGGCAGCCCAGTGGCTGGGACTGCACCTTCCAATGTAAGAAGTTTAGATTTAGCTCCTGGTCAGGGAGATGGCCACGTGCCTCATGGCCAAAAAATCAAAGCATGGAACAGAAGCAATATTGTGACAAATTCAATAAAGACTTTAAAAAGGATCCACACCAAAAAAGATTTTTTAAAAAGAAGGGAAAATATAAATTCTGGGGCTCAATAGTTTCTTACAGACAGAGCAAGTCAGTCAATTAAATGCACAAACTTCTAAGTTCTCTTAAGTCTCAAGGACCCCAGTTAGTTCCCCATTATTGAATGCCTATTATATGCTAGGTATTATTTCACTTAACTATACAGATATCCATGAACGAAGCTCCTAACGCAGAGGTTCCAAAGGCTAAGGTAGTCTATGACAAAAGCTCACAAAGTATTTAAGGAAGCAATAACAACCTGAAGTATTGGAGAGTAGAGCAGAGTATCCCTACTCCTTTACAAAATGATCAAGCATGGGCTGCCTGGCGAAGTCACAAAGCTTCATCAGTTGATGGTTCCATAAAGATATAAGCCTGGTTTCCTGGTCTGTTACCATCGTCTATCAGTCTTTCCTCTGCTACATTACCTCCTTGCTCATTGCTCTTCAGCCAACTGATCAAGGTTGGAAGCTATGCATGTTAGTTAGTTGCTCAGTTGTGTCTGATTCTTTGAGATCCCATGGACTATAGCCTGCAAGACTCCTCTGTCCATGGGATTTCCCAGGGAAGAATACTGGAGTGGGTTGCCATTCCCTTCTCCAGGGTTCTTCCCCACCCAGGGATCCAACCTGAGTCTTCCACTTTACAGGCAGATTCTTTACTGCCCAAGCCACCAGGGAAGTACCTGGAAGCTATGTATTGCATCCCCAAATCTCACATGTTAGTTTCACCCACCTATTGAGGAAGACCAACTTAAAAATTATTTGAGTAAATTCCATACATCTGACAAATACTTATTGAGCACCCACTATAAGCCAAGCTCTTCTATAGGTATTAATGACTCAGCAAATAGGAGACACAGATCCCTGTTCCCAAGGAGATTACATTCTAGTAAAAGGAAAATGAGACTAGACAATTTTTTTAAAGATCAAAAATATCAGATAGTGAAAAATGCAATGTGAACAATTAAGAACATCTATGAAGAAGTGACCATTAAAGTAAGACAGAAGTGGACCAAGACAGAAGTTCCCATGCCAAGATTATCAGGAAGTACATTCTAGGCAAAGGAAACAGCTAGTACAAAAGTCTTGAGGTTGGAACAGCTTGGGGAGTGTGAGGCAGGGAAAGAGACTACTGTAACTGAAAGAGAGTTGGCAGAAGGGAGAATGGCCACGGATGGGGTGGGAGAGGTGATTGGGGCTTGGCCAGAGGTTTTGTGGACTAAAATAAAGAGTGTAGATTTTATCTAAGTGCTAATGAAACTGAGTAGGTCTCAAGCGTTCCCAGGGAGAAATCTCCTCTGCCCTCTACCTCTTATTTGTAGAAAATGTTTAGCCTACTATACCTTCTAGGTCCCAAAGAGCAAATTTCACCAGAGAAGTAAGAAAATACAGAAACAAAGGAAAAGAGTCAAGCAAAACAAAATAATAATAGTTTAGCCATAAAATAGTCAAAGACCTTTAGTTCCTCCTCAAGGTCTATAGATTATATCCTGAGCCATATCCTTGAGTTGTTCTGCAAATATCAAAATCTCCCCCAGGTGAAGGAGGTTAACTGCATGCTGACGACCAGCAGAACCCAGACCAATTGGAACCAGAAGGTTGATGAATGAGACTCCTAAAACTTCACCCTTTGACCTCACCATCAACCAATCAGAGAATTATGCACAAGCTGAAAAGCACTTCACAACTGACATCCCCAACATTGCCTTTAAAAACCTTTCCTTAAAAGTCATCAGGGAGTTTAGGTCTCCTGACTGTGAATTGCTCATTCTTATTGCTTTGCACCCCACAATAAATACTCTACTTTCCTTCACCACAACCCAGTGTCAGTAGATTGCTGTGCATTAGGAAAAGACCCAAGTTCAGTTAAGTAACAATTTTGGCAACCATGAAGGGACTCCCATCCCAGGTAGGTGTCTGGACAGTGGCAGCTCTCAGATCCTGTCCAGCAGCTCCCTGAGTACCTTTGTCTCACTGAGAGCCCTGAGTGCTTGCTTCTAACCAGGCATTGCTGGCCCATATCACTTTCAATTTTGGGTTGAAGGAAGCAAAGCTCTGTTCCCGGTTTGTAAGATGTCTCTGCTAAGTGATAGAACCTTACATGTGATGACATTAGAGTATTCTTCCCTACTGGGTTGCCTTGATTGGAACTTTTCCTTTTGAGGGAGAAAAATGATAAGACTTAGTCATCTGGCTCTGATCTCCAAGTGGAGCATCATTTTAACTTTTCCTTCTGTGCCAAGGAGCTTCTTGGTCATCCATTACCACCTGAGAAGTAATTGTGAGAGTCCATGTTAGATCTGAACCCCCATCTGAAATAGTAGGTAGGAAATCCTCCATTCTCATGCTAGGGAACTGTGACTTTTAGAGGCTACTGTGCATTGGGTTGCCTCATTCTGGTCTATTTCTGGTAATACAAGCCATATGAAAGAAAAAATGGGAAATTAGATCTCTATTCCATCTTGTAGGCCCCTAGGATGTATTCTACAAAATCGGGAAATTTTCAGCTACACACATATGAAAAGAAAGAAGATGATTTCCTTTTAACACCATGTGGCTATAGCATTCTTAAGATTTCAGAGAAAAATGGCTTGATAAAATATATTTTCAAAACTCTGACCCCAAGAGAACAAAAGTATTCCTAGAAGAAATCTTGAAGTTAAAAGTCTTAACATTTTCTTGGAATGCAAACACAACCCACATTGCCTGAGACTATGGCCTTGGGCAGCTCAGATGATAAAGAATCCACCTATAATGCAGGAGACCTGGGTTCAATCCCTGAGCTGGGAAGATCCCCTGGAGAAGGATATGGCTACCCACTCAATATTCTTGCCTGGAAAATTCCATGAGCAGAGGTGTCTGGCAGGCTACAGTCCAGGGGTCACAAAGAGTCAGACATGACTGAGCAACTAACACTTTCACACAAAGCTGAATGAAAAGAGAAATAGGGTGAAGAAGCCTTTTAAACTCAAGTGAGTAAATTTAACTTATTCCAACTGTTATTCATAAAAGAATGTCTTATGTTGAAATACTTGATTCATGACTAAGTTTCAAAAATGAAGCTATGAGGAAGTTCCCTGGAGGCGTAGCAGTTAGCAGCCCAACCTTTCACTGCCATGGTCTGGGTTCACCCCTTGGTCAAGAAACTGAGATCCTGCAAGCCTCACATTGTGGGAGGGAAGAAGAAAGCTATGAGATCTCTAGCTGTGTCTTTATTTAAAAATCAGTTTATAAATGAGCTTTATTCAATTGGCTTAAAGGAAATCAAGCACTTACATAAATTCTAAGAAATATAAAAGAAACTAAGCCAAATGAATTTTAGATTCATATGATCTGGGGACTATTCAGCATTAAATTAACGTCTGATATTAAAGTTAGTTTAAGCTTGTTGGTTTAATTAACATAGACATGTCTTTAGAGTCATCAACATTATGTATAATATTTCTAATGTACCTAAAGTTCAGTTCAGTTCAGTTCAGTCGCTCAGTCGTGTCCGACTCTTTGCGACCCCATGAATCGCAGCACGCCAGGCCTCCCTGTCCATCACCAACTCCCGGAGTTCACTGAAACTCACGTCCATCAAGTCAGTGATGCCATCCAGCCATCTCATCCTCTGTCATCCCCTTCTCCTCCTGCCCCCAATCCCTCCCAGCATCAGAGTCTTTTCCAATGAGTCAACTCTTCCCATGAGGTGGCCAAAGTGCTGGAGTTTCAGCTTTAGCATCATTCCTTCCAAAGAACACCCAGGGCTGATCTCCTTCAGAATGGACTGGTTGGATGTCCTTGCAGTCCAAGGGACTCTCAAGAGTCTTCTCCAATACCACACTTCAAAAGCATCAATTCTTTGGTGCTCAGCTTTCTTCAGAGTCCAACTCTCACATCCATACATGACCACTGGAAAAACAATAGCCTTGACTAGATGGACCTTTGTTGGCCAAAGTAATGTCTCTGCTTTTGAATATGCTATCTAGGTTGGTCATAACTTTCCTTCCAAGGAGTAAGCGTCTTTTAATTTCATGGCTGCAGTCACCATCTGCAGTGATTTTGGAGCCCAGAAAAATAAAGTCTGACACTGTTTCCACTGTTTCCCCATCTATTTCCCATGAAGTGATGGGACCGGATGCCATGATCTTCGTTTTCTGAATGTTGAGCTTTAAGCCAACTTTTTCACTCTCCTCTTTCACTTTCATCAAGAGGCTTTTGAGTTCCTCTTCACTTTCTGCCATAAGGGTGGTGTCATCTGCATATCTGAGGTTATTGATATTTCTCCTGGCAATCTTGATTCCAGCTTGTGCTTCTTCCAATCCAGCGTTAAGTTAAATAAGCAGGGTGACAATATACAGCCTTGACATACTCCTTTTCCTATTTGGAACCAGTCTGTTGTTCCATGTCCAGTTCTAACTGTTGCTTCCTGACCTACATACAAATTTCTCAAGAGGCAGATCAGGTGTTCTGGTATTCCCATCTCTTCCAGAATTTTCCACAGTTTCTTGTGATCCATACAGTCAAAGGCTTTGGCATAGTCAATAAAGCAGAAATAGATGTTTTTCTGGAACTCTATTGCTTTTCCATGACCCAGCGGATGTTGGCAATTTATGACAAAAAATTAAATGTAAACAAGAGAAAAGCTTTTTAGCAAACTTTAGAAATAATTATGGCTTAGTTTTTCCAGTTTTTTGGTAACTTGAAACTTTACAGTTTTGCTAAATTAAGTTAAATGATGAAAATTCATTGACGGTATATATAATTTTAAATTAAGATAAAAGACTATAACACTGATTGCTAGGCAAGCCTAAGTTTACATTCTTTTGTATTGTTATTAAAATACTAAAGATGTTTGGGTTTATTAGACACATGTTTTGTACTACACTGAGGGGAAAAATGTATATATTTAGAGGTTATAGAATATGTTCATAAATTTGACAATCAGGTAATGCTGGTATTTACCTTTAAAATCTTTTACTGTCACTTTATGATTAAGTGACTAAGTACTGTCTCACTGTGACCTATGATCATATTTGACCAGTTTTGGGGGGTTTGTTTTTTGGGTTTTTTTTTGCAAACTTCCTCAAACCAAATTCTTAAATTATTTTGACCTCTGGTTAACTCTGGGTTGCTTCACAGGGCCACTGAAGTATCACAGAGAGAGAGAGAAACATTTAATTAATTGGGATTATTTAGTATGTTAATTTCCGTGGGAAGCAATGTCAAATGTGTGGTGACAAACATTCTTAGGTTTTGTTGTATGAGTAAATGTCATTAATATAGAAGTTCTAGAAATTATATAAAATTTCTAAAATTTGAATATGTCCTGGAATAATGTTATCAGTCATAATTTTATTTATCTCAAAATGTTGCATGTCTCAGCAACTTGGTTAAAATTTATCAATTGAACTGTAATTCGATCTTTAAACATGTCTTTTAAGTCTTTTATCATTCATAACTAGTTATTGCTTCACTCCAATGCCTTTGCAAAAGAAAATGCTTCATCTTCAAGATTCCTAGAAAGGGCTTTCTAACATATACAGATTTCTGATAACTTTCAGATCTGGGTGAGAAATTAAATAATTCTAATGGAAACAATAATGGTTTTGTGTTACTGTTAAAAAAAAAGATTAAAATCAAGGATTAGTTACATAGGACTGTGTAAACTGATGAATATAGTTATAATTTTTATGATTTTTATCTGAAATATTATGAGTTTTTATTGTGTTATCAGATATGAAGAAACCTTTCCCCTCAAGCTAATTATGGTTTATAGAAACTTGATAAATTATACTTTTGTAAATAGAATTGAAATATTTATCTTTTCTCTTTACCTGATCCCTCCAGAAATTGGAAACTCTTAAGTTACCAGCAGCCTTATCAGGCCAACTTTATTGCAACCAGAGTTATTTTGCAAACAAATAAGTCTTAATTTGGCTAGACTTGTTAAAAATGAGGATGACTCAAACAGAAAAGTTATATTTCAATAATATACTTTTGTTGATGCTGAAGTTTCACATATATTAAGGTTTTTTTATCTATTGTCTATGTCCAAGATGATTTTTTGTTGCTATACCACATCACTGTAAAGTTTAACTGAATTTTTAATATTAAAATGATGTTCTAAGCATATTTCTGAGGCTGATCACAGTAATCTTTGGATAAAGGTCAGATGCCCCAGGACTTGCAACCAGGGGATCATGCGTACTAGAAAACAAACGTAATTTAAAAGACTCTGTCTCCAACCTAGATGAAAAGACTCTTGTCAGGTACTCTAACTCATACACAATGAAGCTGAGGAGAACTGACTCTTGAACTCATATTTCCCACTTAAGAAGGGCTTCTAAACTAGACTGGTCTGTTGAAGAACTGCTGACCTCAAACTACACCCAAATCAGGACAAGAAGATGAGAGCAATGGTAGGCAGCTGGCCCAAGAATCCAGATCAGGCCTGTAAGACCTATCCTACTAATTCAACTGAATTGTTTACCAAATTTTTATCTCCTTATCAAAGTGGAAAGTTATTGTACTCAGTTCAGTTCAGTCGCAAAGAGTTGGACATGGCTGAGCGTGTCCAACTCTTTGCGACCCCATGGACTGCATCACACCAGACTTCCCTGTCCATCACCAACTCCTGGAGGTTGCTCAAACTCATGTCCATTGAGTCAGTGATGCCATTCAACTATCTCATCCTCTGTCATCCCCTTCTCCTCCCACCTTTAATCTTTCCCAGCATCATGGCCTTTTCCAATGAGTCAGTTCTTCACATCAGGTGGCCAAAGTATTGAAGCTTCAGCTTCAGCATCCATCCTTCCAATGAATATTCAGGACTGATTTCCTTTAGAATTGATTGGTTTGATCTCCTTGCAGTCCAAGGGACTCTCAAGAGTCTTCTCCAACACCACAGTTCAAAAGCATCAATTTTTAGGCATTCAGCTTTCTTTATGGTACAACTCTCACATCCATACATGACTACAGGAAAAACCACAGCCATAGCTTTGACTAGACGGACCTTTGTTGGCAAAGTAATGTCTCTACTTTTTAATATGCTATCTAGGTTGGTCATAGCTTTCTTCCAAGGAGCAAGCATCTTTTAGTTTCATGGCTGCTGTCACCATCTGCAGTGATTTTGGAGCCCAAGAAAATAAAGTCTGTCACTGTTTCTATTGTTTCCCCATCTATTTGCCATGAAATGATGGGACCAGATGCCATGATCTTTGTTTTTTGAATGTTGAGTTTTAAGCC